>NC_134570.1:234616060-235816060 GCF_050947875.1 Dermacentor variabilis
AGTCACAAGAGTTGAGGAAGAACTTGACAAGTGGCCAAGTAAGGAGTGGTAATATGGTGAGCTTCTAAGTGTAATAACGACAGAAATACGGAAAGAGAAACAACATGTTCGTTGGAAAGGAAAAAAGAAACCGAAAAGCTGGTGGAACAAGGAGATATGAGAAGCGATCGCCGAACGAGAGAAAGCATCTCGAGAGCACAGGCAGGCAAAGAAGGCGCAGTTGCCACAGGATGAAGTAACCAGTAAATGGGAAATATACCGGGAGAAAAAGTCTATGGTTCAAACAGTGGTGCAAGCAAAATTCAAAGGTGAAAGTGAACGTTGGTTGTCAGAAATACGTGAGAAAAAGAAGGCCGCGCCTAGAATATTTTGGAATCACATAAAGTTATTAGGCAGGAAGTCAATAACAATACAACAACATATCCTAGACGAAGATGAAAACAGACTGGAAGGAGAAGCGGCATTAAATTACACCCAAAAAGTAACAGCCGAATCTTTCCAAGGCAAGGACGAGGTTGTATTTGAAGAGAAAGAGAGCATGAAAGAGACCCAAGTGGAAAAATAGCCGGTGCTGACAAATTTAGACTGGAAGAAAGCGCAAGAGAAAATTCCTAAGCGCACAGCCACAGGGCTAGACGAGGTTCCCGTTAAGCTGATAAATGAACTGGGACCAAAAAGTAAGGACGCTCTGGTGAAAGCAGTGGAAAAAACTTTAAAATATAGACGAATACCAGACAGTTGGCGACAAAGTAGAATGGATTTAATTTATAAAGGTAACGGGGAGAAAGACATAATTCACTCGTATATACCGTTGACCATTACATCGGTAATATACAGGCTAGCAATGCAGGCTATCAAATTAAAGCTTCAAGCATGGGCAGGGAATAATGGCATTTTGGGAGAGATTCAGAATGGCTTTAGAATAGCTCGGCGTTTGGATGATAACTTGTTTGTTCTTACTCAGTGTATTGAAATATCAAAAGCAGAAAGCAGACCGTTGTATGTGGCCTGTTTGGACATAACAGGAGCCTACGACAACGTAGATCGCAACATTTTGTGGGATATTCTGGAAGGGGAAGGCTTAGGCAACTATTGTCTACAGCTTTTGAGAGAGATTTACCTAGAAAATACCGTTTGCGTTGAATGGGAAGGGATGAGGAGCGCGGAGAAAGTTCATATCAACAAGGGACTGAGGCAGGGGTGCCCTTTATCCCCGCTGCTGTTTATTATGTACATGGTGAGGATGGAGAGGGCGCTAGAAGGAAGTAATATCGGGTTTAATCTCTCATACAAACAGGCAGGTACAGTAATAGAGCAGCAACTCCTAGGTTTATTTTATGCGGACGACATTGTGTTGCTCGCTAACAAACAAAGTGATTTGCAACGTCTGGCAAATATCTGTGGACAGGAAGGCAACAATTTAGGTTTGAAATTTAGTGTTAGAAAATCAGGTGTTATGGTATTCAATCAAAACAGTGAACAGACAGTGGAGATACAGGGCCAAGAAATACCTCGGGTAACAGAATATAAATACCTTGGTATATGGATAAAAGAAGGCAATGGATATATGGAAACACAGGAAAAAACCATAACAGTCAACGGGAAGAGAAATGCAACCAGAATGAAGCACAGAGCGCTATGGGGATACAATAGGTACGAGGTCCTCCGAGGCATGTGGAAAGGTGTAATGGTTCCAGGACTTATTTTAGGAAATGCGGTTGTTTGCTTTAAATCAGGGGTACATTCAGGACTCGACGGGAACGAAAGGTCAGTGGGTCGCCTCGCATTGGGCGCTCACGGGAAGACTACAAATGAAGCTGTGCAGGGGGATATGGGCGGGACTAGTTTTGAAGTGGGGGAAGCTCGCAGTAAAATTGAGTATGAAGAACGGCTGAGGAATATGGAAGAAAGTAAATGGGCTGGGAGAATGTTCAGGTATCTGTACAGGCAAAACATTGATTCACAGTGGAGGAAAAGAACTAGGAAGCTTACCAGCAAGTATACGCGGCTTGTGGGGTGGGCAACACAGCTACAAAGAAGGTCAAGCGGAAAGTCAGAGAGGCTGAATTAATCTCATGGGTGGCGGCAATGGAAAAGAAACCTGCCATGAGTAACTACTTAAGAGGAAAAAACGAAATCAGGAAAGAAACCATTTATGATAACTCAAAGGGAAGCTCATTGATTTTTCGAAGCGAGATCGGGATCGAGTAGAACTTGTTGCTGGGCGAGTTGGTTGGGATCTAAAGAATACATTGTTGCGCCAAAAAAGGAAAATAAAGACTTGGGAAGGAAGAGTACGAAAAGACAGATTGAGCGCTGAACTTCAACTGATTTTATTCTTACAGAAGGGCAGGGAGGATGAACAAATGCGCATGCGTACATCAGTGTTGCCTAGAGCGAATCCAGTGACGTTTTTAACAGTTGCAACTCATTTTCAAACAGAAGAACAGACGTGTCACTAATACAACTCGTGCCTCTCTTTTTAATGTGATATGCCTCCAAAAGTTCTCTTGCTAACGTGTCACCACTCCTGCCAAGTATCTTTATCTCACGCAGCAGTGGCTGGCATCTGCCTTCCATGCAAACCGTGCAATGCGCAGGTAAATGCGCATTACCGTTATTGATTACAGACAATTCATGCTCCCGGGCCCAGTTGAAGTTCAGCGCTCAATCTGTCTTTTCGTACTCTTCCTTCCCAAGTCTTTATTTTCCCTTTTTGGCGCAACAATGTATTCTTGAGATCGGGATCCCTTAGAACACGCACCTATAAAGCGAGATATAAGAAGGAAGAAGAAGCATGCGCTTGCTGCGGTAAAGCCAGGGAAACGACGGAGCATATTTTATTAGAATGTGAAGACGTCTACCCAGCGGTCGATTTAGGCACCACTGGCCTCCTTGAAGCCCTTGGGTTCAGCGGGAGCAGTGGTAAAGCAAACAGGTCCGCAATAGACATTAGTAAGAGGCGATTGGAGGATTGGGGGAAGAAAAGTAGGAAAACGACAAAAGACGGAGACGTACAAAAGCACAGTTCGCAATAGGGGATCAGAAAGTTTGGACGTGGTAGTTCATAGTGTTTTTTTCTCTTTTTTCATTAGTTAACCTAGGTAGAATATTAGGCAGCATAGTAGCAAGAGCTTGGTGGCGCAACCCACCGCCTCGTTCAAAGGGGACGCTCATAACATCCATCCATTGATCCACCCTGAAAACTTCCCCTCGATTCGTGTGGAGTGTGTTCTGTTGGATTGACGTGTTGTCGACTGCAAGTCTAGCCGGCGTTTTCAGCAGTATCCTCTGTGCTTGCCCTGTGCTCGACGCTTCACTCGATGTGCACTGTGAGCGAGTGAGATTGGCGTGCCGCCGTCGAAACTACCACTTTGCACCCGACTAGCTACAGTCGCGTGAAAGATGCACTAAAGGCGTCTTTTTTCAGCGCTCCACGTGATGAAGAACAACGAAAGGAATGGGAGAGGAACCTCCACCGTGCAGATAAGACACTGGATGAATCTTGCGCCGTCTGTGAGTTGCACTTCCAACCGCGATTCATAGTTAGGGACTTCGTGCACCTTATAGACGGCAAAGAAGTGCGCATTCCTCGTGAGAAGCCACTGCTATCAGAAAACGCTGTTCCCACGATACTTCCGAATTTACCACAGTAGCTGACGAAGACGCCACCGAAGCCCAGGAACAAAAGGAAAAGGTGTGAAAATGACAAAGCACCCGCGAAGCAAACAAACCGATGTGCACTGGACAATAACCATTCGGAGTTTTCACCGGCGCTTCCGGGATAGACCATGACTCAGCGCAAAGGAGGGCGTTAGGGCAGAGCGTCAACACTGTTTGTCGTTTCTTTTTGATTTAAAGACTGCTTTCAAGTATAGGAGTTCACATCATCTCCCCGACCTTGACGGAGTGCCAAGGGGAGTGCTTTATTGCACGTCGACTCAGCCTGAAATCTCAGGAATAAGCAGAGGACGTGCTGAAAAGCGTGGACAGGGCAATGTGCACTCTAAGAAAAGTTTACGCCCTTTGAGTCGTATCTTGCCACACAATAATAATCGTCATCTGTCTTATCCGCATTTCCTTTCTTTAACGCCGCGAGCCCGGTACTTCCCAGTAACGAACGGCATTCGCGTTATCAGCATGACATATCATTCTCAACAGGAAAGTAGCGGGCGCGGCGTTTTCTGGAAAAGAAACGCAAGCAATTGAAGGCAGACGACGATTATCGTTGCGTCGCAGATACAGACCCCAAGGGTAACCTTTGCGTAAGAGTGTGATGGGGCAACGTGAAAATGTTTGCTTTAGTACAACACACTTCCGTGCTGCACGCGCCTTACCTGAGAAAAATAGAAAACGAGGTAGTGGGTAAATTCGGCGCGGTGGTGCTGGAAACGCGGATGCACGGTCGTTGTGGCAAAACCAGACTCGCAATTTTATCGATCAGCAAGAGAAAACACTCGAGTGTCCCTTGCTACGGTGACTGCAGCGCCCGTATCAAGCTTAACAGAACAATATTAATAGCAAGGTTAGTTCATTCGTGCTTCCGGCAACAAAACATCGCCAACCATCTGGGGGATGGAAATAAATATCTCTAAAACAGCGTTCATCAGCCTAACCAAGAAAAAACGACCTTTATCATTTACGTACAATCTTAAAGGCTTGAATATTACACAAGTTGACAAGTAAAATACTTGGGTGTCACATTCTCGCAAGACTTAAAATGGGATAAGCACATCACCGATACATGCGCCAAGGCATTCAAGCAATTAGGATTTCTACGGAGAAGATTGAGTAAAGCACCTGAGGCCGTAAAATTAACTGCCTATAAAACTCTGGTCCGACCTATTTTGGAATACGGAAGCATAGTGTGGGATCCTCATCAAAAGTAACTTCGCGATAAACTTGAAAGATTACAGAATAGGGCTCTTAGGTTTATCTATTCAAAGTATTCTTGGCACGACAGTGTAACGGACATGCGCAATCAAGCGCATTTGGCAACTCTTTCCTGCCGGCGTCATGTTGCATCTATGAAGTTTTTTTATCTCCTCTTTAACGGACACATCAAAATCGAAAATGACGACTATATTCATCCGCCTGGCCGTCGGTCTAGTAGGACAAACCACGATAAGTGCTTCCGGCCATTTAATACGCATTGCAATACGTTTAAGTTTTCCTACTTCCCTCGCGCAGTGAACGCTTGGAATGCGCTACCAAGCGAAGCTGTAAATAATCCAAATTTAGATCAGTTTTGTTCTCTAGTGTAGCAGCTAACAGACCCTGTATAACTACTTTTCCTGTTGTAAAATGCCAGAAAGTATCTTGTAGTGTTGTATTATTTTCGTGTGCACATTTTTCTCATGTATAGCATACGATTCATAATGCTAGATTTTCTGTTTTCGTGTTCGCGAAGCGTAACCATGCAGGTAATATAATATTTATGCACTTGTTGAAAAGTGTTCTGATCTACCTCATGTTTACCTCTTGTCTTTTTGAGAACTTATTGTATATTATTACATGCCTATGATGATATAAGCCCGCTCCCTGTATGGGTCTGCAGAAGACCTACAGTATTGATAAATAAATAAAAAAATTAAAAAAAATCCGTAGATCAATCGCAACAATAGTAATTTAGCTCAGTGCACACTGCGAAGGTGCGTCAAAAGAAGTTTCGTGTGTTGCATGTCGTGTATTTTACTTTAATTACGGCCAAAACAGCAACGCGCGATAGCCGCTTTACCGTAACGCGTAGGAAAGTTTCAGGTGACGCTGCGAACCGCACCACCTGTCGGCGTCGACACGAAGTGCATCAAGCTCTGCCGCGATGTAAGCGCACTATAATTCTTCTAGTACACTGTAATTGGCACAGAACATAGAGTTTCCTACAATAATTTTTTGTAGGAAACTCTATGGTGCAGAACTACAGTGTACTAGAATAGGGGCAGTGTGTTCAGGAAGCCCTCGCCGCTGAGGCGCTTCATGTAGATAGCACGAGATGGCGCTGTAAGAACATGGGCTGTAGAGTTACTGTATGTGCTACCGCAGGTAGCAGAGTTGCGCGTCTGTTTTATCACGCCGCTACCGCCTCTATTGGCAGAACGTCATCACATGGTAGCCAAGCAACCGTGCATTGCGGAGAAGCAGATGTTCGGGCCAATTTTCTGTATTTCCCGACGCCGCCGCTGCAGCGAACTGGATTGACGCAAGTTATCGCCAGTCAAATTCAAATCCAATCCGGCCGATCTTGCCGTTCGCTGTCCACGTGCGTGCTAGCTGCGTAGCAACAACGCAACGTGCGCAGCGCATCTCACGTTTGTTTCGTCGGCCTGCCTCGTGACACCTTACTGCAGTAATTGTTTTTCTTCCTTTGTAAAACTAGTGAAGGGTGTTCAGGTAAAGACACCTGAACAAACAAATTTTCAGCCAACTGCCTATTGCGCCAAGTGTGTATGAGATGAAATTGCTTGACTAACAGCTACGTGCTTTTTGGGCTGCGCTAAAAAATTCACAGCTGGAATATTCTGCAAGTCTGGATTTTTTAAAAAATAATGGAAGCACGTAGAGCTATACAGGAGATTTAGCTGGAATTACCAGTTTTCTGCATGTGATGCACCACACTGCTTTCACAGAAGTGTCGTAAAAAAAGCCAGCTCACATTTTCATGATTATGGACTGCTTGGGTTGTTTCTGAATATGAAAGAGGTTACTACTAAGTAAATATATTGACACGTGTACTTATCTTTATCGGGCGACCACGTTTCGCCGCTTAACAAATGTAATCGCACAGCGAGGGACGCGCCTGCATGTATCCGACGTTTCTGGAAAGTTATCGATGCTTCTACCCGGCTGTCTGTTGTCGCCGAACCTTGTGTTATCTGATTTCATCGCTTGACGCGAATGGTGTAGAACTTTGTAGAAGGCATGCGGGTCCCAACGATTAGTCTGGAACATTCGATGACTGCTGCATAAAAGCCGACGCGCTTGACCCACTGATCAGATTTTCGACGATCGCCGAGCGTGTTCGCCGCTATCGTTGCGCTATAGGCCTCGAGCGCTGCTGTTTCAAATCAGACCTGCAGCGCCACTGCGGCGGCGGCTGGCGAAATGTCCCTGTTCCATCCGCACAGCCGCGCCTAGCCGCAGCAGGTGGACGATGGCCCCTAGCAACGCAAGCGTGTGTACACGGCGAAAACAGTCGACCTCTATCTACTGTTGCGTGTGCGGATGTCATAACAGCTACAAGAACACGGCAGGAAAACTGCCGAAGGTGCAGTTTTATCACTTTCCTTGGAAATCGTACGAGGCTGATCGGCGACAACGTTGGATCGCTGCCGTTCGGCGCACCCGGTAAGCAAGCGCGTCATGTCTTCGCGCGGTTTCTATCGCTTTCTCTCAAGGTAATATTAACACATTGTTGGTTCCCTTGTTTTCTTTTATTATTTTTAGCCCGAATGGAGATTTGTGGCAGCCAGTGCAACGCAGGACAGTCATCTGCAGCGCTCACTTTGTCGGTAACAAAGCGAGCACGATTGCCGGCCATCCCGCCTATGTGCCAACTGTGTTTCCGCCGTGTTACAAAAGAAGTGATGCAGTACTACCGGCATCAAAGCTCGACAGATATAAGAGGTGAGTGTTATTAATAGAAAGGTTATCCGTGAAGTGGTTAGAATAGGCTGTGAAAAAAATTGCTGCGATGCTACAGTTCTTTACGACTTTGAAGCGCGGCTGAACCGATAGTTCAAAGAAATTGTTGCGCCTCCATGAAAACTGAAAATGTATTGCAGTATTCATTAAGCGAGCTTACAGCTGTTTTTTTTATAGGGTTCAGCGACGTCGCGCAGTGCTTCAAGCGCCGACATCCAAGAGTGCAATCACGGCGACTGCAGAGAACTCCTCGACTGACTTCGCCGACGAAATCATTGCATTACCGGAAGAAACGGGCACATCCGCATCCGTGGTGAGCAGACGTGTTATATGTTTATTATTATCACGAGAGACTAGCCTTCAGGCGTGTTTCGTTTGCGTCAGTGGCCGAGCCAGAAATTTTGGACGAGGCACGCCCTTGACACGGAATAGGTGCTGGGTAGACAGATGTTTACCTCTCGTGCTCGGTGTCCCAAAGTAAACAGAAAAAAAAATATTTGGGAGTGACACTTGCCCTGATGTACCACCCTCAGGCCACACCCCAGTTTACTGGAAGCACTGTGTTGTGTCTCAATTCAAGCAGTGTTTCGAGGCATTTCATTTCATGCACCAATGATCATAAGTGGTCCTAATGGCAGGGAACATGTATTCGATCGCGACTCCACTTAACTAATATCTCATCACTCAATTATTCCTGTCAACCAAGACATTATTCTTTTGCTTGAGATTAACGCAACATTTCAATGCGTTCAAGTTCTTCCCAAGCACTTAAAACAAAGCTTGACGAGATGCTTTTCTACAACTTTTCAGATGACCCAGACAGATGCAGACTTTAACGGAGGTGTTTGCACTCTGTTCCTCTCTGTGACAGCAGAAGGCGCCGCATCTACACAAGTTTGCCATACCAGCATTGTTGAGAAAGGTGTACAAGCAAGTGCCTCTGTGAGATCGACAGCTATCGGACCGAACGAGCGCAGCTGTGCATTTCTTGGCTACAATTCTCTGATCCAGAGAAAGGATGCCTTTCGTGAACTGTGTGGTGTTAGCGCAAACGTCTTTTCTCTGTTATTGTCTGTGCTTTCACCCATTGTTGTGAGAGAAGTGGACGTGCCGATTTTCCAGAAGTTGTCCATATTCCTGATGAAAATGAAGCTGGGCGTTTCATTCGCCAGCATTGCAGTGCTTTTTGGCCTTCATCGCACGACAGTTAGCCGCATATTCTACTTTGTATTAACTAATCTGTTAAATGCAATGCAGAAATGGATACCGGAGCCATCGCTTGGAGCAGTACAAGCCACGATGCCCACATGTTTTAAGCTGCACTTCCCACGCTGCCGCTACATAATTGATTGCACAGAGCTTCGCACAGAAGAACCACCCACCACAGAACAGAAACGTGCCCTGTTTTCGCATTGCAAAGGTGGCTACACGTTGAAGTTTTTGATAGGTATATTGCCAAATGGAACAGTCACCTTTGTGTCACAGGCGTATGGTGGCCGCACCTCAGACGCTCACATTACACTGGAGTCAGGGTTTCTTGATCGCATAGAACCAGGAGATGTTATTTTAGCGGACAAGGGTTTCCCTGGAATTAAAGCACCCACTGAAAGCCATAAGGGAATTATTGTGCTACCACCATTTTCGAAAGGAAATGTTCAATTCACCCATGAAGAGCTGGAGCAAACCTATCATGTCGCACAAGTGCGTATACATGTTGAAAGAGCTATACAGAGACTGAAAATGTTTGGCATAGTGAATTCAAGGGTGCCTATTGATCTGATTCCCCACATGAGTGACATAATGCGGATGTGCTGCATTCTTGCGAACCTTCAGCCACCCATTATTGAGCCAAGTAATCCAGACACAGAGTTAGTTTGAATGCTCATTTTGATAAATTTGTTGGGCGAAAAAGCAGCCTTTTGAATATGCTGGGCTGAGGCTGACATCACTGAATGTTTGTCTACTATGCATGCTTAGTTGTAATGGTTCCAAAAGAGCACTTAGGTCGTTCTCTCAGTGGCTAAGCCAACCTTTTCTTCAATGTTTAAGCTGCAGGTGATAATGGCGCATACACGTTGGCTTATGGGGAATGCAGCATAGCAGCAGCTGTAGCGGCACTGGCATGGTGTTTTTTTGTATAATAAGTTGGCACGTGATGTGATGGATGGTAAATACAAATACATTTTAAAAATTACGATTTTCTGTGGTTCATTTTAAATTCACATACGTTGGTACCTGCACGTGAGCTGAGAGTGGAAGCTTCTCAAAAGCCATGTCAATTACTGCAAATGAAAAAAATGTCGTGCATCTTTCAAGGTACAGTAATTGTACGACAGTCATATTGACACTAAACTGTGAAACTAAACTAGATATCTAGCACAACATTACTGCCGAGGAGTGTTGATAATCCAGAGCCTGAATGACATGCATGTTTCTGTAGAAGTTTTTATTGTAAAGTGTCACAATACCGACATTCCTGTGGAGGCACAATACAGAAACTCTTGTATGGAAATTTAGATGAACATTGAAACACAATACAAATGAAAGTCAGGGCCACCACTCGTACCCAGCTGTGAGACGTTTGTAAATATGTTTAAAGAGACAAAAATATTGCACCAGAAAAACATTTGAAGTATTAGCACAGACATCTCCAACACACAGTCAATTATATACCGGTCTGTTGTAAGCACACGGGAGCATTTGTTTGAAAGTATAGCAGCAATTCACATGAATATTGGCAAACACATTACTGTGTTTTTACTACTACAGAGTGGCACTGCTGGCACTAGCCGTGCATGGTTGCATAATAAAGCTACAAAGGCATACTGACAAAATGTATTATTCCCTATTGGACTTAGCAAAAGTATAAACTAAAATCCCAGGGTCTGGGGTATGTGCTCTGCCAGGACACACAAAAATGCAAACAAACAAATGCTCTGAATCGGTGACTAGACTACTATTCATTTACGGAAGCTCTTGTACGCTGCAATGTCAGTACTGCCAGGACTCATTGTCGCCTTTCGGCCAGGAGCCCTCAAGCATCAGTGACGAATACATCGTTAAATCGAAAAGATGTTGATTCACATCATGCTGGTTGCGGGAATCTCTCCAGCATCTCAAAACGCGGCTTAAACGTCTTGCTTTTCCAAGTGGACTTAGCAGAAGTATAAACTAAAATCTCAGGATCTGGGGTATGTGCTCTGCCAGGACGCACAAAAATGCAAACAAATAAATGCTCTGAATCGGTGACTAGACTACTATTTATTTACAGAAGCTTGTGTACGCTGCAGTGTCAGTACTGCCAGGACTCATTGTCGCCTTTCGGCCAGGAGCCCTCAAGCATCAGTGACGAATATATCGTTAAATCGAAAAGATGTTGATTCACATCATGCTGGTTGCGGGAATCTCTCCAGCATCTCAAAACGCAGCTTAAATGTCTTGATTTCTCCAGACCACTTAATAGGGGAAACATCATTCACCTCATTTGTCAAATGCAGTATCAGTATCAATACGACACCCCAAGGGGATTACTTGACAGAGCTGATCGTTATCAATGGCCGCGACAATGCCGAAGCCGTCGGTACCTTAGACGCAAGGTGACAAATCCTTGCACCTGGACACGAAAAGGTGCTGAGCATTTCATTATTGTGAGTCACCTTCTCTGGCTCTCTTCGCACCAGCCATCTGGCCGTTGGTCGCAATTATCCCGAGCCATCCACTATGGCGTCTCTCACAGCCCGAGTCACTTTGGGACGTTAAACACCATAAACCAACTTAGAGTACCATTAACATTTACCGGAACGCAAAGGTCTAACACATTTCAAAGCACTAGAGCAATATCACTGGTGCATCACATAGTACATAAAAGAAGCAAAACAATGAGAATGCTTTCAGGTATTTTAAAACATTTCAAAGCACTAGAACAATATCACTGGTGCATCACATAGTACATAAAAGAAGAAAAAATTAGTATGCTTTCAGGTGTACTTAACTATCTCACTCAAGAAATGTTTAAAATAAAAGGTCTCAAGTTTGGGCACATATTCTGCGAGGAAAGTTTCATCGCGCTCTACACATACGGTGATGCTTTGCTGTGATGAATAAATATAAAGAAACGCTTCTCTCATGCCTAAAATGTACAGCATAAGCATCATCTGAGAATAATACTGGTGCGTTTTCTTCAGCCGAAGTTGGCCATTCACATAGTGAATGTATGGCACGAAGCTTTCTTCGTGTTCATGGTCGATGAGTTTCCTATCCTTTAGAGAAAATGGGCACTTTATCTCGATCAGACACATTCTTCCATCTGAATCCAGAATGCCATCTGGGCTGCAGCATAGCCAGGGTTGCTCCGGGTGGATGAAAAGGCCAACCTGCAAATCAAAAGAGTAGCATAAGTTTCAAGCTCTCTTTCAAAGTATGCATGCATCTTTACTTCGTGGATGACAGTGCCAAGTGCTGTGGACAGCTCTGCTCTTGCTTCATTTTCCATTTGTTTTCCTGCACAAAGCATCAGTAAAAGGTGACTCCACAGTCAGCACCGGTAAATGTTTGTCATGCTATGCGTTAAATATCCGTGAACTTCTTTCATACAATTTAGCACAGTGACTAGATTATCTAGCCTATTTCTGAATTCTAGCTTACCATAAGAAGTTGCAGCAGATGAAAAGAACCTTGGCCTCGCAAGGGAACTTGCCAGAGTCTCATAGTAGTTGCACCTGGTTTTGACGCGGTGTGCACTGCTGCTAGTGATTCGCAGACGGCGTTCTGTGTGCCATCTGTGATAAGGTATGCTCATCAATAAGAGGAAACACAAGAAACACAAGTGGATACACTAGGTATAATATAGCAACAAACCTTGTCACTGATGCTTGCCGCCTTGTTGCTAAAGCAATTTCTACAACCTCATCCATGCTTTTGCTTATCGCACACTCATAAAAGCATTTCTCCTTTGCTGAGAGCGTGGACAACATGTCACTTTTTTTGAGCCTCAGGGGTAATGTGCTTGAAACTTCAAAGCTATGGTGAAGCTGCCGCTCATTATCAAATATTTTTTTTACGAGGTCGCAGTGCGACTCGTCAGTTTGCTTGGCAGCAACGGCGACAACAGCATCAGGTGCCTCAATCGCGCAACTCTCTTCAAAATTTATGACATCCCTGAACGCGCAGTTCACGTCGGGAAACTGGCTGTGCACGACTGTCGGGCTGAGGGGCTTCAGGATTGGCTTTATGATGGGACCACCTGAACGAAAAACACAGTTGCACAAGTTCAAAAAGATTTCGCAAAGTGCAAACAGGCGCTCACACTTACTCGGGAATAGTTCACTGATGGACTTCTTTGTGTCAAGCGTTGGACGGGTCGATGGCTTTCGCCAAGCACACGGCAGGTCCGTACACGACGTGTGTTGGTGGTAGTTGACATACAGGGCCAGTGCCGCGCCGTGCTTGCACCAGCCACGACATCCAGCCTTGCACGTGCAATAAGCTTTCACAATTTTTCTTTCGTGCGCTGATAGCTAGGGGAAGAAAAATACACAGTCAGTTTATGCCCGCACAGAAGTAAGTGTTTCCAGAAAATGCACACAACAGAACCAGCCTGCTCGAGTGTGCAAGCCTAGAACTGCGCAGTAGAAAAAAAAAATCCGAGAATGGTTTCATGGAACCTAATCGGCCACTGTGTACAAGGTAATCCGCTCATTTAAAGCACTAACGTCGCTAGAAATCCATGAGACGGGCACTTCGTGCGGTCTCTTCGTCTTTTTATTGCTGCTAGTATGCCAACTATCCCAGCTTTCTGCTAATGCGCGCCAGGCTGGCGATAGCCTAGTAATCTCTATCGCATGCCAAGAAAAAAGTTTACTCACCTCTTAACGCACGTCGTACTCCACGCTCTTCATTTGTGCGATGCATTTTCCCATGATTTCCGACGGACCGACGACACTGTGCAATTCTTCTCTTACGCAGTAAACGTGATTAGCGGCGTATAAGTCGCCACCACGAAGCAAACTACTTCGTTTGAAGTACTCCTGAATGTTTGTTATTCGTCCGTAGCCGCAAAACAGCAAGCGGGACTCATTTTGCGTTGCCATTTTCCCGCACCGACGTTCACCGCACACAACGTGACACAACTTCGAGCTGCGCGCCGGGAAGGAAACAGCATGGGAACAGGGACAAAATGCGCGATGTGGCCGCATTGGCGCTGCGCACTTGGAGAGCGGTGGCGCCACCAACTGAGCGCACGAGCCCTATAAGTGTAGCCTGTATTGTGGGCACAGGTTCGCCCAATAAAAGTTAGTTTTCTTGTTCACAGTATTGCTACTGTGTTATTCAACGTCACCACCACGTGGCAATATTTAATCTGCTACAGCTTATGTGAAGCAGGATGCAAGAGGAATGAATGTCGTCAATTAACATACGGTAAGGGCCTAACTGTGTTTTGAATTATTCCCTATAATGTAGCTATGTCAATCCTACGAGAAAAACTTTCGCTACACTCCCACAGAAGGCTACTTTTGGAATCCCTGCAGTGAAAAGGCACATAATGAAGTCACACTTCCCGGTGTAGCTGATATCCATTGCTTGCTGGTAGATGGATATGTTCCTACACAATATCTAATGGGGTACCAGAGTCGAAATATGAATGGTTGGTAACTGATTGACCAGTAATATTTTAGACTGGCTACATGTCGAGAGCTATGGCACATAAGCAAGTATGGGCCTCATTATATTTAGTACAGTTCCCTTTGTAAAAGAGCACCAATTGATAAAGGTCACTACATCAAAATATTTGCACGCACATACACTAGTGTTCTTGTTTTTTTCTCTGAAATTCGCATTGTGATTTTATTGCCAAAAAAAGGGGCAGTTGCGGCTCGGTGCTTTTTGTTACTGTATACATGCTAAAAGAGCACTGCACTGCTCTTAGTAGCGTATTTATCTCTGTTGAAACAAAACCTGAGTGCCAAGCAGTATTCAAGCGAATGAAAGTTATTAATGTATCTGATTGTTCACCTCAATTACTAACGTTTGTCCAGTTTTTAATACGCTGTTATTTCGAACCTTACACTACCTTCTGAAGTGGCTTTTTCGCACAAAACTTTTTATAGGATTTCCGGCATCTATAAAATAACATCACCATATTCCCTAAGTTTACTCGGTGCGATCTAATCGTTACCGTCGCGGTTCACGAATGCTGCATCTGATCGGCGTATATAGAATACACAATCTATTCTAGATACGCGAGTGCCCATGTGTTATTAGGGCGGAGAAAGTGCACAGGTGAATGCAAGTCCAAAAAACAACTAATATACGCGCTGCATCTTACGCCGCGCGCTAAAAAAGGGCAGCGCCTTTTTCTTCACAATCTAATCCAGTCAGCTGTTTCGATGCGCTTTGTTTGCGATTAGGCGGAAAAGCGGTGCACAACGATGCAAAAGCGCCCACGGTCGATCGTCAATACGCTAGGCATGTCGCCTGCAAAAACGGAGTGCGGCTTCGCCGCATAGACTTGGTTGCTTCTCAGGCAAGATGGCGGACCTACGCGCAACTCTGCTACCTACGGTAGCATATACAGTAACTCTAATGGGCTGTACGGAACGTACGGCGCAGCGCCAGTGCTGCATGCTGATATTTTGATAATCATTTTCTGTCGCAATCAAATAGGCGTGCAAATCATCGACGGGTGTTAAGATGCATCCCCGAAACTCACTTCATATAAGAGATGAATTGTATGTGCACTCCTAGCGCGTTAACCTGACAGCAAAGGTTTTTGAGACACCGAAGTAGTGGCGTATAGCCGTTAAATTTGTGTAAATTTGTGGCGTAAAGCCGTTAAAGCTGCCACGTAACTAGAAATTATTTGAACGGAAAAGTCGGCTGCAAATAATGTCGTAGTAAAGGACATCGAATTGATTTAAACTAACTCGGATTCCTGGTGCGCACATTTTCTTTTGCAGTTCGCATTCATAAAAAATCGGCTGCGGCATCCGCGACCCAACGTAAAGCACTTAGTTCCTCAGCCGCTGTTGTAGGAGAGAAGGCAAAACAATATGTACGTACATAGCCCAAAGTCAAAGAGCTTCCCTGCTTGTCATTTACCTTCTTTCGCGATAAACATTTGTCCCTCGTTCTTTCATTAGGTTTCGCGAGCGCCCCGCAACTACAGTTGCACAGCTTATTCGCGAATTCTTTTTTTGTTTACATCATGAAGCGTTCCCGAACGTCAGGCTCATGTGCGAGTATGAGACACATTCTATGGAACGAATAAAACAGGTAGGAATGACGCTATGTCAAAGGGATCTCTGCAAAACTACACACAGCCTGCCAAAACACATAAAAACAGTGCAAGTACATTCCTACCCAAACAACAGAGACCTACAACGGAATTAATATGCGCAAATAAATGACTTAATTCATTTTAATTATATTCACAAAATTAGCTTTTTGAATGCACCAGAAAAAGTTGTGCATTCAGACGAAAAACACAAAGAAGGGTCAGCATACATATGTTGCACCAGCCTGCTAAGAACAGTATAGCTAACTTTAAAGTGCAATTTCTTTTTTCGTCGCGCTTCTCTTCACTGAATAACACCTTTAACGTAAAAGTGCAGTCTTGTTAGGACATAAAAACGCATAACTGTTGATGTGAAATTATCAGCATGTAATTTTCAGCCTATATAGCGAAATTTAAAGCTTTCACTAGAATCATGACATCAACTATGCTGTCACTGGAAAGCTTCTTTTTGCTGAAGAAGGTTGTAAATATATTCCCTCAAGTTTCTTTAGTGCTTCGAAAAGCAAGTTGGAGGGATACCTGCAGCAATCTTCCCCTGTCACAAATTTCATGAATTTTGAGACTACTACTGACACTAGAGTTCTGCAAAAGAAGAGAGCGGCAGTCCTCACATTTCTTGCGAATAAAAAATTTCTGCGCGACACACCCTGCCGTATATAATGGATGAGGCGGTCATCGCTCCTTTCCTCCACATAAGCCCGGTGCTCTGCCGGAGTATTGTTTAACCTTTGCTCTACCAGCGTCAGATTTCCAGCTTAAACAAACTCGTCAATTGTTACGCAACGTCCCCTTCCTTGTCAGAATTATCAGGTGAGTGAAGTAGCGATACCAAATATTTACTGACTTCTGTGTTCCCTGTTTGCATTGCCTTCGCGAATATATATAAAGGCAATTCACAACAATCAAAAATTGAGACGGCATTGGGTGATCGTTGGATCCGCACGACTACCTCACAAGAAGTTCTCCAACTTTTATTGGCTTAGTCTAGATGTCAATAGGTATTTAAAACCCTCTCCTTCCAAGTATTCTAACAGAGCCAAAATGCTGCTCAATGTCACACGGGGCCTATCTGTCGTCGACTAGCTCAAGCCGCAAAATCCTTTTGCAATGGAAAGCATATTTAGCGCCAGCGAACAAGGACATAAGGGAGACGACACCACAATGCACTAACTTCAACAACTTGATTTTCAGGAAACACCAACCTATTTAACCCATGCACAGTTAAATAGGCAGGTGTTTACTGAAAATCAAGTTGAAGTTAGCGCATTGTGGTGTCATCTCCCTTCTGTCTTAGTTTGCTGGCGTTAAATATGCTTTCCAAGTCAGTCTACCAACACGGCCAACAAATGGCAATCCTTTTGCATGTGACTCCCAACGAGACAGAAACTCGAGGAATTCCTTTAGAGCCCTTCAGAGCAAACACATGGCAAGCACGCTGCAACTGGCCGCAACACACGGAGAACGCGTCCGTACAGCCCGTGCGACTGCAGCGCCGCCGCATACATCCGGGACCTGTCTACGCTCCCGGCTTCAAAGCGGTGCGTGGCGCACTCCGCCGTGGCCGCACGTGAGGCCAAAGAAGAGCGCGACCTCGAAATGAAGCGCCTAGAGATTGAGCTCTTGAAAGCACAAAATTCTGAAAGACCTAGCACAGAGGTACGCGAAAATGAACGCAGAATGACAGACTTGATGGCACCCTACGCAGTAGGAGGGGACATAGGTCTTTTTCTGGTACAGTTTGAGCGCACGTGTGAGAAGGCAAAATTCGCGAGAAACACGTGGCCGCAACGCTTGCTTACGTTACTGCCACGTGAGGCAGCTGATATTATCGCCCGCATGGGGAAAGAAGAAGCAGAGGACTTCGATGATGTCAAAGCAAATCTGCTTAAAAAGTATAGATTATGAGCTGAAGCATTCAGGCGAAAGTTCAGGGAAGTCGAGAAGACCAAAACTGAGTCATATTCCGATTTTGCATACACCTTGGAGGTAAACCTGAAGGAATGGCTCAGAGAAGTGGGTGCACTCAGCGATGCCGAAAAGACAATGCAGTGCGTTGCCTTAGAACAGTTCTACCGCCGGCTGCCAGTAAACATCAAGTATTGGGTTCAGGATAGGCCAGGCGTAGACACTGTTACGAGAGCGGCCGATCTCGCTGAGGAGTACGTAACTCGCCGTGCGGACGAAGACAGCGAAGCTCCTAAGGAGGAGATGAATAAATGCAGACCCGACAAGCCAAAACGATGGTCAAAGTCGAGTCGGTATAAAACAAGGGAAGATCAGATTCAGGGAAATGTAGTGACGAGGACAGCGAAGGAGAAAAGGAGTCACCCGAACAGAGGGCAGAAAAGCAAAAGAAAAACGCTTTCGAGGCCAAGAAACCAGTAGTTTGCTACAACTGCCGGCAAACGGGGCATATCTCCGTGGGATGCAGAAATCCCAAACTAGTGTTGATGTCAATAAGTAGTAACGCAGAGAATCTGAACTTGCTCGAACCGTACATTCGAGACCTCGTGGTAAACGGCAAACCGTGTAGAGTGCTTCGCGACTCGGCAGCCACAATGGACGTAGTGCATCCGTCGTACGTGGAGGCAGGCCAGTTCACGGGGGAATGTGCTTCGATAAGGCAAGCCGTAGAGGCCTCCAGTGTTTGTCTCCCGCTGGCCAAAATTCGTATTGAAGGCCCTTTCGGAGTACTGGACACTGAAGCCGCCGTCTCGGCACATCTCCCGCCGCAGCATCCATATTTGTTTTCTAACAAGTCAGAGGATTTGCTACGACGCAAGGGTTTAGTGAGGGAACAGTGCAAGCCCTAACTCGTTCCAAGGCAGTGTACGAATGTCCAGTGGTGGAGAAAACAGGCTTGACAACTGATTCGTCCAGCAGTACTGAACAGGATAGCCCTATAGGGGATGAGGCGGAAAGTACGCCAGCTAATGAAAAACCAGGAAAGCAGCGGAGCCTGAAATGTCGCGAGAAGCAGAATGCAACAAGTTATTGAACGTAAGCCCTGCCACAATGATCGCTGAGCCGGAAATGCGTAAGGCACAAAGCAATGCTGAGTATTACTATGACAGGACGGCTCAAACGCGACACTTTGAAGTGGGGGAAAAGGTAATGATCCTCAAACCCTCGTTGAAAAACAAACTAGAGGTTCAATGGGAAGGACCGGTTGACATAATTCAGAAATTATCTGAAACAAACTACGTAATCACGGTACCGGGAAAACGAAGGACACCACAAGTGTACCATAGCAATCTACTTAAACCCTACAGGCAGCGGGAAGCCATTGTGAACATGTCCCTTAACCAACCTGAGGAAATGCCTGTCGACTTTCCAGAGTTACCAGCAGTGACGGAGACAAAAGACATTGACGAGACCATTGATAAGTTAGTAGAACAGGCGGAGTTGAATCCCATTCAGAGGGCCGAACTGAGGGAACTCGTGTTTGAATTTAAAGACGTATTTTCAGACACACCGGGCAGGACGACTGCGATCGTTCACGATATCGAGTTAACCTCGTCGGACCCTGTTCGTTCGAAAGCTTATCGCGCTTCCCCTCCTCAACGTGAAGTCATGACCGCTGAAATAAACAAGATGTTAGAGCTAGGTGTAATCGAGCCAGGAGAGAGTGATTATACCTCACCTCTTATCTTGGTTGAGGTCCCAGGAAAAGAGCCGCGGCCATGTATCGACTACCGCAGGCTCAATTTAATCACGAAGGACCAGACTTATCCAATACCGCATATCGAGGAAAGGCTTGAAAAGGTGAGCAGTGCTAATTTCATCTCTACGCTCGATTTAGTCAGAGGGTATTGGCAGGTTCCATTGACCGAGAGGGCAAGCAGGCTTGCAGCGTTTATTTCCCCGATGGGAAACTTTCGTCCGAAAGTCCTGAGTTTTGGATTGAAGAATGCGCCATATTGCTTCTCTAGCCTTATGGACCAGGTGCTACGAGGAATGGAGGACTTTGCACTTCCCTTACTCGATGACATAGCTATCTTTTCTTCATCATGGGCGGACCATATGCAACACCTGCGGACCATGTTGTGTCGTCTACGAGAGGCCAACTTAACTGTTAAGGCTCCCAAATGCCAATTAGTGCGCGCGGAGGTAGCTTATCTAGGTCATGTACTAGGGCAAGGCCATCGTCGGCCTTCCGAGGTTAAACTGATCGCGATAGACAACTTCCCGCAACCACGCACCAAGCGGGACATCAGATCATTCCTTGGCTTGGCGGGTTATTACCAAAGATATATTCCGCGGTATTCCGAGATTGCGAGTCCTTTAACGGATGCTCTCATCAAAACAGAACCACAAACGGTAAAGTGGGATGACGCAAAAGAAAAGGCTTTTAGTATGCTGAAGAACGCACTAACGAGTCAGCCAGTGTTGAACGCGCCCGACTACTCTAAGCCATTCATTTTTCAGTGTGATGCCAGTGACAGGGGTATGAAGGTGGTGCTCTGTCAAAAGAAAGATGACGAGAACGAACATCCTGTACTGTACGCCAGTAGAAAGCTTTCAGTTCGTGAGGAAGCATACAGTGCATCAGAAAAGGAATGCGCCTGCGTAGTTTGGGCGGTACAGAAGCTAGCTTGCTATATCGCTGGCTCAAGATTCACCATAGAGACTGACCACTGTCCCCTCGCATGGCTGCAGTCCATGTCTACGAAAAACGGTCGTCTTTTGCGCTGGAGCTTGGCTCTTCAACAGTACACCTTCGATATTCGCTACAAGAAGGGTAAGCTTAACGGCAATGCCGACGGTTTAAGTCGTTGCCCCTAGAGTATCGAAAGCGTCATGCTCATCCGGGTTTCCGTGGCATTTTTTTTGTGCATTCATATGTTTTTCCGAAGTGAAGCCGATTGTTAGCTGATTTTAATAACCACGTCTTAACGCTTTCAAGAAATGGCTGTTTTTAGTGTTAAAGGGGGGAGGACGCGCCTAGGGAATGGGAAAGGTGTAGCGGGTTTTCTTTTTTTGTTAAAAGCCGGGTGTGTCTTGGGGGAGAGTGGCCTTGTGCTCGCTGCTTTGTGGTTGTGGGTCCGGCACTGTTCTGGGGTGATTGCTTGCCCACGCAGGAGACGAAAAGTTGCGAGACCTGCTTGCAAAGACCAATTTCACCGGACCGGACCAAGGAGAAAAGTAACAAGAGCGCCACGAGGACGGATGACCACTCCCCGGAATCTACCTGCTACGAATGGAGGGTTCGTGACCTCTACGGGGAATCCTGATACCGAAACGCCGATCCCTCATACAGCGGCTGCTGGCCCCTACACGTCGGGATCTTCCTCCCCCGCCGGAGATGCTGTTAGGGTTGGCGTCTGACACCACGTGGCGACAGGTCATTCACCCTACCCTTTGGGCCGGAGCCCACGGGCGACAGATCGTCACCCCTTACCCTCTACTGGCCGGACCCCACGGCGCCGGAGAGGTCATTCACCCGACCTTCTCCCCGGATTCGTCGAAAAGAGGATCGACTTCTCCTGCCCATGCTCGGTATTGCAGGAGGAGGGGCCCTCTCTCCGTGCCTGTCACGTGTCATCGACGGAAGCAAGATCCTGCCCACACTTGTAGAGAGCCTATTTAAGGGGCTGCGAAATGTACTTTTGAGAGACTTCATACTTGATACTTCATACTTCATGCTTTTCTTATTTTCTTTCAACTACCTTTGAATAAACAGTGCAAGTTTCGCTCTAGCAAATCGTCTCGCCCTTGCTTGGTCGCCATGATCTACCGGGTGCCTGCAGACCGCCGACAACGCCACGCTACCCAATAAGTAATGTCGGTCGAGCTTAGATAGGCAGGCGCCGCTACTTCTTGGCAGCAGTACGGTACGCTACCCTGGAGTACGCAAGAAACAGGTTGCTAGCGGTGGGATCCTCTACAAACGCAACAAACTGGTTGCTAACGGTGGGATCGCGCTCTGAAGTGCAACAATGTCTAGCTCAGTAGAAAGCTTGCAAAAAATTAAGCGATCCCAGTGCTTTAAAACGTGCTGCACTGCAGGCCTTAAATCGTGTTACGGAACTCTTTTCAAACGGTAAAGCTAGTTTTTCTGCGTGGTACGGCGGCAGCATAACGGTGGAGCCGCCGTTCCTGCGACCCGGTCGACGTAGTGGAAAAGGGGGGTAAGCGTTATATTGCCCTGGTCGTTCCAACGCTTAGGCCCCGAAAGCGTAAGGTTCACCCAAATAGACTCTAAATAATGATTTGGCTTGGCTCCGTATATTATTTTTATATAGGTGACGCTAAAGCGATGAAAGCGACGTAGCTTTTTTAGGGGGTCCACTGCACCTCAGGGCGCAGAGGTAGATAGAAACAGTGTAGAAAGTGCAACATAAGAGGCTGACGCCAATAAAATGGCCACTAGGAGGTCCAGGAAGAAAACTACAAAAAATAAATTTAACACCAGGATCAGATAAATAAACATGCAAGGCGGTAGAAAGAGAGCGAACTGGTTATAGAAATACAACAGCAGTTAAAGGACGAAGAAGTAGGTGTACACGCGCTATGCGAAACACATCTCAGGGATCTAGAAGACCCACCTTTATTGAAGGCTACGTCTAGGAAGGGAGCAATAGAACAACAACGGAGAGGAAGGGAGGAGGAGTAAGTATGCTGATACACCAAGGAACAAATTGGAAAGGAATAAAGTTAACTTGCAAAGAACATGTCTGAGTATCAGGTACAATTACCAGTAAAGAGACATGGCTAGGAGTAGTTTATTTAGGGACAGGGGCCAAATGCAGGCAAGAGAACAAAGATCTAGTAAAGTGTCTCGATGACGATATAAAGCAGTTTGGAGAAGGTGCCGATATTTGTCTGCTGGGTGACATGAATGGCCACATCGAGGATCTGGATGGATACACAGATTGTGATGGGAGGTTGATGCTAGACTTCTGTGAGCGACACAACCTAGTTATAGTAAATAGAGAAACTAAGTGTGAGGGAAAAATCACGTGGGAGTCCCGTAACAGAAAAACGACCATTGATTTTTTCCACCCACAGATTCTTCCGAAGTATATAACACCTTCACTCCATTAAAAAACAGTAAAGCCACTGATATCGATAATATCCAGATAACACCCGTAAAATATGTGATCGACATTATCTGCCCGTTCTTGGTCTATATCTTCAACCTAGCGATTGGTTCAGGAATGTTTCCTGCTAAAATGAAACGAGCCAAAGTGTCTGTTATATTCAAAGGGGGGGGGGGGGAAGAAACAACATTGGAAACTTCCGACCAATATCTGTTTTGCCTATATTTTCCAAGGGCCTTGAAAAGATAATTTTATGCCGACTACATAGTTTCTTTTTTTTTTGAAGCACGAAATTAGGTCTGAATGCCAGCACGATTTCACAAAGGGTAAGTCGACTGAGTCTGCACTCCTCGTACAAAAAGAAATAATTCTCAAAAACATTGAAGCGGGAAAGTTAACTCTTGGAATCTTCATTGATTACAGCAAAGCATTTGATTCACTCTATCATGACACACTTTTAAGAAAACTAGAAGAATATGGCATACGAGGTGTCGTTCACTCGCGTTTGCAGTCGTATCTCTCCGATCGACAGCAGTGCGTAGGTGCAGATGGTTCTAAGTCATCATTTCGCCCATTACTGAGTGGCGTACCCCAGGGAAGCATTTTGGGTCCCTTTTTATTTAATGTATATGTGAATGACTTACCTTCTATTGATAAGTGTACAAATTTTGTTTTATACGCAGACGACACTAGCCTCTTCGTTTCTGCTGATAACGAGCCAGACTTGTTTTTACACGCCAATAATGTTCTGTCCAAAGTGTTCGAGTGGTCCTTATGTAACAGCCTACAAATCAATATAAAAAAATCAAAGGCCGTTGTTTTTGCTGCAAAGAACAGATCTGTGTCATGCGTCGATTTAAACATAGGTTCCCACTCTCTTGATGTAGTACAGGAACACAAAATTTTGGGTGTTGTATTTTCTAGCCACATGACGTGGAACTCACACATAAACCTTGTTGCAAAGAAATTGTCTGCTGCTTTATCTGTGTTATTTTGATGCCGTCATATGTTCCCACCCCGTGTAATGTTCCAGCTTTATCATTCCCTTTTTCGGTCGCATATAAACTATTGCACCCTAGTATGGGCTACGACTACACAACGCAACATTAACAGGCTGTTGCTGCTCGAAAAGAAAGCCATTCGTTGTATTCACAATGTTCACTATTTACATCCTACAAATCCGTTATTTCAAGAAAGCAGAATAATTAACGTGAAAGATCTTTACGCATACCGTCTTCTACACCAACTACAATTTGCAGATAAAAAAAACCATACAATTCCTAAAGAATGTGTCAGCCCTCGTAGCACGACCCAGCACCCGTGTAACACGATGATCGGAAAAATGGATGATAAGGCACCATCGAACAAATTACTTTATGCAAACCCTGACATACAACGTATACCCCGCGCAATTAAATCAACTGCAGAAGTGCGTAAATGGAGATACGGTTCTATCACGCACGCTATTGCGCGATATCTTTGTCTTTGATAAATCTCACCTAAAGCTGTTTGAAACTTGTAGTTGGTTTCCATACCTATTGAGAATGTACTCATCACATGTATATTCCTTTCATTTCTTGTAAGTTGCACCTGCACATTCTTGTTTGAAATTTGTAAATTAGTTGGTTTCCATACCTATTCAGAATGTACTCATCACATGTATATTCATTTCATTCCTTGTAAGTTGCACGTGCCCATTCTTTACTGTTGCTTAAGTTCCTTTTTATTATTGCTTTTAATAATGTTCATTTTTTAAAGTGTAACAATACATATTCCCCTGGCGCTAATGTTATTCACCTGAATTTCAATGCGCTGGTAATGATTATGCATGTATGAAGATCTATTTATGCCCAGGGGAGTGGATATATATCACGTGTTGTATTAATGAAGCTACTTACGAAAGCTTATTGTTTGTACTGTGGATGTGGGCGATGCCGATGTTGCCTGGTGGTGGCGCCCTGGCCTCGTCAAGCTGTATGTTTACAGCTTTCTTGCCAGGGTGGCCTTCAACACTGTACTTTGTACACGTTGTAAATAAACTTGACTTCATTACTGCTTAATGTCGCAGGGGTTGTATAGCAAGCTCGCAATAATGGAAATAGACGAAGAGGGGAAGTACAGCCTCGGAAGCGATCATAAGCGTATTAGTCTACAGTTGGGAGCCCTGCTCAAAAGAGGAATGCAGGGAATTAAGTCAAAAAGAGTACGCAAAATTAAATGACGAACAAATAGCTGAAATAGCGGCCGGCATAGAGGAAGCAATAGAGAAACATCCCATGGAAAGGTGGGAATATAATCAGTTAGAACTACTCATTAGTACAAAAATAAAAGAAGTAAAAGGAGTAAACTGCTGGAGAGGGAAGAGGAAGCCACGAAGTTGGTGGAATAAGTAAATTAGGGAGGCCATCGAACAACGACGGTTGGCATCTCGGGAACACATAGAAGCAAAGAGGACGCAGTTATCTGAAGAGGAAATAGGCCAAAAATGGGAATCTTATAAACAAAAGAAACAACAAGTGCAGGTGCTCGTTCAGGCTAAAATAAAGCAGTCCTCTGATCGCTTGCTGGCTGAAGTTCGCGATGCAACTAATAAAGGGAGGTCAAGAAAATCCTGGAACCATATAAGCTGGCTGGGTAAAGCTAATCACACAAAGCAGGAACAGATTCACGATGCCGAAGGAAATTGTTTAGAGGGAGATGACGCTGTGAACTACATTGGTTCAGTTATAGCAGAGTCATTTAGGAAAGACGATAGGATAATCGCCCCAAGTGAGGGAGCAACACAGAATATCATAATAGAAAACAGCTTAGAACTGACCAATCTTAACTGGAAAAAGGCGGAAGCAAATGTTCCAAAATGCACGTCCGCGGGGATAGGCGAAATTCCAATCAAGTTAATTAATGAACCTGGCCTAAGAAACAAGGAAACGCTGATAAAAGCATCGGAGGCAGTCATAACAAATAAGCAGATTCCGCACAGCTCGAAACAGAGTAAAATGAATTTGATTTATAAAGGGAAAGGCGATAAGAAGAACTTAAAATCCTTCCGACCAATTACGATGACATCAGTTGATGCAGGCGGTGAAATTAAAAATGCAGTCATGGGTAGAAAGTAAAAGAATACTCGGAGAACTTCAGAACGGGTTCAGAAGTGGTAGGCGCTTAGATGATAGCTTGTTCGTGCTTACCCAGTGCATAGAAATAGCTAAGGCGGAAAATAGACCTCTGTATTTAGCCTTCCTGGACATAAGTGGTGCATACGATAATGTGAACAGGGAACTCCTGTGGAACATATTAAAAGCTTAAGGCATCGGTAATGAGGTAATTGATTTTCTACAGGAACTATATCGAGAAAATAATGTTGAAATAACATGGGAAGGAATTAAGAGTACGACAACTGTCGAGGTTCACAAAGAATTAAGGCAAGGTTGTCCTCTATCACCGCTGCTGTTCATGCTTTATATGACAAGTATGAAAAGAAGGTTACAACGAAGCAATCTAGGGTATAACCTGTCGTACAGATTAGGCGGAAAAGTTGTTGAGCAACGACTACCGGGTTTAATGTATGCTGACGATATTGTACTGTTAGCAGAGGGCCAGGAAGATTTGCAAACTCTGGTTAATTACTGTGGAGACGAAGGAGACAGTTTAGGTTTCAGTTTTAGTGCAGCTAAGTCCAGTGGGATGTTTTTCAACGATACAACTGATCAGGAGCTTACAATACAAGGCCATGAAATACCCCGAGTGGCCGAATACAAATATCTCGGGGTATGGATAAACAAAGGGCAGATGTACACGGAAAAGCACGAACAGTCTCTCATATCAAAAGGGCGAAGAGGTGCCGGGATAATGAAGCATAGGGCATTGTGGGGGTACAACAGGTATGTGGTATGAGGGGTATTTGGAAGGGAGTAATGGTGCCGGGGCTTACTTTCGGGAATGCGGTCCTGTGTTTAAGGGCAGAGGTTCAGTCGAGACTAGAGGTAGGTAAACCAGAGAACTGTGGGAAGATTAGCACTAGATGCCCACGGGAAAACCACAAACAGAGCAGTACAGGCGGATATGGACTGGGCATCGTTCGAAGCACGGGAAGCTCAGAGTAAAATCCTATACGAAAAACGCCTGACAGAAAGATACCTATACAGAAAGAGCGTTGACTCACAATGGCGGCAAAAGCTAGGAAGCTAACCAGTAAGTATGCCAGACACGAGGACGAAGAATGACAGAGCATTAAACGACATCTTAAAAACGCGGAAGGTAAAAATTGGATAAATTCAATGGAAAAAAAGCATAGTGTTGAACTATATTGAGACTGGAAACAGCAGATCAGGAAGGAAGCGTCTTATGATAACTCAAGAGGCAGTGCCCTTCTCTTTGAAGCTAGGTCAGGATGTCTTAGAACGCGGAGCTATAAAAATAAATTTAACGAAGAAGAAGACACATGTACTGTGTTTGGTAAGTCTGTAGAAACAATAGAACGCCTTATATTAAAATGTGATGGTATCAATACCGAGGTCGATGCGGTCACAGTCACGCTTGCTGAGGCCCTAGGGTTCAGAGATAATAATAGCTAGTCATGTAAATAAATATGCGGTGGAAATTAGCAAAAGGCGATTGGAGGACTGGTGGCTCAAAAGCAGAGAGGTGACATAAGGTTAAAAGGGTAGTAAGACGTATTTAAATAAAATTGAGAATTTTAATAACACATAGCACAGGTAAATAAATATAAAAGGCAAAAAAAAAGCTGAGCATGGTGGCAACTGCCATCACCCCGTTTCAAAGGGGACGCTCCTACCTTCCATCCATCCATCGACGAGAGCTCTGAATCAGTGCTTCCGTTCTGCCCGTGCGGTATTCGCCTGTACCCGTGACTGTGGAGGAGTGATTGAGTGTGGCCGTATAGTAGTTCTGCCCATTTAGTATTTTGCGGGCTTCACCTGTGCCTGTGACTGATCGTGTTGCTCAATAGCTTTGTGGAAAGTGACGTGGATTGTGTGGATGTCATCGCAGTGTTTGTCAGCTCCTGGGGGACGCCTGTGCCAGTTAATGATGTGCCCAGTAGCTTTGTGGAAGTTGATGTACCTTGTGTGGATTTCGCCGCCGCTTATGACTGCCTTAAAGGGAAGCTGAAGAGTCTGTCGAATTCAATAAGACGCTCATATACGGATGCGGGAACCTTATAAACCATGAAGGTAAAATTTTGGGGAGGATTTTTCACTTAGGAGCGACGCAATCGTCGGTTAAAATTGCGCTGTAGCTCCGCCCCCCGTAGAGCGCCGCGCGCTGCTGCTGAGGCTGACGATGCGAGCGGAGACCGGAAACCGCGGCTTAGTGACGTCAACACTGGTGTTCCGCTCCTTCGCAGTCTCCGCGACCGTGCCTGACCGGGCTTATTTCTGCGTGCGTGCCGTCCTAATCTGCTTCGCTCGACCCTACATTCCTTCATTTGTGTGTATATAGGAGTGGTAGTTGACGTGCGCAGCATCAATTGAACTTCTAGGCCGATCATGCCGGCGTTCTGTGCAGCCTACGCTTGCACGAACACCAGCGGCCGCGACGATGTTCCGATGTTCCATTAGTTCCTGCAAGACAAGAAGCTTTCAGCTAAGTGGGAGGCTGCTGTGAAGCGAAACAACTTCAAGCGCTCAAGAACAAGTGTTGTGCTCTAACCACTTCCGTGACGATTACTACCGGAGTTTATCAGTAATGCGTGCATTGGGTTCTCCTGAAAAAATAGTTAGCACGCTGAACGGAAGATGCATGTTTATCGCCCACCCTTGACACAGGTTTCATCGCCAAGCGCCGCGAATTTTCTATTCGCACGTGTGTTGTGAAACAGCCTGCATGCAGCTACCATAACGCAGTGCAAGCGTAAAGTTTGCATGTGTTGGAAAGCCTGCTCACGCCAAGACGCTGCACTCCCCCTTCTCTCGCACGCATAAGAAACCGACCATCTCACGTAGCCGGCGGAATTCGCCGGTTACGAGTAGCGTGCGGATGGCGCGCTGATGAAGGTTCTATACTACACGTGCTACAACAGCCGGTAAACTTTTCCCGCGTTTAAACCGTCTGTGTAGATTGCCGACAGCTTTGGGGCAGCGCACAAATGCTGAAGATCGCATCATCGCTTACGTTCTACGAGGAGGCATGCAGGAACATAACACTACAGTTGGTTGCCCGGAAACGTACTCACTGGAACGCTGAATGCAGTTTAGCAAAAAACATAATCGCCAAAGAACATTTCGAACACAAGGAGATGCTAACACTTCGCCTTCGTTCGCGTGGAAAGCAATGCTTGCACCAGCATTTTTTGCTTCTTGGAGAGGCCGGCTCTTCGCAATCGGCTCGTACATGTAGTATGTACAAGTATGTACGTACGTGTAGTATGTACTAGTATAAACCCCTTACAAGTGATCTTGCACGCGACAGCGACAGCGCTAGAAGCGAGGCGATGGCTGTCGCGTTCACTCGTCGTCTGCAAGCCGAACTCCACGCGAGCGACGGCTTTGAGCGAAGACTTCCCGGTATGAGGGCAGCAATATACGCGCCGAAACTAGCGTGACGCGTGCTTTATCAATTTAAGTTGATGTATTTTACTGAGGAAGGAGCATAAAATATTTCTGAAGGTCTTGCACTAGGTTCTTATTCTTGCACGTGTAAAATTCAATAGTTTGCTCGTTCCGTGCGACAAACAGCAGTATTTCAGTTATGTACATCCAGTTTCCGCTTCGCACAATTGGCTAGTCGCTCATAGCATTTCCGGGCGACGAGCGACGAGTTCTAGATTTCTAGAAACGGGTGATCGAACTACAACACCGAGCGATTTGTTCAAGCGACGGCCCGTTTTGTCGCTCGAAGCCGTCGCCCGTCACCGTCGCGCGCAAAATCGCTCTCGTAGAGTTTGGACTTAACGCCGAACTCCTCAGAGAAACGCAAGCTCTCGAAAATTTTCATGACCGTCTCAGCAATACACCACCAAACTACTTTGCACCGTGCTTCGTGTGTAGCGGCAGCAGTCGGTCCGGACGAAAACCATTGTTGACGTCACGAAGCGCCCGACCAATCACAGGCGGAAACGAGGCGCGCGAGCTGGGCGTGTCTGCTGCAGCACTTTTCGTCGAAATAAAATAAGTTTGCGCTTTCTTTCACTCAATTTCGATGCGATATTCGAATTCAGAGGGTTGAAAACCACGGCGTACTGATCTTCACTCATTTTTTTCTGGAAAACCTTTGAGCTTCCCTTTAATTATAGGTGGTCACGCTGCCTTTTGAAGTGCGTACGATCGCGAGAAACTTGACCGATTTTTGTGTAAACAACATGGACGTCTCGAAATGTTTGCTAGAAAATCAACCAGCAGCAAGCCATGTCTGTGTTTTGTGGTTTTGCGAGCTTATGCTCGTGCGAGCAGCAGAATGACGAAAGATCCGTTACATAATGTCAGTTCCATAATATCAGCTTTGCCGCAATACAGTCATGTTATGCGGTGAAGCATACGCAATGTATTGCGGTAAAGTATATGAAAAAGTAGGCAGGGACCATTGCGTTACTGCGGCGTTTTTCTTGTTTTAAGGACACGCCCGTGCGCTTTTAAAAGGCGCGAACAAGGAAGAATCACGGTCGAAGCGCATGGCACAAACCTTGCCAATGTTTCAATTTGAAAGAAAAAAGGAAACGATTTGGAGTGGGTGATGCCAAAACGAAAGCCTTGACCTTTCTATCATCAAAGCAGTTCCACGAATATTCAACCATATTCCAAGCTCCTGTCTTATTTAGGATTGTTTAAAGCATATGCATATATTGTGCACCAGCCTTAGCGCCAATTCTAATGTAATTTAATGATGTAAGTGTAATAACATGTGGCAAATATAGGATTTATGTTGTATGGTGGTGTGCTGTTGATTTCATGTGGTAATGTGTACATTAGCTGGAAGAGCTGATGCAGCCTTCTTATAGAACTCATTGAAAGGCGAACCACCTGTCAAGCCATTGTTGTTCTTGCGGTTGTACGCCAGATTTCACAAACGTGGGGATAGTTATGAAAGAGTAGCTGAGGCTTAACATATCCAGATGCATGCACAGGAGTGCTGGAGTCGACCATTCATCTATCTAACTCAGGTTGAATGTGCATACTTGAGTAAGACGTGACACTTGTTGAGTGTCTGGTTTCTGTTATTGTTAGCCTATTTAGTGCTTTTTCCTCCATTTGTAGGTTTTCGTGTGTGTTGCTGTGTATGTATATAATTGCTTCCAGAGTGGCTTTCTTGTTGCTAATAAATTTAGAGAATGCAACATTCTTCATTTTGTGCATCAGACAGCAAGTGAGCATGCTTCAAAGGATGTTAGATTTTGTTGCCATAAGCAACAAAAAGATATATAGACTGCTTGCTGGAGGTACTTTTTATAGCATTAAGGATATATATCATGCTGATAACTCTGTGCACGATAATTAGGCAGATAACATGATGTCTGACATGTATTCTTGCCACCACGAAATCTTGTCAGATGCATAACTCAGGACAGACACCACAAATCTTGGCTAGCCATTCCCAATTGTGGTCTTGACCTCCTACCACTGAGCAGTCGGTCCAAGAGACAAAACATGCAACTTTTATCTTATTAAACATAGTATATGTTGCACAAAATTAGGAGACCATGTCAGGTGTTGTTGACACAGAGCATATTTGTGAGCCTCATGAACTAATGTCAAAAGAAAGAAAATAATACCCATGAAGTGCACTCTTGAAAGGACGGCAGGGCCAGTCTCTTTCAGAGTTAAATAACAACCACGCGGCCGTATCATGATATCAAGCTGAACAATAATTTACTCCAAGAATATTTTTATTTGTGCAACCTGGCACTGATAGTCTTGAAGTACAATACCCATTGCTAACTGAAGGCCTTCCCAATTAGCATGACGGGAGGGCATATTTTAGGAAGCAAGAATGAGAACGGAGCCGGTTAACTATGGAAGATGTGAATGCAACTCTGCAGAAGTGAGAAAAATGAACCAAATGGGATAGTTTAAAAGTAAGTGGTTTAGAGACAAAATGCCGTTTTATTCCATGCCAGAAAAGCAAGCAGAGGTTGAATTGCTTTCCACATACATACCTTCAAGGTACATGTACAGGGTCTGTGCTGAAAGTAATGTCAGTAAGGCAATTAAAAATCGTTTATTGAATTTATTGTTACAAAAAGTGTTTAAAAATCTTCAAAATACTCTCCTTTGCGTCAACACATCGGCTCCAGCAAGACTTCCAACTCTCGAATGCATTGCGGTGGTCCTCCTCCGCAATGGCCTTTAATGCTTTGGTGCTAGCTGCTTTGATCACGTCCACTGTCCCAAAATGATTGCCTTTCAGGGGTGTTTTGAAGCGTGGAAACAGAAAAAAATTGGGGGAAGCCAAGTCCGGACTGTACGGGGGCTGGGGGATCGTTGGCACCCCTGATTTAACCAAGTAGTCGCTGACGATGAAGGCACTGTGGGCCAGCACATTATCGTGGTGCAACTTCCAGTTGTCTGCGTCGTCCGGCCGGATGCGTTGAACCCTGCGTTTCAGTCTTTCGAGGACATCCACATAAAATTTGGAGTTCACAGTGGTTCCAGGTTCTTCAAACTCATGATGAACCAGTCCGTGGATGTAAAAAAAAAACAATGAGCATGATCGATCTTGATCTTTGATTTGCTCATCCTGGCATTGTTCTGGCGATGGGACAAGCGCATGTGCCGCTTGAGGATTGCCTCCGGGTCATATTCAAATACCTAAGTCTCGTCACCTGTAATGAGGTCCAAATATTTTCGATCACGTTTGCACATGATAACATTTTCTTGGCACGTTTCAATGCGGCGTGACCTTTAGTTGTCAGTGAGCACTTTTGGAACCATTTTTGCGCACACCTTCCACATGCCGATATCGTTTGCAACGATTTCATAAACTTGAGTTTTCGGAATGTATAACATGTCGGCCATTAAACGAACACTTAATCGTCAGTCTGGGTTCAACAGTTCCCTCACTCGCATCACATTGTCAGCTGTAGTTGTCGTGGATAGCCGTCCAGCGCGGTCTTCATCGTCGACCTCTTGTCGGCCTTCCAAAAAAGCCTTGTGCCACCGATACACTTGCCGATCTGACAGGGCATGTTCTTTATAAGCAGTCTTGAGCACAGTAACAGTTTCCGCAGCAGTCTTGCCAAGTTTCACGCAAAACTTGATCGTAAATCTTTGTTCTAATGAGCGCTATATTTTCACTTGCACAAGAATTAAAAGCAACTCTCACGGACAGGCCCGTCTAACACTTTCCGATGTTCGGAGCACACTGAGCGACGGAGCCCTGTTTAGCTGGATTCCGCCACTACCAGTTTCAGCCGGTTAGACTGCGCTCTGACATACAGTCACGTCACAATAAATTTACTGACATTACTTTCAGGGCAGACCCTGTATGTGGTAATAGACAAACTTTAGATATAAATGTTGGGAACCTGGATGGAAGTGAGGGACATGTACAGTAAAAACAAGATGTATAAGGTCAAAAATTAATCCTGTTAGTCAGAAATTGGTCAGTGGTGTCTGGCTTCTCTTATTCCCTGGCCCTGGATGTTGAATACAAAGTATATATATATATATATATATATATATATATATATATATATATATATATATATATATATATATATATATATATATATATATATATATATATACATACTTTGTATTCAACATCCAGGGCCAGGGAATAAGAGAAGCCAGACATATATATATATATATATATATATATATATATACTGAAGTAGTCGCGCGTATGAAGCGGTTTATTGACGTTTAGGCCGAGGTCCGGCCTTCATCAGAATACATTGCATGGTGTCAGTACAGTTAATAAACATGTGGCTGTCAACCAAATGAAGATATGTTTACATGAAAAACGAATAAACTGGGCGAACAAAATGCATCTGAATCATATAGAAGGGCCTTTCAGATTCCGCTTTAACAATCATAAATCCCATGCTAACAGTTTGCCCAACCTGCCCATCTCAAGACACATGCATCTTCCTGACCACTCATTTGATAAACTGAGAGTCACGTTGCTTGAATCTGGATTTCGTTCAAATTATGATAGAGAAGCCCGCGAATCCTTCCTTATCTGTAAGTTTGATACCGTCGCGTGTGGTATGAATGAATGTGTAGGAAAATTGAGTTGCCTGTCTTTGTAGCCCGTCACTTGTCCCTTCTTCTACTAGCACGTCGCTATTCCCCTTTTTCTGTGTCTGTGTTTGCTTGATAACATAGCACATATTGAGCACATAGCGACGTTTTGTTGTCATGTGGTGATTGGTTTTTACAATTCATTTCGGTGCGTTTTTATGCTTTGTATTTTAGATGATACGTTTGCAATCGCCATCGGTCTATACACGTGTCAGCTGTCCTTTGAACGATTCAGATGCATTTTGTTCGCCCATTTTATTAGTTTTCATGTAAAGATATCTTCATTTGGTTGATAAGCACATGTATATTAACTGTACTGACACCATGCAATGTATGCTGATGAAGGCCGGACCCCGGCCGAAACGTCAATAAACCGCTTGCATACGCGCGTCTACTTCACTGTGAATATTTACCCGGACCCAGAACTGCTTTCTTTCTCGTATATATATATATATATATATATATATATATATATATATATATATATATATGTATATATATATATATATATATATATATATATATATATATATATATATACATATATATATATAAAACATTTATTAAGCACAAGTAATTTTCCCTATGTCGTCTTTGGTGTCAGTGTTTGTTGGCTACTTATGATTTGACTATATATATACATATATAGTCAAATCATAAGAAGCCAACAAACACTGACACCAAAGACGACATAAAGAAAATTACTTGTGCTTAATAAATGAAACAAAGAAACGATAAATTTATGGAAATTAAAGTGGATGAAAAAACAACTTGCCGCAGGTGGGAACCGAACCCACAACCTTCGCATTTCGCGTGCGATGCTCTACCAATTGAGCTACCGCGGCGCTGTTTTTCCATTCACTTTCTTGGGTATTTATGTGTCCGAGTAGATCCCTGGGAGTGTTAGCCAGCGCCACCAATCACAGACCTTGGCGGCGGACGTGGAACGTCCTTTTTTCCGCAGGCGTCACGAGAACGTGACCTTTTTGGGTGAAGGCAACCGGTCAATAAACCCACATATGCTACCTGAAGGCATCAATGTTGCCGGATTCGAGACCCTCGTTATGTAATAAACGAGAAGAATGGGGGTTAACCGAGGGGCCCAATTTTTATTAGTCATATCATAAGAAGCCAACAAACACTGACACCAAGGACAACATAGGGGAAATTACTTGTGCTTAATAAATGAAGCACAGAATCGATAAATTAATGGAAATAAAAGTGGATGAAAGAACAACTTGCCGCAGGTGGCAAGCGAACCCACAACCTTCGCATTTCGCGTGCTGTTATTTCATCCACTTTAATTTCCATTAATTTGTCGTTCCTTTGTTTCATTTAATAAACACGAGTAATTTCCCCTATGTTGTCCTTGGTGTCAGTGTTTGCTGGCTTCTTATGATATGACTAATAAAAATCGGGCCCCTCGGTTAACCCCCATTCTTCTCGTTTTATATATCTATATATATATATATATGTATACATATGTCGTGTGCAGTCAAGCATACAATCATTACCTTGTCCCTGTGCTAACGTATGGGGCAGAAACTTGGAGGTTTCTTGGACTTCTTGGACACAAATAAGGGCATTGTGTTGTCATGTTGGAAGGCACTTTTCTAGAGGAGGGTGCGTCAGCCACTGACAGAAATTTTAATGAACTTTATGCCAATCTAGCTAACATAAAATGTTGAGTTGGCATGAAGTTGAATCAGTTTGGTTTGACAACGGTTTCAAATGATGTTAATGTGGAAAAATGTCCTCTTTTATGCGCCTTCTTCAGTGCAAAACACACAAGCTTAGGGAATCTATTTCAGAACCATTGTGTCGGAATATAAATCATGGCTTCATGTTGTTTCAAAATTTCTGCAGACACACCTTGACAGGCTGAGAATCAACAACCAATTCCTTGCTCCCAGCTCTCAGTGTGTTGTACACTTCCTGCAGGAGCATAGTCTGGGGAAATGGACAGGTTTTAGTATAGATGCAGAAGATCTATACAATCCTTTGCCGCAGATGCGTCTCCTGCAGTTTGTTAAGGATTGCATACACAATCAAACAGATTAGCCGGAATGTATTGAAAGGTGTAAAATTCTGGTTCCAAGTTTTCTGGAGCTTTTTGATCCCTATATAGAGTCAATTTCGGTCTGGTGGGAAGGTAGAATATGTGTACAGAATGCTGGCATCTGCATAGGTTCCAGTGTTGCATCAGTGCTCAGTAATATTTTCAGTTATGTTGACCAGCAAATAATCAAAACCTGATGGGCTTGCTCTTAAAATTTTCAGATACGTGGATGATAATTTGTTTTTCGTGAGCAAATGATAACTTTCGCAGAGCTGTCATCGAAGTACTGAAGCTATTTAGAGAACAAGAGCAAGGTTTCAACTTCACTTTAGAAGTTCCAGAAAAAATGTGCTGCAACTTCTTATATCAGGCTTACTTTTATGTGGTATCATGAATGCTGGGGATATGAGTCGAGAACTTTTAAGTCCCTTCTTTATTATAGGTCTAGCCATTCAAGACGTATTAAGTACAGTACTGTCACTCACACAATTAGAGATGTCCCAACCAAGAGCTATCCTCACCTTATCCTTGAAAGTGTAAGGAATATGGTGACAAGGCTTGATGAGGCAGGTTATCAAGTTTCATTGGTTTCTTTATCTTGCAACACGTTAATTAAGGAACTTAAAGTGCAACCAGGTTGGTAGAAGCTTAAGGAGTAAGAGTGGAACAAAGTTGGCATTATCCCGTCTATTCATTGTCGCACAGGCTGAAAAAGGTGGCTCTTAAGTTCCAGATTAGGATTGGGTTTTCATGCAAAAATGAACTTGTGGCGACGAGCGACCACGTAGACCGTTAAAGTCTCGGGCTCTCGCAGGAGAGGAAGAACCGACAGTCCGTCTCTTAGCGTAGCATTCTTTTTAATGATCTCTTTCGGAACGCTAGCCCGTGCCGGAGCGCCAGCCGCTCGAGCCTCGTGTAGACGCGAGCGTCTACGTCATCCCTCGTGCGACGCCGATGCTGCTGCCGCTACAGAGGGCTCCCCCCCTAGAGAGGAGGAAAGTTCGACGAACGATGGAAAGTCCACGTGACGCGGCGTGTCTTGGCGTTGGTCTTGGGTGTCACGTGCACTGGCGGCGGCGAAGGATGCAGCAGGGTCGCGTCGCATACTGGTGGAGCTGATGGCGTGGGTGCTTCTATGTAGGCGAGTTTGAGACGTTCCAGGGCAATTGTGTCTGATCGGCCGTTGACATTCACAACAAACGTCGTCGGACGACGCTCTAGAACACAATATAGCCCGGAGTAGTGTGGTTGCAAAGGCTTCCGCACGGCGCAGTTACGCACGAAAACGTGAGTAGCAGAGCAGAGTGCGGGAGAAACGTACGGGGACCTTGCTTCTTGTGAACGTGTAGGCACGGGGCGCATCTGGCTGAAGAAAGCTTGCAGTTCGGCAACGTAGTCGGCAGGTGATGGCATAGGCGTTTGGGGGGATGTCTTCTTCAGCGACCGGTAGTTGATGGTAGGCGCGAACGAGATCGATCTTAGAAAAGATCGTCGCACCGTGCAACACTACCGTGAAGTCCTGAATGTTCGGTAGAGGGTGGCGATCAGGAACGGTGACGTTGTTTAGTGCCCGGTAATCACCGCATGGGCGCCAGTCTCCCGTCTTCTTAGGCACCATGTGAAGCGGTGATGCCCAGTTGCTGGAGGAAGGGCGGATGATGCCAAGTTGCAGCATGTGTTCGAACTCCGCGCGAGCGATCTTGAGTTTCTCCGGGGACAAACGCCGGGGTCGGAAGTAGACCGGTGGGCCGGAGGTGACGATGCGATGGCACACGTCATGTTGTACTGGTTGCGTCCAGTCCGGCAGGCGCGTCAAAGTGGGAAACTCGCGTAGGAGCGCGGCGAAAGGTTCGTCCAACATGGCAGAAATAGGCGCTATGGGCGATGTGCCTGATGATGGGACGCCGGGAACGGATAGCTGGGTCACGGAGTCGATGAGACGGCGTCGTTGGATGTCCACAAGGAGTCCGTAGTTATGCAAGAAGTCTGCTCCAATGACTGCATGACGGGCGTCTGCAACCAGGAAGATCCAGCGGAATGCTCGTCGAAGGCCAAGGTTTAGCATGACGGAGCGTGACGAGAAAACTGGAATCCTGGTGCCGTCGACGGCTTGCAAAAACGACACAGGAGTCCCTTTTCGGTCGGAGCGCTGGGCGGGGAGAATGCTGACGTCAGCACCTGTGTCGACTAAGAATCGTTGTCCCGTAACTCTGTCCGTCACGCAGAAAAGGCGACTTGTGTGTTGGGCCGGACCACTCGTCGCCGTTAGAGGTCGGCCGGCCTGTTTCCCTGCCAAGCGCAGGGACGCCGACAGTGACGAGCGTCGTTTGCAAAACGGCGGTGGTAGTAGCAAACGCCAGGCGCTGTAGTTGAGGTTTCATTTTGAGTGCCCTTGCGTCTTGATCTGCTGGAACTACGGCTGCGTGGGCGATGAGACGCGCGGCGATGTTCCGCTCCACAGATGATGCGTTCCAGGCGCTCACACAAGGAGTCGAGCGGAGATTGCACTGCGGATGAGCAGAGAAGAGTTTGCAGAGCGGTTGTATTGTCACCCGGAGACGGTGACGTGGCTGCGATGGTTGGGCTGGCTACTTCCATGACTTTGTCGGCCAAAGCGGCAAGTCCGGTAAGGTCCATGGTAGAGGCTGTCGCCAGGACCATCTGCACGTTAGCCGGGAGTCGTTGCAAAAACAGTTCGCGCAACAGCGTGTCGTCGATGGATCTCGCGTTGTTTCCGAGCAGCTGGCTCATTCGGCGAAGAAGTTGACTAGGGCGTCGGTCGCCGAGTTCTTCAGCGGACAGAAGCTGCTGGATGCGAGAACGTTGTGAAGCTGCTGTGCGCTGTAGCAGTGCTGCCTTGAGATCGTCATAGGCGGCGGCAGACAATGGGGAGTTCAGCAAATCTGCCACCTCGTCCATGGCGGCGGGCGATAGCGCTGCGACGGCGTAATGGAACTTCGAGGCTTGAGAGCGGATACCAGCGACTTGAAATTGCGCTTCGGCCTGAAGAAACCACGCCGAAGGATGCTGGTCCCAGTACTGTGGAAGGCGGACAGCGATGGCGGAACAGGAGGGCTCACCGCGTTCCTCGGATGGATTCTGGCCTTGAGCTCTCGTAGCGTCGGTCTGGTCCATGGTCGTCTCTACCACAGGAGCGTATGGCAGTATCACGTCCGGGTCACCAAACTGTGGCGACGAGCGACCACGTAGACCGTTAAAGTCTCGGGCTCTCGCAGGAGAGGAAGAACCGACAGTCCGTCTCTTAGCGTAGCATTCTTTTTAATGATCTCTTTCGGAACGCTAGCCCGTGCCGGAGCGCCAGCCGCTCGAGCCTCGTGTAGACGCGAGCGTCTACGTCATCCCTCGTGCGACGCCGATGCTGCTGCCGCTACAAACTGAAGGAAATGTTTGAAACAATACACAAGCACATTCTTCACAAGGGAGGTCTGAACAGAGGGGACTGCAAAGTGAAACATAACATGCAGTTTGTCTCTTGCACACAAAATGTTGTTTATTCGATTCCTTTTTCTTGCAGCCTACAAAATATTATATCGGTCAGATTGGAAGTTGCTTGAATATTCGACTAAGGGAGCGCCATAGTTCTTTGAAGGGTTCTTGCGCATTCACACCTTTCTGTGAACAGTTGCAAATGTGGGTGTCATCCAGTTTCTGAAAGTACTATTGTGTTGTTCAGACACCGTTAAAAGCTCTCACATGAATTAGTGGAGGCTTATCACATTAGAAAGAAAGGCTCACTATGTGTTAGCCAGCCATCCATCTCGCTGCAAGTTAGCGAGGCTGCCTTGTTAGATCTTGAGTAAAGCCACTGAGTTGCATTGTGCCTCAGTAATTGTTTTTTGTGTGATTAATCAGCCGTGACATGTGTGCTACATGCGCATTATGTGATATGAAGGTTGTTTTGATATGTATCTGCATGTGCTTGGGGGCCGGGTGTTGGTCACGTGGTGTGTGTTATATATTGGTTGTTTTCTTCCAATAAACTTCATTTGCCAGTGGTGTATCCTGTCCCGTTCTGCTATTTCTGTCGGCGTCTGTCGTGCAGTAGCTACCATGAAGCTTCTCCAACTTGCCCAATTTTCCATCTTATTGAGCTTAGGGCGGGTAGCCAATGGAGCAGCAGAGTCACCGAATGGGTGCCGTGGGATATATATATATATATATATATATATATATATATATATATATATATATATATGTGTGTGTGTGTGTGTGTGTGTGTGTGTGTGTGTATTTAAAGGTAAAATGTAAAGGTAAAATGGTGGTAAGGTGGTAAAAGTAAAATGAAGAGATTTTCACATCATAACTAACCCTTTTAACATACTTACCTGCAAAATTAAACACTCTGTTCTTATTAAACACCTTGTAAATAAGTATTCGTATTACTAATAATCTTTCAATGCAAATGCATATCAACTTTTTAACTAATGCTAATAACTGAACACGTGGCTTTTTGTGCTGCAAGTTTTCTTGGACTTATGCTTCCCTTAAACTTATACTGTATAGTATGTTTGCAATATCAAACTAGAGTATGCTTCATCAATCCGAGATATACCTACAAAAAACACAACTCTCATATTTAGTTGAAGCCATACAAAACCAACTTCTACATTTTATTGTAGCTGCTTATTCCCGTACGGCAAGCATATCAACAATTAAAACTTGCCTTGATTGGCTACGCTTGTCAACACAAAAACTTACCCGTTTATTTCAGATTCTCAATTGAAATATGTTTTATTACCTCCTTGTAGCTCATTGATGTGTGTGTGTGTGTGTGTGTGTGTATAGGCGTGCGTGTGTGTGCGTGTGCGCGTGTGCGCGTGTGTGTGTGTTCTCAGGCTGCCTTTAACAGGAATAGTAAGATTGGTTTGGCAAGCTGGCACCTGTACCTTGAGGTTGTGGTTCATTCTCTATGAAATACAAGTACAAATATATGGTTAGGTTAGTTATGGGAATAAGCAGCTACAATAAATTGTGCAGGTTGGTTTTGTATGGCTTCAACTAAATATGATAGTTATGTTCTTTATAGGTATATCCCTGATTGATGAAGTATACCCCAGTTTTGATTTTGACAAAAACATTATACAGTATAAGTTTAAGTGAAGCAGGAGTCCAAGAAAACTTGCAGCACAAAACCCATGTGTTCAGTTATTAGCATTAGTCAAAAAGTTGATATGCATCTGCATTGAAAGACCCCTAGCAAAAAATTTGATAGGATAAACTAATACAAATTCTATCAGTTTCTTCTGTTTCATTATGAAACAATACAACTGACACACTGATAAAATTTCTTTTAGTTTTATTCTGGACATATCTGTGCTATTCTGCGTGTACAAGTCTACTAGTGTATTCTTTTTATTAGTGTAATAGTGTATTCATATTAGTTTGCCAGATCTATAGTCTGTCAGTATTTATGTGTGTTGTATAGGTGTAATGTGCTTCAAGGAGAAGCAAGCTTCCTCGTTTGCCCAAAAAGTGAGTAAGAAATAATGTATTTATATTATTACAAAAGAGAATACATCTAAATAAGGTATGAGGCCCAGGATTTGCAAAAGAAAGATTATTGGAACAAATATACACCATAAAACAGCCTAAAAAGAATAAATATGTGATCACATTTAAAAGACAAAAGAAGTTTACATTGGTTCGCGAAAAAGTTAAGCCTCTTTACATCGAATGTTATTGGCAACCAAGCCACCGAATAGGTTCACACGTACACTACGAAGATTATCAGACTTCATTCACAATCAGGAAAGCTAGTGAATGGAAGTGGTGGGTTCTTCATTATTCATTACCTTGCCTTCATGAATTTTTGCCGGATAAGAATGCCAGACATGCCAATTTGCTTGTGGAGGGTGTCTATATACTTCTACTGGACACCGTCACTTCAGATGACCATAATGAGATCATCCGATTTTCTCTCGGAGTTTGTTGTGAGAACACAGTCTTTGTACGGATTGGGTGCAGTGACATACAATATAGACCACATTCTGCATCTTCCTAAAAGTGCGGCTAAACTAGGACCTCATTGGTCGCATTCTTCATTTGTATTTGAAGGCGGAAATGGACTTCTTGTGAAGTTGGTCAGCGGAGCTGATGGTGTTCTTTTACAAATAATGGAATGTTATGTACTTGCTCAAAAGTTACAGGCAGCTAAAGCCAGTTTAAATCTTTTACCAGAAGCAGTCAGTTTTCTTGGAGTACAGGAGAGGAGAGCTGGTCAGCAGACAGTTTTGTTAGGCACTGGAAAGCTGTGCCTGAACTTGGATGAAAGTAAAAAACAGGCTGTAGTCCACAACCGTGCCTGTGACTCAACAAGTGTCACTGAATATTACCAAATGGTCATCAACCAACGAACATTCCACTCTCTCCAGTACACTTGAACTATGAAGACTAAAATCAGTGAACTTGTTCTTGTATACTTCTGCAATGCCAGAAACTATTTCCTGTTGAAATTCTCCATGCAAAGCACTTTTCAATCTGCATCAGAAAAGAGGAGCCACTAGTTTACGTAACACCCAGTCAAGTTATGCACCTTTGCGTGTTTATGCAAATAGACCAGAATATTTTTGTAGCGACAATACCAAACCTTTATGAGAGACTAATTCCCATGCACAAGACATGGTAACCATGAACAGTATGTCTTCAGCCATGGTACATGAATGTCTGGTAATAACAGGTCATAGCTTTAAAAAACAGCAGTTGGTAACAGTGCACGACGCTTTATGGCATTCTGTAAGAATCAGCTTTTGATGTTTGAATATATTAAACAAGCCAGAGCCATCAAAATTCTAGAGTGTTTAATTTTTCTTGCGATAGCTTCTTGTTTTCCTAATGAACCAGCTAGCCCAATTTGCCACTATTCATTAGTGCACTCTTGTTGAGCAAGAGCTTGGGGAATTGCATGGTCTGCATGTTGGCAGTAGTGATGCAGCTGCTGATGAACAGTCGCAGTATCGAAAACATGACAATATTTTACAGGACTTATGCATAGTTTCGGGTCGGTGTCCTTACATGTAGCGAAGGGCCCTACTTAACCACGTGACTGCCTTGAGTGGGTGATCACAGTGAACAAACAGTGCTTCACTAGCAGATGGTGGCGATGTAAAGCTTCTCACTCTGTATGCAGAGGAATGTAAAGCACCGGAATGGGTGCCTGAAGCGAGCAGCTGTGCTACTTGATACAACAGCATCACTTTGACACCATGTATCTGTCTTCCTCACTTTATTTTATCCTTTGACTCAATGTAGCTGGTGCAAGTTCATTCGTTAACTGTGGCGGCATGACTAAGACACTGTCGTTTTTCTGAATGAAACAAGCAAACTCTGAAATTTTATTTTAACAGTGTCTCACGGTTTGAATCAAAGACTCCAAACACTATATATGAAGCCTGTTGCTGATAGTCTTCTTTGCTGTCGCGTGCTGAAGGCTACACAGGTTAAACTGCTTTTACACATTTCGACGTGCGGTGGTTGAACTAGCACCCAGTTAAGAATTGTGTTTTCTGATTTTGCAATATGTGCACTGATGTTTAGCTGTTTTTATTCATGAATATGTGGTTTTAAAAATGGTAAATCCATGTTCTTACATGAATAAGTTCTCAGATCTGTACTCACTTTTGCTTAAATAATATTGCTGTATTGTCATGTTCTGACATAATGCTGTAGATCTTGTACCAATAGCGATGCTTGTCCTGTTTCCTTGCTTCCTGTCAGTGTGCCATGCCAGTTTGTTCTTTTTGCACAAGCTCACTTGTGTTCTGTCACATATCACAACACTTTTGGGATGAATACAAAAGGGCATAGTCTGGAGAAAATAGCTTCATATGAAGTTGGAATATGATAAAAAGATGTGCCAATTAGACCTGGCGTTCTATATAGCATCTGCGAGCACAAATGGGCATGGTGAGGTTGGTAATTCAGTCTGTGTTCTTCCTCTTATGTGTTTGTTCAAATGTGGCTAAAGTTACTTGCTTATTCTTTAGATAATGGAGTTTAAAATAAACCCTAGTCATGTTTGTAGTCATGCTGCTTGTGTCTTGTCCTTGTTCTTTTGTGGATGGATGCATTAGCGTTGTTATAATTTTCAAATCGAGTATGTACCAACTAGCCCAGAAAGTAGCTTTATGAAATCATGTTGGTAGCGTCTAATTTATGGCGATCACAAACTCAGCCTGACATGTTGGAGCTGCAGCTAGTATCCACAGTATTGAAAGTGCTTTGTTTTGCTTTTGTAAATAAGCTTTATTACAACAGTAGGAAGATGCCTATGAAGAAAGGAGTCAGACAAGGAGACACAATCTCTCCAATGCTATTCACTGCGTGCTTGGAAGAAGTATTCAAGCTATTAAACTGGGAAGGTTCAGGAGTAAGGATCGACGGCGAACACCTCAGCAACCTTCGGTTTGCCGATGACATTGTTCTACTCGGCAACACTGCGAACGAGTTACAACAAATGATTGAGGGCCTTAACAGGGAGAGTGTAAGAGTGGGGCTGAATATTAATATGCAGAAGACAAAGGTAATGATAAATAACCGGGCAAGGGAACAAGAGTTCAAGATCACAAGTCAGCCTCTAGGGTCTGTGAAGGAGTACGTTTACCCAGGTCAACTAATCACAGGGAACTCTGACCATGAGAAGGAAATTCATAGAAGAATAAAAATAAGTTGGATCGCATACGGCAGACATCGTGAGCTCCTGACTGGGAGATTACCATTATCATTGAAAAGGAAAGTATACAATCAGTGCATTTTACCGGTGCTGACATATGGCGCAGAGACTTGGAGACTGACAAAGAAGCTTGAGAACAAGTTAAGGACCAGGCAACGAGTGATGGAACGAAGAATGCTAGGTATAACTTTAAGAGACAGAAAGAGAGCAAACCGGTATAGATGATATTCTAATAGACATTAAGAGAAAAAAATGGCGCTGGGCAGGTCATGTAATGCGCAGATTAGATAACTGTTGGACCATTATGGTGACAGAACGGGTACCAAGAGAAGGGAAGTGCAGTAGAGGATGGAAGAATACTAGGTGGTGCGCCAAAATTAGGACATTTGCGGGTGCTAGTTGGAATTGGTTGGCGCAGGACAGGGGTAGTTGGATATCGCAGGGAGAGGCTTTCGTCCTGCAGTGGACATAAAGAGGATGATGACGATGATGATGACAACAGTAATCCTGTTTTGGATATGCATTAAATGTTGCACATCCATCTCGCAAAATTTGTAAATGTAATTTTGTCTTAAAGGAACTGGAGCACACCTGCTACAAAAATGGACTGATACTTTCCTCATGCAACTTCCCCAATGTAGTTTCACAGACTAAGTAACGCTGCTGCGCTTTGAAAAAGTGTGCTTTAATTTATCTTGAAACATGTTTAGGATAACATATCTGCATACAAGCTGTAAAAAGTTTTGATAATTGCGCAGTTTACGAACTTCATTTTTATTTGATACTCTAATATCCCAACTGTGTTTGTTAATCTGTTCACGTGGCAGGCAATGCATTCGGGGTTGTATATTCAGTTCATTTTAAAACATCGCTTCAGGTGTGCGGGCACCGGTGTGTGTGCTATTTCTAACATGCTTTATCAGTGCCTCAATTAGACTTCTGTATGTCGTATGATGATAACTATCTGGGTTTAAAAGACCGATAAATCATGCTATTTGGTCTTGTAGGCAGCACAGTGAGGTCTATTTACTGCCTACCAGTCTGGTAAAGAGTACTATGGGTCAGGTAGGAATATATATCACTCTTAGAAGGACTCGTACAACCTATACGTATTCCTAAGAGACTTGTAGAAATTTCTATCAGTTTTATTGCAAGGGTACAGATGTTAGGTTTTTACCTAGTGATAGCACTCCGAAGAGACATTAGTGGAGACATTGCCCCACTGGGCACGTGCAGCAGCTAAGCCCAGTTGGCGGGGGGAGATACGGACCGGGCGCCGGCTTGCGAGAGCAAGGATGACGTGACGTCACGGCGACGCCCTCTCCCCTCACGCAACACCTGTCGCTCTAGAGCGACAGCAGGTGTTCCCCCGCTCTGTTCCGTCGAGGCGCGCTCGTGACGTGGTCGCAGCCAATGGGTGCTGTTTCGCTGAGGCGACAGACGCCGGATTTTTTGCTCAATGGGCCATTTGACGCTTTCGCATAAATAATCGCTAAAGAATAACAACGACGTGGTTATGTTGAGCTCGCGTTTACGCTTCGTCTGCACGGACTGCCCTACCTGTGTACTTTTGGTACTGGGGCCAATTCTGTACCATGCAATACCCTCAGCCATGGAGCACCCGCAAAGATCACGCGATAGGCGAAAAACGCTGTGCTTTAACCATGCACCCATAGAGTGCCCCAATATTGCAACCAGCTGATCCGCGCATAGTGAAGCGTCCGCACGGCCGCGTTTGCCACGTGGCCGTGCTATGCGATCGTGCGGCTGATATATTATTTGAGTAATCGAAAGACTGCTTCCAAATGCATTTAAGGACAAATTTGAGCCCGCGGCACTTTTATGTGCTGCTTTGAATAACTGCGTATGGTACCGCGGTTCCCGCAGATTTTTTCTTGCCCAATGCATGTGGCGCGTACTTTAGCAGCAGCGCTCAGCGTGTTTCAACTAAAGCAATATCGTTTTAATTCTGCTCGCCACTCGTGGCAGCTGTAGCTGCTTATAGTTATGCAGTACTTTGGTTATAAAGTACAGTAAGTCTAGTTAATAAATTTTATTTGGATGTGAGGTTTTATTTTGTTAAGTTGAGAATTCGTCAAATTGAAACCACTTGCTTAGATCATGCAACATGCCATAAAACTGATGCAGAGCCAAAATGTCGTTTTTGCCTACGTTCACACTTATTGTAGCAGTACTGTGCCTTAACGGGAGAAACGATTAAACATTCTTAAAAGCTATATGTCAGTGATACTAAAATCACCAGAACTCAATTAGACCTACTACACCCACATTTTTTCTTTTTAATTATGGCAAATCAGGCATGATATTAGTTGTGTCTAGGTTTTCAGTGCTCATGAATGTGACAGCGAATATTCAATGGCATGTAGTGTAGTGCAACGAAAACAAAGACACAAGAAGAAATAAAACACATACATAACTAGGCGCTTGTGTCTGTGTTTCATTTCTTCTTGTGTTCTTCTTTTTGCTGCGCTACATTGCATGCCTTTCCATGGTGATCAACGAACAAGCCCACATGCCACCCCCGTGTAGAGAAGAGGAAATTTGGTTATACACTTAAACCTTGATATAACAAAGTAGGTAAAATCGGCAATTCGCTTCGTTATATAGAAATTTCACTGTATTGAAATTCGATCTGTTATGCAAATAAGTACAGTCGCCGATCGATTTTTGTTGCACGGAAAGGGGCCATGCAATTTTCCGAATTATCGGGCAATCGAAAAAAGAAAACAAGTTTGAATGAGAAAACAATTTATTTTGACGAATATAGGAGTCAGCGATGAATGATACGGTTTCATGCCACGTTGATATCTTCATATCAGCGGTACGAATTAAGTGAAGCCATGCTTTCGCGTGAACTCTGCCCCCAACGCGTCGCCCGGCCGCACTGCGAAGACGCTATCATGAAAAGCGCCGGCAGCTGGGAGCGAATGCTTCGTCTGCTTCTCGTTCCAATAACGGGTCCTCGAAACTCCAGATTGCGCAACCTCCCATACTACACGTACGGGAAGACAGCTTACATGATGCCACGCCGTCTCGGCATGCCCACTCTTTCCACACGCAGCAGATTATCTCTAAAGCAAGGTGCGCGTCTGCGTATACGCTCAGCCGCGCTTACAGCCACGCGCAGTCATGGCCGAGACGCGTGCAATCTTACCCCCCACTTCGCCCCCTCGCGCAGGCTTGATCGCGTTACCGAGAAGTCGTTTTCCTCCCCCACTTTGCCACTGCTCGCGTGGGAAGGCGGCACTTATGGAGCCACCATCTTCCTTGTCTCACCCTCGCACGCTATCACTCGCACCTAAAGCACAAGTGCGCGGGGCGCGATAGAATCTGATCGCACTTGGACTCAATTTATATACGGAACATGATGGGGCTCCAGGCTGTTGTTCTTGTCGCGCTGCACGCAGTTTGAGAGGTGCGTTTGCAAGCAGCCGCTTGTAATTAAATCATTTGACTATCTGCGTCCGCGGAAGTTACCATTGATTGTCTTGGCACTCCTTTGCGACAGAAGCGAAATTTAGTTATATTGAAATTGCACACAAACACACTTCGTTATATTGAGGCTCTAAATGCATGGTGTTCTAGGGAGAAGAGGTTATGAAAAGTTAAATACTTCGTTATATCGAGAATTTCGTTATACTGAGGTTTAACTGTATAGAGATGTGAATGTGTATACCTTGTTGTGCAGCTCCTTGGGTCATGGTTTCCACATCGCTCGTGGGTGAGAATTTTTTTGCTCATTCTGTCCATTATAGTGGCAAGGAAAGAACCACAGAAACAGAACTCGGATCAATTGATGCTGCTTACCCAATGTTACTCCAGTTCACTCAATAAAACTGCACAGTGCTGCTACACATGACAGCTTTACTAAAGGGACAATGCAAAGGCAATTTAATAATAATAATAATATTTGGGGTTTTACGTGCCAAAACCACTTTCTGATTATGAGGCACGCCGTAGTGGAGGACTCCGGAAATTTTGACCACCTGGGGTTCTTTAACGTGCACCTAAATCTAAGCACACGGGTGTTTTCGCATTTCGCCCCCATCGAAATGCGGCCGCCGTGGCCGGGATTCGATCCCGCGACCTCGTGCTCAGCAGCCCAACACCATAGCCACTGAGCAACCACGGCGGGTCAAAGGCAATTTCCGGCACATGTTCAATGTTTTGTTCTGTCAGCAGTGGTGAAGTAGTTTTTTCTTTAATCCGCGTTATGGCTGCACCTAGTAATTAACTTGTTTATGTGGTTTGGGCCGGTGATTTAAACCTTTTTATAAAACAACTAATGTAGCATTATACTGATTGTACATCAAGTCAAAACTTTATTACTCTCCATTAAGAAGAACTCACGAAACAATGCAGAATGGATATTCCTGCTATCTCTGCATCCTTTCAAGAGAGTCTCCAACTCTGTGGAGTAAAATTATTTGACTTCTACACATTTATTGACAGTGTACCATAATTCATGTACAAAGGGACTGTGTAGTACGTACTGAGTGAGATTGCAACATTTCAGTCATGTAATATTGCCACTATTTTCCTGCAGCAATAAATATAAAGTCCTCTACGACAAGTACGACAACTAATCATTCATATAAACAATCGCAGTATGTAGGTTTGAGTGAAGCATTTTTGTGCTCTGTTTAACTAAGAACGATTAAGTTACTGCATGATGCTCTTTTGCAAATATCAGTGAATATATTTGCGTGCAAAAAAAGAGCTTTCGTTACTAATTATACGCAACAGACAGCTATATTGCCATATTCTGGATATACACTTAGTTGTGCAGATTTATTATCTATCTGCCAGTTGACAACTCTATATTAAAGCAATATTGGCCTAAGTTAAAAGGTAAACACAGTATGAAAAAGATATAGCACTTTATGCCTATCAAACCGGAATATATATGTACCGTTTTGCCTACACCATTGGCAGATTCAGGTGGAGGGCCCTGGAAGTTTGTCTCTTGCCCTGAGACATGCTGACTCTAATTCTGACTCATATGACTCTGTATCTGTTGCGTAGAAAATCTCTCTCGCCTCGTTTCCCTCTTGGTCTCCTTTCGGAGGAGGCCCCCTCTTGAAGCTATCCCTGTTCCACTCTTGGCCTGCATCATTTCATAATCGAGGCATGTAAGGCCACAGGTCCTTATGCTATGCAGCTCTGACATCATGCATACCATACAGAATTGTACATGAGCCTGAGCCCATGCTTCAACATTCTTCTGATCAAATGTTAATTTTTAAACTAATGTCCTTTCCTCTTGCATGACAGCTATCTCTGCTGTATTGTTGCTGTTCTCTCATGTATGTATACCAATAAATTATCTTAGTCAATTTCTTCTTGAACATTGAGTCCAATCTTTGTCCACTTAATTGTGTGTTGGATGTTAATTTCTTGAGACCTGTCTTCACCATCTGCCTCCACCTCATTCATTTTAGCATCCTCAATTCAGTCACTTCTCCATCCTGACTTCTAGGTGACATTATTAAAATTGTTTAGGTTCCCTACATTATCGCTGGTCATGCATTGTCTTGTAAGTTTATTAGACAGTGAAAATCTTCAACTTGACTGGAACCTGTATAACATAAATATCCATAATGTATCTTTTCAGTTTTTACAAACTATTTCAATTCTGCTGATTCTGTGGGTTGTCCAATTTTTCCATGCTGGCGTCTTCAGTTATCATTGAACCAAGGTATCCATCTTCTCTATGGTTTACCCTCTAGGCTTCCCTTTCATCTACTCTGAGGAATTGGCATGTGGCTACCAGATGTGGGCAGCTTGCCTCACAACACATGCACATGCTCAGCTAATTTTGCCAACCTTTGTGCTAGATGTCAATGAGCATGAGCAAAGCAGCGAGAATGGGGAATTATGAAATTAAGGCAGATGTTCGAGCATTAAGGGAAGTCATACTTATGAGGTGAGTACATGTGAAGAAAAGTATTCAGAAATGTTGGGAATTTGCAGTTTCCTGTTTATTGGTCTATTAAACTCTCCCTAGTTATTTCAGCTATTTCATCATGTGTTGCAATTTTTAGTAGCAATATGTTTTTCTTAGGTGCTGCCACACTTACTACTAGAAGTTTGAGAACCTATATTTCTTGTTCACTTGGTTCATTCATACCCACAAGCAGCAGTCTTCTCACTCTACGTTAGCTATTGAATGCAATGCCCAGATATGTTCTCAGTCTACTTCAGTGGGAGTCACTAACACAGTGAGTGATCATGAATCGTGTGTGTTCTTAGAAAGAGCCTTCATGTGATGCAGCTGTAAGTTAAGGTAGGGGATGCTTTGGAAAGCGTGTTACGTGGCTTACACGAGAACTATTTTATGCCAGAAAGGACACAAATGTTTGTGTTTATTCCTGGTGTTCTTCCTTAATTACTTTCTTGATTCAGCGCATATATATGACGCAAGAGATCCTAGCTTGTTCTTTCTTTACATTAGCAAATTACATTAATCATATAATAGCACACTTTACATAATTGAGCACACTAAAAGTCCATTGGCGAGCAAAACATGTACTTGTCTTTTTGAATATCCCAGCTTAATGTTTTAGTGTGTGCAGTTCTGACGTCATTCTTGAGAAGCACTACATCTGCTACAAGTATATGAGGTATAATTAGTTGTGTTTAAAAATAATCCTTATGTTCCTTGATAGCGGTCTTTTTTTACTAGACAATACAAGCATGGTGCTTAATTCAAAGACAAATATGCCTGCTGTAACTGTATGCATCAGTGTTTGACTATTCGATACCTACTATTCCTATTAGAAAAATGTGATATTTGCCAACCTCCAATTATTTGCATTGAAGTAGTGAAGAGTTTGACGGCAGCCTGTCTGGTCTGGTCAAAAGAGGCACGGTAAGTAGTTTAAGATTAGATGCCAACGATAAAAATGAAAAATAAGAGCTGGTTCAACTGGAGCTTTGTTCACAATCGTTGTGAACAAGGCTTTCATGTGGGAGCCGAAACATCTACTTTTTATGCCCGATCTTGATTGGCTTGTTATTATTTGAATTCATCTAGCCCTAAAGAGGTGGCAATATATTTGGAGTACAACTCTTTGCATTTTGTCTCCATTGCTGAGTTTAAAAAGAAAGTAACTTCATGCACCACACAAGTACAACTCAAACATTTTCATTCTTTCAAGGACATTACAACTAGTGGAAGGTATTCTGCACTAACATAATTATTTTGAGATATTCAGTAAATATGTACTTTTCATAAAAAGTATCTAAATAATTTTGGCCTAAGCGGTTATATATTAACCATGTAGGTTTCATCAACTTCTGACATCTTGGTCTTGGCAAACTTGTGAGCTGACAAGTTTGAGCCATGCAGTCACTTCCCTCCATATTCGTTTCGATGAAGGCTTGCCCTTTGGTGCTACTCTGGATTCACCCCCGTTTCCTGTGATTACCACTACGGGCTTCAAGGCACACACCCTCAAGAAAACTTTTCATGCACAAACCTGGTTCTTTCACACTTTTACTAAGACAGACATTGAAAGCAAGGATGGCATAGCAGACATGTTGGTTACAGAAGTACTCTATTAAATAGCTTTGTAAGTATTCATCTAGTGGACATGTCCATATCCTTTTCTGCTGAAGTGCAAATTAGCTGGGCGAGCATGCCTCGTTCTCATGCATACCCCAGCCCAGCCAATCAGAACTTCAGCAGCGGATGAAATGGACATTTTCACTAGGTGGGCACGGAATACATCCCCTGTGCTCTGTCCTATCTTTCCACCCTTCTCCATGTATTTTACTCTGTAAACTACTGGTTCAGCATGTTGGTCACCTTAATCAATCTTCCAATAGCTCAGCACTTAAAACGTATACAATGCAAATAAGGCACTGTAAACCCAAGCAGTTAGGCTGGCGATTGCTGCTGTTATGCATCATACAGGCTGAAGCAATGACTTCACCGTAGCTTTCCAAGTTAAATTTACTGAACGTTGAATTTAGAGAAGACAAAATATAAAAACAGAGTCGCATTTTTCTTATGTGCTTCACCCCTCTGCTTTTTTGTGTTACTAAAATCAGTATATTTAACCTAAATGAAGTAAAAAGAAAAGGAAATTCTGTCACTAATTTCATTTCACTGTCTTTTTAAAGGTATAGCAAGATTTTTTAATTGCATTACGAGTTGTTACTTGTGTTTTGATCTTAATGTTCATTTCTCATGCTCCAAATAGGGCTACAACTGTTCCCTCATCCACAGCTTTCAAGGCCTTATGGCAACTTTGGAAGCTCTCTGAACTGAGTAAATTCTATGCATTGCATAATTTCTCAATACAGTTTCATGGCTGCTTTTAACGTCTATAGTTTCTCATTAAAGCCAGCAACTCTCTTGTGACCACCTTTAAAGAGCTTGTGGTAATATATGCCTAACGAAAAAAATGGGTGCTTTGTAGTGCTAGTATGCTCTAAGTATATCGTTTTATGCAAAAATTGCTGACATGCACGTCTGACAAATACCACATCATGTTTGCTATTTTGCCTTCTGTTTCAATTTCACTGCATCTATACATTTTACCAGTGCACGAGTAGGGTTCAAGGCTGTTCTTTAATATGCTCATGAACACTTATCATGATCAGTTCCCGATATAAGTGGTTTTGCCGAAGAGAATACAGGAATAGAAGCATAATTAGACAACGAGGAATGTGGGTAGGAACACTTTATTTTCAGTGCACATTTTTTAATGAACTGCTGTTATACTGCTAAAATCTGCACATTTAACAAAAGTACACCGCTCTGCTTCATCACTCCATGCTAAGTGCAAGTATCCTGTACCAGGAAGTCAAACCAAGACATGGGATGTTCAGTCTGTGGAAATAAAAAGGAGTTTGAAACAGTAACGCGCAAAAACTAAAGCACACTCAAAAAAATAAACACGGCACAGGAACAAATCCAATGAATCAGAATTGCCTTTGGGAGCAAACATATAGTTTCTATGGCACAGTGAAGAAACCTTATTCCTCCGGCTTTTATTGTGCGCGAGAAAATATGAAAGTGCATGTGTTCTCCCCATTTTGTGTATCTGTCACCTTTTCACACACAACAAAGATATCTCAATGCGTCCAACTGTCTTTGCATATCCATTTCTCTGCTCTCATACCAGGATACCTACAGTTAAAGGCTGTAGTAATGCTTAGCTTGAATGAACCAACACCAGCTACATGCACTGTACTGTTGAACACGGCATTGTAAGTTAGATTGATGCACAGCACATTCATGTGCTATAAACATTTGATCGTGATTGTAGGCGTGATAAATAAAAAGAAGGTATGTAAATAAGAATGTTCCGTAATAAGCTATGCAGAAGTGCTCTCCCGTTTGCACAGAAGCCGAGTGCAACTGCAGTGAACAAGACAACTTATACAGCATTTAAAATCTAGGTTCTATATGTGCTATATTTTTCTGAATTCATGGTCGAAAATCTAGGTGTTAAAGGTGACAAACATTTAAACAGGTCTCTGTTCAGAGTGGTAATGCTATGTGTCGCCTAGTTTCATAAAATATGCCATATCACTGGTCTCCGAAGCTAAGGCTGCTGTCCAGTTGCAAGTGAAAATCACTCAATTATGTCTACGGCACGCTTGAGCAAAAGGCAGCCAAGATGACTGTGCCACTGAGATCTATTTCCTGACATCTGATTTCTTCTCAGAAAGCTACCTCTCTAAAAGAAAAACCTTCACAACAGAATAACCCAAACCTTTCTTGAGGAAAGCCATCACACTGGTGCTTGAACAATAATTACGCAGTGGCTCCTTGTGATGTTGTGTTATGTACGTCATCACCTTACAAAGTACAGGAAAATTTAATAATGACAGCATGACAGGTACACAAAGAAGTAAAGGGATAAAACATCACACAGGCTGCCATCAGTGTTCATGTCTCCATTTCAATATGGATGCTTGTAGCAGTGAATACATGTTCTCATCAAACTGAGCCATAATATCACAAAAGCGAAGGGCAAGGGTCTTTACATTCTAAACTGATAAATGTGCTTTATTACGATTCACTGCCATAGAGGATGTGTTTTGCTGTGAACGGTCACGTAAGGTTTTGGCGAACTACGGCAGGCGTGTCCTGCAGCGAGGCCTCTTGTGTATTGTGGTAAAGCGTATTATTGTGACAAGAGCTAACCTGGCATGTATGGCTTTAGCCAACAAAAGTTGTCAAGACATCATGCATTCTGCCACGAAAATCTGCTTTGTTGAGAGTAGAACATTAGGTTCGTCGCTAACAGAAACCATACATTCCAGATTCACGTAAATCTTTCCCAATATCGGCATGCTTCACCGCAACACACAAATATGTTGCGGTGATAACGGTGGTCGAACAGGCTGGTGCAAATGTTTCGACAGGGGAGCTTGCCTTCATCAGGGCAACTGCTTTCCTTGGTAGTTTTCATATATGTGAGTCTCCCCCATTCCCAACTGGGGAGATTTAGCTGGACCTTTGCCAACAGACGTACGGACAAGCGTTTGGTAGTGGCTGGTAGAGATGCAGGAGTCTAAAATGCGTTGCGAAATTCGGTTCCGCAAGGTTAGCTTCACCGCAGTACAAATATGTGAAGCGGTTAGACATACAAAATGTTTTGCGGTGAAGCACAGCAAGGGTACCTGGCCTTTGATGCAAAGCTGCTTCCCAAGAGGCACGCTAATCCCATGGCTAGTTATGCAGTTCCCCGCGTGCGAGTGAGTTCCCGCGTTCGGTGGTTTCCCAGTGACATACAAAATGACATTGATTGACTGTGTTGTAAATGGGTGACGGCACTATATGCTGATGCAAAAGCGTCGTTTCGGTTTCGAAAACTGCGCTCGGCTAACGAGAACATCTTGATTCGCATATGACCAAAGCAGTTGGAGAGGAAACTACGAAATTACATAGCTATTATGGAAGAAATCAATAGTTCAGAAAAAAATGGCCGTGTAAACATTAACTGGCTTACGAGGTCGACAAACCAACGGTTCAAAGCATCACGGCCACGTCTGAAATAGCGCTGAAGGCCGGCCAGTACACTTATTAGACGCCTCGGCGCGCGTGATGTAACAGGAGACGGTGGGTGCACGCGTACATCATTAAGGAACACATATTATATATGTCGCGGGAAAACGGTCACTCTTCACTTCTGACATGCTTCACTGCAATACTGTTGGGTGCGCTTCACCGCGTAACACCAGTCTACTGGTGCGAAGCCTCAGTAGACTGGTGAATCGGCGTCCTGAAGCCCTCCCTCTGACTTCAGGACGCCGATTTATTCAACTTATCTAGCGAGGCAGGTCCGTTTATCACGCTTGGCAACGTTTGACCACATTTTCTGCATTAATTTCTTTTGTTCTTTTTATTTTTTATCATAGTGACACTGTATCACGCAGTAGCAGAGCTGGTGCCGCGTATTAACTGCGTTAGGTAAGGTAAGTGTGTATGCAGCAGACACGGCGGCACCGGCTCTTGTTGGGAAACTTCAAGAGACGCTCTTCCGCGCAGCGATGCCATTTATCCTATTAAAAGAATGCATGTGGTGATTAAATGAGCTGCAGCAAAGCTGTAAAAAAGCTGTAGTAATGCTGTCCTAACAACATCACGGAGCGAGATGGTCTTAGAAAGAAAAAGCGCGATGTAACACGATCTGATGGAGCAGTTCGTCATGCCAGTGTTTTCTTACGTCCTCGCTCTTTCGCGTATCCTTCCGTGAACCAGACTACTGAATAGTTCTGTGCACGCACTGACGATCCTGACGGAGGCAATTCACATGAGCAGCTCTATATGGGATGCCACGGCCCATTCTACAGGCCGGCTGCAATTTGACGCGGCCAGGAGGCAAAATGTGCTCGCAAAGTACCTATCGGTAACGCATCGAACAGCTCACAACCTCAAGCTGTTATTACACGCATATAGCGTGGAAATATCAATTACTCACGCTCTAAGTGGGCACGGAATACTGACCGCTTCGCAGCGCAACCGGCCCCGTAAGACAGACGCCATGGAAATGAATGGATGTGACATCATGGGTTATAGCGGACGTGACGTCATGGGTGAACGTAAACGTTTTGGGCACCTTTCGTCTGCTGTGCCCCGGTCACACCGGGGGGCGTGCGTCTAAATGCCGTAGAAAAATTCCTCACGTGACCTGATCCGAGGTGCCTAGGGACAGGCTCGTTTAGGAACTTTTGAGAAGAAGCGATGGTGGCAGCAAGTGATGTCGTCATGTGGCGCGTTGAATCTCCGGCCCACGCCGACCGCTGGTCGTATGATCCGTATGATGTCTCCACAGTGGGTTCAGTATTCATAGGTGAAAAGTCATGCAGTAGTAGTGGTGTGGCATGTCAGCTTTTGGTCGCGGTGAACTCTGGTTTCTGAAGAATTCAGTGGTGCTGACGATCAAAATATTCAAGTGGCATAGCGCCTCGGCAATGCAATTTGCGAGCCGGAGCTGTGCACCAACGTCTCCGTGTTCGCCCTTTTCGGCAGCGTGATCACATCGCACATGCACGTTTAATTGACGCGCGTCGGAGACGGAGGTATTGTACGTGTTTCTCGCCACGACTTGCGTTACGTAATATAATGCTTAAGGTGGTGTTCGCTCACAACTGTTCACGCGTCCTTGAAATGGGGCAGCGCATGTTTTGAATCGTGTTCAGCGCTAGTGCGCTATCCGTGACTTCGTGTGATTCACTTCAACGTAGGCTTTACGACAATTAACGCGTAGTGCTGTGAACTTAACGGAGATTTAGTGACATCACATGGTCTGCCAGAATTCCACGAACTAGAATGCAGAGTAGATGTTTAATGTTATTGGTACTAAGGGCGCGATAAACACAGTAAGGTGGAGCTTGATACTGTGCCCTGCGATGTTCAGCTGCATCTCTGCCCGTTTTTCGCGCTCTTGGTTTTAACAATGGGACGCACGGTTCTGTGCAAAGTTGGGACGAATGAATGTGTATATGCGTCTGCAATAACTTCACCGCAACACATTTGTGTAATGCGATAAAGCAAACAGTGTATTGCGGTGACGGGATGTATGGCAGCCCTAGTTCCAGCTTTGATGTCCCCGTTACGCTGAAGATACTGCCCCGCCCGCTTTACTATAATCCCAGGTGCTCTCGAACTCTCTATTTGCCGGTATTTTTATTTTCACATGCTGAATGGTCCCACCGCAAACATTTTGTCACAGCCTAGTAGGAGACGGGAAAGCCGGTGTCGAGGACGTGTAAAAGCACTTTGGTTTGGTTTGGTTTGGTGCCTGCAGTTATAGCACAACCCACTACGGGGGATTGGCCATGAATCGGGCGGCAGTGGGTTGAAAAAGAATAAATACCTAAATAGGATTTTTTTTACTGAAAATGTGATATTAAATTAATTCTAATCGTTAATAATAATTTTCATGCTATAGTTTCTTAAAATTAGTAGTTAATATTTTTGGTTTCTTGTTTTGGAAAATGAAACAGTAAAATTAGCATGGAAGTCTCCTTGTTTCCATTATAAAATTATATATGGCATCACATACGTTCCTATTACAGTGTCCTAGTGCCGACGCCCCCAGAGACAGAATGATAGGTAGCGTAATGGCTAATCCAAGTTGGCGGAAGGGACCTTCTAGAAGTCGTTTTCTATGCACGTTGAACCGACGACACTCAATAAAAAAATGATCCATAGTTTCGGGTTCATTGCAGTAAAAACATTTAGGAGAAGGTGCCAAACCAGACCTATGGGAATAGAAATTAAGCCGTGGTATTCGGCAACGCAGACGCGTAAGTGAAACTTCAAATTTTCTTATTGCACACCATCCGCTGTGCCAAGGAAATCTAAGGTGTTGAAAATCGGCGTTATCTAATACACATGATTTGGCATGTTCTTCTTGAATGGAAAATTTTTTAAATCTTGCAGAAGTGACGTATGCCGAAGGTTTTAGGATCCTCAGTACCGGGCCTTTAAGAGATGCCGCTGCTAGCGCGTCTGCTGACTCGTTTAAAGTGAGCCCCACGTGCCCTGGCACCCATACAAGGTGGATGAGGCGCAAATGTTGGGGAACCAATGAATGAAATTCTCGGAGAATGATACTTGAATTGGGCACAGATAAAGCGGAGCAAACAGACAAGGAGTCGGCTAAGATTACGGCTGAAGAAATAGATGTGGGAAGTTTGCGTAGAGCTAGGATGATTGCCAATAACTCTGCTTGAAATATTGGCGTAAAGTCGGGTAGTTGAAGAGAGAAAGACCAATTTAATGATGTCGAAAAAATGCCCACTCCGGCCTTCTCCTCACTGACAGAAGCACCTGTGGCTATTACTGCATTTATTTGGTGGTTTTCAAGGTGGTCATCTAATAAACCTTTTAGGTATCGAATAGGTAGGAGCTTAGCGTTAATGGGAAATATATCGCCAAATTCAACACTTGCTGTCGAAGTAGGTAAATTTTGAAAAGCCACATCACGGATTGATATCTGTAATGGCTCTAATAGCTTCTGCACAAAAACTACCTGGGGACAATGCGGTCTGGGCCATTGATTCTGAAAGAATGCAGTTGGTTCTCGAGTAAAAATATAGTAGGAGCGTCTCTGGGGAGAAGCATAGATGTTTAGAAATGTTTGGACTGTCAGTATACGAAATCGAGTTTGAAGAGATGGCAGGAGAGTTTCATGATATAAAATATTATTTGCTACAAATTTTCGAAGGCCGAGACACAGACGTAGTGATTCGCGTTCGAAAAGAACCAGAGGACGTAACTTATACGTAGGACCTCCTGAAAATAACACGCATCCAAACTCTAGAATGGGGCGGACATACATACAATAAATCATCAGCAAGGTCTCCCTGCGCATTCCAAAACAACTGCTGCAGACTCTTCGTAATAAACCAACAGCGCGTGCTCCCTTAAATGCGATGTATTCTATGTGAGTCTGCCAATTTAGCTTTTCGGTGTAAATCATTCCCAGATATTTTAAAGAATGTACCTGCGAATAATCTCCTGGCCATATGACAGTGTTATTCGGATAGGAAAAGTTAAGGGAAAGACAATGATCGCACTTTTGTGGACATTTAGCGACATTTGTATTCCTTTTAGCCAAATTTCAATCTGATTCAGATACGACTGCAAAGTTTTATATAGGCTATGTATATCATTCGATACCGTGAAAAATGCGATATCATCAGCGTACATGTATACCCCTACGTCGTCATGATGTGTCGGGATGTGATTTAGTAGAATATTGAATAATACTGGGGAAAGTACTGCACCTTGAGGGACGCCCCTTGTCTGTTTGTAACTTTTCGAAGAAACACCGTTTTGATAGCAATAAAATGTTCGTCCGCTTAGAAAATTTTGAATCCATGCAATTATATACTGTGTAAGATTCACAAAATTGAGTCTGTCGATTAAAGTACTGTGGTCGACACTGTCATACGCCTTCGCAATGTCTAATGTCACTAGGGCCGCGTACTGGTTGTTGCGGTGAGCGAGTTGGATTCTACTCTCCAAGTCAACATGAGCACACCAAATTGAGCAGCCGGGCCTGAATCCTATTTGAGGAGGAGGAATAAACTTTTATTGTAGAACCAGCACTTTATGATGGCCGGGCCTAAGCCTCCCACGAAGGGACGTCGAGGGCTTGCCTCGCCGCCGCCTCGCGGGCGTGCTGGGTCGCCCAGGTTTGGTCGTCGAGGGCGGAGCTCCGCAGAGCCTCATGCAACCTCGACGAGAGAGTCGTGGTGTTAGTCTGGGTGTACTGTGCTGGGCACTCCCATAGCATATGCGGAAGCGTAGCCGGGTGAATTCCACAGCACCGGCAGTTGGGGGTAGTGTAGACGTCCGGAAATATAAGGTGGAGGCGGGCGGGTGAAGGGTACGTGTTTGTTTGTAGTAGACGCAGGGTGGTAGCCTGCGCCCGGCTGGACTTTGGGTGAGGCGGGGGGAAGATTCGGCGACTGAGGTGAAAGGCCTTAACGAGATTGTTATAAGTTGTCAGACTGTCCCTGGTGTCCAACTCATCTCCAGTGACTCCGGCGCGGTTGACTAGACCTCGCGCAATGGAGTGGGTGACCTCGTTGAGATTGGGGAGGTGTGGGTGGACAGGGCCCGCATGGGCCGGGATCCATGTTAGGGAGATTATGCTGTCTTTAGAGTGTGGTGCCTGGCAGAGGATGCGAAGAGCTTGGGGAGAAATACGGCCTTTGCTGAAGTTAGTAATGGCTGAGCGAGAGTCACACACTATGGTGTGACAGGTGGGATCTAAAGTGGCCAGGGCGATGGCCACTTCTTCAGCCGTCTCGGAAGTGGGGGTAGTGACGCTGCAGGCGTGGTGCAGGGCTCCATCGCGTGTGGCGACGGCCACAAATCGTGTGCCATGGGAGTATTGGGCTGCATCAACAAATGGGACGCCAGGTACTTGGGCAAGGGCTTTTATGATAGCTCCGGCCCGAGCTTGGCGCCGGGCCCTGTTATATTCAGGGTGCATATTTCTAGGGATAGGGTCTATGTAGATCCAGCTACGGATGTCGGTCGGGATCGGTTGTTTGGGGCCCTGTTGCTGATGGTAGGTGAAGCCAAGCGTGGACAGAATAAAGCGCCCCGTTTCAGTAAGGGTGAGCCGTTCAAGCTGAGAGCATTGTTGGGCTTCAATGAGTTCGGAAAGGTTGTTGTGAACTCCCAGTTGGTTGAAGAGTTCAGTGCTGGTGCAATGCGGGAGCCCAAGTGCTTGCTTGTAGACCCCTCGTATGAGGGTGTCGAGCTTGTTTTGCTCAGCCCGGTACTAGTTGAGGTACGCAGCAACGTACGTAATGTGGCATATGACAAAGGATTGGACGAGTCGGAGAAGGCTTTCTTCTTTGAGTCCTCCTCGTCGGTTAGATACACGTTTAAGAAGTCGTAGGGTGTTTTGCGATTGGGCACAGATCTTGTTGAGAGCCAAGGCGTTGGAGCCGTTGGTAGAGATGGTGAGACCGAGAGCCCGGATACTAGGGACGTGTGGGATAGGACTGCCATCTTGAAGGCGTAGGGTGATGGCGTCACAGGGTCGGTGATTAGATCGGTGTTTGGGAGGGCGACCCCGCTGAATGGGCTTGTATAACAGAAGCTCCGATTTAGCCGGCGAACAGCGCAGTCCGGTCCCTTGGAGATAGGCTTCAACCGTGTCAATCGCCGTTTGGAGGGCTGATTCCACTTGACCATCACTGCCTCGGTACGACCAGATGGTGATGTCGTCGGCGTAGATGGTATGGTTGATATTGTCGACTTGCTGTAGGTGCTTGGCAAGGCCAATCATGACTAAGTTAAAGAGCATGGGAGAGATAACTGAACCTTGCGGGGTGCCTTTGCTGCCAAGGGGAAGCTGGTCTGATCGTAAATCCCCGGCCGAGAGGGTAGCCGTGCGATTGGAGAGAAAGTCACGGATGTAATTGTAGGCTCGCTCTCCCAGGTGGAGGTTGGAGACTTGGTCAAGGATAGCTGCATGGGAAATGTTATCAAAGGCTTGAGTGAGGTCGAGTCCGAGGATGGCTTTCATGTTACGGGAACGATCGTTTAGCACTTGATGCTTGAGCTGCAACATAGCGTCTTCAGTAGAAAGGTGAGGGCGAAATCCAGTGATGGTGTGGGGATAGAGAGAGTTGTCCTCGAGGTGACTGTTGATGCGTGCTAAGAAGGCGTGTTCCATCACCTTGCCTACGCATGAAGTGAGGGAGATGGGCCTTAAGTTATTGAGACTAGATGGTTTGCCAGGCTTTGGGATTAGGATAACGTTGGCAGTCTTCCAGGCGCCTGGAAGGGCACCACTGCGCCAGCAATCGTTGATGTAGTCAGTCAGATGGGACACGGACTCGTCATCGAGATTGCGAAGGCTTTTGTTAGTGAACCCGTCTGGCCCTGGAGCAGAACGACCGTTAAGCTTGCGTAGAGCGGCATGTATTTCAGATACGCTGAAATCGGCGTCTAGTGTAGGGTTGGGGCTACCTATGTAATTGCTGTGTGGACTGACTTGTCCCCTGGAGATATATCTGGTGCAGAGGTAGTCAAGCACCTGTTGTGGACCTTGCTTAAGGGTCTCCGTATAAAGGAGCTTCTGCAGCCGATCCTGTTGGGTGGTTCGGGTGTTGGTATTATCAAGCCGATGTTTGAGGAGTTTCCACGAGGAAGGGCGATGAAGTTGTCCATCCACCGTGTTAAACAGCTCAGTCCATTGTTGCCGGCTGAGGGTTTCACAATGCTCCTCGATGGCTGTGTTCAGGTTGGAGATCTTAGTTCTGAGGCGACGGTTTAGGCGCTGCCCCTTACATCGAGCTAGGATAGAGGCTTTAGCCTCCAGAAGATGGGCGAGGCGGCTATCCATGCGTTCAACTGAGGCATCTGTAGTTACCGCCCGAGTGGCCGGTTGAACATCAGTGCGTAGCGCTTGCATGCAGGTGTTAATGTCGGTAATGCCTTCTGCTGAGGTAGAACCTATGCGTATTTTTCGAAAAACGTCCCAGTCGGTAATGGTGAATTCTTTAGTGGGGGCAGGGGCGGCAGCGAGTTGGGGTAAAGAGAGAGCAAGGATATAATGGTCGCTGCCCAGGTCTTGCTGGGTATTGGTCCAGTGTGCATTGTTGATATGCTTGATGAAGGTGAGGTCGGGGGTAGAGTCCCGGGTAGTGGAAGTACCGAGGCGTGTAGGAAAGGAGGGATCCGTGATGAGCGTAAGGCCTAAGTCGTGGTAATCTTGCCACAGGTTGCGAGCTGCAGCTTCCGTGCGAGCGTAGCCCCAGCCTGTATGGGCGAGGTTGAAATCACCGCCGATGAGTAGGGGGTGCGTTCCAGCTACGTGAAGAGCCTTCTTAAAGAGGGTGAGGAAGCGACACCTTGCTTTATCCTTGGGGTTATTGTAAATGTTCAGAAGGAAGATGCATTCTTTCCATTTACGATTGGGAATTAATTCGAGGAATAGATGTTCGATGTGAGGACTATTGAGATCATGTTCAATAACAGGAATACGACGCCGTACTAGGGTGGAGACCCGGTGAAGAGGGTGGGTGGTATGGAAGGTTTGATAACCGGGGAGCGTGGTCGGGGCGTTGTTGGTTTCTTGAAGTAGGATAGCATCCGGGCGGCGGGTATGTTGGCGTAGGTATTGATTGAGTACCGGTTGTTTATGGTGAAAGCCTCGGCAGTTCCACTGCCAAATGAGGGCGTCTTGATTAGTGTGAGCCATGATGGGAGATGGTGGATGTCGCCATCGGCGTCCCGGAAGGGTCGCAGACGAGGCGGCATGGCTAGGAGGCGTGAGAATATGAGTTTCCAGGTTGGTCACGCGTTGGACAATACCAATGAAGGCTTGCTGGATGGAGTCCAGTGCATGTTGGAAAGTGCTAATAGTTGTTTGAAGTGAGATTAGCATGTCTTTGACTTCAGAGCGGACCTGGCCCGTGGCTCCATCTTGCAGGGCTCTCTTCTTGGGGGCGGGAGTCGAGGGGGCCTGCTGACTAGGGGCAGGGACATTCTGTGCGATAGGTGTAGGGGCTGGTGTTTGGGACTGTTTGAGGTCTCTAACCTCCTGCGAGAGTTTAGTTAGGAGATCGCGTAGGATGGCGTTCTCGCGCTTAAGCTGAGCTATTTCTGGGTTTTCTGGTGAAAGAGGAGGGTAGGCGACTTGTGTGTTGGCGATCTTACGACCCTCTCGCGAGGTGCCCATGAGAGCGTCTGCGAAGCTCACCTTGCTGTGGTTGGTAGATGTGATGCGTGAAGCCGATGCAGACCGGGATCTTGAGCGTTGTTGCCTGGATCGAGATGGAGTTCTGGAGCGGGAACGGCTCCCCCTTGACGGTGTGCGGGAGCGTGGCCTAGTTCTGGTGCTGAGGGTGGAGGGGCCGGCTTGTTTATAGGTGGCTTGGCTGATAGTTCGTCGTTCTCCGATACGCTTGCGGATGACGTACGGGGTTTTATATCGAGCGGCACAGCTTTTGTCCGCGGTGAGATGGGGACCACCACAGAGCGAGCACTTAGGGTTACAGTTATGGTCGGCGGGGGGGTTGCGGACACCGCAGCCCCGGCATATCTTGTTATTTGGGTAGGGACAAACGTCCATACGGTGTCCGAGGCGGCCACACTGGTAACAAATATCAATTTGCTTCCGATATAGCGAACATGGGAGTAACGTGGAACCGTAGCGGACCTGATAAGGCACATCCAGTCCGTCAAAAGCGATTATCACTGTTGTAGTAGAAGCGATGCGCTTGGCTGCCAAGGCTGTCGGGTTTCGGGCAGTGACAATTTTGTTGTGGATCTGCTGGGGAGTCTCCGTGAGTGGGATCCCACGGATGACCCCCTTCGTCGTGTGCTCAGCTGCGGTTTCGTATGCATTGACCTCGTGGTTGACGCCGTTCACATGGATAGAGCGGATGCGAGCGTACCGGTCTGCATGGTCCGGGCGAGGTGTGCTGACGACAACGATGTTTTGTTGCGTATTCGGGCAGACAGTGTCTCCTGAGCTTTCTTCGTCCGTGAGGTTGGCTGCTTGGAGAATGGCGGTGGTTACCACGGGACTGCCGATCTTGGCTATATGAAGGGCGCCCTTGGGGCGGGTGACAATCTTGATATCCTCCGTCGGAAGCGGCGGCATGCGGCCCGCCTTCAAAACTTGAGCTTTAACGGGCTGCCTCACCCGAGAGCGGGCCCGGCTACTTGGGGTTTGAGATGATTCATCGGCCGGGGTCAAGTTGTCCGTGCCGCTATTTGAGAATCATTTAATATTTGGTTCTCGCCTATCCACCTATCAACGTGACCATAAAGAACTCTCTCGATTAACTTTACAAGATTTGAGGTTAGAGAAATAGGTCTAATGTTGTCTATTGAATATCCATCGCCTGGCTTTTTGAGTAGCGGAATTATTTTGGCAACCTTCCAATCTGGATGAATCCATGCATTCTGAATCGAGTAATTTATAAAATTAAGCAAATCCTGGGGAGACAATTCGAATAATAATTTTATCATTGCTGTAGTTACGCCATCAGGGCCTGGGGCTGAAGCTGGCAGCATCTTTACCTGTCTCATTAATTCTTCTAATGTGACTGTTATGTACTCATTAGCTGGTTCAGGTGCCGGTATATGATAGGGGCGAAGTGATGTGAATCGACGCTCTAAGCCTTTTGCAATATCCTCCAGTGACTGCACTAATTCAGTGGAAGTTAAGCTAACTGACTCTACATTAACTGGGGCCGAAACAATCGTTTTAGACCGTAGAAATCGAAATAGGGGTTTTTATTACTATACTGCGATAGGTAACTGTAATGTTTGGTGTTACAATTTTCTTTCGCTTTGTCAACTGTTTGCCTGAATGTAGCTGCAGCAAACTTATAGTCATTCCAATTACGTGGACATTGATTATACAGTAACTTTCTCCAGGCTGCCTTTCTTCTGCTATATTCGCGTGCACAGTCCGGATTCCACCATGGAGAATAAGTACCACCTTTAGTTTGCTGCATACTGAATTTGCATTTTTTATAACTGTCACTTAGCACTTGACACAAATTAACCGCCTTAACTTCATCATTTAGGCCAACTTGTTTTTCTAAAGCTGATCACAGTGAAACTTGAAATTTAGTATAGTCAGCATAGGTGCGGACATGTTTTACAACCAAATTAATTGGGCGCGTTATTTCAAAAGTTATTGGAAGATGGTCGCTATTTGTGGCAGAGGTAATAGCAGACCATGAGGAGATTGCACAGCCCGAACTGGAAAAAGTTAGGTCTAACACCGAACGCGATTTGCCGGATACATAAGTTGGGGTTCTCGAATTTACACAATTAAGGTTATTTGACGAAAGCCAGTCTAACAATCGTTTACCACAAGAGTCGGACCGATAAGCCCATGATACGTGGTGAGAATTAAAATCACCAGCTATGATTATGTCCTTTCTGCATGCTGCAACCACGGCATCAAGAGAGCCTGTATTGCGGACTCCTGTAGGGAAATAAGCATTGATTATCGAAAATGGGGCGCATCCAGGAAGCGTTACATCCAATGCTAGAATCTCACTTTCAGTGGAGAATGACTGGTGACTAATTTTAGCTCTATGACAAATTTTTGTTGAGATGAAAAATGCTAATCCCCCTCTACAAGAAGGACGATCTAGACGAAAACTGCAATAAATCTTTAAATGATAGTTCTTTTCTGTGGATAACCAAGTTTCTTGCAGAATAATCAAATCAGGAGAAAGATCTTCACAGAGATATAAGAGATCAGCGGCTGCAGCAAAAATGGAACGACAGTTCCACTGCAGCACTTGCAAGCTTCCTATGTTGACGATATTCCGGCAGTATTAACTGCCGTCTGTAGAATGTTATCCTTTAGGAAATCATCCTTTGATAAGCTCTTATTTCCACTCTTTTTAGCTTTTAGTTTGTGGAGGGTAGTAGCTCTCGGGGAGTATGGGGAAGCACGACGTTTGTGACTTTATGAGACCAGTCAACGCGACGTCGATGTCGTCTCTGTTTTTCTACTCGCGCGTCTCTATTGTTTAGACTTTTATCCGGTGGTGGCACCAGTCTCCTGCGTAGCCGATAATTTTCGACAATCTCCGTATAATTTTGCAGACGCTCGTCCATGTTCCGGCAGTCGGGCGGTTCCACAGCCACCCGGAAGTAGAGAGCTCGGGCTAACTCGTGGGCCGCCTCGTTGCCAGGAACGGACGTGTGTGCAGGGGTCCAAATTAGGCTGATTTTTCTGTTCAGCCGTCTACTGGCCAGAACCCTTGCCGCTTCCGGCGAGATCCTGCCCTTTCCAAAATTCCAGATGGCCGTTTTGCTATCGCTAATTATGAAATTTGCTTCCGTTCCCACGCAAGCAAGCGCTATCGCAACTTCTTCAGCCGTTTCCGAGTTGCGGCTTCTAATGGTGGCGGCCGATACGGCGCCTGCAAGCTGGGAACTTCGTAAACCCGGTCTGGGCATACCATGTTATGCATGATAGAGAAACCGATGAGTGCAAACACTGTGGGGCGAGAGGGACCCTCGATCACGTAATCTGGGAATGCGCTAGCTCACCAGGGGCTAAAGCAAACATAAATTGTAGAGAGGCCTGGGAAGCCCTGCTGCGGAGCGAGGACCCTACTCCACAGCAACACGCCATCCGCCTGGCGGAAGAAGCCGCGAAGAGTCAAGACCTCTTTGCTTGCTTCTAATCGCGGAGGTTCCGGCCCCCGTCCCCAAGGCCTGTGTGCCGGGGACGGGGAGTAGGGGCCTCCTTATCCGGCGGTACAATAAAGTTGCTATCATCATCATCATCTACTCGCGCGCTACTTCAGCGTCGTTCTCACTGCCCGGCACATACCCGCAGCGACCATATAGGATGCGGCATTTGCCCCTCCTTTGGCGAGAGAGAAAACTATTTGGTCCATTAAGGGTTTAGCGTTCGGTCTTCGTCTTCATCGCTGCAGACGCTTGACCTTCTTAGCAGGGTTGGGCCCCTAGACCAGGGCTCCACTGAGCCGCGCTGCTTCGCTTGCGTGCTGCACCATTGCCCTTTGGGCGGCGAGATCGAAGCTGGTGAGCCGCCTCTACCACTGCTCCGCACTCGGGGTTTTGTGTTGGTGGAATGTGTAGTTACGTTTACACTCCCAGGTTATATGGTAAAGCGTGGGGGTTGCCCCGCACCACGGGCAAGTGTTCCTAAATTGTGTAGGATACATTTTGCTTAGTATATGTAAGTTACAGAAGGTTCCCGTTTGCAGCCTCCGCCAACTAGTTGCTTTTTGCTGTGTTAAAACTTTGTGTGGCGGGGAATATCTAATTCTTTTGCCTCTGTGGTAGTTCAGTAACTCTGAATAGCCGATCTCCACGGTGAAGTGCTGTCCCAGGGCGTGTGGCCGCTCGACTCGGTACGTGATCTCGCGAGCCACGCTGTCTGCCCTTTCATTTCCTTCTATCCCCGTGTGTGCCGGAATCCAGATTAGTTTGTGGGTTGCGGGGTGTCTGAGGTGTTCTGTCTTGCGGAGTATAGCTAAGGCAGCCCTGCAGATTCTACCCTTTGTGTACTTTCTGCATGTCTCTTTTGAATCCGTTAAAATGACCATTGATTTGTCTTTTCGATAGCCCTCAGCCGCTGCCAGCGCAACAGCGACTTCCTCCGCTTCCACTATCCTGGCGCTACGTGTAGTTGCGCAGGTGATTAGCTTGCCTGCGTTGTCAACCACTACCGAAGCTGCCTTAATGTAATTTGTATGTCTATTCCATGGATACAGTGTTGCATCCGTGAAAACCGTGTTTTCTAGCTTGCCTAAATGCCTTTCCACATAATCTGCCCGCGCCTGCCTTCTGGCCGCGTGGAGATTCGGATCCATGTTTTTCGGAATGGGATTGACCTGCAGGGTCTTCCGGATCTCTTCGGGTATATCGGCGGATCGATCGTGATGCCTCCTTGGGTCGCGGCCTAACCTCGTCAGGAGCGCTCTTCCCGTAGCCATGTCTCTGAGTCGGTGAAACTGTGTTCCAAGCTGTGCTTCTGCCAGTTCGACGAAGGTGTTGCTGATCCCTAGCTGTAGCAGCTTGTCGTTCGGTGTGTTTCTTGGTAGGTGAAGTGCCGTCTTGTAGGCCTTCCGCAGGATTGTCTCTGCTTGTTCCGTTTCGATCTTGATCATGGGGTGGTATGGCAGCGAGTAGATTACCCTGCTGACTATGAGGCTTCTGACGAGCTTTAGCGTGTCGTCTTCTTTCATCCCATGCCTTCGGTGGGAGACTCTGGTTATCATTCGGCCTACCTGTTCAGCCGACTTGCTGAGCAGGCTGAGTATGTGGCTGCATTTCCTGCTTGCTTGTAGCCACATTCCCAGGACTCTTATCATTTTTCTCTCCGGGATGTATTGCCGCTCCAGTTTCACCTCAAGTGGTGCATCAGTGGGGTGTCTTCCTACCCTCAGTAGCTCAGACTTCTCTGTAGGGCATGCTAATCCTCTTTCCTTCACGTATCTTTCTACGCAGTTTGCTACTTGTTGTAGCTTCTGTTTCTTTCCCATGGATCCATGGTTCACCCAGACCGTGATGTCGTCTGCGTACATCGCGTGCTGGATGCGCTGGATTCTGCTGAGTCTTTCTGCTAGGCCGATCATCGCCACATTAAAGAGTATGGGCGAGATGACCGAGCCTTGGGGTGTGCTTTGCTTGGGGTGGTGAGGACATCACTCCTCAACTCCCCTAGTCCCACTGAGGCCGTTCTGATGGTCAGGAAGTCTTCGACATAGTCATGGATTCTTCTCCCGCAGTTGGTGTTATTTAGTCCCTCCATTATAGCGGCGTGGCTGACGTTGTCAAAAGCACATTTTATATCAAGTGCCATGACTACGTTTTCCCCATTCTTGGGGATTGCCTCCAGGACCTCTTATTTAAGTTGAAGAAGCACGTTCTGCGTCGAGAGGTTCCCCCTGAAGCCGAACATGATGTCAGGGTAGAGCCTCTTGTTTTCTAGGTGTTGCTGGATGCATTTCGTGATGATCCTCTCGTATAGTTTTCCCAGGCAAGTAGTGTGGGAGATTGGTCTGAGATTCTCGATCTGCAGCTACTTGCCTGGTTTGGGAATCATGACTACTACAGCATGTTTCCACTCGCCTGGTATCTGTCCTTCTTTCCAAAGCTTGTTGAGGTAGGCCGTCAGCTGATCTACTGCCTCATCGCTTAGGTTCTTTGTGAGAGAGTTTGTAATTTGATATGCTCCTGCCGCTGTGTTTTTCGTGATGGCTCTCATTGCCGCAGTGACTTCCTCTCTGGTGATAGGCTTGTCCATATCTGAGTTTTCTTCTCCGAGATAATCTCCTTCATATCCCTTGGGTTCGTCAGTGCCGTAGCATTTGGTTCTGACTTCATCGAGGAGCTGTTCGTCTGTTCCCTGATATTGGTGCACTAGCCTTTGAATTGCTTTGCCGCTTTCTGCTTTAGTCTTGGTAGAGTCCATTAGAGCCTTAAGAATACGCCATGTTTTAGCCGTGCTAAGGTCCCATTCAGCGAGGTGCTGAAGTGTGGCCACCCTTGCGTGGCTAGGTGTGTTGCGTACTCTTCTGCTTGGAGTGTTACCGCAGCTATTTTCTTCTGTAACTTCTTATTAAATTTCTGCCTTTACCACCTTCTGGTGAGACCGCGTCTTGCCTTCCATAGCTTGAGTAGCCACTTGTCTACCTCTGGTGTTTCTTCGGTTCGATCTACCTCCTTAGTATACATTTCCTGTATTTGTTTAAGTTGTTGGCACCACTCCCCTATCGAGGTGATGTTGCCCTCCAGCTGCCGGCAGTGGTGTCTAAAGGCGTCCCACTCCATGAGGCGAGCTGTGCAGATCTTCCTCTTGACATTTTCTGCTACGGCGCTTATTCTTTTAATGTGATGGTCACTGCCAAGGTTTTCTAGCAGGTTCTCCCATTCCACTTGCTTTGATCCTTTGACGAAGGTTAGGTCGGGACACGTGTCTGGGCTAACGCTGTTGCCCTGTCTAGTTGGTTGATTCTCATCCCTAAGCAGCTCGCATCTGATGCTCTCTGCCGCTACACAGATATTTCGCCCCTTCTTTTCATCTTTGCGGTAGCCCCAACTCGGACTAAGCGTTAAAATCTCCCGCTATAGTTAGGGTGTTCTGCCCGGCCAGCTTGCTCGCCCCGGCGAAGAGCTTAATGAAATCTGCTTTCTTCTGCCTTGGGGGGCTGTATAGTTTTACTATGAATGTGCTCCTGGCTTTGCTTTTCTTCTTAGGTATAACCTAAGTTATTACATGTTAATCTGTGTATCCTCAATCTCGTCATGGGCTATGGCTATAATTTTGTTGCTAACGAGGGTTGCGGTTCGTCCGCTCTCTTGGCACTTGTACCCTCGCAGCATGGGTGTGCAATTAGTTTCTTGAAGCATAATTATATCAGGTGGTGTGCCTTTGGTATAAATGACTTGTTTCAGGAGTCCCTGCTTGCGCCTGAAACCCCTGCAGTTCCATTGCCATATCTCTAATTGGTTTTTGTCCTAGTTACTAGCATTTGTCCCTTGGGCTTCTGATCCAAATCTTCTTTCGTTATATAGCCTATCTCTGGCATCGTTAATGGTTTTCTGGGTGTTTTGACTCTCCACGTAATTACGGAGGCTCTGATCTTGCAGCGCTACCTTCTGCTGTATTTGTTGAACTTGGTTCTCCATAGCTGCCATGAAATTGCGCACTTCATCTTTGAAGCTCTGCTCTTCTGATTGTTGCTGTTGTGCGGGCTGCTCAGCCGGCTGCGGCGGCGGCGACCTGACGGGCGAACACCCTGCCTGCCTTTGCCATTGCATCTCCCTTATTAGGTCGTCAATTCTTTTCTTAAGCTGGCGCGTCTCCTCACGGCTGAGCTCTAGCTCTCACTTTAGCGCCTTGTTTTCCTATATGATTCTATCGTAGTTTGCCTGCATGTTCTTGTTTTGTTTGTAGGTGTTTTGCCCCGAGTGCGGGGCTAGCGATTTGGGAGGGCCCGCTCCCCAGCTCTCCTTGACTCCGCTGCTCTTCTTTTGAAGTTGCTGCTGCTGCCCCAACCGCTGTCCCGGGCCGCCGGTCTACTTCGCCAAGGGAGGGTAGGATTCGTCCCTGATGGCGTCTCGACTCTGGCTCCTGCTCCGGTTGCGGCTCCGGCTCCGTGATTTGTGTCCGCTGCCACCGCCGCCCTGGCTCTGGTCCGAGTCTTACTCCCCGAACCAACGTGGCCTCCGTGCTCGGCTTTGGCTTCAGCTCCGGTTGTGCAGCTGGCCTTTTTGAGTCGGTCTCCCCCGCAGCTCCTCGGCCGTGTTGAGGCGCTGCTTACAGTCCCGGGTGCCGATCACGTGGTCACCCCCACAGATCAGGCACTTGGGACTGCACTGATGCTGCTCCATTGGATTTCGTTCACCCCACTGCTTGCAAGCCTTGGCCTCGGGAGTCGGGCAGACATCTGACCGATGACCTTGCTGGCAGCAGATATAGCAAGCATACTTGTCTTGTTGGACGATATGGGCAGCACCACATTTCGCCGCCATAGTAGAGGACTTGTTTGGGAGTGATGGGGCCGTCGAAGGTGACGACCGCGGTACTAGATTTTCCCAGCATGCGGGCTGCAAGGATCTTGACTCCCTGCATCCTGACTCGTAGATTTGCTTTGAGCTCCTCGGGCGTGGTCCTTGGGTCAACCCCGTGGATAACTCCTCGCTGCGTGCCTTCCGGCGCCGCAACGTGAGCGTTGACTTCGTAGGTGCGGTCCCCGAACGTCAGCCGGGTGATCTGTCGTAGGACCTGGGCCGCTTCTTCGCTGTTGGTGCTAATAATTATGATGTTGGTTCCATTACGTAGTCTTATAATCAAGTCTTCTGCCTTGCATCTCGAGCTTGTGGCCGCGACGACCGCCCGAGCGACTTGGTGCGTTTGTAGATTTCTAACAATGAGCCCCTTCGGCCGGAGCACAATTTTCAAGTCGTCCTTCGGGAGCGGAGGTAGTCTTCTCCACAACGCTTCTCCTTACTGCTTCGGCGCAGCTGGCGCGCCAGCTGCGCTCCTTGCCCCGTCTATGGAATTGCCGTTCCCTAGCGTCACCGTTGCCGCCATATGGTCGCTTTTTCCGACATATCGTTGTCGCCTCTTTTGCCTTCTAGACATGGCGATTTACCAGTCCAGGCTTTCTTTTTCCGTCTGTAATCTTGTAAACGGGGTGCTGCCTCTGTGGTGTTGGGTGCCTGCCTCGGGCCTGCCTCGGTCTTGCACGGGGTCGGGCTCGGCGGCTTCAATAAAGTCTGCTTCCATGTTTTCTTGGGCTTCTGTCGAATTTCTGGCTGGTCCTCTGGCTAAGGATTGGTCTACGATCGGGTTGGTAGGTGGGGACATCGTTCCGGGCTACGTACTCCTCGGGCCGAGGCCGGGGATGCCGCGGAGCCCCGTACTCGCGTTAGGCTTGGCTGGGCGGCCGACGGCGTGGAAACTCCAAATACCGATAAAATCCAAAATATTGGACCCACCGGCTTGAAAGTGGTATCCTCGTGGTGCTCTTCGGTTCCGACGTCGATACCAAACAAAATTTCGGTGGTCCGATGGGGTTTGAAGGGTCGAAAAGCCCATGAAACGCACGTCCGCGCGCTGGTCACTTCGTCGTCCTTACCCTCCTTTGGAAAAAAAGGCATCGTCCCGATGCAATAATCTCCGAAGGCTGTGCACAGACGGTGCAAAGTTGAGGTCATGAGGAAAAGTACGACTTCATCCGAAGCACGTGCACAACCTCGGGCAGATGCCGCCGGCGTTTGGAGCTGTTATGAGTGTCGGGGACAACTACATAATTCGCATCGCTGATGCAGCGAGAACTGTATACGGGCCGAAGTATCTTCGCAGGAGCGTCTCAGACAGCCCCCGCCGACGAATCGGAGTCCAGAGCCACACCTGGTCACCGACGTTGTATGAGACGGGTCTGTGCCAAAGATTGTAGTGTCGGGCATCGTATTCCTGTTGTTCTTGGATTCGGAAACGCGCAAGCTGCCTGGCTTCCTCTGCGCGTTGCGTAAACTCCTCGGCACCAGTCTCGTCGTCACCGCACTCGTGTGGCAGCATTGCGTCCAACATTGTCGTCACTTCCCGGCCGTAAACGAGGTTGAAAGGTGCCACGCGTGTTGTCTCTTGGCGTGCCGTGTTACACGCAAATGTAACATATGGTAAAATCTCGACCCAGTTCCTGTGGTCGACGTCGATGTACATACTCATCATATCTGCCAGAGTCTTAGTCACGCGTTCGGTCAGCCCATTGGTTTGGGGATGATAAGCCGTGATCTTTCGTTGAGTGGTACCACTTAGTCGCAAAACGGTATCCAGAAGCGCAGCCGTGAACGCAGCTCATCTGTATGTTATGACCACTGCGGGAGTGCCATGCCTTAGGACGACGGCTTCGATGAAAAATCGCGCTGCTTCGGCTGCTGTTCCACGTTGGATAGCACCTGTTTCGGCGTATCGAGTAAGGTATTCTGTGACGACGATTATCCATCTATTTCCGGATGTAGACAATGGAAACGGACCTAAAAGGTCCATGCCAATTTGTTCGAGTGGCGCTTGCGGTATCTGGACAGGATGCAGCAGTCCAGGGACTTTGCGGCGCTGGCAATCCAGGCATGTCTGTATGTAACGTTTCACGATCGACGCAAGTCTCAGCCAATAGTACTTTAGCCCAATTCTTGCCAATGTCCGAGTGTAGCCTAAGTGACCAGCGGTCGGCTCGTTGTGACAGGAATGTAAGACTTCGTCGTGAACAGATGCGGGAATGACGAGTAGGTAGCTGCTGCCACTTGGTGAAAAGTTCTTTTTATAGAGAACGTCGTGGCGTAAACAGAATGAAGGCAGCCCTCTGGCGAATAACCTCGGCACGCTCCTTGTTGTTCCCTCTAAGTAATCGAAAGCGGAACAAGTTCTGCGTCCTCGCGTTGTGGCGTGAAACAGCCGCAGTATCTAGCACGCCTAGAAAAGCGGCGTCAGCATCTTCGTGCACTGCAGTCTCAAAAGGAGACCGAGAAAGGCAGTCGGCGTCGGTGTGTCGTTTCCCTGATTTGTGGACAACCGTGAAGTCGAACTCTTGGAGCCGAAGACTCCAGCGCGCAAGCCGACCAGCTGGATCCTTTAAATGAGTCAGCCAGCAAAGTGCATGATGATCACTGACAACGGTGAAACACCGACCATACAAATATGGCCGAAATTTCAGGACGGCCCACACCAGTGCGAGGTATTCTTTTTCGGTCGTGGAATAGTTAGCCTCCGTCCTTGATAGCGTCCTACTGGCGTAAGCAATCCCTCTTTCGGTGCCGTACTGCCGCTGTACAAGGACTGCGCCAAGGCCGACATTACTAGCGTCGCTATGAAGAATCGTGGGAGCGTCGTCGTCAAAGTGTGCGAGCACGGGAGGCGTCTGCAGCCGTTGCCGTAGGTCGTGAAATGCCCGTTGCTGGTCTTCGCCTCACACGAAGGGGACATCTTCTCTAGTGAGATGAGCTGATGCGATAAACCGTCGGTAGCCGGCGCAAAGGCCCAGAAAACGTCAAACTGCCTTTTTATCTGATGGCGTTGGGAAATTAGCGACGGCGGAGATTTTATGAGGGTCAGGTCGGACACGTTCACGACTAACAACGTGACTGAGAAATTGAAGTTCTTCAAAACCAAAATGGCACTTTTCAGGTTTTAAAGTTAAACCAGCTGAGCGTATTGCTTCAAAGACCGTCTTTAGTCTCTGTAAGTGTTCCTCGAACGTGGCGGAGAAAACAATCACGTCGTCGAGGTACACCAGACAGGTTTGCCATTTGAGGCCTGAGAGTACCGTGTCCATTAGTGGTTGAAACGTTGCCGGCGCAGAGCACAAACCGAAGCGGAGCACCTGAAATTCATAAAGTCCGTCGGGCGTCACAAAAGCGGTCTTCTCCCAGTCTCTCTCATCAACTTCGATTTGCCAGTAGCCGCTTTTCAAGTCCGTCGACGAAAAGTAACGTGCATTCGTAGCCTGTCCAGTGAATCGTCGATACGCGGTAGCGGATAAACGTCTTTCTTTGTGATGTGGTTGAGTTTTTGATAGTCGACGCAGAAGCGCAGGCTGCCGTCCTTCTTTTTCACCGATACGACAGGCGATGCCTAAGGACTCTTAGAGGGCCGAATAACTTCGTCCTCAAGCATGGTCTTCACTTGTGTTTGTATTGCCTCGCGCTCTTTAGGTGCTACACAATAAGGATTCTGCCGAATGGCTTCGGTGACAATACGGTGCTTAGTGAACGGCATCTAGCTGACTCGTGACGTGGATGAGAAGCAGCTCTTAAACTCATCGATGACCTCAAGAAGGTTGTTGCGTTCCACGGGCGATAAGGTGGGATTGATGTCCACCACAGAGGCAGGAATAGCCACGGTGGACGTCGCGTGCTCCACTGAGAGGCAGTCCTGTATTGAGGTAAATTCGTCGAAGTAAGCAACAGCCGTGCCTTTAACAATGTGTCGTCGTTCCCTGGTAAAATTCGTCAGCAGGAGTTCAGCATGTCCGTCGTGTGCGTTATCAAGGGGAGTACGGTAGCGCGATTAAAAGACGGGACAAAAGCAGACACATAGGGACACACACAGCGCTGTGTGTGTCCCTATGTGTCTCCTTGTGTCCCGTATTTCAAACGCGCTACCGTGCTCCCCTTGAAGATGCATTACCAACAAGCCCACATTGCAACCCTCGTGTACGTTAATTACGGCCTTGGCGATGGAAGTTCCTTGACTCAGTACCAGTGCGTCGATGTGTTCAGCGACGCCAGTCCCGGTGTCTCAGTTCTCGCAGATTACAGCTACGAGGGAACAGCTTCGCGGCGGAAGCGTGACGTCGTCGTCGGCGATACGTAAGCGGGGTCGCTGGTGTTCCGCGGGGTCGACGTCATCTGAGCTCGTAGAAAATGTGACGACGAGGTCACGGACATTCATCACTGCACCGTACTCTCTCAAGAAATCCATCCCCAATATAAGTTCCTTACAACACTCAAAGAGAATGACGAGGGTGGCGACAAAGGTTGCACCGGCGATTACTTTCCTGGCTGTGCATTTTCCAATCGGCGTCATCGACTGGCCGCCGGCAGTTGTGATGTTGGGCCTGGTCCAAGGCGTCTTCACTTTTCTCAGCCTATCGGCCAGCTTTTGACTTATTATATAAAAATGCAAACCAGTATCGACGAGAGCGGCCACTTGGTGGCCGTCAATGCAAACGTCAAGATCGGCGCTGACGGCGTCGGTTACAGGGGGTGTGGTTGGAGTCGTCGGAGTTGTAGAGTCGTCGATCGTCGGATATGGGGGCTGTTGGATAGCTAGCCGGTTTGCAACCTCACCCCCGGAGGTCGCTGCGTCTAGTTTCCCCGGTGCGGGCTAGGGGACCTGCCCCTAGAGGCATCACAAAAATCGCGAAGGGTCGGTGGGGTGTAACGAGCCGGAGAAGGGGAACGCGATCGAGGCGTCGCTGAACCTTCTGGCCGAAAGTTTGTAGAATTTCCGTCGCGGCTACGTGCAGCATCAGACACAGAGTAATTGCAGATGCGAAATCTTGGATACCCAGCTGCGCGGTAGTGGCACGCGCGGTAAACATGTCCTGCTTCACCGCAATGAAAGCTTAGCGGCCGGCGGTAAGCGGTGCGCCACAAATAGGTCTTTCGAAGCGGGTATCCGGCAGGGTATCCACCGTAGAAACGAGGCGTAGTGATCGACTGGCGGTGATACGGCATAGTTGGCGGCGGCTGTGACTGTTGAAAATAGGGCGTCGGGGGAGGTGGTGATGGCTGCGTCGTAGTGGTCGACGGTGCCAACAGCATCGAAGTGGCGGGAGGTGGACGGCGGACAGCTTCCGCGTAGGTTAATCACCGCGGCACCGCCTGCCAGTCGGGCGACGAAAAGGCCTCTCGAACTTCCTCCCGAACGATATCAGCGACAGAAGCCACCGCTGGTGCCATGGGAGAGATCTCGAGCTGCCGGATCTCCTCTCGCACAATCTCTCGGATGACTTCACGCAGAGCCGTGGTGCAGCTCTCAGGTAGAATTGAAGCATTCACCAACATATTGGCGGTGCCGTTGCTGTAGTGCCCGTTCTATAACGGTAGCCTCCTTGGTAAATTTGGCCACTGTCGTCGGTGGGTTCCTCACGAGCCCGGCAAACAGTTCCTCCTTCACTCCGGGCAAGAGATAGCGCAACTTGTTTTCTTCGGCCATCTCAGGGTCTGCTCTGCGAAAAAGGCGGGCCATATCTTCTGCAAACATGGCCACGCTCTCGTTTGGTTTTTGAATACGGGATTCGAGCTGGCGCTGCGCGTTGCCTCTTCTGTCGCTACTAGTGAATGTGTCTAGCAGCTGGGTGCGGAAGGCATCCCACGTGGTGAAATTTCTCTCCCGGTTCGCAAACCACGTACGCGCACTGTCTTGAAGCGCAAAATAGACATTAGACAACTTTTGCTGGGAGGCCCAGTCATTATAACTGGCCACACGCTCACATTGGTCCAGCCAATCTTGGATATCTTCAAAAGCGTCACCATGGAAACTTTCTGGGATCTTGGGATTCTGCAGCGTCACCTGCGATGGAGTTGCAGTGGCCATGGCGGAAATCGGTAGACGCGTTCTTCCAGGGTCCTGCAAAGGGTTGAACAAAGGGCCCATCTCGATTCTTGTGCTTATGCCAGTCTTCATTTTTACAGCAATAGCTGATATGGGCTAACTCCCGTGCTTGTTCTGATGTCTACTGGTGTCTCACTGGAATTTCCAAATTTCTTGCTAGAATATTGCAAATAAAGTTCTCCTTGTGCTGCAAGGATTCAAACAGGATCAAAAGATTGGCAGTCCACAATTCCATATTTCAGCCACTCTGCTGAAGGTACAATCGTGGTGAATACTCATCCTGGAGAGCGAGATCTAGCCAACAGGTACCATGATTGGCTAACATCTTCTCAATATCGGCGTACTGTATATAGAGCTGGAGTGCACGCCTTGAAGTTCTGACACACCTTTCTACTTGTGAAGGCAGTCCTATGTGAATTTTTCTTCTTACATGTAATGACAGTGATTGGGTGCATCTGCTTCATTAATCTTCTTCTAGTGCTTTTGTTTTCCTCAAGCACAGCGCGAGACCTAGCTATGGGTAGCCCAAATATAGGTTTGAGAAAACCAGATCAAATTCAGCAGTAAGAAGCTAAAGGGTTGTTTTGGTGGAGACCAGTGACCAAGTCCGGATATGAAAGAGGAGGAAGAAAAGTTGAGTCTTTCCACTTCAACACTAGGAGGCACAACTCGCACAAGTAAATACGACTCGTACTTATTTTACTTCTCTAAAGGAGATTACTGACTTGCATTACTGACTTGCAGTTCGGCAGCGGTGCACCTGTGTTCAACGTCACTGAGATTCATATCTGCTCTTTGCAGTTCTTTCATCGCAGAAGCCGTAGAAGATTGCTATCGGCCAGCACAGACCGCACTGCTGGGATCGACGTGAAGGCAAGACTGACGCCCCCCAGACATCGGCTGTTAACCGCAAGCATTGGTTTTGCGACGACAGAGGGCTGCAAGCATCTTCTGCTGGGCTTAAAAGGGATCGCCGAATCCTTCCTCACGGCAGTTCGGCAGCGGTGCACCTGTGTTCAACGTCACTGAGATTCATATCTGCTCTTTGCAGTTCTTTCATCGCAGAAGCCGTAGAAGATTGCTATCGGCCAGCACAGACCGCACTGCTGGGATCGACGTGAAGGCAAGACTGACGCCCCCCAGACATCGGCTGTTAACCGCAAGCATTGGTTTTGCGACGACAGAGGGCTGCAAGCATCTTCTGCTGGGCTTAAAAGGGATCGCCGAATCCTTCCTCACGGTAGTTCGGCAGCGGTGCACCTGTGTTCAACGTCACTGAGATTCATATCTGCTCTTTGCAGGTAAGCATTGTCCTTTGCTATTCCAAAACAATACCAGTGCACCGCTGCCGAACGCACCTGCCGAATGTACATGTGGCCTAGTCTGCTGCTGATTTACTTGTTGTAAATCTTTGTTTACTTTTGCATCGATTTATTATGCCAGGGGAAACGGCTAAAGCGATTGAGGACTTGCGGCGGGAGCTGAGAGCTGAGCTCAGGGCAATCAAAGATAGCTTGCAAGATGTAAAGACACTGAAAGAAGACATTCAGGACCTAAGGACACTAAGAGATGACATTCATAATTTGCTTCAAGAAAATAAAGATCTTAAAGCTGACAACGCGCGACTGTCACGCCGCATCGAGGAGCTGGAGCAATACCAGAGGGGAAATAACCTCGAAATTAAGGGAGCGCCACTTGATGGCGAGCCAGTGATCATAATTAAAAAGATTGGTGCGCTTGTGGATGAAGAAATTACCGATGCCGACATTGATGCATGCCACAGAGTGCCGACTGCAAGACATGATGAGACAAATATCATCGTTCGTTTTGTCCGACGCACAAAACGCAATGCTGTCCTTCAGAAGGCCAGAAAAATCCGGATTAACACTACAAAACTGGGTTTTGAAGAATCTAAGCCAGTCTACGTGAATGAGCATCTTACCCGTCATGGTAAGCAGCTTCTCGGTGCGGCGACAAAGAAAAAGCGTGAAGTAGGCTGGAAGTTTGTGTGGACAAACGGTGGCAAAATCTTTGCTCGAAGGGACGAACAGTCTGCAACTTTGCGGATAAACGCTACGAGTGACCTGGAAAAAATGTCCCGCGAAACTAAGTGAAGTGATTAACCACATGCCAGAAATAGCAACAAGCAAGAATATGGCAGCTTTAAACTCTTCTCACTACTATACTATAAACGCCTTTAATTCTTTGGCAGAGACTACTCAGAACCAATTGCGAGTGTTCCACTTGAACGTGCGCAGTATAAGAAACAAACAAGAAGAATTACGCGACTTCTTCACTTCATTGACCGTTGAATTTAATTTGATGTTATTCACAGAAACGTGGTTAAGAGTTGAAGAACAACCCCCATTCTTTCAAAACTATGCTTATCAAGGTGCTGTTAGGTCGCATGGAAGGGGCGGTGGCGTAGCCGCGTACATCAAACGACCTATGTCTCATGAAGTTTTGCGTGATTTTTCGGTCGTTAACAATGATGTTGAGTGCCTTACCATACATGTGGAAAATAATATAGCTGCCGTTATCTATAGGCCACCCGCAGGTAACAAAACAAATTTCTTCGAGTTCCTAGACAATCTACTGCGACACCTTACTTGTACTGGTCTGTCTTTCGTGATAATGGGTGACGTCAACATAGATATGCTATCGCATGATGCCCCTTCAAGACAACTGACAGAATTAGTCACATCTTACGCATGCGTAAACACTATCGTCGAAGCAACAAGAGTGACACCCAATATTGCAACTTTGCTTGATGTATGTATTACGAACATACACCCACCGAATTGTGCTGCTGGATTGCTGACGCTAGGAATTAGTGATCACCTTCCAGCTTTTTGTCTTATCCCCTCTTTGTGTGGTAAACGTAGTCATGTACCAAAGAAGATCATCCGCAGGATAAATGATCAGTCATTGAAACTCTTTTACGTTCTGGTTGCTACCGTTGATTGGGCATGCGTATTAAAAGAAGACGACCCTAGTAAGGCGTACAATATTTTTCTTGATAAACTTATTGCATGCTACAATCAAGCATTTCCAACGGAACTGAGTAGGCCAAGATGTAAAAGAATACGGAAGCCCTGGATTAACAACTCCTTATTAAAGAAAATAACAAAAAAGAACCGTTTGTTCCATATGTTTTTAAAAACGCGAGGAGAAGATGCCCTAATCACTTTCAAACAGTATAGAAATAAACTGAGCAGTGAAATTAAAAATGCTAAGGTAGAATATTATGAACAGGTTTTTGCCAAAATAGGTAAGGATCCTAGGAAAATATGGAATGAAGTAAAAAATCTAACTGGGAAGAAAGAACAATGTACCGTACTAAAAATAGTCACACCTACAGGCACACTAACCGGTCTTGAAGCGGCCACCGCCCTTAACGCCTATTTTGCCACGAGCGCAGTGTACGAGCAGGAAAATGATGAAGAGCATAACTTGGTTGATAACAGCGTTACGATAGTGAACTCTATGGTTCTCGCACCAGTAACTCCTCACGAAATCAACAAACTTATCAATGGGATTAGAAATGATGTTGCTTCTGGTTCTGATGAAATTAAAGCAATGCCAATTAAACATGTGTCTGAAATCTTATCCCCCATCCTAGCAGACATAATAAATAAAATGTTTGAGACTGGAATCTTCCCTGACTCGCTCAAGATAGCCCGCATCTGTCCTATTCACAAGGGTGGTGCTGAAGGAGACATAAGCAACTATAGGCCAATCTCGGTCCTGCCTGTTCTATCGAAAGTATTTGAAGGGGCCATAAATATAAGACTAGAAAAATTCTTTGCGAAATATGGGGTAATAAGTGACATGCAGTTCGGATTTCAAAAAGGAAAATCTACCGAGGACGCACTTCTCAGTATCAAGCATGATATTATACATAACTTTGAGCACAGGCTTTACACGCTAGGACTGTTTGTAGATCTACGAAAAGCTTTTGACTCAGTGTGTCATGATGTGCTATTAATTAAACTAAAAAGATACGGTGTTCGCGGCGTCGTCCTTAAACTGATAGAGAGTTACTTAAGCAATAGGCTTCAATATGTAAGTGTCCACCAAGGAACGACTACAAAAATAGTAATTAAACAAGGTGTTCCTCAAGGCTCTATTCTTGGACCGCTATTATTCTTAGTCTATATTAATGATCTCTGTAGCATCTATAATTCCCCTAAACTAATAATGTACGCAGATGACACGAATATTTTCTTCACTGCACGTACCCTTACAGAGCTTCAGGAGATTGTTAATAAGTATATGGAGTCACTTTCTGACTGGTTACATGCCAACAGGTTGCAGTTGAATACTAATAAAACCAAATATATTATATTCGCTCCGATTAACAAGCCAATGAAGAATGATATTCATATTACCTTTCGGGGCACTCCGTTAAAACAAGAGGTGAAGCAAAAATTTCTGGGAGTATGGTTCCAAGAAAATTTGTCTTGGAACACCCACATTGATAATCTTGCTTTGGAGCTCAGTAGATCGCTCGGCTGCTTGTATAGAATAAGCTCACTTATACCTTTGTGGCTTAAAGTTTCTCTTTATTATACTCTCTTTTATTCCAGACTTTCCTACTGTATTTTGGTTTGGGGTACAACCTCTAGTAGAAACTACCTCCGAATACTAAAGTTTCAGAAGCGTGTACTTCGCCTACTCGAAAGATATGCAGGACACCCACAAGACTTGCCAACAGGTCCACTGTTTGTAAAGTATTCTCTGCTAAGAGCTGATGAAATTTATTGCTTCAAGTTATTGCAGTATGTACAAAAACATAAACTACACGCATTTAGCAATCCCGCTGAAACACACACGCTCGCCCTTCGAAGGCAAGAGCGCAGAAAGCCTCGAACACGCACGAATTATGGAAAACAACATTTAAATTACCAAATTCCGGTGCTTCTAAATAAACTTCCAGATGATGTCGACCTCAACAAATCGATTAAGAAAAAAACATTCAAAACAATGGTTATCGAGAAAGAAATTCGCTACCAGTGACATCTCATTTAAAACCATATGTAGCGTTTGTCTGTAAAACAGTGCTCTTTTACTGTGTGTTGGATGTCGCCTTTTTTCTCTTTTTTCATATGTTCGCTACGATGATTGACATTTTGCATTTGCGTTCATATGTTTTTTTTTCCCGTTCTGTCACATCTATGACAAGAAATCTGTTTTATATATTTGTGTGCAGTGATATGAACTAGATCCTCTATGACATAGAACTGTGTAGAGTGTAACTACAAATGTGTGTGCTGTTTTTCACAAATCTCTTTTGTAATATTGTCGAAACTGTATGCGGAGGGAGGGCCTCGTCAGGCTAGTAGCCTTTAGCTCTCCCTTCGCTTTTTCCTTGTATTGGAAAGAAACCAATAAACAAACAAACAAACAAACAAACAAGCATTGGCAAGTGTTCAACAAACACCGCATGAAGCAACCTTCCTGCGCATATTTCACTAGCTACTACACCATTGTTTTGCGTTACTAGTGAAACTGCAATTTTCTTCATGCCACAACTTGCCCAATTTTGTGTTTTGCAGTAGGGTGTTAGCAGTGCTATTACGGCACTTAAATACTCGTGAATATTGGTAGAGAAAAAGTAAGAAAGCAGTGGCTTTTTGTGCATAGACTATGCCTACACCTGGTGCTCTCATGGTCATTTCTTCCCTACCTGCTAAACTATTGTAAATAAGAAACTCTTATACACGATTATTGTGCTAAGTCAGACCCAAACTAAACTGTAGGTATCCTTGGTAAGCAAGGTATACTTATTTGGTGGCATTTTCTTCGGCCCTGATATTGGGCTTTCTTTCTTTTCTTTTCAGCTGTGAAGTTTCATTAAGAAGTTACGAGACAGTTTGACAATTTAAATCATTGGAAGACTTAGCGAAACCATTTTTGAGTTGTTTCGTCTTGGTTTCAGACTCTGAACATTGCATTTTACGGCGTGTTTTCCATGTTTTGCGCTTTTGTTTTTTTATGTGTAGGGCATGTTAACATTTTTTACACCATGTCAAGTATGTGGTGCTGTAGAGTTCTAAGGATGGAGTCTTGCCCTTTCATTATGTAAATACGATGTCGGTTTTTTGTGTGCAAGGGTGTTTTACATTTGAGTGTGATTATAGCATTTTGCCAAGTTTTGCCTCTGTCACCCAAGCTTGAAAGATTGCTACACACCGCTGGTGGCATGACACATGACATTATTTTTCAATAAAAGGAAGTCTCACTTATCCTGTGCACTGGTTGTCTTTGTCTTTCTGAATTACAATTTGTTGCCTATATTTGTTCTGTTGCTGCATTTCAGATTAGGAATGGCTTAACCATATTGTACACAATGTGCATTATATGTACTTGAAATATATGGTCACCATAAATATAATAAATAGAAGTTAATAATTCAAGAATGGTGCCTTCGCATGGTGGTAAAGCCACGAATTGTGGCTATAAGGTACCAGCGGTGCAGGTAGCACCGCTTGTGTAGAATATAGTTCAACTCTACTACTTTCAAACATCATTGTTTTCATCTGCATTTGTATAGTTCCATTTCCTGTGAAGAACACACATCTGGTGGAAGAGTGGCCTGCACCTGCAGTTGGGGCCAATGAATAGCCAAATTTCTGCCCGTTTTCATGTTATTAACATATTAGTAAAGGCAGTGGTTCTTATAGTAGCCTGTCTGCCCAGTGTAGAAGTCGTAGCGGGGTGTCAGGATCTCGTACACATCTTCAGCTTTGCAGGGGAAACAGCATCTGGCACATAGTTTGTCACAAGCCATATCTTCAGGGCAAGTTCAGTTTACTCACTTGCAAAGGGAGAACCAAGCTTGTTGAAATTAAAGTAAACCACCTGTACGCTCAGTGGCCTTCTTCATTTTGTGTGACATGTGGTTATAGGGAGCCTTGCTTTATGCACTTCTTGTCCGGCCGCAGTCTTTTGCTTTTGAAACACTCAGGATAGCTTTCAGTAAGCTGGACAGGAATAACACTGAAAAACCAGCAGATGTTACTTGTTGAACTTATCATGCAAACCGTCATACAGTATGATTAGGGTGTAAATAAATGAGGGTGTTCAAGGCCTTGCAGCATGTCATGAGTTTGGAGCAACATCACGTATAGCACTTTTTTATCGCATGCTATAGGTTCAGCTGGTGTGGCCATAGTTGAAGTGCAGCGCAAGATCAAGAAAACAGATATCTATGAGCAGCACCCTGGTAAAGGAGACGCTGGGAAAACTAATGGGAAGCCTGTTGAACATCTGGTTGACCCAGCTGCTGGCTTCACCAGGCAGAGTGTGATAAAGAGGAGGAAGTCATCAACACACACATCAGAAGGTTTTTTTTACATATAGACTCTGCGCTAAGGTTCTCAGGCAGGTCTCTGCGATAACACGTCAACAAGCTTAGTATGCAAGCTATGCGCGACCAACTACATGTGCCTTCTGCTCGGACAAAGAACTGCTCATTGTAACTAACAAGGATGGAGTGGACAAAAAAAAACAACAGCTCCATTATTCTGGTCTCACTGGTATCAAGAGTGTTTTGTAAGTGTGCATCGCCATACTCCCCAATGCCTTCTTGGGTGACGTTGCCATGTAACGTCGTTGCCATGGTGACGTTCCCAGCACTGTTGCCATGTAACGACCTCTGAAACAATCCCTCTCAAAGAGGAAATCATCTTTGTGTATCCATAAAGAGGGCAGACGGGCAAAGCCCCTTCAGCAATGCTGCCAGCTTCAAAAGGCCCACTTTGCATGTCCTGAATGCTTCCTTCTTGAACTTTGCTAGGTGCAAGCATTCTAGTGTCCAAAAGTTAACATGAGAGTACTGTTGGTGTGGTGGCAATACAGTTTAGAAGCGATTGCAACAAACCTCCCTTCCTAGTTGGTCTGGAGGCTCACGGTGCTCATGAAGAACACCATGAGACAAGCAATGTGACTGCATGGCTCCAAGCCCTTGTTCGTTTATCACACTCTTCTGTTAGTAACAACCAAGAGACCTGAAACCAACAAGCTCAAGTCCGGAACTCATGTGATTACTGTGGAGGATCCATAATAAAAAGCACAAAAACAGAAAACTCAAGGGAAAGGATAAAGCACCATTCAACACCTAATATTACTGCAGTCCACCCCCTTCTTTTATTTTGTCTGGTCGTGCTACATTTCTTTACAATAGATAGGCATGAACTTCTGTGTTCAGCTTACTGCAGAGAGCATAGGTGATGTTACCAATCAGTGTCTGATGTTTATATACACTATGTGCAGGCTCAAGGAGGATCGAAACACTTCAATGGAAGCTTCTAGTGGAAAAGGTGCCTGGATGAAAACAAAAGCTGTGTTGCAACCAACTTGGCAACATCTTGTCCCCTTAATAAAAAATTGTACTTCCATATAAACTTCAGCCCTGCAGTTTAGAGTAAAGTACCAGTGCACTTATGAACAACGAATTAATTCTCAAAGAACATGTGCAGTCCTGCCAAAAGCATGGGCATGAATCCGCATTGTGCTCCTGCATTGAAGGTCAATAACGCGTTCCATAATTCCGAATGTGCTTTAGTGGGTTTCCCTGCAATATGAACATGTAATGTACAAAGAATCGTCAATGAAGCTTACTACGAGCACAGATGCACTTGCAAATTTTATCACAATTGAATATAATGAGCACAGTGTAAACCTATGTGCCCTTTCCACTCTTAGTATGCTTTACTGCAAGATACTTGTATAGCGTTGTAGCAAGCTACAAAAGAAACGTTGCATAATTGGGCTTTTTAAGATTACCTTTCTCGCAACACACCAATGTTTCGCGGTGATGCATAAGTAATGTACTGCGGTGAAGCATACTAAAAGTGAAGTGGGGCCACTGTCACTGGAGTTAAGAGTTTTTTTAATTATACAAGCGCGCACCCGCCGCTTCTCAGGTCGCCAAAGTGGTCATATTATGCTGGGTGATAGCGGCCCCTTACTACTTTTAGTATGCTTCACCGCGTGACTAAAATGTACTGCGGCGAAGAAGCAGTACATTTGTATTGAGTGAATAAACAAATGGTTTTTACAACAGTAAATAAATAAACGCGCACCGTGCATCAGTCTACCACATGGAAGAGCGTCGTAAGAAAACGTAGCTGATTCACACAGCCCACTTATTAGTCATAAAGGATATTATGTGCAATTAAAAATTTCATACAAAGAAATATGTTTACGTTTGTACTGTTTGCATTATAAGACTGCCAGAACTTCCACAATAGAAAGCAGTTTACAACACACGAACGTAAAGAACACAGACATATGCCTAGTTTTCAATTCGGTCATCATGCAAATGACATCTAGCACGGAAAGACGTGAACAAGCTGTGTGTTAGACGTAGTAGTTCTGCGGAAACCCGCAAGGTGGAGAGAAGTAATGAATAAAGGGAAAATGAGACATCCACCCGTTCGTAGCAATTGCTACAAAGGAAACCCATACGGGTTCCTCGAAAGAAAAGCCTCGTAGTTGAAGAAAAATTCGTCCTGGTCCGGGACGTCCGGTTCAGGACAACCAGGACGAATTTTTCTTCAACTATGGGGCTTTTCTTTCGAGGAACCCGTATGGGTTTCCTTTGTAGCAATTGCTACGAGCGGGTGCATGTCTCATTTTCCCTTTATTCAAGCTGTGTGTTAGCATCGCAAACTTCATACTAAGCAAGGAGCACACCACCATCCTGCGACAGCCGCTAATGAGACCAAAACGGAAGCACATGTCTGTGAACGCGCAAATGGAGCCCCTAAGCCACTCTGCTCCACCACCACCTTCACACGGCTGCACCACTCGTTACAAGCACAGCACATCAACCACACATTCAGCACTGAACAGTGGGCGTTCGAAGCAGTCGCATTTACATGACTTGTAGCTAGCACCACATCCCTCGATGTCCGTTAAACAAAGGCGGACACGGCGACGCCACATCGCGGTTCACTGAACTGCGCTGCCAATGCGCTAGGCCACTTCGATATTTCAATCGTCACCACCGCCGGGTTCTCAAGAAAGCACGGGTCACACAACGCAGATTCTGTACTGCCAGAGCTCACGGAGGCCCAAAGCCGCACTGCCGCACTACCACTACTCACGGCTTTCCGCCAAGTAACACAGAACCTACAATCAACACACAAGCAACGCAAGCACAATCACATGAGGAATGTTGAACAACGCGCGGTCCAGAGAACGATCAAGCCGAGAACGAACACGCCACGGCGTCATTCGGCGGCACCATCGCGCCTTCTCAAAATCCCTAAACAATCCTGTCCCTAGGTACCTTGGGTCAGGTCACGTGCGGGATTTTTGTACGACATTTAGACGCACGCGGCCAGCACTGGGTGCACGCACGTGGCAGCAGGCGACTCCAAGTGACAGTAGACGACTCCAAGACGACACTCGCTGCAGCGAGTGTCGTCTTTTCTTGTGTGTCTTTTCTGTGTCCGTGTCAGTGCGCTGCTTCACCAGCAAGGTATGATGATTACTCACCAACTGGCCCAACTTTCCACTTTACTGGACCCCAAGTGGAGCCCGCTACTGCTACGCATGATGACGTCACAAAAAAAAGTTAATAGAAAATACATAAAATGCTAACATTATCGTTTTGTGGTTAAATTCACTACGCCTAAATAAATAAAGCATTTATTTTATGCTGCGTTTTAAAATCGAAAATGACTGTCGGCGCCTACACACGCGTGCACGCAGCGGGAGGACCGTTGTGGTTCCTTGTCGCTGTGTGGTGTGTACTGTAGTACTGGAGCACTGTGTAATATGTGCGAGTACGAATAACGTTGCCGTTACGAAGCTACAGAAGCTTCGGACGATCTGTACTGCATCCACGAAACAGCACGACATGTCGCCTGATTTGGACTGTCGGTTTCGAAGAGTCGTGGTAACACCGCAAATAGAAGGTGTTGAGCTAAATGTATAGCAGACACTCGATTTGTCATATGGGTGCTTAGGGTAAATACTCGTGCCCTAACCGTGAAAGTTTTAGCTAAATGTGCCCCAATTGCTGACAAGAAATGCGGAAATGAGGTAACTTCTCAATCTAATATATGCTCCTGACAGTGCAGCCTGTCAGCGAGCACCGCAACATTTGTCACAGCAGAAGTGCAACAAGAGGTCAGATGGGGAATAGGCGCCCTGCAAAACAGTGCAATTTGCGGCTTTGAAGCTGGTCGGCGCACAGCATGGTATTGGGGTGTTCAATAAAAGCATGAATCTTTTTAAAAGGCGGACGCTGACGCATACGCTTTCCATTCCGCGTTGTGGTACTTGTTAAGTCGTCAGTCCTCACATCACCGGCAACTGTGCTTTCTGTGCTCGTATGTTGACATTTCTAATGGCACTGCGAGACATTTGTGTCATTCTTCTGTCTGTCCGTGTAGAGGCTTGGTTAAGATGTCCTCTTTGCCACATTGGGGCGAGAAAATTGTTTAATAAATCAAGATTAACATAAAATACAATTTTTCTTTGGATCGTTGCTCCGGGTGATCTAGTGCCTCTGTTGATTCCCCCCCCCCACCCCCAATGCTTCATAGGCTTCATCGCCTCTTTTGTTTCATGCTGGTGGCCAGACCAGGCTCCAGTTACTTCAGCGTCAAGTGAAGGTATGCACCTGGGAGGTGCTATTTACATCGAGCAGCAGTGTCTGCCTGACCGCACCCTTTAATATGATTTGCAACTAGAGACAAGTTTTACATTTAAGATAGCATGATGCTTGTCACCGACTTGTGACAGCACTGGAATGCATACTAATAATGCGGCAGAAGTCGACAGTGAGGGAGCCCTATTACAAAAATCTGTACCTATATGTACCTTAACGCGTCCCTAAATCAATTTTCCATTTCGCTTTCTTCAAAGTGTGGCCGCAGTAGCAGATCCAGCAATATGCATAGATATTTCAGTGGCGTGAATATAATGGTCACACTTCATGCTTACCGTGCATTAGCTTGAGAAGCGGCTAATTACTTTGAGCATTGAGTGGGCCAGGCAGCAGCGCACCGAATACCATGCTGAACCCGTCCTGCCTTCTTGCGCAGATTCTTGCTGTCTGCCTGTCAACGCAAGTTTCATCGCGTTCACCTGCACCGGGTGAATGGCATGCCAACTACAACAGTGATCTGATCTGGCCTCTATCTCATCCTGATGACCACTGCCATATCATCGAGATTTTCATATGCTCTCCGACACTCGTGACCTTCCCCGTGGACCATGTGACTGCACGGACGGCTATAAACGGCTTCGCATCATCGATGGTGGCCAGTGGGCCAGGCAGCAGCGCACCGAATATCATGCTGAACCCGTCCTGCCTTCTTGCGCAGGTTAGTTCCTACTTGCCAACTAAATCCTATAGAAGTGACAACCGGTCTCTTTTGCTGCTGCCCTGCCCACTGTCCACCGGAAGACGGAAACTTGAATTACTGGAGACTTTATCTTAATGCTTTTCTATGTTTTGCTTATCGATACGTGCGGGAGACGTTGAGCTTAATCCTGGTCCAACCACCCGCTCCGAATCGCTTCTCGACATGGAAAGCTTGCCTGATGATCCCAAACAGCAAATGCCAATTATGTTCCAGTTTCTAAAGGAAATTCATGCGCGCTCATTGCAATCAAGTAAAACTCACGCAGAGCTTGCCGCTGATATTAAAGTAATTAAAACCGGACAAAAAAGCATTGAAGCCAAACTTGCGGCATTTCAGAATCGCTTGGACACTTTGGAACAACAGGCTAAACAGGCTCAAGACCTGTCACAAAAAATGTCTTGCCTTACTAAAGAAATACAAGATTTATCCTCGCACAAATGCACATTTCAGTCACGATTTGACGAAATGGAAGACCGGTCACGTCGCGACAACCTAATTTTCTATGGCTTTCTCGATTCCAAAGAATCTTGGAATGACACTGAAAAAAAGTTAACAGATGCAATAATTTCAGTACTTCCCTCATTTTCTGCCGATTTCATCCAGCGTGCTCACCGGTTAGGTTCAATCACTCCTGCCAAACCGCGTCCCATTATTGTTAAGTTTTCCAACTTTAAAATTAAGGAAAAGGTGTTATCACTGCGTGAGCAATTCAAAACAAATAACATATCCATCAGTCAGGACTTTTCACCCGGAACCCACGTAGCTAGAAAGAAACTAAAGGAATTTGCTCGTAGCCAACCACAATCGTCCTCGTCCCAGCTGCGTTACAACAAAATGTTTTTAAACAAAAAATGCTTCATGTATAATCCTGCCTCCGATAAGGTAGAAGAAATCGAGCGACGTGGAAGGCCTGCTGTTGCTGCACCTAACCCCGGCACTTCAAGCTAGGAAAGCGCGAGGGGTGATGGGAACTTAAGCTGTTCACGTGTAACTGTCCTTTTTACTAATGCAAGAAGCGTACTAAACAAATATAACTCCTTATCATCCGCAATAGACACACTTTCTGCTCATATCATTGCACTGACCGAGACCTGGCTGCATGATAACGTTCAAGATGTGGAAATCTTCCAACATGCATACCGTTTCTGTATTTATCGTTGTGACAGAGATGAGCGCCGTGGTGGCGGTCTGCTCGTCGCTGTCTCTAAAGATTTTTTATCATCGCGCATTGAAGTCAACACTAACCTGGAAATCATCTGGGTGTCTTTAATAATTGACCATCAAAATATAGTCATTGGCATTTGTTACCGTCCTCCCACATACACTGATTCTTTTGTCCCGGAACTTCATGACAGTATTAATGACATTTTCTCACGTTTTCCTTTATCTCCCATATTTTTATTCGGCGACTTTAACTTTCCTAACATAATGTAAAACACAGAACCAGCTGCTGTGTCACCATTTTCCTCTCAAGCCCACGATTTTTTAGAGCTATGCGCTACGTTTTCATTATCGCAGTTAACCACTCAAGCTACTAGAATCACGCCTGTCTCAGCCAACACCCTTGATCTAATCCTTACAACTAGACCTGACCTTGCTTCTAGTATTTCTTATTTACCAGGCATAAGCGACCACTCGTTGCTTTCCTTTTCTATTGATGCACACGTTCCAAAAAACAGCAAAATACGCAAGACAATTCGTGACTATGCTAGAGCTAATTTTGAGGCAATCAACAAAGAATTAGCAGATTTCACTAACACATTTCTGACTAACTTTGATGAACGTTCTATCCAACATAACTGGGACATGTTTTCAACAAAAGTAAACAAATTAATTGAAAAATACATCCCTGTTCGTATTATCACATCTAATCCTCGAACACCATGGTATAACTCCCATATCAAACGGCTTTCTAATCGAAAGAAACGTCCGTATCGCTTGGCCAAATTATCATCCTCAAACTCACGCTGGACGGCCTATAAAACTGCATCTGATACTTACATTGCAGCATTAAAGGAAGCTAAAGATAACTTCATGTCGAATACCTTACCCCAACTTCTGAATTCTAATGTTCGAAAGTTTTGGCGTATGATTAACCCCTGTCTTGATAACTCCATTGCCTTGGTAGACACAGCTGGCAACCCCGTCCCACCTAACCAATGTGCTACTATCCTTAATCGCACCTTCTCAAAAAATTTCTCCGTAGCTACAAATACTAATCTTCCAGACACTTTTCGTTACAGTTACCCATTCATGCCTCCCATTATTGTTGACACGGCTGGAATTACGAAACTCATCAATAACTTAGAGCCCCATTCCTCCCCTGGTTATGATTCTATTGATTGCACATTTCTTAAATATACTTGTGTCTACAGCTCAATCATACTAACAAAAATATTTCAGCAATCACTTGACACGTCAACTCTTCCAACCCAATGGAAAATTGGGAAGGTGATTCCAATATTCAAATCAGGCAACAAAAGTTCACCATGTAATTATCGACCCATTTCCATTACTAGCACATGCTGCAAACTCTTAGAACATATTATATACTCGAACCTTGTCGCCTTTCTCGAATCTAACTCCTTTTTCTCACCAGCTCAACATGGCTTCCGGAAATCATTTTCGTGTGAAACGCAGCTCATATCATTTACTCATAAACTGCACCGTATTCTTGATCGTTCTTCGTTAGCTGACTGTATTTACTTAGATTTTCTAAAGCATTCGACAAGGTCTCCCACATACTTCTTTTTCATAAACTTAGTAAACTTAATATCGATAATAGTCTTTATTTGTGGATCAAAGATTTCCTTTCAAATCGTTCCCAATTTGTTGTAGCCAACAAACTTTCTTCTAACCAATGTCCTGTTCAATCTGGAGTTCCACAAGGATCAGTATTAGGCCCCCTTCTTTTTTTCATTTTCATTAACGAGCTTCCTTCTTTAGTTTCTTCTAATATTCATCTTTTCGCTGACGACTGCGTTATTTTCCGTGAAATAGTTACTGATAACGATGCTAACATTCTCCAGTCAGATTTAAATTCTATATCTCACTGGTGCAATACTTGGCTAATGGAATTAAATATTAACAAATGTAAAGTGATGCGTATCTCTCGCGCAACAGCAGTCCTGGTCCATATTACCTGAACAACTCTCCTTTAGCCGCGGTTTTCTCCTATAAGTATTTAGGCGTTCATATCACTTCTAATCTAAGTTGGTCTCTGCATATTGAGAAGATAATTAACAACGCTAACCGCATGTTAGGTTACTTACGCCGTAACTTTTCTGCAGCCCCTTCGTCTTTAAAGCTCTTGTTATATAATACACTCATTCGATCTAAATTAGCATACGCCACTCTAGTCTGGGATCCAAGCATTAACAATTTGGTTGCCTCACTAGAAATGGTGCAGAATCGCTCTACTCGCTTCATCTGTTCCTGTTATAACCGCACTGCTAGTATGACTTGTATGAAATCTCATATATCTCTTCGATCCCTAGCATCCCGCCGAAAAAGTTTTCGCTTGAACTTTTTCCATCGGCTTTACTATCACCCTACCCTCCGTGACGAATTCATTCTTCAGCCACATTATATATCTAACCGTCTTGACCATCGCTTTAAGGTTGGTATCGAGCCATGTCATACTAAAACCTTTCTTTACTCTTTTTTACCTCGAACCTCGCAAGATTGGAATGACCTTTCTTCCGACATTGTTTCCATTAATGATAATACCCGATTTAAACATGCCTTAGCTAACATTGTATAATCAGGATTTACCATACCTTAGCATGCTTTGTGATATTATGTTTATTATGTTCATTATTATTTTGTTATTAATATGTTACTATGCACTGTGTTTATTCTCTACCCACTCCCCTCTGTAATGCTTCGGCCCTGAGGGTAAAATAAATAAATAAATAAATAAATAAATTAAGCAAAAATTGAGGACTCACTAGAGCGTCGAAGCAGTGTCACGAAAGAGCGAGCTACTTGAATGTCGAGCCGAGTCGTGCTCACAGACTCTTTTGAATTGCTATCTCAAAGCATAAATTCATATACGGTGTGGCAGAGTAAAAAAAATAATTATTGTGTTTCTAGTGCTATGAATGTTGGCACTCCAGCAAAAAAAGACCCCTTCTTTCACGCCGAAAATGTGTGCAGCAGTGCACAACATTTGTAGTACGTGAAAGCGAATTTTGCTATTGGCTTCAAGTAACAAAGCAAAATTCATGCCATTTCTGTTGCTCTAAGCAAGAGCGTGCATGCAGTTTCGATATTAGCACAACACTGGCAGACACCGTGCCAGTGTTGACTCAACTTGCTATGCGATGCACTGATAGTTCTTGCTCCAACCTGGGCAGTGGCAGGAGCTTGTACGCTATTGTGAAAGGAGTCATCTGATTTTTGTAGGTTACTCTTTATGAATTGGCACACGGTTATTTTTCTACAATGTCAAAACAAAGAAATATGAAGACATTTGTTCCCCTCAACCTAAGGAATTTAATTTCTGCAGGTAAGGTGACAGCATCCATGTTTTGGGGCCAAAAATGGATCACTTTGGACTATATTTAAGTGGGTGCTATAGTAACAGCAGTGAATTATTTAGCACTGATGGTAAAATGAGGGAGATTAGATGGACAGGCTTTTAGAAGCAGGTTTATCCTATAGGTCATGCGTGCCATGGCCTATTCCATTATTTGAAAGCTGAAGAGCAGCTCGACAAGGACTTGCTAATCCGACGTAAGCGAAACTGACGCCACTAGACATGAGGTGTACAAATTGTACACCTCATGTACAAATATGTGCATAAATTTACCCACAGCTTCAAGAACATGCCTGCTAGATACAATGTCCCAATTGTTCCTTTACACATCTGTCAAATTAGCTCAATTGTGTTCTCGTACCACGGGACAAGGGTGTATGAAAAATCACGCCAACCATTTTGTGCATTGTGCTGTGCGTTGGTCTATAAGATACCTCTCAGCTGTGGCAAGTTCTATGTGGACCAAACGGCCCAATGCCTGAATGACTATTTGAGGGAGCATTCAAACTATTTAAATAAACCAGATGGTGCAGTGCACACTGCAAGGCCTAAGTGAAAAGTGCTTTCGCACATTATGATCCTGGGCAGGAGTAGCAACAAAAGGGTCGAGGGTCCCGTTGCAGTCTTCGACTTTGGGACCCTCGTCTGTATATTTTATCTTTCCAATGCATTGTATTTAAGGAATAATAAACTGAAACTGAAAAAACTGAAAACAGCACATAAGCTCACGAAGGTATACTTTATCAGAAAGATTGTGCGCATGTTAGTAGCACTTCAATTGCTTTAATTCCCCAGAGGTGCACTTGTTTAATGCCGATTTGTAGTATTACTAGACAAACTAGCACTGTCACAACATTCTCCTCTTGCGTGTGTGCAAAATTTGTACCCTATGTTCTATCCTTTTAATCATTAAATCAGTTGGTATTTCGCACTTTCATGTGTCCTTCCTCTGTAAATATCTTTTTGCGTACAAAACAATGTGCAGCAGACTTCACCAACTTGCTAAAAACGAAGTCCTAGTCAGACTCAAACATCTCCTTCAGAGATTTTCTTATTGTGATGAGAATTTGTCACTGCACGGCACTCTGTTCGAACAAAGTCTTCACTGATGAGATGGGAGAAAAGAAAGGTTATAAAGGCAAAAATTGTTATATTATTACCCAGATATATTCCCTAATGCAATGCCTCAAATATTTTTTTCTTGGACCAGAACATCAGGGTAAAGCTTAAGACCTATGAGCATTTTTTTGCACAGATTAAGGGATTAACCAAACAAGCCCCGCGAAGTCAAGGAAGATTCATACAATGAAAACTTGGCATTTACTTGAAAGTGGCATGCATGGACCTGCAAATCCACACCGGTCATATTAGCGTACATCTCACATCTACAACCTAATGCAGGTTCCTGCAATGAACCTACATCGTGTTTGAGAACAAGTTGCGAGGAACATTCGTGCAAACCTGGTACCTCGCATAGCGCTATCAAAAGAAGCAATACTAAATAGCAGCTTAGCAAACTAGCTGGAAGAAATTTAAGAAAATTTCTAGGCCTTCAACACAATCAAGCTTTACAACAAAAATGAGCCAAGTTAGAACTATGAGTGGCTGCGCCACGTTAAGCAATATTTGTCTTCATAGTTTACATTGGGGTTGCTGAACATGGGCCTTTTGAACTGTGGCGAGCAGGTGCTCAAGGAATTCGCAATTTGCTAGCAGCCAAAATCCGAGATAAACAAGGAAACAGTATGAACATGCAAGACAAGAAACAGTAGAGGTAAATGCAACATCGAGTGCCATATAAAAATTGCAACAGCTCACTTACTCAGGCAATATCTGCAACAGCACTCCTACGAAGGATGAAACAATATTTTTTTTCGCGATCGATGCACAACACTATGCGGCAACTGCAGCAACAAGCGCTTAGAACGAGTTTAAACGTTGTTACCATAAGAGAAAAAAGTGCTGCCAAACTGAGAGCCCACATATGCTCCATTCACAACAGAAAATTCAACAAACAAGAGCAACAGCACTGAAAAACGTAACAGGAGCTGCACAAGACCACACTACCAACCATAAACGCACTGCAAGGCTTAAGGAAACGAGCTGCTCCAGCGTTGAGCCAATGTGTCGCTCGAGATCGCAAGCTCGAACACCATGTGGTTTTCCAGCGCAACTAACTAGAACAACATTCTAGCGCACAATGCAGTAAGAAACCGTAAAATGGTGTTTTAGCTAAGCTGAAAAGCTGAAGGAGTTCCAGCAGCGCGCGCAAAACTATAAACCGGGACACGCCATACTTGTTTAAACAACGTCATCATAATTGTGACGTCACTTCCGTGCGTAGCAGCAGCGTTTTAGTATGGCATTTCGCTTCTACCACGCGCGAGTCACCACTGACCGCCTTAGACGCACGCTAAGATACGTACGCAGTGAAGCTGTGTGCGTAATTCACTTTTTGAACTCACGACGCATTCACGAACAACTATTAAGAGTTAAAACGAGTGGTAATCATTCTGTCATCTAACATTACGGTGGTTTCAAGTTTCTAAAGAGCGCAGAAGCGAATTTTACAACGTGTGCAATGAAACTGTTGTGTGCGTTGCGAACTCAATACACAATGTCATTTATAACAATCTGCTTGAAAAAGGCAATAGAAGCGGCTATTTAACGCTATTTTAGAGAGCAGCGGACTACACGCTCCGACATATTTTAGGTTCGGGCAGTCAACTTTTGGAGCCAAGCTTAGAGTTTCATATTAGTGTACCTAGAGGGATATCTGGCGCTGCGATCGTTAGCCATCATGGGAATGAGAATGATAGGAAGTACAGGCTTCGGATTGGCATTCTGTTGACTGGCCAACTAGTCCACAATATTTGTTGGCAGTTTCGGTTTCGCTCCAAGGGCAATAGCTATAATCTGCAGTAGGACAGTGCAACCCCTTTGTTCTGTTGCTCGAAGTGGCGATAGCGCGCTGGGCCAGTGGCTGGGACGATGTTTGTGTCGCGGTGTGGTGTTGAAGCCCTGACGAGAAAGTGAAGGCATCGTAAACGTTGAAAGAACATGTTTCTAGCGTTTGGACCTTGGTGTGATGTGTGGTGCGCGACATGGTGCGGTGATCGGGACGGCCAGGAGCAGACGACACTGAGTGCACGCCCGCCGAGGTGGAAGAAGGAAAACAACTACGCCGAAGAGCGTCCGGCACGAGAGCGCGCGGCGCATGAAAAACAACAAAAAGAAGAAAAGCAACCAATTAGAAAAGACCACGGAGCGTCAGGCAGCCAATCCGAGAATGCCAAGTCAGCCAGACCAGAAGAAAAAGCGCGGTGCGCTGGCAGAACAGGAGGACACGCAAGGAGACGCAGGGGAGACGCCAGGAGAGTTCCAGGAAGCAACGGCAGGAGGAGGTCAACCACCGGAGCGGGCGTTGACCGTCGGGAACCCGACGGGCCGTCCGGTTCCCGACCCGAGCCACCAGGACTTCACCCGACCGGGGCCTCCTGCCAACCTATTCCTGTGCGTCGCCCGTCTACCTGAGCGGGCCGCCAGCTGCTCAAGGCCGGTGAACTTCTGCGCCCGTGGGCGAGACGAGAACAGTCGGGCTTCGGGCCCGAGTTCTACGCCAGCTGCCCGGCCAGAACGCCACCCCCGTCTGTCGTGCCGCCTGCTGCCCGAGGCCGGCGTTCGAGCTTCTGTGCCCGTGGGCAGGACAAGAGCAGTCGGGCTACGGGCCCGAGCTCTACACCCAGCTGCCCGGCCAGAACGCCGCCGCCGTCTGCTCCTGCTATCGATGTTACGATGCTGTCCATACCTTTAGCCAGCAAGGGGTACATCTGGACAGTATCGGACGTGGACACGCTTTCGGGCCACAGGTACATTGAATTTTCCCTTTGCGCGGCTTCCGGTTTTCCGATCAAGCGTCTAACCACTTATGCGCAATGCGAGATGCTGCGCGTCTTGCAGTGCTCCGACTGGTTCGCACGCGTGGTTCGTTGTGCCTTTTCCACAACCCTCTCGTTGGAATTGGTGTTAACGAAATTCTATTGTCTGTATGATGCGCTTTGTCGCAAGCACATGCGCGTAATTCGACAAAGGGGTGAGCGGGCCAATGCTTGGTGGACCCCACAATTAGGGGAGGAGCGGGCAAAAGTGCGCGCGATGCGCCGCCGGGCTCAGCGGACAAGGGACCCTGCGCTCCGTACAATTTTCCGGCAGCAATATGCCACCGCTTTCGCGGTGTACAAACACCACATCCGGATTGCGAAGGAGAGCTTCGAAAAAACTGTCTGTCGTGATCTCACGGCAAAAAATCTATTTGGCAAACCGTTTAAACTGGCATTTGGGAAGCACGTCGCACAGTTGCCCCTTCCCCCGCTCGCTCTATCTCCGGAACGTTCTACGGTCTCCATTCTCGACTCTGCCGCGTTGCTCTTGCGGGAGCATGTGGCGACTGACGATCCGGCCTCTGACGGCGAGTTCCACCAACGCCTTCGGCGGCTCACCGCTTCCCCCTATCCGTGGCGCCACAAGGACTGCCCGTTCAGCATGGCAGAGGTTAAACATGCCATCTTGTTAGGCAACCCTCGTGCGGCGCCGGGGCCCGATGGCCTCACAGGCATGTTTGTCCGGCAACTTTTTCAGCAGCATCCCTACTTCTTTCTGGCTGTCTTTAACAGTGCTCTTAAACTGGGCCACTTCCCCTCTTGTTGGAAGGTCGGCAGAATCATTTTTACATTAAAGCCTGGTCGTCCTTCGCACCTTCCATCTGCATATAGGCCCCTTGTTATGAACTCGTTATTCGGTAAGATTCTCGAACGCTTACTAAATTCCCGCCTTTACCATTTCCTGCACTCCAACCATCTCCTTCACCCCCGCCAGTTCGGCTTTACTCATGCTCGTGGTGCCCTTCAGGCTCTCTACGCCTTGCGTCAGAGGCTGTGCGCCCTGAAATCCTCCAAGACTCCAGCCGTCCTGATTTCCTTAGACTTTACTGGGGCCTTTGACAGCGTGTGGCACGACGCGGTTCTTTTCTTCTTCCGCAAACACCGCTGCCCGATCAACCTTTACAACCTACTCCAGTCCTTCTTGACGGGGCGATCGGTTGTCTTTCGCTCGAACGCGGGAGAGGTGAAAGCGCGCTCGTCGATTGGCACCCCTCAGGGATCGCCGGTCAGCCCTCTCCTATGGAATATAATTATCTATTCCCTTTTAGACCTTGACCTTCCTGCGGGAGTACATATACAGGCCTATGCGGACGACACCGTTCTCCTCGTTACTGGGACGTCGCGATTGCAACTGCAGGCCTTGGCGGAATCTGTCCTTACCTTGGTCTGTAATTGGTCTCGACAGAACAAGGTTCAAATTAGTCATCCCAAATCAGTCTTTGTATTCTTTAACAACGGTCACATTGGCACATCAAAGCGCCGACCGTCTATCCGCTTGGATGGCGCTTTTCTGCAGTGCAAAGGTCGCATCAAGCTCCTTGGTGTGGTCTTTGACGACAAACTTAATTTCTTTGCCCACGTTGACTATATTAAATCTAAATCAGAGGTCCTGGCTTTCCGATTACTCAATTTTATCCGCTTACATCGCGCGCTTCCTCCGGCACTTATTTGTCGGCTCTACCGACAGGTCCTGCTGCCTGCAGTTGCATACGCGTCCCCAGTTTGGTGGCCTCCCTTTCCCTCCACCCACCTTACTACGCGGGTGCTGTCTGCCCAGCGGTCCCTTCTGGTGGCCATGACGGGCGCGTACCATACGACGCGCACGTCGGCCCTTCATGTTCTAGCTAACTGTCCCCCCCTTACTGTGGAGCTCGATCGATTGGCGGCGGAGTTTTCCCTGTTTACGCTTCGACAGGTGACTTATTATGGGGTCGAATCCTTTCATCCCTGCTTACTTGACTTCCCCTGCGACCCGTGGCGGGAACACCCTAGTGAGCGCATTCGGTTCCCTTTCACGCGCCTCACTCCCGAGCAGGCGCTTAAGCTTTCACAGGCCCCGGTCTACCATGTTTACACGGACGGTGCCTTCACCACTACGGCGGCGGGCGCCGCGTTTGTAGCTTTCAATCGGAGTGGTCAAGTCGTCCGTGTGGGCAAGTACCGGGTCGTTGGCGCTTCTAGTGCATTCGGCACGGAGCTTTGTGCGTTTGAAGAGGCGCTGCTTTATGTCGCAACCTTGCACCACACCGCGTACTTGTATTCTGACTGTCTCTCACTTTTAGTGGCCTTGTCACGATGGCGCTGTGAGGGGGAGCCGTTACGACGCGTTAGAGCTGTGCTGCGTCTCCTGGCTCACACCGGACCTGGTGTCCGGTTATTTCACGTACCAGGACACCGGGGCGTACTGGGGAATGAACTTGCAGACACTGCCGCATCGTCTGCGTGCACTACAGGTGCAGTGCGTACGAGCGCCCTCTCTATACGCTCGATCAGAAAGCGCTCCTTTCAAATCGCGGCGAACCAGTGGCACGACTACTGGCAACGGGAAGGACTGGGCACCAGCCTCTATGCTTGGGTGCCCAGTGTCCACTCGATTCCTCGTTGGTTCCCTCCTCACCGCCTCCTTGTTCACCTTTTCACGGGACATGGGCACTTTCCCTATTACCTACATCGCTTTCACCTCAGTGCCACTAATTTCTGTACCTGTGGAGCGGAGTGTGCGGGAGTGGCACATTATTTTTCCGCGTGCCCGCGTACTGCGTCGATCGTGGCACAACTGTGCGCTCACTCGCGGTTCGACCAGGTGACGCCAGCAGTCTACCCGGAGTTGCTTCATACTAAACGACACCGTGCATTATTACTACAGTTTACTCTTGCCATCGTGCGCTCTGTGCCGGCACACCCTGCCACAATACCTTTTCCGGATGCCTCATAACATCCCTTCCTCCCTCGCTCTGCCACGCCTTCATGTTACTTTTGCATGTCTGTTTGTGCCCTTGGCACTGTACATGCCTACCGTGGTGGGGTCTTTACCCCGTTGCCAATGGTACTAACTACATGCTTCATCTCCATTACCTCCTTCCTTTCTTTCCTATCCTTCTCCTGCCGCGTACTATTCTATCTTCTCAACATACCAGCACGCCTCCAGGTCACCACCAGTTCCTCCAGGTCACCACCAGTTCTTGCTGCTCTGAGCCTACTCCGGACCCAGCCTCTGTCTCGGCGAGCGGCAATGTACCGGGCTCCGCATTCCGTCCCTTGGCACAACCGGCGGGAGACACTACCACCGGAGCCGACTGAACTCTATTCGCACTGACTTGCAATAAAGCTGCAGTCTCGCAATGATCGCGCATCACTGCCGGAGCCTTCGGCTCATTACACCCTAAAGGAGCCTGCACCGGGTTGCTATGTGCTGCTAATCCTGGCGACTTACTTCGTCTTCTACTACTTCCTCACTGATTTCATTGGCTTCAGCTCCGAATTTGTTTTTTTAAATATTGGCTTTTGTATCCAAATTTCCTATGGATCATCTCTCGTGACGATCCCTCATTTTTTATCTTATAATTGGCGTTAAGCCCGTTATACTGCAAGGTGGTGCGGGCCTCCCCCTTTTTCTTTTTCTGTTTTTTTTCGCTCTGGGGGAAACACTTAAGCCACCAAGCCGCCCGCTTTACCTCGCCTAGCCAGAGCTGGCGCGCTCCGGTCGGCCGGTCAGTCAGCTTACACCGCGACCTATGGTGAGACCGGCGCCACGCCTTTCGCCAGCCTGTCGCCGCGTCGCGGCGTCGAGTCTGTTACGCGTCCCTGCCCTCGTGGTAAGCCTGGACTCGCGCACTCGTTAACCTCACGCAAGCCCTATGTGTGTTCCTTGCCGCAATGTCTGCTTGAGTGTTCATTTTAGGCATGCTTTCTGTTTCCTTCTATTTAATTTATGCCTCTTTTTAGTTGGATTAAAAGTCTGTGTGTGTGTTCAAACCAACGGCTTTGTCCTCAATTGGTTTCTCGGAGGCTCCGCCTAAGAGAACCGTCATAACCTTTTGAGTGCACGAACCTTTGCCACCATATTTGAGGCATCACAAATTGGCGTCCGCGACAGGACAAAGCCGTTCGTTTGGATTTTTTTTCTAAAGGCTAGGAACTATGGCTGCTAGCACACGAGATCTGTTAGCCCTAGCCGAACGCATGGGCCTAGAGGGTGCGGAGTTGAGGGCATGGTTGAACGAACAGGAAGCGCGGGCGCGAGAAGAGCTACCGCCAGCTAGATGACATGGCCGAAGCTGCCGATAATTTCTTAGAGGCTCAGAGACAGCCCAATTTGTTAGTGTTCCGGCAGAAATCGGAAGGCATTTACCATACAGAGAAAACTGGAAGCTCATCCGAGAAAGTTCCAATGCGATGTTTCGTATGTGGAAGACTGGGTCATGGGGCGTCGGACTGCCGATCTAAGCCGAGGCAACCGTACTGCAGATATTGCCGTAAGCCCGGGCATGATGTCAAAGCCTGCACCAAGAAAAACGATCCACCAAGGACGTCTTGCCTGTTGTCGCCAGAAGAACGCCTGGAAGAGTCAAACGCAGTAGTCGCCGAACGAGACACAACTAGCACGGTGAAGACCCACACAAAGGCTTTAGCACGCAGGATGCCAGTGCTAAAGGGTGCCATCTTCGGACAGACCGCGTCAGTCTTGCGAGATACGGGAAGCAATGCGCTGGTCGTGCGTCGTTCCCTCGTACCAGACAAGGCTCTGACAGGTACCACCGCTAAGCTTGTCCTGGCGGATAGCAGCACCACTGAAGTTCCCGAGGCTAAGGTTGAAATTCATTCACCTTATTTTTCTGGTACGTCGATTGTCAAGTGTATGACAGCTCCTTTATGTGATGTTATTATAGGAAATGTACCAGGATCACGAGAAGCTCATGATCCAGATAAAACCTGGACAGAAAGGCTGAAGAAGAACCCCATCGAAGATGGTATAGCAAGTGGGAAAAGAACCAAGGGAGAAGACCATTCCCCGGATGCTTTGCTGGTCGGCATCAAGAGCCGAGACCAACAGCCGAAAACATCCACGATCAATATCAGCGCCTTCAAAATAACCAGGAAGGATCTTGCCACGGCCCAGAACGAAGATAAGACCTTAGAGTCTTGCAGGAACAAAGTGGGTCAAGTGTTCCAAGGCAAAAGATTGGCATCCTACTCACTCGAAGTAGTAAAGGGAGTGCTGTATCGTCATTGCCGGCTACCCTCGGGCAAAACGACTCAACAAGTGGTAGTACCCCAAAAATTGCGTGGCCAAGTGCTCACTTTGGCGCACGAAAGCCTGATGGCAGGACACCAAGGAATCAAGAGAACGATCGATCGTGTTCTAGAATCCTTCTACTGGCCAGGAGTCCAAGAAGCAGTGAGAAGATACGTACGCTCTTGTGACGCTTGCCAGCGAACGTATTCTAAGAGCAAGGTGGGCAAGGCACCTCTTGGTCGCTTGCCTTTAATAGACACTCCATTTGAAAGAGTGGCGGTGGACATAATTGGACCCTTAAAGCCTACGTCAAATAAGGGTAACCGATACATACTGACCCTGGTGGACTTCGCTACCCGATATCCAGATGCGATAGCTTTGCCGTCGATCGATTCGGCTACGGTGTCCGAAGGACTGATAGAATTGTTTTCTCGCACTCGATTTCCACGTGAGATACTGTGCGATCAGGCCTCCTGTTTCACGTCGGACCTAATGAGAGAGATAAATGACTTGCTGGCTATCAAACACCTAAGCTCGACGCCGTACCATCCCATGTGTAATGGTCTGGTGGAGCGATTTAATGGCACGTTGAAACAAATGCTACGCAAGATGTGCCAAGAAGAACCAAAGTCATGGGACCGATTACTAGCACCCCTCTTGTTTGCGTATCGTGAAGTGCCTCAAGCCAGCATGGGGTTTTCTCCTTTCGAGTTGATCTACGGTCGACACGTCCGAGGCCCACTCAGTCTACTTAAGGAACTATGGACAGGAGACCACCTATGCGAAGAAATCAAGACCACATACGGGTATGTCTTGGATCTCCGAGATCGTCTGGAAAAGACACTAAGGTTGGCACAAGAGAACTTGTCGCGATCTAAAACGACCCAGAAAAATTACTACGACCGGGGTAGCAAGAAGATACGCCAGCTGAAAGTTGGTGACCGTGCCCTTATCCTGCTTCCAACGACGGCCAACAAACTGTTGATGCACTAGAACTGGCCTTTTTTGTCACAGGAAAGAAAAGCAACTTTGATTACTGGTTGGACTTAAGACATACCACAAAACTGTTCCATATTAACATGCTGAAGCGTTATGAAGAGCGTGAACCGGAAAGTTCCCCACAGTCAGCATCATTAATCGTGGTGGAGGAGGGCGAGACAGACACCCCTATACCTACCTTCACAACAAATGAGGGCCCGGGTACAGAAGCAATTAAGCTTGGCGATGACCTTCAAGAACGTGCAGCACTTCGCAGGCTCCTAGCTACCCACAAGGCTTTCTTTTCCGAAATACCCGGAAAAACCAACTTACTGGAGTGTCGTCTTCAGCTCAGAACTTCTGAACCAATTAACACTCTGCAATATCCATTACCCCTCGCAATGAAAGAGGTGGTCGAGAAAGAAGTGCAGGGTATGTTGCAGCTTGGGATGATCGAACGGTCCGACTCGCCTTACAACTCACCCTTGGTGCTGGTCCGACAACGGCCCGACAAGAGCTACCGTGCTTGCATCGATTTCCGTCGCATCAATGATGTTCTGGTTTCCGACGCAGAACCTATACCGAGGACGGACGTGATCTTCGCTGAGGTAGGGACAAAAAGATTATTTTCCAAATTTGACCTCACCAAAGGATATTGGCAGGTGCCACTGGATAGAAGCTCACGGCTAAAAACGGCATTTTCCACCCAGTCCGGACACTATCATTTCCTCTACATGCCTTTTGGGATCAAGACAGCATCCGCAGTGTTTACTCGATTAATGAGAATTCTTCTCCAGGGAATCCCCAACGTAGTTCATTACATCGATGACGTTCTCATCGCTACGGCAACCTGGGAGGAACATATAGAAACCATGCATTGTCTGTTGAAAAGCATCCGAGAAGCCGGATTGACAATCAAGCCTCAGAAGTGCGAAGTCGGCGTAACATCGATAGTTTTCCTGGGTCATCGAATAGGAGGTGGGACAATTCATCCAGTGGAAAGCACGATCGCAAAGATTGCTGAAGCTCCCCGACCCGATACTAAGAGACAACTGCGTTCTTTCCTCGGATTGGCGAGATACTACCGCACTTTGATACCTCACTATGCAGAGAAGCCACAGCTCTGACGGAAATGACAAAAAAAGGGAAAAGAACAAGATATGTTGGAACACCGAGAGAGAAGCCGCCTTTGAAGCACTAAAGCAAGCGCTAGCATCTGGACCCATAGTAAAGGCTCCTGACCTTAAAAGAGTGTTCACACTACCCAGCGACACCTCTGACGCCTGCATTGGTGCAGTCCTTATGCAGGAGCACGATGGAGTTTTACACCCCGTATCATATGCCAATCGTCAACTATTGCCTCGAGAGCAGAACTACTCGGCAATAGAGCGAGAATGCCTAGCCTTAGTTTGGGCTATAGAAAAGTTCCATATATTTTTATATGGCACACACTTCATAGTTCAAACTGATCATCAACCATTACAATATTTATCACGGGCGAAACACCTAAACAGCAGAGTGCTGCGATGGAGCTTAGCACTACAAGAATATACCTTTCATGTAGAACATATCAAGGGATCTGAGAATGTTGAGGCGGACTACATGAGTAGAATACAAGGGGGTCTACAACCCTACGCCTCTTGATGTTACCGTTACCATAGCAAGGTTATCTTCACAATGCCATGCTATTAGCCTTTGACGCTACCATTTTTTTACTTGGTGTTCTTTCTTTGAATTAGTGTTTTCCTTTAACGGTTTCATCTGCGTGCTCAGTGAACTGTGCGTTCGAACCATACAGCGCAATCTCGTGGACAGATCATGACTGTAGTGTTGTGCGCAATCTCGTAGGCAGACCATGACTGTAATGTTGTGGACTATGTCGCGCACTGAGCGGCAGTTTTTCTTCAGAAAAACTTGTTAAAAAAAGGGGGCTTGTGTGAAGTGTGGTGCGCGACATGGTGCGGTGATCGGGACGGCCAAGAGCAGACGACACTGAGTGCACGCGCGCCGAGGTGGAAGAAGGAAAACAACGGCGCCGAAGAGCGTCCGGCACGAGCACGCGCGGCGCATGAAAAACAACAAAAATTGGAGGACGCTTAAGCTTCGCCTTCAAGAGTGGAACGCGACAGCGTTCCCGTCGAGCCGCCAAGGGGTGTAAGACAATGGGCTACGGCGCAGCGACTACGCGCCCCGCATCGGACGCGGTGAGCGTCGATCAACGCAGCGTTTGGCGCGACAACGAAATGTGCGCCTGAGCAAGCGACGCACGCCTGAGTAAACGACGCACGCCTAGTAAACGCGGTGTTGCCTTAGAAACGAGCTGTTTCTAAGGCAACACCGCGTTTACTAGAGGCGCTTTTGTACCGCTTTGAAGCATCGAAGTCGTGGCTCAGTGGTAACGTCTCACACTCCGGAGACCCTGGTTCGATTCCCACCCAGCCCATCTTGCAAGTTGTTTTTTTATTCATGAAGTGCCTGCTGGGATTTATCGCTCACGGCCAACGCCGCCGACGCCGACGACACCCGCTTTTCTGCGACACGAGCTCCTTAACGCTGTCGCGTTAAAAAGAAGAAAAGCAACCAATTAGAAAAGACCACGGGGCGTCAGGCAGCCAATCCGAGAATGCCAAGTCGGCCAGACCAGAAGAAAAAGCGTGGTGCGCTGGCAGAACAGGAGGACACGCAAGGAGACGCTGGGGAGACGCCAGGAGAGTTCCAGGAAGCAACGGCAGGAGGAGGTCAACCACCGGAGCGGGCGTTGACCGTCGGGAACCCTACGGGCCGTCGGGTTCCCTACCCGAGCCACCAGGACTTCACCCGACCGGGGCCTCCTGCCAGCCTGTTCCTGTGCGTCGCCCGTCTGCCTGAGCGGGCCGCCAGCTGCTCAAGGCCGGTGAGCTTCTGCGCCCGTGGGCGAGACGAGAACAGTCGGGCTTCGGGCCCGAGTTCTACACCCAGCTGCCCGGCCAGAACGCCGCCGCCGTCTGCTCCTGCCACCAAGCCGCCCGCTTTACCTCGCCTAGCCAGAGCTGGCGCGCTCCGGCAAAGCCACCTAGAAAAAAATGTAAGGCCTCCGCATGCCGGTTTGACGTCACGCTAATCGGATGGGCCGAACAGTCGACGCCGTCGGCGTTTCCGCGCCTAGGTTCGTTTCGCTTGCAGTGTGTCTCTTTGCGCGTCGCCGATACTATGGCATGAGAAAATTAGTGCTGTCCTTAAAGTGACAGCAACCTATAAATTCATATGCTTCGTTTCCAAAGCAAGACACGTATAGTGGACGCAAAAAATAAGGGGGAGCCGCTGGTTCACCGCAGTCAACACCACCATAGAAAGCAGCATTCTTTCATACCTTCTTTAGATTACTTGATTGGCAACATTTTTGTTTTTTGCGTGTATCGCAACACAACCTGCCTTATTGTGCTTGTGTTGTTTGGTCGGGACTAAGACAAGCAAACTGCATGCTGCTTAGTCACTCAACTTTAGACGGAACGAAAGAAAGAGGAAAACTGCAGATTGAAGACACAGAATATACTTTATTCACAAATGATAAGAACTGCATTCAGAAACACACATTTTAAATCTTCCATATACAATTATCATTCTCACTCTTGCATTGCGTAAAACAGTCCTCGCTAGATACACGAATATCGAGGTTAATTTTATTGTGAAAATTTTATCATTATAGGGTCACGCACAACTAATTCTCAAATAGAATAAGCTTCCGTCTTTGTTGTACCATTTCTTGTGGTTATTTTATTTTTACCCGCCTTGTTTGCAGGTCTTATTGGTCTTCTTAAAATACTGAGATAATGGTGAAAAGTAAGTAAAAAACGAGAGGCCTACTCTCAGTCCTAAAGGAAAACATGCAATTAATGGATTGCGGTAGCATGGAGAGTTCGAATCATAAACAGGTAGCACAATACAGTCAAATAACATTTGAATTGGCCAAAATGCAGGGTTTAAATTTTGATAATGTAGGCAAATAAGTCCTAGCTACACCACAGGTTTCTTTTTAGAAGGGTCCTGTCAACACAAACATACGTAGATGTTCAACAAAACAGAGCTTCATGGATAAAAAATATATAATGAGAAACATCTCAGGCCTTCAAGGTCTGCAATTTCCGGTCGTTCTTGGCATTGCGTAATTTGTCGTTTTCTGTGCGGCACAAGTTGTTCAGCAGTGTATTCGCTGCAGCACTTACAACATGTCCCATTATCTCCTGTGCAGGATGACCGAATTCACACACATCGACATCCTCAAAGTCATGAAGGGTAGCGAACACAAGGCCGACAAGAGTATCTTTCTGCCTAGGAAGGCTGAAAAATCGTACGGCATATTCTGGTGTCCTGAGCTTGTCCAATATAATTTCAGTAAAGAGTACAGCATTAACTACAACTGGTCGTGGAAACTTCAGGCCACCCCTTGTCATCTGCGTGAATAATGCATTCTCAGGGTCATCTAGATCGACGTCTTGCATCACAAGGCTTTCACTGCAAGATGCGCATGTCAGCTTTTTTAGAGCTGCATGGGCACAATAGCCGGCAACATAGGTTAGTGCCGGTAGCCTTGACGTTTTTTTCTCAATGTCGGAGTCGGTCACAGTGACTTGAAACTGGCCGTTTCCTGAATGTACACTTGTCTCCAACGAGTTCGCGCTCGGTGGTAGTAGAATGTCCAAATCTGGCAGGTCCAGAACCTTCTGCAAACGCAATTTGTTTTCAGATTCATATATCTGCCTTATAGACACGTGGTAATTGGCACCAGACAATTGCCGGTACTTTCCAAAGCGATCCTCTAAGCTATCAGTTTGAAATTTGCACAAAAGAACATACTCGAAATCAAGCTCTTTGAGACAGTATATGGCAAGTTCGCGCAAGGCATGGGTAGTGTGGCTGAAAGCTATGTGCGTTTCACGTGTCAAGCGGCCATTGTCATGTTCGAGGCTTCTCCAGTGATCAAGCCATTGAACTATTCTCTCTAAGAATTCTAGTTGAGGACATGACGATGAAACTATTGGACCTTGCAATTGATCTCGCAACCGCTGTCCTTTTCTTGGCGTCTTGACGTTAACAATGTTCCACCAAGTCAAAATGGTGTCGACATATTGAGAGGTTTCCTTTGCATGCTGGAACGTTGCAACACTGAGAGCAGCAACAGTAGATGAGTTAAAAATCTTTAAGGCCAGTTTAACGTTCTGCCGTTCCATGTTTGAGGGGTTCAGTGCCTTCAAAGTGAGCGTTGGTGCTAGCTTCAAGAGCTCATGCTTTTCAGCTTCGTGCAGCTGGCATAATACCTTGAAAGATGCTGTAAGTATCTTTGGTTCAGCCTCATCACTCTTCGGTTCAGGAAAGTACATGCATTTGCCAATGTTTCTTTGATTCAGCCTGTTATTTCTTATACACTTTAGTATGTGAACTGGGTCCACCACAAAAAACATGGGTCGTGATGGGTCAGCAGGATGCTGGTAAACAATGCTGACACTTGCCGGCTTAGCGAAGTAGGACATGGCTTTTCTGTTTATGGAGTTATTGTCCGAGATCGCTGCGACTATTCTAAAACCAGATGCCTCTAGATCAAGAACAATCTTCCGAAGGAAGTCGTGCAGCGCCTTAGCATCGATTTGTGCCACAGGAAGGATGTGTACGACATCCTTGTTTAAAGAAAGCTGGCTCTGTATCATAAATACGTGGGCAGTTTTTGCTGCAGTCGATGAATTTACCGCAGCACCAGTAACCAACCCAGCCTTGTAATCAAAAAATGATTGAAGGTGAATCTCATCAATCATTAACGTTACAGTCTTTTCATGCTCTTTATATGTGCTTACAATACGCTTTGCATAGGAAAGAAAGCTACATTCTTGCTGCTCCGTTTCAGGGCGTACATCGTACGATGAACGCAGTCTTCTGATCGTATCAGGATGCGGCATCTTAAGCTTCATAGAACTTCTCAGGAATCTATATGCATGAGGTGAAATTGTGAACAAAAGGCTAGCAAAAACCAATAAATCGGGGGGATATCAGCCAGCATCATTCAAAACAAGATCAACTTGACTCTTCAAGAATTTAAGCACTTCCAAATGCCATTCTTGCAATTCGCATGCGAAATGTTTTCCACTTACTTCCTCTAGCAATGTAGAAACCAATGTCAGTAGATGACTGGCCTTTTCAGAACGCTCAGTGCTGATATCCTTACGTGTCTGTTCGTTCATCTGTAACACACTTTTCAAATATCTCAAGTCGCACAGCTTTTCAGGAACTAAAATATCACCACACTTCCTCACACCCGTTTTACCAAAAAATACTTCGACGCGCAGGTCTGTGGACACGATCACCGAAGTACAGACTGCAGGAGCAGATTGAAGTGACAAGTCCAAAAAGAAAACCTTGGAGCCCTTGTTCAAAACTGTCCAGAAGTACGAACACTGAAAGCTTGGCAAGGCCTTCAGCAAGTCCGCAAAGCTACGAACCAGATTTTTGGCGTCCTCTTCTGCTTGGGTTTGCTGAGAATGCATTATTGCTTTTTGTAAATATGTGCCTTCCAAGCGCGCTCTTTTGGCAGCCGGCGCTTCTCGAACGCACACTTGCGGACGCGATAAATAGGCAGGGCAATAGGGAAACAAGCTCGGAACTGCAGTTTTCTTCAGACGGATGCTTTTCATGGCAACTTCGACCACTTTTCCTGTCTTGACGTCCGTGTAAGATGTCGTCTTCAAATAATCCGATGGCAAGAAATGCTTTTCACAGAGCTGAAATAAAAAAAAAAACAAGCCGTTACAGGTATGAAGCTCGACGAAAATGTTGAATTTACAAGCGTGTCGACAGGTGCAGAGACCCATCTATTGTGCACGCGTGCACGAATGCATTGCGCGCTATGCTGACGAAACCTATTCGTGTGGAAACCCAGAATAACAATAGAGAGAAGAAATACTTACCACTGTGTACTACGTTGGCGAGAAGTCCTTCCGAGGAACTGCTCTCGTCCATGCTTCCCGAGTGGCTCGTTCAGATGGGAACTTGTGCACTCGGACACTTTGTCCTCCGTCATAATTGGACTTGCAGTTTGGTGCGCAACAACAGCCAGGCATCGTTGCGCTTCCGTGTACGACGAACCACGCACAATCGAAGAAAAGCAATCGCGTTTACGGTGCAGCGTGCCCCACCAAAGCCACCAAGCAAATGCTCCACGCGTTGCCGCTCTAGCGTTGCAGCCACGGAGAAAACTTGTTTTCAGAATGCGCGCCGCGTCCTAGAAACGCAGCGCTCCCCCATCCACCGCTACCATCCGACTCTCGTGACGTATTGACAGGGGAGAGGAGGTGATGCGGTGGCCTTACATTTTTTTCTAGGTGGCTTTGGCTCGGGTCGCCCGGTCGGTCAGCTTACACCGCGACCTATGGTGAGACCGGCGCCACGCCTTTCGCCAGCCTGTCGCCGCGTACGCGACCCTGCCCTCGTGGCAAGCCCGGACTCGCGCACTCGTTAACCTCATGCAAGCCTTATGTGTGTTCCTTGCCGCAATGTCTGCTTGAGTGTTCATTTTAGGCATGCTTTCTATTTCCTTCTATTTACTTCATGCCTCTTTTTAGTTGGATTAAAAGTCTTTGTGTGTGTGTTCAAACCAACGGCTTTGTCCTCAATTGGGTTCTCGGAGGCTCCGCCTAAGAGAACCGTTATAACCTTTCGAGTGCACGAGCCTTTGCCCCCATATTTGAGGCATCACACTTGGTTTGTTAAGTGTGTTAGGTTGGCGCTGTAGCGTTACGTGCTTTATGAAACTTCAGAATATTAAAAAGAAGGCACTACTGATACAAGGCACAGACAGTTGTACTTCTAGTGGCTTGACATTGAAATTTTATTGAGGGCTTCATTACGCATTGCTCATTGATGTTCTCATTGAAATGCGTGTTTTAGGACTTTGAGAACACAAACTTACTTGTGGTAGGAAACGTTGCTGCTTCTTGGTTGTATTCTAGTGTCTCAGAATGGGCAAGTGCAAACCCACGCCGTGACGCTTCGGAAGCGGTACGTCAACGTAAAATAAAATGAAGCATACTCGTAGGAGGCCTCAAGCATCCCTGCTAGCAGTCCCGCAAATTTCCTTAAAGTACTTGAAGACGTTCAGCAATCGTGACAGCCGACGCAGTCTTTCGAAAGACCGAGAGAGTTCGCAAGTGCCTGTCGTTTGCGAGAGAAGTCTCGCATTCGCAGCGAGCACGCGTCGTAGCAGACGACACTTGTAGCATTCCTGTCAAGGGCGCAACACTTTCTCGCAATACAACGTGTTTATTACCATAAATACTTGATAAGTACCTTTATATAAGTGCATGCACGGTTGCTGTTGCTGTTGTAAAAATAAATAAGTATTCTCTGGCGTTAAATCGGGACAAGAATTGCACAAGAATGCATACCCTGATGTGTCCTGGTTTAAACCACAGTAAACCGTGCTTCAATCTCAAAGTCATGCAAACTTTATGTAGCGTGTTGTGCATTCGATAAGACACTGCAGAAATAAAATTAGATTTACGCGATAATATTTGAGTATAGCTTCGTTTACTGCGCTGCAAGGAAACGCCGCGAGTTCAAAGATTGAAGTCAATCTGAAGCCTGTACTTCCAGTCATTCCCATGTAGGTTGAAGCAACGCTCAGGAGGACCCCCGTATAGACACTAGCGCCACATTTCCCTCTAGGGTATTTATTTTGAAACTCTATGGTCCATATGGTCTGTGGTTATAGAGACCATAGCGGGGGCACAGTGGCTAGAATGGGGAAGTGTGGCGAGCAGCACGCAGCGCCGATAGGGAAGCGTGACTGTGCCCACATCGACATCGGGATGGATACCATCACATTTTAGTATGAGGTGTTCTATTGTTTCTACAGAATTACCACACACAGTACATGCGTCTTCTTCTTCGTTAAATTTATTTTTATAGCTCCGCGTTCTAAGACATCCTGACCTAGCTTCAAAGAGAAGGGCACTGCCTCTTGAGTTATCATAAAACGCTTCCTTCCTGGTCTGCTGTTTCCAGTCTCAATATAGTTCAACACTATGCTTCTTTTCCATTGAATTTATCCAATGTTTACCTTCCGCGTTTTTAACCTGTCGTTTAATGCTCTGTCTTTCTTCGTTCTCGTGTCTGACATACTTACTGGTTAGCTTCCTAGCTTTTTCCGCCATTGTGAGTCAACGCTCTTTCTGTATAGGTATTTAAATGTCTTAGCTGCCCACCTGTTATCGTCCAATTTTCTCAGGCGTTATAGAATTTTACTCTGAGCTTCACGTGCTTGGAACGATGCTCAGCCCATGTCCCCCTGTACTGCCTCGTTTGCGGTTTTCCCGTGGGCACCTAGTGCTAATCTTCCAACAGCTCTCTGGTTTACTTCTAGTCCCGACTGAACTTCTGCCCATAGAAAAAAGGAATACAAGAGCGGATACTCCTATAGAGCCCAGCGGCCCAATTAACTACAGCGCACCAAGCCGTCGGTGTTAATACCTCAACCACACTTGCGGTTTTGTGCACGCGCGTTTTGAATATTAGCTGGTACGTATCACGCCGGCTCCGCTGCTTTTTTTTTTTTTTGCTTCCACAGCTCAACCGCACGCGCTCGTCGCGCGAAATCGTTTTATTGTTAAGTAAAATTGATTACGAACGATCTTCACAAGCCACCATCGAATATGTGCCACGTGTAATTTGTAATTTTTGTAATACAAAAGCAGTTTGTATTTACACACACGGCGTAGAATATACCCTAATCATCGCGAACAATACCGTGCATACCACAAAAACATTCTATTTCCAAGCATTCCCCTCTTCCCGGGCCTTATTTTCTGCACTTTAAAGGCACGAATACACGGGCTACTGCGCATTTCCAGAATTTGGCTAGAACCGACGCGATATAGTGCGCTACGAATACACAGAGCCGGCCACAACACAGGCTCTCAACCAGACCATGCTGGATGCTCGCAGAATTCCTTCTACTCGCACTCAAGACAAATGCGTGGGTGCAGTTCAGAAGACAGAATTTTCGAGTTACTAGTTCCTGGCGTTTAAGCTCCTAGACGTTATCTCTTGCGCGTTCCGCCGGATCAAGCAACACACACCCGTGTTATCACTCTTGACAGTTGCTGGTCGCGTTTTCGACAAGCGCGTGTCCGATAGAAGGCTTAAATTGTTGCGGGGCCATAACTGTCACAAAGTTGTCGCAGTAAGATTCAGTACGCGCCAAAACTAACTTTGTCACCGTGGCGGAGCTACTTCTCGCTGCGTCACGACAGGCGCGATGAGCGTGCCTCATAAGCAACAAAAAAAGTTCCAAAAATAATTTTCAACAATGTTGGGCGTCAGAGAAAGCGCCAGTAACTTGTCTATATAGTCAGTGCATTAAAGCACGAACCTGCGCACCGCGGCCGGGCTGCTTTTCGCTAACCGCGTTACAGCGCCAGGCGCGCTCACTGCGCTTGAAAAGTGCCCCAAAAACTAACGAAATCAGTTACAATAATGTTGGGGGCCGAAGATAGCGCCAAAACCTGTCGCAGTAAGATTCAGTTTACGCTAAACTGCGTCACAGCACACTGTGCGACTAGTGTGCCCAAAAACTACCGAAATAAGTTAAAGTAGTATTGTGGCTCATAGAAAGCCTCGCAAACATCTCCCAATACGATTAATTAATTCAAATTAACTGCGCCACGACGGCCACACTGCTTTTCGTTAACTGCGTCACAAGTATAGCCTAGGTGCCGTGCCCTAAGCCTAATTGCTTGAAATGCGTCGCAGTCTGTCGAATAATATTTCTCACCTTGCCATATAGTCCAATAGTGCAGCGGTACGTGCCATGTAGTTCAGAAGGAACGCAAGAATACGCCTCGAGTCCACCAAACCAGGCTAAATCCAAAAGTAGAAAAGCAGGCAGACGGGTGAAGAACCAACAGGCTCAGATGCGCGGCCGGTCTTGCTCGCTTCGGCGGTGTGTCCATGTGTGTCTGACGAATGACGCAAGCATCTGGCTCGTCATTCGCCGATTCGCCTGTCGCGAGGCAACGCAAGTAAGCCGTAAAGATTTAATTTAATTTATACGCAGATATTCTTACTTTTTCCGGGAAAGGATAAAAAAAAATAAACCAATACCAGTTAATCTCATTTCACATTCTTTTTTTTTCGATGCTCGCGGCAGCAAACGGTCAGCGTTAATACTATAGCGTGACGTATTTCCTGTTTCCACTTTTCGCCGAGTGTCCGCTCTTGTTATATTCCTTTCTCTATGTTCTGCCCTTCAGCACAGGACCGAGCACAGAGAGAGAGAGATAGTCGGAGAGCTGTGAACGTGGATGGATGGATGTTATGAGCGTCCCCTTTGGAACGGGGCGCACCAAGCTCTTGCTATTATACTGCCTCATGTCCTACCTAGGTTAAACAATAAAAAAGAGAAAAGAAGCACTATGAACTACCCCACCCAAATTTTCTGATCCCCTATTTCGAACTGTGCTTTTGTACGTCTCCGTTTTTTTTTGTCGTTTCCCTACTTTTCTTCCACCAATCTTGTAATGCCTATTGCGGACCTGTTTACTTTTCCACTGCTCTCACTGAACCCAAGTGCTTCAAGGAGGCCAGTGGCGCCTAAATCAACCGCTGGGTAGACGTCTTCACATCCTAATAAAACATGCTCCATAGTCTCCCTAGCTTTACCTAAGCAAGCACATGCTTCTTTCTTCTTCCGTCTTATATCTCGGGTTCTAAGGCATACCTATCTCGCTTCGAAAAATAATGAGCTTCCCTTTGAGTTATCATCAATTGTTTCTTTCCTGATTTCGTTTTTTTTCCCTCTTAAGTAGTTACTCATGGCAGGTTTCACTTCCATTGCCGCCACCCATGAGATTATTTCCGCCTCTCTGACTATTCACTTGACCGTCTTTGTTGCTGTGTTGCGCACCGTACAGGCCACATGCTTGCAGGTGCGCTTCCTAGTTCTTTTCCTCCACTGTGAATCAATGTTTTTCCTGTACAGATACCTGAACACTCTCCTAACCCATTTACTTTCTTCCATATTCCTCAGGCGTTCTTCCTACTCATTTTTACTGCGAGCTTCCCTCACTTCAAAACTAGTCCAGCTCATATCACCCTGCACAGCTTCATTTGTAGCCTTCCCGTGAGTGCCCAATGCGAGGGGACCCACTGACCTTTGGTTCCCGTCGTGTCCTGATTGTAACCCTGATTTAAAGCAAAGAACCGCATTTCGAAAAGAAAGTCCTGGAACCATTACACCTTTCCACATACTGTGGCAGAGCAGCCAGCGACGCGGCATCTGTGGCGGAGCTGCCAGCGACGCGGCATCGTGACCTGTGACTTCACGCTCTTGTTCCCATATATACCAGCGTTCCACCGGCAATACGTTGTTCACCGGCAATAAACCTTGTTCACCGACAACCGCCTTGCTTACATGGTGACAGCGGTGGGATTCGAACCGCCGCCTCCGAAGAGACTGGTCGGTTTTTTTCAACCCGAAAAAAGAAAGTCACCCTCTAAGTCGACGCAAGCCAATACGGTGTAGGTGCGGCGCTTCTTCAAGAAGGACGCCCTGTCGCTTTTTCGTCTCGGTCACTCACGGAAACACAACAGCACTATGCGCAGATTGAAAAAGAAACGCTGGCGATTGTGCACGGTTGCCCGAAATTCCACGATTACATTTACGGTCAGCCAGAAGTAACGGTTGAAACCGATCATCGCCCTTTATTGTCGATTTTCAAGAAGCAGCTGCACCAGTGCCCCCTTCGTTTACCACGCATGAGGCTCACCTTGTAGCGCTATCCCATCAATGTTATCTACAAACCGGGCAAGGAGCTATTTCTTGCGGATGCTTTGTCACGATTTCCGAGCAAAGTGTGCATGGCTGAAGAGGCCGGACAGTTTCAAGTAAATGTGCTCGATTTCGTTTCTGCTTCCAAAGCGCGCATGGAAGACCTCCTTGCAGCAACCGATAGCGATCCAACCCTGCTCAAGCTACGATGTTATGCGAAAAGAAGCTGGCCGGACGATAAACGTGATATCCCGGAAGCCGTGCGCCCCTACTGGTCATACTGGGAGGACATACACACCCAGAATGGCCTACTGCTCCGCAACAACAAAGTAATCATACCACAATCGAAGAGAGCAGAAATATTGAGCCTCCTTCACGCCGCACATTCGGGAGCAGACAAAATCAAAGAACGAGCGAGAAGCGTTATGTTCTGGCCCAGCATGTCCGCGGATATCGAACAGTACTGTAGAGCTTGTAAGATCTGCCAAACGCATCAATCGCGGAACCCGAAGATGCCGCTTTTGTGTCACGAAGTGCCTAGTTTACCCTGTGAAACTGTAGGAATGGACTTGTTCTCTTACGGCGGCCGACAGTTTGCCATAATCGTAGACTTCTATTCCTTCTTTCTTGAGATACGTGAATTCCGAAACGTCCCTGCAAAACTGCTGAAATCATGGTGTGCGGGTATTTTTGCTATTCATGGGCTTCCCTCCAAGCTGTGCAGTGATAATGGCCCGCCGTTATGGGGTGACTGACCAGAACCCTTCTCCCAGTACCCACAACGCACCTGGTGCCAGAGACGGTGCCCTGCAAAGCTGTTCGCCGCCGTCTACAGGAAATCCGTCATCGCCAGAAAATCTAATACGACCATGGCGCCAGACCACTGCCCCCCCCCCCCTATCGCAGGGGCGACAGGTAACAGCGTACGACACACTTCACCGAACCTGGGCCCCTGCTGTCTTCCTAAGGCCAGCGGAAGCGCCACGTTCAGCGATCCTGAAAACGGAAGATGGCCGGGAGATCAGGTGGACCCGAGAGCATCTACGCGACGTGGCCCCACAAGCACACGATCCTCGAGAGTCTTATCTCTCACACGTCGAACCACCTTTCCCAGAGCTACGACGAAGCACATGGCAACGTCGCAAGCACTGTCTGTACACATTGCCTGAGAGACGTCGAACTAATTGCTTTTGTAAAAAGGGAAGGTGTGGCAGAGCTGCCAGCGACGCGGCATTGTGACCTGTGACGTCACGCTCCCGTTCCCATATATACCAGCGTCCCACCGGCAATAAACGTTGTTCTTCACCGAACCCGGCTTGCTTACACATACCTCGGAGGACCTCGTACCTATGGTATCACCATAGCGCTCTGGGCTTCATTATGGCTGCATTTCTCTTCATCCTTCACTGTTATTGTTTTCTCCTGTGTTTCCATATATCTATCGCCTTCGTTTATCCATATACCAAGGTATTTATATTCTGTTACCCGAGGTATTTCCAGGCCCTGTATTGCCACTGTCCGTTCACTGTTTTCATTTAATACCGTTTCACCTGATATTCTAAGGCTAAATTTCAAATCTAAATTGTTGCCTTCCTGTCCACAGATATTAGCCAGAAGTTGGAAATCAATTTGCTTGTTAACTGGCAACACAGTGTCATACGCATAAAATAAACCTCTAAGCTGCTGCTCTACTCTGTACCCACCTGTTTGTACGAGAGATTAAAGCCGATATTACTTCCTTCTAGCACCCTCTTCATCCTCACAATGTACGTCATGAACAGCAGTGGGGATAAAGGGCGCCCCTGCCTCAGTCCAATGTTAATATCAACTTTTTCCTCGCTCCTCATCTCTTCCCATTCAACGCAAACGGTATTTTCTAGATAAATCTCTCTCAAAATCTGTAGGCAATCGTCACCTAAGCCTTTCCCTTCCAGAATATCCCAGAAAATTTTGCGGTCTGCGTTGTCATAGGCACCTGTAATGTCTAAAAAGGCGACATATAATGGTCTGCCTTGTACTTTTGATATTGCAATACACTGAGTAAGATCAAATAAGTTATCATCTAAATGCCTACCTATTCTTAAGCCATTCTGAAGTTCTCCCAAAATGCCATTATTCTCTGCCCATGCTTGCAGCTTTATTTTGACTGCCTTCATTGCTAGCCTGTATGTTACCGATGTAACGGTCAATGGTCTATACGAGTGAAATCTATCTTTCTCCCCCTTACCTTTATAAATTAAATTCATTCTACTTTGTCGCCAACTGTCTGGTATTCATCTATCTTTTTAAAGTATTTTCCACTGCTTTCACCAGAGCTTCCTTACTTTTTGGTCCTTGTTCATTAATCAGCCTAACGGGAACCTCGTCTAGCCCTGTGGCTGAGTGCTTAGGAATTTTCTCTTCGGCTTTCTTCCAGTTGAAATTTGTCAGCACCAGCACCTTTTCCACCTGGGTCTCCTTCATGCTCTTTTTTTCTTCGAATACAACCTCGTCTTTGCCTTGGAAAGATTGGGTAGATATTTTTCGGATGTAATTTACTGCCGCTTCCCCTTCCAGTTTGTTTGCATCTTCGTCTAGGTTATGTTGTGTTATTGTTGTCGACTTCGTGCCTAATGATTTCATTATTTATTTATTTATTCATTTATGTACGTACAGATCGTCTATGCAGGCATTGGAGTAAGGGAGGCGCACAAATGAATAAGTAAAAGCACTGGGATCACGGTGCAGCGGTGGCGAAGAGGTAAAACACCCGCCTCGCGTGCAAGAGGTCCGTGGTTCGAATGCCAGTGCCGCGCAATTTCCCACCGGATTAAAAAAAAATCCGCGTGTTGATGAAATTGAATAAACAGGCCTGGAGTGTGGCCTGATCCCGGCGACCAGAACCGGTAACGCACTCCCTCACCAGAGCAGGATTGGCCACCCTGGTGCAGTACTAGGACACAACCTCCTATATGAACACAACAATCAAACCCCGGCACTCAGTCCCCAGCAGCTGCGAAGCAACTGACCACGGCGGCGGTCAGACCTGCGACGCAGCAGAGGGTGCTAAGAATCCCTGGCTCCGGACAGGCCGCCATTGGAATATGACCCTGGCAACGTTTAACGCTAGAACGTTATGTATTAAGGCGAGTCTAGCAGTGCTATTGGAGGAATTAGAGGGCAGTAAATGGGATATAATAGGGCTCAGTGAAGTTAGGAGGCCAAAAGAAGCATATACAGTGCTAAAAAGCGGGCATGTCCTGTGCTACCGGGGTTTAGCGCAGAGACGAGAACTAGGAGTCGGATTCCTGATTAATAAGAATATTGCTGGTAACATACAGGAATTCTATAGCATTAGAGACGGTGGCAAGACTTGTTGTCAAACTTAATAAGAGGTACAAAATGAAGGTTGTACAGGTCTACGCCCCTACATCCCGTCATGATGACCAGGAAGTCGAAAGCTTCTATGAAGACATGGAATCGGCGATGGGTAAAGTCAAGACAAAATACACTATACTGATGGGCGACTTCAATGCCAAGGTAGGCAAGAAGCAGGCTGGAGACAAGGCAGTGGGGGAATATGGCATGGGCACTAGGAATAGCAGGGGAGAGCTATTAGTAGAGTTTGCGGAACAGAATGATATGCGGATAATGAATACCTTCTTCCGCAATCGGGATAGCCGAAGGTGGACGTGGAGGAGCCCGAACGGTGAGACTAGAAATGAAATAGACCTCATACTCGGCGCTAACCCTGGTATGATACAAGATGTGGACGTGCTCAGCAAGGTGCGCTGCAGTGACCATAGGATGGTAAGAACTCGAATTAGCCTAGACCTGAGGAGAGAACGGAAGAAACTGGTACAAAAGAAGCCGATAAATGAGTTAGGGGTAAGAGGGAAAATAGAGGTATTCCAGATCAAGCTACAGAACAGGTATTCGGCTTTAACTCAGGAAGCGGACCTTAGTGTTAAACTTACACTCAACAAAGCTAAAACTTCCTACATGATTTTTCATGCTAGGCATAGTCATGTTAACAGTGCACCTCTGCAAATATATCTTGATAATAGCATTCTGGATCAGGTGAACACAATTAAATATCTGGGCGTGACACTAGACAGTAGTTTAAACTGGAAACAACACATTGATAATGTATGTTCGAAGCTAGCGTGAGCGTGTTATGGGCTCTTAAAGGCGAGGGCATGCTTCGATATTTCGGTACTGAAAATAATCTACTTTTCTCTCCTTCATTGTCATTTGACATACTGTTGCGAATCATGGTCGTCCACATTTAAAACATATTTGGATCCAATTTTGCGCTTACAAAAGAGAGCGGTGCGGATAATGACGTTTTCAAATCCATTCGAATCCAGCAGTCATTTATTTTGCAGGTTGAAAATACTTCCCCTTACCCTATTCTCCGAAATGAAAGTTGCTATTTTAGTGAATAACATAATATGTCGCAATCACTCATTGTCGTGTAGTATATTTGTGATTCCTACACGAAATACTAGACACGCCACTAACATAAATTTCAATTTACCAGTTACCCGAAACACATACGGGCAAAGACTAATTCAGTATCATGGTACAAAGATATGGAACGCCTTACCAAAGAAGTGATGAGTGCCAGTAACTTTTTATTTTCCATAAAAAGATTATATCTCTCAAAAATTTGTTAAGAATGTTGCTGTGTCTTTGTGGTGATATTTTTTCAGTAATACTATTCTATTGTTGCACTGATGTATGTTTTCTTTTTTCCTTCTTGTTTCTCATCCTGTACAATTATGTATTGGCCTCGAGCTCCACCACTGGAAAAGCTGGCGCCACCGTCAGCGTGACGTGCTAGGAGGGATCACGTGGACATAGCGGCCGCATCGGCTGCTTCGGCAGCGCCGAAGCGAGCTGAAAACGAGTTTGAATTCCCTCGTACGCTGCGGTCCTCATTTAGTGGCGAAATTTTCCCGCTTCGAGTGTCTCCTTTACAACGCTTGCAAGCACTACAATAGGTAGTGGCTGCCTTTGAAGGCGCGCAACATGGTAGGCTACTGCTCGGTGCCGCAGGGCCGGACGCACGTAACAGAGGCCGGTGTCAGCCTTATTCACACGTAGCCGCAGGACAAGAAGCAGCGTGAAGCTTGGCTCGCAAAACATAAAACCGGTAAACAGTCATCGGCTACAACTCGGGTATGCAGCAAGCACAGACGCGAGGAAGATTTCTGCTACGGCGCCCGGTCTGCAATGTTCTGAAAACGCGCACTGAGACGCTCGCCCGAGTCTGCTGCACGACTAATGTTATGACGGTTTGGTCTATCAACTTGTCAATGCTATAGATACTGGCAAGTTCAGTGGAGTGGAAAGGCAGCGGTAAGAGAGAGAGAGCGAGAGACAACTTCATGTAGTCGCCTGCAGAACGACACCATGACTAAATGGCGCCGTGACGCGGGCCCTGACGTCTTCTCAGCGGGTGGTCTCTGCTCAACTCCAGCGCGTGTTACTCCCGCGGTCGGTCGCCCTGAGGGGCAACGTTCCGTCGGTTTCGCTCGGCCTGCAACCTGCAAAATAAATGACTGCTGGATTAGAGTGGACTTGAAAACGTCATTATCCGCACCGCTCTCTTTTGTAAGCGCAAAATTGGATCCAAATATGCTTTAAATGTGGACGACCATGATTCGCAACAGTATGTCAAATGACAATGAAGGAGAGAAAAGTAGATTATTTTCAGTACCGAAATATCGAAGCATGGAATATGGTCATGTTGGTGTTATGAATTATTGCACAGGAGAACAAAAAAGGAGCAGCGAGAAATTGTACGCTGAGAACACCTATAAACATACAGTGCGACGCAACTCGAAAAATAATATTGAAAAGTCAAAGAATTTAGAAGAAAAAAGATTGAATCGTCACGACGGCACATCATAGTCCCTGTAGGCGTCGAAGTCTCTACAATGAAGTTATTTTTGAACAGCTCTGATAGCGCCCACGCAACAATGGTTGCTTGTATACTGTCAAATGCTCATATTCTGCGGCCTAAAGCTCACGGCACGGTGCGAGAACGTGCCCGCGGAGAAAGCGAAACAGTGCGCGGACAAGCATGCAGACGCGCAGTCGGTCGCTGCGAATCTGCGCGATCGCTGCATTGAGGCTTCTTTCTATTACGCTCCATTTAGTTATACAAACACTATAAGAACATATTTCACATAGTTTGCTCTCAGCGTTTACCTACCTTTCACGCAAGACGCCGGTTCGGGAGACTCCATCGCGGCGACCAGGCGCAGTGGCGTTCACTGTACGTATTCGGTAAAGAGATAGCGTCTGTAAACGATTGTGCATATGTGCTTTCAGTTTGCCCAAGAATATTATTTAGACAGTAAACAACTTCTCTCGCTTCGAAATTACTTACAGAAATGTCCGGGCGAGCTCGCCCGTGGTGTTTTCAGTGAGCGCTGACAGCAAAACCTATGAGGAGCGCGCCGCGTGATCCCTCATACTACGCCAGCGAGGCGCTTCCGATAGATGGCGACTCCGTAACTCCTCGCCGCCAATAATCAATACGCATTTTACATCAATGTCCTGATCACCGCAGCACAAACGCATGTATACCACATGGGCCCACACTAGCCTTGGCTTTGGGCCCAACAGTTTTTTGCTTATGTTGATGTACAAATTTATGATGCAATAAATAATGTCTAAAAATAATGTCTAGTGTTGAAGCAATGAATGACAATCCTGTGGGCATCATTACGGAGTGTGCAATAGAAGTCGGTGGTAACTCCGCTAGTAACTTGCGTACCAGTAAGCTATCGCAGGAGACGAAAGATCTAATCAAGAAACGCCAAGTATGAAAGTCTATAACCCTACAGCTAGAATAGAACTGGCAGAACTTTCGAAGTTAATCAACAAGCGTAAGACAGCTGACATAAGGAAGTATAATATGGATAGAATCGAACATGCTCTCAGGAACGGAGGAAGCCTAAAAGCAGTGAAGAAGAAACTAGGAATTGGCAAGAATCAGATGCATGCGTTAAGAGACAAAGCCGGTAATATCATTACTAATATGGATGAGATAGTTCAAGTGGCTGAGGAGTTCTATAGAGATTTATACAGTACCAGTGGTACCCACGACGATAATGGAAGAGGGAATAGTCTAGAGGAATTCGAAATCCCACAGGTAACGCCGGAAGAAGTAAAGAAAGCCTTGGGAGCTATGCAAAGGGGGAAGGAAGCTGGGGAGGATCAGGTAACAGCAGATTTGTTGAAGGATGGTGGGCAGATTGTTCTAGAAAAACTGGCCACCCTGTATACGCAATGCCTCATGACTACGAGCGTACCGGAATCTTGGAAAAACGCTAACATAATCGTAATCTATAAGAAAGGGGACGCCAAAGACTTGAAAAATTACAGCCCGATCAGCTTACTGTCCGTTGCCTACAAAGTATTTACTACGGTAATTGCAAATAGAATCAGGAACACCTTAGACTTCCGTCAACCAAAGGACCAGGCAGGATTCTGTAAAGGCTACTCAACAATAGACCACATTCACACTATCAATCAGGTGATAGAGAAATGTCCGGAATATGACCAACCCTTATATATAGCTTTCATTGATTACGAGAAAGCGTTTGATTCAGTGGAAACCTCAGCAGTCATGGAGGCATTGCGGAATCGGGGTGTAGACGAGCCGTATGTAAAAATACTGAAAGATATCTATAGCGGCTCGACAGCCACCGTAGTCGTCCATAAAGAAAGCAACCAAATCCCAAAAAAGAAAGGCGTCAGGAAGGGAGATACGACCTCTCCAATGCTATTCACAGCCTGTTTACAGGAGGTATTCAGAGACCTGGATAGGGAAGAATTGGGGATAAGAGTTAATGGAGAATTAGTAACTTGCGATTCGCTGATGATATTGCCTTGCTTAGTAACTCAGGGGACCAACTGCAATGCATGGTCACTGACCTGGAGAGGCAAAGCCGAAGTGTGGGTCTAAAAATTAATCTGCAGAAAACTAAAGTAATGTTTAACAGTCTCGGAAGAGAACAGCAGTTTACCATAGGTAGTGAGGCGCTGGAAGTGGTAAGGGAATACATTTACTTAGGACAGATAGTGACTGCGGATCCGGATCATGAGACTGAAATAATCAGAAGAATAAGAATGGGCTGGGGTGCGTTTGGCAGGCATTCTCAGATCATGAACAGCAGATTGCCATTATCCCTCAAGAGAAAAGTTTATAACAGCTGTGTCTTACCAGCACTCACGTAGGGGGCAGAAACCTGGAGGCTTGCGAAAAGGGTTCTACTTAAATTGAGGACGACGCAACGAGCTATGGAAAGAAGAATGATAGGTGTAACGTTAAGGGACAGGAAAAGAGCAGATTGGGTGAGGGAACAAACGCGAGTTAATGATATCTTAGTTGAAATCAAGAAAAAGAAATGGGCACGGGCAGGACACGTAATGAGGAGGGAAGATAACCGATGGTCATTAAGAGTTACGGAATGGATTCCAAGGAAAGGGAAGCTTAGCACAGGGCGACAGAAAGTTAGGTGGGCGGATGAGATTCAGAAGTTTGCAGGGACAACATGGCCCCAATTAATACATGACCAGGGTAGTTGGAGAAGTATGGGATAGGCCTTTGCCCTGCAGTGGGCGTAACCAGGCCGATGATGATGATGATGACTGGGATCACAAGTAAGGTGGACAGGACCCAGCATCGCTGCAGCTAAAAACGTGAACAAATACTTAAATGATGTATGAAAAAGAAGTTTAATATGTAGATAACAGGTAAAACACAGACATCACTCAAATTAGTACAGTAGACAACAGTTTATGATGAGATGGTACAGTGCACAGTTACGCGTCACTTTGTCCTCGTAAATGCGATTTGAGCGCGGCCGAGAAGCTATTGTAATTTAATGTAACTATTGAGTTTGGTAGGCTGTTCCATTCGGACATCGTGCGTGGGAAAAAAGCTGATTTAAATACAGATGTACGACAGGAAACTTCGCGTATTTTACGGCTATGGTCTTTTCTTCGGGAAATATACGTGGCAGGTTCTAGGTAAGCTCCGTGGTCAATGCCAGTTTTTTTGTTGATAACGTCGTTTAAGAGATTTATTCGGAAAGACGCACGACGAAGCTGCAGGGAGTCCCAGCCTAGCTGCTTTTCTAACGCGCTGACGCTGCTGTGACGGTCATATGACTTTAAAATAAAACGCGCCGCGTGGTTTTTTATCGCTTCAAGTTTCTTAATTAGCATTTTAGTGGGTGGATACCACACTGTGGCTGCGTACTCTAATTTTGAGCGTACGTTGGAGATATATAGAATTTCTTTCACGTCCCTAGGCACATTGCGATAATTTCATTTAATAAAGTTTAAAACGCGACCAACCTTCAATGCTATATATTCGACATGCTTGTTCCAGGTTAGATTATAGGAGAAATACACACCTAAGTATTCAACATCGTTATATGTGGCCATTTGATGGTTACGTAAAATGTAGCTACGCGTGGCCGGTTTCCTTGTGCGCGATTGCCGTGCTCTTGTTGGTGCGCTTGTGCTCCAGGCTGAAGTTTGGCGGCAGCACTTTCGCTCCGTGCAGTCGAGCTCTTGAGACGACGATCGAGCGGGATTTAAGACGTGTGCAAGTAAAGACAACTTTGTGTGTGCCAATTGCGGCGGTGACCATCCTGCTAGCTACGGTCGATGCCCGGCGCGGACAGCTGCTCAGCGAAGAAATAAGATGTTTGTTCTGGGTCCAAAGAGTGCAAGCGCACCATCGAACACGAAGAAGACGTCCAGAGCGCCACAACTAACTGTTTTGGAAACAGAGTACGCATCTCATTTCCCGCGTTTCACACCGATAAACGAAGTTATTGAGCCAACGCAAACGGTCACAGCGGCTGAGAAACCTGTTCGAAAAGAGTCCGAAAAGCGCACCTATGCGGCCGCAGTAAACCGACCTCAAGTACCACTTGGCAACAGTCAGCAGGAAAACTGCCAGCATGTGATACGCGCTTTGTTCACGGCACTACGTTCCCACGTCGCGAAGATGCCTGCTAGTTCAACGAAGGATATGCTGGAAGCAGTGCTGGCTCTTGAGTCAGTAATACTCTGCTCTACTTCCACATACACTCAGTAGCATAATGGCAATGTCTCGCCCACTTGGTCCATTCCGTCGTCCAAAAGTGCCCTTAATAATGCAATGGAACTGCGCCGGTATTCTACAGCGTCTTTCTGAACTCAGCCTTCTCCTTCGAGACATACCTATACCAATTCTAGCCCTCTCGGAGGCCGGTCTCCCAAATGGACGGACGATCCCAGGGTACATCAGACATGGAAATCCGAGTATACCATCATTTGCAAATGGAAGTGCGATGATATACATCAGGCGAGAAATACCTCACGTCACCTTACCAGTGCAAGACCTTTGTTCTACCTTCTTGGAAGTCGCCGCTGTGCAAGTGTGCCTAGGAAAACGAAAACTCAGTGTGGTGTCGGTGTATATAAGTCCGCGCAGGAAGGTCTCCATGGAGGCGTTCATAAAGGACCTTTGCATTCGTTGCCCCTCTCCTATAATAATCTGTGGGGACTTTAACGCACGTCATTCGCTTTGGGGAGATAAGACTGCAGATTCCCGAGGCAAGGAACTAGTCACAGCCGCGGAAGCTGGTGACTTGTGTATCGCGAACGATGGCAAACTGACTTTCTTCAGACCACCAGATTCATGGAGTGCCATAGACCTCGTGATCCATTCTATAGACCTTGTCGTATCGTCAACAACGGCCCCAGACAGGATGGGCAGTGACCACTTTCCCATCTTCACCAACATCACCGGATTTCACACTGCTGGGCGACAATTCTGTGCTGTGACCCGCTGGGACACATACAGAGAGGCGTTGGACGAATCCCCTGGTGAGCTGTTCGCAGATATGCTGCGGAGCAAAAGAGTGGCTACCTCACTGTTGAAATTGCCAGATCATTTCCCTACTCCTGATTTGAAACTAAAGAACCTCTGCGCAGCGCGTAGGAGAGCGGAGCGAAAACTAACGAGAAAAACGGGAAATCCATCTGCGAAAACTGAATACAACAGGATAAACGCTGTCATCCGTCGTCACACAAAAAGATTAAGACGAGTTCAATGGGCTGCTTTCTGTGAGAGTTTATCGGCGTTTACTCCCATGACAAGGATATGGGGAGTAATGAATAGCCTATCCGGAAAGATTCGCCTACACAGGCCATTCGAAGCGCTTGCTTTAAAGCAAGGAAAAGATTTGCAAACCCTTGCAGAAGATTTTGCAGACGTATACACATCTGGCAGATCAGCAGGAGTATCGAACCCTCTGTTGTCTGAAGCATTCCATACCATGGATACGCCGTTCACCTTTCGTGAGTTGGATTTGGCGCTTATCAAATTAAGAAGACGCTGTGCTGTGGGTCCCGATTCGATCAGCAATCAGATGCTGACAAATCTGCCATATGAACGAAAACTAGCACTTCTGGACATATTTAATCACGTCTGGAGCACAGGAGAGGTCCCAGAAGCGTGGAAGACAGCATGGGTGGTGCCAGTGCTCAAGTCCGGAAAGGATCCTGCAACCCTCACCTCATATCGGCCAGTATCGCTAACATCATGCGTATCAAAGTTGATGGAAAGACTAATATGTACGAGGTTAACATGGTATCTTGAGCAAGGAAATAGACTGCCATCATGTATGACCGGATTTCGTCCACGGTTGAGTGCCCAGGACAGTGTCTTGGATCTACTGAGCCATATCGAGCACCATCGCGGAGACGGCCTTTCCACACTCGCCATCTTTATGGACGTTCCCAAGGCATACGACTGTGTGCTTCATACAGGCATCATCAACGGACTCCGAGCCATGGGCGTCTCGGGAAATGCTCTTCGATTCGTCCATGAATTTCTCAGTGATCGATGTGTACAAGTTAAGCTGGGAAGTATAATGAGTGTCAAGCGACGCATTTCCCTCGGCGTCCCACAAGGAAGTGTCCTATCCCCCTTGCTTTTTAACGTTGCCATGGCCAGCCTTCCAGATGCCCTGAAAGTAGGTCGGACGGCAGTTAAAATGTCCATCTACGCCGATGACATCTGCATTTGGATCTCGGGGTACCAACACAAACGTTTGGCCCGGATAGCCCAGGCCGCTATCTGCACTATCGATCGCCACTTATCGACGCTTGGCCTATCCTTATCAGCAGAAAAATCAGCCTTCATGCTTTTCCCGGGAGTGAGACGCAAGTCAACTCGTCTGACGCTGAATATCAGAGGGCATTCAATTCTTCGTGCAACTCATGTTCGATTCCTGGGCGTCACCATCGACAAGAAGCTACTATGACGTGGTGCGGTCGAAAGTGTTGTGGCTGCATCGGTGCAAAGCATCAACGCACTTCGTCGATTGGCAGGTGTACGTTGGGGAAACAATCCTATATCCATGCTTAAACTGAACGCTGCACTGATAACAAGCCGCATTCTCTATCAGCTCCCTCTGATATCACCGTCATCGAGTCAATTCGAGCGCTTGGAGGCAGTGCACAGAAAGGGACTTCGCTTGGCGATGGGAGTTCCAACGGCGGCTTCAAACAAGAAAGTCACTAATGAGGCAGAGTCTCTTCCACTCCGCCTCTTGGCATCTCAGGCCTTGCTGACGCAGCTATTAAGGCTGGGCGAGTCACGCGCAGGCACGGCGCTTCTCCGGCGGCTAAGATCAAGAACTCGCTCACATTTCCATGCGGCGCTGAACACCTTCCGATATTTAGGATTGGAATGGCCTAAACGAAGTCGCCTTGGCCCGCCATGGTCTTTTCCGGACGTTACCTGCAGCCTCAATGTACCCCACCTACCGACGAAACGCACCATTTCAACTGCCGAAGCCAAGTTTATTGTGTTGGACTACTTGAGCACTTTGTTTCAAAGCCATCTACAAGTGTACACAGACGGTTCGGTGTGTGCACAAACAGATAGCTGTGCAGCGGCATTCTGCATACCATCCCTTGATGTGTCATGGTCTGGCCGACTGGATCGCGTAGTTTCCTCTACAACAGTAGAAAGCGCCGCAATCACCGCGGCTTTGCGGAAACTACGTGCCTTTTCTGCACGAGATGTCGTGGTGCTGACGGATTCCAAGTCAGCATTACAAAGATTACATCGGGGCCTACCTCTAGAGAAATTTACAAGGCAGTCTCTGGCACTGATTGACGACCTCACGAGCAAAGGATTTAACATAAGGTTTCAGTGGATTCCATCACACGTAGGAATTGATGGAAACGAGGAAGCTGACGCCCTTGCATGCCTAGCGCTGACATTGTCCCAAAAGTGAAAGCTCCAAAAGCTTTTCAAAACCCTAAGGATGCAATCCGCCTTCACTTTAGACAGATGCACAAGAATCCACACGAATCCTGTGTGACTCATGGATTCACACGCGAACAAGCGACGCTTTTATACCGCATCAGGACCGACTCCGCATACACCCCAGCTTGGTTATTCAAGACTGGGCTTCGCGCTTCCCCACTCTGTGTTTTCTGTGGTGACATTGGTGACATCGAACATTTCATTTGGCTATGCCCACAGTTTGACACAGAAAGAAAAGCGTTGGTCGACAACCTGCAAAAAAGCGGTCTCACGCACAGGACCTTTGAAGACGTTGTTTTCCCCGGAGGGCCCGCGGCATTCAGGAAGAGAGCGCAACGCCTGCTGATAGCCTTCCTGCGAGACACGGGGCTCATCGACACCTGGTGACACATCCCTGATCTCCTCTTGAAGGAGGATCAGGCGGAACAATTGCCGGCTATGTATGCAAGGCTAACCCCGCCTGCTTCAACATCACCACCACCACCACCTCCACCGACGATCGAGCGGTCGCCCTCGATGACGCCTTCTGCGTGCGCGGCTGTTTCGCTGCCGATGGGAATGCTGACTTAGTCCTCGCTCAAGGCATGCTGACTGGAAGGCCTCGGTAGCGCTTGATCTGTGGACAGCATTATCGACTTCGACCTCAGGTCGATAGTTACGCCGGCTTGATTCAGGATGTCCATGCCGAGAATTACGTCTCGCGAACACTGTTGGATGACAACGAACGTCGCAGGTATATGTCCGGTCATGGACTGTAATTCCTGCCGTGCAGATTCCCGTCGGCGTTATGAGGTGTCCTCGAGCTGTCCGAATTTGAGGGCCGTTCCATGCAGACTCGACTTTCTTCAGCTGCGAATGATTCACAGCTGACGGAGTAGTCGGCTCCAGTGTCTACAAGCGAGCTGACTTCTTGACTATCGAGAAGCACGTCGAGGTCGGTGGTTCTTTTTCTTGCGTTGCAGTTAATGATGATGATGATGATGTATGGGGTTTTATGGCGCAAGGGCCAGGAATGGCCAAAGAGCGCCATGTCTGTGGTAGTGGATGTGCAGTGTAACTATGATTACTATGAAATTGGTGTGACGTGGCTGTAAAGGGGCCTTAAAATATACGCTCTAAAGCGCGTAAAATCTGTGTAATAAAATTATGGCGATGACATATGACTTGTACTATGAACATTTCGATGCATTTAAAAAGAATGATACGATAGGTAAAATATATCAGATTATAAGAAATGCTAGAGCACTACTGCCTCCTTAGAGCCCTTGAAAACACAAGGGCCTGGAGGCATGTGCTATGCAAAACAATTGTCGCAGTGACATCCTCTGGAGAGAGGAGGCGCTACGAATGCATGGGACTAATAACATGTAAGACCACATCTCTGAGAAAACCTAGGACTGTGTCTCTATTAAAAAGCGGTTCTGGACCAAGAAACATCGCAGGATGAAGGGGAATGTGCTGTCGGTATGCTAAGGAAAAATGTCTCTTTCTCTCAGATTCGGCTTCCCGACACTCCAGGAGGACGTGGAGTACGGTCAGCCTCTCCCCGCATCTACCACAGGTTGGAGGGTCACTTCCGGTGAGTGGAAAGTTATGGGTGCCAAATGTGTGTCCTATTTTTAGACGACTGGATAGGACATCTGTTCGGCGCGATTTTGTAGTAGAGGGCCAGAATCCTAACTGTGGCTTTATCAGGTGGAGCTTATTATCCGTTTCCGCGTCTCACATGTGTTGCCAGTGGGCTCGCAGCTTCCTTCGCAAAAAAGGCCTCAGATCTGTGACAGGCACCTCAGCGGTAGGGTTAGCGGCTCGCGATGCGATCGACATGGCCATCTCGTCCGCCAGAACGTTGCCTTCAATTCCCCTATGGCCAGGTACCCAGCATATTATGATATGCTGCTTAGATGAGTACGCTTTACACAAGACGGAATAGAGTTCATTAAATACGGGATTTTTATATTTGCTGAATGTGATTAAGGCCTTCACGACGCTTAGGGAGTCTGTATATATCGCTGCTTTTGGAAGTTTCGATTTTCTTATATGATTCACAGCAGAGAGTAATGCGTAGGCCTCGGCCGTAAATATGCTTGTTGCCGGATGCAGTACGTCGGATTCCGAGAAGGATGGGCCGACGGCTGCATAGGATACCCCGGCATTTGACTTGGAAGCGTCTGTGTAGAACTCTGCACAGGAATGCTTGTGCTGGAGTTCTAGGAAATGCATTCTGATTTCGGTCTCAGGAGCGTGCTTTGTAACTTGAATGAAAGATGTGTCGCATTGTATCAGGTGCCACTCCCAAGGAGGTAGCAGCTTGGCTGGATGCATTAGGCGAAGCTCGAGGAGTGGAACATGCATTTCTTCACTAAGCTCCCTCACACGCAGCGAGAAAGGCTGTCTTACGGAGGGACGATTGCGAAGGAGTGTAGCATATGTCATGTCATTAACGGTATTAAAACACGGATGTTGAGGATTTGAGTGGACTTTCAGAAAATATGTTTGGCTGATGTATGTTCTCTGCAGATGAAGTGACCACTCATTTGATTCTACATATAGACTTTGTATGGGACTCGTTCTGAAAGCACCAGTGGCCAGTCGGATTCCTAGATGGTGGACTGGGTCTAGCATCTTTAGCGCGCTCGAGGCGGCAGAGTTATACACAACGGCACCATAATCCAATCGAGACCGAATTAGGCTCTTGTATAGGTTCATTAAACACTTCCTGTCACTACCCCATGTAGTCTGGGATAAAAGTTTCATTAAGTTCATTGTTTTTAGACATTTTTCTTTCAGATATTTAATGTGTGGAATGAAAGTGAGTCTGTAGTCAAGTATGATACCTAGGAATTTGTGCTCTTTGCTGATAGGTATTCGTTGTCCACACAGTTCTAAGGAAGGATTCGGAACCAGGCCTCTCTTTCTTGTAAAAAGAACACAAGAGCTTTTGTTAGGATTGATCTTAAATCCATTCTTGTCTGCCCACATTGAGACTTTGTTCAGGCCATGCTGTACCTGCCTCTCGCACACTGCGAGGTTACAGGATTTGAAAGCTATTTGTATGTCGTCCACGTAGACAGAATAAAAGATTGCCGGTGGTAATGAAGCGCGAAGCGTGTTCATCTTCACGATGAAGAGTGTGCAGCTGAGCACGCCTCCTTGGGGTACACCTGTTTCTTGCGTAAAAGGGCGCGAAAGTACATTACCGACTTTTACCCGGAAGGTACGACTGGACAGATAGCTTTCTATTAGGTTTAGCATATTACCATGGATTCCCATTTCTGACAAGTCTCTTAAGATTCCGTAACGCCACGTCGTATCGTACGCCTTCTCCATATCGAGGAATATGGATAAGAAGAATTGTTTGTGTACAAATGCGTCCCGGATATTTGCCTCTATACGTACAAGATGGTCAGTTGTGGAGCGCCCTTCTCGGAAGCCGCCCTGATAGGGATCAAGGATTTTGCTCAGTTCAAGGAAATGAATGAGTCGCCGATTAATCATTTTTTCAAACACCTTACAAATGCAACTTGTGAGGGCTATGGGGCGGTAACTTGCCACTGAGGAAGGGTCCTTGCCTTGTTTCAAAACAGGGACCACAATGGCTTCCTTCCATGCGGTTGGAAGGTACCCTGCATCCCAAATGGTGTTGAAAAGTGTGAGTAGTGTAACCTGCGTGTCATTGTGCAAGTTTTTGAGCATTTCATACATGATTCTATCAGATCCTGGTGCCTAGCTGTTGCATGCGCTCAAGGAAGCTCTCAATTCGGCAATACAAAAAGGACGGTTGTAAGGCTCATTCTCTCGACCTTTTCTTGTTAATGGCTTACGTTCTTCTGTTTGTTTGTATTTGACAAAGGATTGTGTATAATTTGTTGGACTTGACACGCTCTCAAAGTATTCCCCAAGTGAGTCTGCCTGGTCTTGCAGTGTATCGCCCTGTATGTTTACCAGGGGGAGTGAATATGGTTTGCCGCCCTCTAATCCTATTAACTCTGTTCCAGGCTTTGGCCTCATCCCTAAACGAGTTAATACTCGATAAAAACTTGTGCCAGCTTTCTCTTCTGGCCTATCGGCGGGTTCACCTGCCTTGGGATTTTATTTTTTTAAAGTTCATAAGATTCTCTGCAGTGGGAGAAGCGCGTAGCAACCACCACGCCTTGTTCTGATTCTTACGGGCGATCCTACATTCGCTGTTTCACCACGGTACACGTCGTTTGCATGCCAGACCACTCACTTCGGATGTGCATTTTGATGCGGCATCTATTATGAATGATGTAAGATACTCCACAGCAGCATCAATTTCTAAAGAAGACATGTCGGCCCATGAGATGTTAGTGAGAGTTCGAAATTTCTCCCAGTCGGCTGTGTCTATCTTCCACATGGGAGCTTGCGGAGGATATTCGTTTTCTTTAGATGTTCTTATCAGTATAGGGAAGTGGTCGCTTCCGTAAGGATTGTTCGTAACTTCCCATTCAAGTTCAGGCAGTACAGACGGGGAGACTATGCTAAGATCTATTGAAGAATAGGTTCTGTTTGCAAGAGAGTAATATGTGTGTTCCTTCTTATTCAACAGGCACGCACCAGAAGAAAAAAGGAACTGTTCGACAAGACGTCCTCGCGCATCTATACGAGGGTCGCCCCACAGGTAGTTGTGCGCATTGAAATCGCCAAGAACAACATAGGGTTCTGGCAATTCATCTATAAAGCACTGAAATTCATGTTTGCTTAGTTTGTAATGGGGGGTATATAAATCGAGCAAATAGTGATAAGTTTGTTTAGCAGAACAACTCGAACCGCCACTGCCTCAAGGGCCGTTCGTAGCTGTAAACGTTGACACGCTATGCTTTTTTGAATTAAAATTGCAACACCACCCGATGATGCGACAGCATCATCGCGATCTTTGCGAAAGGTAACATACTGTCGAAGAAAGCTTGTGTATTTTGATTTTAAGTGTGTTTCCTGTAAACACAGCACTTTTGGATTGTGTTTATGGATGAGTTCTTGCACATCATCAAGATTCCTAAGAAGACCTCTGACATTCCATTGAATGATTTGTGTATCCATATTTAAAGAAAATTGGTGCTGTGTTTACGGAAACGGAAGTGATGCCTTAGGTTACAGAGCTCTTTCGAGGCCCTGTAACGGGGGTACTGCCCTTTCTGGAGCGTTCGAGGGAGCCTCGCCTCTCCTTAGGCGCTTGGCGCGCCGTGTGGATAAGTGTAGTGTCCATTGCCTCTTGTGAGGCGTCGGACACGTGCTCTTGCGAGCGAGATGTTGTCAGGGAGGGTCCCGCCTTGGAGGGCAAGACCCCAGCACCCACCAGCCCGGAGGTCGATGGGGCTCCCTGGGGGATTTGGCTGCGCCGGCCATTGCCAGCGCTGGAAGGGACCTGAGAAGTTGAGGCAGCCTCGGCTGCGCCCACCTTCGGCGTCGCTAGTCCCCTCTCCTCGGTTGACGGAGCAGCGCTAGCTGCAACCGCCGCGGGGGCAGGTGGCGTGACTGCCGACTCATGGCTTGTGGGTCGGACGGCCGCCGGAGGCCGCTGTGACGCTGCCCCCTGATGCGCCACTTCGGCAAAGCTGGCCTTAGGAAGGTGTGCAACCAGCCTGCGTGCCTCTTTGAATGATATGTTTTCTTTTACTTGGATAGTGACTCTTTCTTTTTCTTTCTTCCAAGGCGGGCATGACCGCGAGTATGCGGCATGCTCGCCATCACAGTTCATGCAGTGTGGAGCGTTTTCGCACGTTTCAGAGGCATGGTCACGGGAACTACATTTTGCGCATGTCTGGCGGCCTCGGCAGTTATGTGAGCTGTGGCCGAATCGCTGGCACTTAAAGCATCGTAGGGGATTTAGAATGTACGGTCTCGCTCGGATTTTCACATACCCTGTCTCGATAGTGTCGGGTAGGTTGCTTGAGCCAAATGTAAGTATTAGGTGCATATTATTGATTTCTCTTCCGTCACGTCTTAGTTTAATTCTCTTAACATTGATCACGCTCTGATCATTCCAACCCTCTAGAAGTTCAGCTTCAGACAATTCCAGCAGATCAGCATCCGATACAACGCCATGGGTAGTATTCATGGTACGGTGTGGGGTCACTGAGACTGGAACACCCCCAAAAGATACAAGTTTGGACAGTTTTTCATATTGTTTCTGATCTCGGAGATCTAGGAGAAGATCACCGCTAGCCATTTTCGATGCTTTGTATCCGGGACCGAAAACTTCTGTCAGAGATTTCGAGACAACGAAAGGTGAGATCATTCTTACCGTCTTCTCAAGCTTATCAGAGTAGATGACATAAAAGCGGGGAAAGTTCTGCGTACGATTGCCAAAAAAACTTAAAGACATCTTCGGTGCACCTTCGTTTCTGAGGGCGATCAGGAAGTTTGGGGAAAGCAGTTTCCATGAAAATATAGAAAATTCGGCAGCAGCGCCGACCGCCCGCCACGGAGCCCAACGAGGGGACGCGGCAGAGCTTGCATACAAGTCTGCACGACGCCAGTTGTACGCCGCCACTATAACCAAATATGGTGTACCCAAGGTTGGATAGCCACACAGGGTTAACACTTGCCACCAAGAAGAAGGAAGTCAATAGAAGAGACAAGGAGACAGGAAAGGTGGAAAGTAAGGGAAAGACGAAGGTTGTAGGAAGAGAGAGACAGGACAAGGCGACTGCCGATTTCTCCCGGTTGGGTCAGTCCGGGGGTGCCGTCTACGTGAAGCAGAGGCCAAAGAGGTGCGTTGCCTCCGCCGGGGGGCCTTAAAGGTCCGAACACCCGGCATCAGCTCAACCTCCAGGATCCCCCTTTCCCCGGACACGGCTAAGCCGCGCACGGCTACACGCGGGAGGGTCCAACCCTCGTGTGCTCGGGTACGTGGTGTCGCAACACACCAAACGCCTGCTCACGCAGACGCCCCTGCGGGGTGCGTTGCAGTTAGGTCTTGGCGTCGGATTACGGCTGCATCGCATTGACGTGTGGCTGGTACGTCGCGTCGTCAGGCAGGCGCATTCTTTGCTTCCAGGCTTCGTCTGGATGGCGGCGTGTCGTTGTTATATCGTCCAGATAGTCTCTTTGGCGTCTTCGTAGGCGGCGGAGCATTTTCGTCAGTTCGACGAACAGCAACTGCACCTTCGTCGGTTACTGCTTTTAGTTTTCCGGACCGGCCCCGGCCTGGGTCAGTGTATGGACTGGACTGCGGCAACAGGTATCGCCCTGGTGACGGCGAACGGGGCGATCGTCGGGGGCTCCAGGGGGTGGCGGCGAGGTAGTCGGCGATATCGCGAGGGCGTTCAACTTGCTGCGACGCTTGTGGAAGTTTTCAGGAACCTGCTGCAGAACCGGTGCCATGTCGTTAACGAGTACTCTCGATTTTCGAACCAAGTCCTGGCAGAATCTTCCAATGAGAAATAGACGTGACGCAACTTGTCTTCAGGGTTCCACTTCTCATAGGCTGACACCTTCTCGAATGTCTAGAGCCAGGTCTCCAGGTCTTCCGATGAAGCTCTGTGGAAGGTAGGTGACTCCCTGGGCTGCTGAAGCACTATCGTTGATGGCGACACTGTTGTCATCGTTGCTACTGACTTGGTGTTGATCCTTCTGGTCTGCTCGCGTAGAAGACCGTGCTCCGGTGGCAAGTTTTGTAGGCTGCGGCTTGCTCGATGGTCGAAGGTGACGTTGGTGCTGTCGTCCGGGCTCGGGATTGGAGCACGGCTTTTCAGGGGCGTTCGGTGCATCTCCACCAAATGTCACCATACCTTCATCTCCTCCGCACCTCCACCTGATGTCACGTAGTAGTGATGGTGAAGAAGGCAGCAGAACTGTGGATGGTGAAACTAGCGCTTTATTGGGCGAACCTCAACCCTAAGAAACAGGCTACACTAAAAAAAAGAAAGATAGCTGCGAACACAGTCGGCGATCGTCGAAAATCTGATCAGCGGGTCAAGTGCGTCGGCTTTTACACATGTCTTCGAAGGTTCCAGAGTAATCTGCTGCCCGCGTGTCTTCCAGAAAGCTCTGCACCATTCTCATCGCACATACACGAAATCAGATTATACAAGGCTCGGTGACAAAGACAGCAAAAAGAACCATCGATAACATTCGAGAAATGGTATATCAGACCACAAAATGGTATACTTTACCTTGAAAGTAAATTTTGCTCCACAGATTGAAAAACAAGAAATAATTGTCTAAGATTTCTCCCGTGCAGTGATATTGATGTATTGGACGCCCTAGATGGCGCTTTTTCACAATTTCATGCCATGTGTGAATGAAACGAACATTCTATTGATGATATATGGGGCCACTTCAACTTCCTGGTTCTGAAGTGTATCCGTGATTTTGTACCTGTGAAGCGAAAAGTGCTGCGGAAGCGCAATCCTTGCGTAACAAAAGAAATAGTACGATTAGAACGAAAACTAAAAAATGGCAAGAAAACAACTCAAGCAGCGCCCAACTGTTCCGGCAAGCGATCGGCTTCTTGGCTTGCGAACATTATTAGCTGATGAAATAAAAAAAGCAAAAGAGTACTATAAAAATAACACTAAACATTTTCTTGTTCATCCCAGGAAAGTTCTGGCATCTCTTATCGCCAAGAAAACAAAGCTACACCCAAACTCCGTATCGGTGATACCTTTTAACCGGCAGTGCCGAAACCGCTGATGCGCTCAACTGATACTTCAGCTCAGTGTTTACGCGTAACGACGGTATCAGCCCACAGTTCCCTAGCTGTGAACACATTCTGCCGATTGGTGATGCCATGATTAGTGAGGAAGGTGTGTTAGCACTTATGCTTAACCTCGACGCTAACAAATCACCCGGAGCTGATGGAATCCCGAATGCGTTTCTTTCCCGGTACGCCGAATGGCGTTCAAAATATTTAACCTTAATATTTGAGAAATCACTGTCATGCGCGGAAATACCAACTTACTGTTAGTACGCGAAGGTCATCCCCACACCAAAAACCTCAGATCCGTCTCCCCTCACATCACACAGGCCAATATATTTACTCTGCACGTGCTCAAAAACCCTCGAACACATAATTTTCAAGCACATTTCCGCCTTTCTTAACTACAATGCAATAATTGACGCAAGACAACATGGTTTCCGGCGAGGTTTTTCTACTGTAACTCAGCTCGTAGAGACAGTTCACGACTTAGCGACAGATTTAGATAGACAAGGCCAAATAGATTTAATATTTCTCGATTTTGAAAAAGCATTTGAAGGCGTCTCTCACTCCAAACTACTTCTTAAACTAAAACCCATTTTAAAGAACGACGCCTTAGTTAACTGGATTATAGCGTACCTTTCATAACGCACACGAAATGTTCAGGTCAACGATGCAGCTTCGACACCCGCAACTGTAGACTCGGGCATTCCACAAGGATCAGTGTTAGGGCCGCTCCTCTTTCTTATCTTTATGAACGACGTCATCAGTGACATACGCATCAAAATAAAGCTTTTTGCATACAACTGCATCTTGTAGAACGAAATACGCAATTCAAATGACCAAGAAGCTTTAAACACCTCGTTCTCTACAATACAAACATGGTGCTCGAAATGGCAGATGATTGTTAACCTCAAAAAGACTGTTGCAGTGACCATTACTCGCAGAAAGAATCCCTTAACCCCTACTCATAGCATTAACAACCAGTCTTTATCAGTCTTTATCAGTCTTTATCAATTAAAATAAAGCAATGAAGAAACTAGACTTTTTAAGGCGATCAATAGGAAACAGTTCACCTGAAACAAAAATTTCAGCATATAAAACATTCATCCTACCCATTCTAGAATACGCTGCGATTGTTTGGGATGCGCACACACAAAACAACCTCACTAAAATTGAGAAAGTCCAAAGAAAATCAGCCAGGTTTATTTTCAATTCGTACAGCTCGCGCATATCCCCATAATCTCTTCTAGGCTGCACAACTGAAAATCCTTGCAATATAAGGCGTTACCGGGACATAATGAATTTTTTCTTGTTACTCTCAGTCAGTTAGGAATAGATAAAACATTATATATTCTACAGGCTAGCCACCGCTGTACGCGCTCTTATCACAACAAAAAGGTTATAGATTTTCCTGCAGGACCAACGCATTTAACAATTCCTTTTTCCCGCGCACGATTTCCGAATGGAACTCATTACCTGCCACAACTGTTCACTGTCCAACGGTTCCATCCTTTCTTTCTGCTCTTTGTGAATAAACCATAGGGTTCATCCCTCGTCTTTACCCGTCAAATCATGATTGTGAAAGGTTTCTCTTATGCTGCTTGTTATGCAGATTCTTGTTCAGTGTCTGCTATCTTGTTTGATCTTATTTCATGCTTATTTTTTGTTCCAAATGCCCACTTTTGCCTAAGGCCTGGTAACAAGGCTGGCAGTATTTGTAAAATAAAAAAATAAATAAACTTGCGATACGTGCGGGGGCGTCCTGCGCTTAGCGATAACGTTTGTTAGACGGTGAAACGCGGTCACCCGATAAACAAGCACACGTGTCAATATTAACACAACAGCACATAATCAGGTGAATTGTAAACGATACAGGCGGACTAAGCAGGGAACAAAAAAAAAATACGTGACCGCTTACGTTGCTCGTCATTTGTCAGATTTGGTGCAAGCACGCATGCGTAGATCACACAGGCTCCCAGCGTGCATTGGCCAACACTCCGGGAGATTTTTAGCGCCCCAGGACCACTGGGTGAAGTTATAGCGCTTCTTTCTGCACTGATAATTTAATGCTCGAAGGACGCCCCGACAACGCAAGTGCTACTTTCGAAAGGGGCGAAGACATCCACGTCAATCACATTACCACAAAACCAGTCATTCACACAAAGGACAAATACACCTTCTACAACTCCAGAACTCTTCCACTGATGTCCTTCCACTGCAGTCGCACAGCCCAGTGATCTCTAGAAAGTAAAGCAGTTCACTGATTGCTTTCTGTGCGGACTGACGTCTGGAGTGTCCATGAAATGTCTTTATTCCCCAAGATGTGCCTTTCTAGGCCAGCTTCGCAGAGCGCCTGGCCTCCCCACCAACGACGAGCGCCTGGCCTCCCCACCAACGACATCCGTTGTAACGCCGTGGATTGTGCGCCCTCGCGCATTTGCTGCGCGCCGGCCTGTAATGATCGTATGCACGTGTGCAACGTAGCTGAATGTACGTTTGTGAGTCGCGCGTCAGTTTATCAGCACGGCTACTGTGGCGACTGCACCGCGTTGTGCACACTGCAACTCGATAGCCTAAGCAGTGTTAGCGTGTGCGTGAGGCTGATCTCCTGGACTTCCGGTCGACTGAGCGTTACGCACACTGAAACACCCACGCACCGACGCGCGCGCGCACACACACGCACACACACGCGCGCACACACACACACACACACACACACACACACACACACACACACACACACACACACACACACACACACACACACACACACACACACACACGCGCACACACACGCGCACACACACACACACACACACACACACACACACACACACACACGCACGCACACACACACACACACACACACACACACACACACACACACACACACACGCGCACACACACACACACACACACACACACACACACTTTTCCGCGGCTCCCCGAAGTCAGACGAAATGGAAATATACAGGATTTGGATCGGCTACTGCCACCGGTCAGTCTAGTGTTTCGGCTATAATGAAGGCCCCCACATCATCAGTTCCTTTCAGCAAATGCACGTGCAGCCGTTTTGACAATGCATCACCACCAGCGTCTTTAACGCTACGCTATTTTGCTCTCAACAATGATGTTTTCACAATAGTTACCGCGACGGGTTCGGAGAACGGAACCATCATTAATTTAAAAAACGTTAAATTTCAGCCATACATTGCGAAAGCGTTTCTCGCAAACAGGCAAAGCTCGTGCTGTGTGTTCGATTCGGCCTCTTTATTTCGTGTCTGCAATCCTTCAAGCATTCCAATGAGCATTCACAGAGAGAAGAGTAATCACGGCGGTTCAGCTATATTTTTCTCATCTAACATTCCATATAAACGACGGCCTGACTTGGAGTTGAATATTACTAACTGTGAATCTGTGTTTGTTGAATTTGACTCCCCCGTCTTAAGTATAGACAAAAAAAAAACTTAGTGTTGGGCTGCATTTATCGCTCACCTTCTTCTCTAGTTACTGACTTCTGTAGTGCCCTTGATCAAACCATGGAAAAAATATTATGCGCTTATTGTAACGCAATAATCATGGGCGATATCAACATTAACCTCATAGATACCAATTCATCTAATTCCTCCATTTATTCAAGCATCTTCCATAGTTTTGGATATGAATGTTTAATTTCTCTCCCTACTGGTTGTCCTAACATTGCGGATGGCACCTTAATTGATCACGTATTATCGAACTTAACAGATCCACCTGAGGCTGGCATTATTACCACCGATATTACCGATCACTATCCTATCGTTGTACGCCTGCGCAATCACTCAGCCATTTCTAACACGTCATTTTACAGAGTTATACTTCACAAAGAGATGTTCCTTGCTAGCGTAGCTAAAACTGACTGGTCGGAAGTTGTGTCATCTAATGAACCTCAAAAAGCTGTTTCGCCGTTTTTAACACTTTCATCGCATTTCAACTGCCGCTCTCATAAAATAAAATGCAGAAAAACGGTATCATCGCCAGAAAATCCGTGGCTTACAGATAGCCTTCTGAAAGCAATGCGGTCACGTGATAATTTGTATAAGAAAACTAAGAAGCAACCTTTCAATACTAAATTACTTGCCCATTATAAAACATTTTCTAAATCACTTTCTGCGCATCTGAGAAGTGCGAAGAGAAATTACAACGAACAAAAAGTTATAGAATGTGGTAATAACACTAGAAAAAAGCGGGAAATAGTTAACACCTTTTTAAACCGTAACTCTCGGAACGTCATTTCGAGAATCATTCACAATGAAATGGTATACATTAATCCGCTTGATATTGCAATTGTATTTTGTGATGCCTTCTTCAACAACACTTCTGATTCCGCTTCATACTGTAACATGTCCTTTAAACGCTTACCTCATTCATTTTTTCTTTTTCCAACAACACCTGATGAAGTAATTTTACTAATTAAAACCCTTAAAGCCACTAGTGCTGGCCTAGATAATATTAGCGCCTACCACATTAATATGATCGCGGAACATATCGCTAACGTGCTCTCAGCTATCATTAACCTGATTTTTGAAACCGGTGTTTTTTGCCACGTGAACTTTAACGCGGTCGAGTCATTCCCGTTTTCAAAAAAGGTGATCGCACGCTTACACAAAATTATAGACCCATTTGCGTTCTTCCATTTTTTAATAAAAATATTGAAAAACTTATCGAAAAGCGTCTAACAAAATATTTAGATAAATTCAGTGTTCTTTCCCCTAATCAGTTTCGCTTTCGTTCTGGCTTTTCAACTAATCTAGCACTTATTTCTCTTACTGTTTATCTAAAAAAGCTATTGGTGATGGTAATTTTGCAGCGTCGATAGTCGTTGATCTATCTAAGGCCTTCGACACACTTAATCATACAATTCTTTGTGCTAAACTTGAGGCCATCGGAATAACTGGTCCGCCTCTATTTCTAATCCGCAGTTACTTAAAAGATAGAAAACAAATCGTTAACATTTCTGGGTACTACTCTAAAGAAGCTACTACTAACATTGGTGTACCACAGGGGTCCATATTAGGTCCTCTACTTTTCCTAATTTATATTAATGATCTGCCTAGTTGCCTCTCCTCATCGAATTGTATTCTTTACGCTGATGATACTACTATAATTAGTTCTAACAATTGTATATCAACGCTAATACGTAAGCTAAACGAAGATCTCGTGAAAATTTCTACATGCTGTCAACTTAACAAACTGCAGATTAACCATAAAAAGAACAGTTTTGTAGTTTTTGCCTCACATCAGCGATCGCCTGAGCTCCTTCAATCTATTTCCGCCAACAATCACCTAATCACTGCAGTCGATCATTGCACCTATTTAGGTGTGGAATTTGATCGTCATCTTAAATTTCACCTTCACATAGCTCATGTGAAAAAGAAAATGGCATACGGAATACGAGTTTTAATCAAAGCATGACCATATTTCTCATTTTCAACCCTCAAGTCGCTTTATTATGCTTTTGTTCATTCGCATATTACCAATAACATTGAAGCATGGGGAAACACTTATAACAGTCACCTAACTTCGTTGCAAGTCGTTCAGAATCGAGGTATTCGACTAATAACATTTTCATCTAGTAGCATTAGCGCAATTCAGCTGTTACATGCACATAATATTTTGAATGTGACTGATCTTGTTAAATATAATCTGGCGATATTTAGTTTTAGGTCATTAAACAATGATATTTCAGTAACCATCGTACCAAAGACATCCCTTACTAATGTAAATAATACTAGATTTGCAGGAAATATCAACTTCATTTTACCCATCGTTCGCACCAACTATGGTAAGCAGTCATTACATTTTTCAGCTTTATCTCTGTGGAACACATTACCATTCACTTTAAAATTGTTCAACGCTCACAGGTTTCGTACGGAACTGAAGTATTTTCTTTTAGCTTCCTCCGACTTTCCCATTTGAGTGCACTATGTGTTATATTTTTAACTTTCACTTTGTTTCTCTATATGTCTCTCGCATTTTGTTTACTTCTTTTTTTTAAAGCAATTTTTTGTAGTTTCACCATTTGCTGTCTAATCCAAAGCCTTGTTATTGCTTAATACATTCATCTGCTACTTTTCTGTTCATTTATGCCTTGTCTCCTAAAAACATTTATTATCGAAAATTTCACATGTTGCCATTGTTGTTTTATTAATTCTAGTCATCATGCACAGGAGGTCCCATTTCAGTTTCTAACTACGGGACCTCCTTCTGTATATACTTGTGATGTAATTATCCCCTTGTTTGTTTTGAATAAACTGATTCTGATTCTTCGTTATGGGCCCAGTTGGTAAAGATCCAAGTGGGCCCACGATGTCAAAAATACCCAGGCGGTCAAAATTAATCCAGCGCCCCCCACTATACGACGTGCCTCGTGACCAAATCGTGGTTTTTGCACGTAAAACTGCAGAATTTATTGTCTCTCCACAGCAAAAGAGTGACAGCAGTAACAGCTGGGAAGAAGGACATCCCCCTTGGATCCGCGCATGCTGACGATGGACGACTCGAGGAGAGATGTACCGATCGCGGCCGAGAGTCGGCAGCAAGCACACGCCACGGCGGAAACGCGCCGCCCGCCACAGAATAGCAACCCACAGGCGCGGAGCAAGCGCCGTTCCCTCGACCGAGTCATCCGGCCGGGGCGAAGCGTTCGGCCGCTCGGCCCACGCCGAGGAACCTGCTGGGCGCCACCCACGCGCCGCGGCCGCTTTCGGGACGTCCCTGCGCGCCCCGACGTGCGTTGCCGAACAGTGGGCGGTCGGGCGGCGGCACCCGCTTCGGAGGCCCAGCGTCGCCGAGGACATGGAGCGGACCGGGTGAGTCTCCGCGCTGCGCAGCCTAACCCCGAGTGCCGGAAGGATCGGAACACCACCCACCGTCGCTTTGTAAGGGCCGCGCTACACGGGTCCGCGCTCGCTGTACCAGGCGAGTCCTTCGGCTGAGATGGCGTATTTGCCTTGCTGTGCACTACGCAAACGGAAGGCCGCCATAATTCCGCGACTCGCTCACCGTTGCTGACGTCGCCGTCGCTATCGTACTCAGATATAGGTGCCAGTCTCATCATCGATTCATCGCGAGTTCTTTGCTGCAGTTGCGGCATTCGTTCCAATCGCGGGCGCTGCTAACTCTGCAAATGAATTGGCCGTAATGGACGCTTTTGTCTTTTCTGCGTATAATTGCCGTCCTCTTATTAACAGTACATGTCGGTATTTTATAGCGCCACTGTTACGTCGCCGCTATTGTACGCGACTTAATTGTGCTGACCCAAACGTTATTTGGCTTCCTGTTTCACCGACGCCATTGGATTTTATGACAATTTCGCACTAATGCCTGTAACCGCAGAGTGCACGAAAACGTGTGTCGCGGTCACCCATATTTCTTGCATGTGCACCCCTGCCTCGCCGCGAGAATGGTTTAGCCAGCCTTGCGCGGGCTGCCTTGGGCATTTGTCTTCAAACAGTCCTATTGATATTCTAACGATTGCCCGCCACGTAAACTTTAATTGTATGTGAATGTACTTTTGGTTGTTCATTTGTTGGTGTTTTGCGAGCGGTACCACGTGTATGAAATGTCACAGCAATTGTTGTAGAGTCATTGTACGCAGATTTGGCCGGACATTAGCAAGAGAAACTGCATGATGACTAAGAAAAAAAAAAAAAAAAAGACTAAACCGAGACGCACGTTCCGTTGGCACGTTCGCCAGTGAACGTTTCGGAAAAATGTATATACTAAAACACAATTTCATACACCTGTCACTGATCGCACTGTTACTGCTAAAATAATGAAATTGACTGCAGACACGACTGACTTCCTAACATGAACCTGAAATACAGTATGGCGAGGAAAATAAATTTACTCTAGTTATTTTGCAGATGGTGGGAAGTATTTTTTTTATTAGGCAATTTGCCCCCAAGCATGCTACCCAGAAAAAGAATGAAAAACGGCCATCGTGACAGTGCAGAAATCCGACTAAGAAAGGGAAGTATACACAGTGCTATACTTTCAACCAAACGCTTGTTTTGCTTTTTAATACTGATCGTCGCAACAAGACAAGTCAGACATACCGAGATGCCACTTCTCATTTAAATATATCGCGCATTGGTCGTGGTTTCTGAGAACGTCCACTCTTTTTCGCACATGGGTAAATATGCACAGCTTGCACGATTTCTACCTGCACGTGCTATTTCGAGAAACCTCGATAATTTATCTGGTAAGCACTGATTTGTTCCTATAGAGATAATCCTCTATGTATAGAAGGCGAATTTGGAGCCCCAGTCATGGCAGCGTGCGCCAAGATGATCTTGAATTGCGTGATTGAAATTATGAAATTGCTCTGTAAGCCGATCGCTCATGCATCGGCCAGTTTGGCCGATGTAATTAAACTTCACCAAAAGAGATGGGTATCTCACAAATCTCTCATAGGTGTCGTACCGGTACAAATATGTCCCTCAGGTGCGTACGTTGATATCTGGCGTGAAAAGGCCAAGGCTTGCGCGAGCCGCGTAATAGTGGCAGGCGGGTATACTGATCACGGCTGAGAAGAGAAAAACTTCATTGTCGGAAGTCCACAGGGGAAGTGAGAAGTTGACCGCACCTCATGCGTTTACAGAAGTAAGATAAAATATGTACGAGTGAAAATGGATGAGACAGGATATGAGCTCGTATATTTCGACGCCTTCATTGCTGTGTGAAGGCACGTTCCAAAAAAAAATTATCTGAGGATCTGAAAGGTATGCATGCCCAGCTGCACATCACATCTACCGTTTTGTACCATTGCCGGATGGAAGCATCCACAGCTTCCTTGAATGCCCTAAGTAAAGCAGTGCACCAAAATTATCGCGTTTTATTGAATCTATCGTGGGCAAAAAAAAAAAAAGAAAACGCGAACTAGCTGCTTTTGTTTCTCGTTATTTTCCATATACTTACTTAAACGGCGTGAACATTGTGCTGTGATGTGGCGCGTTAACCTGAGTCGAGAGTTCCCGAATTGCACCCTTTATGCGGTAGCAAATAAGTTACTGAGAAATGTTTCCAATATTGCTCGTTTTCAAACGCTAAAGGATGGTCATAATGAATTTCGGCTCGTATGTCGGTAATGACGATCGCGTGACTTGACATAAAGAGGCGTTACGCTGGTTCAGTGCAAATTGTTCGTGGCGAGATAAGGTGTTTAAGCGAAGTGTTGCTTCGTCAATTAAAAAGAAAATACGCATCTTGGTTTATCACTTGTAATTTTTCCAGGATCGCTCAGATTTTTCTGTTGTTTACACACACACACACACACACACACAAGCACACACACACACACACACAAACACACACACACACACACACACACACACACACACACACACACACACACACACACACACACACACACACACACACACACACACACACACACACACACACACACACACACGCTGTGGGGAGCACACGCGCCCATCTTCCCCCGCGTCGTCGCGTCGAGAGCCGGCATAGACGCGGGAGAGGCGCACTACGCCCTCTCCCCATTCTCCTTCGATCTCCCGACGCGCGCGCACCCTTTCTCCCCGACTAGCGGGCAGGTAGATGACGGGCGAGGGGGCGAGGAGGACATTCCCCTCGCCCAGGTAAAAATGTACAAAACAGCGTTACCGGGGGAGACCCGCTCTCTTGGGACGCTGGACACCTGTACCGCCTGGACGAAGCCACCTGCCGCGACCCGTGAGTAACTTCGTTTGCCTGACCTACCCAGGCAACGAGGCAAGCCTATTTATTACTTTTACGGAGAGGACGTCCCTGTGCGAGTGTTTTTATTGCTGGTAGCAATAAACGTTGTTACAGTTGACGCCGCTCGTTGCCTTATTCGTTCGAACTCGACGCAGCCGCGATTCCCGCGGTACGGGTTGGGAGTACCACGAAGCGACTGCGTGTGGCTAGTTCCGGAGCTCGCCTTCAGCCCTAGCCGCACGCAGAGTGGAACCCCCACATTTGGCGCTACCAATGTGGATCGAATTCGGCAACACGGCGAGTCTTCTGGTGTTTGTTGGCGCATGGACTACCCACGTTTCAGCGAACAATGGCGACTAGCTTGTCCGACCTCTCATATTTGTTCATATTGTCAAATGTAGCGACGCAAAGTCAGCAACCTATTGCTAACGCGGCGGCAGCTGCTGAACAAACGGGCAGCTTTGGTTTTGAGTGTTTCACGCGGAACAGTCAGGCTGCCGCAAATGCCACGTGGGCAGAGGTTAACACTGATACGAGGCGTACCACGTCGGGCCCCTCGCCGCTTCGCAACGCGGACACAGAGGAACACATGCCACTCGACCGGAGCGGCGGAGGCGTCCGGCCCTTTGGGCGAGAGTTTGCCGTCGAGCGAGGCAATGTTGCAGAACGCGTTCGTTGCAAATCATGCAGAGCTTAGCCGGCGCCCTGCAAGGCCCAATGCAGGCCTCGTCGCAGAGCGATCGACCACGGATTAAGGTAGACATGACTACCTACAGTGGGTACCACGATCGCACGAGTGCAAGTGAGTACCTCGACCGTCTGCTGTATTACCAGCAGGCAGCCGGGCTTTCAGACGCCGAACTAGTAGCGCGCGTTATCCCGGTTTCACTGACTGAACAGGTGGCCTGATGGTTCCGACTGACCGGACACCGATGCCGCACGGTAGAAGAGTTCCGCGTGAACTTCCGTGAGGAATTTCTTCCGGCCAATTACGAGTGCCGTTTGATGAGAGAGCTGGAGCTTCGTGCCCAGGATCCGGACGAGTCCCTGCTGGAATATGTTCGAGCGATGGACGAACTTTATCGTCTCGCAAACCCTCTCGCCACCGATGCAGAGAAAGTTGAGCGCATCATACGACAGCCGCACCCCACTTTCGCGGCCTACTTCAGAGGATGTAGGTTTAGAGACCTAGACGAACTCGCCGCCGAGGCGAAGCACATCCAGGGGGACATCCTCGCGGCGCCAGCATACCGCCCGCCGCCACACGCGGCGCTGTCACTCGAGCTTCGCTGCGCGTGGAATGGCGGCACGATCACTTCCCATTCGTCTAGCGTCGACTGTCGGCGTCGTTCGCGGTGCAGCAGCGTAGTTGGGAATTATCAGACCGCGCTTTGGACCCGTACGCCTACGCGCGGAGAACAACACCGACTGATGCCGCACTCAGTGCACCGCGACAGGAACGTGAACCCGATGCGAGACTGGAGAAGCGGCACACGCCGAACGCAGTTCAAGGAAGCTACGGCGGGCCGGAGTGGAGCGACGGCCGCCCAGGCCACCGAGGCTCCAGCGGCCGTTGCTACCAATGCGGCCGACCAGGGCGATCCAATGCGATCGCCCGTGGCTGCGGCCGCACGCCGGGCCGAGGCCGAGCGCGTGGCTCGGGAAACGGGCGAGGCTGCCAGTTATCCGCCTTGGGTCCCATGCGGCGATGTCGAACACAGCCGGTGGTATCGAGTTACTTGCGCCTTCGGCTTGTCGCATAGGAGGTGTTGCGGACTCGCAGGCGCCGTTCATCGAGCCAACGATAGCCCGAAAGAAATTCGCTGCATTATTGGATACCGGAGCAAGCGCTTCATTATTTGGTGACGAGGTGTTGCATCATCTCCGCGAGAACAATATCCGCTTGAGAGATAATGACACCACCTTCCGACTTGCTTCCGGCACCGCACAATCGAGCGGTACAGCTAGGTTAGTGATCCGTTGGGAGAAACGCGTCAGGCGACAACGCCTCGTACATCTCCCGGGTCTATCAGTGCCTGTTATTTTGGGTCGAGACTTCCTCGTAAAGTCGGGCATTGTAAGAGACATCGGCAACGGAGGTTACCGAGAGAACGGAACGGGAGACACGCCAGTCTCCGGGCGCGGCGCGAGTGGGCCACAGCCAAGCGAGCGAACCGTAATTGGCGCAGGCGAGGAAAGAGACACGGTGGCAGAACAGTGCGCCACTGTTCTGCGAGGAGTAGCGCACCCGCTCTTGTCAGAGGTCAATATGCCGGAGAGAGAACGGGCACGACTGTCGTCGCTGTTGTACGAATACGACGCGATTTTCACGGACCATCAGGGCCGCACTACGCTAGTCAGGCACAGGATATACACGGGTGACGCTGCACCGTGGAAATGTAATCCTCGGCCGATTAGCTTGATTAAGTGGAAGGCACTTGATGGCACCTTAGACTAACTCATCGACACAGGCGTGGTGGAAAGGTCGAACAGCCCATGGGGCTTCCCGGTAGTTCTAGTCCCGAAGAAGGACGATATCTATCGCCTTTGTGTAGACTACCGCAGGCTGAATGAGGTTACGAAGAAGGATGCGTACCCTCTACCCTCCATTTCTTCTTTAGTGTCTAACCTGGGCGGGGCGAAGTACTTTACGACGCTCGATGCTAGTCGTGGATACTTTTAGGTCGAAATGGACGAGCGTGACAAAGAGAAAACGGCTTTTACTTGTCACCGGGGGTTCTTTCAATTTAAGAGAATGTCTTATGGTCTGGTCGGAGCTCCCGCTACTTATCAAAGATTGATGGACCAAGTGCTAGGAGACGCGAAGTGCAACTCGCATATCTGCACGACATAGTGGTTTATTCGAAAACATTCGAGCAGCACTTGCGCCACTTGAGAGACGTCCTAAACAGGCTGACGTCCGCGGGTATCACACTGAATCCGAACAAAGCTCAGACAGCTGCGATCAGAATAGCGCTGTTGGGATTTACGCTGGACAACGGCCGCATCCTGCCGAGTGAGGATAAACTCGAGGCTACACTGAGGTATCCGTCGCCGAAAGATATCGGCGAACTGAGGCGCTTTCTGGGATTGGTGAACTTGTATCGCCAATTCATTCCAGACTGCGCGGCAGTGCAAGCGCCTTTGACGAAGCTCTTGAGGAAAGACGAACGGTGGACTTGGGGTCAAGAGCAGGAGGCCGCACTGCGTGGCCTCACGAAGGTGCTCGCTGACAGTGCCGAATTGCAACTGCCCGATTTGAATAGGGAGTTTGTGATTCAAACAGACGCAAGCGACCTAGGCTTAGGTGCAATTTTGCTTCAGGAGCGCGGAGGCACTCTCCGACCGGTTGCGTTCGCGAGTCGTTCGTTGACGCCGGCCGAAAGGAACTACTCAGTGACAGAAAAGGAGTGCCTCGCGATAGTTTTCGCTCCGCGAAAGTTCCACTATTATGTCGATGGAGTAGCATTCAAGATTGAGACTGACCACATGGCTCTCACTTGGTTGAGGCGCTTGAGCGAGCCGAGTGGCCGCCTGGCGCGTTGGGCACTGCTGCTGCAGCGTTACGACTTCACCGTGCGCTACTGCAAAGGAAAAAGCAATGCCGCAGCTGATGCACTTTCGCGAGCGCCAGTCCGAGGCGAGGGAGAAACGCAAGTCGTAGCCAGAGTAAGGGACGCGGAATAACCGTCGATCCTGGGCGAGAGCGTGAACCACGTAGATGTGGTCGGTTCCGCAGGAGTCGTCTTCACCATAGAGGAGCTGTTCGAGGCTGAGCAGAAAAGTGCTCGACGAGCTCCGAGAGCAGGGTGGCGCGGCCGCCGCACACATGGTGGCAGCTGGTATTGCTGTCGGTGCTAAGCGCTTGGGAACAGTTGGTAATGCTGTGAGCACGCTGGATTCCGACGGCGTCCTGCTGAGGTATATTCCCACTGAGGACGACACAATTGAGGCGTTTAAGGTGGTGATACCGCGCGCGTTGCGAGGAGCACTGCTACGCTACTTTCACGACTCGTGCATCGCTGGGCACGCGAGCGGCCCCAAGACATACGTTGAGTCGCCTCGCTACCTGGCCAGGCACGAAACGGGACGTGATGCGCTACGCCCGCTCATGTCATGTGCGCCAAAGCGGGAAGCCCCGAGGTGCACGACCACCCGGCCTCATGCAGCCTATCGACAGCCAGACTCCCTGGCAAATAGCGGCGTGTGACGTCATGGGACCGTATCCCACCCACACCGAGCAGGAAGAAATTCTTGCTTGTAGTCACATATCACTTCAGTAAATGGGTCGAACTTTTCCCCGTGCGAAAACTGATGGCACGAGTGATCATGGATAAGTTGATCGAGGTTTTCACCAGATTTGGCTATCCGGAGCAGTGATAACGGTCAGTGCGTCCTACTTCACTGCGAAGGTTTTCGTCGACTCGTGCGCTGCACTTGGCATTAAGCACAAGAAAACGACAACTTATCATGCTCAGTCGAACCCCACTGAACGGGTCAATCGCAACGTTAAGCACGTGCTTGTCGCGTTCTCTGAAAGACATAAGGACTGGGATACCTACCTTCCAGAGATCGGGTTTGCATTGCAATCGACAGTGAACCGCTCGACTGGGTATGCGCCTTCTTCTCTCAACCTGGGGAGAGAGCTGCCGAATCCGATGGATAGAGTTCTCGCGGATCGCGGCGGATTGTCGATCGCGCCGGCAGCACGAGCTGAATACGCGACGCACCTACGTGACGAGATGGCGGAAGCTTTACACAAAGCACGCCGTAATCTTCGCACTGCTAGGGCGCAACAGAAGGCGCAGTACGACCGCTCGCATCGGAACGTCCGCTACGAAGTGGGCGATCTGGTGCTTCGACGCCAGCACATTCTCAGCGATTCTAGCAAACAGTTCGCTGCCTCGCTGGCGCCGAAGTGGACCGGGCCGTATCAAGTGCGAGAGAAGGCATCCTCGCTTGTTTACCGGCTCGAGAACACGAAAGGGAAGCCGATCGGCGGGCCGGTACACGTATGTGACATGAAACGCTACGTGCCGCGTGATGAGCAGTGGGGTGAAGATCAGACCCTCCGTCAACCGCGGTCGGTGAGTGAGAGCAGCCAGAATCCAACAGCGAGCCCGCAGCCGCGCTACAACTTGCGTAGCAGGCGGTAGTGATCCGACTGCTATATTTGCGTAGCCCGATGACTACGAGGACCATTCGTAAGTCCGGGCCATGCTGGAACCTTGTTAGTTCCTGCCGGGAAGCGAACGTCTAGCGACAGCAGAGCGCAGAGTATTGACGACGAGCCGTCGTTCCAGTGTTCAAGCAACCACACAGACCACGACGGGAATGTGGCGTGAACGATTCAACGTGTTTGCATGCGATGTGTGCATTGATGTGTGCATTGAAGTATTACGCAGTCGAGAAAGAATATGACAAGGTAACCTCTCAAACTAAACACAAGTTTCTTTCTACCACTTTACCAGCTATGCTACAAACTAACCCGAAGCGATTTTGGAAAACTATTAATCCTAATCAGCGGAATGAGATATGACTTATCAATAGCTCCGGACTTCCGATCCCTGAGACTGAGGCTGCGGATCTTCTTAACAGAACATTTAGTTCAGTTTTTACTAATGAATTACTTGATGGCTTGCTCGATCCACCATACTTCGCATATCCGCTCATGCAAAATATCACATTCGATCTCATCGGCATTGTCAAAGTAATTGAATCATTGAAGAACTCGTCATCTACAGCGGTAGACAGTATCAATGCCAAAGTTATAAAAAATACTAAACATGTGTGTAGCCTGTTTTTATCACTCATATTCCAGGAATCGCTTAACAGCGCTTCAATTCCACAGGACTGGCAGGTGGGCAAGGTCATCCCAGTCTTCAAGAAAGGAAGCCGATCATCACCGAGTAACTACCGCCCTATTTCCATAACAAGCGTGTCTTGTAAAATAATGGAACATATTCTATACTCGCATATTGCTAACTTCCTAACATCCGTCAATTTTTTTCAGCCAGGTCAACACGGTTTCCGCAAAAATTATTCCTGTGACACTCAACTTGCTCTTTTCTTGCACGACTTACATTTAAACCTAGATCGTAACATCCCGACTGACACAATATTTTTAGATTTCGAAAAAGCATTCGATAAGGTCCCTCATGCTCGTCTCTTAATAAAGTTATCGCGTCTTAACATTCATCCTTGTGTTCTAAGCTGGATTCGAGGGTTTTTAACTAACCGTGAGCAATTCGTATACGCTAACTCACACTCTTCATCCTTAACACCCGTGCTTTCAGGCATACCTCAAGCTACCGTACTTGGTCCCCTCCTTTTCTTAATATACATCAGTGACCTACCTTGTAATATTTCTTCTCATATCCGACTCTTCGCTGATGATTGTGTGGTTTACCGAGCAGTTACTAACCACAGCGACCATTTGGCGTTACAAAATGACCTATCGCGCATACAAAACTGGTGTACCACTTGGCTCATGTCATTAAATGTAGCTAAAACCGTGTTAATGTCTATTCATCGTCGTCGTAACTACGTTATCCCTAATTATAGCATCAATAACACGCAGATTGCAACAACGGATTCATTCAAATATCTTGGTGTGTACATCTCGCGTGACTTAACTTGGACCTGTCATGTTAACCACATAATAAACTCTGCTAATCGTACTCTAGGTTATCTACGCCGTAACCTCTTCCTCGCTCCTCCCTCTATTAAATAACTTGCTTTTCTAACCTTTGTACGGCCTAAGCTTGAGTATGCCGAAGCTATTTTTGACCCCCACAACAATAACCTTATTAAAGCCCTCGAGTCGGTTCAGAACCGCGCGACACGATTTATCCTGTCAACTTATTCATACAATACAAGCATCTCGGCACTAAAAGCCCAAATAAACCTACCCTCTCTAGCCTCACGCCGTAGAATAGCCCGTCTTAATCTTTTTCATAAATTCTTTCATTCCTTTCCCTTTGACAACCCGTACATAAAAAGAGCGCATCGCATTGCCCGCACCAGTCACTCTAATACAGTATATCCCCCACAAGCCCATACCGTTACTTTTCAGCAATCATTTTTTCTGCGCACAACACGAGACTGCAATGGCCTGCCCGCCGAAGTTGCCACTATCATCAACCCACTTGCATTCAAGCGACTCATCGGAAATATTCCTTTGTAATTTGTAGTATCTCTTTGTCACTAACTCCCCACTCCCTCATGTAATGTCTCAACAGAGACCTTTGAGGAAATGAATAAATAAAATAAATAAATAAATAAATAAATAAATAAATAGACCAAAGGCTTGCGAGGGCCAATGCGGTGTGCTGTGAATTGTTGATGGTGCGGACGACCATTTCCTTCGTAACGGGCGTTGACGGTGTTCCCGGATCCGGCCAGTCATGCTGCTTATCAAAATTTCGTTCCGTGCAGTGGACTAATGCACTTTTCTGAAGCAGGAAACAAGACACGGCCGTGCGAACTGTCTGCAGTACTCGCGGGTACAACTGAGGCACCGGCGGCGCTGACGGCGCTACGCTGGCCTTGCAGCCGCACGAACCACTACCCGGCGCCCATCAAGCGACCTCCCGGCTTGTGCAGCCGACACCTGGGGCGCGGCACGGAGAGTCGCCTTCGAGCCGGGACTACGATCCGCCTCGCAAGCCCGAGCAGTGCCGCTAACTGGGCACCTTCGAGTCGTCATCAAGTGTCTGCCAGCTGAGGGCTACAGCAACGCAAGCCCGAAGCTCAAAGCCGGCGTGTGCAACGCTGCCTTGATGGCGAACCCTGGCGGGAACTTTAGCAAACGGGCGCCCGAGTGAGTGAGTGAGTGTCAACTTTATTATGAGAAGGGGTAAGGGAGGCTAAGCTATGTAGCCTTCCAGGTTGTGCTTCAGGATGGCGTCTTCAGCTCGTGCCAGGACCATGTTTGGATGTCTCGGTCGGTGCTGGAGAGAAGGGCCTCCCATTGTTCGTCGGTGGGGGGTGGCGAGACGAGGTCAGCGGGCGGGGGGTCTTCCGGGCAGCCCCAGAGTATGTGGTTCAAGGAGGCAACGTCGTCGCACAGGCAGCAGCGTGGATCAATGACACCAGGGTGGATGTGCGAATACACTAGGGGGCATGGAAAGGCGCGGGTCTGGAGGCGACGCAAGGCGATCTCGGACCTCTTGGGAAGACTGCCATGTGGGCGTGGGTAGGCGTACCGTTCGAGGCGATAGTGCTGGGTAATGTCGTGGTAGGTGACCAGGGGCTCCGGCACCGGGTCGCCCGACGCGGAGGGGCCCACCGCTCGGTCGACGAATCCTCGAGCGTGTTGGTGAGCCGACTCGTTGTCGGGGTGACCCGAGTGGGCGGGGTCCCAGACCAGTTCAATGTGACACGGTTCGTCCTCCAGTAGGAGTGGGCGAAGGAGCCGTAAGGTGGTAGGCGAGACGAGACCTCGGGCGAAATTGGAGATGGCGTGCTTGGAGTCGGAGAGTATGACGCTGGCGTCGGTCGAGGTGGCGGCTAAAGCGATGGCCGCCTCCTCAGCCTCGACGACGTAGGGCGTTCGAACGGTGGCGGCCGTGATTGTCGGACCTGAGGGTGCCGAGGAGGGCGAGACGGAGACGACTGCGAAGGCGTCCCCGGGCGAGGCGTATCGGGCCGCATCCACGTAGGCGATGGCTGAGCGGTCGGCGTACTTGGCGTGAAGCATGGCCGCACGGGCTTGGCGACGGGCGTCGTGGTGTCCCGAGAGCATATTCTTGGGTAATGGCTTGATGGAAAAGGCTGCCCGAAGAACACGCGGTAGTGAGACCAGGTCTAGCGGGTGAGAAGAGGCGTCATGACCGAGAGGATGTAGCGACCGGTCGGCGAACGATGAAGGCGTTGCACCTGAGCGGTGCGGTGAGCTTCGATCAGTTCGTCGAGCGTGTTGTGGACTCCCAGGCGGAGGAGACGCGCCGTGGACGCGTTGGGGGAAGGCCGAGAGCAGTCTTGTATGCCCGGCGGATGAGGACGTCGACCTTGTCGCGTTCCGATTTGAGAAGACCAGTATAAGGAAGGCCGTACGTGAAACGGGAAACGACGAAAGCGTCGACTAGGCGGAGAAGATCGTGTTCGCGCATGCCCATTCGCGGCGCTCGGACACGAGCGAGCATGCGCGCGGTTTGATTTTATTTTCATTTTTTCATTTCACTCTTTATTTGCATAATAATAAGGTTACAAATGGGGATTATACATACATACAGTGGGAGGTCCCATAGTCAACAGAATGTACAGGGGACCTCCCATTGCAAGTGAGTAAGATATACAAATACGAAGCAGCTATATGCAAACACAAAAGACACCATATTAAGTTAGTCACTAGCTTATGCTGTAAAAGATTTAACGACACAAAGCACTTATTATAATAATGATAACGATGAAATTGTTATATTGAGTGCAAAAATTTACGAAGGTTTGATTTGAATGTGTAAAAATTAGAGAATATCGTAATATGACACGGTAATAAGTTTCAAAGTAGTGTGGCTGGAAAATCAGTAGTAAATGTACCATAATTAGTTCTAGGTTTTGGTAGTAAATAGATGTTGGTAGAAGCGAAACGGGTAGACGTGAAATATGGATACTGGCTGGTAGTAATTATAGGGAATGGGAGCTTTCCGTTAACAGATTTATAAACAAGTATTCCAAGTGAGTATTTATTTAGTTTCTCTAACGATAAAATGCCGTTAGATCTGAGCAATGGAGATGCTTCCGATGTGTAGCTGCTAAGTGTAATGAATGCGAATTGCTTGATTTTGGGTATGCTGTCGTGGAGATAAATGTGTGGGATACGTGTTTCCCCGTGATGATATTGTCACGTGGTAGTGCCGGTGAAGAAAGCAGCAATACGGTGGAATACAAAACTAGCTTTTATTGGTCGAACCTGTGCCCACAAAAACAGACTACACTTATAGCACAACGATAGCGGCGAACACGGTCGGCGATCGTCGGAAATCTGATCAGCGGGTCAAGCGCGTCGGCTTTTATAGAGCCGTCGTCGAATGTTCCAGACTAATCGTTCGGACCCGCGTGCCTTCCACAAAGTTCTACACCATTCGCGTCAGGTGATGAAATCAGATAACATAAGGTTCGGCGACCACAGACAGCGGAGAGAAGCATCGATAACTTTCCAGAAACTTCGGATACATGCAGGCGCGTCCCACGCGGTGCGATTACATTTATTAGGCGTCGAAACGTGGTTGCCCGATAAAGATAAGTACACGTGTCAATACGCCCCTCTTAAAAAAGCATCGTCCCGATGCTACAAATATACGAGAGCGAAACACAAAAGGACACTTATTAAACATAAGCAACAAAACAACGAAAAGGAACAAAGTCCAAATGTCAGTTACGCGAAGCCCCAAACTTCATTAACGCTGGTAGTACGGCTTCAGTCGCACAACGTGAACTATTTCAGGTCGTGAGCGGCGCCGCTGTGATAGCGAAATGCCGTCTGGCACGACCACATAGTCGAGTGCGCCAATACGTCGGATGATCTTGTACGGTCCGAAATAGCGACGCAAAAGCTTCTCGCTCAGTCCTCGTTGGAGTATAGGGGTCCAAACCCAAACACGGTCACCGGGCTGGTACTCGACGAAGCGTCGTCGGAGGTTGTAGTGTCGGCTGTCGGTCCTCTGCTGGTTCTTGATTCGCAGGCGGGCGAGCTGTCGGGCTTATTCGGCGCGCTGGAGATAGGTAGCGACTTCAAGATTTTCCTCGTCAGTGACGTGCGGCAGCAAGGCGTCGAGCGTCGTCGTCGGGTTCCTGCCATAAACCAGCTTAAATGGCGTGATCTGTGTTGTTTCTTGCACCGCCGTGTTCTAAGCGAATGTTACGTACGGCAGGACCGCATCCCACGTCTTGTGCTCGACGTCGACGTACATTGCTAGCATGTCGGCGAGGGTCTTGTTCAGGCGCTCCGTGAGACCATTCTTCTGCGGATGGTAGGCAGTTGTCCTCCTGTGACTTGTCTGGCTGTATTGCAGAATGCCCTGCGTCAGCTCTGCTGTAAAATCCGTTCCTCTTTCGGTGATGACGACTTCTGGAGCACCATGTCGCAGCAGGATGTTCTCGACGAAAAATTTCGCCACTTCGGCTGCGCTGCCTTTCGGTAGAGCTTTAGTTTCAGCGAAGCGGGTGAGATAGTCCGTCGCCACGACGATCCACTTATTTCCGGATGTTGATGTCGGAAACTGTCCTAACAAGTCCATTCCGATCTGCAGAAAAGGTCGGTAAGGAGGCTTGATTGGCTATAGTAATCCCGCTGGCCTTGTCGGAGGTGTCTTGCGTCGCTGAGAGTCTCGGCATGTCTTGACGTAACGGGCGACATCGGCGGCTAGGTGCGGCCAGTAATACCTTTCTTGTATCCTCGATAGCGTCCGGGAGAAACCGAGGTGCGCAGCGGTCGGATCGTCATGTAAGGCGTGCAGTACTTCTGGACGCAGCGCCGACGGAACAACAAGAAGATAGTTGGCGCGGACAGGTGAGAAGTTCTTCACGAGTACGTTGTTTTGAAGCGTGAACGAAGATAATCCACGCTTAAATTCCTCAGGGACAACGTCGGTGTGCCCTTCCAAATACTCGACTAGGGCTTTTAGCTCCGGGTCCCCTCGTTGTTGTTCGGCGAAATCTTCCGCGCTTATTATGCCAAGGAAGGCGTCGTAATCCTCGTCATCTTGCGGCGGCGGGTCAATGGGGGCGCGTGATAGGCAATCGGCATCTGAGTATTTTCGTCCGGACTTGTATGTTACAGTGCTGTCGTATTCTCGTAGTATCAGGCTCCACCGTGCCAGCCGTCGTGAAGGATTCTTTAAGTTAGCTAGCCAACACAACGCGTGATGGTCGCTGACCACTTTGAATGGCCTGCCATAGAGGTAAGGACGAAATTTTGCTCTAGCCCAAATGATGGCGAGGCATTCCTTTTCGGTTGTAAAATAATAGCCTTCCGCTTTTGACAACGACCGGCTAGCGTAAGCTATCACGTGTTCATGTCCTTCTTTTCTCTGGACTAGGACGGCACCGAGGCCTAGGCTACTGGCGTCAGTGTGTATTTCGGTATCGGCGTGTTCGTCGAAGTGCGCAAGTACGGGCGGCGACTGCATGCGTCGTTTGAGTTCTTGAAATGCATCGGCCTGCGGCGTTTCCCACTTGAACTCGACGTCACATTTAGTTAGCTTTGTCAGCGGCTCAGCGACGCGTGAGAAGTCCTTGACAAACCACCTGTAATAGGCACACATGCAAGAAATCTATGCACTGCCTTCTTGTCGATGGGCTGCGGGAACATTTCAATGGCAGCTGTCTTCTGCGGGTCAGGGCGCACTCCAGACTTGTCGATAACGTGGCCTAGGAACAGAAGCTCATCGTAAGCGAAGCGGCAATTTCTGGCTTCAGAGTAAGCCCTGATGACTTGATGGCCTCTAGTACTATTGCAAGCCGCCTAAGGTGATCGTCGAAATTTCCGGCGAAGACAACGACGTCATCCAAGTAACCGAGACAGGTCTGCCACTTAAATCCTGCTAAAACCGTGTCCATCACGCGTTGGAACGTTGCAGGCGCCGAGCACAGTCCAAATGGCATAACCTTGAACTCGTAGAGGCCGTCTGGGGTGATGAAGGCGGTCTTTTCGCGATCTCTTTTGTCGACTTCTATTTGCCAATAGCCAGACTTCAGGTCCATCGACGAGAAGTATTTAGCGTTTCAGAGCCGATCCAATGCGTCGTCTATCCGTGGGAGGGGTATACGTCCTTCTTCGTGATCTTGTTCAGTCGACGATAATCGACGCAGAAGCGTAGGGTTCCGTCCTTTTTCTTCACCAGGACTACAGGAGGGGCCCACGGGCTTTTCGACGGCTGGATGATGTCGTCGTGCAGCATTTGGTCGACTTGTTCTCTTATAGCTTTACGTTCTCGCGGCGAAACTCGGTAAGGGCTCTGGCGGAGTGGTCGAGCGCACACCTCGATGATTATGCGATGCTTAGCGACTGATGTTTGTCGAGTCCTCGATGACGTCGAAAAGCAGCCTTTGTATCGTCGGAGCAGACTTTTCAGCTGCTGTTGCTTAATCACGGGCAGACTTGGATTAATGTCGTAGTCTGGTTCGGGAACCATGGTAGTCGGGGTAGATGCGGCGGAATCCGAGAGGACAAACGCGTTACTGTTTTCCAGAATTTCATCGATGCACGCGATCGTCGTGCCCTAGTTGATGTGCTTGAACTCCCGGCTGAAGTTTGTCAGCAACACTTCGGTTTTCCCTCCATGCAGTCGAGCGATCCCTCTTGCGAGGCAAATTTCACGGTCTAGCAGTAGACGTTGGTCGCCTTCGATGACGCCTTCTACGTCAGCGGGTGTTTCGGTGCCGACCGAAATAACAATGCTGGAGCGAGGCGGGATGCTCACTTGATGTTCGAGCACACTCAAGGCGTGGTGACTACGAGGGCTCTCCGGCGGGCATCGCTTTATCTTCCGAAAGCGTTATTGACTTCGACTTCAGGTCGATGATTGCGCCGTGTTGGTCCAGGAAGTCCATACCGAAAATGACGTCTGTGAACACTGTTGGAGGATAACGAAGGTGGCAGGGTAAGTCCGGTCATGAATGGTTATTCTTGCCGTGCAGATTCCAGTCGGCGTGATGAGGTGTCCTCCAGCGGTCCGAATTTGAGGGCCTTCCCATGCAGTTTTAACTTTCTTCAACTACGCGGCGATGGGTCCACTCATGACGGAGAAATCGGCTCCTGTGTCCACTAAAGCGGTGACTGCGTGGCCGTCGAGAAGCACGTCGAGGTCGGTGGTTCTTTGTCTGGCATTGCAATTAAGTCTTTGCGTCGGATCACGGCTGCGTTGTGTTGAACTCAAGCTGGAACGTCGCGTCGTCAAGTCGTCTTTCGTCGGTGTAGTCTTGGCTTCCTGACTTCGTCGGAACGGCGGCGTATCGTTATTATGTCGTCGAAATGGTCTCTTGGTCGTCTTCGCCGGCGGCGGAGGATGTTCGTCAGTTCGACGAACAGCAACCGTACCTCCATCGGTTGCTGCTTTTAGTTTTTCGGATATGGGCTCGCTGACCGGCCCCGGGCTGGGCCAGTGTATGGTCGGCTCTGCGGCGACAGGTAGCAGCCTGGTGACGGCGAACGCGACGGTCGTCGAGGGCTCCACTGAGTAGCGGTGAGGTAGTCGGCGATGTCACGAGGGCGTTCACCTCCCCGAGCGCGCGGTGCATCGACGGCGAACCCTCGCAATCCCAGGTCGCGGTATGGGCATCGGCGGTACACATGGCCGGCTTCGCCGCAGTGGTAGCAGAGCGGGCGGTGGTCAGGGGCTCGCCAAATGTCCGTCTTCCTCGCGTAGCTGCGCTGGGCGATGGGTGGGCGTGCTGGCGGCGGCGGCGGTGGACGACGGAATATCGGCGTTATGGTACGTCCACACTAGCGACAAAAACGCGCGCGACACACCGCGCGCGACGAGCGGTGCTGTCGCGCGCGGCAAGATTCACGAAAAGCGGCAGCAACGCGCGGCAAACGCGCGAATGGGTGCGAGACCCATTTTTCGCGGCAGACGCAAAACGACCACCAATCAGAAGCGAGCCGCTTTACGAGCCGCGCTGTTGTGGCGCCACCTGTCGCATAAGCAAAGAATCATAATCTATGGGCTCTGAGACTGAACAGTGACACGCGCGCCGTAAAATCTCAGAGGCCATTTCCAGCCAAGGGGGCTGTTTTTGTTAAGCCTTACCACACCGCCACTGAGGCGTCGACGAAGAATTCGCCTCGCAATGGAGGCGTTTTTGGAAACCGTTCGCGGATATGGGTGCCTCTATGATAAATCGAGCGTCGGATAAGGAGCTGTGCGCCAACCGCTGGCACATTGTGGACAGCAGTTTGGCAGCGGGGAAGCAGAGTGTGCGCCTGGCCCTCAGTGTCCCTGTACCGCACCCAAAACTTTCTCGTACTCTTTCTGGCACGTCGGCGTCACACAAGTAAAGAAAAAACAAGTATTATAGTGTTCACAGTCACCAGTAGCTCCTCGTCCGTATCCGACATGCCTGAGCGTGGCCGGCAGTGGCGCAAAAAAACACAGACACTTCCGATGGAAGACGAAATGGGCAGAACGGAGAGCGCGTTGTCACGAGAAGTATCGAATGGAACGAGACAACGCGGGACTCCACGGGCCGCTGCCGCGTGCCGCAAAACGCGACTGTGGACTTGCCCGCACGCGTCTGCCGCGCGGGCGCTTGCCGCGTGCGGCGCGTCGCGCGCGTTTTTGGCGCTAGTGTGGGCGTACCATTACAGGGCCCTGGCGTTGTCGCGGAGGGGGACCTCGACGGCAGGCGACGGCGGCGTAGGTCATCGCTTCCGGTTGAGGTTGCGGTGATCGTGGTTGCACCTCAGGGACTCCAAGCGATCGCTGAACCTCTTATTTGACGATTTCAGCGATTGGATCCACTTGGGACTGCGTCCTTGGGTAGAACTTCTGGCGCTCCTCCCGTACGACCGCTCTGATTTTCTCGCGTAGATCGTCGGTAGCCAGTGATTGAACCCCGGCGTAGTTTGTAGAGTTCGTGCGGCAATCGAATTGCCGGTTTCGGATCTCGAGTGTCTTCTGAATGTTCGTCACGTCACGAAGAAACTCTTCGACGGTCTTCGGTGGGCTTCTTACCATTCCGGCGAAAAGTTTCTCCTTTACACCACGCATCAGTAGGCGGACTTTCTTCTCCTCGGCCATATCCGAGTCGGCGTGGCGGAAAAAACGGCTCATTTCTTCCGTAAAGATGGCAACGTTCTCGTTTGGTAGCTGCACTCGGGCGTCCAGCGTAGCTTCGGCCCTTTCCTTGTGCACGACGCTTGTAAAAGTGCGCAGGAAGCCGCTACGGAATAGGTCCCACGTTGTCAAGGTCGACTCCCTGTTCTCAAACCAAGTTCTGGCAGCGTCTTCTGAGGCAAAGTAGACATGCCGCAGCTTGTCGTCGGTGTCCCAGTTGTTGAATGTCGCGATTCGTTCGTAGGTCTCCAGCCATAATTCCTGGTCTTCAGTCGCTGCTCCATGGAAGGTTGGTGGGCCCCGAGGTTGTTGTAGGATAACGGGGGACGCTGGGGCAGCCATTGGGGTTGTCTTGACCACGATCTTCTTTGTCGTCTCAGGTAGAAGTCCCTGTTCTCGGGGAAGTCCTTGCAGTCTGCGGCTAGCACTCTGGTCTTGGGCGATGGTGGTTCTGTCCTCGGGCTTCGGGCTTGGATCGCGGCTTTGCGGGGGCGTTCGGTAGATGAACGCACAAGCACCTCCACTAGATGTCACGTGGTAGTGACGGTGAAGAAAGCAGCAATACGGTGGAATGCAAAACTAACTTTTATTAGGCGAACCTGTGCCCACAAAAACAGGCTACACTTATAGCACAACGATAGCGGCGAACACGCTCGGCGATCGTCGGAAATCTGATCAGCGGGTCAAGCGCGTCGGCTTTTATAGAGCAGTCGTCGAATGTTCCAGACTAATCGTTCGGACCCGCGTGCCTTCCACAAAGTTCTACACCATTCGCGTCAGGTGATGAAATCAGATACCATAAGGTTCGGCGACAACAGACAGCGGATAGAAGCATCGATAACTTTCCAGAAACTTCGGATACATGCAGGCGCGTCCCACGCTGTGCGATTACATTTGTTAGGTGTCGAAACGTCGTTGCCCGATAAAGATAAGTACACGTGTCAATATGCAATAATTATTATGCGTGGGAATAAAAGCGTAGTAGAGGGAGATGAGTGTCTTCATATTAAAGAAATTGCGAACTTTGATTAATATTCTAATTCCATATGCTGCCTTCTTTGTTAGGGACAAAACATGCTCGTCAAATTTTAGGTGTTTATCTAATATGACGCCGAGAAACAGTACACTATCAGTAGGATAAAGTACACTGGAAGCAAAGGTTAGCGATGGATACAGTGAGATATGTTTTTGTTTAGCTGAGAAGATGACAAAGTTAGATTTCGCAGTATTAATATGTAGTCTGTTTAGTTGGCACCAGGTTACAATATTTGCCACGTCGTGATTAAGCTTACACATCAATGAATCAAGACTTTTGTCTGAGGAGAAGATGGTAGTGTCGTCAGCGTAAAGGATACAGTCAGAGGACTTTAGGTACTTTGGGAGGTCATTAATGTATATTAAAAACAAGATAGGTCCTAATATATATCCTTGTGGTACACCGATGTTAGTTGTTTTAGGGTGCAAGTAAGTGCTGGAGATTGATACAGTGTATTCTCTATATTTCAAATAGTGCCGGGCCAGTTATACCAATAAAATCTAATTTAGCAAAAAGGATGTTATGAACAAGTGAATCGAATGCTCTAGAAAGGTCAATAAATAATTCGCCAGCGATATTTCCAGTGTCAATGGCCTGCCGAATCTTGTCTGTTAGAAATATTAATGCCAAATCAGTTGAGTAACCTTCCCGAAACCCAAAGTGATTTGGCGATAGGACGCAAAATTTTGATAAATAGCTTGATAAGCGTGTTACGATTAGTTTTTCGATAATTTTACTGAAGAATGAAAGTATAGCTATAGGGCGGTAGTTAGATGTTAGACGCTTATCCCCCTTCTTGAAAACAGGGATTATTTTGGCTTTCTTCAAAGAACTTGGATAGATTCCTGCTTTAAAGATAAGGTTCACTATGTGACAGAATATTTCAGGTATTAGGTAAGCTATCGTTTTTATGAGAGATGGGCTGAAGTTATCGAGACCAGGTCCTGTATTTTTTAGACTGGAAATGACTGTGACTATGTCTTCAGGTGTTGCGGGATGAAGGAAAAAGCTATGGGGTACACGGGGGTAAGTCTCGGTCAATGAATCTTCGCACTCTTCATTAGCTGAACCGAAAGCGACAGCTGGTCGATGGTGTCAGCATTATGGCGGTTTGACTGTATACTATCAGCCCGAGCATCCGGAGATGCGAGACGACTGTAACGGGAGTGCACTTGGCGTGAATCGTGATGGTGGGGGGAGGCGTCTTGTGGCGACGCCGGTCGGGGGGCCGCATGAGGAGAAGGGCCGACACAGGGCTCTTTTCAATGTGAATAGCGCTCGTCCTGTCTGCTCCTTTCTGTGTCCCTGTTTCACTTCGCGCTAGAAGCCAAAATCATGTTACCGATGTGGCCGCTGAGCAAGCGAGACCGGCAGCGTGCACGTGACTCTTGACGACGTCAGTTGCGCGTTGAAACGTCCGCTCAATGTGCCCGTAGCAGCCAGATGTGACCCAAAGAGCTACGTCGTCCGCTTACAGGGTGTGTTTGAAATCGGGGATACGGTCGAGCTTGTCGGGAAGTGAGCGAAGGGCGAGATTGAAAAGGAAAGGCGACAGGACGGCTCCCTGAGGGGTACCACGATATCCAAGAGCATACGTGGGAGACGAGAGATCTCCCACGATGACTTCGGCCGTGTGGGCTGTGAGGAAGGAGCGAATATAGTGGTAGGTGCGAGAGCCGGGTTGATGGTGGTGAGTTCGGTAAGAATAGCCAAATGGGAGACGTTGTCGAACGCCTTGTGAAGGTCGAGGCTAAGGAGAGCCTTAGTGTCCGAGAAGGTGGGCGGACCAAGAAAGTCGTGGTGGAGTAGGAAGAGGACGTCTTGTGTGGAGAGGTGGGGGCGGAAACCAATCATTGTGTGGGGGAGGAGGTGGTGAGCGTCCGTGTACGTTTGCAAGCGAGCTAGGACGACGTGCTCCATGAGCTTGCCGACGCACGAAGTGAGTGAGATGGGCCGGAGGTTCTCGATTGTGAGTTTCTTGCCCGGCTTCGTGATGAAAGACACGCGAGCGTGTTTCCATGACTGGCGGAGGTTGTCGAAGCGCCAACACTCATTCAGGAACGAAGTGAGGGCAATGACCGAAGGGGCGTCAAGATTTCGGAGAAGTTTGCTGGGAATGCAATCTGAACCGGGGCGGAGGTGGTGCGGAGCTTGTGTAGCGCCGCGTAGACTTCAGCTTCCGTGATATCGGCGTCTAGTTCGGGGTTGGGGGCCCCGGAGTAGGATGCGAGAGGTGGAGAAGAGGTGCCAGGGGGTGGCAGCTGGAGGTATTTGGCGGCCAGGTCTGCTATCAGCGACGGTGCGTAACCGGGGTAGGCCCGGACTACGCGTTGTAATTGTTGGCGAGCGACTGACTTGGCGGAAGCAGGGTCGAGGAGGTGGCGGAGGAGATGCCAGGATTACTTGCAGCCCAACTGACCGGAGATCCCTGAGCAAAGCTGCTCCCACTGTTGGCGGGCGAGCACAGTGGTGTGATGCTCGATCTCGCGATCGAGGTATGCGACACGGCGGCGCAGGCGACGGTTGTGACGTTACTTATGCCAACGGTTGGTGAGGCTCGTGTGAGCCGCTAACAGGTGGGCGAGGCGGGAGTCAATTGCCGGATGGTCCTCCGTGGTGGGGATCGAAGCGGTGACCCCGTCGAAGTCCGCCAGTAGCTGGTCGGTTCACATCGAAAGGTCCTCGATGTCGGGGGCGGCAGAGTGCAGCCGGCGGGCTCGGAACGCATCCGAATCCGTATAGCGGGTCGTGTGTGGGCGCGGCTTGCACGGGGAGGTGCGGGCTTGAGTGGCGAGGACGTAGTGGTCGCTGCCCAGGTACTGATGTGTATTGGACGAGCGCGCGTCGTGCACGTAACGGCAAAAGCTGAGTTCTGGAGTGGTGTCGCGGCACACGCTGTTGCCGATGCGCGTGGGTTGCGTGGGGTCGGCAAGCAGGGAGAGGTGGAGGTCGTGTGCGAGCTGCCACAGCCTCGTGCTTGGGCCATCGGCCTTGGAGTAACCCCCGTCCGGATGCCTGACGTTGAAGTCGCCGAGAACGAGGAGGGGGGATTTGGCTGCTCTCGCTGCAGCGGCACGGAGCAGAGCAACGAGCGACAAGTCTTTGGTGACGCGTGCGGGGGGTGTAAACATTGAGAATAAAAAGAGAGGGGCCTTCACGTCGCTGAGGTAGGACCTCGATAAAGACATGGTGGACCGTAGGGAAGGGCAGGTCGGCTCGATTGACCGTGAGCGTCCGCCGAGTGAGGATGGCCGTGACGGGATGGGGCAGAGGGTGATGAGCTACTTGGTCATGGGCGATGTAACCCGAGAGGGAAATGGTGGCGTGAGTTTCCTGTAGTACGATGACGTCAGGAGAGACCGAGGGGTCCAGTTGTTGAAGGCGTAGAAGGAGGTGGTTACGCTTGGGGCGAAAAGCACGGCAGTTCCACTGCCAAACGGTGACGACAGAGCGGTCAGCTATGATTAGTAGCGGAAGAAAAAGGTGTTGCCTCGTGTGGTGCTTGCGAGGGTCGGGCGGCAGAGGATGAGGTGGCCCGGACGTGGAGGGGTGTCTTGGCTCGGATGGTTGCGAGCATGTAAGTTTGGAGGCTATAGACCGTCTCTTGGAGAGATTGGAAGGACGTGGCGGGGGATAGGCAGTGAGGTCCGTGCGCATGTTTGATGGCTTCTTGTGCCGTGAGAAGCTCGTACATAGAGTTGAAACGGCTATCCAGCCGTTTTTCGAGGTCCACCAGGGAAGTCTTTATGGCTCCCTGGACCTCTTCGGAAAAGTGGAGAGATGCAAGGGGGGTGTTGGGTCTGCGGCGTTTCCTAGTGCCTCCTTCGGAAGTCTGAACATCCATGTCAGAGGAGGAGGCGATTGAGGATGGCAGACAGGATGGGAGCGTGATGGCTGCCTCGAGCTTCTCCTCAAGAGCTCGCAGTTTGACTTGGAAGGATTCAATTTAGGTTTTCTGTGCCGCAAGTTGAGCGGTTTGTGCAGTGAGCTGCTGTCGTAGGGAGGCGTTTTCTTGCTGCAGTGCGACGACCTGCGGCGAGGAGGACGCCGAGGGAGCGCCGGGGGGGGGGGGGGGGCGCGGGACCACGTCGACTGGGTGGGCTTAGAGGCTGGTTTGGGCGCCACCGGGGCGAGGGGCGGGAAGTCAGTGGTCGACTTGGAGGGTGGAGACGGCGGAGGACCGCGTGCCGCTTGCTTCGGGGGTTGAGGGCGCTGCACGTAGCGGTGCTTACAGTTGGAGCTATGCGTGGAGTGATTCCCGTTGCAAACGATGCAGCGGGGGCAAGCCCTCGAGCGGTGGGGGGTGAGTGTCGCCGCAACGACGGCACCTGTCCTGCTCTGGCTTGGGGCACACGTCGGTCGGGTGGCCAGTCGAGTGGCAGTTGAAACAGGCCTCCACCTTGTTGTGGAAAGGGAGGAGGCGAAGGTGGACTCCATGGTAGAAGATCCACCGGGGTAGTTTGGGGTCCGTGAGGGTGACCAAGATGTGGGCAGTCTTGAGCATACGGCGGGCACCCGCAATAGAAAGTGCACCACTGCTTGCCTGCAGATCATCAAGGATGGCTTCATCCGTGAAATCGTCGAAGGCGTGGTGGAATATGGCCCGTAGGGCGTCGTCCGGCGGTGGGGCGTAGAGGTGGATGGTGAAAGTGGTGCCGGACACCGTGAGGGAGGTAATGCGGAGGTAGGCTTGAGCGCGAGCCGATTCCGCAACGCTGAGCGTAAAGGTGTTGTTGACCGGGTGGATCCGCACCGTGTCGCGAGATGCGGGCTGGAGGTCTTGCAGGCTCGCTGCTTGCAGCAAGGCGGTGTATAAATGCCAAGGCTGGGGTTTGGTGAGGTCGACGGGGGTTTGGGGCGGCCGACGACGTGAATCGCGTCGGCCGGGAGGCGAGGGAGTGGAGCGTGACGGCGGGGCTGAGGAGGCGAAGCACTTGCCTGCTTCGATCGCGGCGATTTAGCTGCGTTAGCGGCGGCGAGGCGCAACGCTGGGCGGCGTTGCTCTTGGGCGCGGAGGCCTGTCGTCTGCCAGAAAGCATCCGAAAGTTCTTCGGGGGTCACCTCTTGTCCTTGGACAGCGATCTCCATGGCGATGGGCAGCCGGGAGATGGGCGACGAGGCGGCGGCGGGCGGCCGGGTAGTGGCCCCGTCGTCTGCGCGCTGGCGTGCGGGCGGCCGCATTCGAGCTAGGCCGGATAGGCCTAGGTCGGCGCACGGCGTGGTGAAGGGCTTCCCAAAACTCTCCTGGACAACCCCGGGCGAGTATTGATATAAGATTGGTATCGAAATGGTCCTGACGACTTGCTTCACCCACTCGTGAAGAAACTGTCCGGATAGGGATAAAAGAACCGGAATGAGTGCCGAAAATTGGCGGATCCGACGCGAGGTGCGTCTGCTCTCGACGCCGGCGTCTCTACACGGGCGCCCTAACCCCTCGGGCGTACCTAGGTGCCAGCATCAACGTACGGGGGACTTCTTAAGGGGAGGAGCATGTGGGGAGTAGAGTTACTGTATATGCTACCGCAGGTAGCAGAGTTGCGCGTCTGTTTTATCACGCCGCTAGCGCCCCTATTGGCAGAGCGTCATCACGTGGTAGTCAAGCAACCGTGCATTGCGGAGAAGCAGATGCCCGGGCCAATTTTTGTATTTCCCGACGCCGCCGCTGCAGCGAACTGGATTGACGCAAGTTATCGCCAGTCAAATTCAAAGCGAATCCGGCCGATCTTGGCGTTCGTTGTTCGCGTGCGCACAAGCTGCGGAGAAACAACACAACGTGCGCAGCGCATCTCACAGTTGGTTCATCGCAGTGTCTGCGCAGTCCCATCGGAATGATATAATGACCGGGTGCTCTGCTCCCGTCTGCACGAATCGCTCTAAAAGCGAAAAAGCTTTTTATTCGATCCCATTCAAACCCATGCACCACACTGCTTTCACAGAACTGTCATAAAAAATCCAGCTCACATTTTGAGGATAATGCACTGCTTTGGTTGCTTTTTCTGAACATAAAAAGGTTACACAACTAAGTAAAGATATTTCATCTACTACTGCTTATGTGAAGCAGGATGCAAGAGGAATTAATGTCGGTATTTACCATACGGTAAGGGCCTTTACTGTGTTTTGCATTATTACCCATATTGTAGCTATGTCAATCCTGTGAGAGAAAAACTTTCACTACACTCCCACAGAAGGTTACTTTTCGAATCCCTGCAGTGAAAAGGCACATAATGAAGTGGCACTTGAAGGTGTGGCTGATATCCAGTGCCTGCTAGTAGGTGGGTACGTTTCTACAGCAAATTTAATGGGGTACCAGAGTCGAAATACTAATGGTTGGTCATTTATTCACCAGTAATATTTAAGACTGCCTACACGTTGAGAGCTTTGGCACATAAGCAGGTATGCCTATTGCAAAACCCAGTATCCAGTGTCCACACTGCAGCGCCGGATTATGGACCCAGTGCCGCGCGCTGGATGCTGGGGTGCTGGGCAGGCGCGGCGTACTGGGAGGCACTGGGTACTGGTGCGAAAAACTGCTCTAGCGCGTTAAATACGCGGTGCCTGGACACCGTATATATATATATATTTTTGAGAACAGAAAGAGAGAGCATTTTGGCGCAATAAAAAAAAACCGAAAAGCTCCCATCAGGATTCGAACGTCGGACCTGCAATTCCCAAGCCCGGTACTTTACCACTACGCCACGCCAGAAGCCGTGCATCGGCGCATGATTTTCTACGTCAAGGACCAAGAAGCAGTTTTAGTTTCACAGAGAGAAGTCTCGCTCAGTCATGGTAGATGCGCTATCGCCCAGCAACTAAAGCTCACGCCTGTACCACAAAGAAAATTTAGCTGTCCATATTCAGCAGCTTGCTCGGAAGTGCCACAACACCGATTTTCACTTGGGATTGGTATTTTAACTTCGAAAAAAGACCTAAATGAACCACTGACCCGGGACGCTGTATGGGCTGTTACTACCGATTTGGATAGCCGTTTGTTGTTCTTCACGCGAAGGATATGCAACGTTTTCTTAGTTCAGTGATGCCTTTCAGTCGACACGTCTGTCTATTCATATATCTTCGTCAGAGAAGCGCAGGCTAGGACTATGATCCTTCGGCGACAGCACCTGTGTTCATGACGCGTCACATCGGCGCTCATCGCTACTTGTGCTGTTTGTGCGCTCATGCTACTTCTGTTTATTTAAGGACACTGATGCGAAAGCTGAAATATGGTGATTTATCCTTGTTAGACTTCTTGATTCCTGAGCCTAGACGCGCCGAGAGCGTGCAGATGGATTCGGCGGATTCGCTTGGCATAAGCTTCGGTGGGGACCGATCTCGGCGCCTTTTCTTGACGATCTTATTCAGTCAGCTGTTTCGATGCACTTTGTTTGCGATTAGGCGGAAAAGCAGTCCACAAGCGATGCAAAAGCGCCCACGGTCGATCGACAATACGGTAGGCAAGTTGCCTGCAAAAACAGAGTGCGGCTTCGCCGCATAGATTTGGTTGCTTGCCAGGCAAGATGGCGGACCTACGCGCAACTCTGCTACCTGTGGTAGCATATACAGTAACTCTAGTGGGGAGCACACGCGCCCATCTTCCCCCGCGCCGTCGCGTCGAGAACCGGCATAGACACGAGAGAGGCGCACTACGCCCTCTCCCGATTCTCCCTCGATCTCGGAACGCGCGCGCACCCTTTCTCCCCGACCCGCGGGCAAGTAGCTGATGGGCGAGGACATTCCCCTCGCCCAGGTAAACATGTACAAAACAGCGCTACCAGGGAAGACCCGCTCTCTTGGGACGCCGGACACCTGCACCGCCTGGACGAAGCCACCTGCCGCGACCCGTGAGTGACTTCGTTTGATTGACCCACCCAGGCAACGAGGCAAGCCTATTTATTTCTTTTACTAAGAGGACGTCCCTGTTCGAGTGTTCGTTATTGATGGTAGCAATAAACGGTGTTACAGTTGACGCCGCTCGTTGCCTTATTCGTTCGAGCCCGACGTTGCCGCGATTCCCGCGCTACGGGTTGGGAGTACCACGAGTGAGTGAGCGACTGCGTGTGGCTAGTTCCGGAGCTTGTCTTCAGCCTGTTAGGAATGGCCTGCCAGGGTGGCAAAGTGCAAGTTACTTTTCAGCCCGCTGCACGTGTTTCGATCCAAACGGGGTGGTGGCGCACTTGAGAGAACTGCGGATAACCGGCAGCCACGCGGCGAGGGGTCAGCTCAGGGGAGTTATCGAGGGGAGGTAATTGGCGGTACCTCCCCATGCGCTTTTCGGGACACCAGACAATGTGCAGCGGCGGAGGCCGCTGTGCGAGGCAGCTCTGGAATGTAGAGGCGCCGGCTGGGTTCGGGCGTGACCACCTGACTACGGGGACGCCAGACAATGGATACCACGACGACTGCGCTGCAAGGGTCGTCGACCCTCGGAGAGAGCACCGAAACCTGTGCCGCATGTGTGTGTGTGTGTAAAACCCCTACCCTCTTCTTACAAAGGCGACCACGAGGACTTTCTACGGTGACGTCGAACGATGACGTCGAACGGAGTGGTTATAAGCGGCTGTTGTCGGCTGCTAGTGTGTGCTCGTCGTCGTGCTCTGTGCTCGAAATGCACTCATGAGCTCTGTGCTCGTTTGCTGTATGCTTCATCTTGCGGGCTCAATTTGGGAGTCACGCTACACTGTGTAAATGTATCCCATGTTCGACTGTAAATACTGCAAATAAATTCCTGCTCGCCTAGTCGTGTCGCCCCAAGTTCCTCCGATCGTCCTACAAGCCCGACTCCAAATCTTACAAATTGTGGCAGTGGCGAGATCGTCCGACAACTCTTACAACTGAATGGCAGCGGTGAGATCGGACTACGGCTCCTAGATCGGCCTACGACTCAGAGACAGCAACGGCAGCTCACGGACGTTGGCACATGGTGACCGACCGGTATCCTGATCAAGTTGGAGGCGACTTGGGATTGACCACCTCTTGCAACTGACTGGATGCGGCGGAAAAGGACTGGCGATATGGTGCTAATTCAGTGGGTAAGCGTTTGGTTTTGGCTGTAAGATTTACCAGGCTTCAATTTAGCTGTGTTTGTTGATTTGATTCGCTGGGATCTTTTACTTGCATTTTGATTTGCGTGGGCATCGCAGCAAGTATTCTGTGACAGCAGAGCCAAAGCTTCAAGTATCGACCATGGTCCTATTGTGTTTGACGAGAGCTGACCTGTTGTGGTTGTGTGAAGAGCTCGAGGTAGCCTAGAGGAGGACTTGACGGAATCAGAGATTCGTGAGACCATTCTGCAAAGTGGCAGTGATTTAAAATTCATCGAACAAATGGGTAAACGAATTCTAAGCAAAAGACAGGAACGGGAATCAATTAGGCAAGAACGCCAAGAGCGTGAGCAGAGACGGCAAAAGCTTGAAAAAGAAATGGCAGCAGTGAACAAGCAGATACAAAATTTACAGCAGTTAAACGCACGAAGGCAACAGCGGCTTGAGAAATCTGTAGGCTGGTCCCCCGCGCCGGCCTCTCCCGCTGGGACCACTCCTTTCTGCTGCGGTTGCGCGTTGGCTGCTACAGCACGGCCGCCCGATGGCACAGACTGCACGGAACTGGCAGCCCCGCATGTGTGGAATGCGGCGAAGAAGAGACTCTCGAGCACCTGCTGTTGCATTGCCCATCCTTTGATGTTGAGCGCACTGCGCTTTGTGCCTCGTATCGTCGCGTGGGTCTGCCTTGCGACACGGAGGGAGCCCTTCTGTTTCCCGCAGCGCACGCCTCTATCGTCAAAAGAGTGCTTGCTGCCCTCCTTGACTTTTGCTGCGAAACGCAGCTGAGAGCGCGGCTATAAGCCCCGCATCGCTCCATCTTCAACCTTGTCCTTTTCTTTTCTTTTGCCGCTTTCTTTCCTTCTCTTCCTGATCCTTTTCTCCCCACTCCCCTTACCCTGTGCAGTGCTGTTGAGGTGTCCTCCTTTGAGAGACAGTTACGGCACTGCACTTCTCTCTTCCTTTCTTCTAAAAATCACTACACACTGTAGGCTGGACGCAGCGAAAGTGGAAAGTAGATAGCAGATTTTGCTCAAAAGCCGAGGAAAGTAGTAGTACCTGTGAGAGTAGCAGCACGTTCATAGGTGAACTCGAAGTGCTAGCAGCTAACGATGCCTTAGTGGCAACAGAGGCCGTTAAAGGCCAGAGTGAGAGCGACGAGGTGCTGTACCAACAGAGGACTGTAGAGACAGCTAGGCCAGCTGCGAACAAAAATGGCACAGTTACCGCGCGTGTGCGTCGCATCTCGTGGTATCGAGGTCGTTAGCGAGGTACAGGGTACTGTTGACCCGACAGACACGAGCACCCATGTCGAGTCAGATCTGCGAGCCGAAGTAAAGTGCGAGCTAGACGATGCAGTTGAGGGCAGTTCTCAGGATTGCGAGCTCCATAGCTCAAGGGAAGACAACTGCATTGTTCAGGGATCGGTGCGGGTCTCCGCTAGTCTAGGTGGCCAAGAGAGGGGTGATTTAGTTAAGAATGACTCAGACTGTGCGGGTAAGAGACCGATCCGGGCCGACGAAATGTGTACCGGCCAGCACGAGGCACGAGAAGGCGACGTGAAAGCGACATCAAAGAGAAAGTGCCGTAGAAGGAAGCGCGGTAAAGACCGAAATACGGTGAATAAGGTAGCGCAGCCAAACACGGCGACTGAGGCAAAAAGCCAAGGCGCGAGCAAAAGAAAGATGCGGTCATCGTTGACGATGTTGGCACCTCAAAGACGTTCGAGCCACCGGTCAAAAAGAGACCGTGAAGCATGTTCTGCACGAACGCGGACAAAGGGCACGGGGCAGTTATATTCCTCGTCGTTCCGTCGTTCTTTTCGAAGCTCAGCGTGTAGTGCGAAGGAGCGCAAGGTGGCAAGACGAGACGAGGTGGTAGGGAGTCGAGACGCGGTCGGTCAAGTTAGTAATGAAAGCGTGGCCCCAGGACGCAAATTGGCCAGAAACTGTAACGTGTTGAAGGAGCTCCTAGTGTGTCAGCCCTTTTGTTGTTCCTGGGTAGCCAGAGTAGCTTATGAACCGCGACCACCTAGTGTACGGCTGAAAGTATGAGTCAGTTGTAAACGTTTGGAACGGGAGGCCAAGAGAGCGTCCGTAGAAGTGAAACGTGGTGTGTTTTTTTTATCATTGGAAAATTTCGCGATTTGAGACAGTTTCTTTCAATAAGTAAGGTGTGAGCTTTATGTTTTGTTTGAGAAGCTCGGAGGTTTGAAAGATTCGGTTTAGGTACAAAATTTAGGTACAACCTGTAGTCTCGCGAGTTGTTAGTTAATGAGTAGATAGGCTTTCATTTTGTGTGTGTGAGTAACCTGAGTGTCAAGGTTATCGGTGAGGGGCCTATCGTAACGCGCGTGTGTTTTAGTTAACCTTCTTTTTTTGTGTTTTTTATTTTCTAAGGTTAAGTGCGTAGGTTATCAGTAAGTGCGTAATGTGCACTGAAAAGCGTTCTTAGTTCCTTTAGCGCGTGTCCTGTGTGGACGAAAGGAACCAGATTTATGATTGGGTTGCTGGTGTGTGTTGAGGGCAGCAGTATTCTGACTTCTTTAGTGAGCGTGCGTAGAACTACTAATTCGCAGAAGCATTTTTCAAAGGGTTCTGCGGTGTGCGTAAGTTACGCAAGTGTAGTTGCTCGGTTAAGTTACGTGTCCTGATTGGACTAGAGAAAGACACGTGAGTAAGCGTGATGAAACGTTTGCGTGCGACGCAAGCACGTGTTCGAAATAGGGACCACAAAGCTAGCGCGTTTGTGATTACGTACCTATGGAGTTGGCCAGAGTGTTCAGTGGCAACAGTACGTGAGATAAGTACGCCACTGCGATAGGATAAGAACAGGCTGTTCGTGAAGTTAGACTGCTTAAGTTATGTTCGGGTATTGGTGGTTGAGATACTTCAGTTTAATTCTGCGTAAACCTTTGCTCTTGTGCAGCGCGATGGTCAGGTTTGATCGAACTCAAGGGGAACGTGAACGCTCGCTTTGGCGGCACGAAATTTTGCGGCAAAATTTGGGGCTCCCAGTTGAGTGGCTTGCATTGAAATTTTGATGGGAAGCCTGGTAGGTTAACAGCAGATTCCGGGCGCTTGAACGCTGAGCGGCATTGTGTTGCCGGGTCGACTCTTCTGTGCCAGTTGTTGTGAGATGGTTGAAGGCATTCCAAGTGCGCAGGGGTTGCAGAGAGCAAAGCCATCGTCTTGCTCGCCAGCTATTCTCTTCCTGCCCAGCGGTTGCCAGCACTGGCCAGGCGAGATTTTCCGTGCCATGGAGGAGCTGTTAGGAATGGCCTACCAGGGTGGCAAAGTGCAAGTTACTTCAGCCCGCTGCACGTGTTTCGATCCAAACGGGGTGTTGGCGCACTTCAGAAAACTGCGGATAACCGGCAGCCACGCGGCGAGGGGTCACCTCAGGGGAGTTCTCGAGGGGAGGTAATTGGCGGAACCTACCCATACGCTTTTCGGGACACCAGACAATGTGCAGCGGCGGAGGCCGCTGTGCGAGGCAGCTCTGGAATGTAGAGGCGCCGGCTGAGTTCGGGCGTGACCACCTGACTTCGGGGACGCCAGACAATGGATACCACGACGACTGCGCTGCGAGGGTCGTCGGCCCTAGGAGAGAGCTCCGAAACCTGTGCGGCATGTGTGTGTGTAAAACCCCTACCCTCTTCTTACAAAGGCGACCACGAGGACTTTCTACGGTGACGTCGAACGATGACGTCGAACGATGACGTCGAATGGAGTGGTTATAAGCGGCTGTTGTCGGCTGCTGGTGTGTGCTCGTCGTCGTGCCCTGCGCTCGAAATGCACTCATGAGCTCTGTGCTCGTTTGCTGTATGCTTCGTCTTGCGGGATCCATTTGGGAGTCACGCCAGACTGTGTAAATGTATCCCATGTTCAACTGTAAATACTGAAAATAAATTCCTGCTCGCCTAGTCCTGTCGCCCTAAGTTCCTCCGATCGTCCTACAAGCCCGACTCCAAATCTTACAAATGGTGGCAGCGGCGAGATCGTCCGAGAAGTCTTACAAGCCCTAGCCGCACGCAGAGTGGAAGCCCCCCCCACACACACACACGCACACGCACACACACACACACACACGCACACACGCACGCACGCACGCACGCACGCACGCACGCACTTGAGTCAAGATCGTAAAAATGAATGGCGTGTCGAAAGCGAATTGAACCGAACGCATGCTATTCGCACTGGCCTATAGTAACTAAAGTGATTTTGCCCTGTAACTCACTAATTAATTAAGTTTTTTTACGTAACGTTTTGATTATTGGTTGATGACCAAATTTTAAAATGCGCATTTGTAGAGCGCCTCCAGAAACCACCGATCGAATTGTTTCCTGTACGATACGTCTCACGTAGTCCTTTTTTCCTGGTTGCAAAGAAAGCCCTCTAATTATTAAAAAAAAAGAACCACGTGATGCAGCGCTTGTGCAGTGGTATCGTGCTGCTCTCAAGCGTGCGTTTGGTGAACAAGGTCGGCTGCATCGTGACTGGCGACGGGGAAGCGGCAGGGCGTTCTTTTGCTTCCTCGGCAGCGCTCGGCCAGCGGCATGCATTTGCGCCGCCATCCGACGGGAACCCCTGGCCCTGCTGCAAACAACCGTCATAACGCCCTGCGGCTTCCCCGTGGCCAGTCGCGATGCAGCGGGCCTTGTTCACTGCACGAACGCTTGAGAGCAGCACGATACAAGCGCTCCGTCACGTGGCTTTTTTCATAATTCGTCGCCAGCGCTCATTGATATGAGTGCGGAGCATCGCAAGAATCTGTGAATTGCGCCTCTTTTGGAGTGCCTATTTGACTTCCCGGCGACTCGCCCTTCCCACAATTAGCCCACGCTGGCTTCTTTATTGGCGTGAGATGTCAACTTATCTCCAGAAGTACATCCGCTCATGCTCAGCATGCCAACGCTTCCAGTCTACTGCTCACTGTCCTTGCGGTACCTTGCAGCCAATTGCGTGCCCTTCTCGGCCATCTGACGGTGCCAGCATCGACTTCTACGGCCCTCTACCCTGCACACCTAATGGGAATTGCCCGATTGTTGTTGCCGCAGATCGCCTGACGCGTTATGCAGAAACAGCTGCCCTACGAAACGCCACAGCCCGCGACGTTGCGTCCTTCCTCATGCAACACTTCGTCCTTCGCTATGGTGCGCCCCAGGAATTTCCCAGTGACAGAGGACGTGTCTTTGGTTCCAAGCTAGTTAACACACCCCTGCAGGCCTCACTGTCCATCGCACCACTACTTCCTATCACCCGTAGACTAACAGCATGACAGCGATTTAACCGCCCTTCAGGTGACATGCTATCCCTATACATTGCGTTGGACCACACCAACATGGTACCTCATTTTACCATACGCGACTTACGCCTAGAACACCGCCTCACAGGTCACGACGGCGTCTTCCCCATTGTTCCTCGCATACGGCCGTTAGCCTTCCTGCTCTCCCTTGCCGACCCCGCGAGTGCACGCCGCTGTCTGAGGCTTCTGCAGACACGCCGAGCAGTGCCGACAGCTCGCCCGCTCTTTTACGACTGGAGACCAATGACAGCAAAAGTTGCGTCGTGATGAGGACCAACCCACCCGCACATATCTGCCGGACTCTTTATTCTGGATACCTTTGACTACTCCCGGTCTTTCCTCTGAACTCTAAGCCAAGCTCCATGGTCTCAACGGTGTCGAGCAACAGACTCTCAATTACCTCGTCGAGTCAGTCACGCCATCCGCTGACTTAAGAGGAAGCTTTAGCTCGGGCCCAACTCCGACGCGGCCTATTCAAATACATGTAAAACGCAAAAACGTTTTTATGAGATAATCCCTGTACCGATTTTGATGAAATTTGTTGCATTTGAAAGAGAAAGTTAAATTCTAGTGACTGTTGGAAGCCGAATTTTGATTTAGGGCTTGAATTCTCTTAAAACGATTTTCAAATATTTGACCGTTAGAAAAAAATAGAAGCACGAAGTTTACAAATTCATAGCTCTGCATCAAGAACTGATATCGCGGTTCTGTAAACGGCATCTATTAGATCATTCAAAGCGGACAAATTCAATATGTCATTTTACATCTTACGTGAATTTGTTACGTTGGTCACAGCGGTTTTGCAAAAGTTGTATTTTCCTATGATTATTTTTTTTTATATTCATGTGTAACATATCAATTTTGTCCGCTTTAGATGTACTATTAGATGCAATTCACAGAATTGTATTATCATTTTTAGTGGTTGAGTTACAGGGTTTTAAACTTGATAGTTTCGTTTTTTGAAAATGTTGGATTTTTGCCAATTTTTAATAAAACATTGACGACCTAACTCGAAAATTCGAAACCAACAGTCACTAGATTTTAGGTTTGTCTTTTAAGTTCAACAAACCTAGTCAAATTTGGTGCATTGGTTGCTGAGAAAAACGAATTCTCCTTTTACATGTATTTAGATAGGAGCACTCGAGCTAAAGCTTCCTCTTAAGGCGCCGTGGACGTGAGAGGGTGCATGTGCAGCGACTCGAAGTGTACTGCGACCCAGTCGTCCTCTCCCCCCCTTGAGTCGCCAGGATCCCCGCGGAGAACTTGTAGAGACAGGCTTCAGGCACGTCGTGAACGCCTCGCCCGAGGATAGGGCTCGCGCGCTCGGCGCCTCACGCTCGACCTGCTTGTTCATCCTTCCGGCTGTGTAATTGATCCGCATTATATATATATATATATATATATATATATATATATATATATATATATATATCGCGTGAAGCCAACAAAAAGGCACCAATGGCAACAACGGGGAAATTACTGGCACTTACTACTTCAAAGAAACAAATGATGCATTAATGGAAATGAAAGTGGATGAAAAAACAACTTGCCGCAGGCGGTGCACGAATCCACGTCTTCGCAATTCGCAACTGCGATGCTGCTACCAACTGAGGTACCGCTGTTATTCCATCCACTTTCTGGGGTATTTATGTTTATCTAGTAGAACTAACCCTGGAAATATGACTAATACACATCGGGCCCTTCGGTTTCCTCTCTTCTAGTTCACACACAAACCGAACACATATCTCCCGCAGGCCATGCAGCTCCTTCTGGTGGCGCCCCCCGTCGACGGGCACCGTCTGGCTCCGCGTGACCTGTGTTCTGCTCCTCCTGTGCGCTCTGCCGAAAGGAGGCCAACCTCGGCGTCGGCGCATATTTGACGACTGCCCCGAGGGCCGGCTTCCGGTGGCCGAGGCTGACCTCGTGCTCACCGCCACCGTGGAACGGCTGCTCCAGGATGGGGCGCAGGTGCGTCTCGCCACGCAAAAGAACCACACTCAATTGGTCAAGCTATACGGGCGTGCTTTAGCGAGCTGGGCGGGAGGGTCTCAACAAACTCATTTGACGCCACAGCAGAGGGCTCCACTACCTCCATGTATACGATGCGCACTAAGTAGGACAGGACAGAATGTGTGAATAATGTATACAACGTGGAAGGGGAGCTTTACGCAGGCCACTGTTGGTCTTTCAGCAAGAGTCACGCAGAATTCATTGCAAATGGTCGATAGGTTTCTGGTACAATAATATTCGCTAGTTAGTAAGAACTAAACGTAAAATTACAAGAGAAAAATATTCTCGTACGACCTCCCCTTCCCCTGCACCTCAGAGTGGAAAAGTTAGTTGACAGCTTTTTTTAAAAAATGAAGATTCACATATTTGTATCTGTGAATACAGTTGACTACAATTAAATGAAATTATGGGGTTTTACGTGCCAAAACCACGATTTGATTATGAGGCACGCGTGTAGTGGAGGGCTCTGAAATAATTTGGACCACCCGGGGTTCTTTAACCTGCACCTAAATATAAGTGCACGCGTGTTTACGCATTTCGCCTCCATCGAAATGCCGCCGCCGTAGCCGGGATTCGATTCCACCACCTCGTGCTTAACAGCCCAACACCAGAATAAAGTTGAGAACGTCTAGATATCTTTAGGATGTTCTCGGAGTGTATCAAGGGCAGGCTGACGGGTGAAGTGTTTTCTTAACAATTTCGCAGACGCTGAGGTATTCTCAATCATAGAACTTCCTATAAAAATATTCACACAAACTTTCCGTTGACACGTGGGAACTGACTGCCTCCCGGCAAACGTCGACGTAGGGTATGAAATTTCAAAACTTTAGTATATTACACCTTTATTTATGGAGAACTCATGCAGCATGGATATATGGTCGCTGCATAGACAGACATGCTCGCTGTAGGACTGGTTCAAATATTGATGTGCGAGATGTGCATCAAGATGTAAAAGAAAACGAATGTCATGAAATTTTGTATAGCTTTCTGAAAGGCTGCATTCGGTGGAAGGTTTCTCTTGCTATTACAGTCACTTTAGTGAAGGCTGGAGCATATTACATGTTATGTTTAGGTAAGCTTCTTCAGGGTGTGCTGATGTGTAAAGGAATCCTCAGTGTCGCGGTTCGAAAAAAGATAATTTACTGTCTCGATGAATCTAAGATTGTCAGTTGCGGACACGTTGTATATGTTATGCTCGCAGTAAGGGCCAGGATGTCCTTAATTGGCTTTTCCGGTACTTAAATGTTCATGCTTCGTGCACGATTTGTGCACGATGAATGTGCTCAAGCACATTCGTCGGCATAGCTGCTTATTCTTTGGTCTATTCCGCGATTAGCAGAACGCAAGCGTGACTTCACTATGCCAGCAGCCGCGAGGAAAACGAATCCTCTGACGACTTCTTTGGGGCATCTATAGCAGAGCCGCAGACTCGTTCTGTGTAGGACGGCAAGTTGCTCATGTACAGACTTCTCAATCGTGTCATAATTCACGGTGACGCTGTAATGCTAACACATCCTCATATGTACAGATTGTTGTATTTATTACTTCTCATTTGATTGCATTTATTGATGGCCTTGTGGCCGTTACAGAGTGGCTGAAAAGCAGCACGTACAATAACGATACAATTCATAAGTAATGCAGTAATAACAGATAGAAACAGTGAAAATACGTATAAAAATACATAAAAAGAAAAAGAAATAGATTATAGTCAGGTAATGCAGCGAGCGCACGCACGCACGCACGCACGCACACACACACACACACACACACACACACACACACACACACACACACACACACACACACACACACACACACACACACACACATTATATATATATATATATATATATGATAAGTGTGGTTTCTCGCTGTCACGCGGGTATGCCGGTAAAGGAAAGAAAAGAAAAAAGGTAAAGGTAAAGGTAAAAGAAAAAGGTAAAGGAAAGAGAGAGCAGCATTACATTGAAGTACTGCGTGTTACAACATAGTCATTCTAGATGCAAACATTTCAATCGTAAAGCTTTCACGTACCGGTGCAGGTAAGTCATACCATTATTTCATCGTTCTTGGAAAGAAGGAGCAGGTACACAGATTGGGGTTTGTCGAAAAAGAGGCCGTGTGTCTGTTTCTCCTCAAGTGTCGACCCCTCATTGTGTTGTTAGAGGTGGTGTACTGTCAATATTAGACTAGTTTTTAGCAAGGAGGGAAAAAAATTTTGCCGAATTGCACGCTCCCTTTCGGCTAGTCCAGGCAAGTTTAGCTGTCTTAACATTTGGGAAACAGAGTCTGTGCGAGCGCACCTGGAAAGTATAAACCTGGCTGCTCTACGTGGAACCTTTTATCGTTTATCGATCAATTCAGCGTGGTCGGGGTTCCATTTAATATGGTATATTCCAGCGCCGGCCTCACATAGGCTAGGCTTACCGTTAGTTTTGTAGACTGAGATGCGGATTGTAGTTTCCTTCGAAGGAACCAGAGCTTCTTTCCCAATTTTTTCCAGACATCCATGATGAGCTCGTTCCAACTTAATTTTTTTGTTATATTTAGCACAAGGTACTTAAACGTGTCAACTCCAGCAAGTGTGGCTGAGTTCACTGCATAGTCAGGTTCAACGACATACTTATCTTTATTTGTTATGCGTTATACAAACATTTGTCTTCATTTATTTTCCTTTTACATCTTTTGCGCCACTTTAAATATTTGTTAAGGTTCGTTAAGCGACTGTTGATCTTCTTTGATATTTATTACTTTGTACAAAAACAATCATCAGCAAGCACCCGTTCAGTTATTCCTTTGTCAATGCTAGAAGAAACGTCAATGACATAGACTAAGATAAGCAATAGGCCCATCACCCAACACCATAAGGAACGCCTGCGGTCAATTTCAACGGGTATAATTTTTAACACCGGAGCTGTTCCGAGTCGAGCCTTCGCCGCCTGGCGTCCGGCATCACGCAAGGTTCCGACCACCAGAGGACGCGGCCAGGGTAGGAGGGAGAGAGCGCTGCGCAGGCTGACACGGGCTGGACAAGTCTTGAAGTGAGCTCGCAGTAAAATTGAGCATGAAGAACGACTGAGGAATATGGAAGAAAGTAAATTGGCTGGGGGAGTGCTCGGGTAGGGGAAACATTGACTCACAGTGGAGGAAAAGAACTAGGAAGCTTGCCAGTAAGTATATGGCCAGTAGGGTGAGGCACACAGCAACAAAGAACGTCAAGCGGAAAGTTAGAGAGGCTGAAATAATCTCATGGGTGGTGACAATGGAAAAGAAACCTGCCTTGAGTAACTACTTAAGAGGAAGAAACGAACTCAGGAAAGAAACTATTTGTGATAACTCAAAGGGAAGCTCATTACTTTTCGAAGCGAGATCGGGATGCCTTAGAACACTCACCTATAAAGCGAGATATAAGAAGGAAGAAGAAGCATGCGCTTGCTGCGGTAAAGCTAGAGAAACTATGGAGCACGTTTTATTAGAATGTGAAGGCGTCTACCCAACGGTCGATTTAAGCACCACTGGCCTCCTTGAAGCCCTTGGGTTCAGCGAGAGCAGTGGAAAAGTAAACATGTCCGCAATACAGATTAGTCAGAGGCGATTGGAAGATTGCCGGAAGAAAAGTAGGGAAACGACAAACAATGGAGGCGTACAAAAACAAAGTTCTCAGTAGGGGTGCAGGAACTTTGGTTATGGGAATTCAGCGTGGGTTTTTTCCCTTTGTTTTTTTTTCTTTTTAAGATAGGTAGGACATTGGACAATAAAAAAAAGCTTGGTGGCGCAGCCCACTACCCCGTTCCAAAGGGGACGCTCTTAATATTCATCCATCCATCCAGAACAAATAGGGGTGTATGCGGTTACAGAAGCACACCTTAGAGACTCGGAAGAGCCGCCAATCATTGAGAAATATGATTGGGAAGGAAGCAACAGAACCAACTCGGAAAGAAAGGGAGGGGGAGTCGGAATGCTCATCCATCAGAGAGCAAAATGGAAAAGAGTAAATTCAAAATATTTAGAGTATCTTTGGTTATTATATACAATGAGTGGAAAGAAAACTTAGCTGGGCATAACGTATTTGTGGAACGGAAATAATTTCAGAGAGAAGAATCAAGAGTTAGTGGAATGCCAATATTAAGGGTGTCGGGAATGGTGCCGAAATTATCCTATTAGGGGACATGAATGCCTGCATACAGGATTTTGATGGCTATACCGACAACAACGGGAAGTCAGTACTAGATCTTTGTGAGCAACATAATATCGTTATCGTGAATACAGGGCCTCAGTGTGACGGGCAGACCACGTGGAAAGTAGGAAACCGGCAATCGACTATTGATTACTGTCGGATGACAGAAGAAATTCATGATACATAGTTTTTCATTTATTTATTTATTTATTATTTCATATACCTCATAGGCTCCAGAAGGAGTATTGCGTGAGGGGTGTGGTACAGATAACAATTGTGGAGCAAAAACATAGTTTTTGTTACATAAATATGAACAGAACGAGATCAAATAATAAACAAAGAACGCGAAATAAACAAAGATAGAAAGCAAGGAAGGTAAACGAACAGCAGTTAGCTTTTCAGTATACAGTAAAGCAAACAACCTTAGAACAAATGCTTACATAAATAAATAACAATGAAGTTAAAAGTAACAAAACAAAACAGATACTTGTTTTTAGCTAAGTACTATCCAAATATGCAGTGATTTTTGTCTGAAGATTAATGGGCCGTTAATGTCAGCGATGTTATCAGGAAGACCATTCCACAGTGCAATCGCACGTGGCAAAGCTGAGCAGTTGAATGCATTGGTGTGACCGAAGATGCGTTGGAAACTGAGATGATTATGCAGACGTCTAGATGTGCGGGAGGGACGAACGAGTGGGAAAGTAGATGGACGTACATTGTGCATGATTTTGTGCAGAAGACAAAGTAATGCTATATTCCTGCGCGATTCCAAAGATGAAAGCGACAACGACAACTTGATGCTAGTTACGCTCGAAAATGGGCTATAATATTTGGCAATGAAACGTGCAGCACGGTTTTGGATCGAGTCGAGAAGATGGATTAGATATGCCTCATGAGGTGACCACATAGAAGCTGCGAATTCGAGCTGCGGTTGCACTAATGTTTGGTAGGCCATCTTTCTAGTGAGGGAAGGAGCGCTGCGAAGGTTACGTTTTAGATATCCGAGAGTGCGCGATGCTTTAGCCGTTATTTTCTCAATGTGGGATGTCCATGAAAGGCTAGGTGTTAGAATAATTCCAAGGCACTCGTATGAAGATGTGCGAGCGAAGATACTATTGCCAAGTGAGTAACTGAAAATGGAGTAGGACTTTTTGCGAGTAAATGTCATTAGATTGCATTAGTTAGCGTTTAGGGTCATTTGCCAATCCAAACACCAGTTAGTGACACATTGGAGGTCATGTTGAAGAGCAATATGATCAGCGGGGGAGCGGATTTGACGGTAGATAACGCAGTCATGTGCGAATATTCGAACACTGGATGTAATGTTAACTGGCAAGTCATTGATGAAAATCGGGAAGAGTCCAAGGACACTTCCCCGAGGTACGCCTGATGCTACGTTACTGAAAGGGCAAGAGTACTGGTCAATGACAGGGGACTGCTTTCGAAAAGACAATAAGTTTCTTATCCAAGAAACTGTTAGTTCGTCAAGGTTTAAGCATGAGAGTTTAGAAATGAGGCGACAGTGAGCCACGCGATCAAATGCTTTAGGGAAGTCGTGGAATATTGAGTCAGTCTGAGCATTGTCGTCCATATTTTGAAAAAGATCTGTAGTGAATTCAATTAGTTGTGTCTCACATGAAAGGCCTTTTCTGAATCCATGCTCATATTTAAAAAAGAAGTTATTACATTCTAAGTGATGAACGACATTAGTAAAAATTATGTGTTCGAGTAACTTGCAGGGAACGCTAGTTAGTGATATGGGACGGTAATTACTCACATCGCTCTTGTCACCTGACTTGAAAATGGGTATGATTTTGCCAACTTTCCAATCATTCGGCAGCTCCCCTGTTGACAGTGACTGCTGAAATATATGACTAAGGATTGTACTGGAAGGGACTACTGTATGCTTGAGGATTTTCGTGTTGATGCCATCAGCGGCTGTTACGGTAATAGGAGTCATATATTGGTAATCAGAGTCTGCCATCTTTGGCATATTCGAATGGTCTTCCTTTGTGAACGTGGAAAGAAAGTAGTTGTTAAATACAGATGCGCAGTGCTCTCGCGGTATGGGAAGACCAGTGCTATCCACGAGTGTGGGAGTGTCAGTGTTGTTTGAAGGAGATATGGTTTTCCAGAATTTCTTAGGATTATTTCTTATCCGTGACTGAAGGTCATCGGAAAAGAATTTACGCTTTGCACGACGAAGGGAACTGCAGTAGGCTTTTTCGCCAGCTTTATGTTTATTCCACGAATATAACGTGCTGACACTTTTGGCTGCCCTGTATAAACGTTCCTTTTGGTTTTTTAACGCATTCAAAGTTTTATTAAACCATGGTTTGGAGCAGTTGGTGCGAAATGAGATCTGAGGTATGTATTTATTTGCTAGACGTACTAGTTTTTCTTTAAAAAGGCACCAATTTTTGTTGACTGATCGTTGAGACAATGTTGCGATAAATCTAGACGAAAAGCATTGTAAATCTCGGTTAACAGCATTATAGTCTGCTCTTTTATAGTCAAATATTAGTTTTTTTTGTTAGATTACGTGTACATGAAGGTGTGCGAACTGTAAATTCCAATAACGAGTGGTCACAGAACCCATCAGTGATTGAAATGGTGCTAACTCTATTAGGTGATGTTGTTAGAACAAGGTCTAAGACGTTAGTAATGCGCGTTGATTGGAGGACAAGTTGCTCAAAAGAAAAATCAAGGATGAGCTGGACAAAGTCATTAGATGCACGCGAATTGCCTCTTAAGTTAGGCCAATCTATGTCCGGGAAATTAAAATCACCAAGAATGAATATATCAGCTTTAGGGAATTTAGAACGAACAGCAGTAAGGTTCTCACGCAAGTTAGAAACGAAATTATCAGTGCTGTCAGGAGGCCTGTAACACACTCCGTAAAGTGACTTTGATAGTGTCAATGTTATACAAACCCACACTATCTCAATGGCGGAGGGTATCGGTACTATAAACGAAGTGATGTGTTTCTTTATTGCCAGCAAGACACCACCTCCTCTTGGATTATGTCTGCCTCGGCGATAAATGACATAGTCCTCTGCATCAGGAAAAACTTCGCTGTCATTCACGTCACCACAGAGCCAAGTTTCCGTTAGTGCCAAAATATCATAGTTACTATTTTCAAAGTACGATACAATTTCGGTGCGTTTAGAAATTATACTACGAATGTTAGTAAATGACAAAGCAAGGTACGAAGGGTCGATGTGTGTATGTTGCGCAGCAGAGGAGTTGTCAGACGGGCATGTTATCGGGTTAACTTCTAGCTATCGCGAAATTGGTACCACGGTATCGGACAGCGAGTCATACCTGTAAGGGTGTTATCTACTCGCAGTTTGTCGAGGGTTAACTTCAACGGTACGCCCTTGGTTTTTGCGAAGGCAATTAGCTTGCGTCGGGCGATGCGCGTTTGGAGGGAAAAAATCTTCGCGAGCAGCGAATTCCGTGCCTTTGAATTTATAGCCATTTTCTATTATGCTTTGTTTCTCTTTAAAAATGTTCATTTAGCAATTATTGGCTTGTTCTTCTCTCTGTGGAACTGGCCAAGGCGGTGTGCGCGTTCTATTTTGGTGGGTTCGATGGCGATGCCAAGGTGTTCTCTGCACAAGTTGATAACTTTTCATTCAGATGATGGCCACGATTTGTTTCGATCATCAGGGATGCCAAAGAAGAGTAAATTACACCGCCGAAGTCTGTTTTCGGCATGCTCGCAACGCATCTCTATTTTTTTAAGCTGCCTCGAGATAGCATGGAATTCTTCAGGAGACTCGGGTAATGACCTATTGCCAAAATTTTTAATCGATTCGAGATCGCCCTCAACAGTCTGAAGCCTGAAGTTGAGAGAAATGGCCATCGATGAGGAAGGGTTTAGCAGCATAGGGAGTGGCCATAAACGCGCCATTTTGAAAATGGGATATATACTTGGGCAAAAGGCAAGGATCACAATATGGCCAGTCCAAATTTGAACGCTGAGGAAATAAGAAATATAATCAAGAGAGAACTTGGCAAGTGGCCAAATAAAAAGTTGGATTATAGTGAGCGTCAAAGTGTAATAACGACAGAAATACGAAAAAAGAATTAACATGCCCGTTGGAAAGAAACAAAAAGAAACCGAAAAGCTGATGGAACAGGGAGATACGAGAAGCGATTGCCGAATGACAGAAAGCATCCCAGAGCACAGGCCGACAAAAAAAGCGCAGTTGTCGCAGGGCGAAGTAGCCAGACAATGCTTAATTTACCGGGAGAAAAAAAAATCTATCGTTCAAATACTAGTGCACACAAAGATAAAAGATGAAAGTGAACGTTGGTTGTTTAGAAATACGTGAGAAAAAGAAGGCTGCACCTAGAATATTTTGGAACCACATAAAATTATCAGGCAGGAAGTCAGCAACAATAAACAACATACACTAGACGAAGATGGAAACAAACTGGAAGGAGAAGCGGCAATAAATTACATCCGAAAAATAACAGCCGAATCTTTCCAAGGCAATGACGAGATTGTATTTGAAGAAAAAAAGAGCATGAAAGAGAACCAGATGGAAAAGGAGCTGGTGCTGACAAATTGCAACTGGAAGAAAGCCGAAGAGAAAATTTTTAAGCACAGAGGCACAGGGCTAGACGAGGTTCCCGTTAGGCTGATTAATGAATTAGGACCAAGAAGTAAGTAAGCTTTGGTGAAAGCAGTGGAAAAAACTTTAAGATATAGACAAATACTAGCCAGTTGGCGACAAAGTCGAATGAATTTAATTTATAAAGGTAAGGGGGAGGAAGATAGAATTTACTCGCATAAGCCATTGATGATTACATCGGTAATGCACAGGTTAGCAATGCAGGTAATCAAATTGAAGTTGCAAGCATGGGCAGAGAATGATGGCATTTTGGGAGAACTTCAGCATGGATTCATATTAGGTAGGCGTCTGGAGGATAACTTATTTGTCCTTACTCAGTGTATTGAAATATGAAGAGTAGAAAGGAGACCGCTATATGTGGTCTTTTCCGACATTACAGGAGCGTATGACAACATAGACTGCAACATTTTGTGGGATATTCTGGAAGGGGCAGGCTAGGGGGACAATTGTATGCAGCGTTTGAAAGAGATTTACCTAGAAAATATCGTTTGGTTCGAATTGGAAATGATAAGCAGAGATGAAAAAGTTTATATCAACAAGGGACTGAGGCAGGGATGTCCTTTATCCCCACTGCTGTTTATGATGTACATGGTGAGGATGGAGTGGGCGCTAGAAGGAAGTAATACCGGCTTTTATCTCTCATACAAGCAGGCGGGTACAGTAGTAGAGCAGCAGCTTCCAGGTTTCTTTGATGCGGACGACATTGTGTTGCTAGCAAACAGGCAAAGTGATTTGCAACGTCTGGCTAATATCTGTGGTGAGGAAGGCAACAATTTAGGTTTTAAATTTAGCGTTAGAATATCAGGTGTTATGGTATTCAATGAAAACAGTGAACAGACAGTGGAGATACAGCTCGAGGAAATACCTCTGGTAACAGAATATAAATACCTCGGTATATGGATAAGTCAATGCAATAAATATATGGAAACACAGGGAAATACAATAACAGCAAAGGAGAAGAGAAATGGCACCATAATGAAACACTGAGTGCTATGGAGATACAATAGATACGGCGTACTCCGGGGTATGTGGAAAGGCGCAATGGTTCCAGGACCTACATTTGGAAATGCGGTTGTGTGCTTGAAATAAGGGATATAATCAGGACTGGATGGCAACCAAAGGTCAGTGGTACGCCTCGCATTGGGCGTTCACAGGAAGACTACAAATGAAGCTGTGCAGGATGATATGGGCCGGAAAAGCTTTGAAGTGAGAGAAGCTGGCAGTAAAATTGGTTATGAAGAGTGACTGAGGAATATGAAATAAATAAATGGACTGGGAAATTTTGAGGTATTTGTACAGTAAACACAGTAATTCATAGTGTAGGAACAGAACTAGGAAGCTTACCAGCAAATATTTGTCCTGTAGGGTGGGCAACACAGAAACGAAGAATGTCAAGCGGAAAGTCAGAGAGGCTGAGATAATCTCATGGGTGGCGGCAATGGAAAAGGAACTTACTATAAGTAACTACTTATATATAACTTACTTACATATAAGAAGAAAAAAAACGGAATCAGGAAAGAAACAATTTATGATAACTGAAAGGGAAGCTCATTATTTTTCAAAGCGAGATCGGGATGCCTTAGAACACGCAACTATAACGGGAGATATAAGAACGAAGAAAAAGCATGTGCTTGCTGCAGTAAAGCTAGGGAATTGATGAAACGTGTTTTATTAGAATGCGAGGATATCTGCCCAGCGGTCGCTTTAGGCATCTCTGGCCTCCTTGACGCCCTTGGGTTCAGCGAGAGCAGGAGGAAAGTAAACATGTCCGCAGTGGAGATTATAGTAAGCGGCGATTGGAAGATTGGAGGAAGTAGGGAAGCGGCAAATACTGGAGGCCTGCGAAACAAAGTTCGAAATAGGGGTTCATAAAGTTCTGTTACGTGAATTCGTAGCCAGCCTTTCTTCTTAGTTGTAACATAGGTAGGAAATGAGGCGGTACAATAATAAGAGCTTGTTGGGGCAACCCACCAAGTCCCTTCCCGCCGGGGCGGGGGAGTGTCATTTAACGAACTACTTCCGCTGCACAAAGAAAAATCTAACTAATACTTTTTTACAATTTAGTCTTTTGAACCTCGCGTTATTACCGGTGTAATAAGATGATTTATTATGAGGCACTAGGCCCAGTCTAGTAGCACTGGCAGTAGACGAAAGCTGATCACGCGCACAGCCGACACAAGAGCGCCTTCTTCGTCTTCGTCTTCACCACAATGGCCCCCGGGAGAGAAGAGGAGCCATCCTGGCGACTTACGGCGTAGGTAGGATGAGGGGGTCATAGTACGGCTTAAGTCGGTTGACATGAACTGTGTCACGCCCGCGATGCCTATGGTCGGGTGAAGGTGTCACAGGTTCCACAACATAGGTGACAGCGTAGGGACGGTCTATGACGCGGTAGGGGCCATCATAGCGTGCAAGGAGTTTGGTCGAAAGGCCAGGGCTGTGAGGCGGGACCCACAACCAAACAAGGGAACCAGTCGGGAAAACTGGTGTAAGCGCGCCACTGTCACACCGCAGCTTTTGACGACCTTGAGCAGCGGTCGTAAGGGTTCGCGCGAGCTGCCTACAGTCCTCGGCGTATTTGGCGGCTTCAGACACAGTCGTGCATTCGGAAGCGTCGGGTCGGTATGGGAGCATTGTGTCCATAGTACACGAGGGCTCTCGTCCATACAGCAGAAAAAAAGGGCGAAAAGCCAGTGGTAGCTTGTGTGGCCGTATTATAGGCATATGTGACGAAAGGCAAAACAGTGTCCCAGTTACTGTGATCCGAGGCGACGTACATAGTCAACATGTCACCGAGTGTGCGGTTGAACCTCTCTGTCAAGCCGTTCGTTTGCGGGTGGTAGGCTGTAGACTTGCGGTGAACGATGCTGCATGCAGCGAGAAGGGCTTGGACGACTTCGGACAAGAAGACACGTCCCCTGTCGCTGAGCAGTTCGCGTGGTGCGCCATGTCGAAGAACGAAGTTCCGCAAGATGAAGAACGCAACTTCGCGCGCAGAGGCTGCCGGGAGTGCGGCAGTCTCGGCGTAGCGCGTCAGGTGGTCGACACCTACAATTATCCATCGGTTACCCGAGGAACTGCAGGGAAGTGGCCCGTAGAGGTCTATGCCGACGCGATCGAAGGGCCGAGCCGGGCAGGGCAGCGGCTGTAGCTCACCAGAAGGGCGCTGTGGAATTTTACGCCGTTGGCACGCCGTGCAAGCGCGTACGTACTGGCGCACGAAGTGATACATGCCGTGCCAGTAGAAACGCTGCCTTAGCCGAGTATACGTTTTCAGAACACCGGCGTGACCATTATGAGGAGCAGCATGAAAATAAGCGCATATGTCAGAACGCATGTGTCGTGGTATCACCAGGAGCCATTTGTGACCATCAGGCAAATAATTTCTGCGGTAAAGAACGTTGTCGCGGACAGTAAAGTGAGCGGCTTGGCGACGAAGTGTTCGAGAAGAGGGTGTGGCGGATGGGTCGTGGAGGAAATTCAGCATAGTTGAAAGCAGGGGATCCTTACGCTGCTCGTCCGGCATATCAGCGACGTTGAAGGCTGACATGGATGCGAAGAGCGGAGACACTGAAGCCACATCACAAGGTAGCGGCGATCGGGAAAGCGCATCGGCGTCAGAGTGCTTTCTGCCCGATCGGTAGACAACGCGGATATCATATTCTTGTAAGCGGAGTGCCCATCGCCCTAGGCGACCTGACGGATCCTTCAACGAGGACAGCCAGCAAAGTGAATGGTGGTCGGTGACAATGTCAAAAGGGCGACCATATAGGTATGGACGAAATTTGACGAGCGCCCAAATAATGGCCAAGCACTACTTTGCTGTTACTGAGTAGTTGGCTTCTGCCTTCTTTAAAGTGCGGCTCGCATACGCGACGACGTACTCGTCATAGCCGTCTTTCCGTTGTGCGAGGACTGCACCAAGTCCGATACCGCTGGCGTCCGTATGTACCTCTATGTATGTACCAACGGCATCTCCGCGTGGTCAACTTCCTGTGACGAAGCCTTCCAGCAACTACGTCGCCTACTTACTTCACCACACCGGCAAGGTATGCTCTCCTCACTTAGGAACTCCTGTGCATTAGTACAACGTTCACTGCGCTTATAGTTAAAGAAAATGTGTACGACGTAAAATATGTCAGTAAATATAATCAGAGATGACTTGCGCAACCATTTTCCTCGTAGCACAAAGCTTATGCCTCTCGAAGACAGCGGGCTCCACACAAAATGCGAATTTCGTTCGTAGAAATCATATGGTATCACATTCACAGTAGCCAGTCGCAGAAGTCACGCACCCAAGTTGGCCGGTTTGATTGAAAAACGGCCGTTTCGGCTTAGTCGCTCGCTGTTCCCTTTCAGAGCGCAGGTCTTAAGGCGGAACCGCATGGCGCGATTTCAGGCGCGATTGACGCGCGGATGGTGGGACGCGCGCGTCATTTTGACGCGTGCCCAGCAGGATCCATCACGAAATCGCGCCGCCGAGTGTTGCTGCTCGGAGTAGAAAAAAACGCGTCGCGCGCGCGCGTCCACCAATCAGAGTTCAGGTAAGTCACGTGGCATTTGATCACATGACATTTTGGTTCTTTTTTTGCCACCAGATGGCCCTGGTCTCTGCGCATCTCGACGGAACCTCCGTGGAGCATTTTTTTTTTTTTCTCCGCAGAACTGGCGCGTGCGTCAAACAAAAACACGTGCTTTCGTGATTTCGTTCGCGTATCGTGACATGGACAAGGCAACTATGGACAAGGCAACCTTCAACGAGGCCCTCATAACGGAAGTTGAGAAGCGTCGCGTCCTGTGGGACGTACGCGACAGGAACTACAAGAATAATATGAAACGGGACCAGGCTTGGCGAGCAATAGCAGACGCCCTCAGCGTAGACGGTATGTACCAAATCTGTGCACACGTGGTGTGGGTGCCCTGCTTGTTCTATGTACATTCGCCTCGACAAGCGTGTGAACTTGGCATGTTTACCCGCCGTTTGCGTACTTATCTCGCAGGCACAGAGCGTGCCGCCGCGCTTTCTTTATTTGCGAGAGAAAAAGTTTGATCACAAGCTGTGTTGTTTCTTGACATCTGATTGGCATGAATATGCCTGTAAGAAAATGCTAGCAGAAGGAAGCTAGCGTGGACTGATGCAGGCTTCTCGATTTTTTTTCTTTCCTGCAGAAAATAAATTTATGCAGCACATTTCATTAGTTGCATCACCTTCCTGCGAGCGCATATATGTTGCTCACACTAACACTTTGTTACTGCTTTACAGTGACGCAAGTAATGAAGCGGTGGAAATCCCTACGCGACACTTTCATGAAAAAACGCAAAGAAGTGACAACAACGAAAAGTGGCGCCGGCGCGGACAGTGTTTTCAGTGTGCGGTGGCCCCATTACAACCAACTACTGTTTCTCCTTGACACAATGGAATATCCTGAGTGAGTATTTCTTTCGAATTTCTAGGGCATCTATTTTATGATAACTTGTTGTTCCACAGTAGGATCTGCTAAACAAAAATAATTTTCTAGAGATTTACCTTCCCTTCAACCTCAGCATTTAACACATTCTTTTCATCTGTTTTCACCCGGGAAGACCACTTTGACGTTCCATATGTACCCGATCTTGACTTCCCCTATATGGAACCGATCGAAATACCTGCCGAGGGCATAATACTTCTAATTAATAACCTTAAATTATCCACTTCAGCCGGCATTGACAATATGAACTCTAAAATTCTTAAAAACATTATCTCCATTCCTGCTAACATTTTATACCGCCTTTTCAGGCAATCTTTGGTTGTAGTTTTTCTTCTTACTGTCATCATTGTGATTGGTACACTCTATAGTTATTGTTTGCAGTTTTGCCATATGTATAATGCCAGCCAGTATATTTTTTTTGTGCTGTCCTCTTTCCTGCCCAACCTTATATTGCCGTCATACCACTTTATTATCAATTCATCCATTTATTTGAGCTAAATTGCAAATTTGAGCCGTATGTACTCCGTCGACTTACTTTGCACTTTTATTAACCCCTTACTCAATGTCCTGTCAAGGTGCCTATAAGGTATTTTCAATATATAAATCGGGCACATTAAGTCATATGTGCATAAGGTATACTTTTCAAATCTACTGTGTATATTTAAATTAATCCTGCTTATAATAGTGTCGAAGTGTTGGGAATAGCTTCCATGTTTGATTTATCTGCATGTTTGATTTTATTCATAATCAGCTTATCACAAGTTGCAAAATGTTCAGGCCACAAGTCATGGTAGCTTTACACAAATGTTGAAGTATAGCGTGAATTTGCAATGTGTATTATCTATGCAGGACAAGCGGGAACCTCGTGGATATTCAAGACATCGACTCATTCGACGAAACAAGCACCGCATATCTTCAGTCTGAAAGAACTAGCATCATAGACATTGAAGCCAATCTGGTTGCTAGCAACTTTCCTACCACCCCTGGGCAAGAAGATGGGAGTGGATGCTCCAGCCCCACGTCAGCGCCATCACCAGCCAGCAGTGTATCATCTGGTCCACAGAAAAGGAAACGGGGCCATGACAAGGTCTTTGAAAAAGAAATAGGAATCCTGGGAGAATTGGCTTCTAAACGAGCCGACGCTTCTGAACTATTCGGGCTTTTTATAGGGGAAAAGCACAGACGAGTCCCCCAACATCTGCGAGGACAATTTGAGTTGGAACTACTGCAAGTTGCTGCTCGTTATGTGGACAATCAGTAAAGCTGTCAGTGAAGAACGGGAAGTTGTCAGTCTCTTTTGAAAAAGGAAGTTTGGCAAACAGTGAAAAATAAATTAGTTAAAGAAACATTTATTACAATACAAATTTTCTTCTGGCGCCTGACATCTTTTTCCAGACGAATAGTTACACAATATTGAGTCACTATTCTTTCACTTCTTCATCAGCGGGTTCATCAATTTCCAGCAATTTCCACTGCCAGGGAACTTTTCCTTCATTCGCAAAGTATGCTGCATACTGCTTGCGAACCTGCAATGCCGAGTGAGCACACTTCCGCGCATGCGTTGGCTGCAGGCCAAATGTTGCCGAATCTGTGTCGGTTGTTGCTCTCCACGCACCGTCAATCATATTGCCATATACATCTTCATGGTCGGCAAATCCAACTGGGCTATATGAAGAGCGACCGTTGGACTCCATGCACAAAAAATTGTGCAACACACACGCTGCCTTCACAGCCCGTTTGGCGTTTTCGGGACTCAGGTTGATGGGGCCACGAAAGATTCTGAACCGTGCCCGCAGAATGCCAAAGGCATTCTCCACACATCTCCTGCAACAATAAAGGAAAATGCATTCACAGCAAGGCGATTCGTACAAACGACAAAATTCGGCTTTCATGTGCAAATAATTTTAGTTGTGCTAAGTATACAACAAAGTAAATAAATTTGAAGTTGCACAGCAGGGAAAAAAACAAGCTCAGAATCAGAGTAGAAGTTTGTGGCGGCAATAACAAAGCAGGAAACAGTGTCTTTAACTGTTAATTAGAAACAAAGAAGAATAGCAGGTAATTCGTTGTACCAAGTATTCAGGGGTGTAGCATAATGTTGAAACCACAGCTGTTTTCTGTCTCAGCTTTTGCAGTAATACTTCCCTTCTCAAGTTGCCGCTTAGCTTAAAAGCACTTCTTGTTGGGCTAGTTGGTAGCTGTTCATTATAATATATGAAGATGCCAAATAAACGCCCTGTCCTGTTCTCTTCTCTTGTGTTTGTGTGTTTATTTGGCGTCTTCATATTTTATAATCCCGCTTAGCTATTCTGTGTTCTCATGCTGAACAAAAGGGGAAACGCACAAGAAGAGAGCAGACAACACAAACATTCCATCTGTGTGATCTATTTTCCTGTAGAAGCTTTATACCCACTGCTCCCCTTTTATTTAGTGTGGATGAATACACAACTAGCCCATTTATCTAATCTACCTAAGTTTTAATTTTGTTACAATCATACCAAGGAACTTGCTTTGCATGAGAGCATAATTATGGTGTCAAAATAAACACTAGTTGAAAATGATGTACTTTTCCTTTCAAGAGGATATGGAAAATACACACACCGTGCACGGCTCAGACGGTAATTGAATATTCGCTCAGCAGGGTCTTCCCTATATCCAGGGAATGGTCTCATGAAGTCTTCTCGCAGCTGAAAAGCCTCGTCCCCTATAAAGGCAAACGGGAGTGCTTTGTGGGAGCCAGGCAGCTGTGAATGCGAAGGCAGCTGCAGCAGACCAGCATGCAGTTGTCGGCCAATTGGAGAGCGTTTGAAGACGCCTCCATCACTTATGCGGCCAGGAGCCCCAACGTCTACGAGACGAAACAGATATCCGCTGTCTGCTACAGCCATAAGCACGATTGAAAATGTGCCCTGTAACAAATAAGCACAAAAAGGCACTTTTGAGCAATAGACATGGCCACAGGAAAAAGTAAAAAACAAATTGGATAGGAGGCAGCATTGATACGCAGACAATTTCAAGGCCTAAAAACAGTTCATGTTCAAGTAAGTGAATCTCAGTGGTTGAGCGCGTGCAATCATACACCTATATGTACAATGTTGAACACCCCAATCTAAATAAAAACATTCGAATATTCATTACTTATGTGTCGTTTACCTTATAATTGTAGTATAGGCTGCAAGAGTTTGCAGGTGCCACAATCTGAACGTGTTTGCCATCCACTGATCCGAGGCAGTTCGGAAACTGCCACCGCTTCCAGAAGCCATCAGCAATGTTCCGCCACATTTGCTCATTTGGAGGCTGCAAGGATACAAGCCACAGCAGTGATGTCCATTACATGAAATAGTTAATACACAATTCTGACAAAAGTTGTGCCTCAGGTAAAAGCCACCACTGGCTTTAAGTGAGTCTAGATAACATTACAGAATCTTAGAAAAATAGCCCGGGTCTTGCAAGAGGTGGACTCTCACTGCACAAATCATGTATTCATTCTAAATGACGCACCTTCATATACTGAGGAGCGAGATCATCCCACAGCACTTGGAGAGTCAAGTGGATCGCTTCTCGTGCAGTCTCCAGCCCGACACGGAAGTCCTTGGCGATGTCAACAATGGCATTACCTGAACATAGATACCTGACGCGTGCCAAGCATTGTATGTAGAAAGTATAAACATACGTCCATTCTTCCACAGATGTCTTTTCAGAACAACAATAACACCCAAAACCATGCAGCACATGCTTTATAGGTAATTTAAGCATTATTTTAAATGCAATTCTTGAGCCGTACTTTTAATCAGGTTCAGTATCAGCAGGACGGTGTTAATTCATTTTTAAAAACGAAAGACCATCAATCGATATCACACCACCAAGGTGTTGCGCATATCTGAGTTATATCTGCATATTACATACATCTGCATTTGGCTGGCCAACTTGCCTGTGAGAAATGTGTGAGTGTCAAATAATCAAGCACACATACAAAGTGAACAGTACAGTTAGTTACCTTAATGTCATAGCCAGACGTTCGCCAGATGAGATGGGCTCCTGTACGACGTGCATCTTTGTGAGCCTTTCCCGCACACGGCCATGAATTACATCAAAGAGTTCGGGGGTCATTCGATAATATTTGAAGAAGAGCTCCGGATCCTGTTCCCTCATAACCTGAAACTGCATATAACAAAGACATAAGCTTCAGGGCCTCATTTCTTATCGCTAATGCTGGCAAGACAATTTGAAATATTACCAGTGTATGGTACTCGCTCTCTTGCTTTCTTCTCAACCATGCAGGCCGCACCCACATAGACCTCCTGACCCGCATTTGTTCTTGCTTCAGTATAAGCATCCCCCTTATTAGCAGCAGTCGTCTCTTCTGTTCGGTAGTAAGCGGCCGACACTCCATTTTCCAGGCGAAGTTGTAAACAAGCGGCGGCCTCTCAGCATGCGGAAGGTACATAGTCGCAGTTTCGCACACAACCTTGCTGCTTGAAATTAAGCTTCGTAAATACACTTCAGAAAAAGATGTCGCTGTCTAATTACCCGAGGACTGTTTTTCTCGTAATATTCTGCAAGTTTAAGGGCATATAATATATGCAGTAAAAAAGACAACTCATGTTGTTGGGAGCTAGGTTGTCTGGCAACCCGGAAAACGCGGCGCGAAAGCGCCGCTCCTTCTTTTCGTACGGGTGCTCGCGCGTCGACGGCAACGCGGGCGTTTGCCGCCCGTCACGTTTTTCGCTCGCGAAAAACGCGCCATGCGGTTCCGGCTTTAGGCGCCCGTTCCCGCGTTTCGCGTCATACTTCAGCGCAACCGAGCGAGCACATCGACGGATGAAAAAGCGAACGCGAAGCGCAGCGGGGGATGAAAAACGACAATAGCTAATAGAGCGCGAGGAGGAAAGCGGAGCAGGAGGTTATGGCAAAAGCGTGAGAACAAAAGCGTGGTGCCGCGCAAGACGGGCTCTGCAGCGACGACCACTACTAGGTGGCGCCAGGGTAGCGCGCCGTCGTCTGCTCACCGGTGGCATGCCACGAGCGCATCCAGCGATACCATATATGAGAACAAAGCACTGCACGAGCGGAGGTTTGTCTGCGACGGCTGCTGTGAGTCGCGCCCATGCGTCAGTCACGCGCTGCCTCTCGCGATCTCCCGATTAGCGAGGCAGTCGCGCCACACTTGCTTCCGTTTGCAATGTGGCACATGAGAGATTGCCCGCGCCAGCCAACATATCGCGAAATAACAACACGTATAGAGCTGCGCTCGGATTTAGCATTAGGGAGTACCGTAATCATGAGTGAATTTTTTCCATCTCCGCAACTGAGCTGCAAAGCTGCTGAACCAATCGCGGCATAGGAGACAGACGTCGGAATACGCTGTTCACTGACGTAGCGATGGTGATGACGTGAGCGGCACTGATTTTGAGTGGCACTCGGGTGTGGGAACGGGCAGGTCGCCAGTGTGAACACCGGCCACCGTGAGTAGCTCCTGGAGTTGCGGTTGGCCGCGTGATCAGTCGTGAATGCCAGCTGTTGCCGCGCAGGTGAGCGTCCGCGTGCATCGTCCGCTGAAGGGCGGGCCCCGCGAGCTGGGCGGCTCCGTGCTCCTGGTGGAGGGGCTGGACAACGAGGCGCTGTGCGGCACCCGGCTCGCGCAGGGCGACACGCGCCTCTTCCTGCTCAAGGGCGGCGCATCAGAGGGACGCACCAGGCTGTTGGCGTCCCCGCTGCGCCTCACGCTGCCGAACCTGGACAAGCTGCAGGCCGCCGTCAACGGTCAGTGCCGCTCCTCCTCCCCCTCCTCCTTGTCATCATCCTGGCTACGCCCACTGTAGGGCAACGGCCTCTCCCATACTTCTCCAACTACCCTGGTCATGTGCTAATTGTGTCCATGTTGTCCTTGCAAACTTCTTAATCCCATCCACTCACGTACCTTTCTGCCGCCCCTTGCTACGCTTCCCTTCTCTTGGAATCCAGTCCGTAACCCTTAATGACCGTCGGTGCTTACTCAAAACGATGCGTTGACCCTCATCGTGATAACATTGAATGGTACTTAGCATGTGTGCTCTCTCTTCGAAGGTATCAAAGCGAGGTCGCAAAGAAATAACAAAGCCTGCTAGAGAGCTCAGCAGGTCTACAGCAGTTGAAATGTCTAGGCCTGGTTTCTGAGGTGCTACGCACGTTTTGTCAAAGCGCTCCAAGATTTCACTCCAGAAAATTTCCATGAATGCAGTCTCTAGTTTTGTCATTTTCTTGAAGAGAGAATGCACTTCGTTCCTAGTGTCACCATTTTTTTCCTCGTTCTTTGATAGGGCCTCAAGGCAACACAGGACTGCATTGAGATTTTTCAGAATGGCCTTACATGATTCAGCGTGTCTTGACCTTTCAAGCAAGACTTTTCAAAACAAGCCGCCGGCTAGTTCCGCCCATGCTGTCCAAAAGATACCTCCATCGCCTAGGTGAGGCAGTAAAGAACACATGCTATCTCTGAATTACAGTGAAAAATTTTACTGGCTCAAGGCAACTGTCAACGCAACACGCGCCAACTAAGTTCAGTGAATGACCAGCACACATTACTTAGACTGCCAATCCGTTCAGGTGTTTGATTTGAGCTTGCAGTCCTTTGTATTTTCCTGACATGTTACTCACATTATCATAAGCTTGGTCCCTACAATCATCAATCGAGATGCCATTGGTCGCCAAGAGGGACATCACGGTATCGAAAAGATACAATCGTGTATGCGATTCAATTGGAACAAATCCAAAAAAGCGTTCGTACACTTTCCCGCTTAAATAGGATTGTAAAACAACTGACAGCTGATCAATGTTAGTAAGGTCTGGAGCCGAATCAACAAATAAAGGGAAGTATTTTGCGCGTCTGACTTCGTCAACGAGACGTTCCTTGACAGCCTTTGCCATATGCTCGATAAATTCATCCCAAATGGTTTTTGACAGATATGATGGGTGACCTTTTCCTTTGTTCCCGTAGCGTTTGATGTGCTCCTCTAGAAAGGGATAAAACTTGGCAATGGCCTCAAGCAGTCCCATTTCTCGATGAATCAAAAATCTCCTCACTGCCCCTAAACGCTAGGTTGTGCTCAGCTAGAAGCTTAACTACAACGACTACGTGCTTCAACACCTCTGTCCAGTAAGCGGTCTCAGTGACAAGATGCTTAACCAGCTCCTTGTCAATTGTCCTGCTCGAGTTAGAGCGGGCGAGCCATGCTGCCACGTAGTTCCGGTGCTCGGCGCTATTTTCATGTGCGCAAACCTTTTCTTCTGCTCTTTTCCAATCAGAAAAGCCGTGCGTGGTGAAATCACTGGGGTTGCTTGAAATCGAAAATCGTTTGCACATGAAACAGCAAACGGAACCTTTGGACTCCGACTACATTAACCAGTGTCGCTCGTACGCCTCCCCATTTACAGCCTTTCGCACGAAAAGATGAGGTGACATATAGCGTTTCTGAGTTTTGTATTGCCTTTCGGAAGACGGAAAATTTTCTACCCGATTTTGAAAATACAATGGCCCTTTCTCAAGGCATACACCCCGAATGCTGTCAGTAATAACGTGCGGCCAGTTAACAGGGTCACTTCGGAGAATCTCGCAACGTACCTCTTGCTGCGGGGGTGTCTGTACTTATCTGTTGCCGCAACGAGAAGCCGTCTCATTCGTCCTCCCGAGGTACACTTTGTGGGTAGGAACATGATTACTTGAATTCAAACTAACAGGAAACAAGTTAATGGGTTCTTGGAACGTTGTTTCCTGGCACTCGTCAGTAGAAGGAGGCTCATCGGGAAGGTTTGGCACCTGTTGATCAGCAGTAGTAGAAATCGGGCCTGGCGGACCGGACACCTCGAGCTCTGTGGCAAGGGCCCGGCCGAGTAGCATAGACGTTGCTGACTCAGGAACAGGACAGGGCTGGGTTAGCGTTGGTTGCGCAGAAAAAAAAATGAAATTATGGGGTTTTACGTGCCAAAACCACTTTTTGATTATGAGGCACGCACGCTGTAGTGGAGGACTCCGGAAATTTTGACTACCTGCTGTTCTTTAACGTGCACCTAAATCTAAGTACACGGGTGTTTTCGCATTTCGCCCCCATCGAAATGAGGCCGCCGTGGCCGAGATTCGATCCCGTGACCTCATGCTCAGTAGCCCAACACCATAGCCACTGAGCAACCACGGCGGGTGTTGGTTGCTCAGAAATATGGACGACCGAGGTTGGCACCGTGTTGACAGGATCCAGACAACCAAGATGAGACAAACCTTGCTTCTTGACAGGAAACTGTGGTGATGGAGTTGGCAAGTCCTACACAGAAGCACAGTCGGTACTATTGGGAGTTTCACACGGACTCTGGGTAGAGCGATCACACTGCTCCGCGGAAGCTGCATTTAGTAGGTACTTTGTCATCTTTGCTAGCTTCTTTTCACGCTTTTCTCTTCCTAATTTCGCCTTTCGTTTAGACGCACCACTTTGATGCTTCCCACCGAGCTTTTCCGCATGAATGGATGCCAATTGCTCACCGGGCACTTCGTCAATTCGAAGCGACCGCAGGTGTCTAACGGTGGCCATTCCGTTGACTGGCGCACTTTACCTGGATGGTCCGTGGCTGGCTCCTTCACTCCTTCTCCCGTTGTGGTCTCGTCTTCCTATTGGCTAGGAGCAGTCGTCTGTTCTGGGAGGTTCTCGTTTTTTCTTTCGCCCCGTCGACGCCGAGCGCGAGAACGAAGGGTAGAGGGCGACCTCTAGCGTGGGCGAAGTTACGCGCCCTCCGTCGCCTCTGAGTCATCTTTTTCTTCTTCTTTCTGGAAAGTTCGGCGGCCAGTCTGACCTACTTTTTCCGTCGAGCGCGTGAGAGGGAGCGCAGTCACTAGGCAGGAATGTGCTCTGGAGACAGGCCTTTGTGTCCAGCTCTCCAACTTCCCCCTTCACTCTTCCACAACCCTAGCCCGAACAGCGAACAATTCATGCCCCATGGCACGCGGACAAAGCACGTGTGACGTCTTCTTTCCTTTCCTGCCTATACTCTGCCATCAGACTCATCATCATCTACTATCGGGCTCATCCTCCCCCGCCCAAATTACCATCACGGTAAAGAAAAATTGAATGGGAGGCACTGTGGGTTACTGCAGCACATCCTTTCTATGAGAAAGACAGCGGCGGAACTATCTGAGAGGTGGAGGGTGGCGTGGTGGGGATGAGGGGCAAGGGAGATTTAGGTCCTCATCCCACATTACATGTTTTAGGTGTTTCCCACTTGCCCCTCCTCTCCAGACAGCACTGGACAGACGGCCCGCCAGGGTGGCGGGCGATTCCTGTTTTTGCATCTCGACAAGCTCTCCCAAATGATCAGGCTAAACGCATGCTGTTACATCAGGCGAGGCGCCCCGTCTGCTCGTTCTGGTCTTCTCGCTTCATAGATGTCGCTCGAAGTTCCGTTGCCCATGGTTCCATATACTAAGCAGGTTAGAATAAATGGGCCCCCTTCTCCTACTGTCCGACGTGAGGCCCTGGGCTGCAGCCCCCTTAGCCCCAACCTTAATCCGGCGCTGATCTTCAGTAGGTTAGTTACTAATGGGCACCATTCTCAAGATTAGTAGACTCTCAGGAAGATAATCTTTTTTTGCTTACTTATGGGGAGCATGAGCCATTGCCTAAGGGTGCATGAGCCATTCACCCTCTTACGTGACCCTCTTACGTGATTTGTGTTTCCGCATTGTGTGTGTGTGTGTTTGTGTGTGTGTGTGTGTGTTTGTGTGTGTGTGTGTGTGTGTGTGAACAACAGAAAAATCTGAGCGATCCCGGAAAAATTACAAGTGATAAACCAAGATTACAAGTGATAAACGCGTTAACACGTGATCAATCATGGCGGCGCCCACGGCATTGCCCTGAAAAGGGGCAATGCTTCCCAGAATAACGAATTGTTGTTCTAGATGATGTTGTTGCTATGCAATAAACTTATGGCTCACAGCTGCAATGATGAATGGGACACCAACAGAATTGATTATTCCAACTAATATACAGAAACAATTTACAGGAATGATAAAAAAGTGATGAAAAAAGGTAAAGTGTGTTGGTTCCGTGAAAAAAACAGCAAAAGTAAACATCAGTAATCGTTAATTGAAAAGCCATCATCATCAGTCTATTTTATGTTATCTGCAGGACAAAGGCCTCTCACTGCGATCCCTAATTAGCCCTGTCCGGCGCCAAAAGATTCCGACTAGCCCCTGCGAATTTCCTAATTCCATCAGCTCACCTCCGTCTGCCGTCCTAGCCTGTGCTTCCCTTCTCTTGTAAAACTCTTGCTTGGGCTGGTTGGTTCGTGCTTGAATGAGTAAAGGCAAGGCGCAAAAGACCAGGAATGAAGAAGGACACAAGCTACAGGATTTGCTCCACTCACAACTAAGTTTATTTCTGCAACAAGCCTGCCTTATGTAGGTCAATAAAACCGAATAACACACGAAACGTTTGAAGTACAATACAGCACTCCATCGACCACTCAATAATCATATCTGGCACAAAAGATCAAATGAGCAAACAAGAACCACACGTGGAGCAGCACAGGAAGCAATTCATCGAGCACAGTCTTTACCAAGCCAACGGTGAGAAAACACGAGACATAAAAAGTACCGTGTACCGCTTCATTATCAACTATCCAAAACATACCATTCAAACGCCTAAGGCACAGTCAGTGACAAAACCCGCACGACTATGGGAATTATGACCAACGAATAACGTCAAAACTAGAATCTCTAATAGTCACTCACCTAAAATATTGATAACACCTGTGACCGCGCGAAAAATGAACCATGTGACAAAGAATGAAATAGAACAGTTGAATGATAAAGGGTCTAAAGAACAGTGTATTTATTTATTTATTTATTTATTTATTTATTTATTTAGAAAATACTGCAGGCCTTGTAGTGGCCCTTGCAGGAGGGGCAGAAATACAGAAAAAGACAACAACAAGGAAATGCAAGAATACATGAGTAGCAAAACAGTAAGAGCAACAATTAATTACATTGGAATGATTGCAGGGAAAAAAAATTAAACATTTTCAGAAACACTGCAACAAAACAAGATAAAAAGGAGCAAACAACACTTTTCAACTGTCGCATGTTCAGCTTTCAACGCATTCAATGCTGTCAGTGTCAATAAGAAGCGATATGGGCAAGTTATTCCATTCGGTTATTGTGCGAGGAAACAAGGAATATTTAAAGGTGTTGGTCCTGGCAAAATACGGAGTTAATGACTTGGCGTGCCGGTGCCTTGTTAATCGCCCTGTTAGTGGTTGTATGTATTGCTGCGGATTCTGAAGCAGATAGAGGAACTTAATCCTTTCAATCTTTCTCCGCAATTTTAGTGTTTGTATATTATTCATTTTCATTAAGTTTGAGGGAGAGTCTGTTGGACGGTATTTAGAAAATATAAAGCGCACAGCTTTTCGCTGAATTTTTTCTAATGCATCGATGTTGCGTTTCGTGTGCGGATCCCAAACAATTGCCGCATATTCTAGTGTAGGCCTTATAATGGTGTTGTAAGCCAACAGCTTGGTTTCCGGAGGTGCCATTTTTAATTTATGCCTGAGCAGACCAAGTTTTCTTAAAGCTGAAGCACATGTAGTAGAGATATGTTTATTCCAGGAAAGATCGTGCGTTATGATAACCCCCAGGTACCTATATTCCTCGACTTCGGATAAGGGTTGAGATGCAAGATCGTAAGTAAACAGTAAAGGGTACTTTTTTTAGTAATTCTCATAGAAACTGTTTTATTAATGTTGAGCTCCATGTTCCACTGCTGGCACCAGGAATTAATGCTCTGAAGGGTAGAATTTAAGAGGACTTGGTCTTCGTGGCATTTAATTTCATTAAATAAAACACAATCATCAGCAAACAATCTTAATTGAACGGGTTGAGCGATTACTTCTACAATATCATTAATATATATTAAAAATAACAAAGGGCCAAGCACGCTTCCTTGAGGAACACCGGAAGTAACTGGCACTTCATCTGAAGAGCAGTCGCTTATGCTGACGAATTGTGTGCGCTTAGTTAAGTATGCAGAAATCCAGCTAATTAAGTATGGCGGCAGTTTTATTATTTCGAGCTTCTCAATTAGCTTATGGTGACAAACAAGATCAAATGCTTTTCTGTAATCCAGAAATACAACATCAATCTGACCAGGTTTATCAAGAATGCTAGCAAAGCTGTGGATGACTGAAGCTAACTGAGTGACGGTGGAAAACCCCTTCCTAAAGCCATGCTGTACCGGTGTGAGGATGCTGTTGTCACTTAAGAATTCTTTTATCTGGTTAGCTATAATATGTTCCAATAGTTTGCAGCAAGATGAAGTAAGGGAAATCGGTCGATAGTTCGTTATTAATGTCGCTTCGCCTTTCTTAAGCACCGGTACAACCCGAGCCGATCGCCAATCTTTGGGAAGGGCGGCTGAAGATAAAGATACACCAAAAATGCGCACTAGAAAACGTGCAACCATTTCTGCATAGCGGCACAAAAAGGCATTTGGGATGTTATCCGGTCCTGGTGATGATTTCGTTTTTAAATTTAACAGCATAGAAACCACACCGCTCGTCGATATAACAGCAGGATCAACATAACAAGGGGTACGGCTGAAGGGTACATGGTTCGGGGCACTTGAAAATACGCTGTGAAAAAATTGATTATAATGTTCTGCTATACATCGCTTCTCAGTAACCGTTACACCATTGTGTACAATGCAGTCAATGGGTTTCTTTGTGCTAGCTAGATGGTTCCAGAATTTTCCTGGTGCACTGCGCATAAAGCTAGGCAGGGTATATTGAAAATACCGTTGCTTAGCCTTGAATACAGCCTGATTCAAGGCCTCTTGAATGTTCTGGATCTCAGTGCAAAGTGCATGCCGTTGCCTCAGCCTTTTTAGTTTTCGTTTAAGTTGCAGTACTTTTCGTGTAATCCACGGATTACGTTTGGACTTCTTTTTAACTTTGTTTGGAATAAAGTTATCGAGACAGAAATGGCACATTTCTTTGAACTTATTCCAGAGCACCACGACGTCATTTCCATCAAATTCACTCAGCCTGTGATCTAAGTAGTCCAAAACACTTTCATCTCTGGCACGGGAAAAATCCTTTACAATCACTGTTTTATCAAGGGCAATATCGCAACGGTCCATGGGACACGAAAAGTATACAAGTTCATGATCCGAAATACCTTTTTCTACAGAGGTGACAAAATTTTCAATAGAGCGACTAATAAAAATGAGATCAAGCATAGTTTCACTATCTTCTTGTAAGCGCGTCGGCTGTGTCACAATTTGTTGCAAGTTATTAGTTAGCATAATATCAATCAAGTAATAGACATTCTGATCGTAACTGTAAGCAGAATAATCCCAGTTAACGCCAGGCAGATTGAAGTCACCAACGAGAAGTATTTTATCCTGAGAAAAAGTCGACATATGCGCATAAAGGTCATTTAGGAACTGCGTAGGTGACTGAGGTGCGCGATAAACCGCGAATAATAAAAACGATCGTCCCCAACAGCGAAAGTTTAGGCTGATACTTGCGTGATTTTCAATCTGCCGAAGTAGAAAAGCAGGTATGCTATGTTTGACTAGTACAGCTACACCGCCTCCTCTGGAAGGCCTGTCACGTCGAAATACTTGATAAGAAGGTGGAAAAACGCTTGTGCTATCAATGTCATCGCTCAGCCAAGTCTCAGTAATCACAACAACATGTGGATCGTAATTTAAAAGGGTAGCCTCAAGCAGGGCACTTTTGTTCACTACGCTGCGCGCGTTTATGTTTAAAACCCGTAGATTCTTAGTAGTCGAACTAATTCATTGAGGGGCGGATGAGCTTTGACGAGTATTTAATTCTATTCTGGAGTTAGTGTTTTCGTCCCACATAAACAATTTTCCATCCACTCGTAGCTTATCATTGATAAGTTTTACTTTCTTGCCCAGTTCTTTCTCGCTTTTTGCACTCTCCCACAAAAGTTTCCGCTTTCTGCGAGTGTCCGGAGAAAAATCGCTTTGAACTGACGTTCTCGATCCTTTAAGCTTGTATGCGTTTTTCAATACTTCCTGTTTCTCGTTATAATCTTGAAAATATATTATAACTGGCCTATTTTTGCTAGGTTTGCCCAACCGATGAATTCTCCCTACCGAGTTGCAGGTAACATTAAGTTTCTGTAAAAAGATGTCCCTCAAGACTTTTTGCTTCAAATCAGTAACAGTTTCGTCACTGCCTTCTTGTACCCCGAAAACAATCAAATTTGACCGCCTGCTCCGGTCCTCTAGGTCAATGATTTTTTTATGCAGAAGATTCACCGATTGTTCAAGGGATGCAACGCGAGCACCTTGTTTATTGATTTCGTCGAAACGTAACGCCATATCTGACATTAACTTTTCCATCGTGCTTTGCTGAGTCCTAAGTGCCGCCACTTCAGCGGTAAGTTTGTGTTGCCCTTCTAACAGTTCTTTCAGAAGTTCTGCTGTCTGGGGACCAGGGTTCAATTCTACATCCCCGCAAAGAAGAAGCCGACACACAGAATACACATTGTACGCTATGATAATGCACTGTTGTGGGCATGGCACGACCAATATACTGCGGCAATCACTTCTAAGCGTAGTAAAATATGAACTAACCTGCGCGATACAGAAGAAAGGCTTAGACATCATGCCGAAGCTCGGTCTGCCATGCCCACTGAACTCGCAGAGCTGTAGTTGTTCCTTTATAGTCAGGCATGATGACGTCACTTGGTCCCGAGGTGGCGCTGAGGATGCGTCGCAGATGATGTCCTCGAAAACGAGGCACTGCGTCGCTGCTGTCCACGAGCAAGATTCATCCGGCGGTATCTTGAAATGGCCAGACAAATGATGAAGCGGCGTTGACGCTCCGGCTAAGCTCAGCAGAAAAGCCTGCGCGATACAGAAGAAAGGCTTAGACATCATGCCGAAGCTCGGTCTGCCATGCCCACTGAACTCGCAGAGCTGTAGTTGTTCCTTTATAGTCAGGCAATGTGTCAAAACAAAAAAAAACATGAAAAAAATAAAAAAAGCGACAAAACCTGTAAGAGCCACGAGAAAATCGTTAACAAAATAAGAACTAAATAAATGAAAGGTATACAGACGGAAAAAACCTAAATGAAATCATTCCAACGTGAGGCCTAAACGAAACCTTCTAAAAAAGTACTCTCCTTGTCACTAAGCACAATGGACGGCCTGCTGACGCATTTGTTTCCCTCTTTCTTGATCAAATAGGCTTCCACGATCTTCCGCTCGAACCTGTCTTTTCCAAGCGTCAAAAATTTAGTTTTGTCGAACTGAGGGCGGCAATTAGTGAAGTCTCTCCAATGCTCTGCAAGGAAGCTCCCTTCATTGTTGCGCAGATAACGGCAATGTTCCATTGCACGCTCAAGCGTGCAACGGAACATTGCAGAACAGTGTTAAGATTATGTTTCGTATCTGGTTTCTCACACCTTCTATCGAACGCATTTTCTCTTCCCTGCTTTCGCTTGATGATTATGTTTTCTAATTTTATTGGTGTCCATAAAAACTGTTTGACACTTCGCTCAGGGGCCCGATTTTTATTAGTCGCATTATAAGAAGCGAACAAACACTGATACCATGGACAACATAGGGGAAAATACTTGTGCTAAATAAATGAATCAAAGAAACGTTAAATTAATGGAAATGAAGGTGGATGAAAAAACAACTTGCCACAGATGGGGAACGATCCCACCTGCGGCAGGTTGTGAGATCGTTCCCCACCTGCGCAAGTTGTTTTATTCATCAGCATGATCTGAATAGGCGGCATCGAAGTTGGGCCCGAACTAAGGCTTTCTCTTAAGTGTAAATTGAATTGCTGTAAACATTTTCTTTGTTCTGTTTACGTGCTGTTACATTGGCTTACCGTTCGCGAACTTATTAGATTGACTGTCGTGTGAGGACCTCGAAGAAGTGTGCCCAAGTGTTTACCTAACTTTCCTTGTTTTACAGGGGAATCATATCGGAGACGACTGCATGAGCGAGACCGTAAGTACATATACTTAAATTCAGGGTTCATCGTCGCATAGCGTGCAAATTTCCCTACAATGCTTCATAAGCATGTCCTCCAACGTAGTCACGCGTTCGTCGAAGTTACATTTTGGGGAGTATTCCCGTAACATTGCCGCGCACCATTTTGTTCTATTTTCTCTGCTGCTGGAGATAGGCAGGCGGGAGATAAAGCGCAGCTTTTTTATGTACTGGCTGTACAATAATTTGGTGGCCTCGATGGCGAAAGTGTATACCTACAGCAGCATAATGCAGGCTGTAAATAGGTTAACAAAATGACATACGTGACGTCACGTTGATTCTCTTTTCAGATTTAACAAGACGCCCACAGGGCGCGTGTAGGAGTAGAAAGAAAACCTCAGCTCGCGGTCAACTTCTGGACAAGTCCTGTTGTCGAAATTTTTCCTCCAGTGTGAGGCCTCCTTTGCTCGCCCACTGTTATTCAATGTAGAACTTCATCTGACCTGACTGCGTTGACTGCAGCTTTACCGGTAACTTTGAGTTGGAACCCGTGGCATCGTAATTTGGTTTGGGGCTGGAAGTTGGCCGGTTTTTTTTTGAGGGCAAGGACTTCTTTGGCTAGTTCAGAGCAATCGGAGCTTAGTGGGATCAGGATATTTAACCACTTTCGTCTCTTAAATTAGACGATTTGAGGCCTTCTAGTACATTGGATTATGGGACCGGGCTAGGTGGTGTCACATCTTGCTAAACAGCGCGAAAGCAGACAAAGGACTCCGAAAAGCGGGAAGCCGGCAAGTGCTTTTGAACACGTAAGCGACAACGAAAAAGGCGTCAAAATGAAGCTTATGTTGTAGGACGAGTTGCGCCTAAGAAAGGACGAACACAGGCTAAAATCAGGTAGACGGAAAGAACGCAAACTATCAAATGGGTTTACTTGTGTCAAATCTGCATGCGTGGGCAGTGTTCACACGTGAAAAACCCAATTTACAGTTCGCGCTCTTTCCGTCTACCTGGCTATTTTCTGTGTTCGTTCTTTGTTAGGCGCAACTCGTCCTAAAACACAGTCATGCACCAACACGCCCAGCAAGAAGTTCTTCTAAATGTAGCTTCGAACGAAAAAGACGTACCAAGTTAGCCTAGGCCTATCTACGGAGCAGTAATATTGTGTAATTGTCGAAAAAAAAAAGGTCTTAATGAAACCCAGATGCGCCCGTTAAGACTGCACACGCCAGAAGCAGAGACGGAAGTGGGGCTTTATTCAGCAAAAAATGTGGGTAGATCCCGAAAGCGGTGCAATCTAAACAACAACAACAACAGCAACAAAAAAGAAGAAAAAAACCATGGTACAATAATGTGCCCAACAAGGCATTGTCTTCCTCCGTGCCAACCGCTGCTGACTCGCCTTTCTCACATGTATCAAGGACAGACAGGATTTTCTGCAACGTTTTCGCTGGTTCTGTAGCCTGTTTAGCGGCACGAGGCGGTTGGTGCGGGCGGTGGCCTCGGCTAAGCGTTGGCGAGAGTGAAGGTAAAGAAATAAAATAGCGGAGGGCTGTATGCAAGCGACGATCCCCGTATGTCGGTCCGTTGCTCATTGTAGTGATAAGCGTTTATTTATTTTGCATAAGTTCATAAATTATCAATTTAAGTACTCTCTAATTGCTTATCTAACCAGAAGGGGTCAATACAAAGGTTGCGCAGCATGTTGAGAAATGACCGATAACAGCGTTTAAATTCACACATAGGCTTTGTACGGTCCTTTCTTCAGGCGCAGTGATAAAATCTGCGAAACAAAAAAAAAAGCACAAGTCAAAGTGTCGGGGATTGCAGCGCTGTGATGCCTCACCAAATAATGGCCAGCTTGTCACACTGAGAGCAACCAGCCGCGCTGTGTGCGCATATCTTGTACGCATTTTCGGTGAAACGCGAAGCCCTGGCTTACAACGTGCTTCAGACCGCACTCAATGGCGCGGCTAACGGTTGAAATCGCTGCTACCACTCTCTTACCGACACAAGTGGTATCTTTTAAGTATCGCGGGGTTTATTTCCTGTAGAGAAAAATGACCACACGTAGAAGACAGAGGCCAAATTAAACATAAATTCTGGCGTTTTGCATACAAAAGAAACTGCGATCTTATTATGAAGCATGCTGTCATGGTGGCTCCGGATTTCTTGACCACTCAGGTTTCATTAAGGTGGCCCTTTGTGTAAGTATACGAGCGCCTTATGTATTTCGCCCCCATTGAAACGCGACCGCCTTGCCGGGGATCCAACTCTCAACCTAAACAGTGCAACAGCACATAGTCAGTGGGCTGCAGCGCTGAGTCAAGACCTAGGGTGCTGTGAACTCTATTATCGTCAATTTTTCAAGATGGTGCATTACTTTCTGCATTGACGCCTCGTCAATTGGGTGTGCTAATTAAAAGTTAGCGTATTGGACGCAATGAAATAATACTTTGATTAGCATGAACAGCGCTCATCAATGGACAACCTCCGCCGTTCGCGCAAGCAGCCTTGCTCTATTTTTGAATACGAGGTTACATATATTTGGGACAGCCGGTATGCAGCTGTTTTTATTCTATGAAGAGAAATAATTAGTGATGTATGGGTATTTTACGTCTCTACGGTGACAAAATATCTACTCCTACCTCGTAAGAAGAGGCTTGGCAAAAAGAAAGCAGGTATTGACCTCTTCTTGACGTTCTCACACCAGCTTGTCATGGATTTCTACTGTGTCTGCTATCACTCAATAACTTTTTTTTTCAAAACCGACATTTCGACGAGTTGGTTTAGCTTCATCTTGAGTAAAAAGCGCGACACAAACATCGACAAGAGCTAAGGAAGTGACGGGATAGGCGCTGAATTTTTTGTTGTTGTGATGGCAATTATATGAACACTCCAAGCGCATTTCTGCCGTCGCCGTCGGCGTGCCAAGGCCACCACGTTCACCACATTTAAAACGTGCATCATTTCCATGTCTCGTTTTGTGTGTTTCGATGTAAGCAGAACGCATAAATTTCTGTGTACTGAGATTTGAGTGCATTACCGACGAGCGAAAACGATACGCAGCCCTGCACTATGCGGCGCATCCAATGACCGGCGTGTGGCTTGTGCATCTCGGAAGTGCATAATCGTCCTCACGTCGAGCAGCTGTGATTGTAGCCCGTATACCTACACGTTCCAATCGTGGCACTCAGGAGCAAAAGAGTGCGGGACCAACAGTCCTGAGCGGTAAACCAGGGTTCCGATGCCTTTCTGACCATCCGCTTGTTCTGCGTTTCAGTGCCGTGTGAGGCCAAGTACTGCCCCTGGAACGGCGACTGCGCCGAAGACCAGCGGGGAACAGCGCACTGCAGTTGCCCGACGTCATGCGAGTTCGAGTCGAAGCCCGTGTGCGCCACCGACGGGGTCACCTACCCCAACAGGTGCAAGATGCGCGTCGATTCGTGCCGCGGCCAGAAGAGGCTCTGGTCACGCCACCAGGGCACCTGCCACGCTACGCCGCCGTACGGGTCGCCCTACTGATCGTGCTCTCCTCTTTCCCCTACGTAGGCTAGCAATCCCAGTCTTTCCTCTCATTGCTTTCACTCTTTCTTTCTTTCTCTCACTTGTCTCTCATGCCTTACCTTACTTGTTCGCATACAGGTTGACGATGAATCGAAAAAGCTCCGCGTCGTTTCGAGTAGCATGGCGCCAACCATGACTTTTTTTCTGCACCTAGTTTTTTTCCCCTAAATTTTAGCTAAAGTGACGGTAGCACAGAAAATTAAATGGGCACTAAATAGGGAAGGGAGTTCACCTGTACTAGTAAATTACCCTTCTAGAATACCAAAGATGCCACTGTTATAGCGGAAAGGTTCTTGTTGGCTAGAAAACGCGTAAGTAGAAAATACAGCTTACGACGGCGCTTGAAGTTTCGGTGCCACTGCGCCATGACGTCATAGATTTAACGGCATCTGCTGAGGCCTAGTTGGTAAAATTATTGCTAACAATGAGCTACCTTTTGTGCTAAAGCAACAAAACATTAAACGTGGCAAGTTTCCAGAACTTACAGAGAGCGAACGCTGCCCAGTTTCGAAAGAACACTGTGAATCCGTGACCTTACACTGACGTATGGCAGCGAGGTTTCGGCGCGAAATTCAAGAATACGAAATTTGACTTTCATCTTCTCTTCTAATAATCAACCGATTATTGCGAAATTACCGACAATAAAGTTTTGAAAGAATATTTTATAAGCATAACTTTATTTAGTCCTTTTTCTTTAGTATCCCTTTAAGTCGCAGGACATTCCGGTTAGGCAGGATGTTCCGTAAGTCTAGTTGACGCATATGTTACGTTGTTCATCAAATCTTCTAGACAACATTTGAAAAGACCTGACATTTTCTTTGAAGATAATCACTCGCCATGGGCAACTGACGCCACTGACTCGAAGCACTTTCACACATGTGCTGATTTTTTTTGGCTAAAGAGTAAAGCAGCTGTGATGTGTTTTGTTCTGTCAGAAGGTAGAACGAACGGGGAAAAAGCGTCAGCCCATGTAAAGACAGGTACTGCACAAGCTTCATATGACAGCTCTGAAACATATATGCACAAAGTAACTCTAAAATATCCCATAATAATTACGAGGCACGAAAATAATGCTTTCCTGCCAATTTGTGGCAACTGACGTTTCAGTTAAGGCGAAAATGCACATGTAGCACTTTTCGCATCTGTGTCCCTTTCGACTGCCATGAACTCGAATCTGAGCGATCGATCTCTGAATTTGCGCACACTGAAGAAATATTACGGGAATTTGCGCTCAGGCGGGCGATCATTGAGTGATGAAAATATTGCCACTCTGGGACAGAAGCAGAGATAGGTCACAGGTTTATTACTTGATCATTACCAATTTCTGAAGACCGAATCCTGCTCGAGCGGCTGATCCAAAATGATGGCCCTACAGCACATTTTTTGCCATGCTGAGTGCTATTTGAGCACTGAAAAGATATAGCTAGAAATAGGTGCTAGTGGTTCTAAGAAAAAAGTGAAGCAGCAAAAACGTAATAGTGCCGTCTGTGACGTGTTCAGGATAGCTTGTCACCCCTCCTACGCTGAGAAAAAGCGCACAAAAAAACAACGCAAGAACAACAGAACTGGCAATACTGAAGTAGGAGAGGAAATAAGAGGAGGACAGCCAAGACAAATGTCAAAATAGCTATCCGAAGGCAATGACAGCAATTAAGCCTTGGGCCCAACGTCATTGAGCTGGAGAATGCACAACGCTAAATTTCTTGACATATCGAAATGCATGGATGGGAAAGATATGTTTTCGCAAGTGAAGCGGCCATTGCAATTAATTTTGGTTATAACCTGATGGCAGAAGGCTGGCTTGCAGGTGTCTCATGCTTCTCTCTAGACCACTCAGACTTTGATAGCTTAGCTAACGTGTGGGCGCTATCCAAATTAGGAATTTTGCGCCTCTTTTATAATGAACGCGTATACTGTACAAGCGTGCTGGAATAGCCTGGTCGCCTTCACTCTTGTTCGCTGTAGTAGCCAAAGAAAAGTGCACTGAACAGATTGAAATAAAGATATTTTACGGTCACGTGAGCGCTGTCATTCGTTTTTTACATTTCTAAGCCAATTCAACAATTCTCAGCGTGCGAATGCTGAGAATCGTTAACTCGCTTGCGACACACTGAGTGGCAAGTACTCAGTGGAGAAGAGACGACCAAGACGACGCGTATCAGCCTAGCTGCTTTTGCTTGGCCAGTTTTTGAATAATTTTAGTCACTACACCTTTGATATCAACCGTGCACTGCTGACGGCTTCATCATCCCTGCAGAAGGCGCCGGCGTAGTACACAGAACGAGCTTAGGAGCGGGCTGCCGCCATCTGTTGAACTCCATGCAGCCACCATCAAGAGAAACGAAGAGATAGCGGGGCCTTCTACGTCTCCGCAATGTGAAGAAGCAAATTTGAAGAGACCACGACACGATGAGGTGAGCACTAGCCTACAGACAGACGATGTTCTCGAAGTCATCGTCCAGGCAAGTTCTACAGCTGTCATGTACAAGAAACAACGACCAGGTGGAATTCCGGTAATCTTCCAGCCAACGTAACCAGATTGTACGCTGTGGAAAGTATATCAGAACATTCTAGCATCATCGATCCTGTCGACAGCGCAAGAAAACTTCCCCAGTCATCACCTTAATAGAGAGTAGAGAGTTTTAGAATAGGGGCCCCAAACGTTTTGGGACCTCCAAAGAAATAGCGTGGAAGCTACTGCGCATGCGCCAGACGCAAACTGCGTTTGGATTTTGCGTTGGTAACGCTATTTCAACGATTTAGCGGGACCCCAAATAGTGGCCCCAAAAGCTTTGTGTCAGCAAACATGGCGGCACCCATCGAAGCGACGGCTCTAACCTAGTACAAAAGTGGGTTCGATTCGTGGTAGCGCGTGAAGTTGGCAAGCTAGCAGAAGTGACTGTGATTGTCGCTTTCTCTCAACTAGCGTGTGTTATGAAGATTGATTCATTAGACGCCGGTGATTCTGAATTCGATTGTGGATTTTATGGCTCGTAGGCCTAACACGGCTAAGCTTGGTTGGTGAAGGCACGCAAAGTTGGTTTGCTCAAAACTAAGCGCAACTAATTGTTTGCTGCTTACAGAATAACCTCTAAATTGTAATTAAAAACGAATGGAGGCAAGTCAAAATTACTATTTCTATCATAAAATGGTATATTTTATTTAATTATTTCTAATAGCTTGTCTTTGACGCCGTAGTGGCGCTGTCAGCGCAAGACTCTATCCGCAAACGCAAATCCTTATTCTAAAGCTCTTCACTCCTGCGTGCCCCAACGCTAAAACCCGCAAAGCTCTTTGGGGCCCCAAACTATTCGGGCCTCTATTCTAAAGCTCTGTAGCTTTAGTTTAGCGTTTGCAACCGAACGTAAAAGTATTGCGTGTCTAAAGAAATAGCGTCGTCCTCACTGCGCATGCTCGGAGCGTTATTAGGTTTCTGCCGTTTACGCGCGTTATGATAACGTTCGTTTTTTGGCGAGTTTAACGTCCACAATGTTAACGGACGCTAAAAAATAGCGATGTCGAACATGGCGGCATTCAGGGCTCCCGCTTCAGCGTAAATTCTCATGATGGCTACGCTCTCACTCGCGTTGATCGCCAGTAAGCATTGTAATGAGCTTTCGCTTTCTCTAAACTCACCTGAAAGGTTAGTTATGAGCGCATAGCACGGCCATTTTCTGAGATCGTTCGGCGATTCTGGCGCCCGTATGCGTAACGAGACGCAGCCACATAGCAACAGCAGGATGGTTGCTGATGGCCGGTCTTGGGTTGGATACATTTGGCACGAGGCACCAGACGGCACCCTGTTTTATAAGGTTTTCTTTATGCTTGTGTTTCCGTAAGGTAAACTAAAAGACTTGAAAGGACACGCACCGTAACATCCCGCAAAGGTGCATACGTTTAACGTACGTAAGGCGACAAACGCTATTCTAAAGCTGTCTGGTAAACACGGGAGCCTCACGGTGAGAGTGCCGTCACTCACCACTGCTGATCGCTTGCTCACTGTTACTACGTGTGGAGGGAAGCTCGCATCCCATCTTCGTATTCGACCACTTAGGAGGCATTAAAGGAGTGCCTGTGGAGTACTCCGACAAATGTTTACAGGAATACTTCTCGGGACAAGGCGTGGTGTTAGCTCGTATGGGAGTTTCTTACATCCCTAACGAGGAAGGAACCATTTCCGTAGCACGTCGAAGATCAGTGATTTTTGAACTCGCCAAGATTCTCCTATGCCAAAACGTGTGTTACTTGGATTAAGCAGCTACCCTGAGACTGAGCACATGGGATCTGCAAGGAGTTGTTACAACTTCCAAAGACATAGCGATATTGCAAAATACTGCAAAGGTGCTATCCACTGCAGGGTATGTGCTGGACCTCATTCACACAAAGATTGCGCTTCTCGGGCCCAACCGCGATGTGCTCACTGCGGTGGACCTCATCCGGCGTCGTACGGACGATGCCCGAAGAAAAAGACAGGTGCACTTGCACGTGCAGTGAAATAAGTGCAAGGAAAACCTCCATCGCAGCGAGAGCCGCCACCGAATCCAGAGCTGGTGCTTACAAGCCCTATGCCTGTCGACCGCCACGCGTCCCGCCGCGGAGCGAAACCATAAAAGAGCCCTGTCAATCCTCACACGCCACAACGTGAACAACCGCCAGAAAAGACATGCATCATCGGTTCGGGAAACACGAGTACCTACCAATTCCCTGCACAAGACCTCCCAGGACCTAACATCTAGTCAACCTACCACTGCACTCCAGAACATCAGGGAAGCTTAGATATATGCTTCGCCCTCGAAAACAAGTGAAATGTTGCTAATTTCATTTTACCTATGCTATTTGGTGCAGTTAAAGCTCTTTTTCGTGCTAATCCTGCCGTTAGTAATCTCCCTGAGGTTTAGGATGTCATGGCTCTTGAGCCCCTAGTGACAGCCTCTTACACGTGAAACCGTATTTCTTCGTTCAACCAACAATGACTTCTTCGGGAGCTTCAAGGCCAGCGGTTAACACAAACAGTCATCTAAAATCGTGTACTATTGTTCTTTGAAATGCCCCAGGTCTGCGTTTGAAGCTGTCCTTTTTCAGCACCTTATACGTACGTACAAATTTTCTTTTGTGGTAATATCCGAGTCCCATATAAACCAGACCTTCCGGATAAGTGGTTATCATTTCCTGCATTCGCAGCGGATGAACGGTATCAGCCACCTACTGGTTGGCTTCCGCAATGACGTTCCTGTAGAAGAGACTGTTTTCTCCCCACGGTGATACGAATGAGTACATCTGCGCAAAGACAATCATTGGCAAGCAGACGTTTACTCTAATAGCTGCCTACTTGGAGTCAGGGCCAATATTTGATGTGCCAAGACTGGAAAATTTAATCTCAACACCTCTCCCAACCATATTTTGTGGCGATTTTAACGCCCATATCATAATTTAGAGCATGACGTAGTAGTTCTGCGGAAAGTCGCAAAGTGGAGAGAAGTAATTGATAAAGGGAAAATCAGACATCCACCCGTTCGTAGCAACTGCTATAAAGGAAACCCACACGGGTCCCTCGAAAGAAAAGCCTTCAACTCTGAGGCTTTTCTTTCGAGGAACCCGTATGGGTTTCTTTTGCAGCAGTTGCTACGAACGGGTGGATGCCTTATTTTCCCTTTACCATAATTTAGAGCAGTATGCGCGCCAGCGGGCGAGGATATAGGCTGGCTAGTTTACTCGTGGACCATCACATTGATGGTAGAATTACTTACCTGAAGAGGCCACGAGTTACCAGCTGCATTGATCCCTTCTTTGTGTTAGTCTTTTATTCAAAGGTTTAACTGGTCCACTGACTTCGAGACAAGGGGCCGTGACCACTACCCGATTCTGATATCAGCTACTGGTTTACAAATGCCTTCACTAAAAGTAAAAATGAAATGGACAGACGAATGCTTTCAGAGATACCTCTAGCCGAGGCATTACAGCTACTACTCGAGACAGCGAACTTATGCCAACAATATCTTACTGCTTGAAAAAATCATCGCGTGCTACATTCCGGCACCCTGATATTCCTGCTAATGAAGAAGTGTATGAGCACCTTCGCGCTGCCCGAAGACGTGTGGAGCGAAAAGAATTGCGCTCTTGAAGGCTCTTGAAGATCTGCGTACTTTTCGATGGGCACAGCTCCGAATAAGACGATATCTCACGGAATTGTGTCGACAACGGTGGGGAGATTTCTGCGCCACGCTGGATGTATGTAAACACGTGTCTACTAGCTGGCGTATCATCAGACGATTGCGGATGCCTTCCCGGTAGTTATACCCTTTCATCGCGCTCTTATTACACGAAGAACTAATCGTGAAACGAACCGCAGAAGAATAATGTAGGCTTATTTCTAGATCTGGGCATCGCGGTACATGCAGCGCGTCTTGGACGGACAGACAACCACCGCGAACATCTACGGATGCCATGGACTTCCCCTTCACCATGGAAGAACTTTCAGCCGCTATAGCTGATACGAACAAAGCGTCTTCTCCCGGTCTCGACGAAACCAGCCATCAAGCTACAGCGCACTTTTCCCGCCACTGCCATCTCCGACTGCTGGAAATGTACGAAACTTCGGGGACAAAAGGTGCGCTGCCTGCCAAACGGAAACTCGCTAAAATTGTGCCTGTCATCAAGCCTGGGAAACAGCCGACCAGCTACACATCTTTCCTACCAATCGCTCTGTTGAGCTGTGTTGGCAAACTAATGGAAAAATTATTCATAAGCAAATAACGAGGTTCCTTAAACGCGAGGAATCTATCCCAAAGAAATGAATGGCTTTCGCGAGAATAGATCAGCACTGGACAATATATATCCCTGATTTTTTTTCCGCAGAAGAGCATCTAACTACTGGACATATTCACATCGTCATCTTCCTTGACATCAAATCCGCCTTCGATTCTGTTTTACATCAATCAGTTCTTGAGGCCCTTCAAGCGGTAGGTCTTGGAGGACGCCTTTATGCATGGCTATCCAACTGTTCCGAAGGACGGCACCTTTGCATGGTAGCTCCAGATGATTCGACATCTTGCTATACTGTTGAAAAAGGAGTTCCATAAGGGGAAGCCTTTAGCCCTTTACTATTTAACACCACTCTTGTTCACTTGAAAAAGAGCCTACGAACTGGGGTGCATATGACGCTCTATATGGAGTGTGTCACAAACTCGTCGAGTAACCCAGCAGCGACTACAGTGAGCGCATTTCAACATGTCATCGTATCTTACATCGCGGGGACTACACCTACAAATACCTACAAACGAGAGCATTGCTATAGCCTTTACTCGCAAGTTCACCCACTGATACTTGGTGGTCGAGCCCTTCTCTATGTACAGACAAAGGGTTTTCTTGATGTTTTGATCGATCGTAACCCCTCGTGGAGACCCGCCGTGGTTGCTCAGTGGCTATGGTGTTGGGCTGCTGAGCACGAGGTCGCGGGATCGAATCCCGGCCACGGCGGCCGCATTTCGATGGGGGCGAAATGCGAAAACACCCGTGTGCTTAGATTTAGGCGCACGTTAAAGAACCCCAGGTGGTCAAAATTTCCGGAGTCCTCCACTACGGCGTGCCTCATAATCAGAAAGTGGTTTTGGCACGTAAAACCCCAAATATTATTAACCCCTCGTGGACATGCACCGGAAGTGAAAATGTTACAGGAGAGAATTTCCGGCGAATCCAAATTATTAGTGCTGTTGCTGGACCCCGGTGGGGTAGCGATTGCCGGTCGATGGTGAAGCTTCATAATGCTTATGTTGATCGCCTCTTGCGCTATAGCCTTCCTATGCTGCAGCGACTGTCCCCAACTAATAAGAAAAACTTGGAAACGGGACGTAATATTAGCCTGCGTGTTCGTCTCGGTCTTCCGAAGGGGTCTTCTTGTAATGGAACAGTAGCTGAGGCTCACTGTTTAAGTCTTGAACTGCTACGATTTCAGTAAACGAACCGCATCGATATAAGTCATGTGGTCGAAAAAAATAATTATTTCTTGAGTGATATCAAAACGCAAAACAATTCTGGATTTGGGAAGCTGTTGGCGTTCGACTTACTATCCCCAAACAGGTGCCACAAACCATACCACTACTGTTCCCTCCGTGGATGCTGTCTCCTCTACACATTCGAGAGTACATAGCTGGAATAGTTCAAGAAGGACATGTCCCAGGCCGCTATTTTACAGACAGCACTGGCCTACATGAGCGTGAAATGCTTCAATACGAAGCGCATATTTACTGACGGCTCCTCACGCAACATAGTTCTTCCTGTGGTGTTTTCGTTCCTTCCACAGAAGAGAATTTTCACGGCGTTTAGAGCGAGTAACGTCATCAACATTGTCTTAACTGTACGCGATGAAACGGACACTAAAATACGCACTACGGCAGATTTAACCACAATGGACAATCTTCACAGACTTGGAAGCAGCATTACAAAGCCTATTCACCAAAAACACTAATCCAAGCAATTACATTTTGGTCCACGACGTAGCATACCTACACCACTTGGCATATAACGCTGGGCATGTGATAGTATTTTAGTGGTTTCTAGCAGATTGCGGTATAATCGGTTATAAAAAGACAGATGAGGTAGCCCGCAAAGGACTTGATTACACACTGTTTATAAAAGTGTTTTTAACTAGAACCGAAGCTTCAGCTTTGGCGAAGCGATACGTACTCGATGAACGGCGTAGGAGATGGTCTTCATTTTCAGGCAATTACCAGTTTTTTTTTCAACATCGACCTAGAACTCCAACCAAGACTACCACAATGCCTACCACAGCACCTGGAAACCCTCTCTCACCAACTTCGACTGAACGTTGCGTACACAAAGAATCTACGCAATGGTCAGACCAGAAACCCATGCTGTGACAAATGTGGTGCGGTGGAATTTCTAGAGCACATCTTGCTCGAGTGCCTAGTTTACAGACACGAGTGACACCAATATAAGATGAACATGGAAAAGCTCGACCAAGGCCTCTTGACACGGACACGCATGCTGGGCCCCTGGACTTTCCCATAAAAACAGCGCAAAACCCTGTACTTATTATATATTGAGTCAATTGGTTTGCTGTCGAAATTGTGACTCACACGTGTTGTCTCATCAAGGCTATAATTTTTTTTGCCTTTACCATCTACATTCGTCGCATCGGACACTCACCCTACTACTGATGTCATCACAGGACCTGCATTTGTTTACTTTTTTCCGGCCCACCTTTTTCTAGGGCATTTCTCCTCCTTCGTCACATTCCCTGCAGAGTAGCATGTAGGCTTAAATACGCTTGCTCGTCACTCCGCATTTTCAATGAAGAGATTTATCTCTCTCTCTAACTTAGTGATCCATGTTGGTGAAAGGTACATTGAAGAGCGCACATACGCAGTGCATTCATGGTGCTGTCTGCTAATGCGTCCTTGAGGAACTCTTGTGACGTGTGCTGGATTCCGCTCTGCATGAGTGAAATTTAAAAGACATTTGCGTTATTGTAAAGCGTCACATTCGCAGTGGCGTATGCCTAGTTACCCCAGTTGGAACACGCACACGCCTAATGGCACTTACCAAGTGACCCAAGCTGGCATCAAAGATGTTAATTGAAGACCAGCACAGATAGAGTGGCACACACCCAGTGCTCCCTTTCGGTCCAAAGAGTTTCTTAGAACAGCGGTGCCTATGCCCTTTCCCGCATCTACAGTGACCCATGCCGGCGTGAAAGATGTTCGTTGCAGATTGACGCGTATGTACGCATTCGCACACACTCAGCGACCCAAGTTGGTCGGATGGTTGGTTCCAAACCCCGTACGAGTACAGCAGCCAGATGGGTTATTAGACCACGGACTACCTAGTCAATCAGGTAGGCGGGAAAACGGCTAGGTACAAACATAGATAGATGTATTGAGACGTGCACTTATCTTTCATCGGGTGACCGCGTTTGACCATCTAACAAATGGTATTGCTCAGTGCAAGACACGGCTGCATGATTGGAACTTACTGTAATGTTATCGATGATTGTATGCGTTGTCTGTTCTCCCCGAAGCTTCTGTAATCTGATTGCATGCATGCGCGGCGCGAATTCTGTAGTACTTTCTGGAAGACACGCGTAGACCAGCGATTGCTCTGGAAACTTCCATGACTCATGCATCAAAGGCGACGCGCTTGACCGGGAGATCAGGTTTTCGAAGATCGCGGACTGTGTTAGCCGCTGTCCTTTTTCTTTGAGTGTAGCCTGTTTTGAGGGCACAAGTTAGCCCAATGAAACGCTGGTTTCGCCATTCACAGCTTTGCTGCTTTCTGCAGCGTCACTACTATGCGACAATATAGGTGGACAGACAGACAGACAGACAGACAGACAGACAGACAGATAGATAGATAGATAGATAGATAGATAGATAGATAGATAGATAGATAGATAGATAGATAGATAGATAGATAGATAGATAGATAGATCCCGGAAAGCGCGTCATGTATGCCAAGAATGCCAACTCATTAAAACAATAATTCAATGCTTCTCAGGGGCTGAGCGGAATCAAACCAGAGTCGCGTATATTCAGTCAATATGTCTTGTCTGAATATATATTACCATATGACCTCCGAGATATTGCGCGATGGCAAGCTTTGCTCCGGCCGCCTCCCATTCTACGCGCGATTGAGTGACTAGCGTAATGCGGTGCGCGCGGCTGCTTCGAGATAACGCTGTTAGCCGAGGGCTCCTAAAGCCCCTCAATTTTCGAAAAGTAGCGCCATTCTTAGATCTTTCCGCCACTCCGTTCTCCCCGCTGTCTCCTCCTCCATGCCTGCTGTCGCCCCAGCCTCCTCCGCTCCCCCATTGGGCAATCTGTGTCACGTGGAAGCAGGCGTCACGCTTTTGTATATATTTTTTTTCCGCCAATGCTGGCCCAGTGAGACGAAAGTACGCGCAGACGGATTGATCGCGGGAGGTCGCGGGATCAAATCGCGGACGCGGCGGCTGGATTTCTATGGGGCCGATACGCAAACACACCAGTGTCCCGTCCAACGGGGGCACGTTAAAGAACCCCAGCTGGTCAAACTTATTTCGAAGTCCCTCTTTACGGCGTGTATGTGATCAGATCGTGGTTTTGACACGTAGAAGCCAAGAATCAGCTTTTTGCTCTGTCTCGTGTGTCTTGAGTGTTCCAGTTAAAGCAACACTGCTTCCCTGCGAAAACTTACAACGGCAAAGAATACAGACGTACGTAGTATAAAGATACAAAATGAGCACTTCAACAAAAGTGTTACTGGTGCTAATGCGTGGGGGGATAATTATTTTCGGAACCTATGTTCAGTTGTCCCAAAAATTTCGTTGTTGCAATCAAATTCCAACCACTTGCACTGTAATAAATAAATAAAAGCGATTTCATGTGCTGGTATGTTGTTCAAGTTATACTGTCTACGTGTGAAAACGTTGCTCATGGCCTCCACAACCCGTGCATGAGCTACACACATCTGTAAAAGGCGCGGAACAGAAGTGGCCCTGTTGCTAGGCGTTCCTGGCCCCAGACAGTTGGAATCTATCCCGCGCCAGCCGAACAAAAGTACCCTGCAGGTACGTAAATGAACCTACGAAAACACATACTTTCACGCAGTCAAAATCTCAAGCTGAGGCAATTACGGGACTGTCTTAACACAACGTGTGCCTGCGTCGTGTTTCGGAAACACGAACTCTCAACGTGCAGGCGCTTTACGTCTTAAATAATGGTCCTTTTATCTCTATATTGCGCATTTCCAACAAGACATTATTAAGGCCAGTTACCGACTGACGAAGCAAAATCTTGCCTCCAAAACTGCTCCGCAGGGCTCGAACGAACTTTTCCGTGGATTTCGTCCGGCAGCGCGTTAGCCGTCTTCTGCGTGGCAGGGCCAGCACAGGCGGCGGCACTCTCGAGGCCGCGCCGACCACGGGAGTGTAGGGAGGAGGAGGGGAGTGGTTGGCGCTACTTTTGTAGATTGAGGGGCCCACATGGAGGGGCCTGATTAAAACCCCTTGATAATTCGAAAGTAGCGACACTCTCGCCCTCACGGTGCTTTCCTCCTCGATTCTCCTCGCCCGCCGGCTGCGCACGGCGCGCTTTTCCTCCTGGGCTTGCGCGGACGGGCCGCAGGATTTTATGGAGGCGTGTTATTTTGGGCCAGTTGCGCGCCCCAGTGGGGTTGGAAATATTGAGAAATGCTAATAACAGCATCGATAATGCTGGAGGCAAAGTTTATGAGGAGGTTTTTTTTTTCTTAAAGCCATATGAACGGGGTATACCGATGTAAAAGGAGCTTTGAGGCGAGTTGTATACCCCAGACAATTTTTCTGCAACGAGATCAGATGCTTTACTTCGTGGGTCTGATCTAGTATTGCTTTTGACACATCCCTTTGTGTGTGACTTATTAAGCGAAAGCCTTAGACCTCTTTTACAAGGTCTCGTTGTGAGCTACAGAAAATATCACGGGACCGAAGGAAGGCGGGAAGCGAACCAAAACATGCGCAGCCGAGTATAAGAGATGATTAATGATTAGCAAAGTAATGATTGATTAGTGATTGGATTAAGATGAATTCGGGTGTATTAAGGAGGATTAAGGTGGATTATAGTCAATGAAAGTGCATTAGGGTGAATGAAGGTGGATTAAGGTGTATAAAGGGGGACTAGGTTGGATTAAGGTCGATGAAGGTGGGTTAGGGTGAATGGAGGTGCGCTGAGGTGCATTAAGGACGTATACAGTGGATTAGGGTGGATTAAAGTGCATGAAGAAGGATAAGGGTGGATTAAGAAGGAGTAAGGTGCATTAAGGAGGAGTACGGTGGGCTAGGGTGAATTAAAGTGAATGAAGGAGGATTAAGCTGGATTAAGGAGGATTGCGGTGGACTAAGGTATATGAATGTGGATTCGGGTGGATTAAGGTGAATTACGGGCGATAATAGTGGATTAGGGTGGATTAAAGTGAATAAGAAAGTATTAGGGTTGATTAAGGAGTATTAAAGTGCATTAAGGAGCGTTACAGTAGATTAAAGTCGGTGAAGGTAGATTAGGGTGCATCAAGGAGGACTTTCGTGGATTATGGTGGATAAAAGTGAATGAAGGAGGATTAAGGTCGATGAATGTGATTCGGTGGATAAATGTGCATTAGGAAGATTATGGTAGACTAATCGGTCTTAATACTCTATAAACCCTAATTCACCTTAGTCCACCCTAATCCACCTTAATGCTCCTTTATCCACCTTAACCCAGCTTAATACTCCCAATCCACATTAATACAACCTAATCAATCTACATCGTCCCTAATGCACCTTAGCCTACCCTATACGGTCTTGATCCTCCTTTATCAACCGTAGGCCTTCATAATCCGCCTTAATCCTCCCTCGTCCACCTTAATCCTTATTCATGCACCTTTATCTAACCTAATCCTGCTTAATTGTCCCAATCTACCTTAATACACCCTAATCCATCTATATCAAACCTAATCCAGCTCCATGGTCCCTAATCCTTCTTGATCTACCCTAATCCATCCCAATCGACCTTAATCCTCCTTTATCAACCCTAATTCACCTAAATCCACATTAATCGACCTTACTCTCCCTTTATCCACCTTAATCCTCCCTAATCCTTGTTTATGCACCCTAATCTACCCTAATCGATCTTAAAACCCTTTTATCAGCCCTTCACCTTAATCCCACCATAATTCGCTTTAATCCTCCTCCACCCCCTTAATCTTTATTCATGAACTATAATCCACCTTATTCTTCTTTAATACACTCTAATCAACCTTAATACTCCCTAATCCACCTTATGTCAATCACTAATTATTAATTAATTAACCTGGGTAATCATTCTCTTATACAGGGGTGGACATGCTTTGGGCCCCTCTGGCCTTCCTTGGGTCATGTGACACTTCCAGTTTACAACGCGACCTTGAAACATAGAGATCTAAAGGCTTTCGCCTTAAAAATTAAAGAAAACTCAATGTTGACTAGCTAACGCTCATCAGCTGCAATACCACGGGTATACTTACCACTAATTTTTTCAGGGCGCAAAGCAGAATCTATAATGCTTTACTTTCGACTCAATAACAACAGTTAGCGACGTGCGAGGTGATGGAGCCGCCCCAGAATATTAAGCATACTGAGGACATCCGCAACAAAAACGCTGGTGAGCAGGCCGGAAGAATGAAAAAAATGCAGCATTACGGGATGCTTTGCTACAAGCTATAAGAGAGACGCCTCAGCTCGCAAACAACGCTGTTCTTTGTTGGAACAAAGTTCTTTCGGCCAATGTCATGCAGCCACTGCTTCCTGCGCAAGCCGTCACGCTTTCCTTGTGGTATCATATCATATAACCATCGTCAGGCTTCTTGCTGCAGTTATATGCGCAACAGCTCGGCATAGCGCTAGTACATAGAGCAGGAAAAACAGCGTACAACTTTCGCTACGCCGAGCCAGCCGTGCTCAGGAGGAAAATGGCGCGAACGAAAAAGAAAAAACACAAGCAAAACTCAAGATCCGCGTGTTTCCAAGGGCAACGGCAGGGAGACCAATCGTCGTGCAGAAAAACGGGGGCAAACTTTAGGCAAAACTGGTTGCCGCGGGGAAACGCGAAAGGGGCGAGGAGGAGGCGAGGAGGTCGCGCGGCGGCGGCAGAGTTCAAAGAGTGCCGCGACTTTCAAATTATCAAGGGACTTTAGGCCTGCTTGCAAAATCGCCATCAAGTAGCGACGCGCGAAAATTCGCTGTTGAGCGTGATCGCAATCAGCGCACTCAACGCAATCGCTTCTCGCTTGGATTTTTTTAAATACTGGCTGTCAAGTTGGGAGTGTGGCCTTTACATAGGTGCGGCCCTTACACGGATTTACATGGCAAGAATTTTCCTTTATACTTAGCTATCACTAATAGTGCTTCGCATTACAGGCGAGACTGCACCCTTTTTCTCTGCGAGTCCGAGCATAAGCGCTGCTGCGCATGACTCTTGAATATTACTTCGAATCAATCCAGCTTTTGGTAATTTTGGTTACTGAGTGATTTACACACACACACACACACACACACACACACACACACACACACACACACACATATATATATATATATATATATATATATATATATATATATATATATATATATATATATATATATATATATTGTTACGTAGGAAGACGAAGACAAACAGCTATATACAAGTATATTTACAAGGGAATACGCCGCACTTGGCCAAGAGGCAACAGCCCGCGCTAGCCTCTAATCGTCGTCGTCGTCTTCTCACTGCTCGCCGCTTCGTCCTTGTAAACACTGTTCCGTAGCACTACTCCCGGCCACAAAAGTGCCGTCCCGGAGCGAGTAAAGGTCGGACTCGGAAGCGGTGTGGTAGGCCTTGAGCCTACTGACGTGCAAGACATTACTAGAGGCCAGAGTAGAGGACGAGGTTGAGCTCACAGGAACAATTTCGTACGTCCCCGGCGTCCCCTGGCGCAGCACGTGGTAGGGCCCTGTGTATCGCGAAAGGAGCTTTTGTGAAAGTCCGACGTGACGAGACGGCGACCACAGGAGCATGAGCGCACCAGGCGGAAACTGTACGTCACGGTGGCGGGCGTTGTACTGATGCTGCTGAGTGGTTCGCGAGGGCGTCAGTCGAGCACGGGCAAGCTGGCGTGCATGGTCGGCGAGGGCGATGGCGTCGCGCGCAAACTCGCTTGTTGAGATCGCAGCAGCAGGAAGTGTCGTGTCAAGGGGAGAGGTACAGTAGGTAAAATGGAGAAAATCCGGCGGTGTCGTGCCGGGAAGAATTGTACGCAAATGTGACTTAAGGAAGGGCAATGTTCCAGTAGTAGTGGTCCTTGGAAACGTACTTGGAGAGCATATCTGTAAGAGTATGGTTTAACCGCTTTGTCAGGCCATTGGTTTAAGGATGGTATGAGGTAGTCAGCTTGTGTTGAGTGGAGCAGGAACGCACAATGTCATCTATAACTTGAGAGGAAGTTACGACCACAGTCAGTAAGCAGCTGTTGCGGGGCACCATGAAGTAAGATAATGTCACGCAAGAGAAAGTCCGTGACGTCAGTGGCGCAACTGGTAGGGAGGGCCCGCGTGATAGCATATCGGGTGGCGTAATCAGTTGCGACGGCTACCCATTTGTTCCCAGAGGATGACGTGGGAAAGGGACCGAGGAGGTCTAATCCAATACGAAAGAATGGTTCTACAGGGACGGTGATCGGCTGGAGATGACCGGCAGGTAGCACCTGAGGTGCTTTCCGACGTTGGCGGGGATCACAGGCAGCAACATAGCGTCGGACGGAGGGAGCGAGACCAGGCCAATAGAAGCGGCGACGGACGCGGTCGTACGTGCGGGTTACCCAAGATGTCCTGCAGTGGGTGCGTCATGCATCTGAAAGAGCGCCATCTGTCGTAGATGTTTTGGCACGACAAGAACAAGATCAGATCCGTCAGGGAGGAAGTTCCTTCGGTACCGAATGCCGCCTTGAAGGACATATCGGCGAACGGATGCGTCGATAGGTGTAGAGCGCAGGCGCTCGATGAGTGCTTGCAGCGATAGGTCTCGGTACTGCTCATCGGCAATGTTAGCGAAGGCAGACACAGAGAAAATGCCGTTGGCGCTTCTACTACCGGCGTCATCAGGCTCGTCTACCGGGTAGCGAGACAGGCAGTCAGCGTCCTTGTGTAGTCGGCCAGATTTGTAGGTGACAGTATACGAATATTCTTGGAGGCGTAATTCCCAGCGACCAAGCCTTCCTGCGGGATCTTTCAGTGAACATAACCAGCAAAGCGCGTGATGGTCTGTGACAACGGAAAATTGTCGGCCATATAAGTATGGGCGGAACTTCGCAACCGCCCAAACTAGGGCTAGACACTCACGCTCAGTGATGAAATAGTTGCGCTCCGAGGGTGAGAGGAACCTGCTGGCGTAAGCTATAACACGGTCACTGCCACGCTGGCGTTGGGCTAGTACTGCGCCAATTCCGTGACCGCTGGCATAAGTACGGACTTCGGTAGGTGCAGAAGGATTGAAATGGGCCAGAACAGGAGACGTTGTGAGAAGGTCGATTAGATGCGAGAACGCAGAGCCCTCGTTATTTCCCCACTGGAAAGGGGCGTCTTTTTTCAAAAGCTCGGTTAGTGGTCGTGCTATGGCCGCAAAATTTCTCACGAAACGGCGGAAGTACGAACCAAGGCCGATGAAGCTGCGCACATCCTTGACACACTTCGGAACAGGGAAGTGCGTAACAGCATGGGTCTTGCCTAGGTCCGGTTACACTCCATTCGTGTCAAAGGATGTCCAAGGACAGTAATCTGGCGACGGCCGAATTGGCACTTCGATATGTGTTCAGTTGCAGACCGGCTTGACGAAAAACGTCCAGGACTGTTGAGAGGCGCTCGAGGTGCGCAGCGAACGTTGGGGAGAATACTATAACATCGTCCAAGTAGCACAGGCACGTCGACCATTTGAAACCGTGAAGAAGGGAGTCCATCATGCGTTCAAAAGTGGCAGGAGCGTTACATAGACCGAACGGCATCACCTTGCATTGATAAAGACCGTCTGGTGTTACAAAAGCAGTCTTCTCGCGGTCGAGATCGTCCACGGCAACCTGCCAGTAGCCGGAGCGAAGGTCAATAGAGGAGAAGTAGCGAGCACCGTGGAGGCACTCAAGGGCGTCATCAATCGGAGGTAGGGGATACACGTCCTTTTTGGTAACTTTGTTAAGGTGCCGATAATCCACACAAAAGTGCCATGAGCCATCCTTCTTTTTTACCAGTACAACAGGTGACGCCCATGGACTACATGATGGTTCAATAATGTTCTCGGCAAACATTTTGCGGACTTCTGCGTGAATAACTTGACGCTCAGCCGGTGACACTCGATACGGGCGGGATGCCTAGAGGGGCATCGCCGGTATTAATGCGATGTTTAACAGCTGTAGTTTGGGCCAAAGGATGATCGTTAAAGTAAAAAATATCGTGGTAGGAAAACAGAACGCGGTGGAGCTCACGAACGTGCTCGGACGGCATGTGGGGCGCAATCATTTTCTGTAAGTCGGTGATAGTACAAGTTGCCGACTGCAATGGTAGAGGAGGATCAGCTGAATTGTCGTCTACTGCAATAGATGCTACTGAGTGATCCTCGAATAATCAAAGCTGCGCCAGAGACACCCCGCGTGGCAGCACTTCTGTCGTCAAGCCACTGGCAGGCAGACGCAATTCGCCGTGATAGATAAAACTGTATGAGGTACTGTGATCCCTTATGTAAGTAGGACGTCTTGCATAGGAGTCGCGATGTAGTGACCGTCGGGCACTGGGGGGGAGGACACTATAAGTCAACGTAAGTCAGTGCCGAAGGTGGCAAGCGAACGTAGTCGACGGAACTGAGGCGACTGGGGTGTGGTTCAGCGGGATCCAGAACGGGCAGGTCAAGGCGGAGAGTACTGGCGGAACAATCGATGAGAGCAGAATGTGCGGAGGGGAAGTCTAAGCCGAGGATGATGTCGTCGGGACAGTGGGCGATGACTGTAAATAGCACGATAGTGGAGCGATCAGCGAAGGAGGCGCGGGCGGTACACCTACCAATTACGGGGGCTGTTCCGCCATTGGCGACACGGACAACAGGCGTCGTGGCAGGCGTGATTATTTTCTTCAGGCGGTTGCGAAGGTCAGCGCTCATTACCGACAAATGCGCCTCAGTGTCTATAAGAGCAGATACAGAAAGACCGTCGACTTGCACATCAAGAAGTTTCAGATGAGTGGGAAACGTCAGTAGCGTATTTGGCGGCGTAGGGAGCAATGCAGCGTCACCTCGAGGCGCTGCATCGTCTAGTTTTCCGGCTGGGAGCGGCGTCCGAAGGGAGTCGGCGAAAAAAAGCGACGGGGCTGGGGAGAGCGACATTGTCGTCGTTGGGGCGAAGGCGAACGAGAATAGGGGCGGTTCGGCGCCCCTATTCGGAGGCATTATCGGAGCGTGCGACATAGGGACGAGAAGGGCCACCTGAGGGGCGACAGTAGTCAGAATAGGCAGACCGGGTCGGGGAACTCCAGCGACTGCGACAGCGCCGAGAAATGTACCCGATTCAACGGCAGTGAAAACAAATCGGCTTGTCGTCAGCAGTGCGCCATTCAGACGGGTTGCGGAAACGTGGTGGGCAATAAGATGCCGGACGGGCGGAATCGATGAAGCCGGGTGGTTATCAGGGCGATGGGCCGAGCAGATGGTATGAAGACCCATGTTTGTGAATTCCTGGCGGACAACTGCCTAGATCAGGGAAACCGTGACTGTAGGTGCGTTGGAGGGGCTGGAATCGAAGGCAGCCGGATAGGCGGCCTCGATCTCACGCCGGACGATCCGGGTAACCTCGCCAGTGTTGGTGGGACGAGGAGCGTCGGCACAGGAAGATGTCGCTGGGGTGTTGGGCAGACGGGCAAACTGTTGGTCAATACGTCGGCTTTTAGCGAGTTCCAGGCGGCGGCACTAGTTTATAACTGCATCCACCGTCACCATGCTGCTAAAAACGAGCAAGTTGAAGGCGTCATCGGCAATGCCTTTGTGGATGTGGGAGACCTTGTCGGACTCAGTCATGTGTGCGTCAACTTTGCGGCACAGAGCCAAGACGTCCTGAATACGTGACGTAGGGCTCCGTTGACATCTGCACGCGGCCGGATAACGCCTTCCGCGCGGCTAGTTGGTGACCCTATGGGTTGCCGAACAAGTCTCGGAGCTTTTGCTTAAGCGAATTCCAACAGGTGAGCTCATCTTCGTGCGTCCGAAGCCAAACTCGAGGTGTGCCACCGAGGTAAAAGACTACGTTGTTGAGCATGATAGTAGGGTCCCACCAGTTATTGCGGATGACGTGTTCGTGCAGGCTGATCCAGTCATCGACGTGTTCCCCATCTTTGCCCGAGAAAACGCCAGGATCACGGGGAGCGGGGAGAGGGGATGTAGGTCGTCGAAGTGGCAGCAGGTGACGGACCCGGCTGATTCGAGTTGTCGTCGCCGGGGGCCATGAAGGAAGGCTCGACGTATCGTCCACTGCGAAGCTCCGTGACGAGGTACAGGGAACGTCCGCCTCCACCAGATAAGTTACGTAGGAAGACGCAGACAAAAAGCTATATACAAGAGCATATTTACAAGGGAATACTCCGCACTTGGCCAAGAGGCAACAGCCCGCGCTAGCCTCTAATCGTCGTCGTCGTCTTCTCACTGCTCGCCGCTTCGTCCTTGTAAACACTGTTCCGTAGCAATATATATATATATATATATATATATATATATATATATATATATATATATATATTGTAATGAAGAAGAAGTGCACGAGAACAAGGCCAGCCAGATCGTCTCGTCCATGCCTGCTGTGCAACCAGTGGGCCAGCCGGTTCGCCAGTGCTTGGCACGAGTGTGAGCCGTTCGGGCAACCAGCTGTTCCTGCTCTGCATCACCTGCCTCTTCGGTTCCGAAGAGACGTCTCCCTCGGAACTGTACAGTGCACCCATTACAATTACTCAAGAACATCTACACCCTGGAACTCCGGTCTCGGACTTTGCCTCCCGTCATGCCTGACTCTCTCCAGCCGACGCCGCCGCCACACCCGTTGCCTGCTCTGGCGCTGTCCCGCAACGCCATCCAGCGGTTTTCAGCGGTACGGATGAACAGGACGTCAATGACTGGTCGGCTACGTACGAACGGGTGAGCTTGCACAATCGATGGGATGATACCGCCAAGTTAAATGCCGTCATATTCTACCTTGCGTGAGTGGCTCACCTGTGGTTTAAAAAATCACGAAGCCGACTTTCAGTCCTGGTCCGCGTTCAAGATCAGTTTCGTTGCAGTTTTCGGTCGCCCTACCATCCACAAGTTGCACGCCGAGCAGCGGTTACGAGAGGGAGCTCAACAACCCGGTGAAACATTCAGCTGTTATATTGAAGAGGTTCTCGACCTATGCAAACGTTTGGATGCGTCTATGCCGGAAAATGTCAAATTGAAGCACATTTTGAAGGCATCGCCGATGACATTTTCCAAATGTTGATCGCCAAGAGCCCGCGCACCGTAGCAGAGCTCATCAACTTGTGCCAAAGCTACGACGAGTTGAGGAGGCAGCGCGAGTTGACTAGGCGCCCCTCAGTGGCTGACGAGGCCCTCTCTTCCATGACAGCCTTCTCTGATCGTTCCTCCTTGCTCACACAAATCCAAGCTTTCGTGCGTGAGGAAGTTGCACGTCAGCTTTCTCTGCTACCCTTCGCTGAGCTACAGCAGCCGCTGCCGCAACATCCTCCTACACAGCTCGCTCCTACGCTCCGGCGGGTTATTGAAGACCAAGTTGCTGAGGCTCAACCAATGTAGCATCAGCAGTACCCTGGCGCCCCGCCACTTACTTAAGCATCCGTCGCCGCGCAGCCCCCTCGTCAACCACTCGTTGCGCTACATCCTCGGCCGCCACCACCCGTTCATAGTCCCGTTCATCGACCTGCTCCTGCCTTTACTAATCCTTGGCGCACGCAAGACAACAGGCCCATATAATATGCCTGCGGTATTCCCGGCCACGTTGCACGACTCTACCGCCGCCGCATGCTGCACTCTGATGAGTTTGTGCAGTCGCCTCCCTACGCCAACGTGCAGCCTTTCCACGACGCTTATTTTAGTCGGCAGTCGAACAGGCCACCAGCCGAGCGCCCGGTCCTTACACGTCGTTCACCTTCCCCGCGTCGCCGCTCGTTGTCCCCCACGCGTCGGCGCCCTTCACCCACGCAAGAGGAAAACTAAGCGCCGCAGTTCAGGAGGCAAGAACTGCGTCGCCATCGATCTGTACAAGTCCTCCATTGTCGCCTTCGAACGTTGTCGATTTTAGTGTTGACGGCGTCGCTACAGTTGCGCTAATTGATACTGGAGCAGCCGTGTCTGCCCTAAACGAACGCCTCTCTCGCGCTTTATGAAAAGTTACGACGACACTTTCTGGGTTTTCTCTTCGCACAGCAAGCGCGCAGCCAGTTCAGCCTTCAGCAGCATGCACAGCTAGAGTTGTTATTCAGGGCGTTCTCTACATTGTGGAGTTTGTGGTTCTCCAGTCCTGTTCTCACGACGTGACACTTCGGTAGGACTTTCTTTCGCGAAATAACGCCATCATCAATTGTGCACGTGCTGAAGTGGAATTATCGCCTCTGCTGTGTGACGTGCCCCTCGTCGGCGCCACTTCTCTTCCCGCTAAGCTAGTTCTTCGAGAATACATCGCCATACCGCCGTACTCGTCTGCTGTTGTTCCCGTCTTCTGTGGCGCTGTCTCTGAAGGCGCTGTCCTCTTCCTTCCTTCAGAACTCCATGACCCGCAAATACGTTCCCCTGTTTTCGCCGCACTTCACATTTCAGCCGGTTCAGCGCCATCGTTGTCTGCAATCCGCTTTCTACAGCCCTGATGGCTCTTCGCGGCGAAGCACTTGGCCATGTTCAGCTTATTGATGACATGTTTATAACCGACGTGCCGGCTGCTTCGTATGCAGAGCTCACCGACTTCTGTGCACTTTCCACTTCTGCTCCGCCATCACCTGACTTATTCACACCTTTCATTGCCGATGACCTTACTTCCGAGCAGCGCTCCCAGCTTCTTCACCTGCTTGTCCAGTTCCGCTCTTCTTTTGATGTCACTCAGCCTACTCTGGGTCGCTCGTCAGCCGTGAGCGACCACATCGACACTGGCTGCAACGCGCTATTGCGGCAGTGCCCGTACTGCGCATCCGCCGAGGAGCGTCAGGTGATCAGTAAGCACATGGACGACATGCTTCAGCGCGGCATCATTCGACCTTCCAATAGCCCATGGGCATCATCGGTGGTTCTCGTCACAAAAAAAGATGGTTCCATTCGGTTCTGCGTCAATTATCGCCGTCTCAATAAGATAACGCGCAAAGACGTGTACCCTCTACCACGCATTGACGACGCTCTGGACAGCTTGCAAGGCGCTAAATTCTTCTCTTCGTTGGATTTACGCTCGGGCTACTGGCAGGTCCCGGTGTCAGCATTTGATCGCCCTAAAACTGCATTCATTACACCAGATATTTTATACGAATTTAATGTGATGCCATTTGGCCTATGCAATGCGCCTGCTACCTTTGAACGAATGATGGACAATATCTTGCGCAGCCTCAAATGGAGCACGTGTTTGTGCTATCTCGACGACATCGTTGTGTTCGCCCCTGATTTCAGCACGCATCTTCTTCGCCTTAGGCAAGTGTTGAGGTCCTTGACCAACGCAGGCCTGCAACTGAACCTGAAAAAGTGCCAGTTCGCCGCGCGCAAGCTCATGATTCTAGGTCACGTCGTATCACAAGACGGCATTTGCCCCGACCCATCAAAACTTCGCGCCGTGGTAGAATTTTCGAAACCTAAGACACTCAAAGAACTCCACGCCTTCATCGGCCTCTGTTCTTACTTCCGACGCTTTGTTCGCAATTTTGCCTCGATAATATCACCTCTGACAAAACTCTTAAGTGGCGCCAACGACCTATCCTCCTGGTCTCCTGCATGCGACACCGCGTTCATGACCTTACGCCGTCTCCTGACGTCTCCGCCTATACTGCGACACTACGACCCCCCGCCCCAACTGAAGTGCATACCGATGCCAGTGGTATTGGCCTTGGCGCTGTCCTTCCGCAGCGCAAGTCTGGCTACTCCGAGTACGTCGTTGCTTACGCCAGTCGTGCGCTGACCAAAGCGGAACGCAATTACAGCGTCACAGAAAAAGAATGCCTGGCCATCGTTTGGGCACTCGGGAAGTTTCGCCCCTATTTATACGGCAGGCCTTTCAATGTGGTTACTGACCATCACATCCTTTGGTGGTTATCCTCTTTAGGAGACCCGTCTGGGCGCCTTGCCCGCTGGGCTCTGCGCATTGAAGAATACGACATACACGTCATATACCGCTCAGGTCGCAAGCACACTAACGCTGACGCTCTGTCCCGCTCTGCGCTGCCAGCCGACACGGCTTCCCTCTCCACATTTAAGGCGGTATCCTCGGTCGACATCGACACCTTCGCATCAGAACAGCGCAAGGATCCTTGGGTGGCCTCTCTTTTGGATCTCCTTTCTGGCTCGCCTGCATCTCCCATCTCCCGCTCCCTGCGTCGCCAGGCTGTCCATTTTGCTGTCCGGGATAAACTCTTGTATCGACGGAACTACCAGCCCGATGGTCGCAAGTGGCTCCTGGTTATCCCTAGGACTTTGCGTTCCGACATGTGCGCGTCTTTTCATATTGACCCACAATGTGCACACGCAGGCGTTTTGAAGACGTATGAGCGCCTGCGGCAACGTTACTACTGGTGAGGAATGCTTACTTTTGTCCAAAAGTTTGTCCGCTCGTGCCCGCAATGCCAACGCCGCAAATATCCGCCTCATCCAGCCCACGGATTATTACAGCCGCTTCCGTGCCCTACTCGTGCCTTCGACCGTGTGGCAATTGACCTGTACGGGCCGCTACCACTAACAACCGCTGGAAAACGATGGATTATTGTCGCAGTTGATCACCTTACACGCTATGCCGAAACCGCTACTCTACCAGCAGCGACCGCCTGTGACATTGCATCCTTTCTGCTCCATCGTTTCATTCTTCGTCATGGCGCACCTCGGGAGCTGCTGAGTGATAGAGGCCGTGTGTTTCTGTCGCAGGTGGTTGAAGCTCTGCTTGCTCAATGCCGCATAGTTCACCGGACCAACACGGCGTACCATCCTCAAACTAACGCACTTACAGAGCGTTTCAATCGCACCCTTGGTGATATGCTCGCCATGTACGTTTCATCGGAGCATACAAACTGAGACATCGTCCTCCCATTTGTCACGTACGCATATAATACGGCTACACAAAGTACGACAGGATTTTCTCCATACTTTCTTCTCTACGGTCGCGATGCTTCCTATACCATCGATACGGTTTTGCCTTATACACTAGACGCTTACCCGTTTCAGCCATCGCCCGATACGCCGAGGATTGCCGTCAATTAGCCCAAAAATTCACCTCCGCTGACCAACAACGACAAAAAGCCAATCGTGATGGCGACGCTACGAATCCGAACTTCGCTCCCGGCACCCTTGTCTTGTTGTCCGTGCCTGCTACCACGCCTAGACTTTCGACAAAACTTATCTCGCAGTATGATGGACCATATAGAATCGTCGAACAGACCTTTCCGGTGAACTATGTCGTAGAGCCGCTTACATCGACATCCGACAAGCGCCGCCGTGGGCGGGATGTTGTTCACGTACGCCGCCTGAAACAATTCTATGACCCGTTGGTCTCCACGTCGTAAGTCGCCAGGATGGCTCCGCTTTTGCACCGGGGGTAATTGTAATGAAGAAGAAAAGCACAAGAACAAGGCCAGCCAGATGTCGAGGACGTGTAAACGCACTTTATCAGCGCAGTCAACGCGACGTCGTTGCCGTCTCTGTTTTTCTACTCGCTCGCTACCTCAGTGTCATTTTCATCGCCTGGCACATACCCGTGGCGACCATAGAGGATGTGGCATTTGCCCCTCCTTTGAGAAGGTGGCATCGTCCCGATGCACCAACGTCCGAAGGCTGTGCACAGACGGTGCAAAGTTGAGGTGATGAGGAAAAGTATGGCTTCATACGAAGCACGTGCACAACCTCAGGCAGATGGCGCCGGCGTTTGGAGCAGTTATGGCTGTGGGGGACAACTTCATAATTCACATCGCTGATGCGGCGCAGCACTGTATACGGGCCGAAGTATCTTAGCAGGAGCTTCTCAGACAGCCCTCGCCGACGAATCGGAGTCCAGACCCACACCTGGTCACCGACATTGTATGTGGCGGCTCTGTGCCGAATGTTGTAGTGTTGGGCATCGTATTCCTGTTGTTCTTGGATTCGGGAACGCGCAAGCTGCCTGGCTTCTTCTGGGCGTTGCGTAAACTCCTCGGCCCCAGTCTCGTCGTCACCGCACTCGTGTGGCAGCATGGCGTCCAACATTGTTGTCGTTTCCCGGCCATAAACGAGGTTGAAAGGCGTCACGCGTGTTGTCTCTTGGCGCGCCGTATTATACGCAAATGAACCTATGGTAAAACGTATGGTAAAATCTCGTCCCAGTTCTTGTGGTCGACTTCGATGTACATACTCATCATGTCTGCCAGAGTCTCATTCAAACGTTCTGTCAGCCCATTGGTTTGGGGATGATAAGCCGTGGCCTTTCGGTGAGCGGTACCACCTAGTCGCAAAATGGGGTCCAGAAGCGCAGCCGTGAAAGCAGATCCTCTGTCTGTTATGACCACTACGGGAGCGCCATGCCTTAGAATGACGGCTTCGATGAAAAATCGCGCTGCTTCGGCTGCTGTTCCACTTTGGATAACACCTGTTTCAGCGTACCGAGTAAGGTAATTTGTGGCGACGATTATCCATCTATTTCCGGCAGTAGACAGTGGAAACGGACCTAAAAGGTCCATGCCAATTTGTTCGAGTGGCGCTTGCGGTATCTGGACAGGATGTAGCAGTCCAGCCGGCTTGCCGGGTAGGGCTTTGCGGCGCTGGCAATCCAGGCATGTCTGTACGTAACCTTCCACGATCGACGCAAGTCTTGGCCAATAGTACCTTAGCCTAATTGTTGCCAATGTGCGGGTGTAACCCAAGTGACCAGTGGTCAGCTCGTTGTGACAGGCATGTAAGACTTCGTCGTGAACAGATGCGGGAATGACGAGTAGGTAGCTGCTGCAACTTGGTGAAAAGTTCTTTTTATAGAGAACGTCGTGGCGTAAGCAGAATGAAGGCAGCCCTCTAGCGAATAACCTCGGCACGCTCCTTCTTGTTCCCTCTAAGTGATCGAAAGCGGAACAAGTTCTGCGTCCTCGCGTTGTGGCGTGAAACAGCCGCAGTATCTAGCACGCCTAGAAAAGCGGCGTCATCATCGTCGTGCACTGCAGTCTCAAAAGGAGACCGTGAAAGGCAGTCGGCGTCGGTGTGTCGTTTCCCTGATTTGTCGACAACCGTGAAGTCGAACTCTTGGAGCCGAAGACTCCAGCGCGCAAGCCGACCAGCTGGATCTTTTAAATGAGCCAGCCAGCAAAGTGCATGATGATCATTGACAACGGTGAAACACCGACCATACAAATATGGCCGAAATTTCAGGACGGCCCACACCAGTGCGAGGTATTCTTTTTCGGTCGTGGAATAGTTAGCCTCCGTCCTTGATAGCGTCCTACTGGCGTAAGCAATCCCTCTTTCGGTGCCGTACTGCCGCTGTACAAGCACTGCGCCAAGGCCGACATTACTAGCGTCACTATGAAGAATCGTAGGAGCGTCGTCGTCAAAGTGTGCGAGCACTGGAGGCGTCTGCAGCCGTTGCCGTAGGTCGTGAAATGCCCGTTGCTGATCTTCGCCCCACACGAAGGGGACATCTACTCTGGTGAGATGTGTTAATGGCCATGCGATGCGCGAAAATTCCGCAATAAAGCGTCGGTAGTAGGCGCAAAGGCCCACAAAACGTCACACTGCCTTTTTATCTGATGGCGTTGGGAAATTAGCGACGGCGGAGATTTTATCAGGGTCAGGTCGGACACCTTCACGACTAACAACGTGACCGAGAAATTGAAGTTCTTCAAAACCAAAATGGCACTTTTCAGGTTTTAAAGTTAAACCAGCTGAGCGTATTGCTTCAAAGACCGTCTTTAGTCTCTGTAAGTGTTCCTCGAACGTGGCGGAAAAAACAATCACGTCGTCGAGGTACACCAGACAGGTTTGCCATTTGAGGCCTGAGAGTACCGTGCCCATTACTGGTTGAAATGTTGCCGGCGCAGAACACAAACCGAAGCGGAGCACCTGAAATTCATAAATTCCGTCGGGCGTCACAAAAGCGGTCTTCTCACAGTCTCTCTCATCAACTTCGATTTTCCAGTAGCCGCTTTTCAAGTCCGTCGACGAAAAGTAACGTGCATTCGTAGCCTGTCCAGTGAATCGTCGATACGCGGTAACGGATAAACGTCTTTCTTTGTGATGTGGTTGAGTTTTCGATAGTCGACGCAGAAGCGCAGGCTACCGTCCTTCTTTTTCCCCGATACGACAGGCGATGCCAAAGGACTCTTAGATGGCCAAATAACCCTGTCCTCAAGCATCGTCTTCACTTGGGTTTGTATTGCCTCGCGCTCTTTCGGTGCTACAGGATAAGGATTCTGCCGAATTGGTCTGGCGTCGGCTTCGGTGACAATACGGTGCTTAGTGAGCGGCATCTGGCTGACTCGTGACGTTGATGAGAAGCAGCTCTTCAACTCATCGATGAGCTCAAGAAGGCTGTTGCGTTCGACGGGCGACAAGGTGGGACTGATGTCAACCACAGGGGCAGGCTTAGCCACTGTGGACGTCGCATGCTCCACTGAGAGGCAGTCTTGTACTAAGGTAAATTAGTCGAAGTAAGCAACAGCCGGGCCTTTAACAATGTGTCGACGTTCCCTGGTAAAATTCATCAGTAGGAGTTCAGCACGTGCGTCGTGTACGTTAATTACGGCCCTGGCGATGGAAACTCCTAGACTCAGTACCAGTGCGTCGATGTGTTCGGCGACGCCAGTCCCGGTGTTCAAGTTGTCTCAGATAATAGCTACGAGGGAACAGCTTCGCGGCGGAAGCGTGACGGTGTCTTCGGCGATGCGTAAGTGGGGTCGCTGGTGTTCTGCGGGGTCGACGTCGGCTGAGCTCGGAGCAAATGGGACGACGAGGTCACGGACATTAATCACTGCACCGTACTCTCTCAAGAAATCCATTCCAAATATAAGTTCCTTGCAGCACTCAAAGAGAATGACGAGGCTGGCGACGAAGGTTGCACCGGCGATTACTATTCTGGCTGTGCATTTTCCAATAGGCGTCCTCAACCGGCCGCCGGCAGTTATGATGTTGGGCTCGGTCCTGGGCGTCTTCACTTTTCTCAGACTGTCGGCCAGCTTCTGACTTATTATCCAAAAATGGGAGCCAGCATCGACGACAGCGGCCACTTGGTGGCCGTCAATGCAAATGACAAGATTGGCGCTGACGGCGTCCGTTACAGGGGGTGTGGTTGGAGTCGTCGAAGTTCTAGAGTCGTGGGTCGTCGCTGATGGGGGCTCTTGCAAAGCTAGACGGTTTGCAACCTCACCCCCAGAGGTCGCTGCGTCTGGTTTCCCCTGTGCGGGCTAGGGGACCTGCCCCTAGAGGCGTCACAAAAATCGCGCCGGGTCGGTGGGGTGTAACGAGCCGGAGAAGGGGAACGCGATCGAGGCTTCACTGAATCTAGCGGCCGAAAGTTTGTAGTATTTTCGTCGCAGGTACGTGCAGCATCAAACACAAGGTAATTGCAGTTGGGAAACCTTGGATACCCAGCTGCACGGTAGTGGCATGCGCGGTAAACATGTGGGAGAAATCCCGAGCTGCCGGATCTCGTCTCGCACAATCTCTCGGATGACTTCACGCAGAGACGTGCCGCAGCTCTCAGATAGAATTGAAGCATTCACCGGTGAGTTCTTGCGAACATATTGGCGGTACCGTTGCTGTAGTGCCCGTTCTATAGCGGTAGCCTCCTTGGTAAATTAGGCCACTGTCGTCGGTGGGTTCCTTACGAGTCCGGCAAACAGTTCCTCCTTTACTCCGCGCAAGAGATAGCGTAACTTCTTTTCTTCGGCTGTCTCGAGGTCTGCTCTGCGGAAAAGGCGGGCCATATCTTCTGCAAACATGGCAACGCTCTCGTTTGGTTTTTGAATACGAGATTCGAGAAGCGGCTGCGCGTTGTCTCTCTGTCGCTACTAGTGAATGTGTCTAGCAGCTGGGTGCGGAAGGCATCCCATGTGGTCAAACTTCTCTCCCGGTTCACAAACCACGTCTGCGCACTGTCTTGAAGTTCAAAATAGACATTAGATACCTTTTGCTGGGAGCCCCAGTCATTATAACTGGCGATACGTTCAAATTGCTCCAGGCAATCTTGGACATCTTCAAAAGCGTCACCATGGAAACTTTCTGAGATCTTAGTTTTCTGTAAGGTCGCTTGCGATGGAGTTGCAGTGACCATGGCTGAAGTAGGTAGACGCGTTCCTGCAGGGTCCTGCAAATGCTTGAACTCGGGCGTCAGGCCTAGCAGGCGGCGACTGTACCGGTGAACAGGAGTTTCGACGAACGCAGGTGATTCCGTGTTCGATGTATGGCTCCGCGAAGGGTGCCGATCATTAGGCAATCCTAGCCAGCACCTCCTCCAGTGTCGAAGTCTAGTAGGAGAAGGGAAAGCCGGTGTCGAGGACGTGTAAAAGCACTTTATCAGCGCAGTCAACGCGACGTCGTCTCGGTTTTTCTACTCGCGCGCTACCTCAGCGTCGTTTTCATCGCCTGGCACATACCCGCGGCGACCATAGAGGATGTGGCAATATCACCTCTAGATGCAAGTGGCAATGTTTCCATCCACAATAAATATTGTACATTACTAGTACAGTCGTACCGGAATACACGCTGCTCTTTGACCATTGCTGGGACGTCTTTCACAGGTCTATACCGGTCATACTAGTGCCTCAGTGTTGTGCTCACGAGGGTTCCGACGGGACTTGAGGGGCGTAGGCACCCTCCCCAAGCACATCACCCCTGAATAAAGCAGAGCGCCAGGCCGGGGGAGCGCTTGTACGCAACTTTCGATGAACCGGTGGGTGGCCGGCGGCCGTAGGAATCGAACCCACGACCTTCCGCAGCTGAGGCGGACACACTACCACGAAGTCACGGCTGTCACACATATAATTCGCGTGCATTTTACACACCGTTGATAAATGACTCTGCCAAAGGGGTCACTGAAAACTGCAGGTTTTTTAGGATTAAAAAGAGCGTCAAGCAATTTGAAGCGCGGTGAACATACAGCAACATATTTACTGTGTATATATTTAAATATATTGTGTTTATGCTTGGTGTTCACAGTGGAAATTAAAAAAGAAAGAATATTCAAGTTAAGAACTATGGATAAGGTAGCCGCTGCTGGTGCTTCTAATGTGGTTGTCCTCTCTCAATGCGTATGCATTCTTTCGCGAGCTCCACTGCCTGGTCACACGAAGAATGTTATGCCTTGTATCTGCACAAAAATGCCTAATTTGCGAAATTAAGACATCTAATCGTTATGATAGTGTACATTTATGTGACTGGTAGCTTTTAAATGATAAGAAACAATATAAATAAAAAAATAAAATAGAGTACGCACTAAGATACATACGGCTCCTTAGAAAATGCATGGAAAAGTATAGTACGGCTGGGCCACCTGAATTACGGAGGTGGGTCAACTTCAAATTTGGGGTGCCGTCAACGTGAAATTTGGAAGCGGGCCAACCGAAATTTGGATGCGGGGCTACCTTAAATTCGGGGGTGCGCCAATTGAAATTTGAGTTTGGGCCAAGTTGAAGTTTGGGTGTGGATCAACTCGAGATCTTGGAGTCGCCCAATGTTCAATTGAACGCTGCTGAGCGTCCTGCGAGTTATGAACACCTCGTGGGCAAGCGAGCGCGTTGAGACGTTTGGCGCGTTTTCATTGGGCCTAACCGCGGTGTAGTCGGAACGCAGGCGAGCGCTTGCGTAGACATGGAACGCGCGCATAACACAGGCTTGCGAGAGCGACAGGGAGGGTGACATGACTTCGAGGCGATGCACTCTCCATCGCGCAACGCCTCACGCATGGCTGTGGCAGCTGGTGTTGCCTTTGGACTACTCTGCTCCGTCGAGGCACCCTCATGCCCGGCATTCTGGATGAATTGGTAGGATTGCATTGAAGGGGTTGGATGCGGCGAGATAATCTCACACTTGCCTTCTCAAGCCTATGCACTCTTTGCCACCGGAAAAGCCATGGGTAGGCGCGCATAAGCAAGGAAAACCAAGTAAGCAAAGCTATCAAAAACGAATTCATAACCAAGCCACACCATGCTTACCCATTAGGAAATCCTCACTATTTGTGTAGCTTTTTCTGTCAGGATTTGCAGAATTAAAGTGAAAGCATGAATTAAAAATTGGAGGATGCCTAAGCTTCGCCTTTAAAGGTGGAACACGATAGCATTAAAAGATCCCTCACTGCTTCTCACGCTTCCCGAAAACTGCAGCTTATGTAACCGTAATGTTTGCCGGGAAACGCTGGCGGCGAGCGCTATGCACGAAGGCGAGCTTTCTGGTAGAAACGCGGCCTCTTGCGTGGGCCACGATGCGGTGAAGGCGAGCGCCATCTTGAAGTGTTGCAAGGAACCGGGCGCACAGCTCCGTGGCCGACGCCGGATTTTCTGCGACACGGGCCCCTTAACGCTACTACGTTAAAGATGTGCACACTCAAACCCACAATGATGCAGTAAGCTTTTAGCCGGAATAAAATTATAAGTGAGCAAGTCGAGGTAACTCAAAAGAAACCTCAAATGATGTGGGTAACAGAACTCTGGTAACGACACTTTCCGATGGGGAGGGGGAGGGGGGTTATGCTTCGGAATCGCCGGAGGAAGCTCTTCCCCCTCCCCATGTAAAACTCTGCCCCCTCTGCCCCCTCTGCCCCCATGTAAGCTCTGCCCCCTCCCCCATGAAGCTCTGCCCCCTCCCTATGTAAAGTCGGCGCGTAAGTTCTGTACATCAGATGGGCCACACGACTGTTGTACCTGCATAAGTTGAAGTTGCTTCGATAGGGGGCTGGAATGCGGGGCTTACGGAGTTGGCCAAAGGCCGAGGGCGCGGAGCGCCGCAGAAAAAAGAAAAGAGTACTTCCTTGGACGGGGACCAAACGTACAATGACGTTTATTTCAACATATGGGAAGCGAAGCACGGCATAGTACATTTACGAGGTTGAGCGCGGCGTGGCGCTAGCTGTCAGAAAAATCCGGAGCTGAAAGTGAACTGATCTCTGGCTTAAAAAAAAGTACTGAAGGACACAGAAATGTATTACAGACGAAAAGCAGGAACTGTATACGTTATATAATGAATAACCATTCGAGAGGACGCGCATCATTTGCAAAATAAAGTGAATGCAATAAAAATGACACACTCTGCATACTTTTCAATTGAAAATGAAAATATCACATCCATACCGAAGAAGTTGTATACGAGCATCAATATACAACACAAAATATAAATTAACACTTTTTTGAAAACAGCAGGTGCTTTTACATCTTTTTAAACATGTTCAAGGCAACATGAGATAGATATCTTGTTCCCCTTACTTTCTTTTTCGAACACGTGAAACGCAATACTGAAAAGCGCTCAGGAAATACATTGCACAGAATACTGTTTACTATTGTAAATATGCAAACTTAAATGGTACAAGTGCATTTAAACGACATTACATACACTTTCAAGAAATATTGTTACACGAAGTACGAGTCAGTAAGACGAGGAACTATTTACAGGTTATATTTACATAAGCGGTTGCAGCGCTGACCGGTTAGATTCACCGCGCGAGCCCAGTTCGTTCTTCCTTCTCTTTTCTTGAGTGATGGCGCCCACGCGTCTCGTTCAAACAATCAAATACGACACACCTGTAGCATAATCCCTCTGCGGCAGGAGCGAAGTCCCGGAGCGTCTAAATGTCATCACTGGGAGGGTGATACTGCTTCAGGGGTGTGACGTGCACGATATCACTGGACTGGGAAGCAGATTGGGCATCAGGGGCGATCTCGCAAGTGACGGGAGTCACGGCAAGAAGCACTCGGTATGGGCCTGTGTATCGAGAGAGCAGGTTTTCTGATAGGCCGACCTGACGCGACGGAGACCATAGAAGCACCAAAGAATCAGGCGGGAGGCGCACGTCTCGGTGTCGCCGGTCGTACAGACGCCTTTGACTCTCTTGGGATTTCTGAAGGTGGTCCCGGGGAATTTCCTTTGCGTAGGCGCAGCGGGCGATGGCGTCAAGTGCACATTCACTGGTTGGTGCCGCGTGAACAGGGAGGGTTGTGTCGAGGGGCAGTGCTGATTCTCGGCCGAACAGAAAGAAAAATGGGGAATAACCGGCTGTGTCGTGGCACGAGGAATTATAAGCAAATGTGAAAAAGGGTAGAGCGAGGTCCCAGTCAGTGTGGTCTGAAGAGACGTATTTCGCGAGCATGTCTGGGAGCGTGCGATTGAGACGCTCCGTGAGGCCATTTGTTTGCGGATGGTATGACGTGGATAGCTTGTGCCCCGTAGCACACGACTGCAGGATGTCCGCGATAACTTTTGATATGAATGTCCGGCCACGGTCTGTGAGAAGTTGTTGCGGAACTCCATTTAATAAAATCACGTCGCGTAGATGAAAATCGGCGACATCTGTTGTGCAGCTTGTAGGAAACGCTCGGGTGATGGCGTAGCGCGTGGCGTAATTCGTGGCCACAGCGACGCGCCTGTTCCCAGAGGTAGAAATAGGAGAAGGGCCAAGTAAATCCAAACCAACCCGAAAGAATGGTTCCTCGGGAATTTCGAGTGCTTGAAGGTACCCAGCAGGGAGCGCCGATGGTGTGTTGCGTCGCTGGCATTTCTTACACGCAGCTACGTATCTTCGAACAGAGCGAGCTAGCCCTGGCTAAAACATGCGTCGGCGGATCCGGTCGTAGGTACGTGACACACCCAGGTGACCGGCATTGGGGAGGTCGTGAAGTTCGTGGAGAACAGCCGATCGAAGGTGTTTAGGGATCACAAAGACTAATGCAGGGCCATCGGGATGAACGTTGTGGCGGTAGGGTACGCCACCTTGAAGTGTGAATAAGCGAAGGGAACTGTGGGCAAGTGATGGTTTCAGGGGGTCAATGATGAAACGCAAGGACGGGTCACGGCGCTGCTCGTCGGCGACATGGAGCAGTGGAAAAACAGAGAGAACAAAGACGTTGGTGTCAGTATCAGACGTAGAGGTCTTCTACAGGGTAGCGAGAGAGGTAATCTGCGTCCTGGTGTTGGCTTCCAGACTTGTAAGTCACTCTGTAGGGATATTCGTGTAGTGGGAGGGCCCAACGACCGAACCGGCCAGTAGGATCCTTGAGCGACGAAAGTCAACACAGCGCATGATGTTCTGTGATTACTGAGAAGGGCTTTTTGCCATATAAATATGGGCGGAACTTTGAAACAGCCCAGACGATAGCGAGACATTCGCGCTCGGTAATCAAATAGTTGCGCTCTGCAGTTGTCAGGAGCCGGCTAGCGTAGGCTATAACGCGGTCGTGTCCGTGTTGGCGTTGCGATAAAACGGAGCCGATCCCATAACCACTGGCATCGGCTCGGACCTCTGTAGGTACGGATGGGTCAAAGTGGCCCAAGACCCGTGGATTGGCGAGAAACGTGATAAGGCGTGAAAATGCGGCAGCCTGAGGGGGACCCCATGTAAAAGAAAAGTCTTTCTTCAGAAGTCCAGTGAGTGGTCGAACGATTGCTGCGAAATCTTTCGCGAACCGTCTGAAATAAGAACAGAGCCCCACAAAACTCTGGACGTCTTTGACAGACTGAAGTACAGAAAAAGACGTTACTGCTCGGACCTTCTCCGGGTCGGGTTGTACGTCAGAAGCATCTGCGAGACGGCCTAGCACTGTAATCTGTCGGCGGCCGACTGGCACTTCGATGAGTTTAGTTGGAGCCCAGCGTTGCTGAAGACGTCAAGGATAGCTGCGACGCGCTCAAGGTGCGTCGCAATTGAAGGAGAAAACGCAAGGACGTCGTCGAGGTAACCAAGGCAAGTTGACCATTTGAAACCTTGAAGCAGAGAGTCCATCATCCGTTCGAACGTGGAGGGGGCATTGCATAAACCGAACGGCATAACCTTGAATTGGTAGAGGCCATCTGGAGTGACGAAAGCGGTCTTTTCTTGGTCATGCTCATCGATAGAAATTTGCCAATAAGCAGATCGAAGGTCGATGGACAAAAAGTATTTGGCACCGTGAAGGCAGTCAAGAGCGTCGTCGATTCGTGGTAAAGGGTAAACGTCCTTTGTAGTGACTCGGTTACAATGGCAGTAATCAACGCAGAAACGCCACGTGCCATCTTTCTTTTTGACGAGCACGACCGGCGATGCCCAAAGACTCTAGGAGGGCTCAACAATGACTCTGGCGAGCATTTTCTTTACTTCCTTCTGAATAACTTGCCGCTCTGTCGTGGACACGCGATACAGTCGGTGGTGAATGGGGCCAGCATCACCAGTGTTTATCCGATGCTTGACAAGGGACGTCTGACGAAGTGGTTGATTGTCAGTGTCAAATATGTCGCGGTAGGAAAGCAAAAGGAGATATAGGGCTGCTGCTTGTTCAAGTGCGAGGTCCGGAGCGACCATAGGACGTAATGGGCCGTCGAGGTTCAAGGCATCCTGCGGGTAATCAGGAGGATCTGGAGGCGCGTCGGCTGCAAGAGTAGTGACATGGTCGTCTGTCACTGACCGGAGCGTGGCCACCACTATGCGTTCAGGGTCAAGCTAAAATTGATAACGGGGAGACACATCCGATTAGCGGCAAGGGTTACGACGGAGGGTCGCACAGAGCTGTCGCGTGCCAGGAGGGCATCACGTATAGGTGCGACGACTTAGTTGCCATCAGGCAGGGTTGCCGTTGAGGCCAATTTGACGAACGTTAGGGCTTTTGGAGGTAAGCGCACAAACGCTATAGTGCAGAAGCTGTTAGTTGTTCGGGGCGAACGTCTGAAAGAAGAGGAAGCTCGAGGCACAGCGTACCGGTGGAACAGTCGATGAGGACAGAATGCGTCGTCAGAAAGTCGAGCCCGAAGATTAGGTCATGAGGGCAACTAGTCAGCACGGTGAACATGACTGGAACGTGGCGGCCAGCAATTCCTATGCGAGCAGTGCACATACCCCTGATGGCAACAGTCATGCCATTGGCGACGCGTACGGCTCGAGTGATGGCAGGCGTAAGAACTTCTTTTGAGGCGACGGCATAGATTAGCGCTCATTATGGGCACTTGGGCTCCAGTATCGATTGATGCTGTCAACGGAACACCATATACGTCTACTTCAATTACGTTCGTGTTGGTGAGGAGCGTCAACGGAGGATTCGGACAGGACGAACGTGATACAGCCCTACCTCCAAGAGCTGCATGCCCTAGTTTTCCGTCCATCGGTTTGGCGAGGAAAAGCGGCGAAGTTGGGGCGACGGGGAGCGACGGCGTTGAGGCGACGGTTATCGAACGGAGGAGCGGCTGTCAGGGGCATCAGAAGTAGGGTACAGCCGGCGAGGTGAAAAATGGCAAGCGCCGGCGTATGGGCGAGGTGTAGCGAATGAGCTCCAGTACGGCGGCATCCAGGTGGTGCGGCAGTGGCGGGCTACATGACCAAGGCGGTGGCAGCGGAAGCAGATCGGTTTGTCATCTGGGGTTCGCTATTCAGCAGGATTACGTGGTCTGGGAGTGAAATAGTGGTGACTACAGGTAGTGGACATGGCATTGGGTACTGAATAAGGCCGGGAGACACTGCAGGCGGTAGGGATGCCAAGGCTTGCAATTTCTTGTCGCACAACTGCTTTAATAACGGAAATAGTGGGGGCTACATTGGTCGAAGGTACCGTCAAGGGGTCGTGGATGAAGGGGGGGGGGGCGGACTCGCCGCTTCAATCTCACAGCGAACGATACGTGTGACGTTCTCTTGAAATGGTCGTGTGGCGGTAAGAGCGGAACAAGAGGGCGGGGCAGGCGTGTTTGGGAGCCGGGAAAACTGTGGGACGACGCGGCGGCTTTTGGCTACCGCGAAGCGGCTGCATTCTTTGACGATGGCGTTGATGGTCGAAACGTTGTTATAGACCAGCAAATTGAAGGCGTCCTCCACGACGCCTTCTAGGATATGGCCCACCTTGTCAACCTCGGTCATGTGCTCGTCGACTTTCCGGCAGAGCGCGAGTACTTCCTATATGTAGGAGTCATACGATTCGGTCGACGACTGGACACGGGTGGTAAGCTCTTTTCACGCAGCCTGTTGGCGACCTGACGGGTTGCCAAATAGGTCGCGCAGCCCCTCTTTGATAATGTTCCAGCTGGAGAGCTCGACCTCATGGGTGTGAAACCAGACACGCGGTGTCCCGTCGAGATAAAAAATCACATTGACAAGCATGATGGTAGGGTCCCAGTGATGGCTTTGGCTAACACGCTCATACATGTTGAGCCAGTCTCTGACGTCAACGCCATTTTGGGCAGAGAAGGTCCCAGGATCACGGAGACTAGGAACCGTAACGTACGTTGTGGTTGGCGCCGCAGGTGTAGGTGGCGACGGGATGGTTCCATCGGAAGCCATGGCTGAGAAGACGATGGTTCGGCCGCTTCGCAGCTCCGTGGCGAGGACGGGGAATGTTCCACCTCCACCGCAATGTTACGCGAAGGTCGAGCCAGTAAGACGATCAACTATTTACAGGTTATATTTACAAAAGCGCTTGCAGCGCTGACCGGTTAGATTCACCGCGCGAGCCCAGTTCGTTCTTCCTTCGTTTTTCTCGAGTGATGGCGCCCACGCGCCTCGTTCAAGCAATCAAATGCCACACGCGTGTAGCAATACGAATACTGAACATGAAAGAAAGACAATGGTAACACCCGTGTATCCGCCTCGGGTAACAAGAATGGGCGACTCATTCGCTTTGAGCCTCGGCCAGGAGTGACGGTCCTTGGTCGTTGTTTACGTGGCAGTGTGCACATGTATGTTTATGCTGCAGCAAATCTCCCTTATTGAAGGTTGCTGCAGAACCTGATTACCATACAAGAGACATTCTTGGCGTTTTCGGAGCCGAACTGGTGTGTAAGGGACTTTTGTAGAAAATAGGAAGAATTAAGAAGAATAAGAACTTGGGTGCCCAGACAACCAAGGCAGTAGAGCTACTTGGAGGCATAATCCTTAAACCGTACCGGGGATTGTCCATATCCTGTAGACCGACGGCGAACTGATTCGGGTTGTAGAGTAGGACTAGAACAATCGTTACTCTAAGATGAGACAGAATTCCGAGTATGGCTGTTCTGAGTTCCTTCAGGAGCCACATCTTGTAACGGTATGACATACGAAAGACAAGCAGATTCTTCTGCAGAGGATGAACTCAGTTGCGAGGATGAAACAAGAAGTAGAAAGAGTGCGTGCAGCATGAGAACCTGTACCAGTAGGCACTGTAAGAGAAGGTAGGCAACGACCATCAGGATATGAGTAGTCACGTGCATGACTCCGTTCATCTAAGCTCTCAAGTGAATCCTGTCGTACCGGGTATTTTACCAGTTTGGAAGCCTTTCAACGCTTTCCCTTCTCAAGCTGGAATGTATTTGAACCTATCCTTTGGTAAATCTTGAGTTTACCTAAGTATTCAGGACCAGACTTTCGAGAGTTACGTACTCAGACAAGATCTCATGGACGAAACTGAGGGAATTCTGTTCTGCGATGATGCTCTACGTACGTTTTGACATTTTCCTGTTTTTGTGGCACTGGTCTTTGCACTTCTTGGTGCCACTTAGGAGACGCCAATTCCAGATAGACTGGAGTCATGTTTAGGACATCGAGTCGAGTTCTCGGTTGACGAGTACACATAGCGGGACAAACACCTGTAGTCATATGTTGAGTAAACCTGTAAATTACCTAGTATTATACAACTGCGAACCTAAGGGCTTGTTGTTACAATATAGTAATCCGTATACGGATTCCTTAAGGGAATGGTTGTATTTACCTACCTGGCCGTTTGCATGCGGGTAGTAAAGTGAAAAGACATGTGTTTTGCTGCAAGTTACTACGCACATGAGGAAGACACATAAAGACAACATGACAACAGACAACATAACGACTTTATGTGTCTTCCTTTTGTGTGTGTTAACTTGCGGCAAAATACACTTCTTGTAGCAAGCACCAACTAGGCCAATAAGCAGTTATGTAGTAAAGTGAAGAGAGGAAATGATTGATGCGTCCTTATTTCACGAAGTTTTCAAACTCAGCTGAAAAAAATTTTGGTCCATTGTCGGACACAATGGCGTCAGAAAAGCTTTCTCTAATGAACAGAGAAATGAGACAGCGGGTGATAGCTTCGGATGTGACTGAAGGCACGAAGGCGACTTCAGGCCACTAGGAATGATAGTCGGCAAAGACTAAAGCAAAACGAGCATTCTTTGGAGCACGATCCAAGCAACCTATTATGTATATCGCTAATTTTTCCCATGGTCAAAGAGGCCATTCCACAGGTTGAAGTGGGGCGAAAGATTGAGCAGATTTATCTGCTCGTTCACAAATAAAGCAGTTTCTTACAGGTTCCTCAACCTGTCTATCAATGTGAGGTCACCAGTAGATGCCTCTGAATCTGAACTTTGTTTTGGTAATGCCCAAATGATACTGATGCGCAAAGGACAGCAGTTTCTGACGCAAGGAAGCTGCAGTAATAATATGTTTTCCTCGGAGAAGAGGATTATCTATGTAGAATAATTCAAACAGTCAGCATGAATATGCCTGTAATTCTGGTGGCAGACCGCCATAATTTCTCCATCTGTTTACTATAATTTCTCTTTAAGCTTCACAAACTGGATCAGCGAGTGTAGCTGTCTGAAACTTTTCCTTTCTGCGCATGCTGAAATCAAAGACACTATCTCCTCAGACCGGACAGGCCGCCATTGGAACATGAACCTGGGAACGTTTAACGCTAGAACGTTATCTAGTGAGGCGAGTCTAGAAGTGCTATTGGAGGAATTAGAGGGCAGTAAATGGGATATAGTAGGGCTCAGTGAAGTTAGGAGGCCAAAAGAAGCATACAGAGTGCTAAAAAGCGGGCACGTCCTGTGCTACCGGGGCTTAGCGGAGAGGCGAGAACTAGGAGTCGGATTCCTGATTAATAAGAATATAGCTGGTAACATACAGGAATTCTATAGCATTAACGAAAGGGTGGCAGGTCTTGTTCTGAAACTTAATAAGAGGTACAAAATGAAGGTTGTACAGGTCTACGCCCCTACATCCAGTCGTGATGACCAGGAAGTCGAAAGCTTCTATGAACACGTGGAATCGGCGATGGGTAAAGTCAAAACAAAATACACTATACTGATGGGCGACTTCAATGCCAAGGTAGGCAAGAAGCAGGCTGGAGACAAGGCAGTGGGGGAATATGGCATAGGCACTAGGAACAGCAGGGGAGAGTTATTAGTAGACTTTGTGGAACATAATATGAGGATAATGAATACTTTCTTCCGCAAGCGGGATAGCCGAAAGTGGACGTGGAGGAGCCCGAACGGCGAGACTAGAAATGAAATAGACTTCATACTCCGCGTCATACAAGACGTGCATCATACAAGACGTGGACAAGCTCAGCAAGGTGCGCTGCAGTGACCATAGGATGGTAAGAACTCGAATTAGCCTAGACTTGAGGAGGGAACTGAAGAAAGTGGTACATAATAAGCCGACCAATGAGTTAGCGGTAAGAGGGAAAATAGAGGAATTCGAGATCAAGCTACAGAACAGGTATTCGGCTTTAACTCAGGAAGAGGACCTTAGTGTTAAAGCAATGAACGACAATTTTGTGGGCATCATTAAGGAGTGTGCAATAGAAGTCGGTGGTAACTCCGTTAGACAGGATACCAGTAAACTATCGCAGGAGACGAAAGATCTGATCAAGAAACGCCAATGTATAAAAGCCTCTAACCCTACAGCTAGAATAGAACTGGCAGAACTTTCGAAGTTAATCAACAAGCGTAAGACAGCTGACATAAGGAAGTATAATATGGATAGAATTGAACATGCTCTCAGGAACGGAGGAAGCCTAAAATCAGTGAAGGAAAATCTAGGAATTGGCAAGAATCAGATGTATGAGTTAAGAGACAAAGCCGGCAATATCATTACTAATATGGATGAGATAGTTAAAGCGGCTGAGGAGTTCTACAGAGATTTATACAGTAACAGTGGCACCCACGACGATAATGGAAGAGAGAATAGTCTAGAGGAATTCGAAATCCCAAAGGTAATGCCGGAAGAATTAAAGAAAGCCTTGGGGGCTATGCAAAGGGGGAAGGCAGCTGGGGCGGATCAGGTAACAGCAAATTTGTTGAAGGATGGTGGGCAGATTGTTCTAGAGAAACTGGCCACCCTGTATACGCAATGCCTCACGACTTCGAGCGTACCGGAATCTTGAAAGAACCCTAACATAATTCTAATCCATAAGAAAGGGGACGCCAAAGACTTGAAAAATTATAGACCGATCAGCTTACTGTCCGTTGCCTACAAAGTATTTACTAAGGTAATTGCAAATAGAATCAGGAACACCCTAAACTTCCGTCAACCAAAGGACCAGGCAGGATTCCCTAAAGGCTACTCAACAATAGACAACATTCACATTATCAATCAGGTGATAGAAAAATGTGCGGAATATTACCAACCTTTATATATAGCGTTCATTGATTACGAGAAAGCGTTTGATTCAGTAGAAACCTCAGCAGTCATGGAGGCATTGCGGAATCAAGGTGTAGACGAGCCGTATCTAAAATTGCTGAAAGATATCTATAGCGGCTCCACAGCCACCGTAGTCCTCCATAAAGAAAGCAACAAAATCCCCAATAAAGAAAGGCGTTTGGCAGAGAGATACGATCTCTCCAATGCTATTCACAGCGTGTTTACAGGAGGCATTCAGAGACCTGGATTGGGAAGAATTGGGGATAAGAGTTAATGGAGAATACCTTGGTAACTTGCGATTCGCTGATGATATTGCTTTGCTTAGTAACTCAGGGGACCAGCTTCAATGCATGCTCACTGACCTGGAGAGGCAAAGCCGAAGGGTGGGTCTAAAAATTAATTTGCAGAAAACTAAAGTAATGTTTAACAGTCTCGGAAGAGAACAGCGGTTTTGCGATAGGTAGTGAGGCATTAGAAGTGGTAAGGGAATACATCTACTTAGGACAGGTAGTGACGGCGGATCCGGATCATGAGACTGAAATAACCAGAAGAATTAGAATGGTCTGGGGCGCGTTTGGCAGGCATTCTCAGATCATGAACAGCAGGTTGCAATTATCCCTTAAGAGAAAAGTCTATAACAGCTGTGTCTTACCAGTGCTCACGTACGGGGCAGAAGCCTGGAGGCTTACGAAAAGGGTTCTACTTAAATTGAGGACGACGCAACGAGCTATGGAAAGAAGGATAATAGGTGTAACGTTAAGGGATAAGAAAAGAGCTGATTGGGTGAGGGAACAAACTCGAGTTAGTGATATCTTAGCCGGAATCAAGAAAAAGAAATGAGCATGGGCAGGACACGTAATGAAGAGGGAAGATAACCGTTGGTCATCAAGAGTTACGGAATGGATTCCAAGGGAAGGGAAGCGTAGCAGAGGGCGGCAGAAAGTTAGGTGGGCGGATGAGATTAAGAAGTTTGCAGGGACAACATGGCCACAATTAGTACATGACCGGGGTAGTTGGAGAAGTATGGGAGAGGCCTTTGCCCTGCAGTGGGCGTAACCAGGCTGATGATGATGATGATGACGATGATGATCTCCTCAGCTAGTGCTGGTTCAGATTTCAGAGAAACAGGAAGGCGCGGCATTGTATCAGCCATGACATTATCATCGCCCTTGCGCTACTCTATGTCAAAATTCTAGTAATGTAGTCGAGCACTCCAACGAAAAATTCTTAGAGGACGCTCATGAGAACCTTTGGAAGACAACAATGCAAAAAAGAGCTTAGTGATCAGTTCGAAGCGTGAACAGACGACCCCACAAGCAAATGTCGCAATGTCCACATGCAAAGAGGCAGGCTAATGTTTCACGTTCGCCTACGCAGTACCATCGTTACGCGGCGGTTAGCGTTGAAGATGCAAAAGCAACTGTAAAGAGCCGATTTCCGCATTTTTGCTGAAGGACGGCTCCCAACACGTCTGAAGCATCGGCCGTTGCAATGATGGGCAGTGCGATTGAAACATGCGCATGACAGGACGCGAAGAAAGTACTCCTTTAAGTGACTGGAAGTTGTATTCAGTGTCTTGTTCCTAGACAAAATCTTGCGATTGTCTTAGAAGATTCTAAGAGTCTCCACCAATTCAGCGTAGTGCGGGTCGAACTAAGTGTAGTATCCCGTGAGACCAAAAAATGAATGCAGCGACTTCTTGTCAGTTGGCGGCAGTGCATCACTTGACTTTGTTTTTGAGTGGTGAATCGCTATTTCCCCTGACCAAGAAAAGTGAGCTTCGAAACACTGAAGACAAACTTTGCATTAAGCTTAATGCCAGCAGCAGAGATTTGGAAAGCGTAGTTTGCACATTTTTATCATGCTCAGCTTGTGTGTGGCTGCAAGTAAAAAAAGAATCAAACAGGGTACCTGGACAGTCTTTTAAAACAGATGACATGATCTGCTGGAAAGCAGATGGCGCAGATGCCAAATCGAAAGATACACGCTTAAAGCGGAAAAGACCGTCTTGAGTGTGAGCTCGCGGCTTTTCTCACATAAAAGAACTTGAGGATAAGCAGATTCTAAACCTAACTTCTTGAATACAGTGGCCTCTGCAAGACGATACAAAAGTTCATCAGTTGTTGGTAGCGGAAAAGCGTTGACGACAATGGCCTTGTTGTTGTTGTTGTTGGTGGTGGTGTTGTCTTTTTGCGCCACCACGACGAGCGCAGAAGTCCACTGGGAGGCTGAGACCCAATCGATGATGTCATCCGTTTCCAGTCAATGCAGTTCAGCTGAGACTTGATTGCGGAGCACCAGGGGTACAGGTAGGAGATTCGCTGCTACGGGTTGTACCGAAGGTCACTGACGAACGTCAACAATAGAGCCATTTAGTAGTCCCAGTTGTCTTTAGAATGGATGCGAAAATTTACCTGGAGCGTTTCGCGGCAGAGACCATGACTTGACATCTGGATGAGCCGGAGTGGCCGACAATTGGTGGCGACCGCCCTGTCAGGGACGTGGCGGTTGGCGACGCCGTCTTGCCTTTGAGAAGAAACGCGCTGCACTTCAGGAGGAGGAGGAAGAACTTTATTAAAAACACCAGTCAATGAACGTCAGGAGAGAAATACTTCTCCCCCTTCGCCCCTAGCCGTCGGCCGGAATACCTTGAGACGCAGCAGCAGCAAGGGCTTGAGCGATGATGTCCTGCTGGACGTTGGTTTCTGGGCTGCGGAGCAAAGCCTCTCAGGATTCTAGAGTGCGTGAGCTATCATGCTTAGACGGACATGTCCACACCATGTGAACCAGATTTGCTGCCTCATCACATAATTTGCACTTTGACCTCAATACTCCTGGATGCCACTTACTGTAGAGTACGGGGTTTGGAAAAACGCACGTCTGTAATTTCCTCCACATAACCTCATCTTTCTTACTGAGCGTTGCGTCCGCTCAGTCCGCGTTGTTTAAATTTGTCGATTTAGTCTGTAGATTACTGTGATTTCCTGGTATGCGCGCTTATCCTCTCTTCTGTTTATAGTTTCGGTGATGTGGGAGCTTCCGGGGGTCGACCGGTAAGTGTGACCTCGGGCGAACGAATCAGCCTCCTCGTTCCCTCTAAGTCCCTGGTGAGCTGGTGCCCAAACGAGCAGAACAAGTTGGCTGGTCTTCCTTCCCTATTTGATATACGGATGGCAGTCTCCGCCACCCTTCGATTCGTAATTTCTCACAGCGTTTTCGGAGTCGCTGATGACCACATTTATCCCCTTTGGCTGACGGCCAAGGCTATGGCTGCTTCCTCAGCTTCAACCGCCTCGATGCCACTGACTGTGCAGCACGCCACCAGCGTTCCATCTTATCTAACCGCCACGACCGCGTGTGCCACTTTTCTGTCATATTCTGCAGCGTCCCTATACAGGACGTCCTGTCGACCAGTATATCTAGCTTGTAATGCCTCTGCCCTGTCTTTACGTCTGCCGTCGTGAAAGGCAGGGTTCATGTTTCTGGGTAGCGGAGGTATTTTACCTTGTCCCTGATCTGTCTGGGTATGTCTCTTGAGCGCACTTGCTCATGTTTGCGCTCGTAGCCTAATTTCTCTAAAATTTTGCTCCCTGTTTTAGATCCAAGTACCCTTTGATGTTGTGTCGTAACGGCAGCCTCAATCAGTTCCTCGAGAGTGTTCGACACAACTAGCTTCATAATGTCGGTGGGCGTGCTCGGGCGGAGTCCGAGCACGACCTTGACACTTTTCCTAATAATGATTTCGAGCTTGTTCCGTTACACAGAACTGAGCTTGAGATAGGGCGCCACGTACACTATCCTACTGATTACGAAGGCTTGTGATAGCCTCAGGAGATTCGCCTCCTTAATCCCAGTGTGCCTGTTCGCTATTCGCTAGACGACACGTTTGATTTGAACTGGCTTCTAACCTAGCAAGCGTTTCATAATTTTTCCGGTTTGCCTGAATCCTCCGCCTTAGGACACGGATACTGTCGACCGCGGAGATCTTTGCGCCATTGACGTACAGGTGCATGCCCGCCTCGCGCTTTTGGTGAAGCCGCCGTTTGCCGGTGGGCATCGGGAACAGTACTTCCGACTTTTCGGCCGAACACTTAACTCCTTTGGGTTTCAGATACTCCCCAATGATGTCAATCGCAATTTGCAGGGAGCTTTCAATTTGCCCATCACTGCTCCTGTTTATCCATAGTGTTAAGTCATCCGCGTATTGGTGTGGTTTAGATTCTCAATTTCCCCCAACCGTTTGGGGAGTCTCAACATTGAAATGTTGAAGAGGGTAGGTGATAAAACCGAGCCCTGCGGCGTCCCCACGTTACCCAGTTCAATGTTCTTTATATATTGTTCCCCCTATCTTGAGAGTGGCTTTCCTGTTGGTAAGAAAGCCCTTGATGTAATGGTACACTCCCTTGCCGACATTGAGTGAGTTCAAATGGACACGTGCCTCACGTTGTCAAATGCCTTTGCCACATCTAACCCCACGATCACTTTCATTTCTCGCGTTTGCTTTTCTATAATTTGGTCTTTAAGCTGCAGCATCACGTCGCATGCCGAGAGCGTTGGTCGAAAACCGATCATGGTGTCCGGATACAGCCCATTTTCCTCCATGTACTTATTGAGCCGCGTCTGAACGACGTGCTCAATAAGCTTACCCACGCAGGAGGTGAGCGATATAGGCCTGAGGTTCTCGAAGCCCAGTTTTTTACCCGGCTTGGGAATGAAAATGAGGTTGGCGAGTTTCCACTCATGCGGTATCGTCTCCTCTTCCTAGGACTCCTGCATGTACTTCGCCAGGTTGGCAGTTGAGCTGTCGTCTAAATTTCGGAGCATTTTGTTGCTCACTCTGTCCGGCCCTGCCGCTGATTTAGTACTTAGCCAATTAATCCCCGCTCTGACCTCAGCTAGGGAGATCGGTGCGTCTAATTCCAAATTCCCTCCCCCTCCGTAGGCCGCGGGAGGGGTTCTGGGCCGGCGAGATTGATGTACCTATTCCTAACTTCTTCTAAGAGTTCCTTCTTAGTGCCATCAAACTGATGCGCAAAAGGTGGCGAAGAAGTCGCCACGTCCCCGCGGTACTCATATTCCTCTCCACCTGATGGCAGACGTTCCCCAATTTCGCTTCGTGAGCGTGGTTGCGTGCTCTTCAATTTCCATGTTTAAAGCCGCTATCTGTTTCCCGATATTTCGATCCCATCTCTTCTGTCGAAGTCGGTCCTCCAGCCTTTTCTTTTTCCTCCAGAGATTAAGTAATCTCCTGTCTACCGCTTCGTTGTCCCCCTCAGTTTCCACCGCTTCGGTGGCCTCTTTAACAGTGCGCACTACGCCATCGCTCCACTCCGCAATATCAGAGCTGGGAGGCGGGTCTTCCCTGAGTGCCCTGTAAAAGTCCCAATTTACAGCCTCTACCCTCCTTTTCCGAGAGGTTGTCAGGCTTGCTTCTACCACCACTTCTATGATTTTGTGATCGCTGCCTAACTCTGAATTTCTATTGCACCACATGGCTTTAGTGCCGCTCCCCGTCAAGGTGAGGTCCGGTGTCGTATCACACGCGACACTAGTTCCCTTCCTCGTAGGCTGCATCGGGTCGGTTATTAAATCTAGATTATGAGTTTGTACGTCGTCCCACAACTTCCTACCTTTGATCGAAGTCTGCTTATATCCCCATGCCGTGTTGTGAGCGTTAAAGCGGGTTATTCTTAATTTTACGTCGTGTCGTCGCGAAGAGATCACCGAAGTCGCATTTTCTTTGTCTGGGAGAGCTGTAGACATTTAATACAAACAAGCTACCGTCTCTCTTTCTTCGCGGTATCAGTTCTATGAGAACGTGGTCGATTTGTGCACTCCCGGTGTCATGCTGCACCGCTGTGACGTTTCGCCTGATTAGGGTGACCACCTGCGTGCTTTCGCCCTCGCTTACATAGGATTTGTACCCCGACAATTTTGCCTTTCTGCCGCATTCCTGTAGTGCTATTAGCTCCTGTCGATCCCCGTTCCTTAGGAATTCCTGTAGGACCGCACGCTTGCGCGTGAAGCCTCTACAGTTCCATTGCCAAACGGTGTTTTTACTGGATCTGTGAGCCATGACGGTCAACAAGCTGATTAATCCGATTTCCTAATACTTGCTGGGTGAGCTGTTCATATGCCTGGTCTCTCTTCGCGAATTCTGCCTCAAGTTCTTCAGTTTATTATCCCTCTGACGCAGTCGCTCTGTGAGATTGTTATCTCGCTGATGCAACTGCTTTGTCAGATTTTGAAACATCCCCAACATGCGTTCCTCGAAGGCCTTGCGCCGTTCATCGTCCTGGCCAGATTGGGTCTCAAATTTTTCCTCCAGTTTTGCTATTTTAATGTCTATCACTGTCTCTATGTCCTTATCTATCATGGGCTTCATTTCCTTCGCCCTCTTCTTAGCAGGGGGCATAGACGCTATCTGCTCCTCTGATCCTTCAATATTTGGCTTTTGCGACACTTGCGGTTAACAGGTGCTGTACTAGGCTTAAGGGCTATATTGAGCTCCTCAATTTGCCTATTCATCGCCACTAGCTGTTCTTTAAGCATGCAATTCTCTTCCTTAATCTGAAACATTTCCCCATCGCGTTTATCCTGGGAGGCCCTGCCTGCCCAACACACCTTTCTGTTCAGCGACGTGGATCTCGATGGATTGTTGACGACATCGCTGCCGGAGGTCCCCTCATTCCCGGGCCCGGCCTTCTGTTGCTTCTCCCCTTCCTGCCGTTGCGGCAGTCGCGGAAAGGAATCCGACCACCCTCTCGACATGCTCCGCTGTCTTCACGGATTCCTGGGTCTCCCTTGATTCTTTTTCCCTCTGCTCCTTCCTACTTGGGCCTCCTTCGCCTTCCGATCTTCCTCCGCCAAGCACAGCTTGGCCTCCCATTGCCTCTTCTTTATCTGATAATGGGTCCTGAAAGCTTCCTTGCATTTCCGGTCCGCTGTCAAATTACCTTTGCCGCACAACTTACACTTGGGCTCAATGACGCCTCAGATGGAGAGGTCATTCCGCATCCCCGACATTGAACTTGTTCGCTGACACATACGTCCGATCTGTGTCCTAGCTCACCACATTGGTAGCACACCTCGTAGCATTTCTTGTAGAGCACACACTTCAGAGGTACGCCATAAGAGTACATCCACATCGGTAGTCTCCTTTTTGAAGGTGACGATTGCCGAGCTGGAGTTGCCCATCTTCCTAACGCCAAGTATCGCTGGGTTCCTCGGGTTACCGAAGGCCTCTGTCAGTTCTTCTATTGTCAATGTCGGGTCGATGCCGAGCACCACACTCCACCCGTGGTCTTCGTGCGGCGCAAGGTACGCCGTGACTTCGTAGTCCTTGTCTTCGATCTTGATAGACTTAACCTTGGTCACTTTCCAGACAGTGTCCATGTCTGGGGTGCTGAAAATCAGTGTACCTTGCTTGTCGTTAACAATGAGCACGCCCTTTTCTTGCCCCTTAACCCACGGAACTTGCACTGCCATGTGTACCGCCGCACTCAGCCTGGTAGTCGGAACTTTTGCGAGCGCCAGCCCGTTCTTCGGCCGAAGGATGATCTTGTAGTCGTTCGCCGGTAATCGCGAGGGGCGCCACGCAATTTAACTCTCCGCGATTTCTGCCCCAGCTTCTTGCACGCGGCGTTCGCCGCTTCCGCCTTCTTGCCTTCCCCGAACTCGGTACCGCGTTCCGCCCGCTCGCCGTGGCTTTGGCTTCCTCGCCGTTCGCCTCCCGCAAGGTCCTGCAGCTTCTTCCCATGTTTTCCCACTTTCGTCATCTAATCCGCTGTTCTCAATTCTTCGGGGGTAATTTCTGTACCCTCTACGGTCACCTCCGTGGTCTTCGTGCCTCCAGAGCGGAGTTCCGAAGCGGGCGCCGGGGGCTTCGGGTGCCGCCGAGCTGCCGCGTTTGTTCAACGCTAGCTCGGCGCTGTTTGTTCAACGCTGTTCAACGTTACCCTTAGCTAGGTGGGAGACGCGGTCGACATAAAAGGGGCCGTAAATCATCCAAAAGTCCACTTACAGCCATAAAATTGTAATCCAGGTGATACTTGGGACTTCCGATAGGCGATCACATCACTTATGTCTATGAATCGGCGCTGTTCCCACCAGACAAAGCAACTTTCCACGGAGCCGACTTGAACCACGTCCGCACTCCCTGGACCCCTGGTGGCCTCCCCGCTGCAGTTAAAACCCGTCGAATACTTGTAGTTCTTTGTGAACTTGTTGGAAGTTTTACTCAGTTTCTTCTGCTTTCTTGAGCGTAAACGATGGTCCCGCATACAGAAGCCACTCGTGGATTCTTGTCGATGCCACTCCCTGCAGAATTCGGTGGCGGAGCGAGTCGTCGTGCCAAGCGCCGAACGCACAGGCTGGAGCCAAACGTTCTAGCCAAGTCCCGAAGTCCTGGGAGGACTCTCCTGGATGCTGCTGTCGCTCTCTGAAGACAATGCGATGGATGAGGCTATTGGTACTTTTCTTCATAGTGCTTGTCCAGCATGCGGATAATATCATCACCACCACCACCATCATCATCATCATCAGCAGCAGCAGCAGCAGCAGCATCATCATCATCAGCCTGGTTACGCCCACTGCAGGGCAAAGGCCTCTCCCATTCTTCTCCAACAACCCCGGTCGTGTACTAATTGTGGCCATGCCGTGCCTGCAAACTTCTTAATCTCATCCGCCCACCTAACTTTCTGCCGCCCCCTGCTACGCTTCCCTTCCCTTGGGATCCAGTCCGTAACCCTTAATGACCATCGGTTATCTTCCCTCCTCATTACATGTCCTGCCCATGCCCATTTCTTTTTCTTGATTTCAACTAAGATGTCATTAACTCGCGTTTGTTCCCTCACCCAACCTGCTATTTTCTGATCCCTTAACGTTACACCTATCATTCTTCTTTCCATTGCTCGTTGCGTCTTCCTCAATTTGAGTAGAACCCTTTTCGTAAGCCTCCAGGTTTCTGCCCCGTAGGTGAGTACTGGTAAGACACAGCTGTTATATACTTTTCTCTTGAGGGAGAATGGCAACCTGCTGTTCATGATCTGATAATGCCTGCCAACGCACCCCAGCCCATTCTTATTCTTCTGATTATTTCCGTCTCATGATCCGGATCCGCCGTCACTAGCTGCCCTAAGTAGATGTATTCCCTTACGACTTCCAGTGCCTCGCTGCCTATTGTAAATTGCTGTTCTCTTCTGAGACTGTTAAGCATTACTTTGGTTTTCTGCAGATTAATTTTTAGACCCACTCTTCTGCTTTGCCTCTCCAGGTCAGTGAGCATGCATTGCAGTTGGTCCCCTGAGTTACTAAGCTAGGCAATATCATCAGCGAATCGCAAGTTACTAAGGTATTCTCCATTAACTTTTATCCCCAATGCTTCCCAATCCAGGTCTCTGAATACCTCCTGTAAACACGCTGTGAATAGCATTGGAGATATTGTATCTCCCTGCCTGACGCCTTTCTTTATTGGGATTTTGTTGCTTGCTTTATGGAGGACTACGGTGGCTGTAGACCCGCTATATATATCTTTTAGTATTTTTACATACGGCTGGTCTACACCCTGATTCCGTAATGCCTCCATGACTGCTGAGGTTTCGAATGAATCAAACGCTTTCTCGTAATCAATGAAAGCTATATATAAGGCTTGGTTATATTCCGCACATTTCTCTATCACCTGATTGATAGTGTGAATATGATCTATTGTTGAGTAGCCTTTACGAAATCCTGCCTGGTCCTTTCCTTGACAGAAGTCTAGGGTGTTCCTGATTCTATTTGCGATTACCTTAGTAAATAGTTTGTAGGCAACGGACAGTAAGCTGATCGGTCTATAATTTTTCAAGTCGTTGGCGTCCCCTTTCTTATGGATTAGGATTATGTTAACGTTCTTCCAAGATTCCGCTACTCTCGAAGTCATGAGGCATTGCGTATAGAGGGTAGCCAGTTTTTCTAGAACAATCTGCCCACCATCCTTCAAAAATCTGCTGTTACCTGATCCTCCCCAGCGGCCTTCCCCCTTTCCATAGCTCCGAAGGCTTTCCTTACTTCTTCTGGCGTTATTTGTGGGATTTCAATTTCCTCTAGACTATTCTCTCTCCTATTATCGTCGTGGATGCCACTGGTAGTGTACAAATCTGCATAGAACTCCTTAGTCACTTGAACTATCTCATCCATATTTGTATTGATATTGCCGGCTTAGTCTCTTAACGCATGCATCTGATTCTTGCCAATTCCTAGTTTCTTCTTCACTGTTTTTAGGCTTCCTCCGTTCCTGAGAGCATGTTCAATTCTATCCATATTATACTTCCTTATGTCAGCTGTCTTACGCTTGTTGATTAACTTCGAAAGTTCGGCCAGTTCTATTCTAACTGCAGGGTTAGATGCTTTCATAAGTTGTCGTTTCTTGATCAGATCTTTAGTCTCCTGCGATAGTTTGCTGGTATCCTGCCTAACGGAGTTACCACCGACTTCCATTTCACACTCCTTAATGATGCCCACAAGATTGTCGTTCATTGCTTCAACACTAAGGTCCTCTTCCTGAGTTGAAGCCGAATACCTGTTCTGCAGCTTGATCTGGAATTCCTCTATTTTCCCTCTTACCGCTAACTCATTAATCGGCTTCTTATGTACCAGTTTCTTCCGTTCCCTCCACGGGTCTAGGCTAATTCGAGTTCTTACCATCCTGTGGTCACTGCAGCGCACCTTGCCGAGCACGTCCACATCTTGCATGATGCCAGGGTTAGCACAAAGTATGAAGTCTATTTCATTTCTAGTCTCGCCGTTCGGGCTCCTCCACGTCCACTTTCGGCTATCTCGTTTGCGGAAGTAGGTATTCATTATCCTCATATTATTCTGTTCCGCAAACTCTACTAATAACTCTCCCCTGCTATTCCTAGTGCCTATGCCATATTCCCCCACTGCATTGTCTCCAGCCTGCTTCTTGCCTACCTTGACATTAAAGTCGCCCATTAGTATAGTGTATTTAGTGTTCACTCTACCCATCGCCGATTCCACGTCTTCATAGAAGCTTTCGACTTCCTGGTCATCATGACTGGATGTAGGGGCGTAGACCTGTACAATCTTCATTTTGTACCTCTTATTAAGTTTCACAACAAGACCTGCCACTGAATAATACGCTGAAACTGTATTGTGGCGGTGTCCGCGTGCGATGTTAAGTCGTATAAAAGGCGTTGACCCTCGGAGCCTAAGTTTGAAAGGAAGAGTCTTCTTCCTTTCCTTGGGTAAAGTATCGCCTCCAGCCTCCAGTAGAAACATCTGGAACGAGCGGCTTCCAGGTTTTCCAAGGTACTGCCGGTGTACCAAGCGAAGAAAGGAAAGATGGCGGCGGCAGCGCCATGCTTGGGGTGCCGGGCAAAGAAGTTGTAGCAACAAGCCGGTAGTAATAGTGTTGCAGAGACAGGAAGGAGAGCAAACAGTTGCACAAAGGTTTACCTCGTCGCCAGTTGTATTAACATAAGTTGTATGTTGCCTCGACGGGCGGCCAGAACTGGCCGCGCTTGCGGCCGCCAGTCGGTACATAGAAGCCAGTTCAAAGGATTTTCGAACCACCACGGACCGAACAGAGGGAAAGGCACTGACGCGCACGCACGCACACACAGGCGCCGCCGGCGTCTTTCTTGCTGATGAGGAGGAGAAGGTGCAAATTCACAAACAAAGTTGAACCGTTCTGCTCGCTGAAGGGAGGCCACCATGGGGAAGGAAGCGAGAATGCGCGCCCAAAGGCTAAAGCCGAGACCTCGCGTACGCTTGCGTACGCGCGCAAGCTCGCGTGTACGCGCCTTCCGCCTGCGGGGAAGAATGGTGGTCCGCATCTACAAATACGCGCGACAACGCATGCTCACTGGGCTCATTGACACGCGCCTTGGAAGACGCCACTTCGTAGTACACTGACCAGGTTCAGCGCGCTTGGCGCCAGCTGTCCCAACGACCCGAAGCCACAATTGAGCGGAGGCTATAAGAGCGATCAATTTGGAAAAATTTTTACGATGCCAATGATGCATTAAGCGCAAGCGGTAAAATGCAGCTGCCACGGTTCGGTTGTATCAAGTAGTCGAATAAACGCATCTTCAAGGAATGCATTCACAACGGAATGATTTGTGTAACGAATGATTCCGTGCTTCCTCGCCGAACGTTTATCTAATGAACTAAGAATACCCGCATTGTAAATAGCTATACAACAAGTTTTCCTCTACAAAATAAAGCGTCTGTGATGGCCGATCTGTTACATTACAACGAACGTATCCGTGTAGTGCGAGCTGCGTTGTGAAACACCGGTGGACGCCCAAATGAAGACCGCGCAGGATTGCCTGGTCGCCGCAGCAGGCGATGTGAGCCGTGCTATGTAAGCAGAAAGGCTCTGGGAAAAGAACGGCGCTTGTGGCAGCACAGCAGTGGGTACGGTGGCTGATGAATACGTCATGGATTGCGACGACGTGATGATATATTCGGAGCTGAAAATGAGGAGCCGAAAGTCGGCGAAGGCAGTAGCGACGACGAGGCTGCAGAAGAACTGAGCATGTTAGTGACAACGGTGGCAATCAGGTATGCAACATCCTTCTTTGCACATTGCGTAGCCACTGGTTTTCGCCGCGCGACACGCCGTGAACCATATGAGGATGGCGGCTGCATGGCTGCGCCGTGCACCACCTGGCTCGCGCGCCCGTGCCACGCCCAGCCAGCCAGCCAGGGACCGGAGAGCGACGACCAGGAAGCAGTTCCAGTTGGGTCTTGAGCGGCTCCGAGAGCCTCGGCTGGCCGCTGGCCCCGAAGCTCCCCACCCTTGACGCGCTCAGGTCGGATGATATCGCACTTTCGTCGGACAGAATTTGAGGAACAAAATTAGCGACTTATCTCTTCATGTTAAATAAAAGTTTCATTTCCTTGAATATGCTTAGCCTGGTACAATGCAATTGACACGGTAGGCGATGTTTACAAACAAGTGACCTGTATGACGAAGGTCCCAAGTGCTGCTTCATAACGGCGTTTCACTGGGTCTCGTATAATGCCATATTCCTGTGCCCACGTATTTGTCCCTACACTAGCCGCCTACTGGTGTCAACAACGTGCGCTGCTTCTTACGCTGTCCAACTCAAGCTGTATGCTAATTGATAGACGCGGTGTAGCACGAAAAAAAATGGTGGTATTAGAAAAGAATGTTCATTCACCGGGGAGTATCCCACAGCTATCAAAGGAAATCCACGAGAGTTTCTCAGAAAGCTTCGTAGTTGAAAACAAATTTGTCCTGGTGCGGGCAATGAACTCGGGACACCAACGTCCTTCTGATATCGTGGTTCTTTCATTCTATAGGAGGCAAGGAGACGGCACAGCGAGGCGGAAATAATGGACAAATCAAAGCGCAGGGTCAATGAATGTGGGAAATAAGTGCTGCGGAATTCCGCAAGGTGGAGGAAAGTTCACGAAAGAGGAGAAATGTCATCTACTTGAGAGTGGCAATAATCTACAAAGAAAACCCATATATGAGTCCTTGCAAGCTCGCTATGATGAAAAGCACTCTAAGCGAGCGGCCATCGACGCAGGCTCGCAGGATACGCTCTGCTTTATTACTCGGTGGTTAATGGGGTGACGCCAACGTGAGGTGAGGAACTAGCCGCGAGTGATTCAGAGCCCGTGGTCGACGAGGATGGCCTCCTCGAACTTCTCGCGACACTCCTTGAAGGCCTGGCGAATCTCCACCATGACCTCCTCCCAGATCTTGGTGACGATCACCATGACTTTGGTGTGTGCCACGGGCACTGCCGACGGGCCAGCGCCCCCGACGGCGCCCCCGCTCAGCGCCTGGTCCAGGGTGGCGATAGTCGAGCGGTACGCCACCTGCGGCAGGAAGCGCGCCCGAGCCGTCGTGCTTGAATGTGCTACAGCCACACGAAAATCAACACAACACGAGGTAGCGGGAAACGTATGGTAGTTAGGGAATAGATGCAGAATGTAATAACAGCGAATGTACATTGGTGAAGGCGGTGAAACAGAAGTCCAATTAACTTCCTTGCGAAGTTAATTGCACCTAATTAATTCTATCTGTGTGCGCATCCAGAAAGTGCGTTTGTTGTTTTACTACTAGAACTAACCTTGGCAGTGATAATTCAGTGATATTTGCCATTCGCTGGCCGCCTTCTTTAATATGTCCAGCATGACTATTGACTGGAATACGAACAACTCCCGTGTAGGAGTTTTTTGTGAATGCACGTGCTCAGGTTTTCTCGTACCGAACATTTCCTGCTATGGAATTTTGCCACTTCCTTTACGACGGAAAACAGGCACCGTTTGCTGGAAAACATAGACAGCTTTAGTTTAACGCTAGCATAATAGCTGGGTTCAGGGAAATAGCGTTACCTTTCTGCAAACGAACTGTGACAAGTGAGTTTTATTATATAGCGTGATAGCGCACTTTACGTACGCGACGCTATTGAATTACGCTTTGAATTCCACATACATCGTGCACCTAATTAATTCTATCTGTGTGCGCATCCAGAAAGTGCGTTTGTTGTTTTACTACTAGAACTAACCTTGGCAGTGTAAACCAGACCACCATTATGAAGGCTGCTTCTGTAGTTGTAAAACATGAATACCAAATAAACATTGGATGGGAAAACGGGGCCGCGGTAGCTCAAGTGGTAGAGCATCGCACGCGTAATAAGAAGACGTGGGACCGCTCCCTACCAGCGGCAAGTTGCTTTTTCATCAACTTTCATTGCCAATAATTTATAATTTCTTTAGTTGGAATCAGTAAGTACAAGTAATTTCCCTTATGTTGTCCTTGGTGTCCTTGTTGGCTTCTTAGCATATGATTAATAAAAATTGGGCCCGTAGGTTAACCTCCCTACCTCGTTTATATGTCGAGGAAACGGGGTTAATATAGGGGACTGATTTTTATTATTCACACGCACACACACACACACACACACACACACACACACACACACACACACACACACACACACACACACACACACACACACACACACACACCACACAGATTATATATATATATATATATATGATAAGAGTATGATATAAGAGTGTGGTGAGAGTACAAAGTACGCTGGAGCCACAACCTTATATGTAAAATTACGTTAACGATACCTATCTACACCTATAGCGCGGCAAATGCGACCATGCAGTAATTTCAGCTTGTTGGGGTGCAGTGAAGAAGCGCTCAATGAAGCGCAAGTTGCACACGGACAATACTATATGTTATGCAACATGCACATGGGCACATCTGTGTTCTTTTGATTATCTGTGTATGATCACAAGCTGCGCTGTGTGGAACGCCTCTGAGTACGAGACGTGTAAATCGATAGAAGGCAGGCGTTACTGCTCGTACCGAATTATGAAGGCTGCAACTGCAGCTATGAATATAGAAGGGATCGGGACGGACTCGTGCAGATTTTAAGCAACATTACTTCTGTGCACTCTCTACACTCATGAACAAATGTACACCCTTTTCGTTGTGTATTTGCCGCACAACAATAATAGTAATTTGTGTTGCTTGCGTTTCCTTTCTTGAAAAAGCTGCGGTCGCTACTTTCCTGTCAAGAATGCTTCGTCATGCTAACACGCATGCAGTTCATGACTTGGAAGTACCGGGCTCGAAGCGTTAAAGAAACGAAATGCGGACAAGACAGATGACGATTATTGTTGTGTTAATCAAAATTCACCCAAACAAAACTACACCCAAAGGGTGTAATTTTGGTTAAGAGTGTAGAAGGGTGGATAACTTTATTACGAAGTAGCAATGGGCAGCTCTGCGTCTTAGATGGCGCTCGATGGATGGAATGAATCGATAGATGTTATGAGTGTCCCCTTCGGAATGGGGCTGTGGGTTGCGCCACTAAGCTCTCGCTATTATACTGCCTAATGTCCTACCTAGGTAAAAAAAAACACACACAATAAATTCCCATAACCCAATTTTCTGACCCCCTTATTGTGAACATTGTTTTTGTACGTCTCCGTTTTTGTAGTTTCCCTATTTTTCTTCCACCAATTTTCCAATCACTTCTTACTAAATCTCTATTGCGGACCTGTTTGCCTTCCGCCTCTTCTCCCCTCTTCTCGCAGCAAGGGGGCCAGTGGTACCTAAATAGACCACCACTGCGCCGATATATTCACATTCTAATGAAACGTGCTCCATCATTACAAGCAGTAAAAAGCGCTAAATAAAATAGCGTTTGCAAGTCATCTTTTAAAGATGTGACCTATCTGTCAAAATACCGCGATGACCGTGTACGTCTTATTACCGAAGCTTTCCACATTCATAACAGCGGCGAAGCAGGTGTGAGCCTTCCCTTTATTTCTCTCCTTCCGAAGGAGATTGCCTTCCTATCGCATTAACTGCAATTGCCCCCCGCGCATGCTGAATTCTGTTGATTATGTGCTCTTAGATAGCGGCGGAGTATATATATGCTGACTGAAAGAATAAAGACAGTTGGTTGTGAGTCAGCGCTGTTGTCTTTGTCCCTCTCCTTGTCCTGTTGTTTAGCGCTGTTTACTGCTCGTAATCATGAACCAACCAGCCCAAATGCGTACTCGTGCTCCATCGTTTCCCTAGCTTTACTGCAGCAACAGCATGCTTCTTCTTCCTTCTTGTACGTCGCTTTATAGGTGCGTGTCCTAAGACATTCTGATCTTGCTTCGAAAAGTAATGAGCTTCCTTTTGAGTTATCATCATCGTCATCATCGTCAGCCTGGTTACGCCCACTGCAGGGCAAAGGCCTCTCCCATACTTCTCCAACTACGCCGGTCATGTAGTGATTGTGGCCATGTTGTCCCTGCAAACTTCTTGATCTCATCCGCCCACCTAACTTTCTGCCGTCCCTTGCTACACCTCCCTTCCCTTGGAATCCAGTCCGTAACCCTTAATGACCATCGGTTATGTTCAGTGGCGTAGCCAGAAATTTCGTTCGGGGGGGGGGGGGGGCTCACATTGCAGCTTGGCCTCCTCCTTAAGAGGAAGCTTTAGCTCGGGTGCTCCTATCTAAATAGATGTAGAAGGTTAATTCATTTTTCTCGGCAACCACTGCACCAAATTTGACGAGGTTTGTTGCATTTAAAAGAAAAACTTAAATTCTACTGACTTATGGTTGCGAGTTTTTCATTTAAGTTGTCAATTTTTTATTAAAAATTGGCAAAACTCGCAAATTTTCAGAAAACGAAGTTTTTACGTTTAAAAATATGTAGCCCAACAATGAATAATAATATGAAATTTCTGTGAATCGCATCTAATAGTACATCTACAGCGAACAAAATTGATATGTTACAAATGAATCTCAAAAAATTTAGTAGTATCGAAATACGGCTTTTACAGAACCCTTGTACACCACGTAACCAATTCACGTAAGATACAAGTTGACATACAAAATTTGTCGGCTTTGACACTTACAATAGATGCCGTTTGAAGAACCACGACATCTGTTCTTGAAGCATAGCTGTTAGTTTGTAAACGTCGTGCTTCTATTTTTTCGCACTTTCGATTTTTTCAAAATATTTTAAACAAATTCAGGCCCTAAATCAATATTCCGCTTCCATCGGATACTAGAATTTAGCTTTCTCTCTCAAATGCAACAAGTTTCATTAAAAGCGATCCAATGGTTATTTCAGAAAAGCGTTTCTGCGTTTTACATGTATTTCAATAGGCCGCGTCGGAGTTGGGCCCGAGCTAAAGCTTCCTCTTAAACAATTTGTCGAGGGCCAGTGGCGTAGCTAGGTCGTCTGGCACCCGGGGCCCATAGGTCTTCTGTCACCCCCCCCCCCCCCCCTATGATTTAGTCGAGGAAGGCGAGGATATCGACAATTTCCGGGTTTCAGCTCCAGTACAGCCACCTTGTATACCACGCACGTTCCTCGGTTCCCCCTCTCCTTCGCTTTCTTTCCCAGAGATCGCGAATGCAGCAAATATACACGCTGTTTTTCCTGCGCCAAATAACACAGGGTGCTGCAGTGATAACGTGTGATAAGCCCATGTGCACATCTTCTGTCAGACTGTAAGGCTTGGCAGCCAGTACAAATTCGGCATCGTGGAAAATATGGCTCACGTCACAAGTAACAAAAAATATCTTTATAATAAAGTTTTAAATACCAGTTTTAGCGGCAATATTGCTTTTGGAAAATTGAAGCCTGACATTTATATCTTGCCCAACAACAACTTGACAAAAATCGTCGTAGGTACTATGGCACGCAGTATTTTGTCTGTGGGCAGCCCTGAACGAAAACGAAAATTAAGTTGTTTGTCAGTGACGCTGATCTCCCCACCCTATTAGAAAACGCTACCTGCCTCCCCGCTGCGCGGGCGCCAATGCTATGACAATTACGAGTTCTCTCCATTCTGATCAATAAAGCCTTGTTTTCATTTGTTGCTATACGGACAAACGTGATTATCCGAGCTGCGGTACCACCGCAAGATTGGGAACAGAATAGAGCACGCTTTGCATCGATTCCTGGCGTCACCATAAAAAAAAGAAAGAAAAGGCTGCGATGACGCCCGTGCCAACGAAAGCTTGCACTACTGTTGGTCTGCACTCGCAATGGAGAGGATTAAGGGATCAGCGTCACTGGTCCACTATTTGATATTTCTTTCGCTGCTGCCATATACTGGGCGCCGTCCGCAGTGCCAAAGTACTGTAGGTTGTAGCACCCAAAACGATTTTATTTAAGAAGTTTTTGTTGAGTTAATAATATGAATTTGAGCCCTCAATTCTCGAATTGAAGTGCTTCCTCTATAAGTGCTAATTACGGGATTATTAAGGTTATGGTTATTACTTATCTGCCATATTTCTCGCGCTACCGAGTTCCTAGTAATAACAAAAAGACATAACTTCATAGAATCTCGATCGGGAAATATCCTTACAAAATTCACCTTTTTTTGTAAAATTCTGTGCAGCTGATGCAGACATTATACTTGTGACATGAAGTCACACAACAACAACAGTTTTCTGAAACTTTCGTGGGTAAGAAGGAAAGCGTGAAACATAACGGCAGGTTTCGCAGCGGCTTCTCGCGGAGCGAGCGGGAGAGGGGAAGTAAAAGCAAGCCGGAGATCGCGGCGGGCCCGCGACTACAGCTTGACGAGTCATACGCCGCCAAACTCTGCCGCCGAACCGAGTCTGAAGACGATCCAGAGAATCCCATTCGCGACTTTTGACGGCCCCACTTATGCAACGTCGCTCTCAACGAACGCTTCGCCGTAAACGCGAGCGCCGGGCGCGCTGGTTGAACGCCCTCTTGCTGCTGTCTTTGTTCGTCTTCGCTGCGCGTCCTGAACGGAAGAGTGACCCAAGAGCCCGAACGCCTTAGAACGCCTCACCGTATGTTTAGCGACTCCTGCTCCCAGCATGAACGCACAGCGCGAGCGCACCCCACAGGAAACGTTCCGCTAAGGCGAGTAGTTTAGCGACCATTTCGCGAATTAAAATTTTTTAGCTCGCACATTCGTGCAATAATTTCGGGGGGGGGGGGGGAGGGAGGGGTTGATAGAGCTGCAGCCGACAATTCTGCGGCGCAACGCATCGGGTGCATTAGCCCAGGCTACTGGATGCCGGAGCATTCTTTGCAATTTGCGCCCAGTCAAGCCGGTGGAAAGAGGGGTGTCTTCAGGCGTATATGACACCCCCCCACTGGCCCCTTGCACCCGGGGCCCACGGCACCCCGGCCCCCCCTGTTGCTACGCCACTGTCGAGAGCTCATATACATGAATAATAGCTGCATTGCCATCACCAAAAATGCGGCAAACGAATTCTTGAACGCTACGCACTGTCAGTACATGTCATATATGTATTTTTTCATAAAATGATATACTCGTATGTGGCGTAGATTGTCCCCAAAATAACTGATATCAATGCTTCCATGTTTTTTGTCTACTTATTAAGTAAATAAAATATCACACGATCTTAAGAACTATATCAGTTCGAAATCAGCAAAGCAGTTCATGTAGCTGATATGAAAAATGTAAAGGCCATGAAATGAACAGGTTGAGGACAAATATGTTAATGAAACTTTGTCATTCAAGAACCTTGTTTACATATTTGTACATATACAACGGCCAGGGAAAAATCTCTATGACGCTGCCTTTTATTCCAATGTATTACGCAGGAGCAGCTGTCACCGGTCGTGTATCGTGAATAATTGCACCGAGATTATTGTCCCAACAGAGAGCACGTATATAAAGACATTCTGCAACATAGACGAGGGCGAGTCAAATGAAAGTGAGCCAATGCAAATATATAACAAACGGGGTTCCTTATTTAAAAGTAGTCTCCGTGAGCATTTAGACATTTGTCCCATTCACTAACGAGTCGGTTGATTCCCGTCTCATAAAACTCCTTGGGTTGCTGCTTCAAAAAATCTGCAACTGACTCTTCTACGTCATCGTCCGACACGAATCTGTTTCCGTTGAGCTATTTTTCATTCGTCCCAAAATGTGGAAATCAGAAGGCGACAGGTCTCAGTAGTATAGGGAATGTTGCAGCGTTTCCCACTTGAACTTTGCCAGTTTTGTATAACCACATCAGCAACGTGGGGATGGGCACTGTCGTGAAACCATTAAGATTTAATTTTGGGGTGTTACGTGCCAAAACCACTTTCTGATTATGAGGCGCACTGTAGTGGAGGACTCCGGAAATTTCGACCACCTAGGGTTCTTTAACGTGCACCTAAATCTAAGTACACGGGTGTTTTCGCCTTTCGCCCCCAACGAAATTCGGCCGCCGTGACCGGGATTCGATTCCGCGAGCTCGTGCTCAACAGCCCAACACCATAGCCAGGTCGAGGAACAAGATGACCCCATTCGCCACTTTTCCACTTCGTTTGCTCTTGATTGCGACACGCAGACGATCCAGCGTTTCACAATATCGGAAACGAATAATAGTCTCTCCAGCTTTAGCAAATTCTACCAGTAATGGCTCCTGACGATAGAAAAAAAAAGAAAGTCAACAACACTTTCCCGGCGGAAATGACGGTTTTGCTTTCTTGGGGGTGGTGAATTCGAATATTTCCACTGTAAGGTTTGCCGTCGTATTTCAGGCTCGTAGTAGTGGCACCATGGTTCATCCCCGATCACAATAGCATACAAGAAGTCATCACCCTCATTGTGATACAGGATCAGATGAGTTAAGGCAGCGCAGAACCTTCTTCTGGCGGTGGTTCAAAATCTTCGGTATCCATTGCGCACACAAGAGCCGATAATCGAGATGTTCATGAATTATGGTGTGAACAGAAGCATGGCTGATGTTCGCACGCTCTGCCAGTTCATCGATGCTTATCCTCCGTTCTTGTCTCATCACCTCATCAACTTTTGCAGTCTTGTTAAGGATGATTTCACGATGGCTTTAGTCCCGTCTTGGATCGTCTTTGCAACTTCCACGTCCTCCTTGAGCCGTTTGCTCTAACGCTTCACAGTGGCCAATGAAATGCGATCTTCAACGTACACGGCAGCCATACGGCGACTAATTTCTTTTTACGAAATACCTTCAGCAGTCAAAACCTTCAAGGCACCACGCCGTTCAAATTTTAGAGTTTCCAATATGTCACGCAGCCATGTTCAACCGAATGTAGGAGAGCATTACAGAATCTTTATCCTCACACCTGCGTGTCACTTTTGTAAATGAGACATCCCTCTCTTGTACGCACATGCCTCGCAGATAATGAATCGAACTATTATTGCGCGGGGAGGGTCGGCTCACTTTCATTGGACTCGCCATCGTGCATTAGAAATGCGAAGAAACAGTGGAATATACAAATGCGAAGATACAGCTTGATAAAGGGAAAAAATAGTGTCACGGGAAACAAAGTTCGCTGCATGTATACACAAAACCTCGCAACAAGATATGCAAATATAGGTATAAGTCCCCAATATTTCTACGTATCTAAGCAAAAAGCCACTGTTATAACGTGTCAAACAAGGCAAATAAGCATGTTGCGCAATCACAGATTCAAAGATCACAGAATCCTAAGGCCCGCCCACCCTCCTTCCACGTCCCCCGATGTATAGCGCACGACGGAAGGCGGCGCGCTGGCTGCCCGCTTTTCTCCTTTGCGCACACAAGACTCAGCCACCATTGCCGGCTCCCCCATTCCACCCCCCCCTACGCTTTCCCTCGCACGTACACCATGCGGCGCGATGTCACGATGTTATCACCCTTGGACTTTATCCGAAAGATGAGAGGGGACGGCGACGGCAGGAATCCGCCTGGAGTGTCCATATAATTGCTATCGCAATAATATAGTAAGAGTATCCGGCAACTGAAGCGTCCCGTGGCCCATTGCTTCCCGCAAAATAAGAAGTAACAAAATCGAACTTTCACCATGCGACAATTCGCTGCGCCGCACCAATGTGATTTTTTTCTTCCTTTTCAGGGGCGGGGCCACCGAAATGAACAAACGCATTCGAATGGCCACAATCGAATGCCTAGTTTGTGCACCTAATGTGGTTACCTTAGGAATATCGAAGAAAACGTGAGACGCTTGGTCCACCGAGAGCCAATACGCATATTTCTCGGTATCCTACACTAGCGAGACAAGACTTTCCGGAGAGGTTGCGCTCAAGCGAACGCGGTGCAATCCATCGAGTCCCTACAGTGATGGCGGCGAGCGACCATTGTTTCTTTTTCTAGTCTGCTAGCCAGAAAGCGACTAAAACTCTAGAAGGCGAAAATCCACTCGGTCAGAGTAAACCGAATGCGCACCGAAGTGCGCCGCGCGGTGTTCGGCGCAATACCAGAAAAACGCATGCGCTCTGGCTGGCTCTGGCAGCCCGCGGGTAGGGTAGCGAGAACAAAGAAAAATTGAAGAGGCTCAATGTGTCCTCGTAAATAAAAGTCAAAGTAGAAAAAAATAAACAAGAATGTAGTTACCTTGGCTGGCTTTGGTTTCTTGACATGGTTGCTTTGGCGTAGGTGAAAAAAAAATTTTATTATGTAACATGACGGCACAAATGAACCACCACAACGTTTCGTCTCATCGGACCACGCTGTGTGCTTTGTCAACTTGTCTTATAGTGGGCTGATTTGGCTTGTCCCGTTGCATGTTCCGATGTAAGATTTTAGAAAAGTCAATGAAGCTTTGGTGTCAAATGTTTAAGACAACATTAAACGCACAAGGTTCCGCCATTGAAAATCTAAAGCCCAACTTTGGAAATGTCAGTGCACCTTTCACATCGAAAGTTTATGAGAACTTTATACCTATAACGTTTCAGAATTGACATCCATGCGCTCCATAGATTCTGCGGCCACCGCGATTTGCTGCGACCAGCCCGCTCGCCATCAAAACGCCCTTGAAACTTTGTGCTCGGATGGGAATCCTTCCGTTATGTAACTCCAGGTGCATGGGCGTTGCCGCGAAATCCAGGCCGAGTTCGCAATGTTCGCGGTGAAATGTCATTGCGTTCGTGAAAAAGGCATTCTAGACAAAATCCAGTAGGGTTTCCGGCGCCGGGAGTTGCTTTGGTCGGCGGTGCATGGACCGCACGAGAAAATTTCGGGGGGGGGGGCTGAAGCCCCATAAGCCCCCCCCCCTGGCTACGCCCCCGGTTATCTTCCCTCCTCATTACATGTCCTGCCCATGCCCATTTATTTTTCTTGATATCAGCTAAGATGTCATTACCTCCCGTTTGTTCCCTCACCCAATCTGATGTTTAATTATCCCTTAAGGTTACACCTATCATTCTTCTTTCCATAGCTGGTTGTGTCGTCCTCAATTTAAGTAGAACCTTTTTCGTAAGCCTCCAGGTTTCTGCTCCGTACGTGAGTACTGGTAAGACACAGCTGTTATACACTTTTCTCTTGAGGGATAATGGCAACCTACTGTTCATGATCTGAGAATGCCTGTCAAACGTACCCCAGCCCATTCTTATCTTTCTGATTATTTCAGTCTCATGATCCGGACCTGCGGACACTACCTGTCCTAAGTAGATGTATTCCCTTGCCAGTTCCAGTGCCCCGCTACCTATGGTAAGCTGCTGTTCTGTTCCGAAACTGTTAAACATTACTTTAATTTTCTGCAGATTAATTTTTAGTCCCGCTCTTCTGTTTTGCCTCTCCAGGTCAGTGAGCATGCATTGCAATTGATCCCCTGAGTTACTAAGCAAGGGAATATGGCGGGCTCGGTGGCTGTGCCACAACACGGCTGCATAATCCACTTGTCTTCGCCATGCAGGTGTACTCGTCCTCGATCATCTGCGTCATGCTCCCTGCTGTCTTTTGCGCTACCTGGGCGACCGCGATTGAGCGTGCGCCGTTGCGCGGCGCGGCTGACGGAAGGACATTGTGCGCAGCAACTCCCAACCTGCCGACTCAAGTCAACTTGACACTCAGCGCAGACTGGGAGGCCCCGTCGTCAGCAACAACACTCACCGTGCCAACTATAAAGGAGCAACGACCGTCCACCGCACCCTGCGGGCTTGGTGGCTGTGCCACAACACGGTTGCATAATCCACTTGTCTTCGCCATGCAGGTTGGTAACCATCGAACTCTATTCACAAAAAAAAAAAAACCAGCAACTACTTTTTGGTACAGCTTCCGAGCCCCCAGTGTTGCCTTGCTACCTGTATCGAGTGCTTTCATGTTGTTCGGTCCCTATTACTGATGTGCGGTGACATTGAGAGCAACCCCGGCCCTGACAAGCTAGACGTAATCCTTGGCGAACTAAAAAAGATGTCTACTGGCCAGACAGAATTGGTTAAGGAAAGGAAGTGCAAGAGCTTAAGGGCCAACTGCTGTCAATGGACCAGAAAATGACTAATCTAACTACGCGTCTCAGCGCCTTAGAAACTCACTGCGAAAGGCTATCTACAGTCCGCAGTGATCTGGAGGGAATTCAGGCCACTTCGGCTGCAACGTCTCGTTTAGTTGGTGTGCTGGAAGCTCATCTAGATGACGCAGAGAATCGCTCTCGGCGCAATAACCTACTTTTCTATGGTTTACCCGATACCAACCCCACTGAAACGTATTCGCTTACAGAAGATTTGATGATTCACCACTGCTCTGACCCCCTGGACACCCAGTTGAGCCCTAACGACATTGAACGCGCCTATCGCCTCGGACGACACTCTAAGGAGAGGAAACGCCCAATTATCGTTAAGTTTCCATCCTTTAAAACTAAAGAATCAATTCTTTCTAAAGGTTCAAAATTCAAAGGTACAGACTACAGCGTAGGTGAAAACTTTTCGCGTCGCGTTCAAAGCTGCCGGAAACATCTTGTCGCTTTTGCCAGGGCGAAGTACGTGCCTTTTTCCCGGAGATTTAAAACTTTGCATATTGGCCCCAAACGTTACGTTTTTGATGAACCTTCAGAATCTGTAAAAGAAATATCTTAGCAATCAACTCATCCTTGCCGGTCATCGCGCTATCCCCCACCTACGCCATGTGCCAACGTTTCAATATCAGTAATCTTTACTAACATTTGCAGCTTCCTGCCGAAACGCGATATCGTATAGAACCTTGTAACTTCGTCAGGCAGCAATCTACTTATATTAACTGAAACGTGGTTGAACAACGATATCACTGACTCAGAAATGCTGTTTGACATGCCAAATTTTAATCTTTTTCGCGCTGAACGCAAGTATTCTCGTGGGGGAGGAGTCCTAATTGCAGTCAGGGAACAATTGTCTTGTTCTGCCATTCATGTAGCGTCAGACTTAGAAATGTTGTGGATTATGTGCCGCGCCTCACCTCTGACGTTATTAATCGGCGTGTGTTATAGGCCACCTCGCAAAAGTCCCGACTTTCCCCGCAAGCTTCATAATGTTCTAAATAAACTAGTATCAAAGCACCCTAAAGCACACATCCTACTATTTGGGGACTTCAATTACCCCAATATCGACTGGAGTAACCAACCTCAGCCCATAGTCAGTCAAGAAGGCCCGAATGACTTCATTGACGTTTGCTTTACAACTTGACCCAAGTTGTATCCGAACCGACACGCGTCGCAGGGGAAGCAGCGAACACTCTGGATCTCATACTGAGCACTCATCCAGACAGTCAATTTTATTACAGGCCTCCGAGAAATCAGCGACCATAAAGTAATCCATGCCAACTTTAACTTCTCACCTGAATTAAAACAAGCTTCCCAGAAAACTATTAGGCTCTACGATAAGGGGAACTACGAAGCAATCAACTCTGAAATAACGAACTTTCTATCGGTCTTTGAAACGTCCTATCTTTCCAGAAGTGTAAATGAGAACTGGACCCTTTTCAAACATAAAATTATCGAACTAACAAATAAATACATTCCGTCATGCAGTTTACGAAAGAGTAATCAGAAATCCTGGTTCACAAAGACACTGAAAAGGTTCGAAAAGAAGAAAAAACACGCATTTGGTACAGCTAAACGCCACGCAAACCCCCACGCATGGGAAAAATATTATGAAGCTGAGAACGCATACTTGGCCGAGATTGGAAGTGCTAAGCGCTCATTTTACGAACTAGTACTGCCAAAAATGATAGTTGATAAGCCCAAGAAATTCTAGAAGGTGATAAACCCGAAGGAAGCGCGCGCTATCACACTCACTAACACTGCTGGTGAAATCATGGCTGATGTCGACTGTGCAGACATCTTTAACACAGCATTTTCATCTGTTTTTACCGACGAATCCGAAGCACCATGTTTTACATTGCCGCTTATTATTACTGCAGCCATGGACGCCATAACTTTCAGCAGTAGTGGAATTTCGTGCATAATAGATAAAATAAAAAATTCATCTGCCGCCGGCATAGATGACATCAATCCAAAAATTTTGAAAAACGCTAACCCAGCCTGTTCCAGTATTTTCTGTTTATTGTTTTCACAATCACTCTCTGAAGGAACCATTCCAGACGACTGGAAAGTGGGGAAGGTCGTTCCCGTGCACAAAACAGGTAATGGTGATTCACCTCTTAATTACCGGCACATTTTATTAACAAGTATTCCCTGCAAAATCATGGAACACGTCATTTACTCCCAAATCTTGCAATTCTTAGATTCCAATAACTTCTTTCATCCGTCACAGCATGGTTTTCGTAAGGGTTTCTCGTGCGAGACTCAACTAGCCATTTTTCTTCATGACATTCACGCCAACCTTGATATTAATCTACAAACTGACGCCATCTTCTTAGACTTCGCTAAGGCGTTCGATAAAGTACCTCACCAACGCTTGCTTCTTAAACTTTCCCAGTTAAACCTACATCCAAACATCATCGCGTGGATTAACGAATTCCTCACGCACCGCTCTCAGTCTGTCTTCATAAATAACCAATCCTCCAACCCGCTCCCAGTCACCTCTGGCGTCCCGTAGGGTTCCGTCCTCGATCCCTTGTTATTCCTCATTTACATTAACGACTTACCCCAGCGCGTATCTTGTCGTATCCGCTTGTTCGCTGATGATTGCGTTATTTATCGTTCGGTAACTAACCCTTCTGACCAAGAATCCCTTCAGGCAAACCTAAGCCTCGTGCTAAACTGGTGTTCGCAGTGGATGATGACACTCAACCGTAACAAATGTAAGTACATGTCTTTTCACCGCCGTCGCAAACCTTTTGTTTTTGAATATACCGTTTCTAACTTCCCTGTTGACCTCGTCCAGTCTTACAAATACTTAGGTATCACCATTTCTGATGACTCATCTTGGCGACTGCACGTAACTAACCTAATATCATCAGCTAATAAAACATTGGGTTTCTTAAAACGTCTCCTGAGGGAAGCCCCTCAACACGTCAGACTACAAGCATACATCTCACTTATCAGAACTAAACTGGAATACGCATCGTCCATCTGGAACCCTCATCAAGCATATTAACAAATGCCATCGAAGCTGTACAAAACCGAGCTACCAGATTTACTCACTCTTCATACTCATACGATATTAGCATATCATCTCTAAAATTACAATTAGGTTTGTGTGATCTTTCTGCTCGCCGTCGCATTGCCAGTCTTTTGTATCACAAGTTTTTTTATTCGCCCCTAAGACAAGAACCATACATCTGCGCACCCCCACCACGCAGATCCCATCGCATCGGTCACCCTCTTCAAGTTTTGCGTCCAAGAGCCCGTACTACTACCTTCATGAACTCATTTTTTTCACGAACAGCAACTGACTGGAACGGCCTTCCTCACCATGTCGCTGTCATAACCTCTCCATCCACATTTTCGACTTCTGTGAACGCCTGTATCTTGTAAACGCCACCCCTTATGTAACACCCCAAAAGGGGTCCTTAAGGAAAATAAAGTGATGTGATGTGATGTGATCATCAGCGAATCGCAAGTTACTCAGGTATTCTCCATTAACTTTTATCCCCAATTCTTCCTAATCCAGGTCTCTGAATACCTCCTGTAAACACGCTGTGAATAGCAATGGAGAGATCGTATCTCCCTGCCTGACGCCTTTCTTTATTGTGATTTTGTTGCTTTCTTTATGGAGGACTGCGGTGGCTGTGCAATCGCTATACATATCTTTCACTGTTTCTACATACGGCTCATCTACACCCTGATTCCGTAATGTCTCCATGACTGCTGAGGTTTCGACTGAATCAAATGCTTTCTCGTAATCAATGAAAGCTATATATAAGGGTTGGTTATATTCCGCACATTTCTCTATCACCTGATTGATAGTGTGAATATGGTCTATTGTTGAGTAGCCTTTACGGAATCCTACCTGGTCCTTTGGTTGACAGAAGTCTAAGGTGTTCCTGATTCTATTTGCGATTACCTTAGTAAATACGTTGTAGGCAACGGACAGTAAGCTGATCGGTTTATAATTTTCAAGTCTTTGGCGTCCCCTTTCTTATGGATTAAGATTGTGTTAGCGTTCTTCCGAGATTCCGGTACGCTCGAAGTCATGAGGCATTGCGTATAGAGGGTAGCCAGTTTTTCTAGAACAATCTGCCCCCCATCCTTCAAAAATCTGCTGTTACCTGATCCTCGCCAGCGGCCTTCCCCCTTTCCATAGCTCCCAAGGCTTTCCTTACTTCTTCTGGCGTTACTTGTGGGATTTCAAATTCCTCTAGACTATTCTCTCTCCTAGTATCGTCGTGGATGCCACTGGTAGTGTACAAATCTGTATAGAACTCCTCAGCCACTTGAACTATCTCATCCATATTAGTATTGATATTGCCGGCTTAGTCTCTTAACGCATGCATCTGATTCTTGCCTATTCCTAGTTTCTTCTTCACTGCTTTTAGGCTTACTCCGTTCCTGAGAGCATCTTCAATTCTATCCACATTATACTTCCTTATGTCTGCTGTCTTACGCTTGTTAATTAACTTGGAAAGTTCTGCCAGTTCTATTCTAGCTGTAGGGTTCGATACTTTCACATATTGGCGTTCCTTGATCAGATCTTTCGTCTCCTGCGATAGCTTACTGGCATCCTGTCTAACGGAGTTACCACCAACTTCTATTGCACACTTCTTAATGATGCTCATAGGATTGTCGTTCATATCTTCAACACTCAAGGTCGTCTTCCTGCATTAAAGCCGAATACCTGCTCTGTAGCTTGATCCGGAATTCTTCTATTTCCCCTCTTACCGCTAGCTCATTGATCGGCTTCTTATGTACCATTTCTTCCGTTCCCTCCTCAAGTCTAGGCTAATTCGAGTTCTTACCATCCTATGGTCACTGCAGCGCACCATGCCGAGCACGTACACATCTTGTATGATTCCAGGGTTAGTGCAGAGTATGAGATCTATTTCATTTCTAGTCTCGCCATCCGGGCTACTCCACGTCCCCTTTCGGCTACCCGTTTGCGGAAGAAGGCATTCATTATCTGCATATTATTCTGTTCTGCAAACTCTACTAATAACTCTCCCCTGCTACGCCTAGAGCCTATGCCATATTCCCCCACTGACTTGTCTCCAGCCTGCTTCTTGCCTACCTTGGCATTGAAGTCGCCCATCAGTATAGTGTATTTTGTTTTGACTTTACCCATCGCAGATTCCACGTCTTCATAGAAGCTTTCAACTTCCTGGTCATCATGACTGGATGTAGGGTCGTAGACCTGTACGACCTTCAATTTGTACCTCTTATTAAGTTTCACAACAAGACCTGACACCCTCTCGTTAATGCTATAGAATTCCTGTATGTTACCAGCTATATTTTTATTAATCAGGAATCCGACTCTTAGTTCTCGTTTCTCCGCTAAGCCCCGGTCGCACAGGACGTGCCCGTTTTTTAGCACTGCATATGCTTCATTTGTACTCCTAACTTCACTGAGCCCTGTTATATCCAGTTTACTGCCCTCTTATTCCTCGAATAGCACTGCTAGACTCGCCTCACTAGATAACGTTCTAGCGTTAAACGTTGCTAGGTTCAGATTCCAATGACGGCCTGTCTGGAACCAGAGATTCTTAGCACTCTCTGCTGCGTCGCAGGTCCTACCGCCGCCGTGGTCAGTTGCTTCACGGCTGCTGGGGACTTAGGGCCGAGGTTTGATTGTTGTGTTCATATGGGAGGTTGTGGCCAAGTACTGCACCAGGGTGGCCAATCCTGCTCTGGTGAGGGAGTACGTTACCAGTTCTGGTCACCGGGATTAGGCCGCACTCCAGGCCTGTTCATTCAATTTTTATGAACACGCGAATATTTTTAATCCGGTGGGAAATTGCGGGGCACCGGGATTCGAACGACGGTCCTCTTGCACGCGAGGCGGATGGTCTATCTCTACGCCACCGCTGCACCATCAGTTATGATAAATTGTTTCTTTCCTGATTTCGTTTCTTCCTCTTAAGTAGTTACTCATGGCAAGTTTCTTTTACATTGTCGCCACCCATGGGATTATTCCAGTCTCTCTGACTTTCCTCTTGATGTTCTTTGTTGCTGCGTTCCTCACCCTACAGGCCGCATAGTTGCTGGTAAGCTTCCTAGTTCTTTTCCTCCACTGTGAGTCAATGTTTTTGTGTTCTAATACCTCAACACCCTGACGTAATAGTTCTGCGGAAACCCGCAAGCTTTCCGAAGAACTATTACGTCAACCTCAATTACAGCTACGATTAACCTCAACACTTTCCCAGCCAATTTACTTCCATATTCCTGAGTCGTTCTTCCTAATCAATTTTACTGCGAGCTTCCGTCACTTCAAAACTTGTCTAGCCCATATGAATCTGCACAGCTTCATTTGCAGTCTTCTCGCGAGCGCCCAATTCGAGGCATCCCGCTGAGCTTTGGTTCCCATCGAGTCCTGATTGTACCCCTGATTTAAAGCAAACAACCGCATTTCCAAAAATAAGTCCTGCAACCATTACACCTTTCTACATACCTCGGTGCACCTCGTACCTATTGTACCCCCTTGCGCTCTGGGCTGCATTATGGCTGCATTTCTGTTCCCCTTTACTGTTATTGTTTTTTCCTGTGTTTCCATGTATCTATTGCCTTCACTTATCCATATACCAAGATATTTATATTCTGTTACCCGAGGTATTTCCTGGCCCTGTATCGCCACTGTCTGTTCACTGTTTTCATTGAATACGATAACACCTGATTTTCTAACACTAAATTTCAAACCTAAATTGTTGCCTTCCTGTCCCCAGATATCACTTTGCTTGTTAGCTAGCAACACAATCTCGTCCGCAAAAAACAAACCTGGAAGCTGCTGCTCTACTGCTGTACCCGCCTGTTTGTATGAGAGATTAAAGCCGATATTGCTTCCTTCTAGCGTCCTCTCGATCCTCACCATGTTCATCATAAACAGCAGTGAGGATAAAGGGCACCCCAGCCTCAGTCCCTTGTTGATATGAACTTTCTCCTTGCTCCTCATCGCTTCTCAGTCAACGCAAACAGTATTTTCTAGGTAAATCTCTCTCAGAAGCTGTAGATAATCGTCACCTAAGCCTTCCCCTTCCAGAATATCCCACAAAATGTGTCGGTCTACGTTGTCATAGGCTCCTGTGATGTCAAAAAGACCACATGTAACGGTCTGCTTTCTACCTTTGATATTTCAATGCACTGAGTAAGAACAAATGAGTTATCATCTAAACACCTACCTATTCTGAAGCCATTCTGAAGTTCTCCCAAAATGCCATTATTCTCTGCCTATGCTTGAAGCTCTAATTTGATTACCTGCATTGCTAGCCTGTATATTACTGATGTAATGGTCAACGGTCTATACGAGTGATTTCTATCTTTCACCCCGTACCTTTATAAATTAAATTCATTCGACTTTGTCGCCAACTGTCTGGTATTCATCTCTCTTTTAAAGTTTCTTCGAGTGCTTTAACCAGAGCTTCCTTACTTTTTGGTCCTACTTCAATAATCAGCCTAACGGGAACCTCGTATAGCCCTGTGGCTGTGCGCTTAGCAATTTTCTCTTCGGCTTTCTTCCTGTTGAAATATGTCAGCACCAGCTCCTTATCCACCTGGGTCTCTTTTATGATTTTTTTCTTCAAATACAACCTCGGCATTGCCTTGGAAAGATTCGGCTGTTACTTTTCCGATGCAATATACTGCCGCTTCTCCTTCCATCCAGTCTGTTTTCATCTTCGTCTAGGATATGTTGTATTGTTGTTCACTTCCTGCCTAATTTATGTGGTTCCAAGATATTCTTGGTGCGGCCTTCTTTTTATCAGGTACTTCTGACAGCCAGCGTTCACTTTCACCGTTTATCTTTGCTTGCACCAGTATTTGAACCATAGATTTTTTCCCCTGGTACATTTCCCATTTACTGGCTACTTCATCCTGCGGCAACTGTGTTTTTTTTTCTTTTTGCCTGCCTGTGCTCTTGGCATGCTTTCTGTCATTCGGCGATCGCTTCTCGTATCTCCCTGTTCCGCCAGCTTTTCGATTAAATTGTTCCTTTCGAACGAACATATTTCTCTTTCCGTATTTCTGTGGTTATTACACTTAAAAGCTCAATAGATTTCTATGAAAATCTTCATAGATTTTTCCAGGGCCTTTGATCGTCTGTGTCATTGCACTTTAATTGAAAAACTAGAAATGTATGGCATTCATGGCATCCCACTTTCACTCTTGAAATCATACCTTAAGTGCCGATCGCAATGTGTAAAAATTAACAATTGCCGCTCTTCTCTTCAGCCGATAATCGCTGGGGTACCACAAGGTAGTATTTTAGGGCCGCTGCTTTTTAACTTATACATCAACGACATTGTAAAGATTAGTGGTAAACCTAAATATATAGTCTATGCCGATGACACTAGCATTTTTTTCACTGGTAACGATATGGGTGCATTGACTACACTTATCAACACTACATTAGAGAACCTATATGCATGGAGTGAGCAAAATTCATTAGTCATTAACTCATCAAAAGCAAAAGCTGTTATTTTTCACTCGCGGATGCAGCTTACTTTTGAACGCGATGCCTTACGCTTAGGTAGCGCGACGATTGAAATTGTAGAGACGGTTAAAACTTTAGGAGTGTTTTTTAATTGTATAATGTCATGGGAACCACAAATTAATAAGCTAATAACTAATATTTCCAAATGTGTAGGTATACTTGCACGACTGCGTTCCTTGCTTCCAGTTTCCGTTAAGATAACCCTTCATAACACCTTGTTTTTATCGCATGTCAGTTATTTTTTTTTTTTGGTATGGGGAACTACAACAGCAACGAACATTAATAGACTATACAAACTACAGAAGAAAGCGATTAGGCACATTGCTAATGTTGACTACCATGCACACACGGGTGAATTATTTAAGCGGTTTAACATTATCCCAATTCATCAGCTTTACGAGTATTACCTAACAATAAGATATAAAAAATCCTTGCTCAACAGCAATCGAGCTTTTTTGGATATTTTTCTAGTTGAACCATACACTATCCCATACCCTACTCGTCACCAACAACACTGGATCATTCCATTGTGCAGAACACACTTTGGCCGACAAATCCTTCACTTCACTGTTCGTGTTTTATTAAACAAATTAATTAAAAAAAGATAATAATTGAAAAATGTGGCATACGTGTTATTAGGGAAGCCCTTCTATCATAAAATCAACGCAATATTATTTATCACTAACTAAACTTTCAATGTATACTGGAATTTGTCTTCATGTATTATACTGTATAATTTAACCGTAAAGGAATCCGTATATCTATATTTTCAGTTCATGATGAATCTATGTGTATTATGATTTTTTAAATATTAACCCCTTCTTGCTATGAACGAATTTTGTTCGTCTGTCCTCAATGCATTCCATGTATCAGGGAGGCTCGGGTTCCCCTCAAGTGACTGATGTCACTTTCATCTCGATCCTGCCCTCATCCTTGAGATGAAAATAAACTGATTTGATTTGAATAGAGACCGCACAGGATCGGTCAAACAGCCCTGGCTACACATGGCTGACAGCTATGTTCTGCTACTCAACCGTGTTGTAGGGTAGCCTGGTCGTGTGAGTCGTGTGAGTTGGTAGTAACATGATTGGCCATTCTAAACTCTGCGTGGACTAAGCCTCGTACTTTGTGGGAATGACCAAAGCTTGCTAGATGTTGTACAGGAGGGTCAGATCGGTGATACCTGCGGTAAAGGAAGTGACACGCGCTGTTTAAAGGGCACGAAGTTAAGAATAGAAAAGGTATGTCAGCAATGCATGGGCTTCCAGTTCCCGAGCCCCAGGGGTGCCGTTGAAGGGCATATGTCCGCTCGTGTAATCCTTGCTTGTGCCATTTCTTTTCTAGACGAATACCATGTGAGCATCCTCGGGGCATTGCACGACGGCCCACTTTAACGGGAATTAAAGTGTGCCAAAGCAACCGCACCAACTGTAAAAGTACGATAGGATTGCAAGAGTCCCAGCATACGTGGATGGGTATAGCGGGTGCAGGACGTCGTCGCCGACGACCTATGCACGTGTTGACGCGGGAGAGGCGCGTTTTAGCTGCACCGAACTTTGGGAGAGATGCACAAGTTCCTCCACCGGGACAGCCTTGAGTTAACAGTCCACATCGGCGGTTTCTATACCATGCTCATTCAACCTGCACACGAGGTACTTGTGTCGGCTCTTAGCGTGAGGCATGGCGACCGCGAGCTGAGTATGGAGCATAACAGACATTAGAAATTAGTCTGACATATGCGGACATTCTCAGATGTGAGGATTGCAGTACAGGACGTACAACCGACCAAGGTCCGCTAGAATTGGCAAACTACACAAGGTGTTAGTCACCCTAAGCTGCTTTAGGTTAACAGCGACCGTGTGGATAGGAATATCAAGAACTGCGCAATAAAGTGTGCATTTATACAGTGTGTTTGGTGCCAGTTTGTCATGATATGGCAGGTGACATAGCAAGCGTGAGCATGAACCGCTGCATGATATGTTAAGTATCCGCCTCATGGTAACCTGTTCAATGATTAGAGAAGCGCTGAAGCAAATTGATTATTTGTTAGATACGGTGAGTTGAAGAAAAGTATTGGTTGTCGGGTAAAATCAAGCATCCATATCCTCCTGAGGCCCGGAGTGCATTTTGTGCCACGGATTGGTTTCGCATTTATAGGTTACGCTACTTAAGGTTCCAGAAAACCATAAAACCACTTTTTATAGAGCTTTAAGTACTTTTAAGCTAACACATCATGAAGACCGTAGTGCAATTAGATATTAGTTTCAAGATATTCCTTTCTATTTTTTCTGCTACACTAAGAAATTCTGAGAAACGCATTGCCCGTTAAATAAGTACCTACATATTACGCCTATTTCTACGATGAGCGCTGCAACAGGAGCTTCGGCGGAGCTGCTCTTCCGCCATTTCAAAAGCTTTGCCGAGAAACAAGCTCACGTGGCGACATACGTTCTGGAACAAAGGCTTTTCGTCTGGTCGCCGGTGTTTCTATGGCCGCTGCGCCCAGCTTTCTGTTGTCCCACATAATGATTACAACGAAGGCGCCAAGTAAAACAACGGACGAAGGAAGGAGACACGACACAACCCTGTAGGCGCGCCTACGTGGTTGTCTCGTGTCTCCTACCTTCGTCCGCTGTTTTATTTGGCGCCTTCGTTGTAACCATGCATAACCAACTCACCCACCAGCACGTGCTCAGTGACTTCATCTCTAATTGAGTGGGTGCCTACGTGGTTGTCTCGTGTCTCCTTCCTTCGTTCGTTGTTTTATTTGGCGCTTTCGTTGTAATCATGCAAAACCAACTCGCCCACAAGCACGTGCTCAGTGTCCCACATAATGGACAAAAGCTTCATTGCTGGCCCTCCGGAGGTTATACGGCCGATTTACGCAGTACGGGTATATGGCATCTAGTGTCATGGTAAAAAACGACATCTGATTGTCTGCGAGCGCGCGTTGTCAGAAGTAGCAGCGGCAGATAGGTTGCGGAACGCGTGAGACGTTAACGTCGGCCGTGTACTGCTCGATGGTGTAGGAATGCTTTGCCCAGACAGTGCAGATATATGCATAAAGCGCGCGTTATTACAAGAACGAAGGGGAGAGAGACTTGCATGACGCGTATGAAGAAGAAATGGGATAGTATGGAGGTTGCCGCATTTATTTATTTATTTATTTATTTATTTAATTTATTTATTTATCGTTGTACCTTCAAGGCCCGAAGGCGTTACAGAAGGGAGTGGAACTAAATATACAGCATGTGCAGATAACAGGGTATAATAATAACAAGAAAAAAATTAGAAAGTGCGGATTAACAAAAGTATTCTTCAATAGTAGTTCTAAAAGCAGATGTATCGGTTATGTTAACAATTGAGGCCGGCAGATGATTCCATTCATTGGGAGTTTTAGGAATAAATGAATAAAAAAATAGGTTCGTGCGACAGTGTGGAACGCTCAATTTATGCCGATGGTCAGTAGGAGATGATATATATGCAGGTTCGGACAAAAGTTCACATTTTAATTTCGGATTGTAATAATAAATTTTGTGCAGCAGTGATAAGCGTGCTAACTTCCTACGGGATGAGAGGAGAGGGAGGTTTAAAGTAGCCTTCATAGATGTTACGCTTGATGTCCGAGAATAGTTAGTAAGAATGAACCGCGCGCTACGATTTTGTATAGATTCTATGGCATTTGTTAAGTAATCCAAGCCAGGGTCCCATACAGAAGAGGCATATTCAAGCTTAGGACGTATTAGTGTTTTGTATAGAAGTAGCTTTAAGTTAGCGGGTGCCATAGAGAAATTGCGACGGAGGTAACCAAGCGTACGGTTAGCATTGTTAGTGATGTGGTTTATGTGTGTTTGCTAGGGAAAATTAGATGTTATGTGGACGCCTAAGTATTTATAGGAACTGACTTCTTCGAGTACAGAGTTCTTCAAGTGATAGTTGGATAGTTTAGACGAAGCATTATTGCGGGAAATCCTCATTAGTTTGCACTTTTGGCTGTTAAGTCGCATTTTCCAAGTGTCGCACCAGTTAGTTACCTTGTCTAGATCAGATTGTAGTGTTAGAGTGTCAGAATTTGATGATATTACTCTGTAAATTACACAATCGTCTGCAAATAACCTTATGGAGGACGCTACACAGTTAGGCAAATCATTAATATAAATGAGAAAAAGCAAAGGCCCGAGAACGGAACCTTGCGGCACCCCGGAACTGACAGGACAGCGTGAAGAGTCAAAATTATTAGCTGAGACAAATTGTGTTCTATTGGATAAGAAGTGTTCAATCCATGAGATAATGTTACGGTCAATGTTAAGTGTATTTAATTTTAGACAAAGTAATTGGTGAGAGACGAGATCAAATGCTTTAGAAAAGCCTAAGAAGATGGTGTCAATGTGAAATCCATTATCCAACGCAGCACAGATGTCATGTGTAAATGAAATAAGTTGGGTGTCACAGGAAAATGATTTACGGAACCCATGCTGACGAGATGAAAAAAATTAATTTGTTTCTAGGAAGTTGATGAGATTAGAGTATATTATATGCTCTAGAATTTTGCATGGCACACTTGTTAGAGAAATTGGCCTGTAATTTAAAGGTGAATGCACGTCGCCAGACTTAAATAATGGAACCACGTTGCCGACTTTAAAGTCTTTTGGTAGTGAGCACGACAGAATAGATTGCGAAAAAATGTTGCACAAAATTATGGATGAGTACACTTCAGTATTTTTCAAAAATTTAGAGTTAATATCGTCTACTCCTGACGATGACGAAATCTTTAACTTACGAATCAAGTTCACGACACCATCGTAATCAATTAACAAGGGCTCCATCGGAGGAAACATCATCTTAACAATTTCAGGTAGAGAGGCACAGGGCAACACGTTATTCAAAAATGATTTAGAAAACACTTCATTGAGTACAGAACAACATTCTTCTTGTGGAACAACAGCACCATCTACAGTTAAGGATATTGTGTTACATTCGGAACCCTTCACAGTTTTCCCAATTTTTTTAGTATTTTCCGTAAGCAGAGATGGAAGTGTACTGTAAAAGAAAACGCGTTTAGCTTCTTTGACTTTGACATTGTGCAAACACTGCTGAGGGAGATCGGAATTGAAAAAGTACAACAGTGGGCCATTGCTCACAAAGGAAGTTTCTGCTCTAATGGTACGGTGGGCAGCAAAAGATTTCGCAGCCTTGACGAAGGCTTCAGGCTTACCGCTTTTGTTGAGCTTTGTGCGGTATTTGCTAAAAAAGCATTTCATAAAAAATATTAGCGCTGAAAGCAGGAATGAGAGGCAGAGCAAAAGTTTGAAAGGATGCATTTCTTTGCAATGGGCTTCCTGCGGCAACATGTGCTGTGCTCTTCTATTCAACGAAAACAAACAATGTTGGTTTGACGCAAATAACAGATAATACGAGAATAATATGAATATTTAGACAGGTCTTCTATGAAGGGCCGGGATAACTTAAGGTTACTGTAATATGAACTCAATCAAAATCTGCAATTACCCCTCCGTGACAGGTGAGAATGGCTTGAACACACCCCATATGCGTGAAGCCCCATTGATTTCGACCTACCATGGGAGGCGAATGGCGAATTTGGATTAAGAATATGTCAGAATAATTTTACGTTATAACAGGCCAGCTCTCCGTTGTACAAAACGTAATTGGTTGAATTGAAGAGTGTCAAAATACAGGGGCCCAAGTTCAAAAAGCTTTCATTTCATAGGGTCTATTTATTATTGGCTGGGTGCCATCGTTAATCAAATGTTCAACGTTGCAAGAGCCGGCGCTTCTTCTTATGAACCACCTTGAGTACAAACTGCGTATAACGAATACGGACCTTGATCTTGCGACATTATCACCATTACGGTGCTATGAATCACTGATGATGATAGTTTTCTGTCGGCAGACGCGAAAGAATACCGGGACCCTAGTTATATAGCGCTTTGCTGTAACACACACACAAAATGAAGATTGTACAGGTCTACGCCCCTACATCCAGTCATGATGACCAGGAAGTCGAAAGCTTCTATGAAGACGTGGAATCGGCGATGGGCAGAGTGAAAACTAAATACATTATACTAATGGGCGACTTTAATGCCAAGGTAGGCAAGAAGCAGGCTGGAGACAAGGCAGTCGGTGAATATGGCATAGGCACTAGGAATAGCAGGGGAGAGTTATTAGTAGAGTTTGCGGAACAGAATAATATGAGGATAATGAATACCTTCTCCCGCAAGCGGGATAGCCGAAAGTGGACGTGGAAGAGCCCGAACGGCGAGACTAGAAATGAAATAGACTTCATACTCTGCGCTAACCCTGGCATCATACAAGATGTGGACGTGTTCGGCAAGGTGCGCTGCAGTGACCACATGATGGTAAGAACTGGAATTAGCCTAGACCTGAGGAGGGAACGGAAGAAACTGGTACATAAGAAGCGGATCAATGAGTTAGCGGTAAGAGGGAAAATAGAGGAATTCCAGATCAAGCTACAGAACAGGTATTCAGCTTTAACTCAGGAAGAGGACCTTAGTGTTGAAGCAATAAACGACAATCTTGAGGGCATCATTAAGGAGTGTGCAATGGAAGTCGGTGGTAACTCCGTTAGGCAGGATACCAGCAAACTATCGCAGGAGACGAAAGATCTGATCAAGAAACGCCAATGTATGAAAGCATCTAACCCTACAGCTAGAATAGAACTTGCAGAACTTTCGAAGTTAATCAACAAGCGTAAGACAGCTGACACAAGGAAGTATAATATGGATAGAATTGAACATGCTCTCAGGAACGGAGGAAGCCTAAAAACAGTGAAGAAGAAACTAGGAATTGGCAAGAATCAGATGTATGCGTTAAGAGACAAAGCCGGCAATATCATTACTAATATGGATGAGATAGTTCAAGTGGCTGAGGAGTTCTATAGAGATTTATACAGTACCAGTGGCATCCACGACGATAATGGAAGAGAAAATAGTCTAGAGGAATTCGAAATTCCGAAGGTAACGCCGGAAGAAGTAAAGAAAGCCTTAGGAGATATGCAAAGGGGGAAGGCAGCTGGGCAGGATCAGGTAACAGCAGATTTGTTGAAGGATGGTGGACAGATTGTTCTAGAGAAACTGGCCACCCTGTATACGCAATGCCTCATGACCTCGAGCGTACCGGAATCTTGGAAGAACGCTAACATAATCCTAATCCATAAGAAAGGGGACGCGAAAGACTTGAAAAATTATAGACCGATCAGCTTACTGTCCGTTGCCTACAAAGTATTTACTAAGGTAATTGCAAATAGAATCAGGAACACCTTAGACTTCTGTCAACCAAAGGACCAGGCAGGATTCCGTAAAGGCTACTCAACAATAGACCATATTCACACTATCAATCAAGTGATAGAGAAATGTGCAGAATATAATCAACCCTTATATATAGCTTTCATTGATTACGAGAAAGCGTTTGATTCAGTCGAAACCTCAGCAGTCATGGAGGCATTACGGAATCAGGGTGTAGATGAGCCATATGTAAAAATACTGGAAGATATCTATAGCGGCTCCACAGCTACCGTAGTCCTCCATAAAGCAAGCAACAAAATCCCAATAAAGAGAGGCGTCAGGCAGGGAGATACGATATCTCCAATGCTATTCACAGCGTGTTTACAGGAGGTATTCAGAGACCTGGATTGGGAAGAATTGGGGATAAAAGTTAATGGAGAATACCTTAGTAACTTGCGATTCGCTGATGATATTGCCTTGCTTAGTAACTCAGGGGACCAATTGCAATGCATGCTCACTGACCTGGAGAGGCAAAGCAAAAGAGTGGGTCTAAAAATTATTCTGCAGAAAACTAAAGTAATGCTTAACAGTCTCGGGAGAGAACAGCAATTTACAATAGGCAGCGAGGCACTGGAAGTCGTAAGGGAATACATCTACTTAGGGCAGGTAGTGACGGCGGATCGGGATCATGAGACGGAAATAATCAGAAGAATAAGAATGGGCTGGGGTGCGTTTGGCAGGCATTCCCAAATCATGAACAGCAGGTTGCCATTATCCCCCAAGAGAAAAGTATATAATAGCTGTGTCTTACGAGTACTCACCTACGGGGCAGAAACCTGGAGGCTAACTAAAAGGGTTCTACTCAAATTGAGGACGACACAACGAGCTATGGAAAGAAGAATGATAGGTGTAACGTTACGGGATAAGAAAAGAGCAGATTGGGTGAGGGAACAAACGCGAGTTAATGACATCTTAGTTGAAATCAAGAAAAGGAAATGGGCATGGGCAGGACATGTAATGAGGAGGGAGGATAACCGATGGTCATTAAGGGTTACGGACTGGATCCCAAGGGAAGGGAAGCGTAGCAGTGGGCGGCAGAAGGTTAGGTGGGCGGATGAGATTAAGAAGTTTGCAGGGACGGCATGGCCACAATTAGTACATGACCGGGGTTGTTGGGGAAGTATGGGAGAGGCCTTTGCCCTGCAGTGGGCGTAACCAGGCTGATGATGATGATGATGATGATGACACACACGCGCGCACGCACCCCCCCCCACACACACACGCACGCACGCACACACACGGAAGCATAACAAAAGACAGCGGTGGCAATGATTAGTCTTGTGCCCACTAGAATTGATTACAAACAATGCCCGCAAAAAAAAGCATTGAAAGAACGCTCCACTCACCTGCCAGTCGTGGTTCGCGAGCTCCTCGTAACGGCGCAGGATGCTCGTGTAGACGTAGATGCGGTGCGGTATGGAACTGGTGTCCGCGTCCACATCGTCCTGGCGCGCGTTGCGCGTCGTCTCCTCCTCGACGACATAGCGCCGGCTCTCCTGGACGCGTCCGATGAACGCCGTCCACGACGAGTGGATGTGTTGCGCCACCTCGTCCGCGTTCGCGTCCAGCGACGACGCCCAGGCGCGCAGGTACGACGAGTCGAACTGCAACGTTCGCCATAGATTGCAAGGCGCTGGAACTTCTGGCATAACTACGCGCCCTGTTTACTGCCTTTATTGCGATGCGCCAGCGCAGAAATGTACCGCAGGTCTCGCTCACTGAGCCAGCTATGGGCATAATTCAAATTTCTACTATTGCTAATCAAATAGCCTATTTGATGTTTTAGGAGGGTAATCTACTACACAGAGGATCTTGCTCTTGGCCTAATTGTTGCTTGCTCTTTCGTCGTGATTGTTTTCATTCGTGTCCGTGTTCTCATGTGTGTACTTTTTAGCGGCAATTATGCCTCACTGTAGTCGACTGGGCCATCTAGTGCTCACATTTTTCTCGATTTCCCGTGCAGTTTCTCTTTCTTCTCGTATCCATCTCCAGGAAAGGTTGGACACATGTCCTAGATCATCGTACAAAAGTGTGCCACCTTGCTGAAGAGGAAAAGCTGGCGTTGCGACTAGCCTGAGCGGTGAACAGCTTGTGTCGTGCGGCTAAAGCCACGGTGAAAGCCCGCACATTTAAAATACGCCGTGCTGGCCGCAACCGCTGAAAAACACCTAGGAGGCTGCAACCGCGAAAATACCTAGATGGGTGGATGGATGCATGGATGTTATGAACGTCCCCTTTGGAACGGGGCGGTGGGTTGCACCACCAAGCCCTTGCTATCATACGTACGTTTGCGGACGCGCGCCACCTGGCGCCGGCGCACCCACGCATGCGCAGACAGTGCGCCACGGCTCCTACATAGAGAACGAAATTTTAACAAGAGCGGACACTCCCACAGAGCGCAGCGGCCGAATTGAGTGTAGCATACCAAGCTGATGGTGTTGACTTTTTCCGGTTTCGGTTTTGAGCGCGCGCGTTTTGAACACCAGTTGGTACACGCCGCGCCGGCTACGCGGTTCGGCGCGGCATTTATCTTTATTTTTTTTTCGCTTCTGCTGAACCCCGCGTGGCCTGGGCGTGCAATCGTTTTATTATTTAGTAAAAAAGATTGCGAACGACCTTTACAAGACTCAACCGAATACGCCAGGTACAATTTAATAAAGAAAACGCAAGATGTCTTCTGAAATGATGAAATCTTTATTTTGCTGAATATAAATACTCGTTCCGGGCTTCTTCTACATTCATCCAAAGTTGTGGCACCAGGTAAGCAGCAATCGCTGCCGTACGAAGCTCCACCGGATGCCATCAGCTGCAAGAAAGTAAATTACAAGCATGTATCATTTCGGTATATTGACCTAACAGGAGTAACAGAGGCGAAACGTGCGTAAGTGGTGAATGAGCGGCATTACAGATAAATTCACTTTTACGTACATTTCGCAGCAAAGACTCCTCCCAAACAATGCAATAAAATCTCAACAAAACATGCGATTTTCAAGCACCCTTCCCTTCCCGGGCATTATTTCCTCCACTTTAAGTGCACATATACAAGGGTGACTGCGCGTTTCCAAAACAACTTGGCCTCAGTCGACGCGATGGTATGCCAAGTACACAAAGGTGGCTACAACACAGGCTCAGCCAGACCATGTTACACGCTCGCAGAATGCCTTCTAGTCGCACTCGAGACAGATTCGCGGGTGCAAAGCCTGTTTGCAGTCGCGCAGAATCCATAAATGTCATGTTCTTGAGCTCCTCCGCGTTATCTTTTATGCGGCCTGCCGGCGCATGCAACACTCCCGTGTTATCACTCTCGGCAATCGCTCGTCGCGCTTTCGACAAGCGTGAGTACCGAAATAAGGTATATGTTGTTGCAGGGCTATAAAATGCGGCACAAACTTGTCCCACTAAAATTCACTACACGCAAAACTAGCTCACTATGGCCGGCTTGCTTTCTTGCTAACAGCTTCACAACCCCAGGCGCGGCGAACAAGCTTAAAGATATCACAAAAAGTTACCAAATAAATTACAATACTTCTCGGGTCATAGAATGCGTCACGAACTTCTACCAGTAAGATTCAGTACACGCGAAACTAACTGCGGCACACAGCCGAGCTGCTTTTCGCTAACTGCGCCACCACGCCGAGCGCGGCCACTGTGCGTGAAAAGTACCCCAAGATGTAGTGAAATTAGTTACAATAATGTCTGGGGTCAGAGAAAGCGCCAGAACTTGTCCCGGTAAGATTCAGTACTCGCGAAACTGCGTCACACGGCCAAGGTGCTTTTCGTCAGAAAGCCAGGTGCGGCGAGCGTGCCCAAAAACTACCCAAATAGGTTATAATTATGCTTGGGCTCATAGAAAGCGTCGCACACATCTCCCAGTACGAGTAATTAACTCATATTAACTAGGCTTGGACTGCGGAGCTGTTCTTCGATAACTGCGTCACTATATAGGTTCCGTTATGGGCAGAGTTCTGATTGGTGTCGTTTAAACCTGTTGCCAGTTTTGCGGGTCAATGTTGCCAGACTGCCTGCCAAATATGACGGGAAAAAACACCGTCAAATGTATGGAATGCAACGACGCCGTTTTCGAAGCGCACAAAGTTACCCATAGAGTTTCATATTAGTATACCTAGAGGGAAATCTGGCGCTGCGATCGTTCAACCATCATGGGAATGATGGGAAGTGCAGGCTTCGGATTGGCGTTCTGTTGACTGGCGAACCCGTCTACAAGTATTTTTTTTTCAGTTTTGGTTTCGCTTCAAGCTCAATTGCTATAACCTGCAGTGGGACAGTGCAACGCAAAGCTCTCTGCCTTTGTTATGTTGCTCGAAGTGGCGATAGCGCGCTGGGCCAGCGACTGAGACGATGTTTGTGTCGCGGTGTGGTGTCCTGACGAGAAAGCGACGGCATCGTAAACATTGCAAGAACATGTTTTGAGCGTTTGGACTTTGGTTTGTTAAGTGTGTTAGGTTGACGCTGTAGCGTTACGTGCTTTATGAAACTTCAGAATAGGGAAAAGAAGGCACTACTGATACAAGACATATACAGTTGTACTTCAAGTGGCTTGACAATCAAATTTTATTGACGGCTTCATCATGCATTGCTGGTTTATGTGCTCATTGAAATGCGTGTTTTAGGTCTCTGAGAACACAAACTTACTTGTGGTAGGACAGGTTGCTGCTTCCTGGCTGTAGTCTAGGGTCGCAAAATGGGTAATTTCAAAGCCACGCCATAACGCTTCGGAAGCGGTACCTCAATATAAAGTATGATGAAGCATACTCGTATGAGGCCACTAGCGTCCTAGCTAGCACTGCAGCAGATGTGCTTAAAAGTACTTGAAGACGTTCAGCAATCGTGACAGCTGACGCAGCCTTTCGAAAGAGCAAGAGAGTTCGCAAGTGCCTGTCGTCTGCGAGAAATGTCTCGCGTTTGCAGCGAGCAGGTGTCGTAGCAGACGACACTTGCAGCATTCCGCTCAAGGGCGCAAAACTTTCACACAATACAACATTTTTACTTCCAATAATACTTGACGAGTATTTCTATATAAGTAAATGCATGGTTGTTATAGCTGTTGCAAAAATAAATAAATAATTATTCTCTGGCGTTGAATCGGGAACATAATCCCACAAGAATGCATACCCTGGTGTGTCCTGGTGATAAACCATAGTAAACCATGCTTCCATCTCACAGTCATACAAAGTTTATGTAGCGTGTTGTACATTATATGACATACTGCAGAAATAAAATTAGTTTCTATGCGATAATATTTGAGTATAGCTTCGTTTAATGCGCCGCAAGCAAACGCCACTAGTCTAAAGATCGAAGTCAATCCGAAGCCTGTACTTCCCATCATTCCCATGTAGGTTGAGGCAACGCTCATGAGAACCCCCGTAGACACTAGCGCCACATTTCCCTCTAGGGTATTATTAGAAACTCTATGGAGTTACCAGATCACACGCGCGCACTCCCAGCTCCCGATAGTACCGGAAAGCTGCTGCATAACCCGCGCGCTTTCGAATCGCTTACTTGTTGTGGGCCCTGTTCTCCGACGGTACGAAGCGCTTTCTTTCGCTGCACACGCTGTGGCTGGTCCGCGCGGGACGAGGCTTTCGCTGGATCTGAAACTGACACGCGTCGCATAACACTTGGGGCGCGATATATCGCTGCGCGCTCTCGCTACAACGTTAGAAAAGAGTTGCATCGCCTTGATTTGCACAGGCAGTCTCCTGACGATTACGCTGCTCGCAATACACTGTTCGGAAACGGAGACGCGTCGCATAAGCCTTGGTGCATGATATGTCGCTGCGCGCTCTCGCTACAACGTTAGAAAAGGGTTGCATCGCCTTGATTTGCACAGGCAGTCTCCTGGGGATTACGCTGCTCGCAATAAAGACTTTTCTGAAACTGACACGCGTCGCATAACACTTGGGGCGTGATACATCTCTGCGGGCTCTCACTACAACGTTAGAAAAGAGTTGCATCGCCTTGATTTGCTCAGGCAGTCTCCTGTCGATTACGCTGCTCGCAATACACCGTTCGGAAACGGAGACGCGTCGCATAACTCTTGGTGCATGATATATCGCTGCGCGCTCTCGCTACAACGTTAGAAAAGGGTTGCATCGCCTTGATTTGCACAGGCAGTTTCCTGACAATTACGCTGCTCGCAATACACTGTTCGGAAACGGAGACGCGTCGCATAACGCTTGGTGCACGATGTATCCCTGCGCGCTCTCGCTACAACGTTAGAAAAGGGTTGCATCGCCTTGATTTGCACAGGCAGTCTCCTGGGGATTACGCTCCTCGCAATAAAAACTTTTCTGAAACTGACACGCGTCGCGTAACACTTGGGGCGCGATGTATCGCTGCGCGCTATCGCTACAACGTTAGAAAAGGGTTGCATCGCCTTGATTTGCACAGGCATGCTCCTGACGATTAAGCTGCTCGCAATACACTGTTCGGAAACGGAGACACGTCGCATAACTCTTGCTGCATGATATATCGCTGCGCGCCCTCGCTACATCGTTAGAAAAGGGTTACATCGCCTTGATTTGCACAGGCAGTCTCCTGGGGATTACCCTGCGCGCAATAAAGACTTTTCTAAAACTGAACCCGCGTCGCATAACACTTGGGGCGCGATATATCTCTGCGCGCTATCGCTGCAACGTTAGAAAAGGGTTGCATCGCCTTGATTTGCATAGGCAGTCTCCTGACGATTACGCTGCTCGCAATACACTGTTCGGAAACGGAGACGCGTCGCATAACTCTTGGTGCACGATATATCGCTGCGCGCTCTGGCTACAACGTTAGAAAAGGGTTGCATCGCCTTGATTTGCACAGGCAGTCTCCTGGGGATTACGCTGCTCGCAATACACTGTTCGGAAACTGAGACGGGTCGCATAACTCTTGGTGCACGATATATCGCTCTGCGCTCTCCCCACTACGTTACAAAAAGGGTGCATCGCCTTGATTTGCACAGGCAGTCCCCTGACTATTACGCTGCGCGCAATAAAGACTTTTCTGAAACTGACACGTGTCGCATAACACTTGGGGCGCGATATATCGCTGCGCGCTCTCGCTACAACGTTAGAAAAGAGTTGCATCGCCTTGATTTGCACAGGCAGTCTCCTGACGATTACACTGCGCGCAATAAAGATTTTTCGGAAACTCACATGCGTCGCATAACACCTGGGCCGCGATATATCGGTGCGCGCTCTCGCTACAACGTTAGAAATGGGTTGCATCGCCTTGATTTGCACAGGCAGGCTCCTGGGGATTACGCTGCTCGCAATAAAGACTTTTCTGAAACTGACACGCGTCGCATAACACTTGGGGCGCGACATATCTCTGCGCGGTCTCACTACAACTTTAGAAAAGAGTTGCATCGCCTTGATTTGCACAGGCAGTCTACTGGGGATTACGCTGCTCGCAATAAAGACTTTTCTGAAACTGACACGCGTCGCATAACAGTTGGGGCGCGATATATCGCTGCGCACTCTCACTGCAACGTTAGAAAAGGGTTGCATCGCCTTGATTTGCACAGGCAGTCTCGTGGGGACTACGCTCCTCGCAATAAAATCTTTTCTGAAACTGACACGCGTCGCATAACACTTGGGGCGCGATATATCTCCGCGCGCTATCGCTACAACGTTAGAAAAGGGTTGCATCCCCTTGATTTGCATAGGCAGTCTCCTGACGATTACGCTGCTCGCAATACACTATTCGGAAACGGAGACGCGTCGCATAACCCTTGGTGCACGATATATCGCTGCGCGCTCTGGCTACAACGTTAGAAAAGGGTTGCATCGCCTTGATTTGCACAGGCAGTCCTCCGACGATTACGCTGCGCGCAATAAAGACTTGTCTGAAACTGACACGTGTCGCATAACACTTGGGGCGCGATATATCGCTGCGCGCTCTCGCTACAACGTTAGAAAGGGATTGCATCGCCTTGGTTTGCACAGGCAGTCTCCTGACGATTACGCTGCTCGCAATACACTGTTTGGAAACGGAGACGCGTCGCATAACTCTTGGTGCATGATATATCGCTGCGCGCTCTGGCTACAACGTTAGAAAAGGGTTGCATCGCCTTGATTTGCACAGGCAGGCTCCTGGGGATTACGCTGCTCGCAATAAAGACTTTTCTGAAACTGACACGCGTCGCATAACACTTGGGGCGCGATATATCGCTGCGCACTCTCACTACAACGTTAGAAAAGGGTTGCATCGCCTTGATTTGCACAGGCAGTCTCGTGGGGACTACGCTCCTCGCAATAAAATCTTTTCTGAAACTGACACGCGTCGCATAACACTTGGGGCGCGATATATCTCTGCGCGCTATCGCTACAATGTTAGAAAAGGGTTGCATCGCCTTGATTTGCATAGGCAGTCTCCTGACGATTACGCTGCTCGCAATACACTGTTCGGAAACGGAGACGCGTCGCATAACTCTTGGTGCACGATATATCGCTGCGCGCTCTGGCTACAACGTTAGAAAAGGGTTGCATCGCCTTGATTTGCACAGGCAGTCTCCTGACGATTACGCTGCTCGCAATAAAGACTTTTCTGAAACTGACACGTGTTGCATAACACTTGGGGCGCGATATATCGCTGCGCGCTCTCGCTACAACGTTAGAAAAGGGTTGCATCGCCTTGATTTGCAAAGGCAGTCCCCTGACTATTACGCTGCGCGCAATAAAGACTTGTCTGAAACTGACACGTGTCGCATAACACTTGGGGCGCGATATATCGCTGCGCGCTCTCGCTACAACGTTAGAAAAGGGTCGCATCGCCTTGATTTGCACAGGCAGGCTCCTGGGGAATTCGCTGCTCGCAATAAACACTTTTCTGAAACTGACACGCGTCGCATAACACTTCGGGCGCGATATATCGCTGCGCGATCTCGCTACAAGGTTAGAAAAGGGTTGCATCGCCTTGATTTGCACAGGCAGTCCCCTGACGATTACGCTGCTCGCAATACACTGTTTGGAAACGGAGACGCGTCGCATAACTCTTGGTGCATGATATATCGCTGCATGCTCTGGCTACAACGTTAGAAAAGGGTTGCATCGCCTTGATTTGCACAGGCAGTCCTCCGACGATTACACTGCGCGCAATAAAGACTATTCTGAAACTGACACGCGTCGCATAACACTTGGCGCGCGACATATCTCTGCGCGCTCTCACTACAACTTTAGAAAAGAGTTGCATCGCCTTGATTTGCACAGGCAGTCTACTGGGGATTACGCTGCTCGCAATAAAGACTTTTCTGAAACTGACACGCGTCGCATAACAGTTGGGGCGCGATATATCGCTGCGCGCTCTCACTGCAACGTTAGAAAAGGGTTGCATCGCCTTGATTTGCACAGGCAGTCTCGTGGGGACTACGCTCCTCGCAATAAAATCTTTTCTGAAACTGACACGCGTCGCATAACACTTGGGGCGCGATATATCTCTGCGCGCTATCGCTACAACGTTAGAAAAGGGTTGCATCGCCTTGATTTGCATAGGCAGTCTCCTGACGATTACGCTGCTCGCAATACACTGTTCGGAAACGGAGACGCGTCGCATAACTCTTGGTGCACGATATATCGCTGCGCGCTCTGGCTACAACGTTAGAAAAGGGTTGCATCGCCTTGATTTGCACAGGCAGTCCTCCGACGATTACGCTGAGCGCAATAATGACTTTTCTGAAACTGACACGTGTCGCATAACACTTGGGGCGCGATATATCGCTGCGCGCTCTCGCTACAACGTTAGAAAGGGATTGCATCGCCTTGGTTTGCACAGGCAGTCTCCTGACGATTACGCTGCTCGTAATACACTGTTTGGAAACGGAGACGCGTCGCATAACTCTTGGTGCATGATATATCGCTGCGCGCTCTGGCTACAACGTTAGAAAAGGGTTGCATCGCATTGATTTGCACAGGAAGGCTCCTGGGGATTACGCTGCTCGCAATAAAGACTTTTCTGAAACTGACACGCGTCGCATTACACTTGGGGCGCGATATATCGCTGCGCGCTCTCACTACAACGTTAGAAAAGGGTTGCATCGCCTTGATTTGCACAGGCAGTCTCGTGGGGACTACGCTCCTCGCAATAAAATCTTTTCTGAAACTGACACGCGTCGCATAACACTTGGGGCGCGATATATCTCTGCGCGCTATCGCTACAATGTTAGAAAAGGGTTGCATCGCCTTGATTTGCATAGGCAGTCTCCTGACGATTACGCTGCTCGCAATACACTGTTCGGAAACGGAGACGCGTCGCATAACTCTTGGTGCACGATATATCGCTGCGCGCTCTGGCTACAACGTTAGAAAAGGGTTGCATCGCCTTGATTTGCACAGGCAGCCTCCTGGGGATTACGCTGCTCGCAATACACTGTTCGGAAACTGAGACGGGTCGCATAACTCTTGGTGCACGATATATCGCTCTGCGCTCTCCCCACTACGTTACAAAAAGGTTGCATCGCCTTGATTTGCACAGGCAGTCCCCTGACTATTACGCTGCGCGCAATAAAGACTTTTCTGAAACTGACACGTGTCGCATAACACATGGGGCGCGATATATCGCTGCGCGCTCTCGCTACAACGTTAGAAAAGGGTTGCATCGCCTTGATTTGCACAGGCAGGCTCCTGGGGAATTCGCTGCTCGCAATAAAGACTTTTCTGAAACTGACACGCGTCGCATAACACTTGGGGCGCGATATATCGCTCCGCGATCTCGCTACAAGGTTAGAAAAGGGTTGCATCGCCTTGATTTGCACAGGCAGTCCCCTGACGATTACGCTGCTCGCAATACACTGTTTGGAAACGGAGACGCGTCGCATAACTCTTGGTGCATGATATATCGCTGCATGCTCTGGCTACAACGTTAGAAAAGGGTTGCATCGCCTTGATTTGCACATGCAGGCTCCTGGGGATTACGCTGCTCGCAATACACTGTTCGGAAACTGAGACGGGTCGCATAACTCTTGGTGCACGATATATCGCTCTGCGCTCTCCCCACTACGTTACAAAAAGGTTGCATCGCCTTGATTTGCACAGGCAGGCTCCTGGGGATTACGCTGCTCGCAATAAAGACTTTTCTGAAACTGAAACGCGTCGCATAGCACTTGGGACGCGATATATCGCTGCGTGCTCTCTCTACAACGCTAGAAAAGGGTTGCATCGCCTTCATTTGCACAGGCAGTCACCTGGTGATTACGCTGCTCGCAATAAATACTTTTCTGAAACTGACACGCGTCGCATAACACTTGGGGCGCGATATATCGCTGCGCGCTCTCGCTACAACGTTAGAAAAGGGTTGCATCGCCTTGAGTTGCACAGGCAGCCTCCTGGGGATTACGCTGCTCGCAATAAAGACTTTTCTGAAACTGACACGCGTCGCATAACTCCTGGTGCACGATATATCTCTAAGCGCTCTCGCTACAACGTTAGAAAAATGTTTCATCGCCTTCATTTGCACAGGCAGTCTCCTGAAAATTACGCTGCTCGCAATAAAAACTTTTCTATAACTGACACGCGTCGCATAACACTTGGGGCGCGATATATCGCTGTGAGCTCTCGCTACAACGTTAGAAAAGGGTTGCATCGCCTTGATTTGCACAGGCAGTCTCCTGACGATTACGCTGCTCGCAATAAAGCTTTTCAGAAAGTGACACGCGTCGCATAACTCTTGGTGCACGATATATCGCTCCGCGCTCTCGCTTCAACGTTAGAAAAGGGTTGCATCGCCTTGATTTGCACTGGCGGTCCCCTGATGATTACGCTGCTCGCAATAAAGACTTTTCTGAAACTGACACGCGTCGTATAACTCTTGTTGCATTATATATCTCTGTGCGCTCTCGCTACAACGTTAGAAAAGGGTTGCATCGCCTTGATTTGCACAGCAGTCTCCTGACGATTACGCTGCTTGCAGAACACTGTTCGGAAACGGAGACGCGTCGCATAACTCTTGGTACATGGTATATCGTTTCGCGCTCTCGCTACAACGTTAGAAAAGGGTTGCGTCGCCTTGATTTGCACAGGCAGGCTCCTGGTGATTACGCTGCTCGCAATACACTGTTGGGAAACGGAGACGCGTCGCATAACACTTGTGGCGCGATATATCGCTGCGCGCTCTCGCTATAACGTTAGAAAAGGGTTGCATCGCCTTGATTTGCACAGGCAGTCTCCTGGGGATTACGCCGCTCGCAATAAAACTTTTCTGTAACTGAGACGCGTCGCATAACTTTTGGTGCATGATATATCTCTGCGCGCTCTCGCTACAACGTTAGAAAAGGGTTGCATCGCCTTGATTTGCACAGGCAATCTCCTGGGGATTGCGCTTCTCGCAATAAAGACTTTTCTGAAACTGACACGCGTCGCAAAACACTTGGGGCAGTTTAATTTGCTGCGAGCGATCGCGGCAGCGGTATAAAAGGGTTGCAGCGCCTTGATTTGTGCAGGCAGTCTCCTGACGATTACGCTGCTCGCAATACACTGTTCGGAAACGGAGACGCGTCGCATAACACTATGGGCGCTTTAATTCGCTGAGCGCGATCGCTGCAACGGGGCAAATTAAGTGTTTACTGTGGCTTTATCTTCGTAAAGAGTTTTTGTGAAACGCGACGCAATACCCCCGGGGCTTTTCTTTTTCTGGCTACGCGCGTGGTTTCAGCCGCAAGTGCGTCGCGCACCGGCGTTTATCTATAGCTACGTACCTGCAAGTTATTTTTACCTGCAGTTTTCTGCTGCTTGTTGGTCACCACGCAAGGGCTGCAGCCCATAGGCTTTCATAACTTTCAGTCGTCACAGCTGCGTAATGTTTTTAAATATTCTCTGAATCCGGTTGAATGCTGCAGTGAATGCAAGTTTTGCAGCTCGAGGTATTTCTCGGTTGGAGAGGGTCACGGAGGGAGCAGCGTGAGATTTCTCCGCCCTGCCGATGCACCATCGGAGTGGCTCTGAAAAGAGCCGTTTGTGAAGAGAAAAACATTCAGACGAAATAGGATTTGTGACAGCAATTCTATCCAAGAAGCTGCGCACGAGGTTGTCTTAGAAGTGGTAGCAGCGGGCGATTGCCTCCATCAGCCGAAGGAAGCAGTCTGTGATCCCTGGTCGCTCGTCCACCGACATCCACCAGGCCCATGCGAGCGCAGCAGTGCCGGGGAGGTTTTGTTACCGTTTCGAACGATTCGGCGCTTCGCCTTCTGCCACTCGCTCTCTATGCGTTGCGTGTTTGCCCTTGTTACAGGGTCCACAAAGTTTACGTTGTGATTTACGGTGTGCCAGTCCAGGTTCAATGGCGCTCCATTGGCGTCCGCATGATTGGGTATACATGGATGCGCAGCCCATTAGTCGTTGTGAACTGTGGAGCCTGGACGGACATTTTTTGGCGATTAGGGGGCCGAGGGTAGCCGCGTCCCTCTTGTCAACTTCGAAGAGCTTCAGTTCTTTTGTCTGAACGCAAAGCATTCCAGAAATCCATGGACCCCGGTCCGCTACACCGCCGTAGTTGTTACGGCGGCTGGGTGGAACGTTGTCTCCAGCGAGGAGGCGACCTCGGTTCGATTTGCGTCTGCCTCTCATTAGGCACTCGTCGATCTGAACAACCTGGCCTCCACCTCCCTTCGGCGGCTGTTCTAACAGCTCGGCCAGCGCCAGCTCCCTAACATAATTTTTCCAGTCCGAGCGGGTGTTATTGCTCATTTTAAATACATTCTGCACCAGCTTTTTATTGCTCCTGGAGGAGAGCCCATTAGCCAAGGCGTACGTCAACCAGATTATTTCCCTTCGTGAGAGTTTCAGGTTGGGGCGTCCCAGTACGTCGGTACATGCAAAAATGAGCCCTGCCCTGGCTGCCCGTGCAATGCCTCGGAACCGCGGAGCTGTGAAACCTGCTTCCTGCAGCGGTTGCATTTGAAGCTAGGTCTGGTACCTTTTCTGCACCGGCGATGGTATGTGACGACTTCTCCCTCGCATCCCGGCTCGCTGGGATTGAACCCTAGATCCTTGCAGACGCTCCAGAAGTCAGACGTCGCTGGACGGCCTTGACGGGTTCCGGTTCTCTGAGGTCCAACTGTCGGCGTCGGCACGAGCCCGAATACACGAAGAAAGGCATCTTCCGCGGCAGGGTCGCTGAGGATGTCCGAAATCTCCAACACACATGGGTCCATCCGTGATGTCGTCATGGCGAAATCAAATGAGGAGACGAAATTGTTGCGGTATTTATAAGCCCCTACGTGGATGCGGGGGAGGGCGACTTGCATGAAACATTACCAAATAAGGAGATATCGAAGGCACCTGCTGCGTTAACGAGAGTGAGGAGGGCACAAGTTCAGTGTTCATGGGTCACATGGTCATGATCACGAGGTAGGCAGCTCAAAAGAATACCACATAAGGCAACGCCAATTCAACCCTGGAGCGAGGAGTTAAGCTGGGAGTTAACGAGAGTGAAGAGGGTTCGCATGAAGCGCTACCAAATAAGGATATCGAATGCAGCCGCTACATGAAGGTGGCGCATGTCACGTGGTGTGGATTTCGATCCACGTGACGCGGGTTCAATTGACATTCCCTTATATGCCATTGTTTGGAGCTGCCTACCTCGTGATTATGACCATGTGACCCATGACCACTGAACTCGAGCCCTCCTCACTCTCGTTAATGCAGCGGCTGCTTTCGATATCTCCTTATTTGGTGTTGTTTCATCCGAGTCTCCCTCCCCCGCATCCACATAGGGGCTTATAAATACCGCAACAATTTTGTCTTCTCAGTTGATTTCGCCATGACGACGCCACGGATGGACCCATGTGTGTTGGAGATTTCGGACATCCTCAGGGACCCTGCCGCGAAAGAGGCCTTTCTTCGTGGAGTCGTGCTGGTGCCGACGCCGACAGTTCGACCTCAGAGGACCGGAACCCGTCAAGGCCGTCCACTGACGTCTGATTTCTGGGGCGTCTGCAAGCATCTAGGGTTCAATCCCAGTGAGGCGGGATGCGAGGGAGAAGTCGTCACATACCATCGCCGGTGCAGAAAAGATACCAGACCTAGCTTCAAATGCAAACGCTGCAGGAAGCAGGTTTCACAGCTCCGCGGTTCCGATGCATTGCACGGGCAGCCAGGGCAGGGCTCATTCTTTGCTTGTACCGACGTACTGGGACAGACCAACGTGAAACTCTCACGAAGGGAAATAATCTGGTTGACGTACGTCTTGGCTAATGGGCTCTCCTCCAGGAGCACTAAAAAGCTGGTGCAGAATGTATTTAAAATGAGCAATAGCACCCGCACGGACTGGAGAAATTATGTTAGGGAGGTGGAGCTGGCCGAGCTGTTAGAACAGCCGCCGATGGGAGGTCTAGGCCCGGTTGTTCAGATCGACGAGTGCCTAATGAGAGGCAGACGCACATCGAACCGAGGTCGCCTCCTCGCTGGAGACAACGTTCCTCCCAGCCGCCGTAACAACTACGGTGGTGTAGCGGACCGGGGTCCATGGATTTCTGGAATGCTCTGCGTTCAGACAAAAGAGCTGAGGCTTTTCGAAGTTGACAAGAGGGATGCCGCTACCCTCGGCCCCCTAATCGCCAAAAATGTCCTCCCAGGCACCACAGTTCACAGCGACGAATGGGCTGCGTTTCAATGTATACCCACTCATGCGGACGCCAATGGAGCGCCATTGAACCTGGACTGGCACACCGTAAATCACAGCGTAAACTTTGTGGACCTTGTAACAGGGGCAAACAAGCAACGCATAGACAGCGAGTGGCAGAAGGCGAAGCGCCGACTCGTTCGAAACGGTAACAAAACCTCACCGGCACTGCTGCGCTCGCACCTTGCCTGGGCCTGGTGTATGTCGGTGAACGGGCGACCAGGGATCACAGACTGCTTCCTTCGGCTGATGGAGGCAATCGCCCGCCGCTACCCCTTCTAAGACAACCTCGTGAGCAGCTGCTTGGATGGCCTTGCTGTCACCAATGCTCCTTCGTCTGAATGTTTTTCTCTTCCCAAACGGCTCTTTTCAGAGCCACTCCAATGGTGCATCGACAAGGCGGAAAAACCTCACGCTGCTCTGGCCGTGAACCTCTCCAACCGAGAAATACCTCGAGCTGCAATACTTGCACTCACTGCAGCATTCAACCGGATTCACAGAATATTTAAAAAACATTACGCAGCTTTGACGACTGAAAGTTCTGAAAGCGTATGGGCTGCAGCCCTTGCGTGGTGACCGACAAGTTGAAGAAAAATGCAGGTAAAAATAACTTGCAGGTACGTAGCGATAGATCCGCGCCGGTGCGCGACGCACTTGCGGCGGAAACCACGCGCGTAGCCAGAAAAAGAATAGCCCCGGGGGTTTTGGGTCGCGTTTCACAAAAATTCTTTACGAAGATAAAGCCACAGTAAACACTTAATTTGCCCCGTTGCAGCGATCGCGTAATCGTCAGGAGACTGCGTAATCGTCAGGAGACTGCCTGTGCAAATCAAGGTAATGCAACCCTTTTCTAACGTTGCAGCAAAAGCACGCAGCGATATTTCGCGCCCCAAGTGTTATGCGAAGCGTGTCAGTTTCAGAAAAGTTTTTATTGCGAGCAGCGTAATCCCTATGAGACTGCCTGTGCAAATCAGGGCGATGCAAACCTTTCCTAACGTTGTAGCGAGAGCGCGCAGCGATATACAGCGCCCCAAGTGTTATGCGAGGCGTGTCACTTTCAGAAAAGTTTTCATTGCGAGCAGCGTAATCGCCTGAGACTGCCTGTGCAAATCAAGGCGATACAACCCTTTTCTAACTTTGTAGCGAGAGCGCGCAGCGATATATCGCGCCCCAAGTGTTATGCGACGCGCGTCAGTTTCAGAAAAGTCTTTATTGCGAGCAGCGTAATCCCCAGGAGACTGCCTGTGCAAATCAAGGCCATGCAACCTTTTTCTAACGTTGTAGCGAGAGCGCGCAGCGATATATCGCACCCCTAGTGTTATGCGACGCGTGTCAGTTTCAGAAAAGTTTTTATTGCGAGCACCGTAATCCCCAGGAGCCTGCTTGTGCAAATCAAGGCCATGCAACCCTTTTCTAACGTTGTAGCGAGAGCGCGCAGCGATATATCGCACCCCAAGTGTTATGCGACGCGTGTCAGTTTCAGAAAAGTCTCTATTTCGAGCAGCGTAATCTCTACGAGACTGCCTGTGCAAATGAAGGCGATGCAACCCTTTTCTAGCGTTGTAGAGAGAGCGGGCAGTGATATATCGCGCCCCAAGTGTTATGCGACGAGCGTCAGTTTCAGATAAGTCTTTAATGCGAGCAGCGTAATCCCCAGGAGATTGCCTGTGCCAATCAAGGCGATGCAACCCTTTTCTAACGTTGAAGCGACAGCCCGCACCGATATATCGCGCCCCAAGTGTTATGCGACGGGTGTCAGTTTCAGAAAAGTTTTTCGAGCAGCGTAATCGCATGAGCCTGCCTGTGCAAATCAAGGCGATGCAACCCTTTTCTAACTTTGTAGCGAGAGCGCGCAGTGATATATCGCGCCCAAAGTGTTATGCGACGAGCGTCAGTTTCAGATAAGTCTTTAATGCGAGCAGCGTAATCCCCAGGAGATTGCCTGTGCCAATCAAGGCGATGCAACCCTTTTCTAACGTTGAAGCGACAGCCCGCACCGATATATCGCGCCCCAAGTGTTATACGACGCGTGTCAGTTTCAGAAAAGTTTTTATTGCGAGCAGCGTAATCCCCATGAGACTGCCTGTGCAAATCAAGGCGATGCAACCCATTCCTAACGTTGTAGCGAGAGCGTGCAGCGATATGCCGCGCCCCAAGTGTAATGCTTCGCGTGTCAGTTTCAGAAAAGTCTTTATTGCGAGCAGCGTAATCTCCACGAGACTGCCTGTGCAAATAAAGGCGATGCAACCCTTTTCTAGCGTTGTAGAGAGAGCGCGCAGCGATATACCGCGCCCCAAGTGTTATGCGATGCGTGTCAGTTTCAGAAAAGTTTTTATTGCGAGCAGTGTAATCCCTTATAGACTGCCTGTGCAAATCAATGTGATGCAACCCTTTTCTAACGTTGTAGAGAGAGCGCGCAGCGATATATCGCGCGCCAAGTGTTATGCGAAGCGTGTCAGTTTCAGAAAATTTTTATTGCGAGCAGCGTAATCCCCATGAGACTGCCTGTGCAAATCAAGGCGATGCAACCCATTCCTAACGTTGTAGTGAGAGCGTGCAGCGATATCCCGCGCGCCAAGTGTAATGCGACGCGTGTCAGTTTTAGAAAAGTTTTTCGAGCAGCGTAATCGCCTGAGACTGCCTGTGCAAATCAAGGCGATACAACACTTTTCTAACTTTGTAGCGAGAGCGCGCAGCGATATATCGCGCCCCAAGTGTTATGCGACGCGCGTCTGTTTCAGAAAAGTCTTTATTGCGAGCAGCGTAATCCCCAGGAGCTGCCTGTGCAAATCAAAGCCATGCAACCCTTTTCTAACGTTACAACGAGAGCGCGCAGCGATATATCGCACCCCAAGTGTTATGCGACGCGTCTCAGTTTCAGAAAAGTTTTTATTTCGAGCAGCGTAATCTCCACGAGACTGCCTGTGCAAAGCAAGGCGATGCAGCCGTTTTCTAGCGTTGTAGAGAGAGCGCGAAGCGATATATTGCGCCCCAAGTGTTATGCGACGGGTGTCAGTTTCAGAAAAGTTTTTCGAGCAGCGTAATCGTCTGAGACTGCCTGTGCAAACCAAGACCATGCAACCCTTTTCTAACGTTGTAGCGAGAGCGCGCAGCGATATATCGCACGCCAAGTGTTATGCGACGCGTGTCAGTTTCAGAAAAGTTTTTATTGCGAGCAGCGTAATCCCCATGAAACTACCTTTCCAAATCAAGGCGATGCAACCCATTCCTAACGTTGTAGCGAGAGCGTGCAGCGATATGCCGCGCCCCAAGTGTAATGCGACGCGTGCCAGTTTCAGAAAAGTTTTTTATTGCGAGCAGCGTAATCTCCACGACACTGCCTGTGCAAATCAAGGCGATGCAACTCTTTTCTAACGTTGTAGAGAGAACGCGCAGCGATATATCGCGCCCCAAGTGTTATGCGACGCGCGTCACTTTCAGAAAAGTCTTTATATCGAGCACCGTAATCCCCAGGAGACTGCCTGTGCAAATCTAGGCGATGCAACCCTTTTCTAACGTTGTAGTGAGAGCGCGCAGCGATATATCGTGCGCCAAGTGTTATGCGACGCGTGTCACTTTCAGAAAAGTTTTTATTGCGAACAGCGTAATCCCCATGATACTGCCTGTGCAAATCAAGGCGATGCAACCCATTCCTAACGTTGTAGCGAGAGCGTGCAGCGATATGCCGCGCCCCAATTGTAATGCGACGCGTGTCAGTTTCAGAAAAGACTTTATTGCGAGCAGCGTATTCTCCACGAGACTGCCTGTGCAAATCAAGGCAATGCAACCCTTTTCTAGCGTTGTAGAGAGAGCGCGCAGCGATATATCGCGACCCAAGTGTTATGCGACGGGTGTCAGTTTCAGAAAAGTTTTTCGAGCAGCGTAATCGCCTGAGACTGCCGGTGCAAATCAAGGCGATACAACCTTTTTCTAACTTTGTAGCGAGAGCGCGTAGCGATATATCGCGCCCCAAGTGTTATGCGACGCGCATCAGTTTCAGAAAAGTCTTTATTGCGAGCAGCGTAATCCCCAGGAGCCTGCCTGTGCAGATGAAGGCCATGCAACCCTTTTCTAACGTTGTACCGAGAGCGCGCAGCGATATATCGCACCCCAAGTGTTATGCGACGCGTGTCAGTTTCAGAAAAGTTTTTATTGCGAGCAGCGTAATCCCCAGGAACCTGCCTGTGCCAATCAAGGCCATGCAACCCTTTTCTTACGTTGTAGCGAGAGCGTGCAGCGATATATTGCACCCCAAGTGTTATGCAACGGTGTCAGTTTGAGAAAAGTTTTTCGAGCAGCGTAATCGCCGGAGACTGCCTGTGCAAATCAAGGCGATACAACCCTTTTCTAACTTTGTAGCGAGAGCGCGCAGCGATATATCGTGCCCCAAGTGTTATGCGGCGCGTGTCAGTTTCAGAAAAGTTTTTATTGCGAGCAGCGTAATCCGCATAAAACTGCCTGTGCAAATCAAGCCTATGCAACCCATTCCTAACATTGTAGCGAGAGTGTGGCGCTTTTTGCCGCGCCCCAAGTGTAATGCGACGCGTGTCAGTTTCAGAAAAGTATTGCGAGCAGCGTAATCTCCACGAGACTGCCTGTGCAAATCAAGGCGATGCAACCCTTTCCTAACATTGTAGCGAGAGCGCGCAGCGATATATCGCGCCCAAAGTGTTATGCGACGCGCGTCAGTTTCAGAAAACTCTTTATTGCGAGCAGCGTAATCTCCATGTGACTGCCTGTGCAAATAATGGCGATGCAACCCTTTCCTAACGTTGTAGCGAAAGCACGCAGCGATATGCCGCGCCCCAAGTGTAATGCGACGCGTGTCAGTTTCAGAAAAGTCTTTATTGCGAGCAGCGTAATCTCCACCAGACTGCCTGTGCAAATCAAGGCGATGCAACCCTTTTCTAGCGTTGTAGAGAGAGCGCGCTGCGACATATCGCGCTCAAGTGTTATGCGACGCGCGTCAGTTTCAGAAAAGTTTTTCGAGCAGCGTAATCCCCAGTAGCCTGCCTGTGCAAATCAAGACCATGCAACCCTTTTCTAACGTTCTAGCGAGAGCGCGCAGCGATATATCGCACCCCAAGTGTTATGCGACGCGTGTCAGTTTCAGAAAAGTTTTCATTGCGACCAGCCTAATCCCCATGAGACCGCCTGTGCAAATCAAGGCGATGCAACCCATTCTTAACGTTGTAGCGAGAGTGTGGCGCGATTTGCCGCGCCCCAAGTGTAATGCGACGCGTATCAGTTTCAGAAAAGTCTTTATTGCGAGCAGCGTAATCTCCACGAAACTGCCTGTGCAAATCAAGGCGATGGAACCCTTTTGTAGCGTTGTAGAGAGAGCGCGCAGCGATATATCGCGCCCCAAGTGTTATGCGACGGGTGTCAGTTTCAGAAACGTTTTTCGAGCAGCGTAATCGCCTGAGCCTGCCTGTGCAAATCAAGGCGATACAACCCTTTTCTAACTTTCTAGGGAGAGCGCGCAGCGATATATCGCGCCCCAAGTGTTATACGACGCGCGTCAATTTCAGAAAAGTCTTTATTGTGAGCAGCGTAATCCCCAGGAGACTGCTTCTGCAAATCAAGGCCATGCAACCCTTTTCTAACGTTGTAGCGAGAGCGCGCAGCGATATATCGCACCCCAAGTGTTATGCGACGCGTGTCAGTTTCGGAAAAATTTTTATTGCGAGCAGCGTAATCATCATGAGACTGCCTTTGCAAATCAAGGCGCTGCAACCCATTCCTAACGTTGTAGCGCGAGCGTGCAGCGATATGCCGCGCCCCAAGTGTAATGCGACGCGTGTCAGTTTCAGAAAAGTATTGCGAGCAGCGTAATCTCCACGAGACTGCCTGTGCAAATCAAGGCGATGCAACCCTTTTCTAACATTGTAGCGAGAGCGCGCAGCGATATATCGCGCCCAAAGTGTTATGCGACGCGCGTCAGTTTCAGAAAAGTCTTTATTGCGAGCAGCGTAATCTCCATGAGACTGCCTGTGCAAATAATGGCGATGCAACCCTTTCCTAACGTTGTAGCGAGAGCACGCAGCGATATGCCGCGCCCCAAGTGTAATGCGACGCGTGTCAGTTTCAGAAAAGTCTTTATTGCGAGAAGCGTAATCTCCACGAGACTGCCTGTGCAAATCAAGGCGATGCAACCCTTTTCTAGCGTTGTAGAGAGAGCGCGCTGCGACATATCGCGCTCAAGTGTTATGCGACGCGCGTCAGTTTCAGAAAAGTTTTTCGAGCAGCGTAATCCCCAGTAGCCTGCCTGTGCAAATCAAGACCATGCAACCCTTTTCTAACGTTCTAGCGAGAGCGCGCAGCGATATATCGCACCCCAAGTGTTATGCGACGCGTGTCAGTTTCAGAAAAGTTTTCATTGCGACAAGCCTAATCCCCATGAGACCGCCTGTGCAAATCAAGGCGATGCAACCCATTCTTAACGTTGTAGCGAGAGCGTGCAGCGATATGCCCCGCCCCAAGTGTAATGCTTCGCGTGTCAGTTTCAGAAAAGTCTTTATTGCGAGCAGCGTAATCTCCACGAGACTGCCTGTGCAAATAAAGGCGATGCAACCCTTTTCTAGCGTTGTAGAGAGAGCGCGCAGCGATATATCGCGCCCCAAGTGTTATGCGACGGGGGTCAGTTTCAGAAAAGTTTTTCGAGCTGCGTAATCGCCTGAGATTGAATGTGGAAATCAAGGCGATACAACCCTTTTCTAACTTTGTAGCAAGAGCGCGCAGCGATATGTCGCGCCCCAAGTGTTATGCGACGCGCGTCAGTTTCAGAAAAGTCTTTATTGCGAGCAGCGTAATCCCCAGGATACTGCCTGTGCAAATCAAGGCGATGCACCCCTTTTCTAACGTTGTAGCGAGAGCGTGCAGCGATATGCCGCGCCCCAAGTGTAATGCGACGCGTGCCAGTTTCAGAAAAGTGTTTATTCCGTGAAGCGTAATCTCCGAGAGACTGCCTGTGCAAATCAAGGCGATGCAACTCTTTTCTAACGTTGTAGCGAGAGCGCGCAGCGATATATCGCGCCCCAAGTGTTATACGGCAGGTGTCAGTTTCAGAAAAGTTTTTCGAGCAGCGTAATCATCTGAGACTGCCTGTGCAAATCAAGGCGATACAACCCTTTTCTAACTTTGCAGCGAGAGCGCGCAGCGATATATCGCGCCCCAAGCGACGCGCGTTACTTTCAGAAAAGTCTTTATATCGAGCACCGTAATCTCCAGGCGACTGCCTGTGCAAATCAAGGCGATGCAACCCTTTTCTAACGCTGTAGCGAGAGCGCGCAGCGATATATCGCGCGCCAAGTGTTATGCGATGCGTGTCAGTTTCAGAAAAGTTTTTATTGCGAGCAGCGTAATCCCCATGATACTGCCTGTGCAAATCAAGGCGATGCAACACATTCCTAACGTTGTAGCGAGAGCGTGCAGCGATATGCCGCGCCCCAAGTGTAATGCGACGCGCGTCAGTTTCAGAAAAGTCTTTATTGCGAGCAGTGTAATCTCCACGAGACTGCCTGCGCAAATCAAGGCGATGCAACCCTTTTCTAGCGTTGTAGAGAGAGCGCGCAGCGATATATCGCGCCCCAAGTGTTATGCGACGCGCGTAAGTTTCAGAAAAGTCTTTATTGCGAGCAGCGTAATCCCTAGGAGACTGCCTGTGCAAATCAAGGTCATGCAACCCTTTTCTAACGTTGTAGCGAGAGCGCGCAGCGATATATTGCACCCCAATTGTTATGCGACGCGTGTCAGTTTCAGAAAAGTTTTTATTGCGAGCAGTGTAATCCCTTAGAGTCTGCCTGTGCAAATCAATGTGATGCAACGCTTTTCTAACGTTGTAGAGAGAGCGCGCAGCAATATATCGCACCCCAAGTGTTATGCGCGCGTGTCAGTTTCAGAAAAGTCTTTATTTCGAGCAGCGTAATCTCCACGATACTGCCTGTGCAAATCAAGGCGATGCAACCCTTTTCTAGCGTTTTAGAGAGAGCGCGCAGCGATATATCGCGCCCCAAGTGTTATGCGACGGGTGTCAGTTTCAGAAAAGTTTTTCGAGCAGCGTAATCGCCGAGACTGCCTGTGCAAATCAAGGCGATAAAACCCTTTTCTAGCGTTGTAGAGAGAGCGCGCAGCGATATATCGCGCCCCAAGTGTTATGCGACGCGCGTAAGTTTCAGAAAAGTCTTTATTGCGAGCAGCGTAATCCCTAGGAGACTGCCTGTGCAAATCAAGGTCATGCAACCCTTTTCTAACGTTGTAGCGAGAGCGCGCAGCGATATATTGCACCCCAATTGTTATGCGACGCGTGTCAGTTTCAGAAAAGTTTTTATTGCGAGCAGTGTAATCCCTTAGAGTCTGCCTGTGCAAATCAATGTGATGCAACGCTTTTCTAACGTTGTAGAGAGAGCGCGCAGCAATATATCGCACCCCAAGTGTTATGCGCGCGTGTCAGTTTCAGAAAAGTCTTTATTTCGAGCAGCGTAATCTCCAAGATACTGCCTGTGCAAATCAAGGCGATGCAACCCTTTTCTAGCGTTTTAGAGAGAGCGCGCAGCGATATATCGCGCCCCAAGTGTTATGCGACGGGTGTCAGTTTCAGAAAAGTTTTTCGAGCAGCGTAATCGCCTGAGACTGCCTGAGCAAATCAAGGCAATACAACCCTTTTCTAACTTTGTAGCGAGAGCGCGCAGCGATATATCGCGCCCCAAGTGTTATGCGACGCGCGTCAGTTTCAGGAAAGTCTTTATTGTGAGCAGCGTATTCCCCAGGAGCCTGTCTGTGCAAATCAAGAGCATGCAACCCTTTTCTAACGTTGTAGCGAGAGCGCGGAGCGATATATCGCACCCCAAGTGTTATGCGACGCGTGTCAGTTTCAGAAAAGTCTTTATGGCGAGCAGCGTAATCTCCACGAGACTGCCTGTGCAAATCAAGGCGATGCAACCCTTTTCTAGCGTTGTAGAGAGAGCACGCAGCGATATATCGCGCCCCAAGTGTTATGCGACGGGTGTCAGTTTCAGAAAAGTTTTTCGAGCAGCGTAATCGCCTGAGACTGCCTGTGCAGATCAAGGCGATACAACCCTTTTCTAACTTTGTAGTGAGAGCGCGCAGCGATATATCGCGCCCCAATTGTTATGCGACGGGTGTCAGTTTCAGAAAAGTTTTTCGACCAGCGTAATCGCCTGAGACTGCCTGTGCAAATCAAGGCGATACAACCCTTTTCTAACTTTGTAGTGAGAGCGCGCAGCGATATATCGCGCCCCAAGTGTTATACGACGCGCGTCAGTTTCAGAAAAGTCTTTATTGCGAGCAGCGTGATCGCCTGAGACTGCCTGTGCAAATCAAGGCGATACAACCCTTTTCTAACTTTGTAGCGAGAGCGCGCAGCGATATATCGCGCCCCAAGTGTTATGCGACGCGCGTCAGTTTCAGAAAAGTCTTTATTGCGAGCAGCGTAATCCCCAGGAGAGTGCCTGTGCAAATCAAGGCCATGCGACCCTTTCTAACGTTGTAGCGAGAGCGCGCAGCGATATATCCCACCCCAAGTGTTATGCGACGCGTCTCAGTTTCACAAAAGTTTTTATTGCGAGCAGCGTAATTCCCATGAGACTGCCTGTGCAAATCGAGGCGATGCAACCCTTTTCTAACGTTGTAGCGAGAGCGCGCAGCGATATATCGCGCCTAAAGTGTTATGGGACGCGCGTCAGTTTCAGAAAAGTCTTTATTGCGAGCAGCGTAATCTCAATGAAACTGCCTCTGCAAATAAAGGCGATGCAAGCCTTTCCTAACGTTGTAGCGAGAGCGCGCAGCGATATATCGCGCCCCAAGTGTTATGCGATGGGTGTCAGTTTCTGAAAAGTTTTTCGAGCAGCGTAATCGTCTGAGACTGCCTGTGCAAATCAAGGCGATACAACACTTTTCTAACTTTGTAGCGAGAGCGTGCAGCGATATATTGCGCCCCAAGTTTTATACGACGTATGTAAGTTTCAGAAAAGTCTTTATTGCGAGCAGCGTAATCCCTTATAGACTGCCTGTGCAAATCAATGTGATGCAACCCTTTTCTAACGTTGTAGAGAGAGCGCGCAGCGATATATCGCGCGCCAAGTGTTATGCGAAGCGTGTCAGTTTCAGAAAATTTTTATTGCGAGCAGCGTAATCCCCATGAGACTGCCTGTGCAAATCAAGGCGATGCAACCCATCTCTAACGTGGTAGCGAGAGCGTGCAGCGATATGCCGCGCCCCAAGTGTAATGCGACGAGTGCCAGTTTCAGAAAAGTCTTTATTGCGAGCAGCGTAATCTCCACAAGACTGCCTGTGCAAATCAAGGCGATGCAACCCTTTTCTAACGTTGTAGCGGGAGCGCGCAGCTATATATCGCGCCCGAAGTGTTATGCGACGGGTGTCAGTTTGAGAAATGTTTTTCGAGCAGCGTAATCGCCTGAGACTGCCTGTGCAAATCAAGGCGATACAACCATTTTCTAACGTTGTAGCGAGAGCGTGCAGCGATATGCCGCGCCCCAAGTGTAATGCGACGCGCGTCAGTTTCAGAAAAGTCTTTATTGCGAGCAGTGTAATCTCCACGAGACTGCCTGCGCAAATCAAGGCGATGCAACCCTTTTCTAACGTTGTAGAGAGAGCGCGCAGCGATATATCGCGCGCCAAGTGTTATGCGAAGCGTGTCAGTTTCAGAAAATTTTTATTGCGAGCAGCGTAATCCACATGAGACTGCCTGTGCAAATCAAGGCGATGCAACCCATTCCTAACGTTGTAGTGAGAGCGTGCAGCGATATCCCGCGCGCCAAGTGTAATGCGACGCGTGTCAGTTTCAGAAAAGTTTTTCGAGCAGCGTAATCGCCTGAGACTGCCTGTGCAAATCAAGGCGATACAACACTTTTCTAACTTTGTAGCGAGAGCGCGCAGCGATATATCGCACCCCAAGTGTTATGCGACGCGTGTCAGTTTCAGAAAAGTTTTTATTGCGAGCAGCGTAATCCCTTATAGACTGCCTGTGCAAATCAATGTGATTCAACCCTTTTCTAACGTTGTAGAGAGAGCTCGCAGCGATATATCGCGCGCGAAGTGTTATGCGAAGCGTGTCAGTTTCAGAAAATTTTTATTGCGAGCAGCGTAATCCCCATGAGCCTGCCTGTGCAAATCAAGGCGATGCAACCCATCTCTAACGTGGTAGCGAGAGCGTGCAGCGATATGCCGCGCCCCAAGTGTAATGCGACGCGTGCCAGCTTCAGAAAAGTCTTTATTGCGAGCAGCGTAATCTCCACGAGACTGCCTGTGCAAATCAAGGCGATGCAACCCTTTTCTAACGTTGTAGCGAGAGCGCGCAGCTACATATCGCGCCCCAAGTGTTATGCGACGGGTGTCAGTTTGAGAAATGTTTTTCGAGCAGCGTAATCGCCTGAGACTGCCTGTGCAAATCAAGGCGATACAACCCTTTTCTAACTTTGTAGCGAGAGCACGAAGCGATATATCGCGCCCCAAGTGTTATGCGACGCGCGTCTGTTTCAGAAAAGTCTTTATAGCGAGCAGCGTAATCCCCAGGAGCTGCCTGTGCAAATCAAAGCCATGCAACCCTTTTCTAACGTTGTAGCGAGAGCGCGCAGCGATATATCGCACCCCAAGTGTTATGCGACGCGTGTCAGTTTCAGAAAAGTTTTTATTGCGAGCAGCGTAATCCCCAGGAGCCTGCCTGTGCAAATCAAGGCAATGCAACCCTTTTCTAACGTTGTAGCGAGAGCGCCCAGCGATATATCGCACGCCAAGTGTTATGCGACGCGTGTCAGTTTCAGAAAAGTTTTTATTGCGAGCAGCGTAATCCCCATGAGACTACCTTTGCAAATCAAGGCGATGCAACCCATTCCTAACGTTGTAGCGAGAGCGTGCAGCGATATGCCGCGCCCCAAGTGTAATGCGACGCGTCTCAGTTTCAGAAAAGTCTTTATTGCGAGCAGCGTAATCTCCACGAGACTGCCTGTGCAAATCAAGGCGATGCACCCCCTTTTCTAACGTTGTAGCGAGATCGCGCAGCGATATATCGCGGCGCAAGTGTTATGCGACGCGTGTCACTTTCAGAAAAGTTTTTATTGCGAGCAGCGTAATCCCCAGGAGACGACCTGCGCAACTCAAGGCGATGCAAGCCTTTTCTAACGTTGTAGCGAAAGCGCGCATCGATATATCGCGCTCCAAGTGTTATGCGACGCGTGTCACTTTCAGAAAAGTTTTAATGAAGACATGTGTAATCGTCAGGAGACTGCCTGTGCAAATCAAGGCCATGCAACCCTTTTCTAACGTTGTAGCGAGAGCGCGCAGCGATATATCGCGCCCAAAGTGTTAGCGACGCGCGTCAGTTTCAGAAAAGTCTTTATTGCGAGCAGCGTAATCTCCATGAGACTGCCTGTGCAAATAAAGGCGATGCAACCCTTTCCTAACGTTGTAGCGAGAGCACGCAGCGATATGCCGCGCCCCAAGTGTAATGCGACGCGTGTCAGTTTCAGAAAAGTCTTTATTGCGAGCAGCGTAATCTCCACGAGACTGCCTGTGCAAATCAAGGCGATGCAACCCTTTTCTAGCTTTGTAGAGAGAGCGCGCAGCGATATATCGCGCCCCAAGTGTTATGCGACGGGCGTCAGTTTCCGAAAAGTTTTTCGAGCAGCGTAATCGCTTGAGAGTGCCTGTGCAAATCAAGGCCATGCAACCCTTTTCTAACGTTGTAGCGAGAGCGCGCAGCGATATATCGCACCCCAATTGTTATGCGACGCGTGTCAGTTTCAGAAAAGTCTTTATTGCGAGCAGCGTAATCTCCACGAGACTGCCTGTGCAAATCAAGGCGATGCAACCGTTTTCTACCGTTGTAGAGAGAGCCCGCAGCGATATATCGCGCCCCAAGTGTTATGCGACGGGTGTCAGTTTCAGAAAAGTTTTTCGAGCAGCGTAATCGCGTGAGACTGCATGGGCAAATCAAGGCGATACAACCCTTTCTAACTTTGTAGCGAGAGCGCGCAGCGATATATCGCGCCCCAAGTGTTATGCGACGCGCGTCAGTTTCAGAAATGTTTTTATTGCGAGCAGCGTAATCCCCATGAGACTGCCTGTGCAAATTGAGGCGATGCAACCCATTCCTAACGTTGTAGCGAGAGCGTGCAGCGATATGCCGCGCCGCAAGTGTAATGCGACGCGTGTCAGTTACAGAAAAGTCTTTATTGCGAGCAGCGTAATCTCCACGAGAGTGCCTGTGCAAATCAAGGCGATGCAATCCTTTTCTAGCGTTGTAGAGAGAGCGCGCAGCGATATATCGCGCCCCAAGTGTTATGCGACGCGCGTCAGTTTCAGAAAAGTCTTTATTGCGAGCAGCGTAATCCCCAGGAGCCTGCCTGTGCAAATCAAGACCATGCAACCCTTTTCTAACGTTGTAGCGAGAGCGCGCAGCGATATATCGCACCCCAAGTGTTATGCGACGCGTGTCAGTTTCAGAAATGTTTTTATTGCGAGCAGCGTAATCCCCATGAGACTGCCAGTGCAAATCAAGGCGATGCAACCCATTCCTAACGTTGTAGCGAGAGTGTGCAGCGATATGCCGCGCCCCAAGTGTAATGCCACGCGTGTCAGTTTCAGAAAAGTCTTTATTGCGTGCTGTGTAATCTCCAGGAGACTGCCTGTGCAAATAAAGGCGATGCAACCCTTTCCTAACGTTGTAGTGAGAGCACACATTGATATACCGCGCCCCAAGTGTTATGCGATGCGTGTCAGTTTCAGAAACGTTTTTATTGCGAGCAGTGTAATCCCTTGGAGACTGCCTGTGCAAATCAATGTGATGCAACCCTTTTCTGACGTTGGAGAGAGCGCGCAGCGATATATCGCGCGCCAAGTGTTATGCGACGCGTGTCAGTTTCAGAAAAGTTTTTATAGCGAGAAGCGTAATCCCCATGAGACTGCCTGTGCAAATCAAGGCGATGCAACCCATTCCTAACGTTGTAGCGAGAGCGTGCAGCGATATGCCGCGCCCCAAGTGTAATGCGACGCGTGTCAGTTTCAGAAAAGTCTTTATTGCGAGCAGCGTAATCTCCACGAGACTGCCTGTGCAAATCAAGGCGATGCACCCCCTTTTCTAACGTTGTAGCGAGATCGCGCAGCGATATATCGCGCCGCAAGTGTTATGCGACGCGTGTCACTTTCAGAAAAGTTTTTATTGCGAGCAGCGTAATCCCCAGGAGACGACCTGCGCAACTCAAGGCGATGCAAGCCTTTTCTAACGTTGTAGCGAAAGCGCGCATCGATATATCGCGCTCCAAGTGTAATGCGACGCGTGTCAGTTTCAGAAAAGTCTTTATTGCGAGCAGCGTAATCTCCACGAGACTGCCTGTGCAGATCAAGGCGATGCAACCCTTTTCCAGCGTTGTAGAGAGAGCGCGCAGCGATATATCGCGCCCCAAGTGTTATGCGACGGGCGTCAGTTTCCGAAAAGTTTTTCGAGCAGCGTAATCGCTTGAGAGTGCCTGTGCAAATCAAGGCCATGCAACCCTTTTCTAACGTTGTAGCGAGAGCGCGCAGCGATATATCGCACCCCAATTGTTATGCGACGCGTGTCAGTTTCAGAAAAGTCTTTATTGCGAGCAGCGTAATCTCCACGAGACTGCCTGTGCAAATCAAGGCGATGCAACCCTTTTCTAACGTTGTAGAGAGAGCCCGCAGCGATATATCGCGCCCCAAGTGTTATGCGACGGGTGTCAGTTTCAGAAAAGTTTTTCGAGCAGCGAAATCGCGTGAGACTGCATGGGCAAATCAAGGCGATACAACCCTTTCTAACTTTGTAGCGAGAGCGCGCAGCGATATATCGCGCCCCAAGTGTTATGCGACGTGCGTCAGTTTCAGAAAAGTCTTTATTGCGAGCAACGTAATCCCCAGGACACTGCCTGTGTAAATCAAGGCGATGCAACCCTTTTCTAACGTTGTAGCGAGATCGCGCAGCGATATATCGCGCCCAAAGTATTATACGACGCGCGTCAGTTTCAGAAAAGTCTTCATTGCGAGCAGCGTAATCTCCACGAGACTGCCTGTGCAAATCAAGGCGATGCAACCCTTTTCTAGCGTTGTAGAGAGAGCGGGCAGCGATATATCGCGCCCCAAGAGTTATGCGACGGGTGTCAGTTTCAGAAAACTTTGTCGAGCAGCGTAATCGTCTGAGACTGCCTGTGCAAATCAAGGCAATACAACCCTCTTCTAACTTTGTAGCGAGAGCACGCAGGGATATACCGCACCCCAAGTGTTTTGCGATGCGTGTCAGTTTGAGAAAAGTTTTTATTGCGAGCAGTGTAATCCCTTGGAGCCTGCCTGTGCAAATCAAGGTGATGCAATCCTGTTTTAACGTTGTAGAGACAGCGCGCAGCGATATATCGCGCGCCAAGTGTTGTGCGACGCGTGTGAGTTTCAGAAAAGTCTTTATTGCGAGCAGCGTAATCCCCAGGAGACTGCCTGTGCAAATCAAGGCGATGTAACCCTTTTCTAACGTTGTAGCGAGAGCACGCAGCGATATATCGCGCCCCAAGTGTTATGCGACGCGCGTCAGTTTCAGAAAAGTCTTTATTGTGAGCAGCGTAATCCCCAGGAGACTGCCTGTGCAAATCAAGGCGATGCAACCCTTTTCTAACGTTGTAGCGAGAGCACGCAGCGATATACCGCGCCCCAAGTGTTTTGCGATGCGTGTCAGTTTCAGAAAAGTTTTTATCGCGAGCAGCATAATCCCCAGGAGACGGCCTGCGCAACTCAAGGCGATGCAAGCCTTTTCTAACGTTGTAGCGAGAGCGCGCAGCGATATATCGCGCCCCAAGTGTTATGCGACGGTTGTCAATTTTCAGAAAAGTTTTTCGAGCAGCGTAATCGCCTGAGATTGCCTGTGCAAATCAAGGCGATACAACCCTTTTCTAACTTTGTAGGGAGAGCGCGCAGCGATATATCGCGCACAAAGTGTTATGCGACGCGCGTCAGTTTCAGAAAAGTCTTTATTGCGAGCAGCGTAATATCCAGGAGTTTGCCTGTGCAAATAAAGGCGATGCAACACTTTCCTAACGCTGTAGCGAGAGCGCGCAGCGATATATCGCTCCCCAAGTGTTATGCGACGCGTGTCAGTTTCAGAAAAGTTTTTATTGCGAGAAGAGTAATTCCCAGAAGTCTGCCTGCGCAAATCAAGGCGATACAACCCTTTTCTAACGTTGTAGCGAGAGCGTGCAGCGATATATCGCTCCCCAAGTGTTATGCGACGCATGTCAGTTTCAGAAAAGTTTTTATTGCGAGCAGCGTTATCCCCAGGAGGCTGTCTGTGCAAATCAAGGCGATGCAACCCTTTTCTAACGTTGTAGCGAGAGCACGCAGCGACATATCGCGCCTCAAGTGTTATGTGATGCGTGCCAGTTTCAGAAAAGATTTATGGCGAGCAGCGTAGTCGTCAGGAGACTGCATGTGCAATTCAAGGCGATGCAACCCTTTTCTAACGCTGCAGCGAGAGCGCGCAGCGATATATCGCGCCGCAAGTGTTATGCGAAGCGCGTCTGTTTCAGAAAAGTCTTCATTGCGAGTAGCGTAATCCCCAGGAGACTGCCTGTGCAAATCAAGGCGGTGCAGCCCTTTTCTAATGTTGTAGCGAGAGCGCGCAGCGATATAACGCTCCCCAAGTGTTATGCGACGCGTGTCAGTTTCAGAAAAGTTTTTATTGCGAGCAGCGTAATCTCCAGAAGTCTGCCTGCGCAAATCAAGGCGATGCAAGCCTTTTCTAACGTTGTAGCGAGAGCGCGCAGCGATATTTCGCGCCCCAAGTGTTATGCGACGCGTGTCAGTTACAGAAAAGATTTATGGCGAGCAGCGTAATCGTCCGGAGATGCCTGTGCAAATCAAGGCGATGCAACCCTTTTCTAACGTTGTAGCGAGAGCACGTAGCGATATATCGCGCCCCAAGTGTTACGCGACGAGCGTAAGTTTCAGAAAAGTCTTTATTGCGAGCAGCGTAATCCCCAGGAGGCTGCCTGTGCAAATCAAGGCGATGCAACCCTTTTTTAGCGTTGTAGCGAGAGCGCGCAGCGATATATCGCGCCCCAAGTGTTATGCGACGCGCGTCAGTTTCAGAAAAGTCTTTATTGCGAGCAGCGTACTCGTCAGGAGGCTGCCTGTGCAAATCAAGGCGATGCAACCCTTTTCTAACGTTGTAGCGAGAGCGCGCAGCGATATATCGCACCCCAAGTGTTATGCGACGCGTGTCAGTTTCAGAAGAGTCTTTATTGCGAGCAGCGTAATATCCAGGAGTTTGCCTGTGCAAATAAAGGCGATGCAACACTTTCCTAACGCTGTAGCGAGAGCGCGCAGCGATATATCGCTCCCCAAGTGTTATGCGACGCGTGTCAGTTTCAGAAAAGTTTTTATTGCCAGCAGAGTAATTCCCAGAAGTCTGCCTGCGCAAATCAAGGCGATACAACCCTTTTCTAACGTTGTAGCGAGAGCGTGCAGCGATATATCGCTCCTCAAGTGTTATGCGACGCGTGTCAGTTTCAGAAAAGTTTTTATTGCGAGCAGCGTTATGCCCAGGAGGCTGTCTGTGCAAATCAAGGCGATGCAACCCTTTTCTAACGTTGTAGCGAGAGCACGCAGCGAAATATCGCGCCTCAAGTGTTATGTGACGCGTGCCAGTTTCAGAAAAGTTTTTATGGCGAGCAGCGTAGTCGTCAGGAGACTGCATGTGCAATTCAAGGCGATGCAACCCTTTTCTAACGTTGCAGCGAGAGCGCGCAGCGATATGCCGCGCCCCAAGTGTAATGCGACGCGTGTCAGTTACAGAAAAGTCTTTATTGCGAGCAGCGTAATCTCCACGAGAGTGCCTGTGCAAATCAAGGCGATGCAACCCTTTTCTAACGTTCTAGCGAGAGCGCGCAGCGATATATCGCGCCCAAAGTGTTATGCGACGCGCGTCAGTTTCAGAAAAGTCTTTATTGCGAGCGCGTAATATCCAGGAGTTTGCCTGTGCAAATAAAGGCGATGCAACACTTTCCTAACGCTGTAGCGAGAGCGCGCAGCGATATATCGCTCCCCAAGTGTTATGCGACGCGTGTCCGTTTCAGAAAAGTTTTTATTGCGAGCAGCGTAATCCCCATGATACTGCCTGTGCAAATCAAGGCGATGCAACACATTCCTAACGTTGTAGCGAGAGCGTGCAGCGATATGCCGCGCCCCAAGTGTAATGCGACGCGCGTCAGTTTCAGAAAAGTCTTTATTGCGAGCAGTGTAATCTCCACGAGACTGCCTGTGCAAATCAAGGCGATGCAACCCTTTTCTAACGTTCTAGCGAGAGCGCGCAGCGATATATCGCGCCCAAAGTGTTATGCGACGCGCGTCAGTTTCAGAAAAGTCTTTATTGCGAGCGCGTAATCTCCAGGCGACTGCCTGTGCAAATCAAGGCGATGCAACCCTTTTCTAACGCTGTAGCGAGAGCGCGCAGCGATATATCGCGCGCCAAGTGTTATGCGATGCGTGTCAGTTTCAGAAAAGTTTTTATTGCGAGCAGCGTAATCCCCATGATACTGCCTGTGCAAATCAAGGCGATGCAACACATTCCTAACGTTGTAGCGAGAGCGTGCAGCGATATGCCGCGCCCCAAGTGTAATGCGACGCGCGTCAGTTTCAGAAAAGTCTTTATTGCGAGCAGTGTAATCTCCACGAGACTGCCTGTGCAAATCAAGGCGATGCAACCCTTTTCTAGCGTTGTAGAGAGAGCGCGCAGCGATATATCGCGCCCCAAGTGTTATGCGACGCGCGTAAGTTTCAGAAATGTCTTTATTGCGAGCAGCGTAATCCCTAGGAGACTGCCTGTGCAAATCAAGGTCATGCAACCCTTTTCTAACGTTGTAGCGAGAGCGCGCAGCGATATATTGCACCCCAATTGTTATGCGACGCGTGTCAGTTTCAGAAAAGTTTTTATTGCGAGCAGTGTAATCCCTTAGAGTCTGCCTGTGCAAATCAATGTGATGCAACGCTTTTCTAACGTTGTAGAGAGAGCGCGCAGCAATATATCGCACCCCAAGTGTTATGCGCGCGTGTCAGTTTCAGAAAAGTCTTTATTTCGAGCAGCGTAATCTCCACGATACTGCCTGTGCAAATCAAGGCGATGCAACCCTTTTCTAGCGTTTTAGAGAGAGCGCGCAGCGATATATCGCGCCCCAAGTGTTATGCGACGGGTGTCAGTTTCAGAAAAGTTTTTTGAGCAGCGTAATCGCCGAGACTGCCTGTGCAAATCAAGGCGATAAAACCCTTTTCTAGCGTTGTAGAGAGAGCGCGCAGCGATATATCGCGCCCCAAGTGTTATGCGACGCGCGTAAGTTTCAGAAAAGTCTTTATTGCGAGCAGCGTAATCCCTAGGAGACTGCCTGTGCAAATCAAGGTCATGCAACCCTTTTCTAACGTTGTAGCGAGAGCGCGCAGCGATATATTGCACCCCAATTGTTATGCGACGCGTGTCAGTTTCAGAAAAGTTTTTATTGCGAGCAGTGTAATCCCTTAGAGTCTGCCTGTGCAAATCAATGTGATGCAACGCTTTTCTAACGTTGTAGAGAGAGCGCGCAGCAATATATCGCACCCCAAGTGTTATGCGCGCGTGTCAGTTTCAGAAAAGTCTTTATTTCGAGCAGCGTAATCTCCACGATACTGCCTGTGCAAATCAAGGCGATGCAACCCTTTTCTAGCGTTTTAGAGAGAGCGCGCAGCGATATATCGCGCCCCAAGTGTTATGCGACGGGTCTCAGTTTCAGAAAAGTTTTTCGAGCAGCGTAATCGCCTGAGACTGCCTGAGCAAATCAAGGCAATACAACCCTTTTCTAACTTTGTAGCGAGAGCGCGCAGCGATATATCGCGCCCCAAGTGTTATGCGACGCGCGTCAGTTTCAGGAAAGTCTTTATTGTGAGCAGCGTATTCCCCAGGAGCCTGTCTGTGCAAATCAAGAGCATGCAACCCTTTTCTAACGTTGTAGCGAGAGCGCGGAGCGATATATCGCACCCCAAGTGTTATGCGACGCGTGTCAGTTTCAGAAAAGTCTTTATGGCGAGCAGCGTAATCTCCACGAGACTGCCTGTGCAAATCAAGGCGATGCAACCCTTTTCTAGCGTTGTAGAGAGAGCACGCAGCGATATATCGCGCCCCAAGTGTTATGCGACGGGTGTCAGTTTCAGAAAAGTTTTTCGAGCAGCGTAATCGCCTGAGACTGCCTGTGCAAATCAAGGCGATACAACCCTTTTCTAACTTTGTAGTGAGAGCGCGCAGCGATATATCGCTCCCCAATTGTTATGCGACGGGTGTCAGTTTCAGAAAAGTTTTTCGAGCAGCGTAATCGCCTGAGACTGCCTGTGCAAATCAAGGCGATACAACCCTTTTCTAACTTTGTAGTGAGAGCGCGCAGCGATATATCGCGCCCCAAGTGTTATACGACGCGCCTCAGTTTCAGAAAAGTCTTTATTGCGAGCAGCGTGATCGCCTGAGACTGCCTGTGCAAATCAAGGCGATGCAACCCTTTTCTAGCGTTGTAGAGAGAGCACGCAGCGATATATGGCGCCCCAAGTGTTATGCGACGGGTGTCAGTTTCAGAAAAGTTTTTCGAGCAGCGTAATCGCCTGAGACTGCCTGTGCAAATCAAGGCGATACAACCCTTTTCTAACTTTGTAGTGAGAGCGCGCAGCGATATATCGCGCCCCAATTGTTATGCGACGGGTGTCAGTTTCAGAAAAGTTTTTCGAGCAGCGTAATCGCCTGAGACTGCCTGTGCAAATCAAGGCGATACAACCCTTTTCTAACTTTGTAGTGAGAGCGCGCAGCGATATATCGCGCCCCAAGTGTTATACGACGCGCGTCAGTTTCAGAAAAGTCTTTATTGCGAGCAGCGTGATCGCCTGAGACTGCCTGTGCAAATCAAGGCGATACAACCCTTTTCTAACTTTGTAGCGAGAGCGCGCAGCGATATATCGCGCCCCAAGTGTTATGCGACGCGCGTCAGTTTCAGAAAAGTCTTTATTGCGAGCAGCGTAATCTCAATGAAACTGCCTCTGCAAATAAAGGCGATGCAAGCCTTTCCTAACGTTGTAGCGAGAGCGCGCAGCGATATATCGCGCCCCAAGTGTTATGCGATGGGTGTCAGTTTCTGAAAAGTTTTTCGAGCAGCGTAATCGTCTGAGACTGCCTGTGCAAATCAAGGCGATACAACACTTTTCTAACTTTGTAGCGAGAGCGTGCAGCGATATATCGCGCCCCAAGTGTTATACGACGCGTGTCAGTTTCAGAAAAGTTTTTATTGCGAGCAGCGTAATCCCTTATAGACTGCCTGTGCAAATCAATGTGATGCAACCCTTTTCTAACGTTGTAGAGAGAGCGCGCAGCGATATATCGCGCGCCAAGTGTTATGCGAAGCGTGTCAGTTTCAGAAAATCTTTATTGCGAGCAGCGTAATCCCCATGAGACTGCCTGTGCAAATCAAGGCGATGCAACCCATCTCTAACGTGGTAGCGAGAGCGTGCAGCGATATGCCGCGCCCCAAGTGTAATGCGACGCGTGCCAGTTTCAGAAAAGTCTTTATTGCGAGCAGCGTAATCTCCACAAGACTGCCTGTGCAAATCAAGGCGATGCAACCCTTTTCTAACGTTGTAGCGGGAGCGCGCAGCTATATATCGCGCCCCAAGTGTTATGCGACGGGTGTCAGTTTGAGAAATGTTTTTCGAGCAGCGTAATCGCCTGAGACTGCCTGTGCAAATCAAGGCGATACAACCCTTTTCTAACTTTGTAGCGAGAGCGCGCAGCGATATATCGCGCCCCAAGTGTTATGCGACGCGCGTCAGTTTCAGAAAAGTCTTTATTGCGAGCAGCGTAATCCCCAGGAGACTGCCTGTGCAAATCAAGGCCATGCAACCCTTTTCTAACGTTGTAGCGAGAGCGCGCAGCGATATATCGCACCCCTAGTGTTATGCGACGCGTGTCAGTTTCAGAAAAGTTTTTATTGCGAGCACCGTAATCCCCAGGAGCCTGCTTGTGCAAATCAAGGCCATGCAACCCTTTTCTAACGTTGTAGCGAGAGCGCGCAGCGATATATCGCACCCCAAGTGTTATGCGACGCGTGTCAGTTTCAGAAAAGTCTTTATTTCGAGCAGCGTAATCTTTACGAGACTGCCTGTGCAAATAAAGGCGATGCAACCCTTTTCTGGCGTTGTAGAGAGAGCGCGCAGCGATATATCGCGCCCCAAGAGTTATGCGACGGGAGTCAGTTTCAGAAAAGTTTTTCGAGCAGCGTAATCGCCTGAGATTGCCTGTGCAAATCAAGGCGATACAACCCTTTTCTAACTTTGTAGCAAGAGCGCGCAGCGCTATATCGTGCCCAAAGTGTTATACGACACGCGTCAGTTTGCGAAAAGTCTTTATTGCGAGCACCGTAATCCCCAGGATACTGCCTGTGCAAATCAAGGCGATGCAACCATTTTCTAACGTTGAAGCGAGAGCGCGCAGCGATATATCGCGCCCAAAGTGTTATGCGACGCGCGTCAGTTTCAGAAAAGTCTTTATTGCGAGCATCGTAATCTCCAGCAGACTGCCTGTGCAAATAAAGGCGATGCAACCCTTTCCTAACGTTGTAGGGAGAGCAGGCAGCGATATACCGCGCCCCAAGTATTATGAGATGCGTGTCAGTTTCAGAAAAGTTTTTATTGCGAGCAGTGTAATCCCTTATAGACTGCCTGTGCAAATCAATGTGATGCAACCCTTTTCTAACGTTGTAGAGAGAGCGCGCAGCGATATATCGCGCGCCAAGTGTTATGCGAAGCGTGTCAGTTTCAGAAAATTTTTATTGCGAGCAGCGTAATCCACATGAGACTGCCTGTGCAAATCAAGGCGATGCAACCCATTCCTAACGTTGTAGTGAGAGCGTGCAGCGATATCCCGCGCGCTAAGTGTAATGCGACGCGTGTCAGTTTCAGAAAAGTTTTTCGAGCAGCGTAATCGCCTGAGACTGCCTGTGCAAATCAAGGCGATACAACACTTTTCTAACTTTGTAGCGAGAGCGCGCAGCGATATATCGCACCCCAAGTGTTATGCGACGCGTGTCAGTTTCAGAAAAGTTTTTATTGCGAGCAGCGTAATCCCTTATAGACTGCCTGTGCAAATCAATGTGATGCAACCCTTTTCTAACGTTGTAGAGAGAGCGCGCAGCGATATATCGCGCGCCAAGTGTTATGCGGAGCGTGTCAGTTTCAGAAAATTTTTATTGCGAGCAGCGTAATCCCCATGAGCCTGCCTGTGCAAATCAAGGCGATACAACCCATCTCTAACGTGGTAGCGAGAGCGTGCAGCGATATGCCGCGCCCCAAGTGTAATGCGACGCGTGCCAGCTTCAGAAAAGTCTTTATTGCGAGCAGCGTAATCTCCACGAGACTGCCTGTGCAAATCAAGGCGATGCAACCCTTTTCTAACGTTGTAGCGAGAGCGCGCAGCTACATATCGGGCCCCAAGTGCTATGCGACGGGTGTCAGTTTGAGAAATGTTTTTCGAGCAGCGTAATCGCCTGAGACTGCCTGTGCAAATCAAGGCGATACAACCCTTTTCTAACTTTGTAGCGAGAGCACGAAGCGATATATCGCGCCCCAAGTGTTATGCGACGCGCGTCTGTTTCAGAAAAGTCTTTATAGCGAGCAGCGTAATCCCCAGGAGCCTGCCTGTGCAAATCAAGGCAATGCAAACCTTTTCTAACGTTGTAGCGAGAGCGCCCAGCGATATATCGCACGCCAAGTGTTATTCGACGCGTGTCAGTTTCAGAAAAGTTTTTATTGCGAGCAGCGTAATCCCCATGAGACTACCTTTGCAAATCAAGGCGATGCAACCCATTCCTAACGTTGTAGCGAGAGCGTGCAGCGATATGCCGCGCCCCAAGTGTAATGCGACGCGTCTCAGTTTCAGAAAAGTCTTTATTGCGAGCAGCGTAATCTCCACGAGACTGCCTGTGCAAATCAAGGCGATGCACCCCCTTTTCTAACGTTGTAGCGAGATCGCGCAGCGATATATCGCGGCGCAAGTGTTATGCGACGCGTGTCACTTTCAGAAAAGTTTTTATTGCGAGCAGCGTAATCCCCAGGAGACGACCTGCGCAACTCAAGGCGATCCAAGCCTTTTCTAACGTTGTAGCGAAAGCGCGCATCGATATATCGCGCTCCAAGTGTTATGCGACGCGTGTCACTTTCAGAAAAGTTTTAATGAAGACATGTGTAATCGTCAGGAGACTGCCTGAGCAAATCAAGGCCATGCAACCCTTTTCTAATGTTGTAGCGAGAGCGCGCAGCGATATATCGCGCCCAAAGTGTTAGCGACGCGCGTCAGTTTCAGAAAAGTCTTTATTGCGAGCAGCGTAATCTCCATGAGACTGCCTGTGCAAATAAAGGCGATGCAACCCTTTCCTAACGTTGTAGCGAGAGCACGCAGCGATATGCCGCGCCCCAAGTGTAATGCGACGCGTGTCAGTTTCAGAAAAGTCTTTATTGCGAGCAGCGTAATCTCCACGAGACTGCCTGTGCAAATCAAGGCGATGCAACCCTTTTCTAGCGTTGTAGAGAGAGCGCGCAGCGATATATCGCGCCCCAAGTGTTATGCGACGGGCGTCAGTTTCCGAAAAGTTTTTCGAGCAGCGTAATCGCTTGAGAGTGCCTGTGCAAATCAAGGCCATGCAACCCTTTTCTAACGTTGTAGCGAGAGCCCGCAGCGATATATCGCACCCCAAGTGTTATGCGACGGGTGTCAGTTTCAGAAAAGTTTTTCTGGCAGCGTAATCGCGTGAGACTGCATGGGCAAATCAAGGCGATACAACCCTTTCTAACTTTGTAGCGAGAGCGCGCAGCGATATATCGCGCCCCAAGTGTTATGCGACGCGTGTCCGTTTCAGAAAAGTTTTTATTGCGAGCAGCGTAATCCCCATGATACTGCCTGTGCAAATCAAGGCGATGCAACACATTCCTAACGTTGTAGCGAGAGCGTGCAGCGATATGCCGCGCCCCAAGTGTAATGCGACGCGCGTCAGTTTCAGAAAAGTCTTTATTGCGAGCAGTGTAATCTCCACGAGACTGCCTGTGCAAATCAAGGCGATGCAACCCTTTTCTAGCGTTGTAGAGAGACCGGGCAGCGATATATCGCGCCCCAAGAGTTATGCGACGGGTGTCAGTTTCAGAAAACTTTGTCGAGCAGCGTAATCGTCTGAGACTGCCTGTGCAAATCAAGGCGATACAACCCTCTTCTAACTTTGTAGCGAGAGCACGCAGGGATATACCGCGCCCCAAGTGTTTTGCGATGCGTGTCAGTTTGAGAAAAGTTTTTATTGCGAGCAGTGTAATCCCTTGGAGACTGCCTGTGCAAATCAAGGTGATGCAACCCTGTTCTAACGTTGTAGAGACAGCGCGCAGCGATATATCGCGCGCCAAGTGTTGTGCGACGCGTGTGAGTTTCAGAAAAGTCTTTATTGCGAGCAGCGTAATCCCCAGGAGACTGCCTGTGCAAATCAAGGCGATGTAACCCTTTTCTAACGTTGTAGCGAGAGCACGCAGCGATATATCGCGCCCCAAGTGTTATGCGACGCGCGTCAGTTTCAGAAAAGTCTTTATTGTGAGCAGCGTAATCCCCAGGAGACTGCCTGTGCAAATCAAGGCGATGCAACCCTTTTCTAACGTTGTAGCGAGAGCACGCAGCGATATACCGCGCCCCAAGTGTTTTGCGATGCGTGTCAGTTTCAGAAAAGTTTTTATCGCGAGCAGCATAATCCCCAGGAGACGGCCTGCGCAACTCAAGGCGATGCAAGCCTTTTCTAACGTTGTAGCGAGAGCGCGCAGCGATATATCGCGCCCCAAGAGTTATGCGACGGTTGTCAATTTTCAGAAAAGTTTTTCGAGCAGCGTAATCGCCTGAGATTGCCTGTGCAAATCAAGGCGATACAACCCTTTTCTAACTTTGTAGCGAGAGCGCGCAGCGATATATCGCGCACAAAGTGTTATGCGACGCGCGTCAGTTTCAGAAAAGTCTTTATTGCGAGCAGCGTAATATCCAGGAGTTTGCCTGTGCAAATAAAGGCGATGCAACACTTTCCTAACGCTGTAGCGAGAGCGCGCAGCGATATATCGCTCCCCAAGTGTTATGCGACGCGTGTCAGTTTCAGAAAAGTTTTTATTGCGAGAAGAGTAATTCCCAGAAGTCTGCCTGCGCAAATCAAGGCGATACAACCCTTTTCTAACGTTGTAGCGAGAGCGTGCAGCGATATATCGCTCCCCAAGTGTTATGCGACGCGTGTCAGTTTCAGAAAAGTTTTTATTGCGAGCAGCGTTATCCCCAGGAGGCTGTCTGTGCAAATCAAGGTGATGCAACCCTTTTCTAACGTTGTAGCGAGAGCACGCAGCGACATATCGCGCCTCAAGTGTTATGTGATGCGTGCAAGTTTCAGAAAAGTTTTTATGGCGAGCAGCGTAGTCGTCAGGAGACTGCATGTGCAATTCAAGGCGATGCAACCCTTTTCTAACGCTGCAGCGAGAGCGCGCAGCGATATATCGCGCCCCAAGTGTTATGCGAAGCGCGTCTGTTTCAGAAAAGTCTTCATTGCGAGTAGCGTAATCCCCAGGAGACTGCCTGTGCAAATCAAGGCGGTGCAACCCTTTTCTAATGTTGTAGCGAGAGCGCGCAGCGATATAACGCTCCCCAAGTGTTATGCGACGCGTGTCAGTTTCAGAAAAGTTTTTATTGCGAGCAGCGTAATCTCCAGTAGTCAGCCTGCGCAAATCAAGGCGATGCAAGCCTTTTCTAACGTTGTAGCGAGAGCGCGCAGCGATATTTCGCGCCCCAAGTGTTATGCGACGCGTGTCAGTTACAGAAAAGATTTATGGCGAGCAGCGTAATCGTCCGGAGATGCCTGTGCAAATCAAGGCGATGCAACCCTTTTCTAACGTTGTAGCGAGAGCACGTAGCGATATATCGCGCCCCAAGTGTTACGCGACGAGCGTAAGTTTCAGAAAAGTCTTTATTGCGAGCAGCGTAATCCCCAGGAGGCTGCCTGTGCAAATCAAGGCGATGCAACCCTTTTTTAGCGTTGTAGCGAGAGCGCGCAGCGATATATCGCGCCTCAAGTGTTATGTGACGCGTGCCAGTTTCAGAAAAGTTTTTATGGCGAGCAGCGTAATCCCCTGGAGGCTGCCAGTGCAATTCAAGGCGATGCAACCCTTTTCTAACGTTGCAGCGAGAGCGCGCAGCGATATGCCGCGCCCCAAGTGTAATGCGACGCGTGTCAGTTACAGAAAAGTCTTTATTGCGAGCAGCGTAATCTCCACGAGAGTGCCTGTGCAAATCAAGGCGATGCAACCCTTTTCTAACGTTCTAGCGAGAGCGCGCAGCGATATATCGCGCCCAAAGTGTTATGCGACGCGCGTCAGTTTCAGAAAAGTCTTTATTGCGAGCGCGTAATATCCAGGAGTTTGCCTGTGCAAATAAAGGCGATGCAACACTTTCCTAACGCTGTAGCGAGAGCGCGCAGCGATATATCGCTCCCCAAGTGTTATGCGACGCGTGTCCGTTTCAGAAAAGTTTTTATTGCCAGCAGAGTAATTCCCAGAAGTCTGCCTGCGCAAATCAAGGCGATACAACCCTTTTCTAACGTTGTAGCGAGAGCGTGCAGCGATATATCGCTCCTCAAGTGTTATGCGACGCGTGTCAGTTTCAGAAAAGTTTTTATTGCGAGCAGCGTTATGCCCAGGAGGCTGTCTGTGCAAATCAAGGCGATGCAACCCTTTTCTAACGTTGTAGCGAGAGCACGCAGCGAAATATCGCGCCTCAAGTGTTATGCGACGCGTGTCAGTTTCAGCAAAGTCTTCATTGCGAGCAGCGTAATCCCCATGAGACTGCCTGTGCAAATTAAGGCGATGCAACCCATTCCTAACGTTGTAGCGAGAGCGTGCAGCGATATGCCGCGCCCCAAGTGTAATGCGACGCGTGTCAGTTACAGAAAAGTCTTTATTGCGAGCAGCGTAATCTCCACGAGAGTGCCTGTGCAAATCAAGGCGACGCAACCCTTTTCTAGCGTTGTATAGAGAGGGCGCAGCGATATATCGCGCCCCAAGTGTTATGCGACGCGCGTCAGTTTCAGAAAAGTATTTATTGCGAGCAGCGTAATCCCCAGGACACTGCCTGTGCAAATCAAGGCGATGCAACCCTTTTCTAACGTTGTAGCGAGAGCGCGCAGCGATATATCGCGCCCAAAGTGTTATACGACGCGCGTCAGTTTCAGAAAAGTCTTTATTGCGTGCGGTGTAATCTCCAGGAGACTGCCTGTGCAAATAAAGGCGATGCAACCCTTTCCTAACGTTGTAGTGAGAGCACGTACTGATATACCGCGCCCCAAGAGTTATGCGATGCGTGTCAGTTTCAGAAAAGTTCTTATTGCGAGCAGTGTAATCCCTTGGAGACTGCCTGTGCAAATCAATGTGATGCAACCCTTACCTAACGTTGTAGAGAGAGCGCGCAGCGATAAATCGCGCGCCAAGTGTTATGCGACGCGTGTCAGTTTCAAAAAAGTTTTTATTGCGAGAAGCGTAATCCCCATGAGACTGCCTGTGCAAATCAAGGCGATGCAACCCATTCCTAACGTTGTAGCGAGAGCGTGCAGCGATATGCCGCGCCCCAAGTGTAATGCGACGCGTGTCAGTTTCAGAAAAGTCTTTATTGCGAGCAGCGTAATCTTCACGAGACTGCCTGTGCAAATCAAGGCGATGCAACCCTTTTCTAGCGTTGTAGAGAGAGCGGGCAGCGATATATCGCGCCCCAAGTGTTATGCGATGCGTGTCAGTTTCAGAAAAGTTTTTATCGCGAGCAGACTAATCCCTTGGAGACTGCCTGTGCAAATCAAGGCGATGCAACCCTTTTCTAGCGTTGTAGAGAGAGCGCGCAGCGATATATCGCGCCCCAAGTGTTATGCGACAGGTGTCAGTTTCAGAAACGTTTTTCGAGCAGCGTAATCGCGTGAGACTGCATGGGCAAATCAAGGCGATACAACCCTTTCTAACTTTGTAGCGAGAGCGCGCAGCGATATATCGCGCCCCAAGTGTTATGCGACGCGCGTCAGTTTCAGAAAAGTTTTTATTGCGAGCAGCGTAATCCCCATGAGACTGCCTGTGCAAATTGAGGCGATGCAACCCATTCCTAACGTTGTAGCGAGAGCGTGCAGCGATATGCCGCGCCCCAAGTGTAATGCGACGCGTGTCAGTTACAGAAAAGTCTTTATTGCGAGCAGCGTAATCTCCACGAGAGTGCCTGTGCAAATCAAGGCGATGCAATCCTTTTCTAGCGTTGTAGAGAGAGCGCGCAGCGATATATCGCGCCCCAAGTGTTATGCGACGGGTGTCAGTTTCAGAAAAATTTTTCGAGCAGCGTAATCGCCTGAGATTGCCTGTGCAAATCAAGGCGATACAACCCTTTTCTAACTTTGTAGCGAGAGTGCGCAGCGATATATCGCGCCCCAAGTGTTATGCGACGTGCGTCAGTTTCAGAAAAGTCTTTATTGCGAGCAACGTAATCCCCAGGACACTGCCTGTGTAAATCAAGGCGATGCAACCCTTTTCTAACGTTGTAGCGAGAGCGCGCAGCGATATATCGCGCCCAAAGTGTTATGCGACGCGCGTCAGTTTCAGAAAAGTCTTCATTGCGAGCAGCGTAATCTCCACGAGACTGCCTGTGCAAATCAAGGCGATGCAACCCTTTTCTAGCGTTGTAGAGAGAGAGGGCAGCGATATATCGCGCGCCAAGAGTTATGCGACGGGTGTCAGTTTCAGAAAAGTTTGTCGAGCAGCGTAATCGTCTGAGACTGCCTGTGCAAATCAAGGCGATACAACCCTTTTCTAACTTTGTAGCGAGAGCACGCAGGGATATACCGCGCCCCAAGTGTTTTGCGATGCGTGTCAGTTTGAGAAAAGTTTTTATTGCGAGCAGTGTAATCCCTTGGAGACTGCCTGTGCAAATCAAGGTGATGCAACCCTGTTCTAACGTTGTAGAGACAGCGCGCAGCGATTTATTGCGCGCGAAGTGTTGTGCGACGCGTGTGAGTTTCAGAAAAGTCTTTATTGCGAGCAGCGTAATCCCCAGGAGACTGCCTGTGCAAATCAAGGCGATGTAACCCTTTTCTAACGTTGTAGCGAGAGCACGCAGCGATATATCGCGCCCCAAGTGTTATGCGACGCGCGTCAGTTTCAGAAAAGTCTTTATTGTGAGCAGCGTAATCCCCAGGAGACTGCCTGTGCAAATCAAGGCGATGCAACCCTTTTCTAACGTTGTAGCGAGAGCACGCAGCGATATACCGCGCCCCAAGTGTTTTGCGATGCGTGTCAGTTTCAGAAAAGTTTTTATTGCGAGCAGTGTAATCCCTTGGAGACTGCCTGTGCAAATCAAGGTGATGCAACCCTGTTCTAACGTGTTAGAGACAGCGCGCTGCGATATATTGCGCGCCAAGTGTTGTGCGACGCGTGTGAGTTTCAGAAAAGTCTTTATTGAGAGCAGCGTAATCCCCAGGAGACTGCCTGTGCAAATCAAGGCGATGTAACCCTTTTCTAACGTTATAGCGAGAGCACGCAGCGATATATCGCGCCCTAAGTGTTATGCGATGCGTGTCAGTTTCAGAAAAGTTTTTATCGCGAGCAGCATAATCCCTTGGGGATTGCCTGTGCAAATCGAGGTGATGCAAACCTTTTCTAACGTTGTAGCGAGATCGCGCAGGGATATATCGCGCCCCAAGTGTTTTGCGACGCATGTCAGTTTCAGTAAAGTTTTTATTGCGAGTAGCGTAATCCCCAGGAGACGGCCTGCGCAACTCAAGGCGATGCAAGCCTTTTCTAACGTTGTAGCGAGAGCGCGCAGCGATATATCGCGCCCCAAGTGTTATGCGACGGTTGTCAATATTCAGAAAAGTTTTTCGAGCAGCGTAATCGCCTGAGATTGCCTGTGCAAATCAAGGCGATACAACCCTTTTCTAACTTTGTAGCGAGAGCGCGCAGCGATATATCGCTCCCCAAGTGTTATGCGACGCGTGTCAGTTTCAGAAAAGTTTTTATTGCGAGAAGAGTAATTCCCAGAAGTCTGCCTGCGCAAATCAAGGCGATACAACCCTTTTCTAACGTTGTAGCGAGAGCGTGCAGCGGTATATCGCTCCCCAAGTGTTATGCGACGCGTGTCAGTTTCAGAAAAGTTTTTATTGCGAGCAGCGTTATCCCCAGGAGGCTGTCTGTGCAAATCAAGGCGATGCAACCCTTTTCTAACGTTGTAGCGAGAGCACGCAGCGACATATCGCGCCTCAAGCGTTATGTGATGCGTGCCAGTTTCAGAAAAGTTTTTATGGCGAGCAGCGTAGTCGTCAGGAGACTGCATGTGCAATTCAAGACGATGCAACCCTTTTCTAACGCTGCAGCGAGAGCGCGCAGCGATATATCGCGCCCCAAGTGTTATGCGAAGCGCGTCTGTTTCAGAAAAGTCTTCATTGCGAGTAGCGTAATCCCCAGGAGACTGCCTGTGCAAATCAAGGCGGTGCAACCCTTTTCTAATGTTGTAGCGAGAGCGCGCAGCGATATATCGCTCCCCAAGTGTTATGCGACGCGTGTCAGTTTCAGAAAAGTTTTTATTGCGAGCAGCGTAATCTCCAGAAGTCTGCCTGCGCAAATCAAGGCGATGCAAGCCTTTTCTAACGTTGTAGCGAGAGCGCGCAGCGATATTTCGCGCCCCAAGTGTTATGCGACGCGCGTCAGTTTCAGAAAAGTCTTTATTGCGAGCAGCGTACTCGTCAGGAGGCTGCCTCTGCAAATCAAGGCGATGCAACCCTTTTCTAACGTTGTAGCGAGAGCGCGCAGCGATATATCGCACCCCAAGTGTTATGCGACGCGTGTCAGTTTCAGAAGAGTTTTTATTGCGAGCAGCGTAATCTCCAGAAGTCTGCCTGCGCAAATCAAGGCGATGCAACCCTTTTCTAACGCTGCAGCGAGAGCGCGCAGCGATATATCGCGCCCCAAGTGTTATGCGACGCGCGTCAGATTCAGAAAAGTCTTTATTGCGAGCAGCGTACTCGTCAGGAGGCTGCCTGTGCAAATCAAGGCGATGCAACCCTTTTCTAATGTTGTAGCGAGAGCGCGCAGCGATATATCGCTCCCCAAGTGTTATGCGACGCGTGTCAGTTTCAGAAAAGTTTTTATTGCGAGCAGCGTAATCTCCAGAAGTCTGCCTGCGCAAATCAAGGCGATGCAACCCTTTTCTAACGCTGCAGCGAGAGCGCGCAGCGATATATCGCGCCCCAAGTGTTATGCGACGCGCGTCAGTTTCAGAAAAGTCTTTATTGCGAGCAGCGTACTCGTCAGGAGGCTGCCTGTGCAAATCAAGGCGATGCAACCCGTTTCTAACGTTGTAGCGAGAGCGCGCAGCGATATATCGCACCCCAAGTGTTATGCGACGCGTGTCAGTTTCAGAAGAGTCTTTATTGCGAGCAGCGTAATCCCCATGAGACTGCCTGTGCAAATTAAGGCGATGCAACCCATTCCTGACGTTGTAGCGAGAGCGTGCAGCGATATGCCGCGCCCCAAGTGTAATGCGACGCGTGTCAGTTACAGAAAAGTCTTTATTGCGAGCAGCGTAATCTCCACGAGAGTGCCTGTGCAAATCAAGGCGATGCAACCCTTTTCTAACGTTCTAGCGAGAGCGCGCAGCGATATATCGCGCCCAAAGTGTAATGCGACGCGCGTCAGTTTCAGAAAAGTCTTTATTGCGAGCAGCGTAATATCCAGGAGTTTGCCTGTGCAAATAAAGGCGATGCAACACTTTCCTAAAGCTGTAGCGAGAGCGCGCAGCGATATATCGCGCCCCAAGTGTAATGCGACGCGTGTCAGTTACAGAAAAGTCTTTATTGCGAGCAGCGTAATCTCCACGAGAGTGCCTTTGCAAATCAAGGCGATGCAACCCTTTTCTAGCGTTGTATAGAGAGCGCGCAGCGATATATCGCGCCTCAAGTGTTATGTGACGCGTGCCAGTTTCAGAAAAGTTTTTATGGCGACCAGCGTAGTCGTCAGGAGACTGCATGTGCAATTCAAGGCGATGCAACCCTTTTTTAGCGTTGTAGCGAGAGCGCGCAGCGATATATCGCGCCCCAAGTGTTATGCGACGCGCGTCAGTTTAAGAAAAGTCTTTGTTGCGAGCAGCGTAATCCCCATGAGACTGCCTGTGCAAATTAAGGCGATGCAACCCATTCCTAACGTTGTAGCGAGAGCGTGCAGCGATATGCCGCGCCCCAAGTGTAATGCGACGCGTGTCAGTTACAGAAAAGTCTTTATTGCGAGCAGCGTAATCTCCACGAGAGTGCCTTTGCAAATCAAGGCGATGCAACCCTTTTCTAGCGTTGTATAGAGAGCGCGCAGCGATATATCGCGCCCCAAGTGTTATGCGACGGGTGTCAGTTTCAGAAAACTTTTTCGAGCAGCGTAATTACCTGAGATTGCCTGTGCAAATCAAGGCGATACAACCCTTTTCTAACTTTGTAGCGAGAGTGCGCAGCGATATATCGCGCCCCAAGTGTTATGCGACGCGCGTCAGTTTCAGAAAAGTCTTTATTGCGAGCAGCGTAATCTCCACGAGAGTGCCTGTGCAAATCAAGGCGATGCAATCCTTTTCTAGCGTTGTAGAGAGAGCGCGCAGCGATATATCGCGCCCCAAGTACTATGCGACGGGTGTCAGTTTCAGAAAAATTTTTCGAGCAGCGTAATCGCCTGAGATTGCCTGTGCAAATCAAGGCGATACAACCCTTTTCTAACTTTGTAGCGAGAGTGCGCAGCGATATATCGCGCCCCAAGTGTCATGCGAAGTGCGTCAGTTTCAGAAAAGTCTTTATTGCGAGCAACGTAATCCCCAGGACACTGCCTGTGTAAATCAAGGCGATGCAACCCTTTTCTAACGTTGTAGCGAGAGCACGCAGCGATATATCGCGCCCAAAGTGTTATGCGACGCGCGTCAGTTTCAGAAAAGTCTTCATTGCGAGCAGCGTAATCTCCACGAGACTGCCTGTGCAAATCAAGGCGATGCAACCCTTTTCTAGCGTTGTAGAGAGAGCGGGCAGCGATATATCGCGCCCCAAGAGTTATGCGACGGGTGTCAGTTTCAGAAAAGTTTGTCGAGCAGCGTAATCGTCTGAGACTGCCTGTGCAAATCAAGGCGATACAACCCTTTTCTAACTTTGTAGCGAGAGCACGCAGGGATATACCGCGCCCCAAGTGTTTTGCGATGCGTGTCAGTTTGAGAAATGTTTTTATTGCGAGCAGTGTAATCCCTTGGAGACTGCCTGTGCAAATCAAGGTGATGCAACCCTGTTCTAACGTTGTAGAGACAGCGCGCAGCGATATATCGCGCGCCAAGTGTTGTGCGACGCGTGTGAGTTTCAGAAAAGTCTTTATTGCGAGCAGCGTAATCCCCAGGAGACTGCCTGTGCAAATCAAGGCGATGTAACCCTTTTCTAACGTTGTAGCGAGAGCACGCAGCGATATATCGCGCCCCAAGTGTTATGCGACGCGCGTCAGTTTCAGAAAAGTCTTTATTGTGAGCAGCGTAATCCCCAGGAGACTGCCTGTGCAAATCAAGGCGATGCAACCCTTTTCTAACGTTGTAGCGAGAGCACGCAGCGATATATCGCGCCCTAAGTGTTATGCGATGCGTGTCAGTTTCAGAAAAGTTTTTATCGCGAGCAGCATAATCCCTTGGGGATTGCTTGTGCAAATCGAGGTGATGCAAGCCTTTTCTAACGTTGTAGCGAGATCGCGCAGGGATATATCGCGCCCCAAGTGTTTTGCGACGCATGTCAGTTTCAGTAAAGTTTTTATTGCGAGTAGCGTAATCCCCAGGAGACGGCCTGCGCAACTCAAGGCGATGCAAGCCTTTTCTAACGTTGTAGCGAGAGCGCGCAGCGATATATCGCGCCCCAAGTGTTATGCGACGGTTGTCAATATTCAGAAAAGTTTTTCGAGCAGCGTAATCGCCTGAGATTGCCTGTGCAAATCAAGGCGATACAACCCTTTTCTAACTTTGTAGCGAGAGCGCGCAGCGATATATCGCGCCCAAAGTGTTATGCGACGCGCGTCAGTTTCAGAAAAGTCTTTATTGCGAGCAGCGTAATATCCAGAAGTTTGCCTGTGCAAATAAAGGCGATGCAACACTTTCCTAACGCTGTAGCGAGAGCGCGCAGCGATATATCGCTCCCCAAGTGTTATGCGACGCGTGTCAGTTTCAGAAAAGTTTTTATTGCGAGAAGAGTAATTCCCAGAAGTCTGCCTGCGCAAATCAAGGCGATACAACCCTTTTCTAACGTTGTAGCGAGAGCGTGCAGCGGTATATCGCTCCCCAAGTGTTATGCGACGCGTGTCAGTTTCAGAAAAGTTTTTATTGCGAGCAGCGTTATCCCCAGGAGGCTGTCTGTGCAAATCAAGGCGATGCAACCCTTTTCTAACGTTGTAGCGAGAGCACGCAGCGACATATCGCGCCTCAAGTGTTATGTGATGCGTGCCAGTTTCAGGAACGTTTTTATGGCGAGCAGCGTAGTCGTCAGGAGACTGCATGTGCAATTCAAGGCGATGCAACCCTTTTCTAACGTTGTAGCGAGAGCACGTAGCGATATATCGCGCCCCAAGTGTTACGCGACGAGCGTAAGTTTCAGAAAAGTCTTTATTGCGAGCAGCGTAATCCCCAGGAGGCTGCCTGTGCAAATCAAGGCGATGCAACCCTTTTTTAGCGTTGTAGCGAGAGCGCGCAGCGATATATCGCGCCCCAAGTGTTATGCGACGCGCGTCAGTTTCAGAAAAGTCTTTATTGCGAGCAGCGTACTCGTCAGGAGGCTGCCTGTGCAAATCAAGGCGATGCAACCCTTTTCTAACGTTGTAGCGAGAGCGCGCAGCGATATATCGCACCCCAAGTGTTATGCGACGCGTGTCAGTTTCAGAAGAGTCTTTATTGCGAGCAGCGTAATCCCCATGAGACTGCCTGTGCAAATTAAGGCGATGCAACCCATTCCTGACGTTGTAGCGAGAGCGTGCAGCGATATGCCGCGCCCCAAGTGTAATGCGACGCGTGTCAGTTACAGAAAAGTCTTTATTGCGAGCAGCGTAATCTCCACGAGAGTGCCTGTGCAAATCAAGGCGATGCAACCCTTTTCTAACTTTCTAGCGAGAGCGCGCAGCGATATATCGCGCCCAAAGTGTTATGCGACGCGCGTCAGTTTCAGAAAAGTCTTTATTGCGAGCGCGTAATATCCAGGAGTTTGCCTGTGCAAATAAAGGCGATGCAACACTTTCCTAACGCTGTAGCGAGAGCGCGCAGCGATATATCGCTCCCCAAGTGTTATGCGACGCGTGTCAGTTTCAGAAAAGTTTTTATTGCCAGCAGAGTAATTCCCAGAAGTCTGCCTGCGCAAATCAAGGCGATACAACCCTTTTCTAACGTTGTAGCGAGAGCGTGCAGCGATATATCGCTCCTCAAGTGTTATGCGACGCGTGTCAGTTTCAGAAAAGTTTTTATTGCGAGCAGCGTTATGCCCAGGAGGCTGTCTGTGCAAATCAAGGCGATGCAACCCTTTTTTAGCGTTGTAGCGAGAGCGCGCAGCGATATATCGCGCCCCAAGTGTTATGCGACGCGCGTCAGTTTAAGAAAAGTCTTTATTGCGAGCAGCGTAATCCCCATGAGACTGCCTGTGCAAATTAAGGCGATGCAACCCATTCCTAACGTTGTAGCGAGAGCGTGCAGCGATATGCCGCGCCCCAAGTGTAATGCGACGCGTGTCAGTTACAGAAAAGTCTTTATTGCGAGCAGCGTAATCTCCACGAGAGTGCCCGTGCAAATCAAGGCGATGCAACCCTTTTCTAGCGTTGTATAGAGAGCGCGCAGCGATATATCGCGCCCCAAGTGTTATGCGACGGGTGTCAGTTTCAGAAAACTTTTTCGAGCAGCGTAATTACCTGAGATTGCCTGTGCAAATCAAGGCGATACAACCCTTTTCTAACTTTGTAGCGAGAGTGCGCAGCGATATATCGCGCCCCAAGTGTTATGCGACGCGCGTCAGTTTCAGAAAAGTATTTATTGCGAGCAGCGTAATCCCCAGGACACTGCCTGTGTAAATCAAGGCGATGCAACCCTTTTCTAACGTTGTAGCGAGAGCGCGCAGCGATATATCGCGCCCAAAGTGTTATGCGACGCGCGTCAGTTTCAGAAAAGTCTTCATTGCGAGCAGCGTAATCTCCACGAGACTGCCTGTGCAAATCAAGGCGATGCAACCCTTTTCTAGCGTTGTAGAGAGAGCGGGCAGCGATATATCGCGCCCCAAGAGTTATGCGACGGGTGTCAGTTTCAGAAAAGTTTGTCGAGCAGCGTAATCGTCTGAGACTGCCTGTGCAAATCAAGGCGATACAACCCTTTTCTAACTTTGTAGCGAGAGCACGCAGGGATATACCGCGCCCCAAGTGTTTTGCGATGCGTGTCAGTTTGAGAAAAGTTTTTATTGCGAGCAGTGTAATCCCTTGGAGACTGCCTGTGCAAATCAAGGTGATGCAACCCTGTTCTAACGTTGTAGAGACAGCGCGCAGCGATATATCGCGCGCCAAGTGTTGTGCGACGCGTGTGAGTTTCAGAAAAGTCTTTATTGCGAGCAGCGTAATCCCCAGGAGACTGCCTGTGCAAATCAAGGCGATGTAACCCTTTTCTAACGTTGTAGCGAGAGCACGCAGCGATATATCGCGCCCCAAGTGTTATGCGACGCGCGTCAGTTTCAGAAAAGTCTTTATTGTGAGCAGCGTAATCCCCAGGAGACTGCCTGTGCAAATCAAGGCGATGCAACCCTTTTCTAACGTTGTAGCGAGAGCACGCAGCGATATACCGCGCCCCAAGTGTTTTGCGATGCGTGTCAGTTTCAGAAAACTTTTTCGAGCAGCGTAATTACCTGAGATTGCCTGTGCAAATCAAGGCGATACAACCCTTTTCTAACTTTGTAGCGAGAGTGCGCAGCGATATATCGCGCCCCAAGTGTTATGCGACGCGCGTCAGTTTCAGAAAAGTCTTTATTGCGAGCAGCGTAATCTCCACGAGAGTGCCTGTGCAAATCAAGGCGATGCAATCCTTTTCTAGCGTTGTAGAGAGAGCGCGCAGCGATATATCGCGCCCCAAGTACTATGCGACGGGTGTCAGTTTCAGAAAAATTTTTCGAGCAGCGTAATCGCCTGAGATTGCCTGTGCAAATCAAGGCGATACAACCCTTTTCTAACTTTGTAGCGAGAGTGCGCAGCGATATATCGCGCCCCAAGTGTTATGCGAAGTGCGTCAGTTTCAGAAAAGTCTTTATTGCGAGCAACGTAATCCCCAGGACACTGCCTGTGTAAATCAAGGCGATGCAACCCTTTTCTAACGTTGTAGCGAGAGCACGCAGCGATATATCGCGCCCAAAGTGTTATGCGACGCGCGTCAGTTTCAGAAAAGTCTTCATTGCGAGCAGCGTAATCTCCACGAGACTGCCTGTGCAAATCAAGGCGATGCAACCCTTTTCTAGCGTTGTAGAGAGAGCGGGCAGCGATATATCGCGCCCCAAGAGTTATGCGACGGGTGTCAGTTTCAGAAAAGTTTGTCGAGCAGCGTAATCGTCTGAGACTGCCTGTGCAAATCAAGGCGATACAACCCTTTTCTAACTTTGTAGCGAGAGCACGCAGGGATATACCGCGCCCCAAGTGTTTTGCGATGCGTGTCAGTTTGAGAAATGTTTTTATTGCGAGCAGTGTAATCCCTTGGAGACTGCCTGTGCAAATCAAGGTGATGCAACCCTGTTCTAACGTTGTAGAGACAGCGCGCAGCGATATATCGCGCGCCAAGTGTTGTGCGACGCGTGTGAGTTTCAGAAAAGTCTTTATTGCGAGCAGCGTAATCCCCAGGAGACTGCCTGTGCAAATCAAGGCGATGTAACCCTTTTCTAACGTTGTAGCGAGAGCACGCAGCGATATATCGCGCCCCAAGTGTTATGCGACGCGCGTCAGTTTCAGAAAAGTCTTTATTGTGAGCAGCGTAATCCCCAGGAGACTGCCTGTGCAAATCAAGGCGATGCAACCCTTTTCTAACGTTGTAGCGAGAGCACGCAGCGATATACCGCGCCCCAAGTGTTTTGCGATGCGTGTCAGTTTCAGAAAAGTTTTTATTGCGAGCAGTGTAATCCCTTGGAGACTGCCTGTGCAAATCAAGGTGATGCAACCCTGTTCTAACGTTGTAGAGACAGCGCGCAGCGATATATCGCGCGCCAAGTGTTGTGCGACGCGTGTGAGTTTCAGAAAAGCCTTTATTGCGAGCAGCGTAATCCCCAGGAGACTGCCTGTGCAAATCAAGGCGATGTAACCCTTTTCTAACGTTGTAGCGAGAGCACGCAGCGATATATCGCGCCCTAAGTGTTATGCGATGCGTGTCAGTTTCAGAAAAGTTTTTATCGCGAGCAGCATAATCCCTTGGGGATTGCTTGTGCAAATCGAGGTGATGCAAGCCTTTTCTAACGTTGTAGCGAGATCGCGCAGGGATATATCGCGCCCCAAGTGTTTTGCGACGCATGTCAGTTTCAGTAAAGTTTTTATTGCGAGTAGCGTAATCCCCAGGAGACGGCCTGCGCAACTCAAGGCGATGCAAGCCTTTTCTAACGTTGTAGCGAGAGCGCGCAGCGATATATCGCGCCCCAAGTGTTATGCGACGGTTGTCAATATTCAGAAAAGTTTTTCGAGCAGCGTAATCGCCTGAGATTGCCTGTGCAAATCAAGGCGATACAACCCTTTTCTAACTTTGTAGCGAGAGCGCGCAGCGATATATCGCGCCCAAAGTGTTATGCGACGCGCGTCAGTTTCAGAAAAGTCTTTATTGCGAGCAGCGTAATATCCAGAAGTTTGCCTGTGCAAATAAAGGCGATGCAACACTTTCCTAACGCTGTAGCGAGAGCGCGCAGCGATATATCGCTCCCCAAGTGTTATGCGACGCGTGTCAGTTTCAGAAAAGTTTTTATTGCGAGAAGAGTAATTCCCAGAAGTCTGCCTGCGCAAATCAAGGCGATACAACCCTTTTCTAACGTTGTAGCGAGAGCGTGCAGCGGTATATCGCTCCCCAAGTGTTATGCGACGCGTGTCAGTTTCAGAAAAGTTTTTATTGCGAGCAGCGTTATCCCCAGGAGGCTGTCTGTGCAAATCAAGGCGATGCAACCCTTTTCTAACGTTGTAGCGAGAGCACGCAGCGACATATCGCGCCTCATGTGTTATGTGATGCGTGCCAGTTTCAGAAAAGTTTTTATGGCGAGCAGCGTAGTCGTCAGGAGACTGCATGTGCAATTCAAGGCGATGCAACCCTTTTCTAACGTTGTAGCGAGAGCACGTAGCGATATATCGCGCCCCAAGTGTTACGCGACGAGCGTAAGTTTCAGAAAAGTCTTTATTGCGAGCAGCGTAATCCCCAGGAGGCTGCCTGTGCAAATCAAGGCGATGCAACCCTTTTTTAGCGTTGTAGCGAGAGCGCGCAGCGATATATCGCGCCCCAAGTGTTATGCGACGCGCGTCAGTTTCAGAAAAGTCTTTATTGCGAGCAGCGTACTCGTCAGGAGGCTGCCTGTGCAAATCAAGGCGATGCAACCCTTTTCTAACGTTGTAGCGAGAGCGCGCAGCGATATATCGCACCCCAAGTGTTATGCGACGCGTGTCAGTTTCAGAAGAGTCTTTATTGCGAGCAGCGTAATCCCCATGAGACTGCCTGTGCAAATTAAGGCGATGCAACCCATTCCTGACGTTGTAGCGAGAGCGTGCAGCGATATGCCGCGCCCCAAGTGTAATGCGACGCGTGTCAGTTACAGAAAAGTCTTTATTGCGAGCAGCGTAATCTCCACGAGAGTGCCTGTGCAAATCAAGGCGATGCAACCCTTTTCTAACTTTCTAGCGAGAGCGCGCAGCGATATATCGCGCCCAAAGTGTTATGCGACGCGCGTCAGTTTCAGAAAAGTCTTTATTGCGAGCGCGTAATATCCAGGAGTTTGCCTGTGCAAATAAAGGCGATGCAACACTTTCCTAACGCTGTAGCGAGAGCGCGCAGCGATATATCGCTCCCCAAGTGTTATGCGACGCGTGTCAGTTTCAGAAAAGTTTTTATTGCCAGCAGAGTAATTCCCAGAAGTCTGCCTGCGCAAATCAAGGCGATACAACCCTTTTCTAACGTTGTAGCGAGAGCGTGCAGCGATATATCGCTCCTCAAGTGTTATGCGACGCGTGTCAGTTTCAGAAAAGTTTTTATTGCGAGCAGCGTTATGCCCAGGAGGCTGTCTGTGCAAATCAAGGCGGTGCAACCCTTTTTTAGCGTTGTAGCGAGAGCGCGCAGCGATATATCGCGCCCCAAGTGTTATGCGACGCGCGTCAGTTTAAGAAAAGTCTTTATTGCGAGCAGCGTAATCCCCATGAGACTGCCTGTGCAAATTAAGGCGATGCAACCCATTCCTAACGTTGTAGCGAGAGCGTGCAGCGATATGCCGCGCCCCAAGTGTAATGCGACGCGTGTCAGTTACAGAAAAGTCTTTATTGCGAGCAGCGTAATCTCCACGAGAGTGCCCGTGCAAATCAAGGCGATGCAACCCTTTTCTAGCGTTGTATAGAGAGCGCGCAGCGATATATCGCGCCCCAAGTGTTATGCGACGGGTGTCAGTTTCAGAAAACTTTTTCGAGCAGCGTAATTACCTGAGATTGCCTGTGCAAATCAAGGCGATACAACCCTTTTCTAACTTTGTAGCGAGAGTGCGCAGCGATATATCGCGCCCCAAGTGTTATGCGACGCGCGTCAGTTTCAGAAAAGTATTTATTGCGAGCAGCGTAATCCCCAGGACACTGCCTGTGTAAATCAAGGCGATGCAACCCTTTTCTAACGTTGTAGCGAGAGCGCGCAGCGATATATCGCGCCCAAAGTGTTATGCGACGCGCGTCAGTTTCAGAAAAGTCTTCATTGCGAGCAGCGTAATCTCCACGAGACTGCCTGTGCAAATCAAGGCGATGCAACCCTTTTCTAGCGTTGTAGAGAGAGCGGGCAGCGATATATCGCGCCCCAAGAGTTATGCGACGGGTGTCAGTTTCAGAAAAGTTTGTCGAGCAGCGTAATCGTCTGAGACTGCCTGTGCAAATCAAGGCGATACAACCCTTTTCTAACTTTGTAGCGAGAGCACGCAGGGATATACCGCGCCCCAAGTGTTTTGCGATGCGTGTCAGTTTGAGAAAAGTTTTTATTGCGAGCAGTGTAATCCCTTGGAGACTGCCTGTGCAAATCAAGGTGATGCAACCCTGTTCTAACGTTGTAGAGACAGCGCGCAGCGATATATCGCGCGCCAAGTGTTGTGCGACGCGTGTGAGTTTCAGAAAAGTCTTTATTGCGAGCAGCGTAATCCCCAGGAGACTGCCTGTGCAAATCAAGGCGATGTAACCCTTTTCTAACGTTGTAGCGAGAGCACGCAGCGATATATCGCGCCCCAAGTGTTATGCGACGCGCGTCAGTTTCAGAAAAGTCTTTATTGTGAGCAGCGTAATCCCCAGGAGACTGCCTGTGCAAATCAAGGCGATGCAACCCTTTTCTAACGTTGTAGCGAGAGCACGCAGCGATATACCGCGCCCCAAGTGTTTTGCGATGCGTGTCAGTTTCAGAAAAGTTTTTATTGCGAGCAGTGTAATCCCTTGGAGACTGCCTGTGCAAATCAAGGTGATGCAACCCTGTTCTAACGTTGTAGAGACAGCGCGCAGCGATATATCGCGCGCCAAGTGTTGTGCGACGCGTGTGAGTTTCAGAAAAGCCTTTATTGCGAGCAGCGTAATCCCCAGGAGACTGCCTGTGCAAATCAAGGCGATGTAACCCTTTTCTAACGTTGTAGCGAGAGCACGCAGCGATATATCGCGCCCTAAGTGTTATGCGATGCGTGTCAGTTTCAGAAAAGTTTTTATCGCGAGCAGCATAATCCCTTGGGGATTGCTTGTGCAAATCGAGGTGATGCAAGCCTTTTCTAACGTTGTAGCGAGATCGCGCAGGGATATATCGCGCCCCAAGTGTTTTGCGACGCATGTCAGTTTCAGTAAAGTTTTTATTGCGAGTAGCGTAATCCCCAGGAGACGGCCTGCGCAACTCAAGGCGATGCAAGCCTTTTCTAACGTTGTAGCGAGAGCGCGCAGCGATATATCGCGCCCCAAGTGTTATGCGACGGTTGTCAATATTCAGAAAAGTTTTTCGAGCAGCGTAATCGCCTGAGATTGCCTGTGCAAATCAAGGCGATACAACCCTTTTCTAACTTTGTAGCGAGAGCGCGCAGCGATATATCGCGCCCAAAGTGTTATGCGACGCGCGTCAGTTTCAGAAAAGTCTTTATTGCGAGCAGCGTAATATCCAGAAGTTTGCCTGTGCAAATAAAGGCGATGCAACACTTTCCTAACGCTGTAGCGAGAGCGCGCAGCGATATATCGCTCCCCAAGTGTTATGCGACGCGTGTCAGTTTCAGAAAAGTTTTTATTGCGAGAAGAGTAATTCCCAGAAGTCTGCCTGCGCAAATCAAGGCGATACAACCCTTTTCTAACGTTGTAGCGAGAGCGTGCAGCGGTATATCGCTCCCCAAGTGTTATGCGACGCGTGTCAGTTTCAGAAAAGTTTTTATTGCGAGCAGCGTTATCCCCAGGAGGCTGTCTGTGCAAATCAAGGCGATGCAACCCTTTTCTAACGTTGTAGCGAGAGCACGCAGCGACATATCGCGCCTCAAGTGTTATGTGATGCGTGCCAGTTTCAGAAAAGTTTTTATGGCGAGCAGCGTAGTCGTCAGGAGACTGCATGTGCAATTCAAGGCGATGCAACCCTTTTCTAACGTTGTAGCGAGAGCACGTAGCGATATATCGCGCCCCAAGTGTTACGCGACGAGCGTAAGTTTCAGAAAAGTCTTTATTGCGAGCAGCGTAATCCCCAGGAGGCTGCCTGTGCAAATCAAGGCGATGCAACCCTTTTTTAGCGTTGTAGCGAGAGCGCGCAGCGATATATCGCGCCCCAAGTGTTATGCGACGCGCGTCAGTTTCAGAAAAGTCTTTATTGCGAGCAGCGTACTCGTCAGGAGGCTGCCTGTGCAAATCAAGGCGATGCAACCCTTTTCTAACGTTGTAGCGAGAGCGCGCAGCGATATATCGCACCCCAAGTGTTATGCGACGCGTGTCAGTTTCAGAAGAGTCTTTATTGCGAGCAGCGTAATCCCCATGAGACTGCCTGTGCAAATTAAGGCGATGCAACCCATTCCTGACGTTGTAGCGAGAGCGTGCAGCGATATGCCGCGCCCCAAGTGTAATGCGACGCGTGTCAGTTACAGAAAAGTCTTTATTGCGAGCAGCGTAATCTCCACGAGAGTGCCTGTGCAAATCAAGGCGATGCAACCCTTTTCTAACGTTCTAGCGAGAGCGCGCAGCGATATATCGCGCCCAAAGTGTTATGCGACGCGCGTCAGTTTCAGAAAAGTCTATTGCGAGCAGCGTAATATCCAGGAGTTTGCCTGTGCAAATAAAGGCGATGCAACACTTTCCTAACGCTGTAGCGAGAGCGCGCAGCGATATATCGCTCCCCAAGTGTTATGCGACGCGTGTCAGTTTCAGAAAAGTTTTTATTGCGAGCAGCGTTATGCCCAGGAGGCTGTCTGTGCAAATCAAGGCGATGCAACCCTTTTTTAGCGTTGTAGCGAGAGCGCGCAGCGATATATCGCGCCCCAAGTGTTATGCGACGGGTGTCAGTTTCAGAAAACTTTTTCGAGCAGCGTAATTACCTGAGATTGCCTGTGCAAATCAAGGCGATACAACCCTTTTCTAACTTTGTAGCGAGAGTGCGCAGCGATATATCGCGCCCCAAGTGTTATGCGACGCGCGTCAGTTTCAGAAAAGTATTTATTGCGAGCAGCGTAATCCCCAGGACACTGCCTGTGTAAATCAAGGCGATGCAACCCTTTTCTAACGTTGTAGCGAGAGCGCGCAGCGATATATCGCGCCCAAAGTGTTATACGACGCGCGTCAGTTTCAGAAAAGTCTTTATTGCGTGCAGTGTAATCTCCAGGAGACTGCCTGTGCAAATAAAGGCGATGCAACCATTTCCTAACGTTGTAGTGAGAGCACGCACTGATATACCGCGCCCCAAGAGTTATGCGATGCGTGTCAGTTTCAGAAAAGTTCTTATTGCGAGCAGTGTAATCCCTTGGAGACTGCCTGTGCAAATCAATGTGATGCAACCCTTATCTAACGTTGTAGAGAGAGCGCGCAGCGATAAATCGCGCGCCAAGTGTTATGAGACGCGTGTCAGTTTCAAAAAAGTTTTTATTGCGAGAAGCGTAATCCCCATGAGACTGCCTGTGCAAATCAAGGCGATGCAACCCATTCCTAACGTTGTAGCGAGAGCGTGCAGCGATATGCCGCGCCCCAAGTGTAATGCGACGCGTGTCAGTTTCAGAAAAGTCTTTATTGCGAGCAGCGTAATCTTCACGAGACTGCCTGTGCAAATCAAGGCGATGCAACCCTTTTCTAGCGTTGTAGAGAGAGCGGGCAGCGATATATCGCGCCCCAAGTGTTATGCGATGCGTGTCAGTTTCAGAAAAGTTTTTATCGCGAGCAGCGTAATCCCTTGGAGACTGCCTGTGCAAATCAAGGCGATGGAACCCTTTTCTAGCGTTGTAGAGAGAGCGCGCAGCGATATATCGCGCCCCAAGTGTTATGCGACAGGTGTCAGTTTCAGAAAAGTTTTTCGAGCAGCGTAATCGCGAGAGACTGCATGGGCAAATCAAGGCGATACAACCCTTTCTCACTTTGTAGCGAGAGCGCGCAGCGATATATCGCGCCCAAAGTGTTATGCGACGCGCGTCAGTTTCAGAAAACTCTTTATTGCGAGCAGCGTAATCTCCATGAGACTGCCTGTGCAAATAATGGCGATGCAACCCTTTCCTAACGTTGTAGCGAGAGCGCGCAGCGATATATCGCGCCCCAAGTGTAATGCGACGCGTGTCAGTTTCAGAAAAGTCTTTATTGCGAGCAGCGTAATCCGCAGGAGCCTGCCTGTGCAAATCAAGACCATGCAACCCTTTTCTAACGTTGTAGCGAGAGCGCGCAGCGATATATCGCACCCCAAGTGTTATGCGACGCGTGTCAGCTTCAGAAAAGTTTTAATGGCGAGCAGAGTAATCGTCAGGAGACTGCCTGTGCAAATCAAGGCGATGCAACCCTTTTCTAGCGTTGTAGAGAGAGCGCGCAGCGATATATCGCGCCCCAAGTGTTATGCGACGGGTGTCAGTTTCAGAAAAATTTTTCGAGCAGCGTAATTGCCTGAGATTGCCTGTGCAAATCAAGGCGATACAACCCTTTTCTAACTTTGTAGCGAGAGTGCGCAGCGATATATCGCGCCCCAAGTGTTATGCGACGCGCGTCAGTTTCAGAAAAGTATTTATTGCGTGCAGTGTAATCTCCACGAGACTGCCTGTGCAAATCAAGGCGATGCAACCCTTTTCTAACGTTGTAGCGAGAGCACGCAGCGATATATCGCGCCCCAAGTGTTATGCGATGCGTGTCAGTTTCAGAAAAGTTTTTATCGCGAGCAGCGTAATCCCTTGGGGACTGCCTGTGCAAATCAAGGCGATGCAACCCTTTTCTAACGTTGTAGCGAGAGCACGCAGCGATATACCGCGCCCCAAGTGTTATGCGATGCGTGTCAGTTTCAGTAAAGTTTTTATTGCGTGCAGCGTAATCCCCAGGAGACGGCCTGCGCAACTCAAGGCGATGCAAGCCTTTTCTAACGTTGTAGCGAGAGCGCGCAGCGATATATCGCGCCCCAAGTGTTATGCGACGCGTGTCACTTTCAGTAAAGTTTTAATGACGAGATGTGTAATCGTCAGGAGACTGCCTGTGCAAATCAAGGCCAAGCAACCCTTTTCTAACGTTGTAGCGAGAGCGCGCAGCGATATATAGCGCCCCAAGTGTTATGCGACGCGTGTCAGTTTCAGAAAAGTTTTTATTGCGAGCAGCGTAATCCCCATGAGACTGCCTGTGCAAATGAAGGCGATGCAACCCTTTTCTAGCGTTGTAGAGAGAGCGCGCAGCGATATATCGCGCCCTAAGTGTTATGCGACGGTTGTCAATTTTAAGAAAAGTTTTTCGAGCAGCGTAATCGCCTGAGATTGCCTGTGCAAATCAAGGCAATACAACCCTTTTCTATCTTTGTAGCGAGAGCGCGCAGCGATATATCGCGCCCCAAGTGGTATGCGACGTGCGTCATTTTCAGAAAAGTCTTTATTGCGAGCAGCGTAATCCCCAGTATACTGCCTGTGCAAATCAAGGCGATGCAACCCTTTTCTAACGTTGTAGCGAGAGCGCGCAGCGATATATCGCGCCCAAAGTGTTATGCGACGCGCGTCAGTTTCAGAAAAGTCTTTATTGCGAGCAGCGTAACATCCAGGAGTTTGCCTGTGCAAATAACGGCGATGCAACCCTTTCCTAACGCTGTAGCGAGAGCGCGCAGCGATATATCGCTCCCCAAGTGTTATGCGACGCGTGTCAGTTTCAGAAAAGTTTTTATTGCGAGCAGCGTAATCCCCATGAGACTGCCTGTGCAAATGAAGGCGATGCAACCCTTTTCTAGCGTTGTAGAGAGAGCGCGCAGCGATATATCGCGCCCTAAGTGTTATGCGACGGTTGTCAATTTTAAGAAAAGTTTTTCGAGCAGCGTAATCGCCTGAGATTGCCTGTGCAAATCAAGGCAATACAACCCTTTTCTAACTTTGTAGCGAGAGCGCGCAGCGATATATCGCGCCCCAAGTGGTATGCGACGCGCGTCAGTTTCAGAAAAGTCTTTATTGCGAGCAGCGTAATCCCCAGTATACTGCCTGTGCAAATCAAGGCGATGCAACCCTTTTCTAACGTTGTAGCGAGAGCGCGCAGCGATATATCGCGCCCAAAGTGTTATGCGACGCGCGTCAGTTTCAGAAAAGTCTTTATTGCGAGCAGCGTAACATCCAGGAGTTTGCCTGTGCAAATAACGGCGATGCAACCCTTTTCTAACGTTGTAGCGAGAGCGTGCAGCGTTATATCGCTCCCCAAGTGTTATGCGACGCGTGTCAGTTTCAGAAAAGTTTTTATTGCGAGCAGCGTAATCCCCAGGAGGCTGTGCAAATCAAGGCGATGCAACCCTTTTCTAACGTTGTAGCGAGAGCACGCAGCGACATATCGCGCCTCAAGTGTTATGTGACGCGTGTCAGTTTCAGAAAAGTTTTTATGGCGAGCAGCGTAGTCGTCAGGAGACTGCATGTGCAAATCAGGGCGATGAAACTCTTTTCTAACGTTGTAGCGAGAGCGCGCAGTGATATATCGCGCCCCAAGTATTATGCGACGCGTGTCAGTTTCAGAAAAGATTTATGGCGAGCAGCGTAATCTTCAGGAGACTGCCTGTGCAAATCAAGGCGATGCAACCCTTTTCTAACGTTGTAGCGAGAGCACGCAGCGATATACCGCGCCCCAAGTGTTATGCGATGCGTGTCAGTTTCAGTAAAGTTTTTATTGCGTGCAGCGTAATCCCCAGGAGACGGCCTGCGCAACTCAAGGCGATGCAAGCCTTTTCTAACGTTGTAGCGAGAGCGCGCAGCGATATATCGCGCCCCAAGTGTTATGCGACGCGTGTCACTTTCAGTAAAGTTTTAATGACGAGATGTGTAATCGTCAGGAGACTGCCTGTGCAAATCAAGGCCAAGCAACCCTTTTCTAACGTTGTAGCGAGAGCGCGCAGCGATATATAGCGCCCCAAGTGTTATGCGACGCGTGTCAGTTTCAGAAAAGTTTTTATTGCGAGCAGCGTAATCCCCATGAGACTGCCTGTGCAAATGAAGGCGATGCAACCCTTTTCTAGCGTTGTAGAGAGAGCGCGCAGCGATATATCGCGCCCTAAGTGTTATGCGACGGTTGTCAATTTTAAGAAAAGTTTTTCGAGCAGCGTAATCGCCTGAGATTGCCTGTGCAAATCAAGGCAATACAACCCTTTTCTATCTTTGTAGCGAGAGCGCGCAGCGATATATCGCGCCCCAAGTGGTATGCGACGCGCGTCAGTTTCAGAAAAGTCTTTATTGCGAGCAGCGTAATCCCCAGTATACTGCCTGTGCAAATCAAGGCGATGCAACCCTTTTCTAACGTTGTAGCGAGAGCGCGCAGCGATATATCGCGCCCAAAGTGTTATGCGACGCGCGTCAGTTTCAGAAAAGTCTTTATTGCGAGCAGCGTAACATCCAGGAGTTTGCCTGTGCAAATAACGGCGATGCAACCCTTTTCTAACGTTGTAGCGAGAGCGTGCAGCGTTATATCGCTCCCCAAGTGTTATGCGACGCGTGTCAGTTTCAGAAAAGTTTTTATTGCGAGCAGCGTAATCCCCAGGAGGCTGTGCAAATCAAGGCGATGCAACCCTTTTCTAACGTTGTAGCGAGAGCACGCAGCGACATATCGCGCCTCAAGTGTTATGTGACGCGTGTCAGTTTCAGAAAAGTTTTTATGGCGAGCAGCGTAGTCGTCAGGAGACTGCATGTGCAAATCAGGGCGATGAAACTCTTTTCTAACGTTGTAGCGAGAGCGCGCAGTGATATATCGCGCCCCAAGTGTTATGCGACGCGTGTCAGTTTCAGAAAAGATTTATGGCGAGCAGCGTAATCTTCAGGAGACTGCCTGTGCAAATCAAGGCGATACAACCCTTTTCTAACTTTGTAGCGAGAGCGCGTAGCGATATAACGCGCCCTTTGAATCTTTGAATCTTTGAATCTTTGAACTTTGAATCTTTTAAGGACAAGCAGTTCGTGCACGCTCACAGCAGGTCAAATGTGCAGAAACATTCATGCCTTGCATATTTCTAATAAGTTTCTAATAAATTTGTGATCACATGTGTTAGTGTATAAACCAATATAACGATATCCGCGGTTATTACTATCTTTATAAGTAATGAAATACAATGCTACTTGAAAGAACACATCACCCTAGGATTTTAGAACAAATTTCTGCATTTCAACTAGACACAATATATGCTTTATTTAATAAAGGACCCCAAACTGCTTTTTTGCAATTACAAACTTATTCCAAATTTTACCTACATACAGCCAAGAAAAAATATCTATAGACAAATATTGTGCTTCAATTTATTCACCTGCCACTGTGGCTATAGCGTTCTGCTGCTAACACAAGGCGTGGGGCTAATTTGCCAGCCACGGATGCCGCATTTAGATGGGAGTTATAGGTAAAAGAAGAAAGCTCTTCCACTTAGATTTAGTTCATCACCTTTTATTGAGCCCTTAAACTTCCAAATACTATTGCATAGTGGCGCATGCTTATGCAAAATCTAACACCAATTGAAATCAAAGGGCACAATTGTAATATAACCGTCTTCCGTGATAAATCGAATGTGTAAACATTCATTGCATCAACATATATTGTTCAACAGCACTGCACAAATAAGCATAATCAGGTATAGCAAGTTCTCTGTAAGGAAGGTGGTTCTACGGATCAATAAATGTCGATATGAATGCTCATACTGCGTCGCACACATAACAGAAACAAAACCTTTTTCAAGAGTTGTCCCTTCTGACAGATATGAGTGGGCCATAAGCAGCAGAAACTTTATTGCAGGGCATTGTGTAATACCGCTTATGAAATAATAAATAGAGTGAAGAGGCTTTTAACAGCAGTACCTCTTGCTACTCTCATAAGAGGAACGATGAGCAAGATAATTTCTGGTAGAGCACTTAAGTTACAGTAACTTTCTGAAATACAGAAAATTCCAGGCGAGAGTTAGAGGTAGATTCGGCTCACCCATATCAATAATAGAGGCATACTACAAGAAATGCTACAGCCTATGTTGTACTATACTATATGAGAAAGCTATCTTATACAGAAATCAAGAATGATGCAACAAGCCCTGGACAACACTGCAGTCTTTCTTGGCCAGTCTGGCCTCTGGCTTTCTGATAAGTCTGCTTACATCGACGTCGGAAAAAAGACTGGAATCAAGAACTAGTCCAGATTGCACATTGTGCTCCCAATAGCTGGAGAAACTTACCCGCAAGTCAACATCCACCAATCCTCAGCTAGTGTAAGACCATGATGCCAGAGCCAACACGCGGCTGAAATAATTATGCAATACCTGTGTGCAAATTGTACACCTGGTGAAAAGAATAATCTTGAAATCATAGGGGGTGGACGAGTGGATACTATGGAAAATCGCAGATGCTGTGCTTGTGTCCAAGCTATTGTCCTTTATGAATTACCAGCAGCACACAAAAAAGACAACTCAGCGGATAAAGGCATCGGGTAATAACAGGTCTTACCGACTTTAACGTGCTTGAAGACCTCTATGAGAAAGAGCAAACGAACAAGCACCTAGACAGAGTAGAGTTCCAGCGTGCAGCACAAATTCTTTGCCTAAAGAGCTCAGAACCTGGTCCCAAGATACTATGCCAGCTAGCATCCCACGACCTGATTCTCGTCCTCGATTTTCACTCCACGCCCATTCTGCTCTAATTCAGTGCTCTGCCACTACCCTTCGCCTTGAGTTGCCGATTCTCGAAGAACCTTCTGACGCACCCCAGTGCCGCTTACACCCCATCGACTTTCTTCGCCTGCCGCCAAAGTCAGTAGCCTATATTTAACTGTTGTCTTCCCCATCAGTTCCTGATGGCGAGTACCTCGTCACTACTCTGCCTGGCATTCCCCTACAGTATGACATTACCGTGCCTCACAGTACACTTACTATTACTGCGAACCGCACTCGCTTGCCTATCTTTACCTTTGGATTGGCAAAGCAAATTCCGCCACCGTGGCCACCGTTGATTGTCTCGGCGGCCATCACGTGGCAGCGTTATCGACCGATGGTTCTCGGGAGCTTAGCATGCCCCTCGTGCCAGCCTCGGGCGCCCGTCCCAACAAAAAGAAAATGATTGCGACGTTCCTGTCCTCTGCGCAGGCTGAAGATCTTTGCCAAGTATTATCGTCCTACCGAGATATTTTCGACTTCGACGATCGCTATTTAGGCCAGACGCTCGCGGTCAAGCATCGGATTCTTACTGGCGATGCTACGCCTCATCACCGACAACCGTATTGAGTTTCTGGGTCGGAACGCCGAGTAATTCAAAGTGAAGTGAACAAAATGCTAGATAAGAACGTCAGTCAGCCTTCTTCGAGTGCCTGAGCGTCACCTGTGGTGCTGGTTAAGAAGGACGAGAAGTGGCGCTTCTGTGTGGACTACCGCCGTCTGAACAACGTTACTGAGGACGTCTACCCACTTCCACGTATAGACGGCGCTCTTGACTGCCTCCACGGTTCCAGCTATTTCTCTTCTATTGATCTTCGTCCTGCATACTGGCAGATTGCTGTTGATGATACGAACAGAAAAAAACCGCGTTCATCATACCTGACGGCCTATACCACTGTGAAGTAATGCCGTTTGGATTATGCAACGCCTCTGCCACCTTTGAGCGTATGATGGACTCCTTGCTCCAAGGTTTCAAATGGTCCACATGTCTCTGCTACCTCGACGACCGTCATCGTCTTCTCGCCCACGTTCGACACTCACCTTGAGCGTCTAACAGCTATACTTGATGCATTTCGAAAGGCGAAGTTGCAACTTAACTCGTCCAAATGTCGTTTTGGCCGCTGCCAAATTACTCTTTTGGGCCATTTCGTCGACGCTTCTGGAATACAGCCTGATCCCCACAAAACTTTCTAGGGCTATGCTCGTACTTTCATGGTTTTGTTCAAGATTTTGCGCCAATTGCTAGAGCCCTCACTAAACTTTCGAAGAAAGGCGTACAATTGTCGTGGGGTACTTCACAAGCCGCCGCCTTCTCTCGTCTCAGCACTCTTCTCACCTCACCACCCATTCTCGCCTACTTCGACCCTGATGCCCCTACAGAATTGCGTACAGAAGCCAGCGGCCATGGCGTAGGTGCCGTCTTAACCCAGCGTCAGCGTGGCCAGGATCGCATTATTGCTTATGCGAGCCGCCTCCAAGCACTTAGAACTGAGGTGAAACAGCACGAAAAAGACGAGGACACAAGGAAACAAATACCACTGACAAGCGCTGACTGCCAACTGGAAGTTTATTTGAAATTCACCGGACATTTTTACCTTCTTCAGCATAGGCATGCGCACATCAGTCACAAAAACATCTGCAAATCAACATTTTAATCTTTCTTCCAAAAATGTGATTTTTTTTCCCGACAAGGCAAGAGAGGGCGTGCTTACATATCTATCGCCTCTCCGCTGGCTCTCATCACTAAAAGATCCTACAGGCAGGATTGGTCGATAAGCTTTGAAACTACAAGAATTTTCATATTCCGTGGTGTACAAGTCTGGTCGCCTGCACCAAGGGGCTGACAGCTTGTCGCGTTACCCTGTTGACGATTCTGACTCCTCCAATATTGGCATTGCTGTTTGCGTATTCTCTGTACCACAGCTGCTTCGTTTCGCCGACGAGCAACATCGTGGCGCCTACATCAGAGAATCACCGACCGTTTTGAACACTCTCCGGCCGATGCTACTCGACGCCTCTTCATCCTCTGCGACGGTACTCTCCGTACTCCCCGTCCGGAACCTTCACCCGGACGGCTCTGAGTTGCTACTTGTAATACCTAAAAGCCTCCGCTCAACCATTCCAGAAGAGCTTCACGATGCACCAACGGCAGGACACCTCGGTGTATCTCGAACCTACGACCGTGTACGTCGCCGTCGCAGCTTGTGAACTTTGCCAACGACGCAAGAAGCCTTTCCAGCTCCCCGCTGGTTACCTGCAGCTGCTCGAAATCCCTACCGAGCCCTTCCATCGCGTCGGCTTAGACCTTCTCGACCCATTTCCGGAATCTACATCAGGAAACAAGTAGGTTGCGGTCGCGGCGGACTACGCGCCCCGCTACGCAGTAGCCCGCGCTCTTCCGACCAGTCACGCAACTGGTTTTGCGGACTTCCTCCTACATGATATCATTTTGATGCATGGTGCTCCGCGCCAATTGCTAACAGACCGTGGCCGTACATTCTTAGCCAAAGTCATTGACGACATCCTGCGTGCCTGCTCAATACAACATAAATTTACCACCTCCTGCCACCCTCAAACTAACGGCCTCACTGAGCGTTTGAACCGCACCCTTACAGATATGCTTTCCAAATACATTTCAGACGACCACCGTTACTGGGATCTGGCTCTACCTTAGATTACCTTTGCATAAAACTCTTCCCGTCTCGAAACTGCAGGCTTTTCTCCGTTTTAACTCTTGCATGGCCGAGAACCGAGGCTACCACTGGACACTGTGCTTCCGTCCACCACAGCTTCAACTAGCGATTATGCCCGTGATGCAATCGCCCAAGCTGACCATGCTCACCAGGCTGCGCACGCTTGTCTACAAGTGTCTCAAGGCAAACATAAAAAAACGCTACAACCTCCGTCACCGTGATGTCCATTTTGTGCCCGGCACCTTCGTGTTGCTTTGGTCACCATCGCGTAAAGTTGGCCTCTGTGAAAAACTGCTTTCTTGTTACGCAGGCCCATATTGCTAGCTCCGCCAAGTGACCGATGTCACCTATGAAATCGTTCTAGCCATGCCCACTACATCCCCCCACTGTGACAACCAGTGACATTGCCCGCGGCGCCCGACTCAAGCCATACAACTCTCCACGCGCCTTGGATATTGAACAGCACCCTGACGGCGCTCCTGCCGCCGGGGGGGGGGGAGGGTAATATTACGATATCATTGAGAGATGCTCAAGAGACGAGCCGCCGCGAAAACGACGATGAAGTGGGTCTGTGCCCTTGGCGCGAGCGACTGTCGGCATGGCTGTCTGGCTCCAGTGTAAATAACCGGTAAATAGCCTCTTTCGTCTGTGTCTTTCCACACTGAAGAATATATTACACCAAAGCGGTATACAGCAAGGGTCCTGGAATTCTCTGCCTTACGATGCTATGAATCACTGATGATGATATTTTTCTGTCGGCAGACGCGAAAGGATGCCGGGACCCTAAGTTAAATAGCGCTTTGCTGTAACACACACATGCACACACACACACACACACACACACACACACACACACACACACACACACACACATGCACACACACACACACACGAGGTTTGATCCAGAAATAAGGTGCCCAAAGAGCTCCAGCCACACGGGAACGCGCGAGGTGAAATCCGGCAACACTGGTCCGTGCGGCTGTTCCCCCACTCTCGAATCCTCTCGGCCGTACTTCGGTGCGCCGCTCATTCTTGGCTCAGCAGCCGTTTGATTGGCGGGTTTCCATTGTTGATCCCGCCAAGTGCGAGATTCGCGCCGTAGTTTGCATATTGCACGCCGAAGGCACTCCACCAGTGAATATTCATCGTCAGCTGACACAGGTGTATGGCGACAAGTGTATGTTCGTTCAACCCGTCCAAAAGTGGTGTAGGGAGTGCAGTGCTGGTTGGAAGGAAGGCCACGATGAAGAACGGATTGGAAGACCGTCAGTTTCGGAGGCAGTTATCGAGATGGTCCAAAGTGAAGTGCATCAAAACAGGAGTATCACCGTCCGTGAACTTGTTGGTCAGATTCGTGGGAGTTCTTATACGGTACAGTGGAAAGAGCTTTGACTGAAAAACTTGGCTGTCACAAATGTTGTGCTCGATGGGTACGGCGGCTATTGACACCAGACCACAAGGAGAAACGCATTGACTGTGCTCGCCAGTTTCTTCAAAAGTGTCAAGATCAGGGAGGAAGGATTGTTGGACTCCTCTGTTAAGGGAGACGAAACGTGGGTGTTTCATTTCACTCCCGAAACGAAACAAAAATTCAAACAGTGGCTCTGAGTCATGCATGGCCACTGTTTCGTAAAGGGATCGTAAAGAGATACTGCTCATTCGTTTCATGGAACGTGGGACAACAATCAACTCCGAAAGTTATTGTGCAACACTAAGAAAACTCAGGCGAGTTATACAGAACCGCCGGCGAGGACGACTGGTAGCCGGTGTAACGACAGACAACGCCTGACCTCACGCCTCCCGGCAAACCCAGGAACTTTTGACAAACTTTGGGTGGACTGTCATGCCCCACTCACCATACAGTCCAGACCTCGCGTCTAGTGATTATCACTTGTTCCCCAAGTTAAAGGAACATTCGAGTGGACAACGCTTCCGGAGCGACGATGAAGTCAAAGAAGAGGTGAAATGCTTCCTCAGCGGGTTGGCGCCGGAGTTCTACGACATTGGGATACAGAAATTGGAGCATCGTCTACAAAAATGCGTAGAAAAAAAATGGCGATGATGTAGAAAATAGAGAAAAGTTTCATCTTGCCAATTATGCAAATTTTGTATGTGAATAAACAATGTTGCCTATTTCTAAAATTGATGGGAACCTGGCTCAACCCATATATATATATATATATATATATATATATATATATATATATATATATATATATTGCCGCTAGTTGTCACGCGCCAGCGCTGAAAAAGAAGTGGCTTGAACGCGCGCTCGGCAAGAGGTGGGCGCTAAAGAAGAAGCAGAGGCTGAGGACGCCAGCTTGAGTTTTTGTGTACGCCATCTTGTACAACAGTCTGTCTCGCCGACGCCAGGTACATCTTCAATTGTCTTTTCGTGACAAAACTGGTGGAGGTGCGGGGTACGGTTCATCCGATGCCACAAACTCCTCGTGGTAGCCGGAGTACCAGCCCTATGCTAGTGGACATCCCTGTTCACCGGGCCAGCAGGAGAATCCGAGGATTACCTCCGGAGCTTGATCACCTCTCCGCAACAAGATCGACGCCCCCACGGACCAGTATGGAAGGAACATCGACGTCTCCATCGACCATTATGCAAGGTACGGCCTCAACGGCAACTCAGTACCTGCTCCAGAATCTCAGAGTGCCGAAAGTGTTCCACGGGGATGTCTTCGAGGACGTTGAAGACTGGTTAGCCCAGTTTGAGCGCGTTGCTGAGATAAACGAATGGAGCGACGCGGCGAAGCTGAGAAACGCGTACTTCAGCTTGGAGGACGGTGCTCGCACTTGGTACGAGAACCGAGAAGAGCTCCTGAAATCGTGGCTCGAGTTCCGCCGTGCCTTGCTGGAGACATACACCAATGCTGATCGCCGCGAACGAGCCGAACGGGCGCTCCATTCCCGCATTCATCTGCCGAATGAGAGCGTGACGTCGTACGTAGAGGATATGACGCGCCTCTTCCGTCGGGTGGACCCTACCATGTCAGAAGAAAACAAGCTGCGCCATCTAATGCGGGGAGTTAAAGGACAGCTATTTGCTGGCCTGGTTCGAAGCCCACCGAAGACCGTGGGTGAATTCTTAACCGAAGCCACAACGATGGAAAAGATGCTGCACCATCGCTCAGCCTTCTATGACAGGCAAATGAACGCTACTTCACCTTCGGACCAGCGCTCAGCTACGTATGACAGACACGCGAATGCTGCTTCACTGACGGACGCGGTTGCCTTTGGAAACCTGGACGTTCTCCGAGACCTTATCCGCTCTGTGGTTCGTGAGGAGCCTCAGCGGCTCAGATGCCCGCCTCAGCCCACGCTGGGTTCCATTTCTGCCCTCGTGAGAAGTGAAGTGCAGCAAGCGATCCAAGGTCCCGTCCCAAGCAGCAATGCGCCGCCTGTGACAGCACAGTTGCAGCGGCCGTCGTATGCGGAAGTTTTGGGTCGAGTCCCTGTCCGCGCTCCTACCCATTTCATCCCCGCCACGTCTTACGCCGCGTCATACGTCCCGCCGCTCCCATCAGTGCAACCGATCCAACGTATGGAGGATCGGCGCCCGCTCGAAAGGAAATCTGACGTCTGGCGTACCCCGGAGAGAAGGCCTCTGTGCTATCACTGTGGAGAAGCCGGTCACGTATACCGCGAATGCCCATACCGCCCCCTTGGACTGCAAGGTTTCGCCGCGGATTCACCAAGGCCCAGATATGGCGAAAGGCCTAGGGCGATTGAAGAGTACTTGAACCAGCAGAGTATGCCACTGTTCCCGCGGCGGCAGTCGCGCTCGCCGTCCCCCAGGCGATCTTCCCCAGCTCCTAGAAGCCCTCCAATGGCAGCGCAGGGACGATCGCCAGCCCTCGCCGGGAAAACTCAGAACAGCGACCTTCGGGGGCGAGGCCGCTGATAATCGCCCTTCCGAAGACCTCCCATCGACGCAAGCACGGTCTATTCAGCACGATTCAGCGACGACAGCAGCCGAACTCAGCGACAGACTCTCGCTAGACATACCTGTTGTGCTCGACGGCCGCCACGTTAGTGCGTTATTGGATACGGGTGCCGACTACTCGATCTTGTGCGGAAAACTAGCGACGGAACTTAGAAAAGTTATCACGCCTTGGTCTGGAACGCAAATTCGTACTGCTGGTGGGCATATCGTAACACCGTTGGGCATGTGCACGGTCAGAGTACAAATTCGTGGGTCCACGTTTCCAGCCAGCTGCCTTATACTCCGCGATTGTTCTCGAGACCTCATCTTGGGCGTCGACTTTCTGCGAGAGTTTGGTGCCGTTATAGACCTCCGGGCACGCACAGTGACTTTTTCGACAGAGAGAGCAGCGAACAGCCGCGACAATTGCCGACGTAACGCGCTTCGGTTTTACGCCGACAGTGTAACTTTACCACCACGCGCAAGTGCCCTGGTAGCGGTCGTATGCGACGATCTGCGTGACGGCGAAGCTGTTGCAGAGGGCAATTCCTCCCTTATGCTGACTCATGGTGTATGTGCAGCCCGCAGTCTCATTATGCTTCGAGGTGGGCATTCTGCGCTCCTCGTGACGAACTTCAGCCAGGAACATCGGCACCTGTTTCGTCGTACTACTATCGCTTTTGCTGAGCCCTTAGCAGACGTTGCTGAATGCTTTGCGTCTATGACAAAGGACAACCCAGCTCACACACTCAGCAACATCGACATCAATTCAGACCTTTCGGAGGAAAAGCAAAAAGCGCTGCGTGAGTTAATACTTCGGTTCAAGGAGTGCTTCGCATCTTCTTCTAAGGTACGCCAGACGCCCCTCACGAGACACCGAATAATCACGTATGACGATTCTCGTCCCATACGACAACTGCCTTATCGCGTATCGGCGAAAGAGCGCAACGTTATTAATGCACAATTGAAAGAAATGCTTGACGATGACGTCATACAACCATCCCAAAGCCCTTGGTCGTCGCCGGTGGTCCTTGTCAAAAAGAAAGACGGAACGCTTAGGTTCTGCGTTGACTATAGAAAGTTGAATAACGTCACAAAAGAAGACGTTTATCCGCTTCCGCGGATCGATGATTCGTTAGATCGGCTGCGGCGAACCAAGTATTTTTCATTAATAGATTTGAAGAGTGGATATTGGCAAATCGAAGTTGACGAACGAGATCACGAAAAAACTGCCTTTGTTACCCCGGGTGGACTGTACGAATTTAAAGTACTTCCATTCGGCCTGTGTTCTGCACCGGCCACATTCCAGAAAATGATGGACACTGTTCTTACGGGTCTGAAGTGGCACAGTTGTTTAGTATACTTAGATGACGTCGTCGTGTTTGCGGCGACCTTCGAAGAACATCTGAAGCGTTTAGAGGCGGTACTTGAGGCGCTCCGCTCCGCTAATCTCACACTAAAGCCAGAAAAGTGTCTTTCTCGGTCTGTGTGCGTACTATCGTCGCTTCATCGCAAATTTCTCCCGGATCGCCGAACCACTCATACGCCTCACGCGAGAAGACACACCTTTCGTTTGGACGAATGAGCAGGACGCAGCTTTCACCGAGTTACGGCAGCGCCTGCAGAATCACCCGTTCTCGCTCACTTTGACGAGGACGCTGACACCGAGGTGCATACCGACGCAAGCAACATCGGTCTTGGCGCTGTTCTCGTTCAACACGAGGAAGGCGTCGAGCGAGTGATCGCTTACGCCAGTCGCACCCTTTCACGTGCCGAAATTAACTACTCCACTTCCGAGAAAGAGTGTCTAGGGGTTGTGTGGGCCATCATGAAATTTCGGCCTTATCTCTACGGTCGCCCTTTCAACGTGGTGACAGACCACCATTCCTTGTGTTGGCTAGCCAACCTACGAGACCCGTCCGGGCGACTTGCTCGATGGAGTCTACGTCTGCAGGAGTTCGATGTTACCATCGTATACAAATCGGGCCGCAAACACGAAGATGCTGACGCGTTGTCGCGCGCTCCCGTCAAAACTTGCCATATGGACATGGACGAAGACGGCGAGTTCCTTGGGGCCCTCACCGCATCTGACCTGATCACACGACAGCGCGAGGACGCCGAAATACGCCCTCTCATCGATCACCTAGAAGGCAAGAATGTTACAATTCCACGACACCTCTCTCGCAGTCTCTCGACCCTGCCTCCGAAAGGGTGTCCTCTACAAGAAAAACTTGAGTGCCAGCGACAAAGAGTGTCTATTGGTCGTACCTGCCACCCTCCGTGATGACATTCTCCTAGCCTGCCATGATGAGCCCACGTCTGGACACTTGGGATTTTCACGCACTCTTGCAAGAGTACGCCAGACCTACTACTGGCCCCGCCTTTCACCCACGGTGAAGCGTTACGTGCAAAGCTGCCGTGAGTGTCAACGCAGGAAATCGCCGTCGTTGAAGCCCGGGGGGTTACTGCAACCCATCGCACCACCTAGCGCGCCGTTTGATCAAATCGGTATGGATCTTCTGGGACCCTTTCCCTTGTCAGCCAGCGGAAACAAGTGGATTATAGTCGCCACACACTATCTAACACGCTACGCCGGGACGAAAGCTGTACAACGTGCCACCTCCTACGAAGTTGCCCAGTTATTTATCGATCAGATAGTCCTAAGACATGGTGCCCCATCACATGTCATCACCGACAGAGGAACTGCCATTACGGCCCAACTGATAGAGGACATATTCGAGCTGAGCTGCACGCAGCATCGCAAGGCCACTGCCTATCATCCGCAGACCAACGGACTGACGGAACGGCTAAACAAAACCATTGCTGACATGCTGTCTATGTATGTAGACGTCCACCATAAAACATGGGATCAAGTCCTTCCGTACGTTACCTTCGCGTACAACACCGCCATTCAGGAAACAACACGCTTCACACCGTTCCATCTTCTCTACGGGCGCGAGGTCCAGACCACGCTAGACGCCATGCTCCCGCACGACACCGACGCATCACTTACTTCCGACGCCGAGCAACTTACTCAACACGCCGAGGAAGCTCGTCAACTCGCGCGCATACACATCACGACGCAGCAGAGTGCAGACGCGCGACGCTACAACCTTCGACATCGGCAAGTCGAATACCAGCCAGGTGACCAAGTCTGGGTGTGGACTCCAATTCGTCGCCAGGGGTTGTCTGAGAAGCTGCTGAGTAGATACTTTGGACCGTACAAAGTGATACGCCGCGTTAGTGAAGTGAACTATGAGGTCATTCCCGACAGTGCCACGTCGCCTCGGCGTCGACAGCACCACTCAGAGATAGTGCATGTTGTTCGCCTCAAACCGTATTTCGCCCGTTAAGGCGGCGCCAACTGATCTCATACGACTACCGCACTTCCACTTTCTTTTAGTAAGCATCGTAGTTTAGTAAGCATCGGGTCGATGCTTTTCTTTTGGCGGGGGGATAATGCCGCTAGTTGTCACGCGCCAGCGCTGAAAAAGAAGTGGCTTGAACGTGCGCTCGGCAAGAGGTGGGCGCTAAAGAGGAAGCAGAGGCTGAGGACGCCAGCTTGAGTTTTTGTGTACGCCATCTTGTACAACTGTCTGCCTCGCCGACACCGGGTACATCTTCAATTGTCTTCGTGACAATATATATATATATATATATATATATATATATATGCATTAAGCAAGAAGTGCGTCGTGCGGAGATCCGCAGCCGGATCGCCAGCGCTACTGAAGTGTGGCTCCGGCTAGACGCTGTTTCTGGTGTGACTGGATAAGCCTACACTGTTGCGTCTTCCTGTCGGCGTCCTTTGTGACGTCCACAGCCGTGTGAGACTTCCTTGCCATAATTGGTGGACGTTCTGGGTACCCTGTTCTCCTGGAATTGCGCAGCCGGGCTCTCCCTGCCATCATGACCACCGAAAGCACCACGAGCTTACCAGCACCTGCTCCCCAGTCCTCCTTATGCCCCGGCACACTCAGTCAGCGGGACCATCCCATCTCCAGCGGCACTGACGAACACGACGTTGATGACTGGCTCTCATCATACGAACGCGTCAGTCTGAACAAATGGGACGGCATCACGAAATTGACCACCGTCCCTTTTTACCTTGCCGGAACTGCCCACTTGTGGTTTCAGAACGACGAGAGCGAAGTCCCAAGCTGGATGGTGTTCAAGACAAAGTTCAGCGAGGTCTTCGGTCGCCCTGCTGTTCAAAAGCTTCGCGCCGAACAGCGTCTGCAGTCGCGCTCTGAGAAGCGTGGTGAGACCTTTACCAGCTACATCGAAGATGTCATCGATCTCTGTCATGCCCAGGAATTCTGGACATGCGTTTAGTTTCTTTTTTTCGCCACCACATAGCGTGTCTACCTTAAATATCTGAAACTCGCGCCGTGACGTATGCCATGATGCACAGCTAACGAAAACAATAAAAAGAAGCGCACCCTGAGACTGTTGCTTCCCCTCGGAACTTGGAAACGAGCGCGCTTATGTATCAGCGTTATCTTGAAGACAACCTGCTACTTGCACGACTTGCAAGGAATCGACGATTTCGCTAGACACTTTACCAGACAGCTCGTCGGCATTCCGGGTGAGGTGTCTGGCCGAGATAACAGCTCCCGCAAAGCTTGCGTTGGGTTCCCTTTCTTCGTTATTTTTTTCTGTTTATTTGTGCACAACTGCGGCCGCGGACTTCGGTATAGTAAGCGTTATATTTTTCTTCTGTTTTCTAAGAACCAGTGTGATTCAATAAGAGGAAGCTTGAGCTCGGGCCCTTCTTCTATGCCGGCTGCTCAAATACATGTAAAACGCATAAATGATTTTATGAGAAAATCGCTCAACCGATATAAATGAGAATTGTTGCATTCAAGAGAGAACGTTATATCACAGTGATCGCTGCAATAATAATTTTGATCTAGGCGATGGCATTATTGACAAGAATTATCGGAAATCGGCAGATTTGAAAAAAAAAGTACGAAGTTTACAAATCCGTTAGTTCGGATAAAAACTGATACCGCATCCCTCTAAACTGCATCCCTTGGAGCATCTCAATCGAAAAAATTCGATGTATGAATTTATAAATTATGTGAAGTCACAATGCCTGTTAAGATTTTACGAATACCATATTCAGGAGTTAGTGGTGTATTTCAGGGTGGCATATATCATTTTTGTCTGCATTAAATGAAATATTTGGTGCAGCTTAGAGAATTCCGATATCGTGTTTAGTTGCTGAGGTACAGAGTCGTATACTTTGAGTATTGTTTCTTGAGATTTCGCATTTCCTTAGAATTTAGAAATGTGGAAGCTAAATAAAAATTGGCTTTCTGAAATCTAATTTTAACTGTTTCTTTTAAGTTCAACATAACTCATGAATTGCGGTGCATTGGTTGTAAGAAGAAAGGATTGATGATTTCCCTGGTAGGAGCTAAAGCTTCCCGTTAACTTAGGTTTAGAATAACACTTTTGCTGAGAGAATAATCAAGACGAGTAGCGTATATACATTATGGCAGCCGCAGTTCGATGTGGGCGAAATGCGAAGACACACGTGTACTTAGATTTAGGTGTACGTTAAAGATGCCCAGGTCGTCGAAATTTTTCAGATTCCCCAACTACTCCATGCCTCATAATGAGATAGTGGTCTTGTCACGTAAAACGCCATATCTTTTTTATTTAGAGAATGTACAGTAATTTACAGTAATTGACAATGCCAAGCCTACAGCCGGCTAGTCATAAAAGCATTCACTTCTTCAGACCTAAGCTCGTGCTCTCCTTCCTCAGCTTTGTGCAGAGCTGCGCAACATATTTCCACTTCGCGTGGAAGCGCCGTCCCGCTGCTTTTCAAGCAGAAAAGGATTGGTAGCGTTTTAGGCAGCTGACCTGAACGACGTCATGGGAAGTCTGGATGGAGCGAGTAGTAGGTGCGACCAGAGACATATCATAGGTTACGTAGGTTACCTGACAGAGAACCCGGTAAGCGCCGGAGTAGAGGGATATCAGTTTTTTCGAGAGGCCAAAACGGCGGGTGGGAGATCGAAGAGGGACAAGATCCCCGAGAATATAACCGGCGTCCCGGTGACTACTGTCGCAAATGTTTTTACTCTTGTTCTGAGAAGCACAAAGGCGATGGTGAGCAACTTGGCGTGTTTCTTCGGCTCGAGCAATGACATCGCTTGTATACTGAGATACGGACTCTTGAGGGGTAGGCAGTATTGTATTAAAAAGCAATACTGCATCTCGGTCGCACAACAAATAAAATGGCGAGTAACGTGCAGTGTCGTGGCATGATGAATTGTACGCTAATATGACAAACGGGTGAGCAGTATCCCAGTCACGATGGTCATCAGAAACATATATAAAGAGGATGTCTGTTAATATTCGATGAAGCCGTTTCGTAAGACCATTGGTCTGCGAATGACATGCATTAGTAAATTTGTGCTTGATAGAATACGGACGGAGGAAGTCGCCCACAACTGGATGGATCGATGTTATGAGCATCCCCTTTGGAACGAGGCGGTGGGTTGCGCCACCAAGCTCTTGCTATTATACTGCCTAATGCCCTACCTAGGTTAAACAATAAAAAAAGCATTATGGACTACCACACCCAAATTTTCTGATCCCGTATTGCGAACTGTGCTTTTGCACGCATCCGTTTTTAGTCGTTTCCCTACTATTCTTCCCCAAATCCTCCGATCGCCTCTTACTAATGCCTATTGCGGACATGTTTACTTTTCCACTGCTCCCGCTTAACCGAAGGGCTTCAAGCAGACCAGTGGTGTCTAAATCGACTGCTGGGTAGACGTCTTCACATTCTAATAAACCAAGCTCCATGGTTTCCCTAGCTTTACCGCAGCAAGCACATGCTTCTTCTTACTTCTTATATCAGGCTTTATAGTAACGTGTTCTAAGGCATCCGAACTCGCTTCGAAAAGTAATGAGCTTCCGTTTGAGTTATCATGAATGGTTTCTATCCTGATTTCGTTTTTCCTCTTAAGTAGTTACTCATGGCAGGTTTGTTTTCCATTGCCGCCACCCATGACATTATTTCAGCCTCTCTGACTTTCAGCTTGACGTTCTTTGTTGCTGTGTTGCCCACCCTACAGGCCGCATACTTGCTGGTAAGTTCCCTAGTTCTTTTCTTCCACTGCGAATCAATGTTTTTCCTGTACATATTTCCCAACACTCTCCCACCCCATCTATTTTCTTCCATATTCCTCAGCCGTTCTTCATACTCAATTTTACTGCGAGCTTCCCTCACTTCAAAACTAGTCCAGCCCATATCACCCTGCACAGCTTCATTTGTAGTCTTCCCGGGAGTGTCCAATGCGAGGCGACCCACTGACCTTTGGTTCCCATCGAGTCCTGATTGTACCCCTGATTTAGAGCAAACAACCACCTTTCCAAAACTAAGTCCTGCAACCATTACCACCTTTCCCCATACCACGGAGGACCTCGTCCTCCGAGATAAAAAGAAAGGAGCGACCCCGGTCGGTAAGAAGTTGACGAGGAGCGCCGGGGCGAACAATGACGTTGTGCATTACAACAGTAAGTAGGCTACGCCAGTTGGAAGTTTACCCGCCGTGGTTGCTCAGTGGCTATGGTGTTGGGCTGTTGAGCACGAGGTAGCGGGAATGAATCCCGGCCACGGCGGCCGTATTTCGATGGGGGCGAAATGCGAAAACACCCGTGTACTTAGATTTAGGTGCACGAGAAAGATCCCCAGGTGGTCGAAACTTCAGGAGTGCCCCACTACGGCGTGCCTCATAATGAAAAGTGCTTTTGGCACGTTAAACCCCATAATTACATTATGTCAGTTGGAAGGGCTCTGTTGAACGCGAACCAAGTTGTATAATGTGTTGCGACGGCAATACACTTGTTGAATCAGTCAGATCTGGGGAAAGATACGAAGACATCTACACCAACGCGATAGAAGGGTTCGGAAGGATCGCTAAGAGGTAGCAGTAAACCAAAAGTGAGCTCAGATGGTTTCTTCTGGCGTTGACATAACTCACAAGAAGCGACGTAGCGGCGGCCAGATCGGTGCATACCAGGACAAAAGAATCGTCGCTGGACACGGTCGTTGGTAGATCGTGTTGGTAGATCGTGCAGCTTGGACAGAATAGCAGTGCGAACATGCCGCGTAATAACCAGCAGCATCTAATCCACTGAGGTACATGCTACGCCGATATAAAATGCCGTCCTTGAGTAGGAACATACCAACAGAAAGGTCATATGATCTAGATGTGAACTTTTCCATGATACCACATATGCTTGGATCTCGGCGCTGTGCGGTAGCAAGGTCAGCTAAGCAGATAGAAAAAAATAGAGCGGAAGCATAGGTCGCAGGAACATCATCTGGGTGGCGGTACAAGCAATCGGCATCTTGTTATAAACGGACTTGTAAGCAACTATGTACGAGTCTTCCTGTAGGCGCAGCTCCCAGCGACCTTGGCGATCGGTAGGGTCTTTGAGGGACGCAAGCCAGCAGAGCGCATGGTGGTCTGCAGTGAATGTAAAGGGCCGACTACATAGATTAGGGCGTGATTTCGCTACTGCCTAGTGCCTACTGCCTGCCTACTGCCTGCAAGGCACTCACGTTTAGTAATGAAATAATTCCGCTCAGCTGGAGAAAGCAGACGGCTGGCGTAGGCAATGACGCGGTCGTGGCATCGTTGACGTTGGCAAAAAATGGCACCGATTCCATGACCAATGGCATCAGTGCTGACTTCTCTTGAAGCACTCTGGTCGAAGTGCGCAAGAAGAAATGGAGATGTAAGGAGAGAGATAAGCTTCGAGAAGGCAGTTGCTTGTTCAGGTCCCCAAGAAAATGAAGCATCTGCCTTCGGAAAAGCAGAGGACGAGTGACCTCTGAAAAATTGTGCATGAAGCGGCGGAAGTATCAGAACAGGCCCACGAAGCTCCGGACATATTTAGCACATGTTGGAACGGGAAACTTCTGTACAGCACGAGCTTTTCCCGGGTCTGGGCGCACACCAGATGAATGAACAATATGACTGAGGATAGTAATTTAGCGCCATCTGAAGTGACATCTAGAGGAATCAAGTTGAAGGCCAGCATTGGGAAAAGCAGAAAGAACGACCGAGAGGCAGTCCGGGTGCGTGGCAAATGTAGGAACAAAAACGACGGCGTCATTTAAGTAACAAGTAGAGATGAACCACTTGAGGTTACGAAGGAGTGCGTCCATCATGCATTAAAAAGTAGATGGAGCATCACATAAGACGAATGATATAAAGTTGAACTTGTATAGGTCATCGGGTGTTAAAAGGTGGTTTTTTCCCGGTCCATGTCGTAGACGCAGTCTGCCAGTAAGCGGAACCAAGCTCGATGGAAGAAAAGTACTTCGCACCATGGAGGCAGTCGAGGGCGTGATCAACGCGTGATAGGGGATAAACGTCTTTATTGGTGATCTTGTTGAGGTGCCGGTAATTTACGCAGAAACACCGGCTGGCGTCTTTTTTAACTAGAACGACAGGGGATGCCCAAGCACTTGATGATGGTTCAACGATTCATCGAGAGAGAATCTTCTCGACCTCCGTTTGAATGACTTGTCGTTCGTGCAAGGACCGACGGTATGGTCGCCTGTGAATAGAGTGTGCGTCACCTATGTCAGTATGGTGTGTCGTGAGAGAGGTCTGGCTGAAAGGGCGGCTCAGGTCCGAAATGTCGCTGAACGCGAACAGCAGCTAGTTGGCGTGGTAAGGCGGAAGTTCGGGAGCAATAACGTTTGTGAGGTGAGGAAGAACAGCCGGCAAAGAAGAAGAGCCAACGGGAGACGACGTAATATAAGCCGCCGAGGCTGAAAATAGGCAAACTTGGCAGGAAGACAGCTTACCCAAGGCTATGCCTTGTGGTAGGACGTGGTCACCGATTCCTAAGTTGACGAGCTGAAGGCTGGTAGAGTTGTTCGTGATACTGACTACGGTTTGCTGAAGAGCAACGTGATGAACAAGGAGGACTTCCGCGAGAGGAGACACAACACAGTCACCATAAGGCACAGGTGTAGATGTATAAAGCAGGACTCTGGTCAAGGCTTGTGAGGCGACTCGATAGTGCTCAGCGAAGCAGATCCTGCTGGGAACTTCCTCAGGAGCATCAGGACAGGTAGGTAGGCGGAGCTAAAGTATTCTAAGCCAAGTAAAAAATGGCGACTTCCTCCAATAACTACACTCTTGTAGTCAGTATAGATAAAAAGATAGCCCTGTTGACTTCATGACGCAGGAAATTTAATCCGTAAGGTGATTTATTACAGCTGGCGTTGGAACTGTAATTGCAGTGCAAGTGTGATTCCCTCTGCACGCAGTAGCGTCTTGAGAGGCAACAGGGTGGGAGAGGGAGTGTGTATGCGTGTGCACGTCTTGAGTCTGCATGCGCGTGTAGTGGAGTTTTTGTGTTCGCCCGCGCTTGTGTCGTATTTGAATCTGCGTGCGAACGACCGCGTTTATGCGTCTGCGTGCATACGCGCATTTGTGTATTCGTGCATATCAGCGTACGTGCGTGCGTGCGCACATTTTTCTGTGCGTGTACTTGCGTGGGTGCGTGTATATGTTGGTGGAGGTGAAGATGCCAGTTATCTTTACGTCTTTGTGCTTGAGAAAGAGAGAGAGTGTGGTGAAAATATGTTTGTGTGTATAGGTGTGTGTGAGAAGCTAGCATTTCCGTACTTGTACCTATTTTCGCATACAAATGAAATATCGACGTTAAAATCATGGGCTTTTTACGTGTCAAGCTCACAATCTGATTATGAGGCTCATCGCAATGGGAGACTCCGGAATAATTTCGACTCTTTAACTTGCACCTAAGTCTAAGTATACGGGTGTTTTCGCATTTCGTCCCCATCGAAATGCTGCCGCCGTGGCCGGGATTTGATCCCGTGACCTCCTGCTTAGCAGCCCAACACCACAGACACTAAGCAAGCACGGTGCGGATATAGAGTTTACTTGAATCTCATTTATATCCACAGAGACAAGATTGAATGGCCTGCCTTTATACCATTATCACTTTCTGAAAGCGAAACCGACGCAAAAAGAAAAAAAAAATATTAGGAGCCATTCCACTCTGTGAACATGGATGACTAGCTAAGCTGTAGCACATCACACATGATTGGAAAAGGGGTCTTGTATTTATTTTCACCATTCGGTAATGGTAGTGACGATAGCCCTGTGATTACTGTGATATATACGGGTTGGCCCGGTTACAACCTTAGACAGAATGTTGGCCAAAGTAGAATCTATGCACGACGGTTGTTACTTAATTGAGTTACTTCGATTGGTCTAGCACTTCAAACCAAAGTCATCTTGCACAAGCTGAGTGAACCATTTCTTTTCTGGTTTTGAAATGCCCACATTGAAGCCTCCAATGGTGATCACAAGGGTAGCGTCATCGCGGCTAACCAATGCAAAGTGCGTGGTCATTAACTTCTTAATACCGCAGTTGGGTGTGCCTGAATATATATAGACAGTGGATATCATAATTCCGTCTTTCGTTTGTACAGCACACAACCCCGCAGTCGGTGCCCCTCTCCTCTTACGAGTTAAGGTTGTATGGTAGTATACGTACATTTTCTCTTCTGCATATATGGCAATGCCTTCTGCGCGTGAGGCCATGTGCTATTCCAGTATACCCATCGACGGGAAACAATGCATCTTCATTATTATTATTACTATTATTATTATTATTATTGGCGGAGTACTCGAAGCCTGCTTCACCTCCGCCGCTTGACAGTCCGATACTCCGCAACCTCCGGGATCGGCCGGCATTTTTACTCCCCGACACGACAAATGCATTTCGGGCCAGAGGTACACAGCTTCGCTGTGAAAGTGCCTGTGAAGTCAGTGTTGCTGCCCTGTATTTTCTCTCGATGGCCCTATCACTATCGGCACGGTCCCGCGAGGAGCTGCTAGCGGTTCACGTTCGTTATCTCCCTTGCCTCTTGACGGCGGGAGTTCCAATCGGTCGGCCGAAGTGAAACGTGTCGTCGGCGCGCTCCACAACCACCGAGACTACACGACCTTCACCGACCGCCCTTGACCGCCCTTGCGCGGGCCGCTTTCGCCGGGAGTCATATGGGAAGCGGCTTTCTCGCCGTTTCGCACAGACCGCCTTTTCTTCCCGGGACTTTGTTGCCGCTCCGCGCGCCTCTACAGCTCTGAAGCAGTTCCAACGCGGCTGCCGCTGCAGGGGCCATAGCTGCCTTGGCGTGTTTTCTACACCATGAACCAAGAGCGCCAAGCGACCAGCTCTTCCGAGGCCCATGTTCTAAACCGGCGTGCAAAAGGCCTTCGGCCAATTCACCGGTCCGTTTCGATGGAGCATTTATCTACCTCAACGTCATTTTCCAACGAGCAGGAGACGCACTGGGCAATAGAGAACGCCGGCGCGCGTTCCTCAACAACAACGAAGACGCCCGAGGTGGATACCAAGGGAGTGGCGGCCGATCCCATCGTCGCCAATTTTCCCTCCCAACAGCGAGAGGAGGACACTCCGACCGGGGAAAGGATCCAAGAAGATGCTCCCCCGAACATTTACGACGACAAAACTGACGACGACACAGGTGGCTGTTGGAAGGCAGTCATACATAAGCGACGCATCCGTCAAACCCGCGCTAAGACGCAACCCTTTGAGAACATCCTGGGCTCATAGTAAAATATTTTTGCGCGCACAATTGACAAGGACACAGTGAAGGGGACACACACGAGCGCATGAATTCCTACCAACTCGCCCAACTATCAGTGCTGCAACATCTTGGGCATTCCGGACGCCTCCCAGCCTACCGTACGCAAGCGCATTCGGAATCAGAACCTGCCTCAACTTCCTTTGCACGATGGAAAGATGATTCTGCGACTTTGTCTCGATAAGTGGACGCGCCCAGAACTCGCCAGTGCTCTATGGAGTGCAGGCGGCTTGACCACCGATGATCGTCAGGACATCATATTCCGACTGCGACCTGAGCAGAACTTGGCAATCATCAGCACACCCAAGTCAGACGTAGCCGACGCATTGTACAAGGTGAGTGAGCTGAACCTTGGTCAGCGGGTCTATCCCATCACGACATATTTTGCGGCCCCAGACAACTCATGCAAGGGAATTGTTCCTGGCCTTTTGCCCGGGACACCGTCTTCCAAGCTAGTGGATGAGCTTGTGGCTCCTAGAACTCAAATACTTCAAGCACCACTGATCGGTCAAACCAACGTTGCGTTGGTAACATTTCAAGGTCTTAAAGTGCCTTGCTACGTGCGTTTATATGGTGCAGAACTCCGCTGCTACCCCCCTCGACCCCGCCAACTGGTTTGCAAGATATTGCTACGGCATGAGCCGGGCGAGAAGAAGAGGAAGAAGAAGTGAGCTGGTGCAGCCTCAGGACGCCATCTTGACTTTACCATCCATCTCGTCCCTTGAATAAAGCCGGTTTAACATTAACCGTAACAGTTTTGTGGTGGAGGTGCGGGGTACTTCGACCAAGACGACGGAGCTGCTGCAGCAAGTGCCACGCCGGAGCCGACGCCTCGCTCGACTGCCTCCAACACCGCTTGAGATCCCGATGTCCCACAGCAGCGACGAACAGCCTTCTCTGGCAGCTCCAGTGCGAACAACCGGCGCCTGGATGCATCAGATGGAGCCCCGCCCTTTCTCTGGAAAATTCCGCGAAGACGTGGAGGAATGGCTCACCCACTACAAGCGTGTGAGCAAGTACAACGGCTGGAACTCCACGACTCAGCTCGACAATGTGGTTCTGTTCCTCACAGACACGGCGCTAGTGTGGTTCGAGAACCATGAAGATACGTTCACAACGTGGGACAGCTTCGTTACTCACCTCACAGAGTGCTTTGGCGATTCCACCACGAAACGGAAGCGGGCGGAGCAGACATTGCTTCAGCGCGCTCAAGTCCCAGGTGAGACCTGTACTACGTACATAGAGGCGATCCTGAAGCTTTGCAAGACTGTCAATCCTCGAATGTCCGAAGAGGACAAGGTCGGACACCTTCTCAAAGGCATAGCCGAGGATGTTTACAATTATTTAATCGGAAAGGAGAGTCTCGCCTCGGTCGCCGACCTCATCAAGCATTGCCGCACATTTGAGGCCTTGAAGCTGCGCCGTATCACGCCAAAGTTTGGCAGGCTAGCAAATGTCACAACGGTGGCAAGCGTTGACGAAAACGACAACTACAGCTTTCAATTTGACCTTGCGGCAACTATAAGGCAAATTGTCCGCGAAGAACTTGAACGACACACCAAAGGGGCGGATGTCGAACAGCTTGGTTGCGCTTCCAACCAACCTCAAGAACATGCATCTGCTGTGTCAGCATTGTCTGTCATGCCAGGCGTTGCAGACTGTCGAGGTGATCAGCTGCGACAGCACCGACGTACCTTTCCCGACGACATGACGCACGATCAACGAACTCGTCGAGCTACCACCACGAATCGGAATTCGGAAGATCGCGTTTATTATTCGCAGCGTCCCAGGGTTGACTCCGAGGCATACAACGTCGGTCGCGCATCTCCTGTATGTTACAGCTGTGGCGCCTCAGGACACATTGCTCGTTTTTGTCGCCGGCGCCGACAGACAACAACATATGGCCCACCACCAACTTGGCCTAATTTTGGACGTGATAGTTATGACGACCGTTGGCCGATAGACCCTGCAAACACCACAGGCGCGCCACCTCGGAATACCTTCCGTCAGTATAGTAGAAGGAGTGGCTCGCCAGCTTCTGACCGCAGCCTGACGCCCCCAACCAGTCGCCAACGCCGTTCACCGTCACCACGGCGACGTGCTACGTCTCCACCGCCGTCGGGAAACTAGCCGGCGCGGCCGATGGAGGTAAGGTCGCCGGACAGTCTGTGTATCTGCGAAATACTCCTCTGCCTATTACGATGGTGAAGAACAAAGTGCGTGTGTTAATTGATAGGATACCTGCAACAGCATTAGTGGATACTGGTGCTACCGTTTCCGTCATGAGTGTGACTTTCAAAGAGAGGCTGGGTAGGAAAGTTATGTTCCCGTGGAATGATGGTGTGACGTTTCGTGGTGTCAGCGGAGAGTGCCTAGTTCCCCTTGGTATTTGTGTTGCAAGTGTTTTATTCGGAGGAGAAGATCTTAAAACAGAATTTCTCGTACTACCGCGATGCACTCATGATGTTATTCTCGGGATTGACTTTCTTCAGGATTGTGGTGCATCCGTTAACTGTGGCACAGGCGAAATTACTTTGAATAGCGCGCTTCTCGCCACCCTTGCCGACACATCCTTACCAGTGAAAAACTATTGTGTTGTTTCGAACGATTTGCTGCTACCGCCTTGGTCGCTGTCACGTATCCCTGTCAATTTCGCTGCTGCCGACCTTTCATCGTTTGATGCGCAAGTCCAGCCACTTACGTCGAGCTGCGCAAAGAAAGATGTACTTGTACCACGCTCTGTCGTGAGAGTAGTGAATGGCGCCTCAAATTTATGGGCTTTCAATTGTTCTTGCGTCCCTGCCGTTCTCCCGCGTGATATGAAGCTTGCTGAATTTGACGAGATTACTTACAGCTCCATTACAGTTCTAAGCGAGGAGGAGCAGTCTCATACTAGCGATCCCCAAAGAAGCATTTCTGAAGAGCAGATCCTACGAATGATCAACAAGGCACTGCCCTCACATGAGCGCCGCGCTCTCGCACAAGTTTTGTGGGCACATCTTTCTGTGTTCGATTTCACACAAGGCGACAAGCAGGCTTCACTCCCGCGTTCTCGTGCTCGCCACAGAATTGACACCGGATCTGCGCACCCCATTCGGCAAAAGCCTTACCGCGTTTCTTCAGCAGAGAGGACAGTTATTGCTGAACAGGTGAAAGACATGCTGCGTAAAAGTGTTGTCCAAGAGTCTTCTAGTCCGTGGGCAGCACCAGTAATCTTAGTAAAAAAGAAGGATGGATCGTGGCGGTTTTGCGTTGATTACAGGAAACTGAATGCGGTCACCAAAAAGGATGTGTATCCGCTTCCTAGAATTGATGATGTCATCGACTGTCTACATTCCGCTGCCTACTTTTCATCACTGGATTTGCGATCGGGGTATTGGCAGATACCCATGCACCCAGACGATAAGGAGAAAACGGCCTTCGTGACACCAGACGGTCTTTATGAATTTAACGTTATGCCGTTCGGCCTTTGTAACGCGCCAGCAACATTCGAACGATTCATGGATACTATCCTCCGAGGACTTAAATGGGAAATTTGTTTGTGCTACCTCGATGATGTGGTTATTTTTGGCAGCACATTGAGTGAACATAACAGCCGTCTCAATCTTGTTCTGGATTGTGTCAAACAAGCCGGCTTGATCCTAAATTCCAAGAAATGTCGTTTTGGAGAAACCGAGACGTTAGTACTTGGGCATCTGGTCGACAAAAACGGTGTGAGGCCAGATCCACGGAAGATTGAGGCAGTCAGCTCCTTCGAAGCACCGAAGTCAGTGCGGGAGTTGAGGAGTTTCTTGGGCCTGTGCTCGTATTTTCGGCGCTTCGTCCCAAGATTCGCCGACGTGGTGTACCCCCTAACATGTCTTCTCCAAAAAGCCGTCCCTTTCAACTGGACAAAGGCTTGCGACGACGCGTTCCGTCAGCTAAAATTTCTACTAACATCAGGGCCCATATTGCGTCACTTCGATGCATGCGCACCTACGGAAGTGCACGCTGATGCCAGTGGCATCGGCATCGGCGCCGTACTTGTGCAACGTCATCAAGGAGCTGAACACGTTGTGGCTTATGCTAGTCGCTCTTTGACTAAGGCGGAACGCAATTACACTGTGACCGAGCAAGAATGCTTGGCAGCTGTTTTCGCTGTCCACAAATTTCGACCTTATATCTACGGACGCCCGTTCACTATCATTACTGACCACCACGCGTTGTGCTGGTTGGTGAATCTCCGTGACCCGAGTGGACGACTGGCACGTTGGGCTCTTCGACTGCAGGAGTACGACTTCGTTATTTCCTACAAGTCCGGGCGTCGCCACGCAGATGCGGACTGTCTCTCCCGCCTTCCTCTGACGACGACGGAGTGTGACGAAGACAATTTTGATGACTGTTTTGCTCCCATTTCTTCTACATTCCCAGACTCGATGACTTTCAAAGCAGAGCAGGAAAATGATATTGGTTTGGAACCTCTATTTGTGGCCGCATCGCGTCCTGGAGCCACCGGTCGATTTTGTGTCCGTGACGGCCTGCTTTACAAGACCAATTATTCGGTTAAAGGCGCACGCTTCCTTCTGGTGGTGCCGCAGAGTCTGCGAACGGACATACTGAGAGCCATGCACAACGATGTGACCTCTGGCCATCTAGGATTCATAAGAACTTTGAACCGGACACAGGAGCGTTTTTACTGGCCCAGAATGCGGGACACGGTCAAGCACTACGTCGCCAGTTGCGAACAATGTCAACGCTACAAGCGCCCTACGACCGCTCCGCCAGGTCTTCTCCAACCTCTGCCGCCGCCTCGCCTGCCATTTGAACAAGTGGGTATCGATCTTCTGGGCCCATTTCCCCGATCATCTAACGACAACCGATGGGTGATCGTATGTGTCGACCATCTGACCCGTTACGCGGAAACGGCGGCCGTGCCATCTTCAACAGCTGCGTCCGTTGCAACGTTTTTGCTTCGATTCATTATTCTTCGACATGGTCCCCCCCGTGTGATCATTAGCGATCGCGGTCGTCAGTTCGTTGCGGACGCCGTAGAAGAACTGCTTCGTCTCTGCAGTTCGCAATTCCGTCATTCAACGCCTTATCACCCTCAGACAAATGGACTTGTAGAACGTACGAACAGAACTCTAACTAACATGCTGGCCATGTACGTATCTTCCGATCACAAGGACTGGGATGACGTACTCCCCTTCATCACCTATGCGTATAATACTGCAAAGCATGAGACGACCGATTACAGTCCTTTTTATCTCCTTTACGCACGTTCACCGCTAAGCTGCATTGACACTATACTACCGTTTGACTTTCACAGCGAGTACTCTGTTGCCAAGACGCTTTGTCTTGCCGAAGAAGCCCGGCGTATTGCTCGTCTTCGTACTGTGGCATCGCAAGACCGATCGAAAGAGCGCTATGACAGCCGACACCAGTCTGTCTCGTACGCCAAAGGAGACTTTGTGTGGTTGTGGACTCCTCAACGTAAACGTGGCTTATGCGAAAAGTTTTTACCTCAGTACACGGGCCCATTCGTCATCGTAGATCGCTTGAGTGACTTGACGTACGTAGTGGCACGCTTGACGTCGACTGGTCGTCGGTCTAGCCGGACCCAGTTAGTACATGTTGCCCGTCTTAAGCGGTTTCACCCTACGCTTTCCGAGTGATTTGGACTTGCCCAGCGGGCTTCGTCTGGCAACCGGGGATTGCTACGGCATGAGCCGGGCGAGAAGAAGAGGAAGAAGAAGTGAGCTGGTGCAGCCTCAGGACGCCATCTTGACTTTACCATCCATCTCGTCCCTTGAATAAAGCCGGTTTAACATTAACCGTAACAATATGTTACAAGGTCGGCCATTGGGCTGATTACTGTCCTACGCCGCACGTGGTCATTTGCGCGACATGCGGGACTGACAACCCCTCCCCGTCACATCCGTGCACCCCACACTGCAGATCGTGTGACGGGACCCACCCTATAGCGGATCCAAATTGCCCGCGGCGTGCTAGGCAGACACTGAACAAAGCTTGGGTTAGGAAAGCTCTCGAGAAAGAGCAGCGTGAACTCCAACCCTCCAGCGACCCGACCACTACCACAGATACGGCGGAGACCCGAACGTCGCGCGCCCCAACGAAGGAGACCAGAACAGTCTGGTCGGAGACCCGTTCGAGATCCCGTCGCAAGTTCAAGTCCCGGTCCCGATGCCGCGAGGCATCGTTGCGCCTCCCAGAGAAGCGCCCTCCTTCCCCATCTTCCGAACAACCCTACAAGAAGGCCCTGCAGACCAACCCCCAGCCAAGGTGACCCTGGTCCCTTCAGGGGTGCAGCGGACCCCGGAGAAGAAAACAGCAATGGAGGCGCCTCGGGAGGTAGATCGGGCGGAGGGTCCCCCACAGCTCGCGCCGCCCCGTAAATCTCTCCCTACCCCTTCCCCTATTGCGAATTCGTTACCAAATCCCGATCCTCTAATAGAAATAGCCCGCCTACGTCGTGACATGGAGGCGCGCTGTGAGCGCCTGCAAAAACAAATGGACGCGCTGGTGGCAGACATGAGCACTAGTATGCAGGCGGCTCTGGACAGGATAGAACGCCAAATGGAGGTCCTTCAAATAGGGATTACGGAGCAAGTGAAATCATGTATAGAGTGCACTTTCGCACGTATGCAAGTTCCTGAGCTTAGCGGTAACAACGAATGCGCGCTTTCCGACCAAGGCTCTCGGCCGCAACCTTCAAATGTGGGCACCCGGCGCCCGCATCCCTATGCACGACCGCCTGCTCCTCTCGCGATGATGATGACGCCGCTTAACTAGTGGTGTGGCAGTGGAATTGCAGGGGATTGCGCCGAAAACGAGGTTCCCTACAGCATTATATCGCCACATCCACGAACCCTCCCGATGTCATCCTCTTACAGGAAGTCAATTGCACCCCTTCTTTACCTGGCTACAGCACGCTCTCGGGTGTCTCTCCTCATGTGGGAGCCTCAGTTTCGAAACATGTTACACGTCGCGTGCATACAACTAACACTGACATTCCTCACCAAATATTGGAAATAATTACGCTAGGTAAACGCAGCGAGAGTCTGTTTATACTCAATGAATACAGTTCCCCCCGTTCGCGAATGCACTGTTTTCAGCACCTACTAACAGAATTTGGTAAGTTTGGACGGCTTTGTGTGGTGGCCGGCGACTTTAACGCTCCGCATACTGCATGGGGTTACGTTAAATCGCAAGCTAAAGGGACCCGCTTATGGAAAGCCATCTGTAACATGATATACACACTGCTCACCGACCTAGAGCACCCCACTCGGATGGGCAACAGCGTATCTCGTGACACCTGCCCTGACCTTACCTTCGTGCGCAATACTAGCCTAGTCGTTGCGCACGGGCCTTCAGAGGAGCACCTTGGTAGTGACCACTACATTGCAGCGACCACCTTGTCATTAAGGGGTGCGCGCAGGCCCGACCGAAATGTGCGTATAACGGATTGGGTGAAATTCAGGGAACGTCGCCAGGACCCACCTGAGCGCAAAGGGTACGAACGGTGGCTTTACTCTCTCGCACAAGATCTAGAGGCCACCACGAGCACACTGCGCACCACAACCGGGACACCAGACATAGACCCGCATTTACTTCATCTTTGGAACGCCCGCAGAGGGTTGACAGGACGATGGAAACGACAACGCCTCAACCGCAAACTTGGGAAAGGCACAGATCAAATTACACGGGAATCTCAGGAGTATGCAGAGATCCTTACGAGGAATAACTGGCGAGGATTTTGCGATCGCCTCTCAGGCACATTGAGCACAGTGAAAACGTGTTCGATTCTTCGCTCACTCACAGATCACACCACAACACAGGGAAAACCATTTCAACAGCTGCACATCCTAATGCACGAGTACAGGGACGATGTCTCGACACTGCTCAGAGAGCTAGAGAAGCATTTCATACCCACAGGCCCGCCACCGCAGTACCCTGACTATCCTTATGTAGGCGAGGCGAACGAATTGCTTGATGCAGACATCCCATCGGACGAGGTGCTGGTGGTCCTACAAGACCTACGCCGCAACACGGCACCGGGAGCTGACCACATCCGATTCGCCACCCTTCGTAACCTCAGTGACGCGGATATTGACCTCCTCACCCATATCTTCAATTATTGCTGTCGCAAGGGCATGCTTCCCCAAGCATGGCGACACGCCGACATCACACTGATCCCCAAACCGAGCAAGCCTGTTAAGGTTGAGAACTTACGACCCATCTCCCTAACATCCTGCATTGATAACCTAATGGAGCATGTACTCTTGCGGCGTCTTCAGCCCTTTCTCGAAGAAAAATCATTCTTTTCTAACTCTCAATTCGGATATCGGGCTCATCTGTCTGCCAAAGATGTGATTTTACAATTCCGGGAGGAAGTCATAGGACCTCCGTCGTCCGCCCAAGTGAGAGCACTCATCGTCTTAGATCTAAAAGGGGCATTCGATAGTGTTGAACATGACCTCATCCTTCGCAATGTTGCACATTCACACTGTGGAATTCGTATGTACAACTATATCCCCGCATTTCTTCGAGATCGCACAGCCACCGTTGGAATGGGACCGCATTGATCCGGTACGATTCGCCTTGTAGGACGTGGGACACCCCAGGGCTCCGTTCTTTCCCCTACTCTATTCAATATCGCGCTCGCAGGGCTCCCCCGACTACTCGACCAGATCCCTGATGTCGCCCACGCTATTTATGCGGACGACATTACCATCTGGTCGACACAGGGTTCCGACGGAGCCATCCAGGACCGACTGCAGCAAGCAGTCGATACAGTTTCCGAGTACGCGAGAAAATGCGGCTTAAGATGTGCTGCTCCGGAAAAGTCGGAGCTCATAATCATTCGCCCCTGGAGCCGTTCCTCTACTCCCCCTATCACTGTGCACGTGGACGGCACACCGATACCACAGGTTAATCGTGCTCGTATCCTCAAGGCGCCAATACACTCCGACGTAACGCGCGCGCGCGCGCGCGCTCGTCATGGCGACGTTACGTTGGCGAAAACACGGCCCCCTACAGTCCGGCGGCATCTGGCGCCGACGCGGCCGGCGGCATTCGGCGCGCTCGGACGTCGTCCGGCGCCGAATGCATCCGACTGCATTTCGCGCCGACCTCGCCGAGCAAGTTAGAGCCTAGCGCCCTCTCTCGTCGAGGTAGAGACTCGCTACTCGGCAGGCTGAGCCAGAACGAGATGGCCTCTTCGCAAGAAAGCGTGCCCGACCCATGCGGCTCCGAAATCGAAAGGTTTCTGGAGGCCGTCCAGCAACATCCTTTTGTCTACGATACCAAAAGAACGGACTACAGGGATGCGGAGCGGGAAAACAACGCGTGGGAGCAGATACGCATGTACTCCGGCCTCTCAACACGAGCGTCGATGCTACTACGCACGTGTGTATATACGTCTCCGGACATGCTATACACTCAGCGCCTGTTTGTTTGTCTTGTTTTCCCTGTTTCAGTCGAAGAGTGCCTGAAACTATGGAAGCGGCTGAGGGACCGCCATACTCTTGAATTGAAAGCTATTGAAGCTACGAAAAGGACTGGCAGCGGCTACGTGTCTGTGTTATGTAGAAAGAGAGACCTGTTAAAGCGGGAGACACACGGTCCGATTCGGTGTCCGATCCGGCGTCCGACGAGCCGGAACGGCAGCCGGAATCGAGGTGTTTTGCCGTGCCGAAGCGCCGGATCGGACGTCCGGCAAACCGGGCGGATTTTCATCGTCCGACGCGACCGGCGACCGCACCGTCGTCTGGCCACAGCCAATGACAGCGCGGCTGGCATGTGACGTTCTCCGATGTTCCCTCCACGGAGGCGGCGCTGGCTGGCCGGTTTTTCGCAGTCTTCTTTTTTTCCTTTCCTGCTGCAGTTTGTTTCCGACAAGAAATAGTTACCAGTTCAGTGAAATTATCTCGAACGTGTGCCTGTTATGCAAAGCAGCGCCTAGTACACTAGCACTAAGCTACTGGCGAGATCGGGAGCCGCGACGCGAGAGCATTTCGCGGGCAGACATCCCACACCGACCGTCTGAGCGACGCTGTCCGCTTCGCTTGCACGTTTGCCCTTCGCAACGACTGCGTCGAGTAAACCAATTGTATTTAATTACGCGCTACCTAAGTGTACAGTGTTAATTGTTTTGGCAAACCTAAGCGCTCTTCGACGAGCTCGGGTTGGATCGTAAGCGTCGTCTGCCTAGCTAGGCCTACCGGCCCTATCGCTGGCTGTTAGCGGAGTCGTAAGTGGACAACGCGCCGTCGTGAAGTGTTCTGTCACTTGCAGGGGCATGATTTTATTGACAGTGTTCGTGTAAAGCGAAGCAGTGTTGTGCAGAGTTGTTTATATTGCGTTTCTCGACGTGGCTATGAAGTCGAGCTGGAGGGCTGGATCTGGGCGGAGCTTACGCGCCGCTCAATCTTTCGGATGCACGCACCGTGTGCCCCGAATCGTCGTATGCCGCACGTCGGATCGGACGCCGAATCGTACCGTGTGTCTCCTGCTTAATGTTTCGCCTTGCGGAATGTGCCTGCGTCCGTGCCATCGCCGAGCAACAGTCCGGTCCGCGGAGGCAATCGCTACCGACAGAGAAAGCGCGCGAAAAGATTTGTTTCGATATTCCACGACAGGCGGCACGGAGCGGCGTGGTGTTCTGCGCATGCGCTACTCCAGCTGCGGCAGGTGCGCGGAGTTGTAGTGTAGGGGGACGGATCTAAGCCTGACGCGGCGTAGCCGACCTGGCGTGACGTAGCGCAACCACCGCGCGCGCGCGTCGGGTCACGTCGAAGTGTATTGGCGCCTTCAGCCTACACGTCCCAGCGGATGGCAGGTAAAACTACGCTGTTTCCCTTCTATCCAGACAGATTGAGCAAATTCTCGCCATGATCCGGAGGGTCTCCAGCAGGCGCTCGGGCCATACTATACTATCTACTATACATACTATCTCACATTTCAGCGGTTGACCCATGCGCAACAACTTCGCATAGACGCAATGATTCTCAAAGTAACGAAGCTGGCCCATGGCCTCCCGAACTATACTTCCACACACCGTCTCCTTAACTAAGGGACACATAACACACTAGGCGAGCTGCTAGAGGCACATTGGGTCAGCCATCGCCAGCGCCTCCTACTCACTCCTACTGGCCGCCATCTTCTCACACGGCTAGGATACTCTGGCCCACCCATTGAGTCTGAAACCCGTCCAACGATCTTCTCGTCAGCGATACGCCAAGCACTAAGTATTCATCCACTGCCACGTAATATGCACCCAGAGCATGACAAAGGGCGGCGCAAAGCGCGTGTACGATACATTGGCCGCATGCTTGCAAACATCCCGGAAACACATACTTTATACACGGACAGATCACGCACTCAAGAGGGCTATACCTCGGTAGTTTTGGATGGCACCGAATCCCTGAGAGACTCTGCTGCAATGCGCGGAACAAATGCCACTTACGGAGAAATTCTCGGTGTTGCTCTTGCAATTCGATACGCCATCCGTATTCCCGAGGAAGTGTATATATTGACGGACACGCATCAGGCATGCCGGGCGTTCCTATCAGGACATGGCATCCCGAGAGCGGCGCACGAAATCCTCAAACAGATACCGCAAAATACACCAACCACACCTCACCGCATCCACTTACTCTGGACCCCTGGTCATACCTCGCTGCCGGGTAACGAACGCACACATACGGTTGCCCGAGAAATTTCCTTCCGGGCGACGCGGCGTGGTGAGGCGACTAGTTCAGAGCGGGGGGATCCCTTGCTCCGTTACAAAGACATACTCCGTCATTATACGCGCATTCGTCGCACCCACGCCGCACCACCGCCGTCCTTCTCGCGGGAGGAAGCAGTGGCATTACGCCAGTTACAAACCGCAACTTTTCCAAATCTTGTCTCTCTCAATAAATTCTACCCACACTGTTATGCAGATCGTAGCCCTGGCTGTGGCAGCTCGCCCACAATCTTCCACGTCACGATTGAGTGCACTGCAAACCTCTTTCTTCCCTTGCCAACTCTCCTTTACTCCCTACGCAACAAAGAGCTGTGGGACGATGCCCTCCGCGACGGACCTCCCGAGGTCTTCCGAGCTGTGATACAACGGGCTCGAAACATCGCTGGAATCATCTTAGGTGCCCTGGACTGAGGGTTCCTCCCACACTGCTCTCGCCATTCAAATATTATTAAAAATGATGTTTTACACTCTCTTGACAGCGGTGACGCGCTAAATCTGCACCATCATTGCGTCGTGCATCCCTCCTTCAACCAGGGAAGTTTCGGCGGCACACGTTCGCTGTTGTATTGACATTAAAGCTTTAAACTGCTCGATTTCGAAAAAAAAACGAATATACATCGAAAGTGGATTAGCCGCAAGGAATGTACAGTACTCACAGAGTGATGCCATTGATCACATTATTACAAAAGACTGGGCTCGGTCAGGTCGCCCTTATAAACGTTCTTTTTCAGCATCAATTATGCTTTCAAAGAGGTTACTTGAAAAAGAGTCGTGCAATACAGAAGCATGTTTAATAATTATTCGCTCAGCTAGATAATCTCGAGGACTGGCTCCAAGCTACTCATGTCCGTTAGCTGGCTAAAATCAATTATTGACAATTTAATTATCGTACCTTCGTTTATTATGCAAATAACTAATCAACTTACTCCGTATCTAGAGGCTAGGAATTTCAACACTCGAATGATAACAATAATGTCAGCAAGATTTATATTGCTCTAATAAAGCTTGGCACTGTTAAAAAATAACTGCCTGGATATTCATGGGGCAGTAAGCTTCTTAAAAAGCAAATGCGATTGCTTCGACGGGTTTTCTTGGCGCAATTCAAGTTCATAAACTTAAGCACACGCGCCCAACAGTACACTTCTGCTTTTACGACGGACTCTCCTACGTTATACAATCAGTACTTCAGTGCTACGGTATATCACGCAACGTGTGCGAGAACATTGTGCGCGCTCCCGTTTACATATGTGAGCGTTGGTGGCATCCGGCTCGGTTTTCTGGCGTCAATAAGGAGAAAAACAGCTGCCGGGCGGAAAGCAATGGTTAATTTTTTTTAGTACATTCTATCAAATAGAGTAGCGCGCACGTGTGTGTTAGAACAAAAAGTACTGAAGTATTGGGGTGAGTTCTTTGCGGAATATATTTTAACTGTCTATTGTTAACACATAAAAAAATACCGGATTATTTTTAGAATTAATGTTGATATACATTGCGGTCTCCTCGCGATGCTCACGCGGCGCGCACGCTCCGATTCCGCGCGCCGGACGACCACCGCGGGTTCGAGCACTCCGAGCCGCCATGCGTGCAGGGCACCGCGTCCGCGCCTGCTCCGGTCCCCTCCGTGTGCCGCCGCGCAGCTGCGCGCGTATGCGCCCCGCCGGCCCCAGCTTAGGGGAAGGCGACACCACGCGCGCAGCAAGGGAGACCCTAGGCAAAGCTCTCGAGAAGCCAGAAAGTACATTTATTAAACTGGGACTCAATACAAACACACGTTTTAACATCACGTCCGAATATGAAGCTAATTAAGACGCAAAACATGGCCAAATGGTCGCCGGTGGCCACTAACAGCGCACCGCGACAGAGAGAGAACAAAGAAACGAGGAACAAAGAACAAAGAACCCCAGCAGTAAGAAGTTGCCTATCCTTTGGTCAGCGCCTGCCATCGCGCGCCCCACAGCAGAGAAAAGGGAAATAGAAAGAAACGACAGACGAACAGACGGGGGCTCGATCGGCAGACGCTGCCTCAGGACATCGAGACGACGGAAGAGTGCGCGCGCGCCCGCCGAGGCCGGGACCCAGACGAGCCGAAGTAACCATCGGCCGGCGGCGGACAAAGGGGGCCGCCGCCGGCAGAGAGGAACACGTACGCACCTTCCGACGCCCCGATGTCGTCTCTTCGGGCCCCGTCCTGCGCTCGCTTAGCCGGAGCGCACGCAAGCAGGGCCCGAATCCCGCCAAAATGTCAGCCAATGGGGAAAGCCTGTTGACCTTCCCGTGGGCGGGATGACAGCAGAGCGACAGTGTTTTATGACCCACTGCCACCCCGTCCAGGCAAGGAGGAGAGGGACACCGAGCCCCCGGCAACACAACGCAATGGCTCCACACAACCACCTCGAGAGCCCGCGGTGATGCTTGTCCGCTAGTGGCAGAATGTCGTCATCATACACCAGTCCGGGGATCTTCTGTTGCGCGATTTGTTGGGCCGGATCAGTGTGGCATCGCAAGGGATATGTCTGCAACACGGAACGCGTAAACCGCTCCCTTTTCGATACCCACGCATACACATTGAAATCACCGACAACGACAATAGAGGTAGTGTCATCGCAGCTAATTCACGCAAAGTGAGTAGCCGTGAAACTTACGGGACTATGAGTCATTGCATATTTTGCTTGCTTACTGGGGTATGAGCCATTGATGATGACATTTTTTGACGTGCTGTTTTGTACGTTGTTTGCGTGATTAGAAAGAATTTAAGCACTGTTCGCTTGACTTTGCTGAGGGCTTGTAGCCTCTGTCTTACGGAGCTATGAGGCATTGCATTTTTTGTTTGATTGGGAGTTTTCGTGTTGCTGTACAATTTTCTCACTGACACTTTTCACCCAATTATAATATTTGAGAAGTTGATTAATTAGTTAGGACTAGTTATTTAATTAAGCCGAATAAAAAGTAATCTGAGTATCTCCAAGCGATGGCAAATAACATTACCTTGAGTCTGTTCAGCTACGTTGTATTTGCATATTTTTAATGTTTGGCTCAAGTTACGTGGGACACCCTGTATATACGCATAGGTATATACATTGTTTGACTATGCGTACGACTTGCTGTTGAATTGACACCATGTAATTATTGGTCCTTTCATTAAAGATCATAAGTCCCGATTTCTCTGTGCTAAACTTAAGGTCTAGGTTTGTCTCTGCCTTGCCACAAATATTCGCAAATGTCTAAATCACACACGTTGTCCGCTAGTGGCAGAATGTCGTCATCATACATCAGTCCGGGGATCATCTGTTGCGCGATTTGTCTATTACTGATGAAAGATATATCAGACCCTAATTAACTGTATTCCAGTCGCCCCCCCCACCCCCCTACAACAGTGCCACTTTGAAGTGATCGCGCATCGCGACAAGCTTGGAGAGGCCGGTTTTCACGCCTACCATTTCTAGCCACCCTAAAGCTGTGACCTAGGCGTTGCGCCGCTAAGCCAGGGGGTGTGGGTTGGAATGCCAGCCGAGGCGGGCGCATTTCCACGGCGACGAAATGCAATAAGTGTAGCGTACCGTGCATTGTGTGGAAGTTGAAAGAACGCCCAGGTAGTCAAAATTAATCGGGAGTCTGCCACTACGACGTCCCTGATAATTATATCGTCGTTTCTGCTTGTAAAACCGAAGGATTTATTATAATTCACCTTAAACAATCAATCTATTCGCAGCAAAGCACTCATCCTAAAATTCCGACATTTTCTGTCCCAACCCAGATCTAATCGGGTCCGCACTGCCCCATCTGTTACGAATTACGGAAAAACATTATCCAATGCTTTCCCCTAGACAGTTGTTAGTAAGGTAAATAGCATTATTTGCCTTTATTCAGCCATTTCGATTCTTTCTGTCCGTCTGTGCGTCCGTCTGTACGTCCGTCTGTACGTCCGTCCGTCCGTCCGTCTGTACGTCCGTCTGTACGTCCGTCTGTCCGTCTGTACGTCCGTCCGTCCGTCCGTCCGTCTGTCTGTCTGTCTGTCTGTCTGTCTGTCTGTCTGTCTGTCTGTCTGTCTGTCTGTCTGTCTGTCTGTCTGTCTGTCTGTCGGTCCGTCCGTCCGTCCGTCCGTCCGTCCGTCCGTCCGTCTGTCTGTCTGTCTGTCTGTCTGTCTGTCTGTCTGTCGGTCCGTCCGTCTGTCTGTCTGTCTGTCTGTCTGTCTGTCTGTCTGTCTGTCTGTCTGTCTGTCTGTCTGTCTGTCTGTCTGTCTGTCTGTAATCTTACGCCGTCCCAGTGGCGGAAGTAGTCTACCTCTGCTAGAGCCCCTAGGTATGTGCTACTTTCATTCCTGATGACGCAAGGAAACCAAGCCTGATGCCACGAATGCTCAGAAATCTATTAGTTAGAGCAAATAATGCTCCCGCACACCTTTTTTGATGTACCGTGGCGCTGAGGCGTTTCTTGTACAATGTAGGAGAATACATTGTAAAGACAGAGGTGTACGGTTGGGTGCATCTGTTCTAAGTTCATCAACTTGAATTGCGTCAAGAAAACTTGTGTGAGTATTCGCACCTGCTTTATTAGGTGCCTACTGCACCATCAATATACAGGCGGTCTTCTTTAACAGCACCAAATATTAAGGAATAGATCAATGTAAATCTTCCTGACATTATTATCATTCGAGTGTTCAGGTAGTAACCTCCGGATACGGAGCAAGTTGAGCAGTTGTGTGCGCAATTTACGAATGTATGTTAATTGTCACTTAAATAATTTTTTTTGGGTGGCTAAAGCAAATTAGCAGTTTGGAGCCTGTCTTCGACATATTGTAGTTGAGCGAATTTATGCTTATTAATCATGCTTCTGTAAGCGCTAAGAACAAATATTTCGTAATTAACCGTTCTCTGAAAGCCTAACTGACGCGGAAAAGGATCGTGGGTAACATCGAATTGACCGCTTCCAGCCTTTCGAGATATTGCGATGAATGGCACGGCTCAGTGAGCATGTTCCACCCAGACGACTGTCGATATTTATTCACATCATTTTTCCGAAGGCAAGCCGTTTAAAGTTGAAATGTCAATGTAGCAACGAACGTGCGCTGCCGAAAGCGTGCTTGGTCACATAAACAATGCACGATTGAATGATAAAGAAGACTGAGCGCGTCATTGCTCTCAAGGCATTGCGCTGCCACCAACGGAAGCAAGATAACGAAGTTGAACTGCTTGGCAGCTTCGTACGGGGCCTTGCCCGCCAAGGGCGGCAATACTGACGTCACAGGCGCTTTTTTTGGCGGTTTCGCTTTCAGAAAGAGATAATGCTACAAATTCAGTGTCATTCGTTCTTGTCGCGGGGATTTAAACACGGGTTTTAATGGTCTCCACATCGCGTTTGTTTACAAGAGTAGGTGTAAGCAGGAAAATGTTAACTCACACCCGAAAAAACAGAAACACCCTCGCACGCACACGCACTCTCTCTCCCTCGCACGAGCACACACTCTCTTCCTCACAAGCACTCACACGCTCTCTCCATCGCACGCACATATAACCATGCGCACACAAACACGCACACTTTTGTCCGCAGGCATGCATGCTGAAAGACGAACACGCACGGTCGCACACGTGCACATTCACACGCCGCCATGCATGCGCCGCAAGCACGCAAGCGCACGCACACATGCACTAACACGCAGATGCAGGCATGCACACACACCGCGAGCACTCACACACGCATATACGCACTCGCGTGCAAGCGTATGCAAATATGGAGGCACTAGCACGCGCACACACTCTCCCCTTACACGCACACACACGCACAGTCTCTCTCTCCCTCGCGCATACGCACGCTCTTTCTCCCTCGCACACACACACACACTTTCTGTCTCCCCCGCACAAAACCCACTCTCCCTCACAACACGTACTCTCTCTCCATCCGTCATACGCACGCACGCACACACACACACATACACACACACTATACGCACGCACAGGCATCCATGCGCACACAAACACGCACACATTTGTTCGCAATCGTGCATGCTGAAATTCTAAAACACGTTGACACGCGTACACATTCACACACGGCCACGCATGCACCGCAAGCGCACGCACACACCGCGAACGCTCACACACGCATACACGCACTCGCGCGCATGCAAACGCAAATACGGAGGCACGCACCCGCACAATCATACACACAGCGCACAGGCCCATACAACCATACCCAGGCGCGCTCAAGACATGCACGCGCATAACCCCTCTGTACCATCTCGGCTGCTTCTCAAAAACCTGCGCGTGCTAACAGGCTGCATAACACTCCCTCCACCATTACCTTGGCCACGGCGGCCGCATTTCGATGGGGGTGAAATGCGAAAACACCCGTGTACTTAGATTTAAGTAGACGCTGTCGGACGGTCCAATGACTCCACGCTTTAGTATGCCACCTACCTGCTCATCAATGACGCGTCATTCTGTCGACGATACGCCGTATGGTCACTGCCGTAGCGGCGAGTGGGAACTGATGTCAATCCGGTGACATACAGTCGTCGTTCGGCCCACAGAAGTGTTATGGCTGTAAAAAGCAGGGCGAAATTTCTCGAGGAGACGGAGAAGGCCATGGCGTTGCTTGTGGTTTAAGCGTTGTCAATGACGTGGCTGAAAACGTCTTCAGGCGATGTGGCAGTTACGGGACTACAGTAGAGGATGTTGACCTCTGACGATCCAATAGAAAGTTCCAACGTTGTAATGGTGTCGTAAGGCTCCCCAGTGCCGAGAGATTCACCGCGAAGCAACTTAATCTGGAATGGGAAGTGGTTGTATACAGGACGATGATTCGCACCAGCTTGAAGGCCAAGCTGCACAGTTGGGAGTGATGAGACGTGGCGATGAAGAAAAGCAGTGGAAGGTGTGAAGAGTACGGTAGAGTCGGAGGCCATGGAACAAGATACAGATGCCAGAACGGATGCGTGCAGAGGTGTTTGGATGTCGTCGGTGAGGGACAACTTGGTGCAGGAAAGCGAAACGTGATCAGATATAGCATTGCCAAGCGAAGAGAAGGCGACTTCTGCACGGCAACAATCAATGATAGCTTGGTGACGGGAGAGAAAATCCCAAATTAATATATAATAATAGTAAAGCATATGAGGTCAACTATTCATAAGCTGGATACCACTGTATCGTACTTGTTAACTAAAACCGACGACTTGGAAATATAGAAATGGTAGGAATAACTTACTTAATTACGGCATAAAGGAAGAGGAAAGGGAAACAGAGACGGAACTGACGGACAAAATAACAAAGGGCATTTTTGGCGAAAAACTGGGAGTTACGATAAAGAGCATGCAAAGATGCCACCGAATAGGTAGGAAATCAAACAGGAATCGTCCTGTCATCATAAATCTACATGACTACCGAGAGAAGACTTCAATATTGAAGGCATGCCTGAAATTGAAAGGTTCAGAATATTCAGTCAGTGAAGACTACTCGAAAATAATTCGTGATGAAAGAAATTATGGGAAAGTGCACCATAGGAAAGGAATAATGGCGCTAAAGTTAAGCTGGTTTTTGAGAAGGTAAGTATTAACGGTGATAGTTTGGATGGTATAATTTAAAAAACAAACGATATAAAATCCCGAAGAACCATCAATGACACCACAATGAGACCAGTCCTGCATTCAACATCTTAGACATAAACTGTCGTAGCGTCGTCAATAAAGCTGTGAAACTTGAGGGCATGCTGTTCCCTCATGACGCAGACGTTGCCATGCTTACGGAGACGTGGTTGAGCAGTGAAATATAGGACAGTGAGTTTGTTCCTAAGGGCTATGAGGTATTTCAGGGTGACCGCGACAGAAGAGGTGTAGGAGTGGCCATTTTGTACAATTCATCAATACAACTTTTTAAAATGCCTGATGCGCAAGATATTGAAGCTGTCTTTTGCAAAGCATACATCAACAAGGCCCGTTTCATCCTTGGCGTTCTTTATAGGCCTCCAAACTCTTCTGTTGCAGTACCTGAGAACTTAATAGAATATATGCACTGCCATGTAAAATCGGATGACTGAATACTACTGGCAGGGGACTTTAATTTACCAAGCGTTGATTGGCACACCTTTTTACTGCACTCTGTTCACAGTGTTGATAACACAATCTTTGATATTATACGGACCTCCACCATGTACAGCTGCTGGCAATCGCTGGGTGATTGTAAGTATAGACCACCTCACGTGGTAGGCAGAAACGGCAGCTCTACCAGATGAGACGGCACGTGACGTTGTCTCCTTCTTGTCTGAACGCTTCGTTCTACGTCACGACGCTTCTCGCGAACTCCTTAGCGACCGAGGCCGCGTTTTTCTCGCCGATGTCATTCAAGAACTTCTCGCTGAATGCTGCGTTATCCACCGCTGTACCACCGCATGTCACCCACAAACAAATATATTGACAGAGCGCATTAACCGAACTATTGGCGACATGCTTTCGATGTATGTCGCCTTGCCGCACCAACCGGGACCTCATCCTTCCCTATGTCACGTACGCCTACAATACGACACCCCAGTTAACGACGGGCTTTTCTCCCTTCTTTCTACTATATGGCTGCGAACCATCGTTTCCCATTGACCCTATTGTTCCTTACCCTCCCGACTTATCAGACGGTACACCGGTTGCCGACGCCGCCCGGTATGCAGAAGAATGTCAGCAACTAGCTCGCTCCCTTACAACACAAGAACAAGTGCTACAGAAATTTCGTCATGACGACGGACCCCACCACCAGTTTTCGCCTGACGCTCTCGTTTGGATGTAGGTGCCTCCTACTTCGACACCGGGTGTCTCCTCCAAGTTTGTATCTCGATACCATGGACCCTACCCGGTTCTACAGGAAACTTCTCCGGTGAACTACGTCATCGAACATGTGACGCCCCCTACAGACCTGCGTCGCTGAGGCAGCAAAACTGTGCGCGTAGATCGGCTCAAGCCGTATCAGGAGCTCTTCGTCCTCACGACGCCTTAGGCCTCCTGTGCGGCTCCGTCTTCAAGCAGGGAAGAAGTTGCAAGGAAGAAGTACGCCGTGCAGAGCTCCGCAGCCGGATCGCTAGCGCTACTGAAGTGGGGCTCGAGCTAGACGCTGTTCCTTGTGTGACTGGATAAGCCTACGCTGTTGCGTCTCCCTGTCGGCGTCCTTCGTGCCGTCCACAGCGGTGTCGGACTTCTTTGCCATAATATTATTACGTAGGAAGACGCAGACGAAAAGCTATTTACAAGTATATTTACAAGGAAATACGCCGCACTTGGCCAAGAGGAGACAGCGCGCGCTAGCCTCTAATCATCGTCGTCGTATTCACCCTGCTCGCCTCTTTGTCATCGCAAATACTGTTCCGTAGCACTACCCCCGGCGGCAAAAGCGCCGTCCCAGAGCGACTAAGCACCGGACTCGGAAGCATTGCAGTAGGCCTTGAGCCTACTGACGTGCACAACATGACTAGATGCCAGCGCAGAGGACGAGGTTGAACGCACAGGAGCAATTTCGTACGTCACAGGCGTCACCTGGCGCAGCACGCGGTAGGGCCCGGTGTATCGCGAAAGGAGCTGCTCTGAAAGTCCGACGTGACGAGATGGCGACCACAGGGCACCGGGCACCGGGCGACCACAGGGCACCGGGCGAAAACTGTATGTTACGGTGCCGGGCGTTGTACTGACGCTGCTGAGCGGTTTGCGAGGCCGTCAGTTGAGTACGGGAAAGCTGGCGTGCACGGTCGGCGAGGGCCATGGCGTCACGTGCATGCTCGCTTGTTGAGATCGCAACAGGAGGAACTGCCGTGTCAAGGGGCAACGTCACTTCGCGACCGTACAGTAGATAAAATTGAGAAAATCCGGCGGTGTCATGCCGGGAAGAATGATATGAAAATGTGACGCAAGCAAGGGCAATGTCGCAGTCGTGGTGGACCTTGGAAACCTACTTGGACAGCATATCGGTAAGAGCCATCTATGGCACCACAGCTTACATACAAGCTGGACCAAGGGGAGACATAGAGGGCCTCCAGGCAGTGACCTTTGAAGACGGCACAACTACCTACATCTCCACGACAACTGCTCAGCAGTTGTTCGGCTCTGATGTGTCGGAGGCTACACTTGGGTTAAAAAGCATTGCTGCTCAGGCTTCAGGTGACAACAATCAAGAAGAGACTGGTGAAAGATATACAAATATTGTTCACATAACAAATAGGGGCTCCAGCATTGGGACACGAGTTGAAAAAGCCTTTATGTGTGCTTTTGAAGGCTGTGGCAAAATGAACATTACACCCCACCACCTCAAGGTGCATAGGCGCACACACTCGGGTGATCGACCGTTCAAGTGCCTGGTGGTCGACTGCAACAAGAGCTTCGTTACTGGCTATCGCCTGAAGAGCCACACATGCGTCCACACAGGCGAGACGCCCTACCGGTGCACACATGATGGCTACACCAAGACTTTCAAGACTTCTAGAGACCTGCAAAAGCATGTTCGCACACATACGGGGGGGGGGGAACGGCCTTTCAAGTGCCCTTTTGAGGATTGCACTCGTGCCCTCACCACCTCAAATATCCGAAAGGTACACATGCGCACACACACTGGCGAGCGACCTTACGTCTGCAAAGAGAACTGCGGACGTTCCTTTGCCAGTGTCACAAACTACAAGAATCACATTTGCATTCACACAGGCGATAAGCCATACGTGTGCTTGGTGGCATCCTGCGGTAAGCGCTTCACTACATGCTCATCCCTGTACAAGCACCATGTGGTGCACACACACAGTAAGCCGTACATGTGCAACCTGTGCGGAAAGAACTACCGGCAGACCTCCACTCTGGTTATGCAGAAACCGACAGCCCACGGCTTGCTCATGGACGACCCCCACCTTGAACTGGGTGTGGAGGAAGAGCTGGAAGCAGACCTGGATGAAGTAGAAACTATCCAAGACGTAGAGGTCATGCATGAGCCAAAGCCAGACGAAGACGCCGTAGGGCGGCGAACATGTCCAGCACGGCTGCCACTACGACAACCTTGGTGGTGCGGCAGGCGGGCTCTGCAGCTGGTGATACCCTGCCGCTCCATCAGATATGTTGCGTAGGAAGCCGCAGACGGAAAGCTATTTAAAAGCATTATCATCATCATCATCATCAATATATACATATATATATATTCCTGCGGAACACTTTTTGCGATGACAAAGAGGCGAGCAGGGTGAAGACGACGACGACGATAAGAGGCTGGCGCGGGCTGTTGCCTCTTGGCCAAGCAACAGCGCGCGCATTCGATCCCATAGATGAGATGAATATATATATATATATATATATATATATATATATATATATATATATATATATATATATATATATATATATATATATATATATATATATATCATCAGCTTAGTTACGCCCACTGCAGGGCAAAGGCCTCTCCCATACTTCTCCAACTACCCCGGTCATGTACTAATTGTGGCCATGTTGTCCCTGCAAACGTCTTAATGTCATCCGCCCACCTAACTTTCTGCCGCCCTCTGCTACGCTTCCCTTCCCTTGGAATCCAGTCCGTAACCCTTAATGGCCATCGGTTATCTTCCCTCCTCATTACATGTCCGGCCCATGCCCCATTTCTTTTTCCTGATTTCAACTAACGTGTCATTTACCCGCGTTTGTTCCCTCACCCAATCTGCTCTTTTCTTATCCCTTAACGTTACACCCACCATTCTTCTTTCCATAGCTCGCTGCGTCATCCTCAATTTCAGCAGAACCCTTTTCGCAAGCCTCCAGGTTTCTGCCCCATATGTGAGTACTGGTAACATACAGCTGTTACACACTTTCCTCTTGAGGGATAGTGGCAACCTGCTGTTCATGATTTGAGAATGCCTTTTCAGTCTCATGATCCGGATCCGTGGTCACTACCTGCCTTAAGTAGATGTATTCCCTTACCACTTCCAGTGCCTCGCTACCTATCGTAAACTGCTGTTCTCTTCCGAGACTGTTCAACATTACTTTAGTTTTCTGCAGATTAATTTTCAGACCCACCCTTCTGCTTTGCCTCTCCAGGTCAGTGAGCATGCATTGCAATTGGTCTCCTGAGTTACTAAGCAAGGCAATATCATCAGCGAATCGCAAGTTGCTAAGGAATTCTCCCCAATTTAACTTTTATCCCCAATTCTTCCCACTCCAGGTCTCTGAATACCTGCTGTAAACATGCTGTGAATAGCATTGGAGAGATCGTATCTCCCTGTCTCACGCCTTTCTTCATTGGGATTTTGTTGCTTTCTTTGTGGAGGACTACGGTGGCTGTGGAGCCGCTATAGATATCTTCCAATATTTTTACATATGGCTCATCTACACCCTGATTCCGTAATGCCTCCATGACTGCTGAGGTTTCGACTGAATCAAATGCTTTCTCGTAACCAATGAAAGCTATATATAAGGGTTGGTTATATTCTGCATATTTCTCTATCACTTGATTGATATTGTGAATATGGTCTATTGTTAAGTAGCCTTTACGGAATCCTGCCTGGTCCTTTGGTTGACAGAGGTCTAAGGTGTTCCTGATTCTATTTGCGATTACCTTAGTAAACACTTTGTAGGCAAAGGACAGTAAGCTGATCGGTCTATAATTTTTCAAGTCTTTGGCGTCCCCTTTCTTATGGATTAGGGTTATGTTAGCGTTCTTCCAAGATTCCGCTACGTTCGAGGTCGCGAGGCATTGTGTATATAGGGCGGCAAATTTTTCTAGGACACTGTTCCCACCATCCTTCAGCAAATCTGCTGTTACCTGATCCTCCCCAGCTGCCTTCCCCCTTTGCATAGCTCCTAAGGCTTTCTTTACTTCTTCTGGCGTTACCTGTGGGATTTCGAATTCCTCTAGGCTATTATCTCTTCCTCTATCGTCGTGGGTGCCACTGGTACTGTGTAAATCTCTATAGAACTCCTCAGCCACTTGAACTATCTCATCCATATTAGTAACGATATTGCTGGCTTTGTCTCTTAACCCACACATCTGATTCTTGCCTATTCCTAGTTTCTTCTTCACTGCGTTTAGGCTTCCTCCGTTCCTGAGAGCCTGTTCAATTCTATCCATTTTATAGTTCCTTATGTCCGCTGTCTTACGCTTGTTGATTAACTTAGAAAGTTCTGCCAGTTCTATTCTAGCTGAAGGGTTAGAGGCTTTCATACATTGGCGTTTCTTGATCAGATCTTTCGTCTCCTGCAATAGCTTACTGGTTTCCTGTCTAACGGCGTTACCACCGACTTCTATTGCGCACTCCTTAATGATGCCCATAAGATTGTCGTTCATTGCTCTTCCTGAGTTAAAGCCGAATACCTGTTCTGTAGCTTGATCCGGAATTCCTCTATTTTCCCTCTTACCGCTAACTCATTGATTGGCTCCTTATGTACCAGTTTCTTCCGTTCCCTCCTCGAGTCAAGGCTAATTGGTGTTCTTACCATCCTGTGGTCACTGCAGCGCACCTTGCCGAGCACGTCTACATCTTCTATGATGCCAGGGTTCGCGCAGAGTATGAAGTCGATTTAATTTCTAGTCTCACCATTCGGGCTCCTCCACGTCCACTTTCGGCTAACCCGCTTGCGGAAAAAGGTATTCATTATCCGCATATTATACTGTTCTGCAAACTCTGCTAATAACTCTCCTCTGCTATTCCTAGAGCCTATGCCATATTCGCCCACTGACTTGTCTCCAGCCTGCTTCTTGCCTACCCTGGCATTGAAGTCGCCCATCAGTATAGTGTATTTTGTATTGACTTTACCCATCGCCAATTCCTCGTCTTCATAAAAGCTTTCGACTTCCTGGTCATCATGACTGCATGTAGGGGCATAGACTTGTACTACCTTCAATTTGTACCTCTTAAGTTTCACAACAAGACCTGCCACCCTCTTGTTAATGCTATAGAATTCCTGTATGTTACCAGCTTTTTCCTTATTAATCAGGAATCCGACTCCTAGTTCTCGTCTCTCCGCTAAGACCCGGTAGCACAGTACATGCCAGCTTTTTAGCACTGTATATGCTTCTTTGATCCTCCTAACCTCACTGAGCCCTATTATATCCCATTTACTCCCCTCTAAATCCTCCAATAACACTGCTAGACTCGCCTCTCTAGATAACGTTCTAACGTTAAACGTTGCCAGGTTCAGATTCCAATGGCGGCCTGTCCGGAGCCAGGTATTCTTAGCACCCTCTGCTGCGTCACAGATCTGACCGCCGCCGTGGTCAGTTGCTTCGCGGCTGCTGGAGACTGAGGGCCGGGGTTTGATTGTTGTATTCATGTAGGAGGTTATGGCCAAGTACTGCACCAGGGCGGCCAATCCTGCTCTGGTGAGGGAGTGCGTTACCGGTTCTGGTCACCGGGATCAGGCCGCACTCCAGGCCTGTTTGTGCGATTTTCTCAACACACGGTTTTTTTGGTATTTTCCGGTGGAGAATTGCGCGGCACCGGGATTTGAACCACGGACCTCTTGCATGGGAGCCGGATACTCTACCGTCCCCGCAGGAGTTAAATTAAAAAATTAAATTATGGGGTTTTACATGAGAAAACCACTTTCTGATTATGAGGCGCGCCGTAGTGGAGGACTCCGGAAATTTCGACCACCTGGGGTTCATTAACATGCACCTAATTCTAAGTACACGGGTGTTTTCGCATTTCGGCCCCATCGGAATGCGGCCGCCGTGGCCGGGATTCGATCCCGTGACCTCGTGCTCAGCAGTCTAACAACATAGCCACTGAGCAACCACGGCGGGTCCCGCAGGAGTTGTACGCCTCATTTAACCTACAGTGGTGCCTTATTTGATCAGTCAAGGTCGACCAATCTGAGCTCGGTTATACCGCACGGATGGCACTCGGCTAGAGGCCCTGGTATTTATGACCTGCACATGTGTGGCCATGCATAATTGAGGATATATAATTTTTTTAGGAGGGTTATCGTACACTGATAAAATAAAAAAAAGACATTAAAAAAAAAGAAAAGAAAGGGGAAGAAAAGGAAGAGAACAGGCGATTTGAACTCGTGACCCTTGGATGTTGCCCGGAGAGATAGCTCAGTCGGTTGGTTCGTGAGGCCCCAGGTTACTTTGAAGCGCCATACCTCCTGCACCGAGCCTCATACTTACGTGAAAAGGGACTGATGTTGTCCGCGATGGTCGAGTGGTTGCAAGGAATACTTTCTTGGAAAAATGGCCTCCCGTGGAGAACAGCGGACTCGAGCGGCTTTAGAGACTACGAAAAGCTTGATCACGTGCTCGGCGAGCGCGTGATCGAATGCGCGCGCTGTTGCTTTGTCTCTGCGTTTAGTAGTTAAGAGAGCTAGTTTAAGAGAGTTAGTTAAGAAAGCTTGGTTAACAAACGATAACACGGTAATCAGCACTCGAATACGACGAGAGAAATTATTGAGACGTGGAAAATTCCCTTGAACTAAGTATGGTTTGCGAGACAAATGCTTGTAAGTATTGAACCTTTTAAAAGATGAGGGGAAATATGCGCTCACCGAGAGGGCAGCGTCTGCACGAGACCACCACCAGGCACCTTATTGAGACGTGGAGGGCTTTGCGGCCGGAACAAAGCCTCCCTTCTCCGCCGGCCAAGAGCAGAAAACGTGCTTTCCGATCGCTCAATGTTGCGCGACCATAGTATAACTCTAGCGTCTAGGAAAAGCTTAAACAGGTGCGAGGGCGGCACGCATAGCGTGGGAAGCTAGCCGCCAGAATAACTATCTGCAGGACTGCTGCTGACGAGGGCGAAATACCTTCGTGTAATTATAATGACCGTAATAGGACTATTTTATTTATTTATTTATTTATTGAGTACCTGCATCTCCTTAGAAGGCATTACAGCAGGGGGGTACATACATATCTACATCAGTTGACACTCATTTCAACACACAAAGCGCAGTAAAACGTTTCATTACATTGTATACCAACAATATTTGACGGGAGAGCATTCCACTCCCTCGTGGTCCTGTAAAAAAATTCATAACGCAAGGTGTCACCCTTAAAAGGAAATTCATGTAGCTTCAAGGCATGGTCTCTTCTACGGGAAATGTACGATGGTAATTCAATATATTGGTTCCTGTCAATGCCTATTTTAGAATAGTAAACACTGTGAAAAAGTTTGAGTCTGAGGCACTTTCTTCTATCCTTTAGATCTTACCAATAAAGTCTGCGCTTGCCTTCGGTAATACTGAGGTTTTTGCCGTAATTATCAAGAACGAATCGAACCGCCCTATTCTGAATTCTTTCAAGTAAATCGACTAACTGACACGTATAAGGATCCCAGCAGATGCAAGCGTACTCAAGTACCGAACGTACGTGAGTAAAATGCAGCTGTTCTTTCAATTTACTAGGTAACTGGCCAATATTTCGACGGAGGAAGCCCATTTTTCGTGCCGCCTTCTTTCTTACCTCCTGTTCATGTCTGTTCCACCTTAAATCCGAGGTAAAGCAAGCTCCCAAGTATTTGCATTCCGTAGCCCTGCTTAGAGTAACGCTACTTAATTTGTACTCGTATGTCTTGTATTAATGTTTCCTTGTAAAGATGATGTTTAAACATTTTGAAACATTAAGTGACATTTCCCATTTCGCACACGAAGTTGAAAGTTTGTCTAAATCACTCTGAAGTGCATAAAAATCGGAATCACTATCAATAACTTTATATACTACGCAGTCGTCTGCAAACATCCTGAAAGATGACGTAATGCCACTAGTGATATCATTTATATATAATAAAATAAGAGGGGCCCCAACACAGAGGCTTGGGGTACTCCAGAGGTCACTGCAGCAAGATCAGAGGAGGTGCCATTGAGAACCACAGACTGTTGTCTATGTGAAAGATATTCAGATATCCATGCAATTACCTTTTTGTGCAACTTGTAGGCGTGTAATTTGCTAATAAGTAGGTCGTGAGCCACAACGTCAAATGCTTTACGAAAATCTAGAAAGATGCAATCAATTATCTGCCTTTTGTCTATTGCTTGAGCCAAATCGTGAGTGATTTCTACAAGCTGCGTAGTACAAGAAAAACCCTGCCGAAATCCATGTTGGTTTGCATTTAATAGATTATTTTTAACTAGATGTGACATAATACAACTATATATAACGTGTTCCATTATTTTACATGTAATACTAGTCAAAGACACCGGTCTGTAGTTCTCGATGCAGTTTTTAGGCCCACTTTTGTGTACAGGCACAACATTTGCCAATTTCCAGTAGGTACGGCACCCATGTCTAAACATTTTTGGAAAAAGCGCCGTAAATACATGCATAACGATTCACAACAACTACTAAGCATTGCTGCTGCTATATCGTCTGGTCCATCCGCCTTTCAGGGAGAAACATTTTCTAATAGCTTGCGTACACCTTCCAAAGCAAACTCAACTTCGGGCATTTCTTCATTGCATAGCAAACAATCGAGACTTACAACCCGAAACTGGCGATTACTAAACACAGAAGAAAAATAACTACCAAATGCTTCAACTTTGCGCTTGTCATCATCAAGTACCGTGCCTAAGTATTCAAGAGGAGGGACAGAATTGTCGTTCTGTTCACTACGCCGAATATACTTCCACAATTCTTTGGGATCTTCTACCAACCGTTCCCCAAGACGAGCGAAATAAGATTACTTAGCCGATTTGCCTGAATTCTCAAAATCAAACTTTAGCCTCTTTAGTTTGGATAAGTTATCCAGGGACCTGTGTTTTTTATACTTTAAGTATACCCTCAGCACCCTGCGCAGCAAGATGCGCTGTTCCTGCCGAAACCACGGTTTATCTGTATCACGTTTATCCGAGTTCGAACGAATTTATCTCGAAGATAGAAGATATTTTCTTTAAAGCTTTCCCACAACTGTTCATTACTTTTAAAACATTATGACTACTTTTACATTTATAACAAACATTATTACTTTCGAAAAAAAAAGAACAAAAACGGCCCGGAGGGCTATACAACGAGAGCTATGACTGATAATTTGCTATATATTGTTACGTGCGAAGGAGACCGTTTTTAACCCTCACGGATGAAGGGGACCGTTTACTTTTAGCTGCGATCGAAGGTGAGCGCAAGAGCGGCCAGCTAGTTAATCAACTCAGCGTCGTTCTCTTCTTCCTTCCTCTACTCGGGACCACAAGCACGTTCACTGGTCTTCGTTTTCTTCATGCGTAACATTCCCCTCGTCACAGGCGAAGCCCGCCGGGTGAGTTAATCCATTTGCCTGGACGTGAACAATTTCAAGCGGGCGACATGAACCACTTGTGTCTTGGCAGCTCTTCTACCACTCGCCGTGAGGCGAGCTATGTTATACGTTACTTCCGTGAGTCTGTTAAGAATAACAAATGGTCCATCGTAGGTGGCCAAAAGCTTTTGGCATAACCCGCGTTGCCGTACTGGAGTCCACAGCCAGACTAAATCACCAGGGCGATAGGTTACCGGACGGTGGCGAATGTCGTAGCGTTCTTTCGATCTGTCCTGCGATGCCAAAGTGCGCAAACGAGCAATACGACGAGCTTCTTCGGCAAGGTAGAGAGTCTCGGCGACAGTGGGATTTTCATGACTACAGAAAGGGAAAACAGTGTCGATTGTGTACCGGGGTGGCCGTGCGTACAGCAGGAAGAAAGGGCTATAGCCGGTAGTCTCGTGCTTGGCGGTGTTGAACGCGTACGTGATAAAAGGCAGTACGTCATCCCAGTTCTTGTGGTCGGATGAAACATACATGGATTGCATGTTTACGATTGTTCGGTTGGTGCGCTCCGTAAGCCCATTCGTTTGTGGATGGTATGGTGTCGAGTGACGCAAGTGGGATCCACACAAACGAAGCAGCTCCTCTACGACGTCCGCTGTGAATTGTCGTCCACGGGCGCTGATGATCACGCGAGGCGGACCATGTCGCAGGATCACATACTGCAGCAGGAATGTTGAAACGTTAGTGGCAGTTGCGGAGGGCACTGCCGCCGTCTCGCAGTAGCGCGTGAGGTAGTCGACGCAAACAACTATCCAACGATTTCCCTTGGCTGATTTTGGAAATGGACCTACGAAGTAAATGCCCACTTGTTGGAAAGGCGTGCTTGGAGGCGGGATCGGCTGCAGGAGACCAGCTGGAGCAGTAGATGGCCGTTTGTGGCGCGGACACTGCAAGCAACTGGCCACATACGTCTCAACAGACTGTCGCATTCCAGGCCAATAAAAGCGCTCCTGAATCCGGTAGAGCGTGCTCGCCGAACCTAAATGGCCAGACGTAGGGTCATCGTGCATAGCACTCAGAATCGCTGTGCGAAGGCTCTCCGGGACCACTAGGAGGAAACGTGCGCCAGTGCTGGAAAAGTTCTTCTTATACAGGAGTCCATCACGTACACAGAAATGGTTTGCTGTCGTCGAGGCGAAGAGTGGTGTTAATTTATCGTCTTTGCGCTGTTCGGCTTTGAAGCAGTCGAAGTCTGGAAAACGCGGCGACACTGAAGCCACGAGGTGATCGAAGTCGTCGGCGTCACAGTCCGTGATGCTAAGTGGCATACGCGAGAGGCAGTCCGCGTCAGCGTGTCGTCGACCGCTCTTATAAGATACGGTGAAGCTGTATTCTTGCAGTCGGAGCACCCAGCGCGCAAGACGACCACAAGGGTCACGAAGATTCACAAGCCAACACAATGAGTGGTGGTCGGTGACCACTGTAAATACGTCCATACAGGTAAGAACGAAACCACTGAACCGCAAATATTACCGCGAGGCATTCTTGTTCCGTGACAGTGTAATTCTGCTCGGGCCAACTTAATGAGCGGCTTGCATATGCGAGCACGTGTTCGCGGTCACCGTAGCGTTGAACTAGGACGGCACCAATACCTATGCCACTGGCATCCGTATGGAGTTCCGTCGGAGCAGAAGGACTGAAGTGTTGAAGAACCGGTCGTGACGTCAGCAGAAACTTCAACCGACGAAAAGAAGAGTCGCACTCCGGAGTCCACTCAAAGGGGGTGTCCTTTCGTAGCAGGCATGTCAGCGGATACGCGACGTCGGCAAATTTAGGAATAAATCGGCGGAAATAGGAACAAAGCCCCAGAAAACTACGGAACTCCTTGACAGAGCGCGGTGCACTGAACGCTTCAACGGCTGCTGTTTTCTGGGGATCAGGGCGGATGCCATCCTTGTCGACAAGGTGCCCAAGCACAAGGGTTTGGCGTTCACCGAAGTGGCATTTCTTAGAGTTTAAAACTAGACCAGCGTTTCTGATGCAGTTCAGGACAATATCCAGGCGCGAGTTGTGTTCACTGAAGGTGCGGCCAAAGATGACGACGTCGTCGAGGTAGCACATGCAGATGTTCCACTTCAAGCCGCGCAGAACAGTGTCCATAAATCTCTCGAAAGTTGCCGGAGCGTTGCACAATCCAAATGGCATCACATTAATTTCGAAGAGGCCGTCAGGGGTTACAAAGGCAGTCTTCTCCTTGTCGTCAGGATGCATCGGAATTTGCCAATAGCCAGATCGTAAATCTACTGAGGAAAAGTAAGAGGCGGAATGAAGGCAGTCTATTGCGTCATCAATACGTGGAAGTGGGTACACGTCCTTTTTTGTTATAGCATTCAAACGGCGATAGTCGACGCAAAATCTCCAAGATCCATCTTTTTTTTAGCAAGAATCACTGGAGCTGCCCACGGACTCGCTGACTCTTGTACGACTCCCTTTTTCTTCATTTCGTGCACTTGTTCGTTGATAATCTGGCGCTCTGATGGAGAAACACGATATGGCTTTTGTCTAATCGGATTTGCTGAACCCGTGTTGATGGTATGGCGCGTTCGAGACGCAGGGATCGCAGGCATTTTGTCTTTCTGCGCAAAGTCGAATACTGAAACGTGCTTCGAAAGCACACGCACTAACGTTCGGCGTTCACTCGTGCTGAGCGATTTATTTACCATCGACATAAGGGCTCTTTCCGAACTGTGGCCATCAGGCTCTCCGGCACATCTGTAAGTTCAGCCACTGATAAGGACGCGTGTTACTTGGCGAAGGCTAATTTCATGCCCTCTGGTAGTATAACGGGCTGCTTAGAACAGTTTACTGTCCATAAGCCAGTGCGTCCGCCTTTGATTGACACCACACAATGTGGCACCAACACATTCTTCTTCACACAGTTAAAGTGCATCGGTTCTACGGTAGCTTCGAAGCTGTCGGAATCGGCGCCGCAACTGACAACGGGAACGCAAACGGTAGATGACGCAGGTATGACCGTATCACCACAAACACACAGTGTAGTTTCGCGATCTACAGGGTTCTCCAGGAGTCCTGATGGAATCGCACCACTTATGAATACTTTCCCTGTGCGGCAGTCGACAGTAGCACCACACTCCCGCAAGAAGTCCATGCCGAGAATAACATCATGGGTCGACCGAGGAATAATTACAAACTCTGTCGTAATAACATGGCCTCCCAAAAACACGTCAGCACTACACACTCAAATAGGTCGCAACGGCTCGCCACTCACTCCACAGAACTTTGAACCTTCGTCCCATTTAAACAAAACCTTTCGCCCTAACACGTGTTTAAAAGAGACACTCATAACAGAAATTGTTGCGCCTGTGTCCACCAGAGCCATCACAAGAACGCGCACTTTGTTTTTCAGCATCAACACAGGAGGTATTTCTGTCAGTAGCATGTCTCCAGCGACCTCGCCTCCATCGGCCGCGCTAGCTAGTTTTCCGGTGACGAAGGGGACGTGGTGCGATGCCGCGGTGAGGGAGAACGGGGAGCACGACGTTGCGGTGGGGGTGTCAAACTCCTGTCAGATGCCGGGGAGCGATTCCGGGAGCTGCTGAGCCAATACTCGTCGCCAGATGATACGTGCGGTGGCCACGGGGCACCGTGTGACCGTTCGGAGGGCCGAGATAACTCTGAGGGCTGGCCATACCACGTGGTCACACGCTGGCTGCAAAACCGCGATATATGACCCGGGAAACCGCAGGAATCACACACCGGGAGAGGTCGAAACCTTGGTTGTTCGTCAATGAAGCGGATATTATCATTTTCCCGCGTGCAGTGGGTCGGTTCGTGGCGTGTGTCACGACGATACATCGGGCGTCGAGTAGGCGTGCGTTGAGCGCGTTGGTCATAACGCGGAGTCGGAGGGCGTGTTGTCATCCTCGACTGTGCGGCTGCGCTGTACTCTACGGCCGCTGCGGTAACCATCGGTTGCCAAGGGGCCGAATGTGGCGTCGTCATAGCCTCACGTGACGTGTACACGCCATGGTGGTCAGCAGTTGAATGCAACTCCTCTTGGCGGGAAAGTTCCTCGCGGACAATCTGTCGGATGGTGGAAGGAAGGTCGAGGCAAGGACTCGTGTCCACACTGGCAACCGTCGTAACGTTTGCCAATCGACCAAACTTTGGCGCAATCCGACGCATCTTGAGCGTTTCAAAAGTTCTGCAGTGCCGAATGACGTCAGACACAGAACTGAGGCTCTCCTTTCCAATTAGAAAATTGTACACATCCTCAGCCACTCCTTTCAGCAAATGTCCAACTTTATCTTCTTTCGACATGCGAGCACTGACCACCTTGCACAGCTTTAATACTTCTTCGATATATGTTGTGCATGTCTCACCTGGTAGCTGCGCCCGTTGAGACAGTGTCTGCTCCGCACGCTTCTTTTTGGCGACTGAGTCCCCAAAACACGCCTTTAGCTCGTCAACAAAATGTTCCCACGTCGTAAGCGCGTCCTCGTGGTTCTCGTACCACACGAGGGCGGTATCGGTCAGGGAGAACACCACATTGGTGAGCTGAGCGGTAGCATCCCACCCGTTGGACTTCCTCACTCGTTTGTAGTGGACGAGCCACTCGTCGGCATCTTCCCCCGCTTTGCCTCCGAAGGTGGGCGGAACTCGGTAGTATGGCAGTGGACTGCTAGGCGCTGCCCTAGGAGCGGCTCCTTCTTCTGGCATGTCGAAGACGGTCACGGCTGATGGCGGATGGCCGGCAAGTCGACGGCTTCGACTAAGCTGTGGCAGTGACGGTTCCGTTGTTGTCAGCAGTACCCCGCACCTCCACCACTTTGTTACGTGCGAAGGAGACCGTTTTTAACCCTTACAGATGAAGGGGACCGTTTACTTTTAGGTCGCGATCGAAGGTGAGCGCAAGAGCGGCTAGCTGGTTAATCAACTCAGCGTGGTTCTCTTTTTCCTTCCTCTACTCGGGACCACAAGCACGTTCACTGGTCTTCGTTTTCTTCATGCGTAACAACATATATATATATATATATATATATATATATATATATATATATATATATATATATATATATATATATATACACACAGGAATATACAGGAACATACAGGAATTCTATAGCATTAACGAGAGGGTGGCAGGTCTTGTTGTGAAACTTAATAAGAGGTACAAATTGCAGGTGGTACAAGTCTATGCCCCTACATGCAGTGATGATGACCAGGAAGTCGAAAGCTTCTATGAAGACGTGGAATCGGCGATGGGTAAAGTCAAAACAAAATACACTACACTGATGGGCGACTGATGCCAGGGTAGGCAAGAAGCAGGCTGGAGACAAGTCAGAGGGGGAATATGGCATAGGCTCTAGGAATAGCAGATGAGAGTTATTAGTACAGTTTGCAGAACAGAATAATATGCGGATAATGAATACCTCTTTCCGCAAGCGGGTTAGCCGAAAGTGGACGTGGAGGAGCCCGAATGGTGAGACTAGAAATGAAATCGACTTCATACTCTGCGCGAACCCTGACATCATACAAGATGTAGACGTGCTCGGCAAGGTACGCTGCAGTGACCATAGGATGGTAAGAACTCGAATTAGCCTAGACTTGAGGAGGGAACGGAAGAAACTGGTACACAAGAAGCCAATCAATGAGTTAGCGGTAAGAGGGAAACTAGAGGAATTCCGGATCAAGCTACAGAACAGGTATTCGGCTTTAACTCAGGAAGAGGACCTTAGTGTTGAAGCAATGAAAGACAATCTCATGGGCATCATTACGGAGTGCGCAATAGAAGTCGGTGGTAACGCCGTTAGACAGGAAACCAGTAAGCTATCGCAGGAGACGAAAGATCTGATCAAGAAACGCCAATGTATGAAAGCCTCTAACCCTACAGCTAGAATAGAACTGGCATAACTTTCTAAGCTAATCAACATGGGTAAGACTGCGGACATCAGGAACTATAATATGGATAGAATTGAACAGGCTCTCAGGAACGTAGGAAGCCGAAAAACAGTGAAGAAGAAACTAGGAATAGGCAAGAATCAGATCTGTGCGTTAAGAGACAAAGCCGGCAATATCGTTACAAATATGGATGAGATAGTTCAAGTGGCTGAGGAGTTCTATAGAGATTTATACAGTACCAGTGGCACCCACGACGACAGTGGAAGAGAGAATAGCCTAGAGGAATTCGAAATCCCACGGGTAACGCCAGGGTGTAGATGAGCCATATGTAAAAATACTGGAAGATATCTATAGCGGCTCCACAGCCACCGTAGTCCACCACACAGAAAGCAACAAAATCCCAATGAAGAAAGGCGTCAGACAGGGAGATACGATCTCTCCAATGCTATTCACAGCATGTTTACAGCAGGTATTCAGAGACCTGGAGTGGGAAGAATTGGGTATAAAAGTTGATGGAGAATTCCTTAGCAACTTGCGATTCGCTGATGATATTGCCTTGCTTAGTAACTCAGGAGACCAATTGCAATGCATTGGTCTCCTGGAGAGGCAAAGCAGAAGGGTGGGTGTGAAAATTAATCTGCAGAAAACTAAAGTAATGTTTAACAGTCTCGGAAGAGAACAGCAGTTTACGATATTTAGCGAGGCACTGGAAGTGGTAAGGGAATACATCTAGTTAGGGCAGGTAGTGACCACGGATCCGGATCATGAGACTAAAATAACCAGAAGAATAAGAATGGGCTGGGGTGCGTTTGGCAGGCATTCTCAAATCATGAACAGCAGGTTGCCACTATCCCTCATAAGGAAAGTGTATAACAGGTGTGTGTTACCAGTACTCACATATGGGGCAGAAACCAGGAGGCTTACGAAAAGGGTTCTGCTGAAATTGAGGACGACGCAACGAGCTATGGAAAGAAGAATGATGGGTGTAACGTTAAGGGATAAGAAAAGAGCAGATTGGGTGAGGCAACAAACGCGGGTAAACGACATCTTAGTTGAAATCAAGAAAAAGAAATGGGCATGGGCCGGACATGTAATGAGGAGGGAAGATAACCGATGGTCATTAAGGGTTACGGACTGGATTCCAAGGGAAGGGAAGCGTAGCATGGGGCGGCAGAAAGTTAGGTGGGCGGATGACATTAAGACGTTTGGAGGGACAAGATGGCCACAATTAGTACATGACCGGGGTAGTTGGAGAAGTATGGGAGAGGCCTTTGCCCTGCAGTGGGCGTAACTAGGCTGATGATGATATATATATATATATATATATATATATATATATATATATATATATATATATATATATATATATATATATATATATATATATATATATATATATTCATCTCATCTATGGGATCGAATGCGCGCGCTGTTGCTTGGCCAAGAGGCAACAGCCCGCGCCAGCCTCTTATCGTCGTCGTCGTCGTCTTCACCCTGCTCGCCTCTTTGTCATCGCAAAAAGTGTTTCGCAGCAATATATATATATATATATATATATATATATATATATATATATATATATATTCGTCGTAATGGCCAGCGTCATCGTCCTTAGCGCGCGACCGGCTAAATAAACCGTCGAGGTTTAACAGCTGTCTCGCAGGTGGTGGAGGCTGCTCTCGATCCCTTGGTCCTGTGGCTATGGTGTTGGGCTGCTGAGCACGAGGTCGCGGGATCGAATCGCGGCGACGGCGGCCGCATTTCTATGGGGGCGAAATGCGAAAACTCCCGTGTACTTAGATTTAGGTGCACGTAAAGAACCCCAGGTGGTCGAAATTTGCGGAGTCCTCCACTATGACGTGCCTCATATTCAGAAAGTGGTTTTGGCACGTGAAACCCCATAATTTTTTAATGCCTTGGTCCTCTACGCTTTCGAGGTTCCCTGGAGCTTCGTTCAGGTCGCCGCTTGCTCTGCCTTTCCGCCACCATGCCCCAAGAAAATCCACCAGGAACCTCCGGCATGACCGTCTCGGCCCCACCAGCCTTTCCTTCATGGACCGTCAGCACGCGGCAGCGCGATACCACGATGTTCGCTAGCCTTCGTAGTGACGATGCTGACGACTGGCTGGACAATTATCACCGCGTGAGTGAGTCTAACAGGTGGGATGATATGCACAAGCTTCACAACGTTGCATTCTACTTCACTGACGTTGCCAGGATTTCGTTTCTTAACCACGAGAGCACCTTGCCTGACTGGGTGGCGTTTAGACACCAGCTTCGGCAGATTTTTTGCGTCCCCAACGTCCGCTCTGGGGCCGCCAAGAAAAAGCTTGATGGACGCATGCAACTTTCCGGTGAAACACACCACTTATATCGAGGACGTCCTCGCCCTTTGTCGCCGTGTTGACACCACCATGAGAGAGAATCTTATCGTGTTCGTCATATCCTAAAGGGCATTGCCCACATCGCGTTGAACGCACTGGCGATAAAGAATCCGAATACCGTTAGCGATGTGATTGCGACTTGCCAACAACCGGATGCACTGCAGGCGATCCGGTTACAACCTGTCGCCTGTGACGCCCCTCCTTCCTCGGGTTCGGACCTGTGTATATAGATTGGGACTCTCATTCGCGAAGATATACAAGCGTGTGGCCTGCTCAGTCCTCTCGATCTCCAGCGTCAACCGTCGCTTCTTGGTCTGCGCGACATCATCAAAGATGAGCTGTCCTCCATGACCTGCGCTGCGAGCTCTGCCACTCCTTGCCCGTCGGCCTTGTGTGCTCATGTTGCGGCTATGCAACCAGCGTTAGTTCAGGCAGCTCCTCCTGCTCCTGCTGCTGCTTCCAACCTTGTGGCGACTCTAGCACCCCGTCCACCTGCCACAGCACTTTACACTACCCGGCCTACGCCCCGTCTCATTTGTTATTATTGCGGTATTCGCGGGCACATATCGCGTTTTTGCCGAAGACGACAACAAAACGAACGGCGTGGCTACGATGTTTATGAGAGAGACCCGTTGCTTCCTCCGAGTCCCTACCAGCGCCGGCTTTCCTCACACTTACTTTATACACCTCCCGAAGCACCTCGCAACTGCCGTCCAGGGCGCCGCCGCTCGCCTTCCCCTCTACGATGCTCGACATCACCCCTGCAACCGGCCATCCGCATTCCTGACCACCGATCGGAAAACTAGATTGTGCGGTTTTTGGAGGGAAAGCTGCATGGCTCGCACAGACTACAATTCATCTTGCGTGCCTTCTTCGGCGCTGTTCTGCAACGTAAGCAAAATTCCGAACAACGTGTGCTTGCATATGCATGTCGCACGCCGAGAAAAATTATACCATTACCGAGCAAGAGTGTCTCGCCGTTGTTTGGTCCGTCCGAAAATTTCGGCCTTATCTGCATGGCCGCCACTTGACGGTCGTTACTGATCACCACGCCTTGTGCTGGTTGACGACGCTAAATAATTGAACAGGACGTCTTAACCGTTGGATACTTCGCTTACAAGAATATGACTTCGAGGTTACCTGCAAGTCTGGAAAGAAACACCAGGATGCCGATGCTCTCTCTCGTTGTCCCCTACCACCGCCTTCAAACGCTGCTTGCTTACCACCTCGCGTGAGCAAACCGCAGGACGCGTCGTCTGCGTTCCTTTCGCTCGCAGTTCTCGAGCGGCTCCCATCCAGCCATTCTGATACGTTTGCATCTTGCCAACGTAGTGACTCCTACTGCCACTCCGTTATGGAGCGTATTCGCGGATCATCTCGCACACCTAACACTCGGCTCTGTCGTCAGCTGAACAACTTCAAGATCGAAAATTCGATGTTATACTGGTACGGTGTTTCATCCCGAAGAACACTGTTGGGTTCCCGTCGTTCCCTGATCCCTTCGGGCCTAGATACTGGATACCTTTCACTACGTTCCCACTGCAGGTTACTTTGGTTTTCATGAAATCTATGAGCGAATTCGCAGCCGCCTCTCTTGGCCTGGACCAGCTTAGCGAAATACGTGGCTTCATGTTCGCTCGGCCAACACCGCAAACGGCTGACCTCACCTCAGGCTGGACTGCTTCAACCTGTACCATGTCCTGAAGCTCATTTCGCAGTCATTGGTATCGACCTCCATGGACCGCTACCCTTATCCACTGGCGGTAAACGATGGATTGCCACAGCTATAGACCACTTGACACGTTGCGCTGAAACAGATGCACTATCTTCGGGATCCGCAGCGGAGGTTGCAGCCTTTTTCTTGGAGGCCCTCTTTTTCCTGCACGGAGCCCCACGTGTCCTTTTGAGCGACCGTCGTAGCAACTTTCTGTCTGTGATGCAGGTTCTTGTGTTCAAAGGTACTGACAGTTCTCTGAGGCGGAGGCTCCGAGAACTCAATTGAGGACAAAGCCGTTGGTTTCAAAAACACACACACAAATTTTGAATAAAGCTAGAAAGAAGAATACAATAAACATTCAACCAGACATCACGGCAAGGAACACACTTAGGGCTAGTATAGCGTTAAGAGTACGTGAGGCCGAGCTCACCACGACTGCAGGGGCGCATAACAGTCTCGACGTGGAGAAGCGGAGACAAGATAAGAGAAGTTGCGCCGGTCTCACCAAAGGTTGGGGTGTTGGATGGTTGACCGGGCGACCAGAGCGCGCTACCTCTGGCTTGGAGAGCGAAGGCAGGCGGCTTGGCGGCACGAGCGGATGGCGGCGGTGTTCTGGCCGGGCACCTGGTTGTAGAACTCTGGCCCGTAGCCCGACTGCTCTCGTCCTGCCCACGGCCATAGAAGCTCGCCGGCTTTGGGCAGCTGGCGGCACGATCGGGTAGAGTGGCGACGCACAGGAACGGGCTGGAAGGAGGCCCGGGTCGGGCGCAGTCCTGGTGGCTTGGGTCCGTAACCCGACGGCCTGTCTTCAAGTTCTGGTCCGGTGGCCGACCCTCTTCTGGTGTCGCTTTCGGGAACTCTCGCTGCGTCTCCCTGCTTCTGCCAGCGCTCCTCGCTTTTTCTCCCGCTCTGGCCAATTCGCCGTTTTTTCATTGGCTGTTTGACGCTCCGTGGTTTCTCCTAATTGGGTTCGCTTTTTTTCTTTCAGTTCCTTTTCTTGCGCCGCGTGTTCACGTGCCGGACGCTCTTCGGTGTTGTCGTTTTCGCTCCAGCACGGAATTCGCCTCGGCGCGAGCACTACTTGTCGTCTGCTTCTGTCCTTTCCGCCCACCGCCGCTTGTCGCGCGCTGCACACATCACACTGTCGAAACTTCTCGACGATGTTCTCCGTTCGTCCAATACCATTCATTATATGACCTCCAGCTACCCCCCTCAAACTAATGGTCTCACAGAGCGTTTTCATCGCACGCTGTCCGACATGATATCAATGCACATCAACCCTGACCACACCAATTGGGATGTCATTCTATCATTCGTCAGTTTCGTATACAACCCGGCAATCCGATGCCCTACGGAGTACTCGCCATTTTCCTTGTGTATGGTCGTCAACTGATCACTAGCCTTGACATTTCTTTCTTCAGTGTGCCGTGCCCTCGTCCACATTAATGTGAGAACAGTTAGTTTGGCGCGTTGCCGGGTGTAGCCAATGTGCCCGCCTCAACATCGACGCCAGTCAAGAAGACAGGAGAAATCGCTATGATGCATCCCACCGTGTCGTTTCCTGCCACCCTGGAGACGAAGTGTTGCTCTGGACCGCAGTTCGCGCTCCTGGCTTATGCGAGAAATTTCAGTCCCGTTTTATCGGCCCCTACATTGTTCGGGAACAGACTTCGCCAGTGAACTATCGGGTCACTCCAGTTGTTCCGCCTTTGGACACCCGCTGCCCTGCCACAGAGATTGTGCATTTGTCGCGTTTAATGTCTGTCATACAGCGCTTGAGCATTATACTACTCCATCTTGTTCATCTATATATATATATATATATATATATATATATATATATATATATATGCATGCATCATGGCCAGCGTCATCGTCTTCAGCGCGCGACCTGCTAAATAAACCGTCGAGGTTTAAGAGCTGCCTCGCAAGACACACACACACACACACAAACACACACACATATATATATATATATATATATATATATATATATATATATATATATATGTATATATAGTGTAGTGTAGATTACCAGCGCTGGCATGGTGAAGTGTGGCAGAAGGAAAAAACGAAATAGTACTGCGGGCTCGATCGCTGTCCACCTGGGAATGCGCTGTTTTACTGGTCTTCTGGCAGGCGGCCTGTGGGCTTAAAAGAACATGCCGTGGCATTTGGTACTGGGTGACCGTCATCACGGCCCTGAAGCCCTGCGTTATCACCTGCCTCCAAATGACCGATGATGCCGGTCCCTCTCAAGCCGCCCCCACGGCTGTCATGTGTTCTGATGAGGTACGTCAGCGTCACCATGCGATCTTCAGTGGCACCGCCGATCACGACCTGGAGAAACTGGCTTGAAGAGTGCGAACGCGTTAGCGCGTACAACAAGTGGGGTGACCGCATCAAGTTAACCGACGTCATCCTTGGCTTGGATTGGCCGATGTGGCCAATCTGTGGTTGAGAAATCATGAAGCTGATTTTAAAACCTCTTCACGTTTCACAGAGACACTCACTTCCTTCTTCGGTCGTCCCGCTGTGTGCAGACTCTGCGCTCAACACCGTTTGCCTGATCGAGCTCAACAAACGGTGACACCTTCACGAACTACATTAAGGACGTCACCGACCTCTGTAAGTGCGTCAATGCGTCCATGATTCAAGCAGATAAGATAAGGCTTTACCAGAACAGGTAAAGCACTTCTCACCAGAGCAGGATTGGCCACCCTGGTGCAGTACTTGGCCACAACTTCCTATATGAATACAACAATCAACCCGCGGCCCTCCGTCCACAGCAGCTGCGAAGCAACTGACCACGGGGGCCGTCAGACCTGTGACGACGCAGAGGGTGCTAAGAATCTCTGGATACGGACAGGCTGCCATTGGAATCTGAACCTGAAAACGCTTAACGCTAGAACCTTATCTAGTGAGGCAAGTCTAGCAGTGCTATTGGAGGAATTAGCGGGCAATTAATGGGATATAATAGGGCTCAGTCAGGTGAGGACAAATGAAGCATATACAATGCTCAAATCGGGCACGTCGTGTGCTACCGAGGCTTAGCAGGGAGATCAGAACTAGGAGAGGATTCCTGATTAATAAGGATATAACTGGTAAAATACAGGAAATCTATAGCATTAACGAGAGTGTGGCAGGTCTTGTTGTGAAGCTTAATGAGATACAAAGTGAAGGTTCTACAGGCCTACGCGCCTACATTCAGAGATGACCAGAAAGTCGAAAGCTTCTATGAAGACGTGGAATCGGCGAAGTCATCACAAAATACACTGTACTGATGGGTGACTTCAATGCCAGGGTGGGCAAGAAGCAGGCTGGAGACAAGTCAGTGGGGTAATACGGCATAGGTTATAGGAATAGTAGGGGAGAGTTATTAGTAGAGTTGAAGAACGGAATAATTTGGGGGTAATGAATACCTTCTTCCGCAAGCGGGATAACCGAAAGTGGAAGTGAAGGAGCCCAAATGGCGGGTACTAGAAATGAATTAGACCTCATACTCTGTGCTAACCCTAGCATCATATAAGGTGTGGAAGTGTTCGGCAATGTACGCTGCAGTGACCATAGGATGGTAAGATCTGGAAATAGCCTAGATTTGAGGAGGCAACGGAAGAAACTGGTACATAAGAAGCTGATCAATGAGTTAGTGGTCAGAGGGAAAATAGAGGAATTCCGGATAAAGCTACAGAACAGGATTTCGCCTTTAACTCTGGAGGAGGACGTTAGTGTTGAAGCAATAAACGACAATCTTATAGGCATCATTACGGAGTGTGCAATAGAATTCGGTGGCAACTTTTTGGTAAAATATTTAGCGCGCCAAATTGACAAGGACACAGTGAAGGGGGACACACGAGCGCTTGTGTCCCCCTTCACTGTGTCCTTGTCAATTTTGCGTGCTAGATATTTTACTATGAATTCGTACCAAATCACACAACTATCAGTTCTGCTGCGGTGGTAACTTCGTTAGACAGAATGCCGGTAAGCTATCGCAGGAGACGAAAGATCTGATTAAGAAACGCCAATGTATGATAACCTCTAACCCTACAGCTATAATATAACTGGCAGAACTTTCGAAATTACTTAAGAAGCGTAATATAGCTGACATAAGGAAGTATATTATGGACAGAATTGAGCATGCTCTCAAGAACGCAGGAAGCCTAAATGCAGTGAAGCAGCAGCTAGGAATAGGCAAGAATCACATGTATGCGTTAAGAGACAAAGCCGGCAATATGATTACTAACATGGATAAGGTAGTTCAAGTGGATGAGGAGTTCCAGAGAGATTTATACAGTACCAGTGGCACCCACGACGATAATGAAAGAGCGAATAGCCTAGAGGAATTTGACATCCGCCAAGTAACGCCTGAAGAACTAAAGAGAACCTTGGGAGCTATGCAAAGGGGGAGGCAGCTGGGGAGGATCAGGTAAAAGCAGATTTGTTGAAGGATGCTGGGAAGATTGTTCTAGAAAAACTGGCTACCCTGTATACACAATGCCTCATGACCTCGAACGTACCGGAATCTTGGAATAACGCCAATATAATCCTAATTCATAAGAAAGGGGACGCCAAAGACATGAAAAATTATAGACCGATCAGCTTACTGTCAGTTGCCTACAAACTATTTACTAAGGTAATCGCAAATAGAATCAGGAACACCTTAGACTTCTGTAAAGCAAAGGACCAGGCAGGATTCCGTCAAGGCTACTCAACAGCAGACCGTATTCACAGTATCAATCAGGTGATAGATAAATGTGCGCAATATAACGAACCCTTATATATAGCTCTCATTGAATACTAGAAAGCGTTTGATTCAGCCGAAACCTCAGCTGTCATGCCGGCATTACAGAATCACGGTGTAGACGAGCCGTATGTAAAAATACTGAAAGATATCTGTAGCGGCTAGGCAGCCACTGTAGTCCTCCATAATGAAAGCAACAAAATCTCAATAAAGAAAGGCGTCAGGCAGGGAGATACGAACACTCCAATGCTGTTCCCGGAGTGTTTACAGGAGGTATTCAGAGACCTGGATTGGGAAGAATTGGGGATAAGAGTTAATGGAGAATACCTTAGTAACTTGCGATTCGCTGATGATATTGCTTTGCTTAGTAACTCAGGGGACCAATTGCAATGCATGCTCACTGACCTGGACAGGCGAAGCGGAAGGGTGGGTCTAAAAATTAACCTGCAGAAAACTAATGTTTAACAGACTCGGGAAGAGAACAGCAGTTTATGATAGGTAGCAAGGCACTGGAAGTGGTAAGGGAATACATCTACTTAAGGCAGATAGTGACCGCGGATCCAGATCATGAGATTGAAATAATCAGAGGAATAAGAATGGGCTGGGGGTGCATTTGGCAGGCATTCTGAGATCATGAACAGTAGGTTGCCATTATCCCTCAAGAGAAAAGTGTATAACAGCTGTGTCTCACCAGTACTCACTTACGCGGCAGAAACCTGGAGGCTTACGAAAAGGGTTCTGCTTAAATTAAGCATGACGCAACGAGCTATGGAAAGAATGATGGGTGTAACGTTAAGGGGGGATAAGAAGAGAGCAGATTTGGTGAGCGAACAAACGCGAGTTCATTACATGTTAGTTGAAATCAAGAAAAAAGAAATGGGCATGGGCAGGGCATGTAATGAGGAGGGACGATAACCGGTGGTCATTAAGAATTACGGACTGGATTCCAAGAGAATGGAAGTGTAACAAGGGATGGCAGAAAGTTAGGTGGACGGATGAGATTAAGAAGTTTGCAGGGGCACAATTACATGGCCACAATTAGCGCATGGCCGGGATAGTTGGAGAAGTATGAGAAAGGCCTCTGCCCTGCAGTGGGTGTAGCCAAGCTGCTGCTGATGATGATATGTTGCTGACTTCGCAGTTCTATGCCGTGCTTCAAATGACGTTATTCTGAGTTGGAACTTTCTTTCTGCGCATCATCCTGTTGTCGATTGCGCTCGTGGGCAACTGGTTTTGTCTCCGTTCAGTACCATGCATCTCCCGGACAGTATACTACACTACCGTCCATCTCCCGAACCGGCCTCCTAAAGAGGTCGTTGCTGCTGACATCAGTACCTCTCCTTTCTCTGTCGCCTTGGTGCTCGTCTCTTGTGGCTCTGTCTCCGCTACAACTGCCACTGCCACTTTTACATCATCTGAAGATTGTGCGCGTCAACGGAACCTTCTACTCCCGTTTTCGTGGTGACACTCGCCGATGGATGCGCCACAATTTGTGCGTGCAGTATATTTCCTTGTCAACGTTGTTTCACGGCGAATGTGTGCGACGTATCGATACTTTTGATGTCATTCTTCCATGTGGCCTACCTTCCAAAAGGCTACTGTCCATAGGTGTCGTCAGTTCTGTTCCCGCAGCAGCCTCAAGTTCCCCAGTATTCCTGACCTGGCGTTGACCTGGCGTAAGCACGTCATCGAGGCGCTTACGCCAGGTCAACGCGGTCAAGTTGAATTTCTTGAGCGTTTCCGTGCTTCTTTCGACCTCGGCCAAATTTCTTGGGCCGCACAACGGCTCTTGTCTGCCGCATTGACGCCGGTCAGAATGCACCGCTGCGCCAGCGTCCATACCGTGTTTCCGCAGCTGAACGCCGTGTCATTGACGAACACGTTGACGACATGCTGAAACGAGGTGCGATCCAGCCCTTGGGCGTCTCCGGTCGTGCCGGTGTGGAAAAATGATGACTCAATCAGATTTTGCGTCGATTACCGCCGGACAAGATGACCGGCAAGGTTGTCTATCCTCTACCGCGCAACGAGGACGCCCTGGATTGCCTGCAATGAGCTGAGTTCTCTTCGCTGGATCTGCGCTCCGGGTATTAGCTAGTGCCGATGGCTGAAGCCGACCGTCCAAAGACGGTTTTTGTAACTCCTGATGGATAGTGTATAAGTTCAATGCCTTTCGGCCTTTCAAACGCGCCTGCCACTTTCGAGAGAATTATAGAAGCTATTCTCAGAGGTCTTAAATGGCACGCATGTCTTTGCTCATTGGACGACAGTCTGGTCTTTTCTACGTATTTCGAATAGCATCTCACCCACCTTGAGCAAGTTCTTGTGTGTCTAGTGAAAGCTTGGTTGCAATTTGAAAATAAAATGTCATTTTGGTGCCCGTAAGCTTACCATCCCAGGCCACGTCGCCACGAAAGAGGGAACCCTTCCAGGTTCTGCCAAACTTCGCGCCATTGCTGAGTACCCCAAGCTTACGGACTCTGAAGGAACTGCGTAGCTTACGCAGTTTGTCTTCGCATTTCCGGCGTTTCAAGCGTAATTCAGCCTCGATTGTCGCCCTCTTGACGTAGCTTCTTACTGGCACGTCTGACCTCTCGGCTTGGAATTCTGAGTGTGACGACTCATTCACAAGGCTGCGCCGGCTCTTCACGGACCCTCCAGTACTGCGCTACTTTGATCCAAATGCGCCTAAGGAGATTCACAAGGATGCTAGCGGTGTCGGACTTGGCGCCTTCTCGCCCAATGGAAAGACGGCTTTGACGAGTATGTTGTCGCATATGCCAGCCGCACCCTAACGTATGCAGAACCCAAATGTTCTGTGACGGAAAATGAATGTTTGGCGATTGTATGGGCAATCGGCAAATTTCATGCTTATTTTTATGGCCGTCAGTTTGAAGTTGTCGCTGACCACGACACCTTATGCTGGTTATCGTCCTTTAAAGACCCACTGGCCGCCTCGCTAGTTGGGCTTTACGCCTTCTGGAGTATGACATACGTGTCGCTCTGGACGCAATCATTCAGATGCCGAAGCCCTATCCCATTCTCCACTGCCCACTGGCCCCGTTTGCTCACAAACTTCTGCCTGCGATTTGTCACCTATTACCTTCAACGACACGCCGGCCGCGTTGCGTAAAAATCCCTGGTTATCTTCACTGCTGGACTTCTTGTCTCACCGCTCACCTGAGTCTCTCTCACGCATCGTTTGTCGTCAAGCACAACACTTTGCCATCCGCGAAGATCTGTTGTATTGACGGAATTACCTCAACAATGGCCGTCGATGACTGCTCGTTTTTCCCCGTCACCTGCGGTCACACATCTGCACAGCTTTTCACGATGACCCCCGATGCGGCCGCACTGGCGTCTTCAAAACATGCTCCCGTCTTCGTCTCCGATAATACTGGCGAGGCATGTACAGATTCGTTCACCAGTACGTCCATTCATGCGCTACGTGTCAATGCCGCGAGATGCCTCCTCAGTTCCGCAGGTACTCTGTAAACTTTACTCGCCCTGCCAGACCTTTCGACCATGTTGGCATGACCGTGTTGGCATTGACGCCGAGGTCAAGCTGCGCCATGTGTACTTCTACTTAGAAGAAGCCGGGAGAACCTGGTTGGAGAATCAGGAGCCTACTTCAGCAACGTGGGACCTGTTCCGTAGTAAGTTTTTCAAGACGTTTACTAACGTCGCACGAAGAGACAGGGCCGAATCACTACTTGACGCCCGAGTAGAAATCCCGAGTGACCACGTCAGGATTTTCACAAAGGAAATGACTCGTCTGTTTCAACAAGCCGACCCCTACATGACCGAGGCAATAGAATGCGTTTTAGAGCGCAGCTCTTTGGCGCCCGTTCCTGGGTTTCGCGTCGTCGTCGGCGTTGTCGTCGGCGTTGTCGTCGGCCTCGTAACCAGCTCCGCCCCCCTTTCATCCCCCCAGCGCTAGCAGCGACCGACTGATACCGCTGGATGCCGCTGACGCCGCTAGAGAGTCAAGATAACGTGACTGCATAGAACACCGTCGCCGCCATTCAGAAAGAGTATCAGTCAAAGGCATCAGTCAGTCGCTGCTATCTCTTCCCTCCTCCCTTTATCGTGTTGTCCGCTTGCTGCGCGCGCTTCTGCCCCCATCGTTTGCCGCTGGGTGTACACGCCGCCCCCCTCCGCTTCCGCTTACTGCTGGTTTCTCTCGACGGCGGCGATGAGCCTCCGCTTCGGCGGCGCGAACTGCAGGGTCTTCTCGGCGGCGGCGATGAGCTTCTGCTTCAGCCTTGCTTACTGCTGGTTGCTCTCGACGGCGGCAATGCGCCTCCGCTTCGGAGGCGCGAACGGCAGGGTCTTCTCGGCGGCGGCGCTTAGCCTCTGCTTCCCCCACGGCTGTGACAACCTCGCGAGGCACTTGTATAGATCTCGTCTTTGAGAATCAAGCATTGGTGTACCAAGTCGAACATATATCAGTCTATTTCTCCGACCACAAAGCTTCCTTCATGACTGTCAAGAACTGCTAGTGGAGTCTTTGTTAAAGGAATACGTGTGAAAAATAAAAAAAAATTCTGTGATAGCGCATACATGTGTTGCTCGATTTCTTTGCCTCAATCTATCCAAAAGGTGAAACAGCTTATTTGCTGCGCTCAAATTTCGCATTAGGAAGTAACGTAATCGTCGGTAATTTTTTTTTCATGCACGATGCCCAGCAAGAACTTCTTCTCAAAGTGGTACTAAACCCGTCGAAGAACATGGAGGAGTTTCTTTCTAAAGCCACTGGAACTAAAAGACGCTAGAAATAAGGAACATGTAATTCAACCGCCGTACACTCACGACCAACTACGCCGAAGTTGAAACACTATGCAGCGAAGACCTGCACGAGGCCATCAGAGCGGCCGTGCAGGAGGAGCTTAAGAAGATGTTCGCTTCGGCGCATCAAGTGACTTGAATTGCTGACATCATTCGCGAGCAGATTCAGCAGTCAGCAGGAGTCCCTGAACTACTGCAGCCTCAGCCAGATGCGACGAACTACGCCGCTGTCACCCGCCGTCACATCTGTGCCCAAATCAGGTCCCACCGCAGTTGCGTCGCTAGCCGCCGCCGCCGCCGCCGCCGCCGCCGCTGCCAGCCCACCAGCGTGTCGGTCGCACAGCGCTCCAAGGAAGGCAGACGTATGGCACGCTCCAAACCACCGCCTGCCATATTATATAGCGGAGAAGCCGGCCATGTCTACCGCCGTTGCCCATGACTCGAGATGGGACTACGAGGCTTCGTCGTCAATGCACCACGTCCACAGCTAGGCGAACGACCTCGAGACATCACCAACTACTTCGCCACAACGCCGTGTAGGCCCTGACGACCTTCCCGTTTGCCGTCACCAGGACGCTACCTATCGCCGCAGCGCCGACCACACAAGTACTGGCCTAATCCGTGGGCAGTCAATTAGCCCATGTCCAAGAAACTACAACCAGCAGCGGAAGAAGGCGAGGTTTTTGTTTGTCGAAGTGCCGAAGATCCTCCGCCGCCAACGTTGCAAGAGCAACCTCGACAATGCCGCAACGAAATGCTGCCATCTAGACCACGCCCCGCAGCCAAGCAGACGCCGCCTCAAGAAAGCCATACGACGCGACATTACAGCAACGGGACAACGCGATGCAGCCGTCATCCGACGCCACAGCCTAACTGCGATGCTAGGGGAAGAACCACCGACCTCGAGGTTTTTATCGATGGCCAAGACGTCACCGTTCTAGCCGACTACTCTTAATTAGTGGAGCGTTCCCCGCCGAGTTGAGGAAAGTAAAAACTGCTTAGGAAGACCCTCAACTCTGGACAGCTGGACGACACTACGAGACAATCGAAGCATTTATGCGATAGCAAATTATTCGAGAGGTTCACACAGTAAATTTAGCAACATTATAAGCTGTTACACTGCTGTAAACATTTGTTTACTAACTAAATTAAGAAGCATAGTGTCAAGCGCACAAGCAAACATGACCACATCTCACTTGATCACCGCCGGCACACGCTGTCAGAACATCGGTGTGATGGAAAGCGGCACAGCAGCGGTGAGATTTTTGATCGCTTACTTCAAGAGAAAAAGTTCGGGCCTGGGGCGCTATAACGTAAAACTATTCCAAACTTTTCTATTCCAATTCTGCTATCCGCCCTCCACGATTGGTAAAAAAGTTTTTTCGACCACCCCCACTTCACCTGTCTGTCACGCGACGTCACGAAAACCGCGATACCTCCCCATCTGATATGATGTGTACACACTGATTATGCATGATTTGACAGAAAAAAAGAAAAACAGTTATTTCTGATTCGACCCCTTTTCGCAATTAGCCCTCAGCTATTGGTAAAGAGTTTTCGGGCTGAACCCACTTCACCTGCCTGTCACGCGACGTCACAAAACCGCAAGAACTCACCGCGTCAAAGTGACGTGTCCGCGATAAATATGCATTAATATGCCGAACAAAACTGAATTTTCTTCGGAATAGCCGCAGGATGCCCTGTTCCCAAAGGAATAAAAGATGGCTACCGCCGATCGCTCAGACCCTGGCTACTCGCACCTGCCGGAGAGCATGGGTGTATTTGCGAATAATAAAACTTCTTGCGTGGCCGTGTAACGTTTTCGAGCACTTTCGGCACGTTTACCCCTTCATTCTGCCAACTCTTCTTTGCTGAGGGTCCGTTTTAGCGTCATTCTTGAGGTTCCGTTGCATGCCGCGGCGATTTTCGACTAGCCACCGGAAGCTAAGTAAGGGAAAGCCGACCAATCGTAGACGCCGGCACCACCCTCTTCATCAGATTATTGACTTTCAGTGCAGTGGCTCATCCCCATCGAATCCCTCTCCACTTGAGCGTTCTCCTCGCCTCTTGTCAGTCAATTAGATACGACAAGCCGCTCAGTGTAGGCAATGTTATTCGTTTTTCAAGCAAACAAAAGTGACCTCCTATGAACGAGGAGAGCGTTCGATAGGTCTGTTCGACAACCCTGCGGGTGACCGCCCGGTGCTTGCGTTGGTGGTTCCGCAAATTTGACGTCAGGAGATTGTAATAGAAACATATTGGAATAGTTTTACGTTATAGGGCACCTGGAAGAGTAAATCGAAACCGCACCGCGGGCGCTGGTGTAAAGCTTCCCGACGAACAGCAAAGTAAAGCGTGCAGAATCGACTTCGCTCGTGCGTGAGAACAGAAAGGAATGTCTGGCCAAATGAAAAGATAACAGAGGCGTAAATTCCTATTCCAGCACTTTCGGAACAGACCTTATGTCTTCGTGCAAGTGGTGATGGAAGAATAAAATGAAAAAAAAAAAAGGTGGTGCACCTAGGAAGTACATCGGAATATAACCGATTGATGAGGGGAGTGGACCTTATCGACAGGTATATTTCATATGCTAGGACCTAGATCCACTCCAGTAAATTGGCCGTTAGGATGGTCACACATTTTCTCGACATTGCTGTCTGCAATGCGCGTGGGTTGAATACTGTTGCAACGCAACATTTTTGCACCTATAACGAAAATAGCTGCGATCTCTCCTGTCTTTCAAGCAGGATGTAGCCAAACCATTAACCAGGTATAACTCCAATCAAGATGGTACCAGGAAATAAAGGTACGAAAGTAGACCAACAGCTCCGGACACCAGACAGGTCTGGAGCTGTTGAAATAACTAGCTGCCTGTCGGCGACACAAGGAAATTGTTTTGGCCACTTCCCATAAGTTCGTAAAATTGAAAATACAATGTGATGCACGAACAAAGTTTGCAAAGCAAAGTCGAGAGTTTTGTGCATGAAATCCAATGCTTCTTGTGCCTGCAAGGGTAGACCTGTTTCTTTTATTTTTACCATGCGCCGAACTAATGTCCACATTTGTGGATACTCATTTGTATCGTATGAAAATGAAAATCTTCTCTCATTTTTTGCTCTGCATTTCTGAAACCATCTGAAATGAACTGTTGAAAATATTTGTTTTGCTGCCTACATTTATTTCAGTAGTGAAGAGGCTAAGCGTTATTTATTCCTTCCGTTTATGTTTCCTTGCAGTTTTTGGTGGTACTAGAAGGTTTGACCGTGCCCACCGATTGTCAATAAATTGTTTTCACACTGGTCACATGGTTGTCTGCAAGGTGTCGACGAAAAAGGCACTAAGGGATGCAACTGAGAACAAATGATCGCTATTTGCTTACAGGCGCGTGCTTAGTTTCGCAACTCCCCTCCCCACGCCCCAACCACATCAAAAAACCGCCCCCCAACCCCCGAAAGTAGGCACCTGGTCCGCCCCTGCTTCTGTATTCTGTACGTCTCTACGGCCAATCAAGGTTGCGTGGCTGCTTTGGGTGCTGTTTAGGTCAGTATGAAATTCCTCCGCTTTCTTTACTACATGACGGAAGTCGCTGTTGACATTAGCCTGCTTATATGTTACTGCATAAATATTGCTCTTTCCTATCACAAGTTTCTTTTTGACTGATTGCATGAAGCCTCCATTTGCACTTACTGCTTCTTCTACCTTTTCTATGTGATAACTTAGAATATCACTTGTTTTCTTGTTCAACAACTCACATTCCACGCAGTTCGACCTTATCTCTGGCATGACACACTGTTATGCTTTTCCGTCATTTTATTAGTTCCTTTACTTGGGAGAGCTTGCAAGCACAAGCCTAACTTAATTCGGTTTTACTACGAGTACTGGGCCTCGGCTGTGAAAAATTTTGGTCATTCCCTCTTGAAATTGAGAGCAATCGACCTCGATATCTAGTGATCACTGCCCTTTACCCGGAATGAAGTTTCTACACCTTGGGTTAAGGTGGGAGTCAGTGCAGAATATCAAATCTACTTTATTGCTTGCTTCCCCAATTGGGCTTTTCTATGTCCACTTTCTGTTATTGCGCTTTCGGAAAAAGGTATTCAATAATGATACATTGTTTTTACGTCTTTCTTGTGGACGATACACGCGGGCTCCACGACGAAGACTACGAAAGCTCTCTGGCTCTCGAGCTGTCCGGTGAACTGGCCAGAGCTGCAGTTGTTAACCTTTGTAAATGTACTTTTTAAATAGTCTCCAGTTCTTAATCCTTCGTTCGTGTGACATTTTGGTGGAAGGTGCCGTTCCCCGTCCTTGCCACGGATCTCCGCCGCGGGCACACCATCCTGCTTTCCGCCTAGACTCCCGGTAACGACACCTCATCTGCTTCTACTCCTGCGACCCCGACAACAACGTACGTTACGGTTGCCAATCCCCGCGATCCTGGCATATTCTCCGGCGAAGATAACGTCGACGTTGAGGACTGACTCAGCCTGTATGAGCGTGTTAGCCGAAACAACCGCCGGGACCCTACCATTATGCTAGCGAATGTCCTATTCTACTTGGGCGGAACTCTTCGTGTCTGGTTCCGGACACACGAGGACGAGATCTCTAGCTGGGATGCTTTCAAGCAGAAGCTCAGCGACCTCTTTGTAAATCCCACAGGTCAGCAGCTGGCTGCTAGCGAAGAGCTTGCTACCCGAGTTCAATCTTCTACTCAATCGTTTGTCTCGTACATTCAAGTACTGCTCGCTCTTTGCCGGAAAGTCGACGAGAAAATGGCCGAGCTTGACAAAGTCGGCCACGTACTCGAAGGGATCGCGGACGACGCATTGAATTTGTTGTTCTTCAAGAATGTGTCCACCATCGACGTCCTTGTCAAGTAATACTTCAGCTTTGAGCTCGCCAAAAGCCGCTGCGTCATTCCACAGTTCTCCCGGCTCCCTAACACGGCTGCGACGTCATCTTGCGTCGACCTGACCACTTCACCGCCCTTAAATGAGCACTTCCGACGTATTGTTCGCCGCAAGCTCGAGGCTACAAGTCCTGCGCTGTTCCATCCACGCCCACTTGACCCCACCACTGACCAATTAGCCCCAGCGATCTCTCTCATTCAGTCAGTTGTGCGGCAAGAATTTGCAAACGTGGGTTTTTCTACTGCCTGCTCTGTCTCCCGACTTGACACCCAACCGGTGCCGATAGCTACGCCTCACGGCGATCTGTATTCCCCTCCCAGATACCGCAACTCTTCCGAATGGAGAGCTCCGGACGACAAGCCCATTTGCTTCCGTTGCCTCCGCATTGGCGACGTCGCTCGCCACCGCCGCACTTCCTGGAAGTCGCCGTATTCGAGCTCCTTTTCTCCATCTCCTCGCCCATATGCCGACCCGTGCCGTTACTCGCCTCGCCGTATGCCTCCTACCTCTGACGTATCCGTCGATGACAGCCGTCCTCCTTCTCTCGCCCTCAGCTCAGCGCCGTCGGTCCCCGTCGCCCCAGCGACACCACTATTAGTCACCGACCAATTATGGATCCTTCCGGACGGAGAACTAGACCATGCAGCTCCTGGGGGTAGTGCTGCATTATCTTCGTCGTGTCTAAATCTTCCATTGACGCTTCCAGCGAACCAGAACTTACTTCATGTTCACGTCGACGGTGTCCCTTTGACGGCGTTAGTAGATACTGGAGCCTAGGTACCCATGATGAGTTGTAACCTCCGTCGTCGACTGAGCAAAGTTCTCACGCCTTCTACTAATCGAGCCGTACGCGTGGCCGATGGCAGCACTGTTGATGTCACTGGAATGTGTACTTCCCGTATCAGTATCGCCGACCGCCGCGTTCCTGTTTTTTTTTTTACAGTGCTGACCAATTGTCCCCATGACTTAACCCTTGGACTCGACTTTCTTACTGGGAATTCTGCTTTGATCGACTGTTCTGCCAGTACCCTTTGACTCGAACTTCCTCTACTCGCGCACATTTGTGCCGAACTGTCGAACAACTTTAGTAGGACCGCCTTCGTCCACCTGCCCCCTAAAGCCTTGACTTTCATCGATTTGCTATCATCTTTTCTTGTGCCCGATGGTGATTACGTTGCCACACCTCTTCCGGATGTCTTTTTGACGCCCAATATCAGTGTGGCCCACTCCGTCGTCACCGTCGCCGACAACAGGACATGCCTCCCTGTCGTTAATTTTGGCCTGACAAAGGAAGTTCTACCCAAAGGCATATCGCTTGGAACCAGGGGCGTAGCCAGGGGGGGGGGTGTTATGGAGCTTCAGTCCCTGAAATGTTTTTGTGCTGTCCATGCACCGCCGACCACAACAACCCCCCGCGGCAGAAATCATTCTGGATTTTGTCTGGAATGGTGTTTTTCACGCTCGAAAGGGCATTTCAGCGAGCACATTGCGAACTGGAGCTCGATTTCGCGGCAACGCCCATGCACCAGGAGTCGCCTAACGCAAGAAGCCCCATCCGAGCATAAAGTTGCAAGGGCGTTTTGCTGGTGAGCGGGCTCGTCGCGGCATACCGCGGAGGCCGCGGAACCTACGGAGCGCATGGATTTCAATTCCGAAACTTTATTCGTATAAAGTTCGCCAACTTTGATGCGAAAGCTCCATTGACGTTTCCTAAGTCGTGCTTTAGATTTTCAATTCCGGAATTGGGGGGGGGGGGGTTAATGTTCTTATAAACATTTCATACCAAAGATGCATTGACTTTTCTAAAGTCGCACATCAGAACGTACGATTCGACAAGCCAAATAAACGCACTATCCGACAAGTTGACAAAGCACGCAGCGAGCTCCGATGAAACGAAACATTGTGGTGGTTCATTCGCCGTCATGTCACAAGGAAAATAATAATAAAAGAAAGACAATAATAAGATAGCAGAGCATTGTCCAATATGAAAAAAATGAAAGTTAGAGCGACACAATAAGCACATCATAAAAGTACAGACAGAATATTACACAGACGTGTAATACAGACGAAATATCAATGTGTTGTATACATAATGAAAGTTAGAGGGAGAAGCTAAGCACATATTGATAGAGATAAATCATAATACAAAGTAAACTGTTTGTAGATTAGGTAGGCAGCACAATGAAAATAATTTATAACACTACTGGTCAGAAGAAAACAGAGCTACTCTACACGTGTAAATCTATTAAAGTCAAGGTATACAGATAACGTTAGTAAGTGCCTTACGGAAGTCGTCGGCATTAGTAATACAGACTAGTAGGTCCAGCAGGTGATTCCTTTCCTGGCATGTTTGTGGATGAAACGAGTTACCATAGACAGACGTTCTGTGTGATGGGATGTTCATTTTGTCACAATGGTCCAAGCGTGCAGAAGCAAAAGAGGCTGGTTCGATATAGCGTGATTAGAGCGTGGGAATTGAACGGTATATTTTATGGAACCAACAAATGCGAGCGATTTTTTCTGTGTTTAGTGAGGGGATATATATTGAGGGCAAGTTTCATGCAAGTTACGTTTGCTGTGCGATGGGAATTGTTAAGAATAAAACGAACGGAACGATTCTGTACAGCTTCTAAGGTGTTCATTATTGTTAATTGATGAAGGTCCCATATTGATGATGCGCATTGTAGACTAGGTCGACTGTAGGTAACGTATAGCTGTTCCTTTAGAGAAGGAGGTAATTTCGTTCCAGCAAAGGTAACTATGTTCTTATTTATTTTTTACTTTGACTTTTAGGCGCGAGGACACATTGAGCCTCTGCATTTTTCCTGTTCTGACGGTGGCTCAGTCTTATGTGAACAAGGGAGAAAAGCGAGGAAGGGCTCGCCGCCTTCCGTCGAGTGTGGTACTTCAGGAGTGAAGGGAGGAGGGTGGGCCCTAGGATTCTGTGGTCTGTGAAACTGCGATTGCGCAACATGTTTGATTGCCTTGTGTGACGCATTCTATACTGTGAATTTTGCTTGCATACGTAATCACTAAAAGGGCTGACAGATGGAATAGCGCACTGCGGTAGAAAGGTTATAAATGGGGATAAGCTGCCTCAGAAAGGCTGGCCAGCACCTCCTATCGAAACGTTGGCCAGCCTTTCTGAGGCACCGTATCCCTGTTTGTAACGTTTATACCATCTTGAATACGTAGATTTATTGGAGACTTATACGTACATTTAAATATCTAGTTGGGAGGTTTTGTATATCCGTGCGCTGAACTTTATTTAAGTGGTACTTTTTTGAGGAGCCCTTTATCAAGCTGTATCTTCGCATTTGTATATTCCATTGTATCTTCGCATTTTTATTGTACGAGGGCGAGTCAAATGAAGATGAGTCAACCCACCCCGCGCAATAATGGTTCGGTTCATTATCTGCGAAGCATGCGCGTAGCACACAGGCATCTCTCATTTACAAAAGTGACACGCAGGTGTGAGGATAAATGTTCTTTAATGCTCTCATACACTGGGTTGAACATGGTTGCTTGACATAATGGACGCTCCAAACGTTGAACAGCGTGGTATCTTAGACAGCTGTAGGTGTTTCCGAAAAAGAAATTAGTCGCCGCATGGCTGCCGTGTACGTTGAACATTGTGTTTCATTGGCCACTGTGAAGCGCTTGAGGAAACGGTTCCAAGAAGGACGTGAAAGTTGCAAAGACGATCCAAGACCGGGCCAAAGCCTCCATGCAATCACCCCCATTACAATTGCAAAGGTTGATGAGCTGATTAGACGAGAACGAAGGGTAAGCATCGATGAACTGGCGGAGCGTGTGAACATCAGTCACGGTTCGGTTCACACCATAATTCATGAGCATCTCGTTTATTCGCTCTTGTGTGCGAAATGGATGCCGAAGATTTTGTACCACCGCCAGAAGACGGAGAGATTCGGCGCTACATTCACTCATCTGATCCGGCATCACAATGAGGGTTACGACTCCTTGTCTGCAATTGTGACCGGGGACGAATCATGGAGCCAGTACTACGAGCCTGAAACACGATGGCAAACCTTACAGTGGAAACATTTGAATTCATCACCCCCAAAAAAAGCAAAGGCCGCCATTTCCGCCGGGAAGGTGTTGTTGACTTTCTTTTTCGATCGTCAGGGGCCATTATTGATCGAATTTGTTAAACCTGGAGAGACTATCAATCATTTCCGATAATCTGAAAGGCCGGATTGGCTGCGTGTCGCAATAAAGAACAAGCGACGTGAAAAATTGGCGAATGGGTTTATATTGTTCCACGACATTGCCCACGACAATGATGTGGTTAGTACAAAACTGTCAAAATTCAAGAGGGAAGCGCTTAATGATCCGCCATACAGCCCAGACCTGTCGCCTTGCGACTTCGTCATTCTGGGGCAATTGAAGAAACAGCCCAAGGGAACCATATTCGTGTCGGACAATTACGTGAAAGAGTCAGCTACAAAATTTTTGAAGCAGGAACCTAAGGAGTTTTATGAGACGGGGATCACGCGACATTTAGTCAGTGGGACAAATGTCTAAATGTTCATGGAGACTAACTTTAAATAAAGTACCCCGTTTGTCATATATTCGCTTTGGCTCACTTTCACTTTACTCACTCTCATATAATTTGCAGAACTCCTGCTTTTTATATGTGCTCTCTGTTGAGACTATAATTTCGATGGAAATAATCATAATACATGACCGGTAACAGTTGCTCTTGAGCAATAGATTGGAACGAATGACAGGGTCATTGAGATTTTTCCCTGGCCGTTTTATATGTGCAAAAATGTAAACAAGATTCTTGGCTGGCAAAGGTTAATTACATATTTGTCCTCGACTTGTTAATTTTATGGCCTTTACATTTTTCATATCAGCGGCATGCACTGCTTTGCTGGTTTCGAACTGATATAGTTGTAAAATTCTGTGATATTTTCTTTACTTATTAAATAGACAAAAAGCGTGGAAGCATTGATGTCAGTTATTTCGGGCGCAATTTTTGGGACATTAGAGCATATTCTTTTATAAAAACAGGTTTTACTTCTCTTGACAATGCATAGCGTTCAGGAATTCATTTCCAGCATCTTTGCCCATGGCAATGCAGCTATTATGCATGTGTTTGATGCGTCGATAAATTATGTAATGAGGCCGAGCTTCAAGGAGAGATCACCCCCCCCCCCCCGAACGAAATTTCTGGCTACGCCACTGGTTGCAACGCTCCGTGCTATCGATGATGACCACGTCACGATGTTTCCCGTAGACGTCTGCTCAGATTCTTCACCATGTACACAGATGCTATTTGCCCTGACGTAAAATTTCGTCCCATGATTTCTGCGGACCTACTGCCTGAACAAGCAGCAGCTCTGTGTCGCCTTTTGCTTTCCTACCACGACATATTCGACCTCAGCAATCGCCAGTTGGGCCAGACTTCAATTGTTAAGCATGGCATAAATACTGGTGATGTCAGTCCTATCCATCGCCGGCTATATATAGTTTCTGCTTCGGAGCTTAAGATTCTTAAAGATGAGGTGAGCAAGATGCTGGCCAAAGCCATTGTTCAATGTTCGTCGAGCCCTTGGGCATCGCCCGTGGTGCTTGTTAAAAAGAAAGATGGCACATTGCGTTTCTGCGTAGATTGTCGTCATCTAAACCGCATTAACAAGAACGGCGTCTACTCCTTGCCTCGCATTAACGACGCCCTCGATTGTCTCGACGGTGCCAACTACTTTTTATCAATAGACCTGCGGTCTGGTTATCGGCAGATTTCTGTGGGTGAAAAAGATCAAGAGAAGACTGCGTTCGTCACTCCCGATGGTCTATATCAAATCAAAGTTATGCCATTCGGTATACGCAACGCCCCAGCAACGTTCGAACGTATGATGGACTCTGCTTCAGGGCTTCAATTTATCAACATACCTCTGCTACCTAGACGACATTCCCGAATTTTCGCCTGTTTGAGACACGCCTTGAGCGCTTATCAGTTATTTTTTAAGTCTTCAACGAGGCTGGGCTCCAACTGAATTCATCGAAGTGTCACTTCGGTCGTCAGCAAATTACAGTGCTAGGCCACCTCGTCGACGCTTTCGGACTTCAACCAGACCTGGAGAAAATTCGTGCCGCCACGTCTTTTCCTGGACCTCAGTCCATCAAAGACGTCCGAAGTTTTGTAGGTCTCTGCTCCTACTTCCGACGCTTCGGTAAAAACTTCGCAGCGATTGTCCGTCCTCTTACTGATCTTCTCAAAAGGACGTGCCATTTATATGGGGCCCCGTTTAAAGTGCCGCGTTTACCCACCTCACCAACATTGTCACCACGCCACCTATACTGGCCCACTTGAACAAAAGAGCGCTACGAAGACACCGACTAAAAGAGGAACATATACGGCGGACAAGGCGCTACTTCCAACTCAATGTTTTTATTAAGAAACAGGATTTTAAACAGATACAACCTAGAATGGCTCTTCGTGGCATCACGACCTCCTTAACACTTTTAGAAATGCATCGGAGGCTCTAAACTTCACGTGCGAATGGCCTTGTGGTAACAGTATTCGCTTTCTGGACCTCAATCTCACTCTAATGAACACGCATGTCTGTTTCGAATACCAGCCGAGGTTGAACAAGCAGCTAATTTCATACGACACTGCGCACTCCAAGCTTATAAAAATAGGAGTTGCAATTACTTGTCTAAAAGAAGCTCTAAATAAATCTTGCAACCACAAAGTAGAAAGCAGTTTTAATAACCAGCTTTCAAGGCTACGCCTAGCCGGTTTCTCTTCATTCTTGATCTCTAGCGTGTGCAATAAGCTTCTTCAAAAGATCAAACAGGCTAGAGAGGGCACTAACTCAAAAAGGGCAGTTGATAGGAAAAGATTACATGTGATTCCTTATTGGCACAATGTGTCCCATAACATCAAGAAGGTGGCGCAAAGGCACAGCGTTAATCTTCTCTTCGCTGCACCGTGTAAGTTGGCCAAGATAAGCCCTATGCTTGCGAAGGCAAAATCCGAACCATGCTCTAAGAAAGATGCAGCGCAGTACACGGCTTGCAAAAGTAATGTCGTATATGAGATACCCCTAAGTTGCAAACATGTTTATATCGGTCAAACCAGACGGTGTTTTAATAAAACGGCGCGTGAGCACTATTGGGCCGTAAATAACGATGCGGAGGGTCATCTGGCAGAACACTGTAAACGTCACAATTGCTGTCGTGACACAAGGTCTCTTCGTGACACCAGGTCTCTGGCACGGTCTCGGACTAGAACGGGAGATATTAGAAGCTTTCTACACGGCAAAGGCCGAGGGCACGTGCATTAGCTGCCCATCGGTGACGCTTACCGAAAAAGAGATAGGTTTTTAATGAGCTAAGGAGGTCGTGATGCCACGATGGGCCATTCTAGGTTGTGTCTATTTAAAATCCTGTTTGCGACAACACCCGCACGTGACGTCACTGCGCTAACCCTTTAAAACTAACACGCCGAGTATGACGAGACCGCCTTTGACGAAGATAGGTCCTCCTATCGAAACGTTGGTCAGCCTTTCTGAGGCACCTTATCCCTGTTTACAAACTTTATACCACAGTGTGCTACTCCATCTGTCAGCCCCTTTCTTGTTTTTGGGTTTCTTAAAGAAGAAACATTTAGTTGGAAGTACCGCCTTGTCCGTCGCACATGTTCCTCTTTTAGTCTGCGTCTTCGTAGCGCTCTTCAGGTATGCAAATCCGACTCGCCCACATCAAACTTCTGCTGCTATACTGGCCCACTTTGACCCGTCCTCTCCTACAGAGGTGCGTACCGATGCCAGTGGTCACGGTATTGGAGCCATCTTAGCCCGGCGCCAACAGGGTCAAGATCGCGTTATTGCATACACTAGCCGCCTCCTCATAGCAGCGGAGCGCAACTATTCGATTACAGATCGTGAATACCTGGCTCTCGTCTGGGCGGTTTCCGAATTCCGACCGTACTTGTATGGCATGCACTTCGTAATCACGGATCACCACGCGCTCTGCTGGCTTCCTCCCTCAAGGATCCTACGGGCCGGCTTGGTCGTTGGGTTCTGCGGTTGCAAGAATATTCCTATGCAGTAGTGTACAAGTCGGGCCGTATACATCAAGACGCGGACTGTTTATCACGCTATCCAGTGGACGAACCACCCGCCGACCCTCACTCCGATACCGACGCTTGCGTTTCCTCCGTTTCTCAGCTGCTACACGTTACCGACGAGAAACGCCGTGATGGCACATTAGCACCATCATTGATGGCTTGGAATCTTCGCCTTCTGATTCGTCCCTTCGCCTGTTTGTTCTGCGGGATGGTGTATTATACCGCCACAATGTACGCCCCGACTGTCTTGCCCTACTCCTCGTCATTCCTAAGCACCTCCAGTCAACTGTTCTCTAAGAACTTCACGATTTAGCAAGGGCAGGTCACCTTGGCCTCTCCCGCACCTACGACCGGATTCGCCGACGCTTCGTTTGGCCAGGCCTCGCCCGCTGCGTCCGGAAATACGTTGCAGCGTGCGAAAAATGCCAGCGCCGAAAAACACCATCGGCGCTCCCGGCCGGGTGCCTTCAACCGGTCGACAATCCTTTGGAGCCGTTCTTTCACGTTGGCTTGGACTTACTTGGCCCTTTTCCCGCTATCAACGTCTGGCAACAAGTAGGCCACTGTAGCGACCGATTACGCAACGCGCTACGCCTTCACCAGAGCGCTTCCAACTAGCTGCGCCGCAGATGTCCCCAATTTGTCGCCGCAGAGGGCACGGCAGCGTTCATTGAAACATGTCACATTTCGCATGGCTCACTGCGCAGGTGCTCCTTCTTTTCCGGCCGCTGCCATGTTCTGCGCACCCGGCTTCCACGGAGTAGGCGCCGCGGAACCTTCCATCAAGAAATGCTTGGGAAACTGCAACTTCTTCTGACGGTTATCTGGACTACGACAAGACAATCAGCGTCTCACTGCACTAGAACCACAGGGCAGTGACGTCACCGGATCCCCCTATAAAGGCCGCAATCAACAACCGCGGGCTCAGAGGGCACGGCAGCGTTCATCGGAACATGTCACATTTCACAAGGCTCATTGTGCAGGTCAGTTTTCACAATTCATACCATTGCTTACGTACGAGTTCTCACGGTCTTGTGATGCTGCTGTGCCCTCGGACATGTATAAGTACTCTTGATGATTTTTGGTCTGCGTTCTTACTTCTATTATGTGGTGATGTGGAAACGAATCCCGGTCCTGGCAGTGATAATGAGCCAACACTGAGCACAATCTTGGCAGAATTAAAGGGTCTGAAACTTGCTGATTCAAAGCGCGACGCTACCCTTGCAGAAATTAACGAGAAGCTTTCTAAACAAGACGAAGTGCTCACGATATCCAAGGCGAACGAAGAAAAGATGCTCAAGCTCGGGGAAACAGTACAGCGCTCACAGAATGTTGTGGCTGCAGAGGAAAAACAACTGATAGATTTTGAGGACCGCAGCCGTAGGAATAACTTAGTAGTCTTCGGAATAACGGAAGATGCTAGTGAAACCCGGTCTGACCTTTACAAAAAAGTTCAAGACGTTTGCAAGGACAAACTAGGAGTGAATATTGATTCTCTGAAACGTATACACAAACTGGCAAAAAACGCGATGATCAGCCAAGGCCTGTTATTTTTCGGCTCTACAACTATAACGAAAAAATAGTTGTACTTACAAATGGCCAGAAACTGAAAGATTGAAACTCAATATCTCAATAAAAAAAACTCAATATCTGAAAACTCAATATCTGAAGACTACTCGCAGGGAACTTTAAAAATAAGGCAAATGCTTCGGCAATCCTATAAGAGCAAAAAACGCCCCCATGATAAAATAAAGCTCGTCTGCAACAAACTGCATGCAAATGGTAACATTTATGCGTGGAACAGCAGAAGAACTGCAGGGTAGTGCTGCACAAAGCAGCCCGCACGTCCCAAGATTGACGAACAGATACCACCCCACGCGTTGCGGAAAAATCACTTCGATTAATATGCTTGAATGCGCAAATCTTCTGCAACAAGCAAGACCAACTCGAACACCTATTGCTCTCCTATGATCCACACGTGGCGAATATATTTGAAACTTGACTTCATGCCCACATTTCTGATAGCAGCGCCGTACCGCCTTCATACACATGCTACAGAAAGGACCGCGCTACGAGGAGCGGTGGAATTGCGATTCTCGTGAAAGCTGGATGGTCTTCTTTCTTCTTGCCAGATGTTTCCAATTCTCATGAAAGCGTTTCGTGTAGGCTGTTGTTCTCAGGTAACCAAATAACTATTATTGAAATCTATAGGCCTCCTGGGGCGGGACCAGAATATCTACTGGAATTATATGATTACATAGAAAAGTATTCAAATCAGGACATTATAACTGCAGGTGACTTTAATATTCCACACATTGATTGGGGCACCATAAAGTTTAGTCCCCCCGATGCGCGTAGTTCAGAAGCATTGATATATTGCTAGCTTATAATCAAGTTCATACTGTACACTCTCCTGCACGCGTAACTAGTTCTGCTTCTTCGATTCTAGACCTGATTTTATGTTTTGCAGGCATAAAAATTGCATTACTGAAGTTTACGAGTGCGTTTCTGATCACAAACTAGTCTATTTTACCTGCATGCTCCCACGCCAACTGGGAATGTGCATGCCAAAATTACAAACTGTGAAGCATTTCGACGCGGCAGACAACGCACGCATTATGCATCTTCTGCAAGATGCCCTCTCATCTTTCTGTGAGGACGACGTAAATGCGTTGTGGGCGAGGAATAAATACCTCTGCGATTGCTGCATACGAAACTTCATACCGGAAAAAGTAAAGAAACTAGGGAGAACACACCCTTGGTTAACCCGAGAACTAATACAATTAAAACGGAAAATCAAGCGCTGCCGGAAGAAAAAGAATAAAGATGCGTCACTAATAAGAGAATTAAGCGCCTCCCTCAAGCATGGATTGCAAAAAGCAAGAGACAGGTATTTTTCCGAGACGCTTGGTCGTTTTGCAACGGAAAATCCTTGAAAATTCTGACAGCACCTTTCGAATAAGGACAATAACATATTATACCTAGTAACGGTTGACGGGGAAGTTGTCACAGACAAAAAAAAATAACAGACAGGTTCAAAATCCATTTTCAAAGCGTATTTTCCAGACCTGATGCAAGGATTGATAACACGTCAGTTAGTGATGGCGCAAGCAACATTACCATCTCTTTGGAAGGTGTTACCGAACTTCTATTGCGATTGAGTAAAAAAAAAATCAGCCGGTCCTGATAAAATTCCCGCAGCATTCTTAAAAAGGTATGCAGAAATTCAGGCTAGATTTCTCGTCGTAATCTTTCAAAAATCTGTAGAGTCAGGTTTCGTACCCCATGACCGGCGTATTGCGCACGTGGTACCCGTATTAAACAAAGGAAATTCATCGGAAATCAATAAGTACAGCCCAATATCTCTCACCTCTATTCCTTGCAAACTACTAGAACATATTATACTCAAATTTCTTAACAGCTTTTTAGAAACGAATGAAGTAATTAGCAAAAGGCAACATGGCTTCCGGCAACGTTTTTCCTCTACTACTCAACTAATTGATACCGTACATAATCTAACAAAAACTCTCTACAGTGGCGGTCAGGTAGATATAATTTTTATAGATTTCTTCAAGGCATTTGATAGGGTTCCTCACTCCAAATTAATAACCAAAATGAAAGAAATAGGTATCTCTTCCTATATCATCGCTTGGCTTATGTCATACTTACAAAACAGAAAACAATATGTGGAAACTGATGGCAACTGCTCCCGCATCTTAGATGTTCGCTCAGGTGTTCCTCAGAGCTCAGTCTTGGGGTCTGTTTTATTTAATATTTATATTAACGACCTGTTAGGTGTTCGGGAACTAAGCATGTCGGCCAGGTTATTCGCCGATGACTGCATTGTCATCAAAAGCATTCATTCTGTATCCGGTCAACTTGTCCAAAATTCGAACTTGCAGCTTCTTGCAGACTGGTGTAACAAGTGAGATATGACAATTAATTATGACAAAACCGTTTATTTATGTGCTACAAAATGGATCAACAAAATGAAATTTACGTATGGCATTGGGGACAACATAATTAGGCAAGTGGAAGAATACAGATACCTGGGCGTGACTTTTGCTTGCCGGTCGAGTTGGATTCATATTCGTGGGTGAAAGGAACCATAACATCTGATCTTAAATGGTCATCCCATATCTCCAACATCTGCTCCTCTGCAAGGAAAAAGCTAGGTTTCTTAAAACATAAATTAGACAATTCTTCAAGGGTACCTAGACTTCAAGCGTACAAATCATTTGTTAGACCTACTTTTGAATACGCTAGCATAGGATGGGACCGACACACCACAGTCAATATAGATAAATTAGAAAAAATCCGGAGGTTCGCAGTAAGGTTCGTATATAACCGGTATAAGCGAAGGGACTCTCCGTCCGCCATGTTACACCAGGCAGCCCTTGAGCCATTGGCTGGAAGAAGAAAGGCTGCCTGCTGCGCTTTTTTCACTCCTTGTATTTTCAAAAACTAGGCGTTCAGCCACAGGAATACTTCGAAAGGGGCACAACCAGACCCTCAAAACATAAACATAGTCATAGCATCAAGCCAATGTTTGCCCGCACGAATTTCTTCAAATTTTCATTTTTGCCGAAAACATTATCCGACTGGAATTCCCTGCCTCATGACTCACCTCTGCTTTCTTCAACTTTTTGAGAGCCTATAACTCTGACTGTATGGTTAGAAATGATGATTACTCATGAGCTGTGCATAGTGTGCTTCCTTGTCTATGTGCCTGTGTTTGGGGCAAGTACTCTCGCAAAGTGTATTTGCTTTATAACCTTGTTTAGTTTTGTTATTATATTTTCGTGTTGTAAATTGTAACTTTGCCATTGTTGCTGATCCTAATGCGCATTGCTTACTAACAAACGTATGTACCCTCTCTTGCTTAGACCGATTCGGTCTGCAGTATTCTGTAAATAAATAAATAAATAAATAAATAAAATTTTTCTTTTACGCGACGTGATTCTGCAGCATGGCGCTCCACACCAAGTGCTCACAGACCGTGGTCGGACATTTATTTCTCAAGTCATCGCCGGCATCCTGCAGTCTTGCTCCATCAAGCACAAGCTGGCTACGTCTTACCATCTACCTAATGGTCGCACTGAGCGTCTGAATCACACCATAACAGACATGCTTCCAAAGTGCGTCTCGTCCGACCATACTGATAGGGGCCTTGCCCTACCTTCTGCATATATAACTTCTGGGTATAATTGTTCGCGTCACGACACTTCCGGTTATTCCCCGTTCTTTCCGCTTTTCTGCCGGGAAGTCACATTGCCACTGGACGCATCACTTTCATCCGCCGCAGCAGAGACCAGCGAGTGTGCACTCGACGCCATCGCCAGGGCAGCCCAAGCACGCGAAATTGCCCACGCTCTCCTCTTGACCTCGCAAGAGGGGCAACGGTGCTTGTACGATCGCCAACACAGAGAAGTCCGCTCTTCGCCTGGATCTCTGGTACTCTCCTGTGGTCCCTGAGTCATCCCGTTGGCCTGTCAGAAAAACTCCTGTCTCGGTACACAGGCCCATATCGAGTGCTGCGGGCCGTGACTCCCGTTACCTACGATTGGCCCCAGTCATGCAGTACGAGTCTCATCTGCCTCAAATTCCACTGACGTTGTTCATGTCGCACCGCCTCAAGCCATATTACTCTCCTGTTATCACTGGTATTTATACACCCCGGGACGCTGCTTCTGCCACCTGTGGTAATGATACACGCATATTGGGTGTTTCTTGTGGCCGATGTACGCGGACGCCCCGACGAAGACAACGAACGCTCTCTGGCTCTCGAGCTCTCGGCTGAACTGGCCAGCGCTTTTGTTGCTTTTTGTAAATATACTTTGTAAATAGTCTCCAGTCTTAATCCTTTGTTCACGTAACAATATTTTCAAAGCGTATGGGTCCGAGTAATAATATTCTGAAAAGACTGCATTATACATGTAACCAAGACAATGTTTCTCATCTGCTGGTCCTGCAGCGAGCGCATTGCTGATAGGGGCGATATCATTGAGTGGACACGTCCATACCGTAAGCATACGTAAGTATACCTATGTATGCCTACAAAACGTTATCAATATTCACTTAAGGGTCATTCAATTTAAAAGGCCTCAGGTACGAAATAGAGGCACGCGAAAAAAAACCCAACATTTTATAACATATGAAAAATTTACGGGTGGTTGGCTATCGATGTTTAATGATCTATAGACGCCGTTGTGGTACTGAACGAGATGGCAATTGGGGGGCGAGGTCTTACGGAGTCTCCATCTGTCGGAAGCGCCTTCCTTGCGTAGTATGAGGGATCACGCGGCGCGCTACTCATAGGCTTCGCTTACAGCGCTCAATAAAAGCACCACGCGGCAGCCCTCCTGGACATTTAGGTAGTTACTCTCAGAACGAGGGAAGTTTTTGACTGTCGATATAATATTCTTCGGCAAACTGAGAGCACAGAATCGTTTACGGACGCTATCTTTTTACAGAATACATACAGTGAACGCCACTGCGCGCGGTCGCCGCGATGGAGTCTCCCGAACCGGCTTCTTGCGTGAAAGGTAGGGGAACACTGAGAGTAAACAATGCGAAATATGTTCTTATAGTGAGCTGTATCTATAACCAAATGGAGCAGAACAGAATGAAGCCTTAATGAAGCGACCACACGGTTTCGCAGAGACCGACTGCGCGTCTGCATGCATGTCCGCGCGCAATGTTTTGCTTTCGCTTTGAGCACGTTTTCGCACCGTGCCGTGAGCTTTAGGCCGCAGCATATGAGCATCTGACAGTACACTAGCAACCATTGTTGTGTGGACGCTATCAGAACTGTTCAAAAATGATTTCGTAATAGAGACTTCGACGCCTACGGCAACTCTAATGTGCCGTCGTGACGATTCAATCCTTTTTTTTTGTCTTCAAAATTTTTGGACATTTCAATATTATTTCTGAAGTTGCGTCGCAGTGTATGTTTATCGGTCTTCTCAGCGTGCGATTTTCCTCTGCTTCTTTTTCGTAATCAAGTGCATTAATTCATAACACAAACATGACCATATGCCATGCCTTTTTTAATGTGGGTCTAATCGCTCCGTTTCCGTTCCAGTGAACTTACCAGTATCTAGCATCAACAAGTTCATAAACCAAACGGTCATGAAATTAGCCGTGCAGCGGGCGTGGGCGAACGCATCAGTGCGTGTTTTCTGCTACTCACCGAACATCGCAGTCCCGGCGCCGTAGCAGAAATCTTCCTCGCGTCTGTGCTTGCTGCGTACTCGAGTTGTAGCCGATGGCTGTCTGCCGGCTCTAAGTTTCGCGAGCCAAGCTTCACGCAGCTCCTTGTCCTGCGGCTACGTGTAAATAAGGCTGACACCGGGCTCTGTTGCGTACATCCGGCACTGCGGCACCAAGCAGTAGCCTACCATGCTGCACGCCTCTAAAGGAAGCCACTACCTATTATACTACTTTCAAACGTTGTCAAGCAGACACCGAAAGCGGTAAAACCTCACCACTTAATCAGGACCGCAGCGCAGCTGGGACTTTAAACTTTCGTTTTCAGCTCGCTTCGGCGCTTCCGAAGCAGCCGACGCGGCCGCTGAGTCCACTTGCTCCCTCATGCCATGTCACGCCGACAGTGGCGCCAGCTTTTCCAGTGGTGGAGCTCGGCCCCAATACTGTGTGCCAGACTTGCGAGATGACGAGGACGCGCATGCCTCAGTGGAAACGCAAGCAAGCACGCACTCGCTCCGACGTTCGAATCTGTCCTCTAGGGGAGCGATGGGCGCTCGTGTCGCAGGACGAAACTTGAGTTTGCCACGTTATAAAGCGCATGATTACAGCGCTGTAGCGTGCAGTGCTTACCGCCTTGTGCAGGTTGACAACGCCCTTCTGGACCTGGTTGCCGAACTCGCTCCAGATGAGGTCCAGATGCTCGGCGAGCCAGTAGCCGATGCCTTCCTTGACGAAGATCTCGTGCAAACAGCAGCATCCGGATGCCAGCTCCCGGTCTGCGGCGCGTAATACCTTCTGGAGCTCGCACTCCATGATCTCGCGGTGCACGATGGCCGTGCGCAGAAGGTGCACGTCCACCTGAGTCGGAAGCAAATGTTCTCGGCTTCGCCATTCGACAACTTCTCAAAAGGTTCCGTTGCAAGCTGCGGCTTAGTGGCAAGCCCACTTCGCTGCTCATTTTGCTTGTTCAAAACGCTGAACAAAATTTAGTAGTGCGCCGCATCCAGAAAAACAAGCCTATACACTTTAAAAATTATGGGGTTTTACGTGCCAAAACAACTTTCTGGTTATGAGGCACGCCGTAGTGGGGGACTCTGGAAATTTCGACGCCCTGGGGCTCTTTAACGTGCACCTAAATCTAAGTACACGGGTTTTTTCGCACTTCGCCCCCATCGAAATGCGGCCGCCGTGGCCGGGATTCGATCCCGCGACCTCGTGCTCAGCAGCCTAACACCATAGCCACTGAGCAAGCACGGCGGGTATGCCTATACACTGCGACGGTATGGTGCCATCGCAGTGAGTAAATGCTAGAAAATTGAATAATTTTGTAGATGCGTTTGTAACTTAATTGCATCAGAAGAAAGGGGGTTAACCGAGGGGCCCGATTTTATTAGTCATATCATAAGAAGCCAACAAACCCTGACACCAAGGACAACATAGGGGAAATTACTTGTGCTTAATAAATGAAATAAAGAAACGATAAGTTAATGGAAATTAATGGAAATTAAAGTGGATGAAAAAACAATTTGCGGCAGGTGGGAACCGAACCCAAGACCTTCGCATTTCGCGTGCGATGCTCTGCTAATTCAGCTACCACGGTGCCGTTCTCCCATCCACTTTTTTTGGGTATTTATGTGTCCTAGTAGAACCCTGGGAGTGTTAGCCAGCGCCACCACTCTCCGACCTTGGCGGCGGACGTGGAACGTCCTTTTTGTCGCAGGCGTCACGAGAACGTATCTTTTTGGGTGAAGGCAACTCATCAATAAACCCACATATGCTACCTGAAGGGATCAATGTTGCCGGATTCGAGACCCTCGTTATGTAATAAACGAGAAGAAGGGGGTTAACCGAGGGGCCCGATTTTATTAGTCATATCATAAGAAGCCAACAAACACTGACACCAAGGACAACATAGGGGAAATTACTTGTGCCTAATAAATGAAATAAAGAAACGATAAGTTAATGGAAATTAAAGTGGATGAAAAAACAACTTGCCGCAGGTGGGAACCAAACCCACAACCTTCGCATTTCGCGAAGCCCCTTTCTTCTCATTTATTATATAACGAGGGTCTCGAATCCGGCAACATTGATGCCTTCAGGCAGCATATGTGGGTTTATTGACCAGTTGCTTTCACCCAAAAAGATCACCTTCTCGTGACGCCTGCGGCAAAAAGGACGTTCCACGTCCGCCGCCAAGGTCTATGAGTGGTGGCGCTGGCTAACACTCCCAGGGTTCTACTAGGACACATAAATACCCAAGAAAGTGGACGGGAAAACAGCGCCGCGGTAGCTGAATTGGTAGAGCATCGCACGCGAAATGCGAAGGTTGTGGGTTCGGTTCCCACCTGCGGCAAGTTGTTTTTTCATCCACTTGAATTTCCATTTACTTATCGTTCCTTTATTTCATTTATTAAGCACAAGTTTTTTCCTCTATGTTGTCCTTGGTGTCAGTGTTTGTTGGCTTCTTAATTGCATCAGAGAAGTTGCATTGATTATTATAAGTCAAGACAAAGAAGCGTGCTTCCGGGACTCCTATATTCGATATAAAGCGCACAGCAGTATTGTAATATGGCACCTTAAAATGAGCGCAATTAGCGCTTTGGCCAGGAGTCCCAAACCCAGATCCTAAAATTTCATAATACATTTTGAGTACAGCGTACACAGCAGCTAGTGCAACGTGCACTAGACTGCACACATGCTTTTTTCATTTGTAGAGACGCCAACCTACGTGCTCCATAGCATGGCAGCCCGCTTAGATGCGAGCTACACCCGCCTCCAAGTCATCGTTTCTGGATGGTTCGATTCTTTTGTCGCAGTATGTTGCTGGAAGTTGCTTTAGGCGTATGCGGAATACTTTGGCAAAAGGGCATTGGCGACAGATCAGAGCCATTTTCTAGGCATGTTCCTTATTGTGAGTGTCATAAGCTTAACAAGAGAAGATCCATCTGTTGCCAAGTGACAGCAGGTATCTTGTTCACTTGAAGGTCGTGTTTTCAATTCTGCAGAGCGACAGTAAATATTCTGCTGAATGAAGACTCCAATAAGTTGAAAGCTAAAAGTTTGCTTTCGTGAGACGAATATGATTGACGAATATGATTTTAATGCTATAATACTTCACAAATGCGTCAGTGCTGTCACTAATCTGCGCTAACGTTGAGGAATAGCCTCTTCACATTTGCATGAGTGCGGCGTTCAGACGTAGAGATGTTTTGCATTTCCGCCTCCAGATGACAGAGTTTGCTACTTGGTTCGTTGAAACTGTTCTTCTGCATAGACTAGACATGTAAAATCAGCTTTCTGTCAACTCTGTGAGACTTCATACCGGAGTTGAGCGTGGTCAGACCGTTTCAGATGTAGCAGATGTTTCAAGAAAGTTAAGCTACTCGCCAACTCGTTGGACCCTCTGTCCGTCGATTGTTTCGGAAGAGTTACCGTTGGCGTTTCGCTGGTTTGCAGTTTTTTCGCAGTGCGCTGGAGACGCGTAGCGCAGCACCGGTGTTGCGTCGTAGGTCACCGTCTTTGAGCGCACCGGGCGCAGGCGCATGGTACGCACCTCTCTCAGCGACATCAGCCACTGGTCCGAAGCCCCGTCGTACTTCTGGTACAGGGCGAGGAAGTTCCCCGCCACGTGGCGCTGCGTGATCCACCAGACCTCGCGCATGCGCAGCAGCAGCGGCAGCAGCTCGTGCGCTAGGAAGTCCGGTCGTGACGGTGCACTGCTTTGGTGGTTCTCGAGGTGGGAGAGGACTTCGCTCGCGTTAGTCGACACCTGCTCCCCCACGCGCTGCCAGACCCGAGTCACCGCCTGCAGCGCAGTGGAGCAACGAAAAGCGCTTATCACAAAGAACGTATTGGAGGCTCGCAGGTTTGTTGGCACGAACACCTGATCTTAAAGGTCAATACGGGGTGCAACCTAAACATAAAAATGAACGACTTTGGCACTAGTTGTGACAATCCTGGGGAACTTAATTGTTCCGCGCCCCCGCAACTTCCGGACAGGTCACCTGCCGGCTCTTTTTTTATCTGTCCATCTGTTCATCCATCCATCCACCGATCTATTAATCTGTCCCGTCAGAATCAATCAATCAATCAATCATCAGTAAGAGTTGGGTACGACAGAAACTCTACTAAGAGAGAGAAAGAAAACGCTACTCATTGACCTACACTTTAGTGTAGGCTTAACGGCTGTGGAGGACACGTACAGTATCGAAATAAGCAGACTGTTTTTGCTAGCCTTACCCAGAGGAATCTCATTCACGGTTGCAAACGTGCCTTAGTGAACTCGTGAAGCTTCCCCTGCCGCTTCCAACCGAGTTCCGCGGAGCCTCTGTCGGTGAGTTCCTTGAGCACGTCGAGTATGTTGTGCAGGTTTCCTTTCCAGTAGGTCTCGAACACGGCCTGTGCGTGGAGCACGTAGTCGCGGTGCGAGCAGAGAGGCTCGTGGTCGCCGCCGACCGACTCGAGCGAGGCCGAGGTGCCTGCCGGGTCCAGCGGCTCGCCATGCTGGGCGCCCACCCTGCCAGACACAAAATGCGATGGTTCGCCACCGATGGCAGATTGCTAGACTCAAAGGGGCTCTGCAGTACCTCGGCTCACACATCTTCGCCCTCATATCACGACATTGGTACGCCCAGGACTCTGCGAATAATTATGCTTGAGACGAATGCGAATCGAATAGTGCGAGAAGCGAATCCAATTGAATGTCGAATACATTTCGAATAGTTCAATAATGACCGTCAAGTTTACATATGAAACGACATTTACATCTGAGTAATAATAAACGTAACAAACATCTGATTAGAGCGCACGTTATGAAACGTTGTTAATTAAACTGTAGTAGGGTAGCTAGCTGGGCGAGTCGGTACATCTGCCCTATTATTACTTGCAGCGCGCACTAATAACAAGAACGAAGGTGAGAGACGAAACACGAGCGCTGACGCACGACTTAAAGTTTATTGTATCTAAACAGCCATACAGAAACTACACTCGCACTACAAGAGAAGGAAAGATGTTTTTGAGAAGCATCTAATCGTTAAAATTATCGGTCTTTTGCTTCAGCGCCCGCCTTGTTTCGCTTTTGGTTGAGGGAATTTATGGTGCGCGGGTGTACGCATGTGTGAGTGTTCCTATTATATGGCTGTTTAGATAAAATCAACTTTTAGTCGTGAGTACGCGCTTGTGTTTCGTCTCTCTTCTTCGTCCTTCTTATTAGGACCGCGCTGTAAGTAATAATTGTTGATTAAAAATACAAATGGAGCCTTAGAAACCAAAAAATCGCCGCCCAAGCGCTCCGTACAGATGGTTAACCAGTGAAGCTGAAACATGGAGCGCCGGTGTTTATCACGGGGTTATTTTCGACGGTTCATTCAACGACGGCTTGGTAGGCTGCCGGATCCTCGGCATGCAACTGCTGCTTGCACCCCGCTGCACGAGCCTGTTCTTGTGCCTAGGCTGCAGCATCGGCCCGGCGTAGGCAAGCCCGATTCTGCTCGTGACGTTGCTGATCGAAAGATGCCTGCCCCTCGGAAGTGCGCATGACGCGCGGCGTACCCATTCCGGAGCTGGAGAGAAAATACTGCGCGCGCGCTCGGCTGCGACTGAACACTTCTTGCGCATGCAATCGCGCGCGTTTCTCTTTTTTTCTTCGCGCATGCGCATGAAGTTGCGCCGGAGGAGTTTTCGGTGTACAGGCGACAGACGGACGGACGGACGAATCGGCTAGATATATAGAGCTTCGCTGTAATAAGCAGTTCGTTCATATAGATTGGACTTCTGGGAGACTGCAAATGATCGTTGTAACTTGTACATACGGTAAGGCATGGCTCCCTGGAGTAACGTAGCCTTCTCCACTATTTAAAGTTTCCGGTTTTATGCCAATACTACGGCCGTGGGGATAAAATTTGTCGTACGTATGCTTCAATTATATATTTGATCGCGCACAAAAGATGGTTTGCAATAGTGGAAAGCTATTCGTAAAATACTCGCATTTACAAATTTAAATTCGAATCCCCAGTTCGATTCAAGCAGAATCGAATTGAATAGGATATTATTCGATTCGTTATTTGAGAGTTTAGAACGTAAGCGCAACAGCTATATGTGTTCCTGACCATTTCGTAAAAAAACAATCAGGAATTCGGCTTATGCCAATCATATGCAGTGCATGAAATGCCCATGAATTATAAGAACAAGGGTTGGTCCAAGTCCCCTTACAAGAGCCTATGTTTGTTCTTTCCCACACTCCAATTGCTGGAGACTTTTGTTCGGCAGGTTGTTCATGAGTAGCCTTCGTTAATTACATGTCGACTATTAGGATTAGGCAGGGACTGTTAATACGAGGCGTTAAGTCATCCTGATTTTTGGATCGATTGGAACGTTTACCTCATTTTGCTTGAAATCACTTCAGTACATGCTTACGCAATACAGGTGGTGGACAGATTGTATGCATACCTTCAATCTTTTGATGTTGTCTTTCTCGGTGTTGAGTATTACGCTCGGTTGACTGCGAACTTATGTTTCTTTAAAGGTCATGAAGCATTGCGTAAGAAGGGTCGAAAACTTTTGGAACATAATATTGGCGATCTATTTCATCACATCTGGAGCATATTTCACAGCTATAGTTAGAACAGTGGCTCTTATATCTGCGTAGGCAGTGACGTGGTCGTTTTGGTATAGTGCAATATTCATTTTAAAATTCCTTTAGTACTCTTCGCATTTATTCGTAAAGGATGACTTTCGCTGTTTTCTTTTATTGCCTAAGAGTTGTTTTTTAGCTGCACCTAACTTTTAGAATTGCCTGTGGCCGATAGAACAAGTATAACCCTTGATCTAAATTAGGAATGCATATGTCACGTTCCGCTTGTCGATCAGTTTCAGAAGTGCACCCAATTAGAAATAAGCAGACAAGCAAGTGATTTTTCTGACAGGCAGCTTCTGACAAGTGTATAATGACTGCACGTTTAGTTTTAGTGTGCCGCTAAACAACGAATGCACGCTATTAGCTCAGTATACAAAACGTCGCCGTTCATCTCGCCTCGGTGTATGCGCAATTGAAAAGTCTCGTCACGGAATCGAGAAGAGAGCCTGGCGCGTGTGAATGCCTGTCAGAGTGCGCCAAGGTGTCACTTCGGGCGCCCGCACGGTCTCTTGGGAGGAGTGCTGGCGTACCCTTTGTCGAAATGGGCCTTGTCCCGGGACTCTTTCAGCGGCGAGGCTGCGAAAACAGGCGAAGTGAGGCATCAAATCCGAGATCAGGCATCGCAACAGCGTCATCTAACACGACCAACAGGCGGTGTCGAAATCCACGCCACAGCAATTGTTGCCTCTTGGTAAAAGAAATAGATATCGAAGACTATGCTTTTGGAGAGTCCATGTGCCAGAAGTGTTTGCGGAGCCGGAAAAGCGTCACAACTACCATGTTTTAGTTAACGCCTATAACGATAGAGGGAGCGCACTCTTGCGCGCGCCTCCTGGTCTTATGGTTTCAACGATTAGACGCATAAAACGCAGACACAAGACGAATAAAAGAACAACACAAACAAATTGTGTGTTCGTCATCATGTGTCCGTTCATTTTATATGCCTAACATTTCAAATCACGCAACCTTACTGGATTCTCTAAGCTTTCTTTCATTCCATGTCATGTACACTTTGACACATACACGTTCGATGAATCTTCAATAAAACCGCAGATCAAACTCCGCTCAGATGTACGCACTACACGGTAGGTTAGAGCATGCTTGTTGCTGCTTTGTTTGGCCGCACTTGAAACATTCAATGCAGATTGGCTAAATTGAAACGGCTTGCGGGATATGATTGATTTGTTCAATTTGTTGATGGTGCTTAAGATTGCAAAGCCACACATTAACTGTGAGACACGCGATAACGAAGGGCTCTCGATTAATTAAGGTCCACAAAGAGCGACGTGTGAGCGTTATCGCATTTTGGCACCATTGGAATGGCAGTCGACGCGGAGCTGGGAATCCAATCCATGGCTTCGTGCTCTTCAAATCGACATGGTCCCTGCGCTGAAGCGGAAAGTAAACGTCGACATGGACTGTGATGAAATTGTGAAAAAGAAGACACTATGTACGTGCATAGTAAAACGGATTCAACACGAGATGCAAGATACGTGAACCAACCACCATAGAAAAAGCCCTAAAGATGAACATGAAAGGAGAAAAGCCTTGTCGGCAAGCGTGCATACCAGGCTGCAGCTTGAAGTTTTCTGGATAACGGGGAAGACGGGTTTGGGTCAAATGCGTTTTGCATAAGTGCGCCGGTGCGGTGGAACACCTCCTGATTGTGCAGTCCCGCATCTTCGGTATTGTAATCTGTGACCACCGTGAGTAACAAGAATGGAAGTGGTGATACGGTGAAAATGCCAGCGTCAGGGATGGACAAGACACGACTTCACCACTATAAATTCGTGATGGACCACTGAACGATGTGTTTATAACAGCAATTACAAGCTAATCGAATTCTTCTGACAAGCAGAAAGCAAAACATTTGGCACAGAGGCATAATCAGATATGGGCTGCATTTATTATTAATTCCTAAAGCGTTCTTAAGAGAAGGTGTGAACAACACCTAAATGACGTACCTGTTCTGCAGAATCCCGCAAAGTGGAGGAAGTGTCATGAAGGGGAAAGCTGTCACCCACCTGAATGTAGCCCAAAGCTACAAAGAAAATCCATACAAGTTTTTAAGTAAAAAAGAAAGAAACAAGAATTCCTCCTCGTCCGCCATTCGAACACGGGGCCAACTCCTTCACAGAGCTGTCGCTGTAATATCTGAACTAACCATGAGGCTAAGGGGTTGTAGCGCGAACGTGATTTACTTGACAATTCGAAGCACAGGAAAGCCTTCATAAGGCACAAGAACACTGAATTTTTGCCTCAACCGCGAAGCTTTAGTTTTGAGAAACCTGTATGGGTTTCCTTTGTAGGTTCGTGCTACATTCGGGTGGGTAACTGTTTTGTCTTTCATGAGACTTCCTTCACCTTACGGGAATCAGCAGAAGTGATTTGCCATATACAATGTCGCTGTGCTTTGAGTTGTCGAATTATTCGCTCCCGCACTGAGATCTACTAGCCTGCTGGTTATCTCCGGTGGTAGAGCTACCACCCCGGAAAGGCGTTGGTCCCTGGTTCGAACTCAGGATCGAGGCTTCACCGAGGAGCTTTCGTTCTGAGAAAGCCGTAGGGGTTTCCTTTTTACCTTCGTGCAGCATTCGTGTGGACGACAATTTCCCTTTCACAACGATAAATGAGCGGGCGAAGAGAAGAAATGTTATTTTTCGAGTATTCTGTGGTCTCAACAAGAGGGAGAGGAAAAATCTGCGCTCAATTCTAGGTACAGACATTAAGACCTTATCTGCGAGTACACCACTGGCTAAAAATCCGGGATGTATCGTGTAAATCTAAATACACAGACTTCAGTGGCGATTGCGTTTGTAAGTAGGATTTCAGAACATTTAAATTTTCTACAAGTGCGCAATCACTTCAGTTATTCTGACATCTTTTGGCACATTCAACTCAGTTTTGCTGTGAGATGACGAGGCGATGTAGCATAACGATGTAAACATTCTTGAAGTAAAGCGTTTTTTTTCCCTGTCGACGATGCAAATACCTTGGCAAACGTCGCAAATGTTTTTCTTCATTCATTAGAATCCCCTCGTAAATTTGGCTCTAGCTAGACATTTGTAATTAACTTCTGATAAACACGATCATTCCGGCAATGGCAGTTCAAAGGCGATACATATTTGTCTCAAGGTGCTATTGATTACTTGGAAGCAAGAAAGCTACTGGTGAAACTACTGGTGAAAGCAAACAACAATGGAAAGGTTAATAAGTGGTGTCTGTTGAAATGCGTGTTCAATATAGAGCAAAAACACTGGCATGCACATATGGCACACGTCACGTGTCTGATGAACGTATAGGAGGTTCCTTTCACTTGTTAGTTGAAAGTCTCCCTTTGGGTCCTTTGCGCATTTAACATATGTGGGTATTTTGCGCTAGTAAACATGCATTTCACAAGAAAAAAATGACGTTTTTCCACCTGGATTCGGAAAATCAGAGCTCACGGCTTCGATACGTGGCCGTGTTGACCACGCTACTACAAAGGGAGAATGCGAAAACAACTATGTGCTTACACTGTGGTCTATGTTAAAAAAGTCGCAAGGAGAAAGGCGTGATGTCACAAGTGTCCTTCAGCACGTTTATATTTTTAAGTCCCAGTTTGCAGTCTTTTCTCGAATAATAGAGTTCTGAGTGTATTGAAATACTTTAGTGGTATGGGAGCGCAGTTTGCACAAGAAATCATTGTTGGCGCTAGAAGCTGTCAGCAAAGCCAGGTATCTGAAAGTTTCACATCCGAGAAAGGCGCTAGAATTTTAATAATAGACTGCGAGTGTCTAATTGGTATTCCGCCCTTAATATGCATTAAGCTGATTTCTTGTTTAAGCTTGCTTCAGGAGGTACCCTTATACACAACCAGAGCTTTGGAACTCCTCTTGTATATCTTGTTGCAATGTTAATTCACATAAATGTATTAACAAAATGCTTCTTCTCCCCCATCATTTGCTGAGAACAGACCATCCCACCATTGCTTGACATAATGGTAGAAATCGTCCTGTCGGATCATAAGCTTGCTTTTTTTTCTTTTTACAGATAATGCATTTTGTCGTATGCCCGAAGGTTCGCAATACAAGTGCGCAGCTTCTGAACTCTGAGCCGATGACGCAAGCACTATCTTTAATTTTCTTTACGTATATTGAGTCGGACGGATGACGTTAGTGATATGTGAATTTGCGCGTAAAGGTATTATTTTGACTGCGTCAATAGACTTGTGCCAATTCGAAAAAAAAAGCAACAAACCGAGCTCATGGATAACGCAAAATTGTACTGGTAAAGTGTTGCGTTCGCATCCCGGTGTGCGTTACACGCGTCGTATGTCATCTGTATGCAGGGATGAACTGATCAAGTGCGCTGCGCATGTGCATGCGGCGTACAAATGTATAAATCTGCGCACGTCCTACGGTAAATGTGTGTGCGTTTTTCCCAGGCTGCCGGTTGGTCCGAAAAGTACGTCTCAGTTCTCAAGAGACATCACAAAGTGAAAGATCAGCCGAGTGAGAAATAAGTTAAGAAAGTACCAGAAAAAACTTTCAGCCTTCGGTACTCTATTGCACGCTAAGTTGACTGTTGCGAAAACGAGATGGTTACAACGTTACAATAACTCATTTTATTACGAGTGATCCCCACCGCTTTTCGCGACACCTGTCGCTGGACACCGGAGGTCCAGTGACGCACTGGGGAGTGATTCACTTGTGTTGGACTGCTCGCGCGTGGCGACCTCTTTTATGGAATTGTTTTTAAAATCTGTTTTCGCCGATGCTTCTGCACTAGGTGTCTCATCCTCCACACTAACGTCTGGGAATGCTGCAGCAGTTCCCGACACACAAGTGTCATATCAAGGCATCGTAGCTTTTTTTGCAAAATATAAATGATAGTAAAATTGACCGCCCTTCCACTACTCTGAAGAGGGGTGCAAGCGTAACCCGGGATCCGCGGCTCTTCATCGTCGTAACAAGGTAAATATACCTGGTAGCGAAGCTTCCATAGGAGCCCATACGTTCAAAACATGGCGGTCCATCGGCGGTCCATGGGGCTTAGCGCCATCTGTATTTGGTGGGAACACTTCCGGCGGAAGAAAAAATAATGTGACGCCATGTCCGTTAAAAGCAGAAGTGACGTCATTTTGTTTACGAAGGCGCGAAATTTGTTTTGTTGTTCTTCCTTTGGAGCTATATATTCAAATGCCCCGCCATTCGACTTGATGGGCGTTTCGAGTTTTCAGCGTGGAAAGCCATGCAGGAAAAGGCCAGCCGTACGGTTGTCGAAATCGCATCCCTGCACAGAACATACTTTTTTTGGAGGCCGACGAAAGCTTTAGGTGTAGAGTGCTGATCCTATTGCTGGATGCCAAGCCCGTCGGGCAGCGCAGTCGCACGAAAACAACTATACAATTATCTGGCGGTCGTAACTCACTACTTTTCACTGAACAGATAAAGAAGCAATGAAGCTACCCGAGTGACCAAATTCAGACAAACTTCGACAAGCAAGAAAGCACAAACTGTGAGGGGGGCGTATTTCAACAGGTGATACGAGTGCGCCTTTCTGCCCATTTCAAGACATGCATTGCATTGCGAGTGATAGTGGCGTCAACGCCCCCTGTAGCGATGGGCGCTGAAAAGAAATGCATTTATTAACAATAATAAAATTAAACTTGCATTTTGTTAACTCGTCACGAATATATAAAATTGACTAGGAACTTTATTTTCGTTGAATGAATCTAACTGTGTCTCGTCTGAATTAAAAAACGCGTTTTTCTTTCCCAATGTTTGTTCCCTCCAAACCTAGTCGCGCTTCAATCGCTGCTCCCATAACCCCCCATGCTGATGTCGGTGACAATCTGTACTGAACCGCTTTTCGCCCGAAGCTTCGCGACCTTGGTCGTAACGCCTCGGTTTCGCGCTCGCTCGCGGCAAGGTCGGCACGTCGACGACGAGCCCTTTTTCGAGCATGAGTGTACGGCAATGCCGACACGAGTGAGGCTTCGCTTGAGCACACTTGCCGAGGCAGCATGCCAAACGCCCTTCCTACACAAATATGCGCAATGGGAGGCCCGCTATCCGGAGGTCATATGCCTCCGTAACACAATAACGGGCCCCGAATGTCTGATTTAAAGTCTATTCCCATGGACTAATCTGGCCACGAAACAAATATTGGGAGCTATCGGCCAATTTCACTGGCGTGTATGTAATGGGAACTGTACCCACATATAATTTCAAAATAAACTACGCCTGTCTCAAAGACCACCGTGTACCGCACATCGGGTGTGCATTAAAAATAACTCAAGATGACGAAATTAATCCGCAGTCGCCCACTACGGCGAGCCTCGGAACAAGAACGCGGTCCCCCAGCACGTAAAACCCCCGGAATTCATTTTTTAGACATTTCTAACCATGTTTAACGTTAAGGCTCCGCTCAAGCCGCTCCAATGCAGAGTATACGGCACACTCACCGTTGGCGTCAAGGTGTCCTTCAGCGTGCGGGCTGCCTCCCGAACGCCTGCGGCAGAGCCTGCGCGCCGTGCTCAGCACGATCGAGTTCGCGCGTGCCTCACTCTTCTTCCGCACCGAGGAACGCAGCAGGCAGTCACCCACCGCCGACAGCGGGTCCGAGGCGCGCCGTTGGGGCGCAGCAGGGCCCTCCATGACGTTCTCTGCGATGCACACAGCGGCGCGTCTGACGATAGGGCGAGCCAGACACAGCCAAAAACTCCGCAATAGGAAAACCAATGAGCAGAGACGCTTTTATTGGGCAGGGTTGCAGGCGGATGGTGAGCATTGTGAAGCCCGTTTGGCCTGCTTCAGAAAGTGTTTGGGAATATTGGAGTAATTTTCTGCACTATAATTTTTCCGAAACAACAATGTTTCGCGCAAGAAAACAAAACAATGTCCAGCCAAGTGTCGAAGCTAAAAAAGGCAACGTCGATCTACGTGGTTGCTCAAATGGTTCGACGAATAAATGTTGATTATCTGCCTTTTTCATGGTTAGTATTCACGTATTTCGTATTCTAGCGTCCTATTTCACGCGCAATGACGTCGGCGCCCACAGATCCCCTTGGCAGGCCTGCAACGTAGCAGACGGTTGTTGTTCCGGCAGCCTCTGTGCTGTGCGACTCTGTTCCGCTCGATGGAGCTGGTTAGTGTCCTGCCGCTCTATAACGAATTCGGACGAGTTCGGACAAGCTCGGACGAATTCTTCCTGTCCGGCACGTGCTCTGGCGAGGCGAGCTTCAAGCGTGGCGGCAATCCCGTCGGTGCGTCAAGCGTTTACAGGCCTCGGCGCGCTTGCGTTTAAACGCGATAGCGTTAAGGAGCTCGTGTCGCAGAAAAGCCGGTGTCGTCGGAGTCGGTGTCGGCGTCCGCGGCGTTGGCCGTGAGCGATAAATCACGGCAGGCACTTCATAAATAAAAAGCAACTTCCAAGATGGGCTGGGTGGGAATCGAACCAGGGTCTCCGGAGTGTGAGACGGAGACGTTACCACTGAGCCACGAGTTTGATGCTTCAAAGCGGTACAAAAGCGCCTCTAGTGAACGCGGTGTTGCCTTAGATACGAGCTGTTTTTAAGGCTCAGGCGTGCGTCGCTTGCTCAGGCGCACATTTCGTTGTCGCGCCGAACGTTGCGTTGCTCGACGCTCACCGCGTCCGATGCGGGGCGCGTAGTCGCTGGGCCGTAGCCCGTTGTCTTACACTCCTTGGCGGGTCGACGGGAACGCTGTCGCGTTCCACTCTTGAAGGCGAAGCTTAAGCGTCCTCCAATTTTTTCTCTCTTCAGCGTCGGCAGGTGTCCGGCGACGCGGTGGCATGTTGCCGCTACCACTTCCTCGTACGCCGACTCACAATCAAGGAGGTTTAAAACACTTTGCTTGAGTGGCGGTGACGTCTCAAATGTGAAGCCGGACTAACCCATAGGCACAAAAAAAAAACGTCTGCGAATAGCGGGGATTATAAGTTATCAGTACTTCTTCTTGGGCGAGTTGGTTCATTTTGAAACATATGGGTAACAGCGCAAACAGACGACCACAAGAAGCGAGACACGTATACACGAGCGGGGATTAGACAACGCCCTTTTTTCCTATCCCGTGCCATTTACGATGATTCATTTTGCCGCACAGATTTTGTTCTATGTCTTTCTGTCACTGGATTGATAGGGAAGCATAAACGGTTTGTGACATTTTATGGTACACATCATGATAATTAGGTAACCAAAGTAAAAATTTTGACCAGAAACCACGAGCTCTTATTTTCCGATTAGGCTGACAATAGCTTAGCAAAATAAAATAAGCTACGAGCGCATTTCAGCTTTTTGCGACCCTTTTTCACGGTAGAAGCAGGCAAACTTTGGCTTCACCTGTGTGGATAAGAAACTGCGGGGTTACCACTCCAGCAATTTTTTTTTCAAGCCCCCTTGCTTACAACGACAACACCAACAAGGCCGCCGAGACATTTTCGCGACCGCGCGTGCGCAAGGACGACAGCGCGGACAAGGTAAATATACCTGGTAGCGAAGCTTCCATAGGAGCCCATACGTTCAAAACATGGCGGTCCATCGGCGGTCCATGGGGCTTAGCGCCATCTGTATTTGGTGGGAACACTTCCGGCGGAAGAAAAAATAATGTGACGCCATGTCCGTTAAAAGCAGAAGTGACGTCATTTTGTTTTCAAAGGCGCAAAATTTGTTTTGTTGTTCTTCCTTTGGAGCTATATATTCAAATGCCCCGCCATTCGACTTGATGGGCGTTTCGAGTTTTCAGCGTGGAAAGCCATGCAGGAAAAGGCCAGCCGTACGGTTGTCGAAATCGCATCCCTGCACAGAACATACTTTTTTTGGAGGCCGACGAAAGCTTTAGGTGTAGAGTGCTGATCCTATTGCTGGATGCCAAGCCCGTCGGGCAGCGCAGTCGCACGAAAACAACTACACAATTATCTGGCGGTCGTGACTCACTACTTTTCACTGAACAGATAAAGAAGCAATGAAGCTACCCGAGTGACCAAATTCAGACAAACTTCGACAAGCAAGAAAGCACAAACTGTGAGGGGGGCGTATTTCAACAGGTGATACGAGTGCGCCTTTCTGCCCATTTCAAGACATGCATTGCATTGCGAGTGATAGTGGCGTCAACGCCCCCTGTAGCGATGGGCGCTGAAAAGAAATGCATTTATTAATAATAATAAAATTAAACTTGCATTTTGTTAACTCGTCACGAATATATAAAATTGACTAGGAACTTTATTTTCGTTGAATGAATCTAACTGTGTCTCGTCTGAATTAAAAAACGCGTTTTTCTTTCCCAATGTTTGTTCCCTCCAAACCTAGTCGCGCTTCAATCGCTGCTCCCATAACCCCCCATGCTGATGTCGGTGACAATCTGTACTGAACCGCTTTTCGCCCGAAGCTTCGCGACCTATTTGAATCGACCTTGGCGCGGATGCGCGCGGCCTTATGCAACCCAGCCCTCCCCGATCGTGCCGCGGCACCCTCTTCCTTACGCCGTGCGTACATCGAGCCGGCTCAGTGGCTGTGCATGTCCACTAACCCGCTGCTCTTCGCCAAGCAGGTGTTTAAATCATCCTGACGCTTCTCCGCGCTTCGCTCGTCACCGCTCCTTCGTGCATGCCAGTCGCTTGCGCACCATGGCACCAGGCAAACGATGACCCGGTGGCGATTACGACGCATCTTCGCGCATATAATATCAAACACCGCAACTAAACTAACACTATCGCCCTCGCTGTTCCTGGTACTCGGGCAAGCCAGACAAGTACCATCGGCATCGACAGCCGCCTTCGTGGCAGCTATAAATTCACCGCATCTGTGCGACTCGTTTTGAGGGCTTAGCGGCTGTGCCTCTAGCATGTCCACTAACTCACTGCTCTTCACCATGCAAGTTGGTCCACCACGAAGTTTATTTGCTAATAGGACGAGCAATTACCTCTAGGTAGAGCTGCCGAGCCCCCAGAGTTTGTTTTCAATGGCATGTGAGTGCTTTGCTGTTGCGCGTTTCCTGTTGCTGTAATCAGGCGATATTGAGCTGAATCCTGGACCCGATACAGCGGCAGTCTTAGAGGAGCTAAAGAAATTATCTTCTGGGGAGTAGAAACTTCTCTCGGAAGTTCATCAGCTTCTAGCAACTAATAACGCCCTGACCGAGCTCAGTAGACGTCTAACAAGCGTTGAAACAAACTGCCAGCAAATTGAGCCCATGAGGCAGCAGCTCAGAGCCGTGTAAACCGACACCGCTGAGGTTTTTAGCTTTGAAACTCGCCTTGATGGTACCGATGGTAGCACGAGGTCGCGGGATCGAATCCCGGCCACGGCGGCCGCATTTCGATGGGGGCGAAATGCGAAAACACCCGTGTGCTTAGATTTAGGTGCACGTTAAAGAACCCCAGGTGGTCAAAATTTCCGGAGTCCTCCACTACGGCGTGCCTCATAATCAGAAAGTGGTTTTGGCACGTAAAACCCCAAATATTAAAAAAAAAGTTCTACACCATTCGCGTCAGGTGATGTAATCAGATAACATAAGGTTCGGCGACAACAGACAGCGGATAGAAGCATCGATAACTTTCCAGAAACTTCGGATACATGCAGGCGCGTCCCACGCTGTGCGATTACATTTGTTAGGCGGCGAAACGTGGTTGCCCGATAAAGATAAGTACACGTGTCAATACCCCCCTCTTAAAGAGCATCGACCCGATGCTGAATACAAACGAAAGTAATAAAGAAAAACACCCGTAGCAAAGAAAATAACTGAATAAGGAAGTTCGTCAGAGTCCGTAAAAGGGTTTCAGACGCACCTCGTGGACCACTTCAGATCGTGCGCAGCGCCACTGTGAATGCCAAATTCCGTCTGGCACGACTCCATAGTCCATTGCGCCAATACGTCGAATGATCTTGTACGGACCGAAATAGCGACGCAAAAGCTTCTCGCTCAGTCCTCGTCGGCGTACAGGGGTCCAAACCCAAACACGGTCACCGGGTTGGTACTCGACGAAGCGTCGTCGGAGCCTCCGACGACGCTTCGTCGTCGACACTACAACGGTTGTAGTATCGGCTGTCGGTCCTCTGTTGGTTCTTGATCCGTAGGCGGGCGAGCTGTCGGGCTTCTTCGGCGCGCTGGAGATAGCTAGAGACGTCAACATTCTCTTCGTCAGTGACGTGGGCCAGCATGGCGTCGAGCGTCGTCGTCGGGTTCCTGCCGTAAATCAGCTTAAACGACGTGATCTGTGTTGTTTCTTGCACCGCTGTGTTGTAAGCCAAAGTTACGTTCGGCAGGACGGCATCCCAGGTCTTGTGTTCGACGTCGACGTACATTGCTAGCATGTCGGCGAGGGTCTTCTTGTTCAGGCGCTCCGTGAGACCATTCGTCTGCGGATGGTAGGCAGTTGTCCTCCTGTGACTTGTATGGCTGTACTGCAGAATGGCTTGGATGAGCTCTGCTGTAAAAGCCGCTCCTCTGTCGGTGATGAGGACTTCTGGGGCAGCATGTCGCAGCAGGATGTTTTCGACAAAGAATTTCGCCACTTCGGCTGCGCTACATTTCGGCAGTGCTTTTGTTTCAGCGAAGCGGATGAGATAGTCCGTCGCTACAACGATCCACTTATTCCCGGATGTTGACGTCGGAAATGGCCCCAACAAATCCATCCCAATCTGCTGGAATGGTCGGCGAGGAGGTTCGATCGGCTGTAGTAATCCTGCTGGCCTTGTTGGTCGTCTCTTGCGTCGTTGACAGTCTCGGCATGTCTTGACGTAACGGGCGACGTCGGCGGTCAGACGCGGCCAGTAATACTTTTCCTGTATTCTCGACAGCGCCCGGGAGAATCCGAGGTGCCCAGCGGTTGGATTGTCGTGTAGGGCGTGCAGTATTTCTGGACGCAGCGCTGACGGTACAACAAGAAGGTAGCTGGCGCAGACTGGTGAGAAGTTCTTCTTCACGAGCAGGTTGTTTTGTATCGTGAACGAAGACAACTCGCGCTTAAATGCCCTAGGCACAACGTCGGTGTTCCCTTCCAAATACTCGACGAGGCCTTTTAGCTCCGGGTCTGCTCGTTGTTGTTGTTTAGTGAAGTTTTCCGCGCTTATTATCCCAAGGAAGGCGTCGTCGTCCTCGTCGTCTCGCGGCGGGGGATCGATGGGGGCGCGCGATAAGCAGTCGGCGTCGGGGTGTTTTCTTTCGGACTTGTAGATTACCGTGACGTCATATTCTTGCAGTCTTAGGCTCCACCGCGCCAGCCGTCCTGAAGGGTCCTTTAAGTTAGCTAGCCAACACAACGCGTGATGGTCACTGACGACTTTGAATGGCCTCCCATAGAGGTAAGGGCGGAATTTAGCTGTAGCCCAAATGAAGGCGAGGCATTCCTTTTCAGTCGTAGAATAATTGCTTTCCGTTTTTGATAGCAACCGGCTAGCATACGATATCACCCGTTCAAGTCCTTCTTTCCGCTGGACTAGGACGGCACCGAGGCCTAGGCTACTGGCGTCAGTGTGGATTTCGGTATCGGCGTCCTCGTCGAAGTGTGCAAGTACCGGCGGCGACTGCATGAGTCGTTTGAGTTCTTGAAATGCCTTGGCCTGCGGCGTTTCTCACTTGAACTCGGCATCACATTTGGTTAGATGTGTTAGCGGCTCCGCGATGCGTGAAAATCCTTGACAAAGCGCCTATAGTAGGCACACATGCCAAGGAATCTACGCACTGCCTTCTTGTCGGTTGGCTGCGGGAATTTTGCGATGGCAGCTGTCTTCTGTGGGTCGGGGCGTACTCCTGATTTGCTGATGACGTGGCCTAGGAACAAAAGCTCATCGTAAGCGAAGCGGCACTTTTCCGGCTTCAGAGTGAGCCCTGATGACTTAATGGCCTCTAACAGTGTCGCAAGCCGCCTGAGGTGATCGTCGAAATTTCCGGCGAAGACAACGACGTCATCCAAGTAAACAAGGCACGTCTGCAACTTCAGTCCGGCTAACACCGTGTCCATGACGCGCTGAGACGTTGCAGGCGCCGAGCACAGTCCGAATGGCATGACCTTGAACTCGTAGAGGCCGTCTGGCGTGATGAAGGCAGTCTTTTCGCGATCTCTCTCGTCGACCTCTATTTGCCAGTAGCCAGACTTGAGGTCCATCGACGAGAAGTATTTAGCGTTGCAGAGCCGATCCAATGCGTCGTCTATCCGTGGAAGGGGTACACATCCTTCTTCGTGATCTTGTTCAGTCGACGATAATCGAAGCAGAAGCGTAGGGTTCCGTCCTTTTTCTTCACCAGGACTACAGGAGAGGCCCACGGGCTTTTCGACGACTGGATGATGCCGTCGCGCAGCATTTCGTCGACTTGTTGCCTAATAGCTTCACGTTCTCGTGTCGAAATTCGGTAAGGGCTCTGGCGGAGTGGTCGAGCGCTCTCTTCGGTTATTATGCGATGCTTTGCAACTGGTGATTGTCGAATCCTCGATGTCGTCGAAAAGCAGTCTTTGTATCGTCGGAGAAGACTTCTTATCTGTTGCTGCTTACTCATAGGAAGACTTGGATTCACGTCGGAGTCTAATTCGGGGACTATGCTCATCGGGGTAGATGCGGCTGAATCCGAGATGACAAAGGCATTGCTGGTTTCCACAATTTCCTCGATGTATGCGATTGTCGTGGCCTTGTTGATGTGCTTGAACTGTTGGCTGAAGTTGGTTAGCATAACTTCCGCTTGCCCTGCGTGGAGTCGAGCGATCCCTCTTGCGACGCAAATTTCACGGTCGAGCAGTAGATGTTGGTCGCCCTCCATCTCGCCTTCTACGTCAGCGGGTGTTTCGGTGCCGACGGAAATAATAATGCTGGAGCGCGGCGGGATGCTCACTTGATCTTCGAGCACACTCAAAGCACGGTGACTGCGACAGCTCTCCGGCGGCATCGCTTGATCTTATGACAGCGTTATCGATTTCGACTTTAGGTCGATGACTGCGCCATGTTGATTCAGGAAGTCCATGCCGAGAATGACGTCTCGTGAACACTGTTGGAGGATAACGAAGGTGGCAGGGTAAGTCCGGTCACGAAGGGTAATTCTTGCCTTGGAGATCCCAGTCGGCGTAATCAGGTGTCCTCCAGCGGTCCGAATTTGAGGGCCTTCCCATGCAGTCTTAACTTTCCTCAACTGGGCAGCGATGGGTCCACTCATGACGGAGTAATCGGCTCCTGTGTCTACTAAGGCGGTGACTGCGTGGCCGTCGAAAAGCACGTCGAGGCCAGTGGTTCTTTGTCTTGCGTTAGTTTGGTCTTGGCGTCGGATCACGGCTGCGTCGTGTTGAACTGAAGTTGGAACGTCGCGTGGTCAAGTCATCTTTCGTCGGTGTAGTCTTGGCTCCCTGATTTCGTCGGGACGGCGGCGTGCCGTAATGTCGTCGAGGTAGTTTCTTCGGTGTTTTCGTCGGAGGCGGAGGATCTTCGTCAGTTCGACGAACAGCAACCGCACCTACATCGGTTGCTGCTTTTAGTTTTCCGGATATGGGCTCGCTGACCGGCCCCAGGCTGGGCCAGTGTATGGTCGGCGCTGCGGCGACAGGTAGCGGCCTGGTGATGGCGAACGCGACGGTCGTCGAGAGCTCCACCGAGTAGCGGCGAGGTAGTGGGCGATATCGCGGGGGAGTTCACCTTGCTGCGGGCGCGGAGCGTTCACGGCGAAACCTTGCAGTCCCATCTCCCGGTACGGACATCGTCGGTAGACGTGACCCGCTTCACCGCAGTGGTAGCAGAGCGGGCGGTGGTCAGGGGCGCGCCTAATGTCCGCCTTCCTCACGTTGGTGCGCTGGGCGACGGGTGGTCGTGCTGGCGGCGGCGGACGAAGGAACTGCGGCGTGACAGGGCCCTGGCGCGGTCGCGGAGGGGGACCTTGACGGTGTGCGACGGCGGCGTAGGTCATCGCTTGCGGCTCAGGCTGGGGCGATTCAGGGGCTACTCCAAGTTGTTGTTGGAGCTCCTCACGCACAGCGTCGGCAATCGAAGCCACTTGAGGCTGTGATGATGGGAACAGCTTTTGTAGCTCCTCCCGCACGACAGCTCGGATTGTCTCGCGTAGGTCGTCGGTGGCCAGTGACTGAACTCCGGCGTAGTTTGTCGAGTTCGTGCGGCGGTCGAATTGCCGGTTTCGCATCTCAAGTCTCTTCCCGATGCTGGTGGCCTCGCAAAGAAACTCGTCGACGGTCTTCGGTGGGCTTCGTACCATTCCGGCAAAAAGTTCCTCCTTCACACCACGCATCAGCAGGCGGACTTTCTTCTCCTCGGACATTTCTGGGTCGGCGTGGCGGAACAGACGGCTCATTTCCTCAGTGAAGATCGCAATCGTCTCATTCGGCAGCTGCGCTCTGGTCTCCAGTAGAGCTCGGGCTCGCTCTTTTCGCACGACGCTTGCAAATGTTTGCAGGAAGCCGCTACGGAAAAGTTCCCAGGTCGTTAAGGTGGCTTCTCGGTTCTCGAACCACGTCCTGGCCGCGTCTTCCAATGCGAAGAAGACATATCGCAGTTTGTCGTCGCTGTCCCAGTTGTTAAACGTAGCGACTCTCTCGTACGTCTCAAGCCAGCTTTCCGGGTCGTCGAAAGTTGAACCGCAGAACGTCGGAGGCTCCCTGGGCTGCTGCAGCAGGGCGGCGGACGCTGGGGCTGCCATTGGGGTGGACTTGGTGGCCATCTTCCTAGTCGTCTCAGGCAAACATCCATGCTCCGGGGGCAGTCCTTGCAGCCTGCGGCTACCTCGATGGCTCTTGGCGACGTTGGTATCTTCCCCGTGAGGGCTTGGGTCACGGCTTTGTGGGGGCGTCCGGTACATGAACGCAAAGCACCTCCACCAGATGTCACCTGGTCGCGACGTCAAAGAACACAGTAGCAATACTGTGAAAGGCAAAACTAGCTTCTATTGGGCGAACCTGGGCCCACAAAACAGGATACACTTAAAGCACAACGAGAGCGGCGAACACAGTAGGCGATCATCGAAAGTCTGATCAGCGGGTCATGCGCGTCGGCTTTTATAGAGCAGTCGTCGAATGTTCCAGACTAATCCTTCGGACCCGCGTGCCTTCCACAAAGTTCTACACCATTCGCATCAGGTGATGAAATCAGATAACATAAGGTTCGGCGACAACAGACAGCGGATAGAAGCATCGATAACTTTCCAGAAACTTCGGATACATGCAGGCGCGTCCCACGCTGTGCGATTACATTTGTTTGGCGGCAAAACGTGGTTGCCCGATAAAGATAAGTACACGTGTCAATACCAGCTATCTTACTTCGCTCTAGTCGCAATAAACGATGGTTCACGAACGCACTAAAACTGGAAAACAAAAAGAAACGTCTATTTTGCTCCGCTTAACTGAGGCCAAGCTTTAACTCTTGGGAAAAATACTACGTATCTGAACGCGCCTATTTGATAGCTATCCGGCAACAGAAGCACTCATTTTTTCATTCAGACCTACCCCGCATGCTCATCAGTAATTATAAAAAGAAATTTTGGCAGCTGATCTATCCCCAATCATCCCCTGGTGTCAGAATTTCGAAAGCTGGTGAAATTTTACCTGATATTGGCTGTGCCAATCTGTTTAATAATGCATTTTCACCTGTTTTCACTCCCGAACCACACGTACCTCTTCCTTTTTCCCGGTTGCTGTCATGCCTCCAATGCCGGATATTATTTATTCACCGGATGAAATATCCGCACTCATTGATAATCATAAATTATCCTGATCAGCCAGTGTTGACGATATCACCTGAAAGCTTTTAAAAAACACGAACCGCATCTCTGCTATGTATCTAACCCTGCTGTATTACCAATCACTATCATCAGGCACAATCCCTAAAGAGTGGAAAAAGAGCAAGGTCGTTCCAGTCTACGAACCAGGTAACCGTAATTCACCCTTAAATTATCCTTCATTTTGCATAACTAGTATACGTTGCAAAATAATGGAACACGTCATATACTCACACGTAATGAATTTCCCAAACAGTAATAACTTTTTTCCATTCGTCGCAGCATGACTTCATGGCTTCATCGGCTTCATGGCCTCATCGCAGCATGGCAGCATGGCTTCCGTTAAGGCCTGTCATGTGACACTCAATTAGCTACATTTCTTCATGACCTACACTCAAATCTCGATACTAACACTGCGACCGATATCATTTTCCTTGACTTTGCAAAGGCGTTTGATAAAGTAGCTCGTCAACGCTTATTATTAAAACTTTCTCGTTTGAACTTTTTTTTTATTTTTTTATTTAGTACATATTGCAGACCACATTGTGGTCCTTGCAGGACGGGCAGACATTGAGTACAAGACATATACAAGATACGTTCGTATACATTCATAAAATATATAGACTTTACAATGATATATTGCTCACAAACATTTAGTGAAAAGGATCAAAACACAATACCTAAATCAATTAATGGTGCAAACAGAACGATGAAAAAAAAAGGCAAGGGAAATTGCACATCAAAGGCAAGGGAGTTTGAGAGCCGAGGACCTGCCCCGCTCATTCAACAGGAAGCACACATTCTATACAGAAAAAAAAGACAACAAAAACTTACATAAAAACAGTCACATATTGTAAGGGGCGGGCAGCGAATTCCATTCAGAAATAGTTCGGGGAAAGAAGGAGAACTTATAGCTGTCTGTCCTAGCATAGATAGGTGTCAGTGTATCCGGACGATGGTGTCGTGTATACCTAGTGGAGAGATGACTTACATATAGTGAAGGGTCCAAAGCCAATTTGTGATTAATTAGATTACGTAAAAAGTCTAGCCTGTGTTTTTGTCTTCTTTGTTCAAGCGAAGGAATATCGTTAGCCAACATCAGCTCTGACTGGGAATGCGAACTTTTCAACTTAGAATAAATAAAACGGACAGATTTTCTCTGTGTTCTCTCAAGTTTGTTAACATTGACTTTAGTATAGGGATCCCATGCAACGCAAGCATATTCAAGTTTTGGCCGGATATAGGTTAGGTAAGTGAGTAGCTTAACGTTTGAAGGGGCATTTCTTAGTTTGTGTCACAGATAGGTTAACTTCCGAAAGGCGGAAGAACATGTGTTGTCAATGTGAAGGTTCCAAGAAAATTTATTAGTGAACGTTACGCCAAGGTACTTGTAACTCTCAACTTGCTTTAATGAAGCAGATCCCATTTGATACGTGTATTCCAGGGGATTCTTTTTATGCGTTATGCGAAGAGAGACAGTTTTATCTATGTTCGCAGCCATGCCCCATTCTTCGCACCACAAAAATATATTATTCAAGCTAGAGTTAAGTTCCTTCTGATCATCCACGGACTTAATAGTACGGAATACAACGCAGTCATCTGCAAACAGCCTTATTTGTGTTCCTGGTTTGATGACGGTAACAATGTCATTAATATATAAAAGAAAGAGCAATGGACCCAGGACACTGCCCTGGGGAACACCTGAAGTGACTGGTAGATATCCCGAGTTGTGATCGTCAACTGAAACATACTGTTGGTGATTATCCAGATAGTCTGTAATCCAGGTAATTATGATGTCCGGAAGATTAATGTTCCTTAATTTTAAAATTAGCTTTCTGTGAATTACCCTATCGAATGCTTTACTGAAGTCCAAAGACACTGCATCAATCTGACCGTTGGCATCCAAAGCTTTGGCAATTGAATCAATTATTGTTACTAATATTGTACGAATCAATTCTTACTAAGTTTCATCCAAATGTCCTAAGATGGATAACAGACTATCTTAGTAACCGATCACGGCCCGTCAGTGTTAACAATAATACTTCAGAATTTCTTCCCGTAACATCAGGCGTACCCAAAGAAATGTTCAGTTTTAGGTCCCCTCCTGTTTCCAATATACATTAACGATCTTGCATTGCATGTTTCCTCTCAGATTCGTATGTTTGCTGATGATTGCATTGTCTATCGAACCATCACTAACAGTAATGACTGAATTTATCTCCAAAATGACCTCAACAACATTACAGCCTGGTGTGATGATCACTGGTTAATGGTCCTGAATACTAATAAATTTAAATCTATGTCAATTTCTCGCAGCCGTAATCGGCATGACTTTCTCTACACAATTAATGACATCCCAATATACACTGTAAACTCAATTAAGTACCTACGTATTGCGATCACACATGATTTAAACTGGTGCTCCCATGTAACTAACATCATATCATCTGCTAACAAAACCTTGGGATTTCTGAAACGCAACCTCGGCGATGCTCCTCAACAGGTAATATTACTAGCATATAAAAACTGGTTAGGCCAAAACTCATATACGCATCACCCATATGTCATCCTCACCAAGTTTACCTCAGCAACGCATTAGAATTCATACAGAACCGCGCCGTAAGATATATTCACTCGTCCTACTCATGTGATATCAGCGCATCACCATTAAAAGTAGTCTGGTTTGGAAACACTAGCGCACCGTCGCCGTATCGCGAGCTTATCATTGTTCCATAAATTCTACACCAGTTCGCTTCGCCGCGCACCTTACATTTTACCACCTTCAAGTATATCGCTGCGCACCGGCCACCCACTAAATGTTGCTCGCCCTAGTGCACGCACTGTCACCTGCTCGTCATAAAGTTTTCATCGCCGAGCTAAAGACTAGACGGCCTACCCCACCACGTCGCTGCCATCGCCACCTCAGCAGCCTTCGTGGAAGAAGTAACAAGTGTTCTTTCTGTAAAGTAACATAGTGGGCAACCTCCTGTATTTTTGTACACTCACCCCTTATGCAATACCCCGCAAGGGGTCTTTAAGGTAGCCAAATGAAATGAAATGAAACAGGTGCTCCGAAGACGCGGGGGCCGCTGGTGAAAAACGCGTCTTACTATTGCTGGTGTTTCACGTCTGCACTGCTGCACGGCAGCACACGTTAGGAAGCTTAAAAAGCGGGACATTTGAACGTGTAAGCAATTGTAACTGTACGCTAGGTTCGTTGAAGGAAATTAAATCATTTTTTTCAGCATTCCAGTTCTTCACTATTATCATTAAAATCCCTCAGGCGCCGTAACTGAAGATAATGACTCCGAAAGTTCAGTCGCGCCGCGTGCAGACGGCCAGATGGCGTTTGTCGAGCCTTCGAAGCGGTCGCCGACAAGCGCCGCGGGCAGACGATAAGCTATTAGTTTAGCAATGTTCACTTCACAATTGAGGACTCTGTCATCGTCATTCTTGGTAAGCAGTTAAAAATTCAGACGAACAGTCTGAATCGCAAGAGATGGAAAGAAGGTCTGCATCTTGACCTGTGACGATGCCTGCTGGAGACTTACTGTAGGCGAGAAACCCGACTGCAACAGCAGGTCTTGCATGTGCAGACAGTTTCCATGTTTAGTGAAACGAGTCGATTGCATGGTTCGCTGAATGCGCTCGAACATGAACACCAAGTTCTGCGATCAGGAGTGTACGGGTGTGGGAAGCACTTGGACCTGCTACACGTCACAATGTTCGTGTGCAGCGGTACACAATAAAATTTAAAAGCGACTGCACTTGAGCTTGTTGGTAAGGCTTCATTATGCTCAAACAGTACGAAAAAAAAAGAAGACAAGAAAGCTGGATAGGACAGACGCTTTCGTGTTTCTCTCGCGTTTCACTTTTTTTTCTTTTGCTGTTACCCCGTAAGGAAGTAGTGCACAATAAATTTCGGACCATCAACACGTCGGGAAGGGCAAATTTGAGAAATATGGCTTAGCTAAGATGCACGTCAACGAAACGCAGGCGGGCATAAATAAAACCGTAGTCACCCACTACGGTGTACATCTTCATCAAAGTGTGGTGTGGGCAACCAAAAACCTTGAATTTATTTTTTGGGCGTTTAGAATAATTCATTCAAGTGTACGCAGGGCAGCATGGTTTTTAAGGAATTAGCTGCCTCTCAATTCGTGGCTTTTAGAATTTGGACCTTCTGCATAGAATCTAAATGCGAAACGCGCTATGCATAATTTTTCTGAGTATAAGCAGAAAAGTAAGCTATTGTTAACTAACTTTATTAGTGTTGTGCCCGTGATTAATTCAGGTTTCGGTCCTCGGATGCGGACGGGTGCAGCCACATAGTGGCAGTGTCCGGAACTACATGTGAACGTACCCCACTGTGCCGACGGCTGGAGCCACATCCCTGGCAAGCCCTGGTGTGGGACAATCACGTGGGCACTGTGTTCGCGCCAAGTGATGTAGTGTGGTCGACATTTCCCGACAAGGCTACGTTCTTTGTGTGCACTATGTGCGGAATAAAGTAATTCCCAGTACATAACATTGGCGACGAGGCGCGTAACCATGGCAGGGAAGCCCAGAGGGCATTGTGGAGCACCCAGTGAGTCATGGTTGAGCGCCAGCATGATTTTTCTGCACGTTTGGAGGAGTTTATTGGCTTCAAATGGGGGGGGGGGGTGCATCGTGGTTCGGCCGGCTACAGTTTTTCTTCGAGGCCAACGATGTGACTGACCCTGTCAGGCAACGAGCACACTTGCTTACACTGTGCGGTGCTCAAATTTACGTCGTGGTTTGTGCGCTGCTTCAACCGAAGACGCCCGACCAAGTGAACTATGCCAAGATCGTGGCCGCACTTCAGGCACACTACGACCCTCGACCGTCCGAAGTCAACAGCCGTGCGATGTTCCAAAGGCGAGATCAGCTCCCAGGCGAGTCGGTAAACGACTACGTAGCCGCTCTACGCAAGTTGGCTACGAGCTGCAATTTCGGCACGCTGCCGACTGCAACAAAAGCTACGGCGACGCCAGCTGAGGGAGCGGCATCACCAACACAGCAGTGAGCTACGGACTGCAATCCAACGCTTCTGCCATTAGATGTGATGTTGCGCGATCACTTCGTGTGTGGCCTCCGCGACCAGAATCCTCAACAGCGACTGTTTGCAGAGAAAGATCTGACCTTTTGCAAGGCTTATGATTTCGCTATTCGAGCGGAAAGCGCCGTCCAGCAGCAACGACAGATAAAAGCTTATCATGCGGAAGTCAACAAGGCGGCTACGCGCGCCGGCTACAGCGCTTCGACGTCCAAGACGCATTCTCACCAAGGGCAACGCTGCTGGCGTTGCGACGGTTCGCACAGTCCCAAGACGTGTAAGCTCAGCACAGCTATTCGCAATTACTGCCGGAAACAAGGGCACATTGCCAAGGCTTGTATTTCTCGGAAGAAGGCTGAGAAAAAGACATACCAACGCAGCATCTCCTTAGAAACTTCACGGACTGCGAAAGTGGCTAACGAAACCAAACATGAGGTTTCAACGTTGCATGACCTGTGTGCAGTGGCAGACGGATTCAGCACGCCGAAGTTTACTCTGACGCTTACAGTACACAGAAGACCTGTGACTTTTGAGGTCCACTCCGGTGCAGCGTGTACCATGGTTCGCAGAGACACATTTCAAACCGTATGGCATGCACACTCACCCTCTCTGAGGCAGGACGACATACATCTGCGCACCTGGTCAGGTCAGCAACTGCAGGTTGTCGGAACGGCGACAGTAATGGTTCATCACAAGAACACAGCTTGCAAGCTACCACTTCTGGTTGTCGAAGGCACTGGACGCAGAAGGGCAGCGGATTGGGCGAGTTGGTGTTGCATGGTAACAATAAAATTCAAACAGCGCTAAACGGCAGACCAGAATGAGGAGGAGACAAACACGGAAGCACTCGATGCAGGTTGTTGGGACGCAATTGGTTTGACAGGCTGGGCATTCAGCTTCTCGGCATTCACCAGACAATGGAGGAAGGCTGTTTGACCGAGTTGCTACAGAAGCCTGAAGACATTTTTCGTGGCGACACCGCAGGACACACGGGTGCGCCAGTGAATCTGGAACTGATGGAGGGGGCAAGCCCCAAGTTTTTGAAGGCACGGCCTGTGCCCTTTGCCATGCGCGCATCAACTGATGCACAGATTGACAAGTACGTAGAAGACGGTATTTGGGAGCCGGTCCAACACTCGGACTGGGGCTACACCGCTAGTATGGGTGCGGAAAAAAGACGGAAGCTTGCGCGCCTGCGGTGACTACCCCTGTACAGTAAATGAAGCTGCGAAAAAGGCTTCATACCCGCTGCCCACAACAGATGAAGTATTTAGTAGTTTGAAAGGTGGCCGGGTTTTCAGCACATTGGACTTGGCTCAAGCTTACACTCAACTTCATGTGACTCCAACAACAGCACAGATTCTCACAGTACACACTACAAAAGGGCTGTACAAGGTAAATAGGCTTCCATTTGGTGTTTCAGCTGCCCCAGCAATTTTCCACCGGTTTACGTTGAGCGGCTTGCCGGGAGTTTGTGTTTACCTGGACGATATCATCGTGAGTGGAGCAACCGCAAAAGAGCACAAGGACCGCCTAGCGTCAGTTCTCCAGCGGCTGGCTCAGGCTAACCTACGATTGTGCAAATGCAAGTGTCCGTTTGGTGTGGCAGAGGTTAAATTCCTAGGCCAAAAATCGATGCAGCTGGGTTTCACGCAGCTGAGGAAAAAGTGGAAACTATCGTGAAGGCACCAGCGCCCACAAGTAAGAAGACACTGCAGTCATTTTTAGGCATGTTGGCCTTCTATGATCGCTTTCTGGAGCGCCGTGCTACAGTGGCAGCAACACTGTATGAACTTCTGGCAAAGGACAATACTTGGAAGTGGGAACAACAGCATCAAAAAGCGTTTGATGAGCTCAAACAGTGCTTGTTGTTAAGGACTGTCCTGTCACACAATGACGAAAACAACCCCTCTTGATTTTATGTGATGCTTCACGTTATGGTGTAGGTGCCTTGCTTGCTCACCTGGACAGCTAAGGCAGAGAGGCACCGATTGCGTTTGCATCCCGGACATTGGGTGCTGCTGAACGTAACTATGCACAACTTGACCGTGAAGGTCTTGCTGTAGTCTTTGCAGCCACACACTTCCACAAGTACATTGTGGGTCGACAAGTCATGTTCATGACTGACCATCAGCCGTTACTGGGGATTCTTGGACCACGGAAGCCGGTACCAGAAATGCTTTCGCCCCGAATGAAAAGGTGGTGCCCTAAACTGTCAGCATACAACTACGACTTCCAGTATCGTGGCGGTAGTCGTCATCAGAATGCAGATGCGCTGAGTAGACTGCGTCTGCCAGACCGCATTGAAGAGCCTAACCCACCTGGAGACGTGCTCATGTTCGAGGCGTTACCACGGCCACCGTTGACAGCTGAGGCTGTGACTACACTAACGCACGAGGATCCAATTCTAGCAGAGGTCTTTCAGCAGTACAGAATGGCACCGTGCAGTGTCTGCAGGGAGACAGTTTCACCCCATACCGCAGAAGAGCCACCGAACTTGCTATCCATCGAGAATGCATCAGCTGGGGCTCAAGAATTGTCATACCTGCAGGAGCACGAGAACAGGCCATTTCAGTGGTTCACCCAGGCCATCGTGGAATTGTAGCCATGAAAGCTTGTGCGCGTAGTTATCTTTGGCGGCCTGGCTTGGGCGCCGAGATCGAAACAACTGTCAAGTCATGCGACCAGTGCCAGCGCACCCAGAGCGATCCAAAAAAGGCTCCAATTCCAAATTGGATGCAGCCAACGACACCATGGCACACATTGCACGTGGACTTTGCAGGACCTGTAGAAGGACATACCTTTTTGATTCTTGTCGACGTTTTCACCAAGTGGGTAGAGGTGCGACCGGTGAACAGCCCGACATCAACAGTAGTCATTAGTGTGCTGCGCTCTTTGTTTTTCACATTTGGCATACCACGCAGGGTTGTGTAGGACAATGGAGCTGCATTTGTGTCTTCCGAGATACAAGACTTCTACCAGAGAAATGGCATTCGAAGCGTAACGTCAGCCCCTTACCACCCTGCTACAAATGGGCCAGCGGAAGGTTATGTTGGAGAACTGAAGAGGGCACTGGCCAGAGAACCGTGTGGTTCGCTCAGTGTTCGCTTGTCAGATTTCCTGTTTCGGCAGCATACCACTGTACATCAGTCAACCGGGCTAACACCGGCTAAAGCCATGTTCGGGCGGGAGCTGCCAAACCAGTTGGACCTCATCATTGCATCGGAAGGACAGGAGGCTGCACAACCTGACCTACCCAAGAGTCGTCAACTCGTGCAAGGAGAAGCCGTGTGGGTAAAACAATTCGGCAAGGGGCCAGACTGGACAGAAGGAACTCTGGTTAAAAGGATGGGCCACAGATCCTGGATTGTGAAATGCGCAGGAAGAATTGTGAGACGCCATCTAAACCAGCTCAGGAAGCGCACCAGCGAAGTTAAGCTGGAAAGACACGCCTCAGCAACACTCACGCGGGGCATGGACAGTAATCCAGCGGAAAGCACACCAGCTATGCCTTCTTCACGTCCACTCGAATCCGAATCGAGCATACCAAAACGACCAGCACGGATCAGACGGCAGCCTACTTGGTACAAGGCATCCTTTTAAGGGCGTGCGTCTAATTGTCGTACAAAAATCCCTCACGTGGCCTGATCCTAGGTGCCTAGAGACAGGATCGTTTAGGTTCTTTTGAGAAGCAATGATGGTGGCGCCGAGCGACGCCGTGGCGTGTTCGTTCTCGGCGTGATCGTTAACCGGCTCGCGCGGACCGCGCGTTGTTCAACGTTGCTTATGTGATAGTGCTTGCGTTGCTTGTGTGTTGGTTGTAGGTACTTGGCGGGAAAGCCGCGAGTAGTGGTGATGCGACAGTGCGGCTTTCGCCATCTGTGCTTTCGCCTCGGTGAGCTCTGGCAGTACAGAATCTGCGTTGTGTGACCCGTGCTTCCTTGACAATTGAAATGTCGAAGTGGCCTAGCGCATCGGCAGCGAAGTTCTGCGAACCGCGATGCCGTGGCGTGCGTTGAATCTCCGGCCCACGCCGACCGCTGGTCGTGTGTCTCCGCAGTGGGTTCAGTATTTGTTGGCTAAAAGTCGTGCAGTAGTAGTGGTGTGGCATGTCGGGTTTAAGCCTCGGTGAACTCTGGTGGTGTGAGATCCGTATTTCTGAAGAATTCAGTGGTGCTGACGATTGAAATATTCAAGTGGCGTAGCGCCTCGGCAATGCAATTTGCGAACCGGCGCTGTGCAGCCGCTTCGTCGTGTTCGCCCCTTTTCGGCAGCGTCATCACATCGCACATACACCTTAACTTGACGGGACTCGTAGGCGGAGGTATTGCACATGTTTTTTGTCACGACTTACGTAAGTAATATAATGCTTAAGGTGGTGTTTGCTCACAACTGTTCACGCGTCCTTCAAATAGGACAGCGCATTATTTCAATCGTGTTCAGCGCTAGTGCACTATCCGTGACTTCATGTGATTTACTTTTATCGTGGGCTTTACGACAATTATCGCGTAGTGCTGTGAACATAACGGAGCTTTAGTGACGTCACATGATCTGCCAGAATTCCACGAAATGCAGAGTAGATGTTTAATATGATTCGTACTAAGGGCGCGGTAAGCACAGTGAGGTGGAGCTTAATACTGTGCCCTATGATGTTCAGCTGCATTTGTGCCCGTTTTTAGCGCTCTTAGTTTTAGCAACGATACGCAGGGTTCGGTGCAAAGTTGGGACGAATGAATGTGTATATACGTCTGCAATAACTTCACCGCAACACATTTGTTACCCTGAAGATAATGCCCCGCCCGTTTTACTATAATCTCAGATGCTCTCGAACTTTCTATTTGGCGGCATTTTCATTTTCACATGCTGAATGGTCCTACCGCAACACACACACACACACACACACACACACACACACACACACACACACACACACACACACACACACACACACACACACACACACACACACACACACACACACACACACACACACACACACACACACACACACACACACACACACACACATATATATATATATATATATATATATATATAGTGAGGTGAAGCTTATTAATGTTGACAAATCATTTGACAGTGTCAGATCTAACAGTTATAGAATGAAATGGCCAATACAGCAGCTCACACCTTCACTTTAACAATTCTATTAGGACTGTCAAACTAATCTTACAGCACAGAAAAACAAAGTAAACACCTCAAGAGTTGATTAGCAAGTAATACTGGAAAGTACAAGTCTAGTGGCGAAGGGTGTGGTGAAGTGCTTTAAACATTCAACCAACACACCTTAAGTGCTTAAAAATTTCTAGCATATTGATGCAGGCTGATCAGACTTACTTTGATATTGGTTGTTTTACAATGAAAATAGCAGTACTGCATAAGAGGACGCAAGCGACTCGTGTGCTGCTTGGTTATGCAAACCACATGGGTGCCAGAAATACCCAAACATGGTGCTTGTTTACACATGCTGCTTGCGTCCACTAATCTAAAGCTCTCTAATGTCAGCAGTATAAAGAGAGGCTGTAAAAATATGGCTTTGAATTTCACAACTCCAATTTTGTTTCTTCTGTACTTGTACAACCTACGGTTTCGTGACAGCATCTGCCTAGCTCAGTGTCACATTTTGCGACAAAAGCAGTGACGATTCAGTCAGAGTTGCCTGTCCTACTATTACTCCAATAATTCTTTAAACAGTTCATTTTTTAAGCACGAAGCATGTCATGCCCAATTAGAAAATTCACCACGCAATAATTTACTAGAAGTGGCTAAAAAATCAGCAGTCTTCTGAAGTCAGCTTGATTTCCAGCTGCTAAAAGTGGCTATTATTGAATTAGGACAATGAAGAAACGGCTTGAATAAACATATGTCTCATCAGAAAGTTGCGGTGGTGTACTGCAGGCTAAAAGCCGTTTTGGCATTGGTCTACCTGTGTCCCAAAACCAGGCACCACAGCCAAGGCGACTTCACTTGGCTTTGATAGCTTCAAATTCGCTTTCACAAGCACGTAATACTCAGTCGAGGTGAGCTCAATGCACATCACCCACATTGGGGATGCAAAGACATATGGCCAAGAGGATGCCACCTTGACGAAGCAGACACCACAGCCCTCGAATTAACAAATGACACCAACTATCCCAACTGGTATACCCTCCATTCAAACCAGAAGGGCAGTACAGTTACCTAGCATGGGCAACTAGGGCCTTCATCCAGAGTGTCAGTGCGACTCTGCCCCAAGAGGCAGCGACCATTATGTGATATAATACTTGATGTAGGGGTGAAAATGTGCCACATTCAGATAATCGGGGTTTCAGGCTGGGACCATTTCCGTGATGCACTTGAGTGTGCAGAATGTGAAGGTGTTGAAGAATCGCTAGCAACACGCATCCTTTACACACTGCAAAGAGCGACATGCTAACTAGAGCTTACTGGTCGAGTCATTTAAACATATAGGCCTCAGTAAGCTGTAACACAGTCTCGGCTATAACAGGATGCACCAAATACTGTAATACTATTGAAAACACGCTGCTCGATTTTCAGTGCACATCTGAGAAATTTGAGGAACAAGCTGCAGATGCTTTCCCCGACCACCTCACAGGGGCTGACCGTCACCTGAGTTGTACGCACCTTAATGACCACTTGCCAAGGAAGGAATGGAAAGTCTCTATATACGATGGCAGAACCTGTTGTTGCACTCGAGCATGTCAACACTTAAAATGCACATGGCAAAGATGGAGTCATTTTTCAGATGTTGAGGAATCTTGCCGAAACAAGGAAGCAAGTAATATTGCTTGTAATGAATGAAATCTGGAATATTGGAATTCCCCACAGAGTGGAAACACTTGGTCATGATGCCACTGCCGAAACCAGGCAAGAAACCTGACACCATAGACAACCTTTGATCAGTCTCACTTGCATTGACAGTGTGCATATTGACTGAAGGAATGTGCCTCGCGAGGCTGAACCAGCATCTGGGAAAGGCAAGACGATTTCCACCTGTGCCAGATCGGTTTCTGACCTAAGGTTGACATGTGCCACAATAGCCTCTTTCTGCATCAAAACATCGCCAATGCTAGCCGCTTCAGAGGAAAGATGTATGGGTTCCTAGTCACAGTCCAACCAAGAAGGATGTTGAGCACAGCCTGCAATGAGGAGGTACTGGTGGCCTTTCGTGAAGCCTGCCCAGTCATTAGTGTTGCCAAAGCCTCTTATGCAACCATACGTTTGAATACCAAGTTACAGTAAACAGCCAAAGACTTACCAACTGCACAGGTGCAAATGCAGGTAAAACCCGGACCAGCACACTTGGTTGCAGGAATGATTCGCTGATAAGGTAAGAAGGTGACTTAACAGTTGGTGATAAGGTACACCGAATGCAGGTATGCACAGTATGTATACATACTGTTAGGCTGAAACAGATTAATTTTTTCCAGAGCAATATCAAAAGCTCAATTTTTTTAGGATGCCACTCATGTGCTTTAGGTAAGTGTGGACTTCATCATCATCAGTCTGGTTACGCCCACTACAGCGCAAAGGCCTCTCCCATACTTCTCCAACTACCCCGGTCATGTACTAATTGTGGCCATGTTGTCCCTGCAAATTTCCTAATCTCCTCCGCCCACCCAACTTTCAGCCGCCCTCGGCTACGATTCCCTTCCTAGCAGTGTGGACAGGGTTATATAAAGCGGCATAGGCAAATGATACAACTAGATACAGCTATTAAGCGTAATATTTTTTTCTGGACTAAATTCTTGCTCCTTGAATTCATTCGACATAATTAACTGTAGCACCAAAGTAGTGGAACACTACCGAACAAAGGCATGTAGCGTGCACATCTCAGTTCTTATGCCAGTCTTCTTTTTTACACCAATAGCTGATATGGACCAACTCCCCTGGTTCTGATGTCTACTGGTGTTGTCACTCTAATTCCCAAATTTATTGCTAGAATATTGCAGATAAAGTTCTCATTGTGATGCGTGGATTCAAACATATGATCAAAACAATGGCAGTCCACAATTCTACATTTGAGCCACTCTGCTGAAGGTACAGTCATGGCGAATACTCATCCTGGAGAGTGCGATCTATCCAACAGGTGCCATGATTGGCTAACACCTGTTCAATGTCTGCGTACTGTATATAGAGCTGGCGTCCACGCCTTCTAATTCTTATTCATCACTTTCCCTACTTGTGAAGGCAGTCCTATGTTAATTTTTCTTCTTACATGTAATGGCAGTGATTGGGTGCATCTGCTTTATTAATTTTCTAGTGCTTGGCTTCTCAGATTTACTGGCTGGTTGATGGGGCAGAGCGCGAGACCCAGCAATGCGTAGCTCAAATATAGATTTGAGAAAACCAAATTAATTCAGCAGTAAGAAGCTAAAGGGTTGTTTTTCTGGAGACCAGTGACCAAGTCTGGATGTGAAAGAGGAGGAAGAAAACTAGTCTTTCCACTTCAACACTGGGAGGCACAACTCCCACAAATAAGTACGACTCGTACTTATTTTACTTCTTTAAAGGAGATTACTGACTTGCACTGGCAAGTGTTCACTTCAACAAACACCGAATGAAGCAAGCTTCCTGCGCATATTTCACCGTTTATTGCATCACTTTCACAGTATGAGTGAAACTCCAATTTTCTTTGTGCCACAACTTGCCCAATCTTGTGTTTTGCAGTAGGCACTTAAATATTCGTGAATAGTAGTAGAGAAAAAAAGTAAGAAAACAGTGGCTTTTTGTGCATCGACTATGCATGAACCTGGTGCTCTCATGTCCATTTTTCTGCTATCTGCTAAACCATTCTAAACAAGAAAAGCTCATACACAATTATTGTGCAGAGTCAGACAACTAAACCAGTATCCTTGGTAAGCAAGGTTTATTTATTTGGCGACATTTTCTCTGGCCCTGCTATTGGGCTTTTTCATCCTTTTCACCTGTGCAGATTCATTAAGTGACAAGACAGTTTGACAATTTTAATCATTGAAAGACTTAGCGAAACCTTTTTTGGGTTGTTTTTTCTTGCTTTCATACTCTGCACATTGCCTTTTAAGGCATGTTTTAAGCGTTTCTTTCTTTTATGGAGAGGGCATGTTAACATCTTTTACACCATGTCAATTATGTGGTGCCATAGTGTGTTCTTGGATAGAATCTTGCCCTTTCATTCAGTACAATATAATGTCGTTTTTTGTGTCATAGGCCGTTTTACATTTGAGTATGAGTGTAGCATTTCACTAAGTTTTGCCTCTGTCACCCAAGCTTGCATGTTTTCTACCCACTGCTGTTGACATGTGACACACATGTGACTTTTGTTCAATAAAAGGAAGTCTGTCACTTATCCTGTGCACTGGTTGTATTTTTGAATTAGAATTTGTTGCCTATATTAGTTCCTTTGTTGTATCTCAGATTAGGAATGACTATCACAGTTGACATCATAAGAAGCCAACAAACATTGACACCAAGGACAAAATAGGGGGAATTACTTGTGCTTAATAAATGAAATAAAGAAACGAAGAATTAATGGAAAATAAAGTGGATGAAAAAACAACTTGCCGCAGGTGGGAACCGAACCCACCACCTTCGCATTTCGCGTGCGATGCTCTACCAATTGAGCTACCGCGGCGCTGTTTTCCCATCCACTTTCTTGGGTATTTATGTGTCCTAGTAGAACCCTGGGAGTGTTAGCCAGCGCCACCACACACAGACCTTGGCGGCGGACGTGGGACGTCCTTTTTGCCGCAGGCGTCACGAGAACGTGATCTTTTTGGGTGAAGGCAACTGGTCAATAAACCCACATATGCTACCTGAAGGCATCAATGTAGCCGGATTCGAGACCCTCGTTATGTAATAAACGAGAAGAAAGGGGGTTAACAGAGGGTCCCGATTTTATTAGTCATATCATATCATCGCACGCGAAATGCGAAGGCTGTGGGTTCGGTTCCCACCTGCGGCAAGTTGTTTTTTCATCCACTTTATTTTCCATTAATTCTTCGTTTCTTTATTTCATTTATTAAGCACAAATAATTGCCCCTATGTTGTCCTTGGTGTCAATGTTTGTTGGCTTCTTATGATATGACTAATAAATCGGGACCCTCTGTTAACCCCCTTTCTTCTCGTTTATTACATAACGAGGGTCTCGAATCCGGCTACATTGATGCCTTCAGGTAGCATATGTGGGTTTATTGACCAGTTGCCTTCACCCAAAAAGATCACGTTCTCGTGACGCCTGCGGCAAAAAGGACGTCCCACGTCCGCCGCCAAGGTCTGTGTGTGGTGGCGCTGGCTAACACTCCCAGGGTTCTACTAGGACACATAAATACCCAAGAAAGTGGATGGGAAAACAGCGCCGCGGTAGCTCAATTGGTAGAGCATCGCACGCGAAATGCGAAGGTTGTTGGTTCGGTTCCCACCTGCGGCAAGTTGTTTTTTCATCCACTTTATTTTCCATTAATTCTTCGTTTCTTTATTTCATTTATTAAGCACAAGTAATTTCCCCGATGTTGTCCTTGGTGTGAATGTTTGTTGGCTTCTTATGATATGACTAATAAAATGGGGACCCTCTGTTAACCCCCTTTCTTCTCGTTTATCACAGTTGACATCATTTAACCATATTGCACACAATGTGGATGATATGTACTTGCAATATATAGCCACCATAAATAGAAGTTAATAATTCAAGAATAGTGCCTTTGCATGTTGAGGCAGCCATGAATTGTGGCTATAAGTTACCAACACTGCAAGTATCACTGTTTGTGCAGAATATAGTTCAACTCTACTACTTTCAAACATCATTGTTTTTACCTGCATTTGTATAGCTCCATTTCTTGTGAACAACACGCATCTGGCGGAAGAGTGGCTTGCACCTGCAGTTGGGCCCAATGAATAGCCAAATTTCTGCCCGTTTTCATGTTATTAGCATATTAGTTGAGGCAGTCGTTCTTATAGTAGCCTGTTTGCCCAGTGTAGATGCCACTGCGGGTGTCAGGATCTTGTACACATCTTCAGCTTTGCAGGGGACACAGCATCTGGCACATAGTTTGTCACAGGCCATGTCTTTGGGGCAAGTTGGGTTTACTCACTTGCAAAGAGAGAACCAAGCTTGTTGGATATGAATTAAACCGCCTGTACACTCGGTGGCCTTCTTCATTTTGTGTGACATATATGGGTATAGCTACCCTTGCTTTATGCTCTTCTTGTCCGGCAGCAGCTTTGCTTTTGAAACACTCGGGATAGCTTTCAGCAAGCTGGACAGGAATAGCACAGAAAAACCAGCAGATGTTAATTGTCGCACTTATCATGCGAAGTTTCATACTGTATGACGAGGGCGTAAATAAATGAGGGTGTTTCTCAAGGCCTTGGAGCAACATGATGTATAGGACTTTTCTGATCGCATGCTATAGGTTCAGCAGGTGTGGCCAGTGCAAGGTCAAGAAAACATATATCTATGAGCAGCACACTGGTAAATGAGACGCTGGGAAAACTAGTGGGAAGCCTGTTGAACATCTAATTGACCAAGTTGCTGGCTTCATCAGGCAAACGTGATAAAGAGAAGGAAGTCATCAACACATCAGAAGGTTTTTGCGTATAGACACTGCTAAGTTTCTCAGGCACGTCTCTTGTAACACGCCAACAAATCTTAGTGCGCAGGCTATGCATGACCAACTACATATGCTTTCTGTTTGGACAAAGAACTGCTCATTGTAACTGATGAAGATGGAGTGGACAAAAAAAAAACGGCAGCTCCACTAATCTGGTTTCACTGGTATCAGCAGTGCTTTGTAAGTATGCATCGCCATACTCCCCACTGCCTTCTTGGTTGACATCAGCAAGGACTGGCTTGAGGCAAGGGGTAATAGCCATCTTTACAAGCTAAAAATGCATGCATGCATGGAGAGCACATTGTGTCTAAAAAGTAGGCGCTTCACAGGGGCACTGGAGGAGCAGCAGATTATTGACAGTGGCCAAAGGCAAGCTTATCTGCTACTAAACACCCAACACTGTTGCCATGTGACACCTCTGCAAAAATCCTTCTGAAAGAAGAAATCATCTTTGTGCATCCATAAAGAGGGCGGATAGGCAAAGCCCTTTCAACAATGCTGCGAGCTTCAAAAGGCCCACTTGGCACATCCTGAATGCTTCCTTCTTAGACTTTGCTGGGTGCAAGCATTCTACGGTCCAAAAGTTGTCATTGAGAGCACTGTTGGTTTGGTGGCAATACAGTTCAGAAGCTATTGCAAGAAACCTCCCTTCCGAGTTTGTCTAGAGGCTCATGGTGCTCACGAAGCGACATCATAAGACAAGCAAGGTGACCGGATGCCTCCAAGCCCTTGTTCGTTTATCACACTGTTCTGTTAGTAACAACCATCAGATCTGAAACTAACAAGCTCAATTTCAGCACTCGTGTGGTTACTGTGGAGGATCCATAATAAAAAGCACAAAACAGAAAACTGAAGGGTAATGATAAGGCACCATTTAACACCTAGTATTGCCGCAGCCCACCCCCTTTTATTTTGTCTGGTCATGCTACATTTTTTTCTATATATAGGCATGAACTTATCCTGAGCACAGCTTACTGCAGAGAGCATAGGTGATGTTCCCAATCGGTGTGCTATATTTATATACACTATGTGCTGGCTCAAAGAGGCTCGAAACACTGCAATGGAATCTTCTAATAGAAAAGGTGCCTGGAAGAAAAAAAAGCTGTGCTGCAACCATCTTGGCAACATCTTGTCCCCTTAATAAAAATTGTGCTTCCGTATAAACTTCAGCCCTCCAGTTTAGAGTAAAGTACCAGTGCACTTATGAACAACGAATCAATTCTCAAAGAGCATGTGCTGTCCAGCCAGAAGCATAGGCATGAATCCGCATTGTGCTCCTGCATTGAAGGTGAATAATGCGTTACAAAATGGCGAATGTGCCTTAGTTAGCTTCCCTGCAATATGAATTTGTAATGTACAAAGAATTGTCAATTAAGCTTACCAAGAGCACAGATGCACTTGCAAATTATATCACAATTGAAAATAATGAGAACACCTATGTGCCCTTTCCACTCTTTGTATGCTTTACTGCACGATGCTTATTTCCACCTCTGTATCGCGGTGTAGCAAGCTACGAAAGAAACGTTGCATAATTGAGCTTTTCAAGATTACCTTTTTTGCAATACACCTATGTTCTGCGGTGAAGCCTAAGCAATGTACTGCGGTGAAGCATAATAATAGTAGAAATGGGCCACTGTCTCTGGACATAAAAAGAGTTCTTTAATTATACCCTATGATTATACACTCGCGCAACCGCCGTCTCTCAGGTCGCCTGAGTGGACATACTATGCCGGCTGATAGCGGCCCCCTCCCACTTTTAGTATCCTTTACCGCGTAACTGAAATGTACTGCGGCGAAGAAGCAGTATATTTGTATTGAGTGAATAAACAAATGGTTTTTACAACAGTACAGAAATAAACGCGCACCATGCATCAGTCTACCACACGGAAGAGCGTCGCAACATACGGTAGCTGATTCACACAGGCCGTGTAGCCCACTTATCAGTCGTAAAGGGTATTATGGGTAATTCAAAATTTCAGACACACATATGTGTTTATGTTTACGTTCGCACTCCTTGCGTAATAAGACTCCCAGAACTTCCACAATAGAAAGTAATTTACAACACACAGATCCAAAGAACACAGACACATGTCTCGTTTTTAACTCGGCCGTCATGCAAATCACTAATAGCACGGAAAAACGTGAACATGCTGTGTGTTAGCGTCGTAAACTTCATACTAGGCAAGGAGCTAGCACACCACAGTCCCGCGACAGCCGCTAATGAGACCAAGACGGGAACGCATGTCTGTGAACGCGCTAACGGAGCCCCTAAGCCACTCTGCTCCTCCGCCACCCCCGCTGCACGGCTGCACCACTCGTTTCAAGCACAGCACACCAAACACACATTCAGCGCTGAACAGTGGGCTGTCGACGCAGTTCCATTTACATGACTTGCAGCGAGCAGCACATCCATCGATGTCTGTCAACCAAAGTCGGACACGGCGACGCCACATCGTGGTTCGCAGAACTTCGCTGCCGAGGCGCTAGGCCACTTCGGTATTTCAATCGTCACCACCGCCGGGTTCTCAAGAAAGCACGGGTCACACAACGCAGATTCTGTACTGCCAGAGCTCACCGAGGCCAAAGCCGCACTGCCGCATCGCCACTACTCACGTCTTTCCGCCAAGCAACACAGAACCTACAACCAACACACAAGCAACGCACGTACAATGACGTGAGCAATGTTGAACAACGCGCGGTCCAGAGAACGATCAGGCCGAGGACGAACACGCCACGGCGTCGCTCGGCGCCCGTATCGCGCCTTCTCAATAATCTCTAAACGATGATGTCCCTAGGTACCTAGGATCAGGTCACGTGAGGGATTTTTGTACGACAAATAGACGCACGCCTTCTAAGGGGGGGAAAGTGTTGTGTCTGCGATTAATTCGGGTTTCGGTCCTCGGATGCGGACGGGTGCAGGCACATAGTGGCAGTGTCCGGAACTACATGTGAACGTTCCCCACTATGCCGATGGGTAGAACCACATCCCTGGCAAGCCCTGGTGTGGGACAATCACGTGGACAGTGTGTTCGCGCCAAGTGATGTAGTGTCGTCGCCATCTCCCGACAAGGCTACGTTCTTTATGTGTACTATGTGCGGAATAAAGTAATTCCCAGTACATAACAATTAGGTGAAGGCGTTTCTATTTGTTCAGAGACTAATCCTATACCACACTTCTCAGAACTCTTCTTCGTATGAAATGAGAGCAGGAACGCTGCGTATTGTGACAAACAGTAGTGACGGTTTGTTGAAGCAGAAGTGACGAAATTGATGGATTCAGCAAAAGACGAAAAGTGACTGCTGCACTGAGAGAAGTACTACACGCGTTTGTTTAGAAAAGGTAAAAGAGCGCCTCAGCAATTATAAATCACATTTTAAGAGTTTGAACAAAAAGGAAACGGGTTAACCGAAGGGCCCGAGAGCATCGCACGCCTAATGCGAATACGTGGGATCGTTCCCCACCTGCGGCAAGTTGTGGTTCATCCGCTTTCATTGCCAATAATTTATTATTTCTTTTAATTCAAGAAGTAAGTACAATTTCCCTGTAGCGGCAGCAGCATCGGCGTCGCATGAGAGTTACGTAGACGCTCACGTCCACAGGAGGCCCGAGCGGCTCGCACGCTTCGGCACGGGCTACCGTTTCGAAAGGGATTATAAAAAAAACGCTGCGCTAAGACATCAAGTGACGGTTTTTCCTCTCCCGCGAGAGCCCGAGACTTTACCGGTCTACGTGGTCGCTCGTAACCACAGTTTCGTGACCCGGACGTGATACTGCCATACGCTACTGTGGTGCAGAAGGCCATGGACTAGACCAACGCTACGAGAGCTCAAGGCCAGAACCTTTCCGAAGAACACAGTGAGCCCTCCTGTTCACCTATCGCTGTCCGCCTCCCACAGTACTGGGACCAGCATGCCTTGGCGTGGTTTCTTCAGGCCGACTCGCAATTTCATGTGACTGGTAAGTTTCATTACGCCGTTGCAGCGCTCTCGCCTGCCGCCCTTGACGAAGTAATAGATTTGCTAAACTTCCAATTGTCTACCGCCGCCTATGACGATCTCAAGGCAGCCCTGCTATAGCGCACAGCAGCTTCTGTCCGCTGAAGAACTCGGCGACCGACGTCATAGTCAACTTCTTCGTCGAATGAGGCAGCTGCTCGGAGACAACGAGAGATCTGTCGAAGATGCGCTGTTGCGTGAATTGTTTTTGCAACGACTCCCGGCTAACGTGCAGCTGGTCCTGGCGACAGCTTCTACCATGGACGTTACCGGACTTGCCGCTTTGGCCGACAAAGTCATGGAAGTAGCCACCCCAACCAGCGCTGCCACAGCATCGTCTCCGGGTGACAATACAACCGCCCTTCAAATACTTCCCTGCTCTTCAGCAGCGCAATATCCGCTGGACTCCTTGTGTGAGCGCTGGAACGCGTCAGTGGAGCGGAACATAGCCGGCGTCATCTCGTCGCCCACGCAGTCGTAGTTCCAGCAGATCAAGACGCACGGGCACCCGCAATGAAACATCAACTACAACGTCTGGCGTTTGCCACTACCACCGCCGTTTCGGAAACGACGCTCCTAACTGTCGCCGTCCCTGCGCTTGGCAGGGAAACAGGCCGACCGACCTCTAATGGCGACGAGCGGTCCGGCCCAACACGCAAGTCGCTTTTTCTACGTGACGGACATAATTACGGGACAACGGTTCATAGTCGACACAGCAGCTGACGTCAGCATTCTCCCCTCCCAGCACTCCGACCGCAAAGCGACACCTGTGTCGTTTTTGGTAGCCGTCAACGGCACCAGGATTCCAGTTTTCTCGTCACGCTCAGTGATGCTAAACCTTGGCCTTCGACGAACGTTCTACTGGATTTTCCTGATTGCAGACGTCCGTCGTGCAGTCTTTGGAGCAGACTACTTGCACAACTATGGACTCCTTGTCGACATCCAACGACGCCGTCTCATCGACTCCGTGACCCAGCTATCCGTCCTCAGCGCCATATCATCTGGCACATTGCCGATCGCGCCTATTTCTGCCATGTTGAACGAACCTTTTGCCGCGCTCCTACGCGAGTTTCCCACTTTGACGCGCCTGCCGGACTGCACGAAACCAGTGCAACAAGACGTGTGCCATCGCATCGTCACCTCCGGCCCACCAGTCTATTTCCAACCCCGGACAAATTCAACATCGCTCGCGTGGAGTTCGAACACATGCTGCAAATTGGCGTTATCCACCCTTCCTCCAGTAATTGGGCATCACCACTTCACATGGTGCCTAAGACGGGAGACTGGCGCCCATGCGGCGGGGTCCAGGCACTAAACAACCTTACAGTTCCTGATCGCTACCCTTTACTGAACATTCAGGACTTAACGGTAGCGTTTCACGGTGCAACGTTTTCTAAGATAGATCTTATTCGCGCCTATCATCAACTACCGGTTGCTGAAGAAGACATTCCCAAGACCGCCATCACCACATCCTTCGGCCTTTTTGAATTTGTCCACATGCATTTCGGCTTACGGAATGCGGGCCTATTCTTTCAGCGTTTCATCGATTCCGACACCCGAGGCTTGCCTTTTATTTTTGCATACATTGACAACCTTCTCGCCGCAAGCTCTTTCGCAGAAGAACATCTTCACCACTTGCGGTTGTTCTTTTCACGCCTTGCCAGTAAGGGAATTGTCATCAACCCCGCCAAGAGCGAATTCGGTCAAAGCGAACTCGAATTCCTCGGTCATATAGTTGACGCCAGCGGCATCCGACCACTGCCGTCCAAGATTCGCATAATCGAAAACATTCCCCGACCGACCACACTCACAAAGCTTCGCCAATGGATTCCTCAATTTCTACCACCGATTCATTCCTGATTGCGCACGACTTATGGCTCTGCTAGACGCCCTGCTGACAAACAAACGTAAGCAAGTGCTTCAGTGGGCTGAAGAGGCCATCGACGCCTTCACAAGAGTAAAGTCTGCACTCGCCGACGCCACGCTGTTTAGACACCCAAAGCAAGATGCACCCACTGCCATCATGACCGACGCTTCAAACACCGCCGTTGGTGCCGTTCTGCAGCAATTCATCGACAATGTGTGGCACCCACTCACGTTTTTCTCCAAGAAACTGAAGCCTGCGCAGTGCCGCTACAGCGTGTTCGGCCGTGAATTACTCGCCGTTTAGCCGGCTATCGAACATTTTCGCCACTTTCTAGAAGGCCGTGCATTCACTGTGTTGACTGACCACAAGCCCCTTGTGCACGCAACAAATTGGTCTGCATGCTGTTACTCGCCCCGCGAGATTCGACATCTTTCCTACATCTCCGTGTTTACAACAAAGTTCCGCCACATCAAGGGCACCGCCAACGTTCCAGCCGACGTTCTGAGTCGCGTCAATGCCATTTCAAAGTTGACGTCGGAACCTTTCATCATCGAAGTCGACTTACTCGCCAGTCAAGAGCGTGACGACACTGAATTTTGCGCACTCCAGAATTTGTCAACGTCCCTGAAATTGGAAGACGCCGTTGTGACCCCAGATGATACGTCCGCCATCTGCGACACTTCTACCGACACGTCTGCGAATGACGCCGGAATGTATGGTCTAGCTGTGTCACATAGACCATACATTCCGGCGTCCCTTCGCAGACATCTTTTCCAAACTGTGCACAACCTGTCGCATCCTGGCATCCTAGCACAGAAGTTTCTTTCGAGTGGTTTCGTTTGGCCTCGGCTAAACGCGCAAGTTCGCGATTGGGTTCGCTGCTGTTTGTCGTGTCAACGCTCTAATATGCAGTGTCACACCATTCCAACTGCCAAGCCTTTTCTTCCACCGGATGCTCGTTTTGCCACCTCGACCTCGTAGTCCCTCTCCTACCTTCGAAAGGTTACTGCTAAATACTGATATGCATCGACCGCTATATACGGTGGCCAGAAGCTACACCTATATCTGACATCTCAGCGCTCACTGTTGCAGCAGCTTTCGTGTCTACATGGATCGCAAGGTTCGGCTGCCCATCCGGAATAATTACCGATCGCGGTCGGCAGTTTGACTCCGCACTCTTAAACGAGCTACTCAAACTACTCGGAACGACACGTTTTCGCACGACTGCTTACCACGCGCAGTCCAATGGACAAGTTGAACGTTTTCACCGGCATCTCAAGGGCTCCCTTATGGCGCATGAATCGCCGGAGAAGTGGGTTCTACATTTGCCTCTCGTTTTACTTGGCATCAGAGCCGCACTCAAGAGCGACCTAGGTTGCCCCTGTGCTGAGCTAGTCTACGGCACTAACCTACGCCTTCCGTGCGATTCCTTTGTCGGCACCGCCAAAACACCTATGCCATCACCTGCCGAGAACGTTGCCAAACTGCAAGCTTTCTTCAACCAGATACGCCCCGTGCCCACATGTTCGAAAGAAGCAAGGTCTTCGTACGTTTCTCCCGCACTCACCTCTGCTACCCACGTTTTCGTGCGTAACTGTGCCGTGCGGAAGCCTTTGCAGCCACACTACTCCTGGTCATATTGTTTTCTCGAGCATCGTCCGACGACGTTTGTCGTGAATACGACGTTTGTCGTGAATGTCAACGGCCGATCAGACACAATTGCCCTGGAACGTCTCAAACCCGCCTATATCGAAACAACCGCGCCATCGGCCCCACCAATGTGCGACGCAACCCTGCTGCCTCCTTTGACGCCACTTCCGTCCGTGACACCCAAGACCAACGCCAAGACACGCCGCGTCACATGGACTTTCCATCCTTCGTCGAATATTCCTCCTCTCTACGGGGGGAGCCCTCTGCAGCGTCAACAGCATCGGCGTCGCACGAGCGTTACGTAGACGCTCGTGTCCACACGAGGCACGATGGCTGGCGCGCTCCGGCACCGGCTAGCGTTCCGAAATGGATTAAAAAAAGAATGCTACGCCAAGAGATCGAGTGTCGGTTTTTCCTCTCCCGCGAGAGCCCTAGACCTTACCGGTCTACGTGGTCACTCGTCGTCACAACCCCTATGTTGTCCTTGGTGTCTTCGTTTGTTGGCTTCTCACGATATGATTTAAGATTTTATAACATAAAAACAGTGGCGTAGGGTCTGTAGCTCCAAAAAAATGGCTGTGGCTTAGCTAAAGTTAAGCCCAGGATGCGAAGCATACTAGCCTTTATTTTAGTTGTTGAACCACTGTTTAGCCTGGTGAACTGCTGTTGCTTGGCTATATTTGGTTCGGCTAGACGAAGAAACAACTCATGCGTTACTCTGCTTCGCCTTCAAGAGTGGAAAGCGACAGCGTTCCCGTCGACCCGCCAAGGGGTGTAAGACAATGGGCTACGGCGCAGCGACTACGCGCCCCGCATTGGACGCGGTGAGCGTCGAGCAACGCAGCGTTCGGCGCGGCAACGAAATGTGCGCCTGAGCAAGCGACGCACGCCTGAGCCTTAGAAACAGCTCGTTTCTAAGGCAACACCGCATTCACTAGAGGTGCTTTTGTACCGCTTTGAAGCATCGTACTCGTGGCTCAGTGGTAGCGTCTCCGTCTCACACTCCGGAGACCCTGGTTCGATTCCCACCCAGCCCATCTTGCAAGAGTTGAGCCAAAGCCACCTAGAAACAAGCGCAGCTGCTTATATACCGCCGCGACGCCGCGAGCGACGGCGCGAGTTGGAGCCCCGTTTCTCCTCTGTCGTGACGTCACGGTGTCACGTGGTATGGCATGGGGTCACTAAAGGTCATTGAAGGCGACACCGCCGCGCCTGAGGAGCCGGGTTGAGCTCTAGTGCTTAACGCCTGCTTCACCCGCGCCGCGTGTCAGTCCAGCATTGAACTATCATAGGGATCGGCCCAAATATTGTGCGTGCTTAACGCATGATTCGCCACCGCTGCAGGTTGGCCCGGCATTGCACTATATTGGGTATCGGTCCAATATTGGGGACTGCTCCGCGCCTGCTACACGTCCGCCGTGGGTCGGGCCAGTATTGCACTATATCCGGTATCGGCCCACTTTTGGGGAGTGCTTAACGCCTGCTTAACCTCCGTCGCTGGTCGGGACGGTATTGCACAACTTCGCGATCGCCCACATGTCATCATCATCATCAGCCTGGTTACGCCCACTGCAGGGCAAAGGCCGGTCCCATACTTCTCTAACAACCCCGGTCATGTACTAATTGTGGCCATGTCATGCCTGCAAACTTCATAATCTCATCCGCCCACCTAACTTTCTGCCGCCCCCTGCTACGCTTGAGATCCCAAGGGTTGGCAGGGAGCGACTGGATTCCCTTGGGATCCAGTCCGTAACAATTAATGACCATCGGTTATCTTCCCTCCTCATTACATGTCCTGCCCATGCCCATTTCTTTTTCTTGATTTCAACTAAGATGTCATTAACTCGCGTTTGTTCCCTCACCCAACCTGCTCTTTTCTTATCCCTTAACGTTACACCTATCATTCTTCTTTCCATAGCTCGTTGCGTCGTCCTCAATTTGAGCAGAACCCTTTTGGTAAGCCTCCAGGTTTCTGCCCCGTAGGTGAGTACTGGTAAGACACAGCTATTATATACTTGTCTCCTGAGGGATAATGGCAACCTGCTGTTCATGATCTGAGAATTCCTGCCAAACGCACCCCAGCCCATTCTTATTCTTCTGATTATTTCCGTCTCATGATCCAGATCCGCCGTCACTACCGGCCTTAAGTAGATGTATTCCCTTACGACTTCCAGTGCCTCGCTGCCTATTGTAAATTGCTGTTCTCTTCCGAGACTGTTAAGCATTACTTTAGTTTTCTGCAGATTAATCTTTAGACCCACTCTTCTGCTTTGCCTCTCCAGGTCAGTGAGCATGCATTGCAGTTGGTCCCCTGATTTACTAAGCAAGGCAATATCATCAGCGAATCGCAAGTTACTAAGGTATTCTCTATTAACTTTTATCCCCAATTCTTCCCAATCCAGGTCTCTGAATACCTCCTGTAAACACGCTGTGAATAGCATTGGAGATATCGTATCTCCCTGCCTGACGCCTTTCTTTATTGGGATTTTGTTGCTTGCTATATGGAGGACTACGGTGGCTGTGGAGCCGCTAAGATATCTTTCAGTATCTTTACATACGGCTCGTCTACACCGTGATTCCCTAATGCCTCTATGACTGCTGAGGTTTCGACAGAATCAAACGCTTTCTCGTAATCAGTGAAAGTTATATATAAGGGTTGGTTATATTCCGCACATTTCTGTATCACCTGATTGATAGTGTGAATATGATCTATTGTTGAGTAGCCTTTACGGAATCCTGCCTGGTCCTTTGCTTGACAGAAGTCTAAGGTGTTCCTGATTCTATTTGCGATCTAACGGCTGCTTCGCCTCCGCTGCGGGTCGGCCCGGCAGTGCACCATCTTCGGCATCGGCTAATTTTTGGGGAGTGCATAACGCCTGCCTTACCTCCGTCGTCGGTCGGGAAGGTGTTGCACTATCTTCGCGATCACCCACGTGTGGGAAATGCTAACGCTTGCTTCACCTCCACGGTGGGTCGGGCCGGCATTGCACTACCTTCGGCATCGGCACATGTGTGCGGAGTGCTTAACGCCTGCATCAACTCCGCTGCCAGTCGATCCGGTATTGAACTATCTTCGGAATGGGCCATGGGGGATGCTTAACACCTGCTTCATCTCCACCGAGGGTTGGGCCGGTATAGCACTATCTTCGAGATCGGCCCACTTATGGGGAGTGCTTAAGGCCTGCTTCACCTCCGTCGCGGGTCGGGCCGGCATTGATCTATCTTCGGGATTGGCCTGCTTACGGGGGTGTTTAACGTCTGCTTCACCTCCGCCGTGGGTCGGGACGGTATTGCAATTGCTCCGGGGTCGTCCCACGTATGGGGGGTGCTTAACGCCCCCTATTTTTCCGCTGCGGATCTGTCCGGCATTGAACTATCTTCGAGATTGGCCCACGTGTGGGAAGTGCTTAACGCCTGCTTCACCTCCACCGTGGGTCTGGCCGGTATTGCACAACTTCGGGATCGGACCACGTGTGGGGAGTGCTTATTGCCTGCTTCAGCTGCGCCGCGGGCACGGAGCAAGAAACATTTAGGAGAGGAAACTCCGCTGTTTGCGGCGACCAGAAAAGGTCACAAGCCCGCGGAGCCGTTATCGTGCTGGCGGCGCCTGGCGGCCTGGAAAGAAATTACCGCCGTTGAGAGCGCGCCGGTGCCCGGGCGCTGCATTTTTTTTCGCCGCGGCTCCTACGACGCGCCGCATGGTGCCGCCACTGCATATGGCCCCGTTGGCGCATACAACAATTGTGACTTTATCTGGTCGCCCGCGCTCGCTCGCGCTGACGGGAGTTTCACCTCCTAAATGTCTTACTCCGTGGCCGCGGGTCGGCCCGGCGTTGCACTATCTTCGGGATCGGCCCGCTTATGGAGAGTGCTTAATGCCTGCTTCACCTCCGCTGCGGGTCGGCCCCGCATTGCACTTTCTTCGGGATCGGTCCACTGATGGGGAGTGCTCAACGTCTGCTTCACCTACGCTGCGGCTCGGCCCGGCATTGCACTATCTTCGGGACCGGCACACTTACGGGGAATGCTTAACGCCTGCTTAACCTCCGCCGTGGGTCGGGCCAGCATTGATATATCTTAGGGATCAGCCCACTTTTGGGAAGTGCTTAGCGCCTGCTTCACATCCGCCGGAGGTCGGACCGGTATTGCGCTATATTCGGCATCGGCCCACTTATGGGGGGTTCTTAATGCCTTCTTCACCTCCGTCGCCGGTCGGGCCGGTATTTCACAATCTTCGGGATCGGCCCACGTGCGGGCAGTGCTTAACGCCTGTTTCCCCTCCACCCCGTGTCGGCCCGGCATTGCACTTTCTTTGGATTCGGCGCACTTATGGGGAGTGCTTAACGCCTGCTTCACCTCTGCGGTGGGTCGGGCCGGTATTGCGCTACCTTCGGCATCGGCGCACGTGTGGGGAGAGCTTAACGCCTGCTCCACCTCCGCCGTGGGTCGGTCCGGCATTGAAGTATCTTCTGGATCGTCCCACGCGTGAGAAGCGCTTTACGCCTGCTTCACCTCCACCTCGAGTCGGTCCGGCATTGAACAAACTTGGGGATCGGCCCACGTGTGGGGAATGCTTAACGCCTGCTTCACCTCCGTCGCGGGTCGAGTCGGCATTGAACTATCTTCGGGATTGGCCCACGTGCGGGGAGTGCTTAACGCCTGCTTCACCTCCGCGGTGGGTCGGACCGGTATTGCACTACCTTCGGCATCGGCGCACGTGCGGGGAGTGCTTAACGCCTGCATCAGCTCCGCCGTTGGTGGGCCCGGCGTTGTGCTATCTTCGGTATCGACCCACGAGGGGGGGGGGGGGTAGTGCTTAACGCCTGCTTCACTTCCGCTGCGGGTCGGTCGTGCATTGAACTATCTTCGGGATCGGCCCACGTGTGGCGAGTGCTTAGGCCCGATTTACGCTCAAACCGCCCATCGCCGCACGCCGCACCGCATGCAGGTGGTTCGTGAGAAACGGGCGGTCGTCGCGATCGGTCACAAAATTGCATTTACGCTGAAATCGCATGATGCGGTACGGTTTGAATGCGCTCTCTGGTTTTCCAAATAGGTAACCAGCTACTGGCAACATGCATCAGCGAGTTCACAAGTCTCGTGTGCTGGCGACTAGCAAAATTTAGCGCCATGCCAGTATTTTTTATTACGTTTGCTCTCTTATTAGTTATTTTTTATTAGTTAGCTCGAGCGGTTCGCATGCGCCGGCATCCGCACTTCGGTTTGGGGACGCGACGTCTGTTGAAAGCCAGCAAACATTCGGCAGTGCGCAGAGCAACACTGTTAGATGTTGGTAACTATCGCCAACAGCAGACGACACTGGCATATTTTTGTACATGTAGGTTGAAGCTTCCGCGTCATGCTGAAAACGCGACTCTTGCACTGTCACATTCTGTGCTGCACGTGCGGCGCTGACGTGGTGACCCACCTTTGGAACACTGTGCAGTCGTCTTACCTGTGCCGCTTTTTTATTTATTTATTGCTACCGCATAATGTTGCGACAACATGCATCACTATGTGCTCGGTTGTGTATGGCGCGATGGCGCACTTTTTGTAGCTGTGCTAGCGAAAGCTTGTGTTGGGGACAAGCGACGCACCACCGGTCCTCGGCTGGACAAAGCACCAGCGCGGAAGAAACGGGAAGCGACCCCATCCCGAGTCGAGTTCTGAGAATCCTTCGTCGTCGCCCTCAGCGTCTCGGCTACCGGACAGGGACCGAGAGTTTGCCCCCTCGAGCACATGCAGCCCTCACCTGCGTCTTTTGTAGAAAATAAATGTGTGTTTTCTGCCACCAGCCGATGCGCACTCCTTTCACGGATGGGGCCAGACACCGTACGTAAAACTGGCGATGAGGCAGGAGTTGAGAAGCGGATAAGTTTTCGAAGTTGAGGCCGTGGCTGCAGGACGAATGCACGGCGCTGTCGAGCCTTTCTCGGGCAAATCATGGGAATCGTGGATCCAGCGCCTCGATTTTACTTCGTGGCGAGCGACATCAGCGCCGAAGCGAAGAAGCGGGCACTTCTCCTCGCGCTTTGTGGAGCCGACACTTTCGAACACTGTGTGCGCGCGCTGATAGCGCCCAAGATCCCGAGAGAAGTCAACTTCAATGATTTAGTGAAACTTCTCAGGCGGCACTTCGACACCAGGACAGCCGAGCTTTACAGCCGGTACGTGTTTCAAAGACCAGACCAACGGCCAGACGAGTCGATCAGCAGTTAGGCTGCGGCCCTCAGGAACCTTGACTGCCGACTGCAACTTCGGAGGGCTGCCTTCGGCTACAGTATTGACGACGTCATCTGACACCCAAACGACCGCTAGAGTAGCGAACCCAACTATGCCGTGATGCTGCGGAAGATGTTCGTCCGCGGCGTCTGGGACGAACATCTTCCACAGAGACTGTTCGCAGAAAAAGCCTGACGTTTCAACGTGCTGGGGACTTAGCCCTATCAGCGGAAAGTGCGTCAAGGCAACAGCGAGATATCAAGGGAGTGGCAAACTCGAGGGAAATTAACAGGACGTTGCAAGTAAGCCAGAGGGCAAGCGTACGTCAGCACGACATTGCTATTGATGCGACGGCTTGCATGACCCTGAAACGTGCCAATTCAAGGCAGCCGAGTGCCGTTTCTACTACAAGGAAGGTCACATCGAGCGTGCCTGCATCTAAAAAAAAAACGAAAAAAAAACGGAAGCACGCTCCGACAACTAGCAGCGACGGGCACACAGTGCCAACCCACTAACTGTCAGCAAATCCTGCTGCTAGCTCCACACAGTGAGTGTACGTACACACTGCCCCAAGTTCCTCGTGGACTTGAGAGTGGAGGGAAAGCCAGTCCAGTTTGAGGTGGACACAGGTACGGCATGCTCCCTGATAAGCGAGGACACGGACTACAGAATGTGGAAGAAAAACACTGCGTGACTTTCATGCGAGCCGCTCGATTTGCGCACATGGTCAGGTAAAGAATTACACGTCCTGGGCTCCGCACAAGTTCATGTGAGGTTGAATTCAAAGGCCTATCTGCTGCCATTGTTGGTTATGAAAGGCACCAGGTGCAACCTCCTAGGAAGAGATTGGTTTTTGGCACTTTGCATTCAGGTGAAGGCGATCAACCACGTTAGAGAGCCAGCACTAGAAATTACAGAAGTTCTTGGATGACACCCAGATTTCTTCAAGGAAGAGATTGGAAGCTATACAGGTATACCTGTATACAGGTCACTGCGGCACTGCTCACGGTGAACACCACAAAACGACTATTCAGGGTGGAATGCCTCCCGTTCTGAATTTCCGCTGCACCAGCTATCTTCCAGTGCGTTAGGGAGATAAAGATACCTGGAATTCCAGGGGCGAGTGTTCACCTTGACGACATCACTGTCAACGGGAATAGTGCAAATGAGCATGCACAGTGTCTTAATCAGGTTCTATTTGAGGCTAACTGAGAAAGGCTTACGCCTCAAGAAAGAAAAATGCAGGTTGGGAATTATGTCAGTTGAGTTTCTGGGACATTGAATTGACAGAAATGGTGCTCGCAACACCGAGAAAAAGGTTGAGGCTATACTTCAAACACCCAAACCATCTGACAAGACATCCCTTAGGGCTTTTCTGAGCTTTATGTTATTTGACGACTGCTTTTTGAAGAACGGAGCGATGGTTGTGGTGGAATTGTATAGGCTCCTAGATAAAAACACACCCTGGAAGTGGAAGAGCAAGCATCAAGCCAATTTCGATGCACTTAAGGAGATGATCCGGGCATCTACAGCACTCCCTACGACGAGACGAAGCCCCTTCTTTTGTCCATGGACGCATCGCCGTATGGCGTTGATGCCGTCCTCGCTCGGGAAGATGCTATTTGCCGAGAGGCGTCCATTGCATTCGGTTCATGAACACTGGGAAGTGCCGAAAAGAGTTACTTCTAGCTCAACAAAGAAAGTGTAGCAGTAATCTACGGTATCAGTCATTTTCAAAAGTACATAGCTGGCCGGCATGTGACCATAACAGATCGACAGGCATTGATTGGAATCGTCAGTGAAACAAAGCAAGTACCCCGGGTCTTTTAATCAAGGATGACGCGGTGGTGCGTTAAACTAGCAACGTTTGATTACAAGTTACTGTACTGGCCTGGCCTACTGCACCAAAATGTGGACACTGTAAGCTGACTTCCACTACCAGCACAAGTTGATGGGCCTTATCCCCCGGGAGACGTGCTCATGTTGGCTACCATGCCCAGCTTCGAGCTTTCACCGCGTCAACTAGCACGAATGACTCGAGAGGAGTCAGTTTTGTCGCAAGTGCTGGAGGCTGTCTCAAACGCTGAAGTTCATAAACTGCCAAAAGAACAGTTTTCATCGTGCAGGAAAGTGGAGGCTGAGCTTTCAGAGCAGGAAGGGTGCCTTGTTAGAGGCTCCCAGATGGTAAGTACAACAAAGTCGACGAATTACCTTCTTAAAACTCGCACCTGCAGACCACCACATAACTGTGGCCATGAAGGCATGCGCACGAAGGTACTTTTGGTGGCCAGGCATTGGCGCAGATATCGAACGGTTCGCTAGAAACTGTGCAACTTGTCAACACCAAAGGACACCAGTGCCCAAATGGGAGCGCACAAGAACGCCTTGGGACACAGTTCAGGCATACTTCGTTGGTCCCGTAGAAGGCAGAATGCTGGCTAATTGTTGTGGACGCATACAGAAAATGGTTGGAAGTGTGCTCCATGGGCAATGCACAGTCTGCCAGATTGATTGAGGAACTCTGGAACCTTTTCGCAGCTTTTGGGCTTCCCAAAAAGCTTGTGAATGATAACGGACCATGCTTCGTTTCAATAGAAGTTGAAAGCTTCCTAACGAAGAATGGGGTGACCCATGTAACAAGTGCACCATGTCATCCTACAACGAATGGCTAAGCAGAAAGGATGATTTTTGAAACAAAATGAGCATTAGCCGAAATCAAGGACGGAACATTCGCGTGTAGGCTGGTCCAGTTTTTGCTAAAGCAACACACCACCATCTGCACATCAATGGGCAAAATGCCAGCTGCACTTGCGTTCGGGCGTGAACTGGATACAGCTCTCACGTGCATTGAGCCCCAAGCAAAAGTGAACAAAATCCATACCAACTGCAACAGGAACAGAAAGTCGAGAGTACTCGCTGTCGGACAAGCAGTTTTCTTTCGAACCATCGGAGGGAATCTGATCTGGACGGAGGAAATTGTTTTGGAAAAGTTAGACCACAGATCGTGGCTCATTAAAAGCCCTAACAGGTTAGTGTGATGACAACATGACCACATCAAGCCCGGTGCTTGGAGACACCACACAGAAGATTCGGTGACACAGGATAAGGGCTGTACAGTAACCGTGAGCAGTGTCCCGCTCCCATTTATGTTTGGGATATATGCAGATAACTCCACGTCGTCAGAGGCCACTCTCTCAGGAACGCTGGAGCCTTCGCAATCATCGGTGAGCAAACCAGAGATCGGCACTGCCCCTGAGACCGTGCCAAACACGACTGCAGAGTCATGCCCGCAGCGGGAACGACGCCCTCCGGATCACTACGGTTACTCCATCTAAGGGAGGAAAGTGTTGTGTACAAGCGACGCGACACCGCTCCTTGGCTGGACAAAGCACCAGTGCGGACGAAACAGGAAGCGACCCCACTCCGAGTCGAGTTCCAAGAATTCTCCATCAACCCCAGCGCGTCGGCCACTGGACAGGGACCGAGAGTTTGCCCCCTCGAACACATGCGGCTTTCGTCTACGTCTCTTGTAGAAAATAAACTCCGTCTGTTTTCTGCTACAAACCAATGCGCATTCCGTTAACGAATGAGGCCAGACCCTGTACGTAAAAGCTTGCAAGAAAGCGCATACACGAACACACAGGTGTATCTAAGCCAATGAGCAAGGGAACTGTCGCAGCAACAGCGTAGCACGCTGAAGCGCCGCAGCGTTATATATTGTCACGTGGTAGTGACGGTGAAGAAAGCAGCAATACGGTGGAATACAAAACTAGCTTTTATTGGGCAAACCTGCGCCCACAAAAACAGGCTACACTTACAGCACAACGATAGTGGCGAATACGGTCGGCGATCGTCGGAAATCTGATCAGCGGGTCAAGCGCATCGGCTTTTATAGAGCAGTCGTCGAATGTTCCAGACTAATCGTTCGAACCCGCATGCCGTCCACAAAGTTCTACACCATTCGCGTCAGTTGATGAAATCAGATAACATAAGGTTTGGCGACAACAGACAGCGGATAGGAGCATCGATAACTTTCCAGAAACTTCGGATACATGCAGGCGCGTCCCACGCTGTGCGATTACATTTGTTAGGCGGCGAAACGTGGTGCCCGATAACGATAAGTACACGTGTCAATACACCCCTCTTAAAAAGCATCGTCCCGATGCTACAAATATAACAGAGCGAAACAGAAAAGGACACTTATTAAACATGAGTAACAAAACAACGAACAGAAACAAAGTCCAAATGTCAGTGACGCGAAGCCCCAAACTTCATTAACGCTGGTAGTACGGCTTCAGTCGCACAACGTGGACTATTTCAGGTCGTGAGCGGCGCCGCTGTGATAGCGAAATGCCGTCTGGCACGACCTCATAGTCCAGTGCGCCAATACGTCGGATGATCTTGTACGGTGCGAAATAACGACGCAAAAGCTTCTCGCTCAGTCCTCGTCGGCGTATAGGGGTCCAAACCCAAACACGGTCACCGGGCTGGTACTCGACGAAGCTTCGTCGGAGGTTGTAGTGTCGGCTGTCGGTCCTCTTCTGGTTCTTTATTCGCAGGCGGGCGAGCTGTCGGGCTTCTTCGGCGCGTTGGAGAAAGGTAGCGACGTCAAGATTTTCCTCGTCAGTGACGTGCGGCAGCATGGCGTCGAGCGTCGCCGTCGGGTTCCTGCCGTAAACCAGGTTAATTGGCGTGATCTGTGTTGTTTCTTGCACTGCCGTGTTGTAAGCGAATGTTACGTACGGCGGGGCCGCATCCTACGTCTTGTGCTCGACGTCGACGTACGTTGCTAGCATGTCGGTGAGGGTCTTGTTCAGGCGCTCCGTGAGACCATTCGTCTGCGGATGGTAGGCAGTTGTCCTCCTGTGACTTGTCTGGCTGTATTGCAGAATGGCTTGCGTGAGCTCTGCTGTAAAGCCGTTCCTCTGTCGGTGATGAGGACTTCTGGAGCACCATGTCGCAGCAGAATATTCTCGACGAAAAATTTCGCCACTTCGGCTGCGCTGCCTTTTGGTAGAGCTTTAGTTTCAGCAAAACGGGTGAGATAGTCCGTCGCCACGACGATCCACTTATTCCCGGATGTTGATATCGGAAACGGCCCAAACAAATCCATCCCAGTCTGCTGGAATGGTCGGCGAGGGGGTTCGATCGGCTGTAGCAATCCTGCTGGCCTTGTCGGTGGTGTCTTGCTTCGTTGACAGTCTCGGCATGTCATGACGTAACGGGCGACGTCGGCGGTCAGACGCGGCCAATAATACCTTTCCTGTATTCTCGACAGCGTCCGGGAAAATCCGAGGTGCCCAGCGGTTGGATCGTCGTGTAGGGCGTGTAGTATTTCTGGACGCAGCGCTGACGGTACAAGAAGGTAGCTGGTGCGGACTGGTGAGAAGTTCTGGTCGATCTGGAGCGGCCGCCGAAATCCTCGAGCGAGCGCTCGGGTTTCACAAATACGAATCGGCCAGCAGAGCGCAAAAACGCACCGCGGCGGATCACACAGGAAGTCTGCGTACCCGTCGCATGAACCGGTTCCGAAAACCATGCCCGACTTCCGTTCTGTACGTTTCCACGGCAACCAAACTTGCCGTCCCCCGTGTGTAATTTGACCGTGGCAGCCGCATAGTCCGTCATTTTCATGTCGCGCCCGCAAGGACTGTGCATGGACAACGTGCATAGAAGGCTTCGTACAGCCCCTGCGTCACTTCGTAATCGCTGTCGTCCGAGCTCTCATCGCTAAACGCGAGCGCTGCAGCAGCACCGAACGCAGCCGTTTTGCGAAGCAACACAATGTTGTGCGTACCAACCAGGTACCGATTCCGCTTGAAGACGGAAGTGACGTGAGCTATTTCCGCCCGAATCCGCGCCTCGGCGGCGGAGCCAGTGAGAGCGATCCGGCGCGCAGCGAGTTGATCCGAAACGACCAGTGGAACGCGCGAACCCGCTCCAGATCGACCAGTGAAATTCGGATTCGTTGCCGCGGAGCAAGAAATCCTGCTCCGAATCGACCAGTGAAAAACGCCATTAGTTTCAGCGAAGCGGGTGAGATAGTCCGTCGCCACGACGATCCACTTATTTCCGGATGTTGATGTCGGAAACGGTCCTAACAAGTCCATCGCGATCTGCTGAAAAGGTCGGTAAGCAGGCTTGATCGGCTGTAGTAATACCGCTGGCCTTGTCGGTGGTGTCTTGCGTCGCTGACAGTTTCGGCATGTCTTGACGTAACGGGCGAGATCGGCGGTTAGGTGCGGCCAGTAATACCATTCTTGTATCCTCGATAGCGTGCGGGAGAAACCGAGGTGCCCAGCGGTCGGATCGTCATGTAGGGCGTGCAGTACTTCTGGACGCAGCGCCGACGGAACAACAAGAAGGCAGTTGGCGCGGACTGGTGAGTAGTTCTTCTTCACAAGTAGGTTGTTTTGAAGCGTGAACGAAGATAATCCACGCTTAAATGCCCTAGGGACAACGTCGGTGTGCCCTTCCAAATACTCGACTAGGCCTTTTAGCTCCGGGTTCCCTCGTTGTTCGGCGAAGCCTTCCGCGCTTATTATACCAAGAAAGGCGTCGTCATCATCGTCATCTTGCGGCGGCGGGTCAATGGGGGCGCGTGATAGGCAATCGACGTCTGAGTGTTTTTGTCCGGACTTGTATGTTACAGTGATGTCGTATTCTTGTAGTCTGAGGCTCCACCGTGCCAGCCGTCCTGAAGGGTCCTTTAAGTTAGCTAGCCAACGGAACGCGTGATGGTCACTGACAACTTTGAATGGCCTGCCACAGAGGTAAGGGCGAAATTTCACTGTAGCCCAAACGATGGCGAGGCATTCCTTTTCGGATGTAGAATAATTGCCTTCCGCTTTTGACAATGACCGGCTAGCGTAAGCTATCACCGTGCTCATGTCCATCTTTTCTATGGACTAGGACGGCACCGAGGCCTAAGCTACTGGCGTCAGTGTGTATTTCGGTATCGGCGTGCTCGTCGAAGTGCGCAAGTACGGGCGGCGACTGCATGCGTCGTTTCAGTTCTTGAAATGCGTCGGCCTGCGGTGTTTCCCACATGAACTCGACGTCACGTTCAGTTAGCTTTGTCAGCGGCTCAGCGATGCATGAAAAGTCCTTCACAAATCGCCTGTAGTAAGCACATATGCCAAGAAATCTACGCACTGCCTTCTTGTCGATGGGCTGCGGGAACTTTGCAATGGCAGCTGTCTACTGCGGGTCGGGGCGGACTCCAGACTTGCTGATGACGTGGCCTAGGAACAGAAGCTCATCGTAAGCGAAGCGGCACTTTTCTGGCTTCAGAGTAAGCCCTGATGACTTGATGGTCTCTAGTACTGCTGCAAGCCGCCTAAGGTGATCGTCGAAATTTCTGGCGAAGACAACGACGTCATCCAAGTAAACGAGACAGGTTTGCCAATTTAATCCTGCTAAAATCGTGTCCATCACGCGTTGGAACGTTGCAGGCGCCGAGCACAGTCCAAATGGCATAACCTTAAACTCGTAGAGGCCGTCTGGGGTGATGAAGGCGGTCTTTTCGCGATCTCTTTCGTCGACTTCTATTTGCCAATAGCCAGACTTCAGGTCCATCGACGAGAAGTATTTAGCGTTGCAGAGACGATCCAATGCGTCGTCTATCCGTGGGAGGGGGTATAGGTCCTTCTTCGTAATCTTGTTCTGATGACGATAATCGACGCAGAAACGTAGGGTTCCGTCCTTTTTCTTCACCAGGACAACAGAGGATGCCCACGGGCTTTATGACGACTGGATGGCGTCGTCGCGCAGCATTTCGTCGACTTGTTCTCTTATAGCTTCACCTTCTCGCGGCGGAACTCGGTAAGGGCTCTGGTGGTGTGGTCGACCGCACTCCTCGGTGATTATCCGATGCTTGGCGACTGGTGTTTGTCGAATCGTCGATGACGTCGAAAATGATGATGATGTTTTGGGGTTTAATGGCGCAAGGGCCAGGTGTGGCCAAAGAGCGCCATGCTAATGGTAATGAGTTCGCAGTGGACAGATGGGTTCGGTGATCTTAATGTGCCGTGGCTGTAAAGGGGCCTAAAAGAGATGGTCCAAATTCCATAAAATGTAGGAGTAATAAAATTATGGGAATGACTATTGACGTGTACTATGAACATTAGAAGGCATTGAGAAAGAATGAATGATGCAATATATAAAATCCGTGAGATGCTAAAATGTCTGGAGCACTTCTGCCTCACCAGTGCCCTTGAAAGCCAAGGACCTAGAGGCATGTGCTATACAAAGAACACTATCATAGATGTATCCTCTGGAAAGGGGATGCACTACGGAATAATTGGGCTTGTCACGTGTATCACAACATCTTTCAAGTAAGCGAGGACTTCTTTGGTCTTAAAAAGCGGTACTACACCAAGAAACATGGCCGGATGCAAAGGGACGTGATGGCTGTATGCAAAAGGAAAATGTTTCCGCCTGTCTCTTTCCGCTTCCCGGCACTCCAGGAAGACATGGAGGACAGAAAGCCTGTCGCCGCATCTACCACAGGTTGGAGGCTCGTTACCAGTCAGGAGAAAGTTATGAGTGCCGAACGTGTGTCCTATTCTTAGTCTAGTGAACAGGACGTCTGTTCTTCGTGTTTTCTTTGTTGGGTGCCAGAAACCTAACTTAGGCTTAATTACGTGAAGCTTACTACTCGTTTTTGCGTCCCACAAGCGTCGCCAGTGGCTTCGCAGTTTGTTTCTGAGGAAACGCCTCATGTCTGTGGCAGGGACTGCAGCAGAACGAGTACCCTGCGATCCCATTGATTTGGCCATCTCGTCAGCAAGCACATTTCCCTGGATTCCTCTATGGCCAGGAACCCAGCATATTACTACATGTCTGTGTGATGAGTAGATGTTACATAAGTGTGTGTAGAGTTCATTTAAGACAGGATTTGTATGCTTTTGTAAAGAAATGAGTGCTTTTACAAGGCTTAACGAGTCTGTGAATATGATAGCTTTGTCAAGTTTCAGTTTCTTTATATGTTTTACTGCACACAGTACTGCGTAGACTTCTGCAGGATACGCCAGCATGGGATTTGGACGCGTCTGTGTAAAATTCGTAGCACGAGTACTTGGATTGAAGTTCTCGGAAATGCATAGCAATTTCAAGCTCAGGAGCGTGCTTCGAGACCTCTACAAAGGATGTGTCACATTCTATTACCTGCCACTCCCAGGGCGGTAATAGATTAGAAGGAGCCATTAGGCGATGTTCGAGTATTGGGACATCCATTTCTTCACTAAGTTCTCTTACATGCAGCGACAAAGGAAGTCTCATGGAGGGTCTGTTACGGAAAAGTGTTTCGCACGTTAAGTCGTTTACTGTCGTGAAACACGGATGTTCCTTGTTAGAGCGCACTTTAAGAAAGTAGGTGAAGCTGATGTATGTTCTCTGAAAATGTAGTGACCACTCGTCTGACTCTGCATATAGACTTTCGACGGGGCTTGTTCTAAATGCGCTAGTGGGTGGCGGATACCCAGATGATGAACGGGGTCTAACATCTTTAGCGCGCTCGGTGCGGCGGAGTGATAAACCACGGCACCATAGTCCAGTCGTGATCGAACTAGGCTCCTATAAAGATTTAATAAACACTTTCTGTCGCCACCCCATGTTGTGTGGGATAGTATTTTAAGTATATTCATTGTTTTACGACATTTTGCTTTAATATATTTTATGTGTTGGATGAATGTAAGCCTGGAGTCAAGTATGACACCTAGGAATTTGTGTTCCTTGTTTACAGGTACTCGTTGCCCATATATTTCAACAGTGGGATCTGCAGCAAGCCCTTTTTTCCTGGTGAAAAGAACGCAAGAACTTTTGTTGGGGTTCACTTTGAACCCGTTTTCGTCCGCCCACTTGGAGACTTTGTTTAAGCATTGTTGTACCTGCCTCTCATAGACTGTTAGGTTGCAGGATTTGAAACCTACTTGTATGTCGTCTACGTAGACGGAATAAAAAATAGATGGGGGTAATGTTTTACGAAGCGCGTTCATTTTAACTACAAAGAGCGTGCAGCTCAGTACGCCTCCTTGGGGTACCCCAGTTTCCTGTATGAATACACGAGACAGTGCATTACCTATTTTCACTCGGAATGTGCGGTTTTGCCGGTATCTTTCTATAATGTTTAACATAGTGCCGCGGATCCCCAGCGTCGATAGGTCACGCAGGATGCCAAAGCGCCAAGTTGTATCGTACGCCTTTTCCATATCGATAAACACGGATAAGAAGGACTGTTTATGCACGAAGGCGTCACGAATATTTGCTTCCATGCGCACTAGATGGTTGGTTGTAGATCGTCCTACTCTAAAACCATACTGATGCGGATCAAGAAATTTATTTAATTGAAGGAAGTGTAAAAGTCGACGGTTTATCATTTTTTCAAAAAGTTTGCATATACAACTTGTGAGAGCAATCGGGCGGTAACTTGTTACTAATGTGGGGTCTTTGCCCTGTTTAAGAATCGGAACGACCAGGACTCTACCTCATTGTCATGCGGTAGAGTGGTATCCCGCAGCACATATTGCATTAAAAAGTGCTAGCAGAGTAATTTGAGTATCACTGGGGAGGTGTTTAATCATGTCGTACATGATCCTGTCCGGTCCAGGTGCGGAGCTCTGACATGCAGTCAGGGAGGCTCTCAACTCGGCAATGTTAAAAGGCGCGTTGAAGGGTTCGTTCTGTCTGCATTTGCGGTCGATAGCCTTGTGTTCTGCTACTTGTTTGTGTTTTAGAAATGCCTTGGAGTAATGGTTAGAACTGGAAACGTGCTGGAAGTGTTCGCCAAGGGCGTCTGGTTGGTCTTCCAAGCGGTTTGCTTCACTGTTTACTAGGGGCAACGGATGAATTTCTTGTCCCTTGAGCCTTCTCAGCCCATCCCATACTTTTGATTCTTGAGTATACGAGTTTATACCAGATAGAAACCTCTGCCAGCTTGTCCTCTTTGCCATTCGTCGCGTCCTTGTTCCCTGCGATTTAACCTGTTTAAATTCTATTAGATTTTCTGCTGTAGGGCTTTCGCATAGTTTGCTCCAAGCTTTATTTTGTCTCTTGCGCGCCTCTCTACAATCTTCATTCCACCAGGGGACTTTTGGTTTTTGGTTTTTTTTCCACCAGGTCTTTTGGTTGAAGTGCCTCTTGTTTGAGGAATGGACTTTTCAGCGGCGTCAATGATAAAAGCGGTGAAGTATGAAACAGAATGATCTATAGTAAAATTATCTATAAAATCTCCTGATATGTGCGTGGATTCCCTAAAACGTTCCCAGTCCGCTGAGGCCAGTTTCCAGCGAGGGAAGTGTGGATGCAAGTCCTGTTTGTTTACGGAGTTCAGCGTTACTGGGAAGTGATCACTTCCGAATGGGTTTTTCAATTACATGCCACTCTAAATCAGGAAAGATGGAAGCGGATCCGATCGCCAGGTCTATTGATGAGTACGAGTTATGATGTGGATTAAAATACGTTGGTTCTTTCTTATTAAAGAGACTGGCACCGGTGGTTAAAAGGAAATTTTCAATGAGTCGTCCTCTCGCGTCGCATCGCGAGTCTCCCCACATTGTGTTATGAGTGTTAATATCTCCCACGAGTATATAGGGCTCAGGGAGCTGGTCAATGAGCTTATAAAATTCTGTTTTTTCGAGACGCTGGTTCGGCGGTATATATATGGAACACACAGTTACTATTTTATTAAAAAGAATAGCCTGGACTGACACTGCCTAAAGGGGCGTGTTAAGGGAGACGGGTCGGCAAGCTACCGCCTTGTCGGCTATTATTGCTACACCGCCGGAGGCATTAGCCTCCTCACGGTCTTTGCGGAAGATGGTTTAGTTTCTAAGAAAATTTGTATTGGTAGGTTTGAGATGTGTCTCTTGAACACACAGCAGCTTCGGATTGTGTTTGTGTATTATTTCTCTAATGTCGTCGAGGTTATGGAGAAGTCCTCTCACATTGCATTGTAGTATTTGTGCATCCATTATGCTATATGTGTTGGGAGCTGTGTGTTTAAGAGACTGAGGTTAGCTCACGGGCCTTTGTCAGGCGCCGTGACGGGAGTTTTGTCTCTTTTGGAGCGGTCCAGAGCGCCTCGCCGCTCCTTGGGCGCTGGTGGCGCCGTCTTGCTGGTGGCTGTGTCCATCGCCTCTTGTGAGGCTCTGAACACGCGCTCTTCCGAGCGCTTTGTTTGGCGTGAAGGCCTCGGCACGTTGGACGAGGCCTTTGGGGGCACCTGCCCGGAGGTAGATGGCCCCGTCTGCTCGGTTGGCGCAGCAGCGCTAGCTGCAGCCGCCAGGGGGGCGGATGGCGTTACTGCCGCCTCACTGGGTGTGGTCTAGTAAAACTCTTGCTTGGGCTAGTTGGTTCATGCTTGAAGTAGTAAAGGCAAGGCGCAGAAGACCAGGACTTAGGGAGAAGATCGCCGATCCTGTCGTTTGTGTTCTTCTCCCTCAGTGCTGGTCTTCTGCGCCTTGCCTTTACTACTTCAAGCATCAACCAACTAGCCCAAGCAAGAGTTTTACTAGAGTATATTTCTTGGCGCCGGTCCTGTCATTTGTGTTCTACTCCCTAAGTCCTGCTGGTCTGTGCCTTGCCTTTACTACTTCACTGGGTGTGAGTCAGACAGCCGCCGGAGACCGTTGTGGCGCTGCCCCCTGACGCGCCACTTCGGCAAATCTGTTTTTGGGCAGGTAGGTTACTCGCCTGCGTGCCTCCTTGAAACTAATATTTTCCTTGACCTTTATCGTCACATTTTCTTTTTCTTTTTTCCAGGATGGGCACGACCGCGAGTATGCGGCGTGCTCCCCTACACAGTTTACACAATGGAGAGTGTTCTCAAAAGCTTCAGAGGTATGTTCGTGGGCACTGCACTTGGCACAGGTTTGACGGCCTCGGCAGCTCTGCGAACTGTGGCCGAAACGTTGGCATTTGAAACATCTGAGCGGATCGGGCACATATGGCCTAACACGGAGCTTGATGTACCCTGCCTCGATTGACTCGAGCAGGACACTTGATCCGAACGTGATTATCAAGTGCTTGGTTTGGATTTCTTTGCCATCTCGCCTCATCTTAATTCTTTTCACATTGATTACATTCTGTTCACTGAAGCCCTCCAAGAGTTCAGCCTCAGTGAGCTCCAGCAAGTCATCGTCCGACACAACGCCGCGGGTGGTGTTCATAGTACGGTACGGTGTTCATAGTACTGTTAGTTGGTTATTCCCAAATTACACAAGCTTAGGCAGTTTCTCCTATTGTTTCTTATCGCTGAGCTCCAGGAGGAGATCACCGCTTGCCATCCTGGTTGCCTTATAACCGGCTCCAAAAACATCAGTCAAAGTCTTTGATACAAGGAACGGTGAAATAGTGCGCACTGGTTTGCCGGGTTTTTCTGAGTGAACTACACGAAAACGTGGTAAGTTGTGGACTTGGCGTCCGAAAAACTGAAAAACTTCATCGGTGCGCCCTCTTTTCTGAGGGCGATCAGGGAGTGGAGGAAAGGAGCTATCCATAAATACATGTGAAATTTCGGCAGCAATGCCAGCTACCCACCGTGGAGTCCTACATGGGGACGCTGCAGGGCCTGAAAAACAGGGCCTGCAAACGCCAGCTGTACGTTACCACTATAACCAAATATGAAATAACCTAGGTTGGCTATTCACACAAGGTTAACCCTCGCTGCCTGAAAAATTGGAAATGAAGAGAAGCTAGGAGAAGACAGGAAAGATGAAAAGTGAGAGAAAGACGAAGGCTAGAGGGAGAGAGAGACAGGAAAAGGCAACTACCGATTTCCCCCGGGTGGGTCAGTCCGGGATTGCCGTCTATGTGAAGCAGAGGCCAAAGGGGTGTGTTGCCTCCGCCGGGGGGCCTTAAAGGTCCAAACACCCAGCATAAGCTCAACCCCCAGGATCCCCCTTTCCCCAGACACGGCTAAGCCCCGCACGGCTACACGCCGGAGGGTCCAACCCTCGTGTGCTCGGGTACGTGGTGTCGCAACACACCAAACGCGTGCTGACGCAGACGCCCCTGCGGGGACATCGAAAAGCAGCGTTTGTATCGTCGGAGCAGACTTTTCAGCTGCTGTAGCTTAATCACGGGGAGACTTGAATTAATGTCGTAGTCTGGTTCAGGAACCATAGTCGTCGGGGTAGATGCGGCGGAATCCGAGAGGACAAACGCGTTACTGGTTTCCAGAATTTCCTCGATTTACGCGATCGTCGTGCCCTTGTTGATCTGCTTGAACTCCCGGCTGAAGTTTGTCACCAACACTTCAGTTTTCCCTCCCTGCAGTCGAGCGATCCGTCTTGCAAGGCAAATTTCACGGTCTAGCAGTAGACGTTGGTCGCCTTCGATGACGCCTTCTACGTCAGCGGGTGTTTCGGTGCCGACCGAAATAACAATGCTGGAGCGAGGCGGGATGCTCACTTGATCTTCGAGCACACTCATGGCGTGGTGACTACGATGGCTTTCCGGCGGCATCGCTTTATCTTCGCACAGCGTTATTGACTTCGACTTCAGGTCGATGATTGCGCCGTGTTGGTCCAGGAAGTCCATACCGAGAATGACGTCTCGTGAACACTGTTGGAGGATAACGAAGGTGGCAGGGTAAGTCAGGTCATGAATGGCCATTTTTGCCGTGCATATTCCAGTCGGCGTGATGAGGTGTCCTCAAGCGGTACGAATTTGAGGGCCTTCACATGCAGTTTTAACTTTCTTCGACTACGCGGCGATGGGTCCACTCAAGACCGAGTAATCGGCTCCTGTGTCCACTAAAGCGGTGACTGCGTGGCCGTCGAGAAGCACGTCGAGGTCGGTGGTTCTTCGTCTGGCATTGCAATTAGGTCTTGGCGTCGGATCACAGCTGCGTCGTGTTGAGCTGAAGCTGGAACGTCGCGTCCTCAAGTCGTCTTTCGTCGGTATAGGGTTGGCTTCCTGACTTCGTCGGGACGGCGGCGTGTCGTTATTATGTCGTCGAGATGGTCTCTTCGTCGTCTTCGTCGGCGGCGGAGGATCTTCGTCAGTTCGACGAACAGCAACCGTACCTCCATCGGTTGCTGCTTTTAGTTTTCCGGATATGGGCTCGCTGACCGGCCCCGGGCTGGGCCAACGTATGGTCGGCGCTGCGGCGACAGGTGGCGGCCTGGTGACGACGAACGGGACGGTCGTCGAGGGCTCCACTGAGTAGTGGCGAGGTAGTCGGCGATGTCACGAGGGCGTTCACCTTCCCGAAGGCGCGGTGCATCGACGGCGAACCCTCGCAATCCCAGGTCGCGGTATGGGCATCGGCGGTACACATTGCCGGCTTCGCTGCAGTGGTAGCAGAGCGGGCGGTGGTCGGGGGCTCCCCAAATGTCCGTCTTTCTCGCGTAGCTGCGCTGGGCGACGGGTGGGCGTGCTGGCGGCGGCGGCGGTGGACGACGGAATTGCGGCACAGGCCCCTGGCGTTGTCGCGCAGGGGGACCTTGACGGCGGGCGACGGCGGCGTAGGTCATCGCTGCCGGCTGAGGTTGCGGTGATCGTGGTTGCACCTCAGGGACTCCAAGCGATCGCTGAACCTATTCTTTGACGACTTCAGCAATTGGATCCACTTGGGACTGCGTCCTTGGGTAGAACTTCTGCAGCTCCTCCCGTACGACTGCTCTGATAGTCTCGCGTAGATCGTCGGTAGCCAGTGATTGAACCCTGGCGTAGTTTGTAGAGTTCGTGCGGCAATCGAATTGCCCGTTTCGGATCTCGAGTGTCCTCTCAATGTTCGTCGCTTCACGAAGAAACTCTTCGACGGTCTTCGGTGCGCTTCTTACCATTCCGGCGAAAAGTTCCTCCTTTACACCACGCATCAGTAGGCGGACTTTCTTCTCCTCGGCCATATCCGGGTCTGCGTAGCGGAACAAACCGTTCATTTCTTCCGTACAGATGGCAACGTTCTCGTTTGGTAGCTGCACTCGGGCCTCCGACCCTTTCCTTGCGCACGACGCTTTTAAAGGTGCGCAGGAAGCCGCTATGGAACAGGTCCCACGTTGTCAAGGTCGACTCCCTGTTCTCAAACCACGTTCTGGCGGTGTCTTCTAAGGCGAAGTAGACATGCCGCAGCTTGTCGTCAGAGTCCCAGTTGTTGAATGTCGCGATTCGTTCGTAGGTCTCCAGCCATGATTCCGGGTCTTCAGTCGCTGCTCCATGGAAGGTTGATGAGTCTCGATGTTTTTGTAGGATAACGTGGGATGCTGGGGCAGCCATTGGGGGTGTCTTGACCACGATCTTCGTCGTCTCAGGTAGAAGTCCGTGTTCTGGGGGCAGTCCTTGCAGTCTGCGGCTAGCATGCTGGTCTTGGGCGATGTTGGTTGTGTCCTCGGGATTCGGGCTTGAATCGCGGCTTTGCGGGGGCGTTCGGTACATGAACGCACAAGCACCTCCACCAGATGTCACGTGGTAGTGACGGTGAAGAAAGCAGCAATACGGTGGAATGCAAAAACTAGCTTTTATTGGGCGAACCTGTGCCCACAAAAACAGGCTACACTTATAGCACAACGATAGCGGCGAACACGGTCGGTGATTGTCGGAAATCTGATCAGCGGGTCAAGCGCATCGGCTTTTATAGAGCAGTCGTCGAATGTTCGAGACTAATCGCTCGGACCCGCATGCCTTCCACAAAGTTCTACACCATTCGAGTCAGTTGATGAAATCAGATAACATAAGGTTTGGCGACAACAGACAGCGGATAGAAGCATCGATAACTTTCCAGAAACTTCGGATACACGCAGGCGCGTCCCACGCTGTGCGATTACATTTGTTAGGCGGCGAAACGTGGGGCCCGATAAAGATAAATACACGTGTCACTATTAACATACTCCTATACAGATGGTTCTCTTATCACGGAATACAGCTGTGTTGATTGACAAGTCACTTCATCACCGAGCACGCGTGTGAATAATCGACCATAGCGTGTTTATTCAGGTGCACTTTGCTGCTGAGGTCTTTTTAGTAGCTGTCAATAGTGAGCCTACAGTTGATTACATGATGTAATGTAGCATCGTACTTCGTAACAATGATGTAACACCGAATGAACGTACAGGAGCACTGTGCGACACACACAAAGCTAGTATTTGTTCATCCTATATTACGTCATTGTTTCAAAGTGCACTGCCATATTAAGTCATGACTAACCAAAGAGCCCACGAGTAAGTCTTAAGCAATTGATTACAATTTTGACAGACATAAAACTGATATGCACATATCATAGTTACTTCTTCAGGCAAAGATGCTTGTGATGTATGTTTTCAAGAGAATGTTTGCATTAAAACAAATATTAATTCCTATTGCTGAAAAGACACCCCATATAGGCATGGATTCACGTAATGTTTCCATTTCTTGTTGGTGCTAAAAATGTCCCTGCAAATAGAAGCAGTGTAATGTCATTCATGCCTTAAGAGATGACAGAGGTCTACGGGGGCACACAAGGAAGCAATGCCCATGCATAAAGGCCTGGGTGGCCAATGTGCTGCCCCTTTACTATTTATCCATACCTCTACCAGCATTTAAACAATGTACAGCCTGTGGTCAAAGTGAATATAGGCATGCTTGTTCTCTCAGCAATGGTGATAATCAAGGATGATTGCCTTGAGATCGTTTGCTGCTGTCAACTTCATTTATGCATGCATTCTCTATTTATTATTTTCCCTATATAACAAAGACGCTTGCACAGTCAGTAAGCTATAGCAAAGTAATGTTATTTGATTGCATTGGGCATGGCCCAAATGTGCCATCCTTGTAGTGAAAACCTAGCTGGCTAATGCACAGCCACATTAAAAAGAGAAGTGCATAGGCTAACAAACAGGTGCACAGTAACTGTACTTCATCTCAAAGCAAACCAAGAATATCAAGCAACTATAGAGATCTAGATTGAGGGGGCGCAAGCGTTGAGGCCCCGTAGTACATGGGGCCTCAACGATTGCATTCCCCTTATCTAAAACTCTCTAATAAGTTTTGCAATGATTGACGTAGTAAGTCGTTTTATATTTGCCTTTCTTAATCAGTAACAACTTAAACAGGTACAAGCCAACGAAATGAAATGCTGGCTCATATGGTGCACAAGACACAAGTAGGGGAGAACATTTGCCATGCCTGCTGGAACACCAATTCCAACATGCAGTAGCTTGTAGGCAATAAATGCATCTTCAATGTGTCAGTGCAACTCGCACCTACCTCTAATGAAAGCACGGGATGTGTGCATTGTAGACATTAGTTCATTAGCACCGTGTGCATTGCAGCAGAAGAAAGTAAGGGGATGTTTATTGCCACTTTTTATTTTCATAGCCAACAGACAGTTCCTTGGGTGGAGCTTTGTGACGAATTCATAATATGTTCTGTGTAAATCTGCAGTGCGGACATGTTCCATTATCCAATCCCTTAAGTAGTCAAATGAATGCACATAGCCCCATAAGCACTATGAAACGGAATGCAGAAAGTTGTAGCTCAGAAGCCATGACGACTCGCACTCTGTGCTGAACATAAAATAGAAAAAATGCGTAGTGGGACACTGGGTGCACATTCTCATCTGTCATACGAATCCATAGATTGCAAGTAATCTTTAACTCATTCTCGTATTGCTTACAGTTGCACAAACCTTACTGCAACATCCACTGTGGAGTAAAATAATCTTGCAAGTTACAGTTACTTCTTCACTCTATTAAGATATATTAGCCCCCAGGCTCTCCTGTATTTCTTCATGCATGCTACCATAGCATGGCTGTGCTCGATCACCTCTTTCCATTGCACTGAAATGAACATGGCATATATTTGTTACCAAAATATTCTCTGAAGCATAACTGTTTATCAATCTTTACGCCTCTGACAAGTAACGATGGATGTTCAGCCTTGCTGTTGTGCCATTTCATAGGTTCTAACTCACCGTCATATTTCTAAAGCAATGATGAAATTATCTAGTCAATCCATACCATTAGGACAACTGACGTATTGCTTCCCCAGGGAGTCTCACTGCCACTTCCCCAATTTCCTAAATTCTTAGACATGTTGGCAATTTAGACATGTTGAAGTTAACTTCACAGCCTATGTTTTAACACGACAAATAAGCCTGATTAACCCAACAGCCCTTATATCATTCTCTCAATCACTTGAAATACTAACTAGCACATGACATGTAGTCATATTATATTCTGTTTGTATCTTTGGTGAATTGCACAAATCATTTTTGTCGCCCTTACAGCCCAGCTGATGCTGTCTTTCTTTATAACAATTAAACAACCTTACTTGGTGCATTGCTGTGAGAACTATAACTAGCTTCACAGTAGCACTGCACATGTACCCTCAGATCACTTCGTAGATATGCTTATATAGATACTGGAGGCTGGCCACAAGCAGCACAATTTTGAAATCTAGATGAACAGGGTGAGAATTCATGTGTATCAAATAAATGTCTGTTCCATTGAGAGGATGTGTACTTGTGTGCGATATAGTTATCGATTCACTACACCTATGGCAGAAGAATAAAATACACAACACAACAAAACCAAGTTCCCTCTGGAAAGCTGCTTTTTGCCACTATTATATGCAGCAAAGTAAGACTTCAGAAAGCACAAATATGGCTTGGGAGCATCTTTGTGCATTGCATAAGAAGTAGAGGTGGGCGAATGTTAATTTTTTTCAAACACAAATTGAACAACAATAGTAAGCATCAAATATTGAATAGTGACACGACGACGTTAGTACTTGTAGTAGCAATACTTACTTCCATAGATTTAGGTACTACCTCTTAACGAACTAATGCAAACGATAGCTAACTATTGGGACAAATGATAAGTTTTAGATGCAAGGCTACTAATTGTTATATTAAAAAAACTACTTGAATAGACTATCAACAACTTTAGAGCCTCGTTGCAAAGAAGCTTTCAAAGAAATAATGGCTGCTGTATGAAGAACTTCCAAAAATGCACAATAAATTGTTACCAAAAAACATGAAAATTGTAGAAAAATAAACTTAATGAACGACCAATGGTTTGCGGACACATGTAAATGGACTTGTTGCAAGGAAAACGACCCAGACTTGTCGCATAAAAGATGAATCTGCTAGATCAAGAGATGTGTGGTTGGTCGGCTTTTATGAGAAAAAAAATGCCTATGGGAAAGCTTTGTGCCAATATGGCTAAAAGATACTTTCGTCACCGTGTTAGCCTGCTAGCCCCTTTGGGAGGCTTGTCACATATTCGTTGTTAAAAAACTTCCAATTTATATATTGACACAAAAGCCTCCTCTGATCACGGAAAAGCAATAGGATTGTCATATAGTATACGTAACATTTAGAACATCAGGGTACTATTTTACACATTACACAAATACTCGTGAAAGACAAAACTGCAAGAAACAGCATAACACTGGCATAATCCGTAACTGATTATGCCAATGAGTTTCCCATTTCATGTCGCAAAGTTGCATAGGACAGATGGGATGTGACATCTGTGATTCGCACATGCATTATTGTATCTGGGTACAAGTATTATACAATTGATCATTCTGGGAATAAAGAAATAACAGGCATTGATTACCAGTATGTCATCATGTCACTTCTATCTGAAAAGTGACTATCATTTCAAATCAAAGTTGCATTGAGCATCATGTTTATGTGCCCATATATGTGCATCCCATGAACCGTTGCTTTAGGTTATGACCAGTGGTCATGTCATTCCTGTATGTAATTATGCTTTTACACAATTCAACCATAAAACTTGTGATCAGCATTCTAGTACATTTCCTTGTATTTGCACACAGGCTTTCTGTCGCAACACCCTCTTCGCACCCACGATAAATATTTCAGTCAGTAAAATGGAGCTTTAGATTATTTCCTAAACTGCTTTCATTCCAGCAAGTAGACGCCGAGCAGACGCTGTGCCACAAGAGAACATTTATTAGGGCATTCATCCTTGCTGTTTATTAAGGTGGCTGGAAGGTAAATGGAGGGAAAGTGTACAGGTGAAGCAAAGCTCCGCTGTCGCATGCACGTAAACAATGCTTATGGTTATGGCATCGAAACATTTTTTGCGTCAATCATCCAACCATGGAGCATGTACTGACAGGATGGGAAGCAGACACCGAGCAGACGGCGCAGCGCAATGAACACACCTTGAGGCGCATGCAGCCTTCCTATTAGCCAAGGAGCCCAGCAGCTTCTCCAGTGCTGCAAAGAAGTACTGAGATGGAGTAAAGCTCACAGAACACATTGTTAGCGTGAAAGGTTGGCGTCGTGTTCCAGGGCTTCCATGAAAGAAGAGGCAGACAGAACTTGAAACATGTTTTATTGCATGGCAGAACTTAATGTGTCAAAATGACAGCGAAGAAATATAAGCATAAAAAGCACACCACAGCTTGGCGGTCAGCGATTATATACACATAGTAGGCGAGGGTGATGCGATTGCAATATGACCCACGTGGCAGAAAGGAAAACGCTATCACACACGTACACGTGTACAGATATGCGACAGTTGGGCAGTGGCAGAGAAGGTGCTTTGCTGTGTCGTCACACGTGCAAAAAATTGCATAAGAAGGATTTGAATAGCTTACGTTAGAGCAGATGACACCTAGCACAAAATAAATAATTGCAATAAAATGTGTTCTGTGAGCTGTACTCCATCTACGTAGTTCCTTGCAGCACTGGAGAAGCTGCTGGGCTCCTTAGCTAATGGAAAGGCTGAATGCTCCTCAACATGTGTTCATCGCGCTGTGCCGTCTGCTCGGTGTCTGCAGTGATACAACGTCTAAACTGTTCCCTAGCCTCCCCTCTTCACAAACTGTAAAATTTGCAGAGAGAGCTCTGGAAACAAACGTGTACAAAGCAAGGAATCTGCTTTGATACAATACCTATATTGAGATGCATAAGAGCACAAGCGCCCAGCGATGCTTCTGCAATGTTTATTACTTCATAGCACATGCAAATGAAGGAAAAAATTCACAGACGATTACGCTACTCCATAATACTAAATTTGAGTGCAGCTCTACACGTGTTGTCATTTCGCTGGGGTGGACAATCAGTCTCGTGTGGCATGTTGCAAACGGAGCGAACTGTGGCGCCACTGCCTTGCTAATCTGGAGATCGCGTGAATCAGCGCATGGGTGACGCGTGGGCGTGATTCACAAAAGCCACTGCCAACAAACCTCCCAGACGGATGAGGGAGCTAATGCAAAGAGAGTGGCAGAAACTTCAACGGCGGACATGCCGCAGCCAGTCGTTAAAGTCACTAGTCTTAGGGGGGAAATGTCTGCCCTTGCGGACAGAATAGAAAAACTGGAGGAAAGACAGGATAGATTGGAAGCTCGGGTCGACAGGATCGAAGCCAGACTAGACAAGATTGAGGAGCGTCTTGACTCCTTCACCAATGACATGCGGGCTTTCCAAACACAGGTTATGGGCATGTTTCAACAGCTCAATGCTACGCTACAGGCTAGATTGCCTCCCGTAGTCGGCCAAGCGCCGATGTTAGTGAACCTAGTGCCTAATCATGGCCCCTCGCCAGCAAATTGAGGTTTGGCAGTGGAACTGCAGGGGCTTCCGTCGCAAGCGGGGGAACCTGCAATTGCACATACAAAATCTGGACAGTAAGCCTGACATTATAGCTTTCCAAGAGGCTAGTGGCTGGGTGAAATTACCGGGATTTAAGGCATTTACATCGCCAGAGATTAATCGGGGGGGTGTATCGAGCGTCTTCACGGCCGTGCTAGTCCATCGCAACGCCACGGCGATTCAGCATACCATAGATAGCAGCAGAGAGGACTACGTCCTGCTAGAGGTTCTGCCCAAAAGAAAGGACGATAAGAGTCTCTTTGTACTTAATGTATATTCTTCTCCTAAAGATAAAGGGCTGGGCTTGCCAGATCTCTTGATAAAGACGCAACGGCTAGCGGCTAGGGCTCAACTCATCGTGGTTGGAGATTTCAACGCGCCTCATCCGGAGTGGGGCTACATCCGAGCCACTCCAAAGGGAAATAGGCTCTGGCGGGTTGCTCAGGACCTACAATGGACAACCTTGAACAACCCGCTAGATCATACGAGGATAGGCAACAGCGTTAGCACAGACTCCTCTCCGGACCTCACATTTGTTAAAGGTATTAGGGATGCAAAGTGGGTAAACACGGCACAGCCACTGGGCAGTGATCACTATATCCTTTCCACGGTATTTAGTGCTGCTAAGCACAAAGACAGGGTAGAAGGAACTAGAGTGACGGATTGGGACAGATTTCGGAAAGTCAGGAAAGACACAGTGAGCGGGGAAATCGAGGACTTGGGAGCCTGGGTTGAGGCGCTCAAGCAGGACGTGAAGGGTACCACAGAAGAGGTTCCGACGGTGGAGGAAGGTTTTACGGCGGACTCTAGACTGCTACACATGTGGGAAGCGCATGCGAGTCTCCTTCGGAGGTGGAAGAAACAAAAGCATAATGGGGTCCTCCGTAGGAAGGTGGCCAAGCTAGAACGAGAAATCGAAACCTACACGTTGGACTTGCAGTGCAAACAATGGGGGCAGATTTGTGACAGGATGAATGGGCAATTCGGATGCAAAAAAACATGGCAGTTGTTGAGGCACCTTTTAGATCCGGCGGCAACCAAATCGGCGCAGAAGGGTCAAATGGCTAGGTTAGTTCATCAGTACAAAGGCACGACTGGGGAGTTCATTCAAGAACTCTGAAGTCGTTACATAAACGGCGAGGCGGGCGGTTTCTTGCCGGATTACTCGGGAGAGGAAAACCTCGAATTAGATGCGGACTTTACGGTGGCGGAGGTGGAGTTTGCAATGGGGCAGCTTCGTACTACGTCGGCAGCGGGTCCCGACGGGGTTACTAATAAAATGCTGAGGAACCTGGATTTCAAGTCAGTCGGGACGCTCACGGACTTGATGAACAAATATTGGGCGGCCGGGGAGATCCCAGCAGAGTGGAAGCATGCTAGGATTACATTTATTCCTAAACCAGGGAAGAAGATCTGTATTGAGAATCTTCGACCCATCTCGCTGACGTCCTGCTTGGCCAAATTGATGGAGCATGTGATCCTCAACAGGCTTCAGGGTTATGTGGAGGACAAGGAGTTGCTACCTAAAACGATGATTGGCTTCAGGGCTAATTTATCAACGCAGGACGTCATGATACAGCTCAAAAAGGACGTGGTTGATCCTGGGTACGGCACGGGGACCAAGGCTATCTTGGGGCTCGACCTCACAAAGGCCTTTGACAATGTCAACCATGAGGCAATATTAAGGAACCTATCGGACATAGGACCGGGGGGTAGAACCTTTCGATACATCAGATCATTTCTGGAGGATAGGACTGCGGAGATTGTAGTCGGAGAATTTAAATCGGATCCTTTCCCGTTGGGGGGCAGGGGGACACCACAAGGGTCGGTTTTATCGCCGTTCTTGTTTAATCTCGCCTTGATCAATATACCGCCCAGGCTGGCAATGATATCGGGACTTAAACATACATTTTATGCGGATGACATTACTCTATGGGTAACAAGGGGAAGCGACGCACAATTGGAGGAAACTTTACAACAGGCAGTGGATATTGTGGAGGAGCTAGCGGGGGAGGCAGGACTCTCGTGCTCTCAGCCCAAGTCCGAGCTTTTTGTGCTTAGGCATAAACCAAGAGGGATACATGCGAGGCACTATGTGCCGCCACCACCGCTGAAGGTGAAAGTGGAGGGTGCACCGGTCGCTGAGGTTCAAACGATCAGGATCCTGGGGCTGTATCTGCAGACTAACAGGAAGAATAGGGAGGCCTTGGAAAGGCTGAAAAATACTGTCAATGCTACCGTGAGACTTATCAGGAGAATCGCTAATCGTAAACAAGGCGTCAAGGAAAAAGACTTGTGTAAGCTGGTACAGGCGTTTGTGCTCAGTAGAATAGTGTATGCGACGCCTTATATGAAGATGGACGCGGCGGAGAAAGGCAAGGTGGAGGCTATGATTAGACAGGCGTATAAGGCGGCCCTTGGGTTGCCTAACAATACTTCTACCGAAAGGCTGCTGGGATTAGGGGTGCACAACACCTTGGAAGAACTGCGGGAAGCACACTTGGCGATGCAACTCAGTAGACTGTCCAAAACGAAAGTAGGGAGGGATATATTGGAAGGGATCGGCATTGGAGTTGATCCTCCAGCTGGGGACATGAAAATTCAGGTGAAGCGAGAAATGCACAAGGGCTTGTACATGAAACCTTTACCTAAAAATATGCATCCGATTCATCACGAGAACCGTAGGAAGGCAAGAGCCAGAGTTTTACATGCGAAGTACGGGAAGTACAACGGGGCAGTCTACGTAGATGTCACCGAGTATAAGAACAAGGACGCATTTGCAGTTGCGGTGGTGGACGGGCGGGGACGCTTAGTCACCTCTGGATCAGTCAAAACCCGCTCCTCAGAAACTGCAGAGGAGGCGGCGATAGCGCTAGCTATAGGTAGTACCGAAGCTGACCTGATTTTTAGCGACTCTAAAACAGTCATCCGAAATTTGGCGAGGGGCAGAATCTCTGTCACAGCGGCAGGATTACTAGATCGGGCCACGGGGCGAGGGACAACGGAGGTGGAAATTGTCTGGGTACCGGCCCACTCTGGGAACCCTGGGAAAGAGGCGGCTCACATGAATGCTCGAGGTTTCGTCAGCCGAGCAGGTGAGCCGGACGTTCCAGGGAGGTCCACGAGAGATGGGCTGGTGTCCTTTCACGACATTACTAACCATTATAAACTTGAGCGGAGAATTTACCCTCCACCGGACAAACAATTGGTGAAGGCGCAGGAAAGCGTCTGGCGAAGATTGCAGACGAGATCTTTCTATAACCCATACGTGTTAAACAAAATCTACCCGGACGTTCAGCCGGACTGGAAATGGTGCCAGGAACTGGCCACCTATGACCACATATTATGGAGCTGTAGCATAGCGCCGCCACCGGCGGATATTATGCGTGATCCTTCTCTCGACCAGTGGGAGGCCGTGTTGGCCAGCTCAGACCCGGTCGTCCAGACCAGGGCCGTGGAGTGGGCCACCCAGGTCGCCGTCAGCCATGAGCTGATGGCCATCTAGCACGGAATCGTCCGCACATGCGTTCTGACGAAAATAAAGTTTTTCCATCCATCCATCCCAGACATTGCGTTCTACGCAGGAACCATCTCCTGGCTACCGTCACCCCATTTCGCTTTTATTCTCACACTTTCGCCATACACTCCTCTGCTTTCTGCCTCATGGTTCTACTGCACCTTCCTCTCCACTTTCCTCCTCGTGCCTCTTCTCACTTGCCACTTATTTTATCTCCCACTGCATGCTGCATTCACCCTCATCATTTGCTGAACTCGTTCGCTCGGTTAAATGAGCGAAAGAGCGGTCCTCACAACACGGCAAAAGCTAAAGGGAAACCAGCGATAGGAATACCCTGAATGCATGCACTATAAACCATGTTAAAGGATTGATTGAATGCACGATAGACGTGGTCGACAAGATACATTTGACACATGGGGCTGATTATGTGGGTCAAACAGACCGGTGCGTAAATAATTGACTGTACGAGCATCGACACAACTGCATTCTGATACAAGCATCCAGAGACCATGCCATATCTTCTTCCACTTGATGGGGATCTGATCTTGCTGAGATGTAGTAACTAAACAAAAAGAAGTAATGGAAGCCTACAACATCAAGATGACCCCATGTGCCATCTATATCACTCGGCAAAGAGATTAGTCTAATGACTGACAATAGAAGGCATGGCTCGACTGCGAAGAGCATCCCTGCACAAGCGAGTAGGCTAAATGAAGGCCTCTTTTTTCAAGAATAAAACAGTTGTTATTTTCACTCGGGTGCAGTATTATGTCGAACCAACTAGCCCAGTGGGAAATTTTCTTTAATTATATGTAATATGCTCTGAGTGCACATTTATGTGTCTTGTTTGCAATGCACATGTGAAAGACAGCACAAAAAAGATGCAATATTAGAGGTGAGCAAATAGAGATTTTTGGGACGGAATAGAGCAGTGCCAGAAGCAAATTGAATCAATTTCTCTTCTAAAAGCGAATAGCCATTACCATAATCAATACTGTTACGAATGATGTTTATTTACAGGGTGAAACGAGGTCCGAGATGGAAGTTGCAGGTCAGGTCCAGCCGGCGCAGAGTACCCCGAGATCACGCGCCCACACTCTACTTCTTTCTCTGCCTCAGTCGCGCAGTGCTGCGACATTTTCCCCGAGGGCAGACGAAGCTCGCTCAGCGAGTTAAAGGGACCTGTGATTGTACTTCTTGAGTCTGGCCACGTGAACAACTTGCGTCGCACGTGTACGCCGATTAGTTGCCGTCACTTTGGCGACGACATAGTTCACATCACTCAAGCGGCTCAGTATAACGAATGGTCCGGTGTAAGTGGCGAGAAACTTGTGGTACAATCCTTTTTTTTGCGAGCAGGTGTCCACAACCAAACATAATCACCGGGTGTAAAGCAGACGGGGATATGCCGCGCATCATAGTGAATCTTGCTGTGGCCTTGTGAGGACAACGTCCTAAGATGCGCCAGTTGACGTGCTTCCTCAGCACGACACAGAGTTTGGGCGATGGAAGGATCTTCTTGGCATGATAAAGGTAGAATATTGTCCAGAAAGCTCTGGGGAGCGCGTGCGTACAGCAAAAAGAACGGCGCATATCCAGTAACTTCGTGCTTGGCACTATTGAACGCGTACGTTAGAAAAGGTAAGACGGCGTCCCAATTCTTGTGGTCAGCAGCGACATACATTGATAACATGTTGGTAAGGGTTCGATTCGTCCGCTCCGTGAGGCCATTGGTATACGGGTGGTAATCAGTGGAATGACGATATGCAGAACCACAAAGCCGTAAAAGTTCTTCAACGACGTCGGCAGTGAGTTGCCGTCCACGGTCACTGATGACAACACGGGGAGCGCCGTGACGGAATATGACGTGATGCAACAAAAATGAAGAGACATCTGCTGCAATGGCAGATGGAAGTGCCGCCGTTTCCGTGTAGCGAATAAGATAATCTACGCGTACTATAATCCAGCGGTAGCCAGCTGACGTCTTTGGGAGCGGGCCAAGCAAGTCGATGCCGACTTTTTCAAAGGGTAACGTCGGTGGCCTAACTGGTTGCAAATAGCCTGCTGGGGCCGCCGTCGTTTGCTGGTGCCGCTGGCAAACAGTACAGCTGGCCACATACTGTTTTGTTGTTTTCCAGAGCTTGGGCCAGAAAAATCTCTAAGTCGGTGTAGTGTGCGTGCAAAGCCAAGGTGCCCGGACGTGATATTGTCATGCATGGAACGAAGAACAGCAGGGCGCAGGTTTTCGGGCACAACTAGAAGTAATGGTGGACCGTCCGCCCAGTAATTTTTTTCTACAGCAAACCATTACGAAAAGTAAACGGTGTTGTTCCTGCTGGCTCACGTGCAGCTGCCCGTAAGGATTTCAAGGTAGGGTCGCAACGTTGCTCGCTCTCCAACGTACGCAGGTCTGGAAAGTCGGAAGAGATGGAGACTAGATAGTCATCGAAGTCATCATCCTCAGCTTTAGTGTGCGGTGAAAGGAGACGGGATAGGCAATCAGCATCCGTGTGACAGCATCCGCTCTTGTAGTTAACGGAAAATCTGTACTCTTGAAGGCGCAAAGCCCAGCGGGCCAGCCGACCAGATGGTTCACGCTGCCCTACCAGCCAATAGAGTGAATGATGGTCAGTCACTATCGTGAATGCGCGGCCATGTAGATACGGATGGAACATCAGAATGGCGAATACGACTGCTAAGCACTCGAGTTCCGTAACGGTGTAGTTTGTCTCCGCTTTTGTAAGTGTCCGACTAGCGTAGGCAATGACATGCTCACGGCCATCGCACAGCTGAACAAGCACAGCGCCGACACCCGCACCGCTAGCGTCAGTGTGAAGCTCAGTTGACGCCTCCGGATCAAAATGCCGCAGTACCGGTCCAGAAGTCAACCGAAATTTCAGCTGTTGAAACGCCGACTCGCAGTCAGAAGTCGGGTGTCTTTGTGAAGGAGAGACGTGAGGGGAGAGGCAAGTTTTGCAAAATTCTTGATAAAGCGCTTGAAATATGAGCAAAGGCGCAAAAAGCTTCGCAGATCTTTCACCGTTTGTGGCTGTTGGAAGTCGCGAACCACTGCTATGTTTTCAGGGTCTGGTCGTATACCGTCTTTGTCGACCAGAAAGCCTAGTACGAGGGCTTGACGCTCACCGAAATGACATTTCTTTGAGTTTAAAATAAGGCCAGTTTCCTGGATACAGTCGAGAACGATCGACAGGCGCTGATTGTGCTCGTGAAATGTCCGGCCGTAGATAATGACGTCGTCTAAATAGTACATGCAAATTTCTCATTTGAGTCCGCGGAGCACGGTATAGAAATCGCTCGAATGTCGCTGGAGCGTTGCATAAGCCAAAGGGCATAACGCTGAACTCAAAGAGACCGTCGGGTGTCACGAAGGCTCTCTTCTCCTTGTCTGAGGGGTGCATAGTAATTTGCCAATATCCTGACCGTAAATCAACAGAAGAGAAATACGACGCGGAGTGGAGGCAGTCGACTGCGTCACCTATTCGTGGTAGGGGGTACACGTCTTTCTTTGTGACGGTGTTGAGGCGACGATAGTCCACACAGAATCTCCATGAGTTGTCTTTTTTCTTCACTAGGATCACAGGAGCAGCCCAAGGGCTACATTATTCCTGGATAACTCTTGTCTGTAATATTTCTTCGACCTGCTCGGCGATGACTTTTCTCTCTGAAGGTGAAATGAGGTAGGGCTTCTGACGGAATTGGCGTAGCTTGCCCTGTATGGATGCGGTGTTGCATACGAGACGCCGGTGGTGTATGGGACGCTCGTTGGCCTTGAGCAAAATCAAAGACTATGACGTAGCGAGCGAGCACAGCTTCCAGCAGACACTGCTCACTAGAAGACAGGGACCTGTTAATCACGCGCTTAAAGTCAGCAGAATTATGGTTGCAATCGGGGTTGGATTTTTTTTCAGCAGTTTACATTTCGACAGTTCCGACGCTGACAATGGCGTCTTCATCAAAACTTGCCAGTTTAAGTCCTAGCGGCAATGTTATTGATTAGAATGAAACGTTCACTGTCCACAAACGAGTACAGCCATCAGTGGTGACAACGAGGGAGCGAGGGACTATCTCATTTTTCTGGAGCGCATTGTTATAATCGGGCTCGGATAAACCAGAACAAGAACCTGCACGAGGGCGAGGAGTATTCACAGGTACAAACATTGCAGTCCGTGGGGGCAAACACACATCTTGTGACACAGAGAGAACGTCGGCGGCATCACTGGTGCTATCTGTCATTGAAGTTCGCGCGTCCCTGCTGCAGCCGCTGGAAAGAACTGTGATATGGCCAGGGCTCGTCAGCGGGTACGCGGGCTGTGTAGGAATTAAACCGTGGAGCACGCTGCGGGAGGCGGTGGCAATACCTAGCAATGTGTCCAGGCACACCGCAGCTGTAGCAAATGCGGGAGTCGCGGCTTGTCGCGGGTGACACCGGTGACATGGGTGTCATGGGTAGAAACGTACTCTCTCAGGCTGGTTGTAGGAGGGAAGAGCCCGCGGAACAAATCGTTGTGGTGCATCATGTCGGCGTCCCAGATTTGTCGGTTGCGGTGTCAAGTTACTGCTCTCCGTACGATCAGCATAGGTCCTGCGAGGTTCTCGGTAACTCTGAGGTGCCCAGGTGGCCGGTAGCACACGAGAGCGATGATCAAATGCACACTGATGGCACACATGAGCGTCGTCAACAACTTTAGGTGTTCAAGCTCTTGCCGACTCACCGAGGAGATGTCGTCGTGGGGTGGGACGGACACACCTGCAATAGTAGTAAAATTGTCCAAGCGTGCAAAGTTTGGCTCAATCCTTCTCATTTACAGCGCTTCAAACGCCCAGCAATGTTTCTTCAGATCAGACGGAGTACTAAGATCTTACTTCGTTATAAGAAAATTATAAACATCTTCAGCAATTACTTTAAGCAGATGTCCTAGGCACTTTGTCTTCGTCTCTCATGGTAGCGCTGACGATTCCGCATAATTTCAGAACAGCCTCTGTGTACGTTGTACACGTTTCGCCAGGTAATTGAACTCGTCGGGAAAGCGTCTGGCCAGCCTTCTTTTTCTTAGAGATCGGGTCCCCGAAGCACTTGGTGAATTCTTCTACAAAATTATCCCAGCTTGACAGAACGCTCTCGTGGTTTTCAAACCAGAGGAGCGCAGTTCAAGCGAGAAAAAAAAACCACGTTATCGAGCTGCTTCCTAGTGCTCCAGTGGTTGTGGCGACTCGCTTTGTTGCAGTGTTTAAGCCAGTCGTTGACGTCTTCGTTCGCCTTCCCCGAAAAGGTGGGTGGCTCTCGCAGCGGTGTCCAGTAGCCAGCCTGACCTCCCTGATTGCTGTCTGGTCCGCCGCAGGTGGGGTCATCATTGCCTTGTCCAGAATCGGCCATGTCCGCTGCTTGTGGTCGTAAACCGGCCAAGCGTCTACTCCGTCGGACAGTTGGTAGAGCTTTGTCGTCCAGGATCGTCCATGATTTACACCGCACGTCCACCAAAGATGTTACGAATGAAGTTTATTTACAGGGTGAAACAGAGGTCCGTGATGGAAACTACAGGCCAGGCCCAGCCAGCGCAGAGTACCCCTAGATCACGCGTCCACACTCTGCTTCTTTGCTTCAGTCGCACAGTGCTGCGACAATACAAACTGATGTTTACATCCCAGTATTTTTGAAGTTTTGTTAAAGCTGTAAAGGAACTGAAAAAAGAAAACTTCATATTGTGCCTTTCAGACAAAGGGGGATTTGTAGTATGTGATGCCAGCAGCTACAACACAAAAGCATTAGAAGCCATCAACAAGAACTTCTGCAAGGTAGAAAATAAAGACCTAAAGAAAGTGAAAAGAAAGGTCAAGATGCTTCTAGGAGAAACAACTAATGGCAGCTAGCTGTGCAACAAGGTTAAAGCCGCAAAAACCACCACGCTGTCGGTGTTCTTCAGTGGAAAAAGCCATAAAACTGATATCCCCTTACACGCCCTTTAATCGGAAGCAGACACGTGGCAATTGTTGCTTTCAGCACACCTTTCACGCAATTTTCTCAAGTTAGGGTAGAAGATAAGTTCATGATTAGGAACTCTGAAGAACTAACCTTCGAGATAAGAATGTACGAAATGAACGATTGGTACGGGTTCTCGATTGACATCGAAGATACGTATTATTCAATACCGCATGCGGATTTGATGAATCTACTGAGAGAGACCATAATGGAGCAAGGAGCTATTCCAATTCAAAACTCCGTAGGAATGTCTGTGAAGACCTTCTTGGAGCTGTTGAGCGCCTATTTCACTGCCACAATCACTTTACATGATGGTACCTTGTTTGTTGAAGAGCTTGCAAGAACGCGCATACACGAACACACAGGTGTATCTAAGCCACTGAGCAAGGGATCTGTCGCAGCAACAGCCGAGATAACGCTGAAGCGCCGCAGCGTTATCTATTAACATATTCCTATACAGATGGTTCTATTATCACGGAATACAGCTGTGTTGATTGACAAGACACTTCATCACGGAGCATGCGTGTGAATCTTAAACAATGGCTTGATTTAGTTGCACTTTGTTGCTGAGGTCTCTTTAGTAACGGTCGAGTTAATAGTGAGCCTACAATTGATTACATTATGTGATATGGCATCACACTTCGGAACAATGATGTAACACAGAATGAACGCACAGGGGCGATGTGCGACAGCACACACAGAGCTAGTATTGTTCATTCTATCTTACGTCATTGTTTCAACGTGCACTGCCGTATTACGTGATGACTAACCAACCAGCCCACCAGTACGTCTTGAGCAACTGATGACAATTATGACAGACATAAAAGTGATATGTACATATCGTAGTTACTTCTTCAGGCAGAGATACTGGTCAGATATGTTTTCAAGAGAAGAATGTTTGCACGAAGACAAATATTAATTCATATTGGTGAAAAGACACCCCATATAGGCATGAATTCAGGTAATGTTTCCATTTCGTGTTGGTGCTAAAAATATCGCTGCAAATAGAAGTAGTGATATGAAATTCATGCCTTGAGAGAGAAAAACAACGCACGACACCTGAAGGCAAATTACCAACTGTTCTTTTTTTTTAAATGATACCTTCACGGTAGCCAACTTGCATGTGCAGGGATGCGCTTCTCAGTCTACGCACGCCATCTATTGTCAGTCATTAAGCTAATCTCCTTACTGAGTGATATAGATGGCACAAGGAGTCACCTTGATGTTGTAGGCTTCCACGACTTTTTTTTTTTTTTTGGTTACTACATTTCAGCAAGATCGCCATCCTGTGGAAGATACGGATTGAAGCACAATGTATGGCAAAGTCTCTGGGTGCTTGTATCAGACTCCAGTTGTATCGATGTTCGCACAGTCAATAATTTACGCACCTGCCTGTTTGACCCTCGTAATCAGCCCCACGTGTCAAAGGTATCTTGTAGACCACGTCTATCATGCATTCAATTAATCCTTTAACGTGGTTGATAGTACATGCATTCAGGGTATTCCGTTCGCTGGTCATTCCGTTTACTTTTGAGGACATTCCCTTTAGCTTTTGTCATGCTGTGAGGACCACACGTTCGCTCAGTTTAACCGAGCGAACGAGTTCAGCAAAAGATGAGATCGAACGCAGCATGCATTGGGAGATGAAGACAGCGGCAAGTGAGAAAATGCATGATGAGGAAAGGAGGGAGGAAGGTGCAGTAGAACCGTGAGGCAGAAAGCAGAGGAGTGTATGGCGAAAGTTTGAGAATAAAAGCGAAATGCGGTGACGGTAGCTACGAGATGGTGCCAGAGTAGCACTAAATGTCTGGGAGGTTTCTTGGTGGTGGCTTCTGCGAATCACGCCGACGCGTCACCCATGCGCTAGCTCACGCGATCTCCAGATTAGCAAGGCAGTGGCGCCAGACTTCGCTCAGTTCGCAACGCGCCACACGAGACCGATTGTCCACGCCAGTGAAGTGACAACGCGTGTAGAGATGCACTCAAATTTCGTATTACGGAGTATCGTAATCGTCTGTGATTTTTTCCTGTCAATTGCATGTGCTCTGAAGTAATAAACATTGCAGAAGCATCGCTGGGCGCTTATGCTCTTATGCATCTCAATATAGGTATTCTATCAAAGCAGATTCCTTGCTTTGTACACGTTTGTTTCCAGAGCTCTCTCTGCAAATTTTACACTTTGTGAAGAGGGGAGGCTAGGGAACAGCTTCGAAGTTATATCACTGTTCCGCGTATTGCGATTATTCATTTTCTACTAGCAGTCATTTGCTGTAAACTATGCAAATGCTCCTTGCGCAATTTTTTGCACATGTGATGACACAGCAAAGCACCTTCTCTGCCACTGCCCAACTGTCGCATATCTCTTCACGTGTACGTCCGTGATAGCATTTCCCTTTTTGTTACACGGGCCATATCGCGATCACGTCACCCTCGCCCACTATGTGTGTATAATCTCTGGCCGCCAAGCTGTGGTGTGCTTTTTGTCCTTATATTCCTTGGCTCTCATTCTGCCACGTTACGTTGTTGCCATGCAATAAAACGTTTCAAGTTCAGTCTGCCTCTTCGTTCACGGAAGCCCTGGAACAAGACACCAACCTTTCACGCTAACAATGTTCTGTGAGCTGTACTCCATCTCAGTAGTTCCTTGCAGCGCTGGGGACGCTGCTGGGCTCCGTAGCTAATAGGAAGGCTGAATGCCCCTCAAGATGTGTTCATCGCGCCGCACCGTCTGCTCGGTGTCTGCTTTCCATCCTGTCAGTACATGCTCCATGGTTGGAGGATTGACGCAAAAATTGTTTTGACGCCATAACCATAAGCTTTGTTTACGTGCATGCGACAGCGGAGCTTCGCTTCACTTGCACACTTTCCCTCCATTTACCTTGCAGCCAGCTTAATAAGCAGCTTGGATGAACGCCCTCATAAATGTTCACTTGCGACAAAGAGTCTGCTCGGCGTGTACTTGCTGGAATGAAAGCAGGGGTGCTATGCAGGATGCGCCGAGTTTGGCGAAACTCGGGATCTTCACGAGCTCTGGCGACACCCCAAGATGAAAGCACGAATGGTACCGAGACACAGTTTATCTTTCGACAAGCCTCCAGTTTCATTGGTTTATCTAAATTCACTCTGGCTGGCTATCATTCCTTAGGCGTTGCCTTCTGGGCGGTCGACAAACTGGGGCTCACGTGATCATACCGTCGGTGCATGGTCGTGCCTTCTTTCACTTGTTTGTCGTTCCACCGAGTGCATTACATGCACAAGCGAGTTATAAGACAAACGCATTTAGTACAATATTATTAGTTAGTTTAACGTGGTTTAAATTCACTTTAAAGCTTACAACATGTACACTGAATGTGCATTAGAATAATTTGTAATTTAGTACGCTTCGCATTATACCACGAGGGAACGCTGTGGTGGCGCCATCACATCCATTCACCGGGCGAGCATGGCGGCTAAGCATCGGAGGCGCCCAGTGTAAACAAACTCGTACAACGAGCTTGCGGTGCGCGACGTAGTGATCAGGCTCGACGATGACCACTATTTCTTGAATAGTTCTGTTCCTCTGTGAGCAATCTTTCCGTGCACCCCGAAAGACTGCCAATAGCTTCGGCGATTTTACAGATCGCAACGCGCACCTACTGTTTACGGCGCAGTGCTGAAGAAACAACTTGTCCGGTGCTGCTTCTGCGAGTGCGCTGAGTTTCTCCACTCTGCGTGACTGCGAGCGTCACGAACATTACATAGTGTGGGCAAAAGGCAGACATCCTATATAGCTACGATGCGACAAGGAGGTGGTACCGACGATGGATCTCGCTACCAACACAGTTGAGGAGACATCGACAAACTGCAGATAAGTATATTTCTACTGTTTCATATTTAGCATAATAAGAGTGCACGGATTAAGTCGCTTTCGTAGTACCGAACTGAATGTCCAGCAGTTTAAAGAAGGCAGTGAGAACCAATGAGTGTTCGTGCTTCTACATGCAAGTGGGCCCGCGAAAATATGGAAAAGATGAAGGTAACCTTCACTAACTTGGTGAGATAACAGAAATTCATGAGTGACATTAAGCCCGCAAAATTTATGGAAGAGTATCTTTATCCAGGTGAAATATCAATAGCAGGTACTGATATAAAGCAGGAAACATACAAAAATTTCATGGGTTGAACAGCACATGGAAGGCATTACCGAATCGTGATCGCCACGTTACCGATATCCTTGAAAAAAGTTTAGAATCATTGCATTCTACCGGTTATGCAATATGGGACATAAACCTGGAGGCCAACAAAGAAACTTGAGATGTAAATGACTGTGCAGAAAGCGAAGTAACAAAAATTGTTGGAGATATCATTAAGGCAGGAAGACAGTGGCGTAGTAAACCGTGGCAACTGATAGGCTAGTTGAGATTAAGAAAAAAAAAAGGAATCGGCAGGTAGGCCATGCACGTAATCGATCACTTGTTGCCAATTCATAACAGCTGATTACATAAGCGTGACAGAATGGATGTCAAGGAGAGAGAACTACAGCCGAGGATGGTAGAAAATTGCGTAATGGGACAAAAATATGATGTTTGTAGGCATAGGACGCAATCAGCTCATATAAGACGGGATTGTAGGGTGAGGCATTTGTTTTGCAGCAAACAAAAATAGGTTTGGGGTGCTGACAGTAGAGACTCGTGAAGGTGCGGGGCCACCTTAGCTGCTGGCACATTAATCAACATGACAATTGGCTCTGAAAAAGAAAAGCCCAGTTATGAAAAATAAAGCAACGTTGTCCCAACGCATTCTTTTATTATGCATACTACACTAGAGGTTTCCACAGTTAAGGGAACTTAGTACTAATAGTGCAACAAGCATTTTCCTTCGTAAGAAATGGCTTGTATGCGGCTGATTCATTCCAATACACTTTTTTGTAGCAAAACATTCTGCTGCTGGAGGCACTCAACTGCCTGGTGGCAGTAGGCGAGCACCAGGCACGTGCTCCTGAGAGTGTGGCAGAGGTCCAGAGTACTGTTCTGCAACAGTAGTATCGGTGCCCTCACTGCTCTCCAGTCGAGCCCCCAGAAGACACCTTATAAAGGAGCTTTCAGTTTATTATTTTGTTTATTATTCAAGAGCATGAATAAAATTATTGCAATAAACATTGTGCTGTGCATATTAGGAGACTTGTAACATGCATTGGTGTCCCTTCAAAATAGGCAGAAACGTAAGACAACCTGTACCACTCTTGAACCATGTAAATAAAAAATACACTAATGCAGCATACACGTCATTGCGCTGTTTGTTCTTTCTATGTGCAAGAATACAGTGCGTGTTGATTAGCCACAAGATGAACGGTGTGTGTAATTCGCAATGAAGACAGGAAACAGCAGGAGCTTAATAATGCTATCACCTATAGACTGCATATGACTGCAATACACCCCGATTCAAACGTGCCATTACATGCATGTTCGATACCACATATTTTTAACATTGTCTTATAATTGCATGTACTATATTTCACACATCTTAAGCCCTTGCATAGCACAGTTCTGATGTATCCATTTCATAGGCCAAATAATTGTACACTTTGTCCTTTTGTGTTGTATGAAAAGCAGCATCCTTTACAGTTGGAAAAAACTTCAGAAGACAGGAGAGATGACCAGATGACCAAAGCGCAGCAGCCGATTGCCTCCACGTCTAAAGAAATAGTCCCTCTCCAACAAGCAGGTATTAGTCTGTCCGGCGGCACGATGTCAGTCTAGCGTGCGTGCCCATTGGTGCAGGCTTGTGTTCACCTGCCTTAAAGTGCAGATTCCGCAGCCTCCTAAAGTTGTATCCGACTATAGAAACACGTAATGCCTTGCACCAGTTGCATAGACTTCTGCAACTTGATAGCACACAATGATCAGGAGCAGAAATCTATAAAGGCATCCAAGCAAAGCTGGCTGGCCACACTTCCATTATGAGGGGCTGCAAAAGGTCTCGCCAAATATTCTCATGACGTCCTTGAAAAAGAGGTGGTGTTTGGCACTTCTTTAGAATCAAAACAGATTACAGTGAATGTAGTGTAGCACGTCAAAACAAACTGAGCTTGGTTGTCTGCACAGCATGTAATGGGAGGTTGTGCTTCACATAGGAAACAAACTGCTCTGTCCAGTACAATCTTGAGGCCGGTATGGCACCTATTATGTCAACAGTGTCAATATGCAAATTACACTTTTCACAGGCCATTGATTTTACCATTATTTTTGTATGATGGTTCTTTCAATCAGTGCTTGTATAACATGAGCAGGTGGATTTGAAAGCAAAGCTTTGTTTGCAAACCTTCCGACTTTCATAATTGTGTGGCAATGCACTGGCATGTTGTCGAATAGCTCACACTTCTTCGGTCCTGCACCAAGGAAGCCCAATGCTCTATTTGAAGTTGGATCGCACAATAATTCAACGGCACACAAAGGAGAGTAACACACACAGCAAAGCATTCTGCTGTGTGTATTTCTCTTCTTTGTGTCCCGTCAAATTGTTGTGCAATTAAACTTCAAGCTACTATACCCATACACCCAGTCTTCAACATCACCAATGCTCTAGTTATTAGGCCACAATGGTGCACATCTTTGAAATTTCCCAACACAAATTAGCTCTCCAAAAAATCACAAATGTTAAATTTTGCAGCACAGGTGTATGTATGCACGTGCCATATTCTTTACCACTAAACTCACAGGAATCAAAGGGGCAAGCATTAACCAGCCTTGCTGCTGCCGTTACCATTATCATCATGACACCAATGGAAAGACAGTGCCACGTTTCAGTAAAGGGAGTGCCAGAGGGAAAGGTGTGACAGCGAGGGCTTACAATAGAAATAACGGTTACGACACATTTTCAATGCCAATATACGCTGCATGTCGCTCAGCCTACTTTGGCATTGCGGCAAGCGTTTACTCATTTGAGCTTATTACGTTTTGTGTAATCATTGCTCTAAAGCTGTATAAATGGTCTATTTGCTCTGCAATTTTTATTTTTATCATGGTGGGTTAAAGACCCACTTTTCATTGGCATCTGCACCCCATTTCTCCCGATATGTAATTTTGCCTTGGTGGTTCATGACATCTTCACGTACAGAGAGTTCTGCAGAGCATTGGATGTGCGTTATTCTACTGCTTAAGAATAGAGCCCCATTATGAGACGAAAATATACAATTTATCCATCCAGAATAACGCCGCCCCCCCCAAAAAAAGAAGATACACTGAACCTCTGGCACATGCATCGACGGTGAACAGAGCAAACAATCTGAAGTATTTTCTTCATGCAAGCCAACACACTAAGATTCTCAATGCATTTTCATTTCGCCACAAATGCACAGGCACAACCGGCTTGGCGCAACATCCACATCTCACGCTGCAACAAATTGTGCAATGCCTCGCTGTTTTATAGTGCGGCCGATAGATTATGCATGACCAAAATTCAGCATTGTGCATACTAAGTAACTTCACCAATGAAGAACCCCAAATTCTTTATGAGATTAGGATTCATAGGTTACTTTACACAATTTGTAATATCCATTTATCTATTTATACTTAATTAACCTCTTTCCCAAGAAAGTGAGCCATTTGGAAGGCACCCTGACAGACAAGTAGAACAATCGGCAAAAAGTCATCAACCAGCGAAAGAATCAGTATCATAAGCAGCCGCATGTGAGATGTCGCTAACACAAAATTTAAGTCGGCTACACAGAAGTGACAAATTTGGCAATATAGCATGTCTAAACATTGCTTCAATGTTAATCACAGTAACGCTGACATTGAAGGCGCCTTAATTCCTACGTACGTTCCGTCGACACACCCGACTACGTTCGCAATGTTCCCACGAAGTAGGAAGCATTCTTCTATATATGCCCGCTCAGCCGCCGTATTCTGGAAAGCTAGCCACCGCTTACGCACTGCCGCATCGATAAGTGCGTCAGACACATCTCTGACACAGTTGCTAACAGTAGTTTGATGGCGTCCAATGTAACGCTCGGCGCCGACGCTTCTCTGAACACTCCTAGTCTCGTAGAAACGGAGCGCACAGATGACTTGCTCTACGACGGTGAGCGAATGAAGCCCGCCACGCTGTCTCCGCAGACGAGTCTTCGCCTAGCTCGTCACACAGCCGGCGCACTGATGTCTTGGACAGGCGAAAATGACGCTGAAACTCCCCGTCGGTCATGTTGGTGAACGGGTCCGGACGGTCATACTGACGCATGCTGCCGCTAGATGCAATGAAACAGGCTGCTGCTGCCGCCGCCATGTTTCCGAGTTGAACTCGGAGGGGGTTTCGCGATGTACGAGTTTAGCACGAGTTCGCCTGTCAATCAAAACCAGAGGTCACGCCCCGCGCGAGGCATGTAACTCTTGTGCGCGCACCCACTACAGTTGGGCCACGCCCAACTTATCTTCCGGCAACAGCGACGCGGTGTCGAGCTGAGAGGCATCAACAATCTTGACCGCCGACATAAAACGCGCACAACGCACTGTCATCGGTGATGTACTGAGCACCACTATCAAAACCAAAGCGTTGACTGTCGCTGGCTTATGCATACATCTTCTCGGGCTGAGATGGCCGCACAACACGGTTTCATTGCCTGCATTGTGGCGCGTAGCGCACAGTAAATAATTATCGGCACGTCACTGTAGCTGCTCACAAGGCGTCGATGCGGCGAGGGGGACGACGATGCTGAGGAGTGCGTATTGCAGCAGTCGTTTGAGATGGCTGCTCTGTCATCGGTGATGAAACGGAGCCACAGCGTCGTAAACACGTTCAGCGTCCGAGAATCGCTCGCTCTTCTAGACCCAGTGCAATGGCATTTCTTCATCACAAGCACTGCGCACTCAACAGTTCCAACACCTCTCTCTGTTCGAAATCTGATTTCATAACTGCACACAAGAGCCCTCACCTGCCAAATGCGAGTGCTGCGGTGTCGTTACGATATCCATCTGCGATCGCTGCTGGCTCCAGCAGAGGTAATCCGCAAGCACCTTCGACTGCACAACACACTCATATACTGCCTACATGCGCTCAGAGGCACCTTCACTGGGCAAGCGATGACAAGCGATGAATTGTGCCTCTGGGGAGGCACGCACTTTTCGCAATGTATCGCAGAGGCTTCGCGCATAAAGATAAACTGGTACATTTTCACTGAACTGCGTCACTACGCACTCTAAAACATTGTCTAAAATAACATACCGCCATTTCGCAGCGACAGCCGTTGTGTCGTCTCTAGTAGGTAAAGCGGGGGGCCTTAATCGCCTAGTGAAGCGCCTGCGATGAACAGCCGTACCGCGGCGCTGCGTTTCTATTCGCCTAATAGAGAAAGTGTGGCCATGACCCTCCATGGATCATGACCGACATTATTGAGAATAGCTCTGCAGCGCCCCTAGGCGACTTATCACCGTATGAACGCCCTAGTGCGTGTGACACGCTTCAATGTACCGCTTCTAAGCTTTCGCCTCACTGTCGCCACTCGCGGCAAGAAGTGCAAAATTTAATAATTTGCTCGATCTCCGTTTGTCATCACAAATTTCTAGCGTTGAAAACGAAAAACAGGTACTTAGAGAAATAGAAATTTTCGTTATTTTATTTGTTGTATTCTAGCGTATTCGTTTGAGTGAAAGTGTAGGTGCAAGAATGCGCCGCATGTACCCTGTTCGCATTCGATAGAGGAAAGAAAGATAACGCCCGAAAGAGGAGGCACGCCCTTGACGCGCCCGGGAAAGGCGTGGCAAGCGGCTCACGGCAAGTGTGCAGACAGACAGCGCGACAGTCACGGTATCGCTAAGTTGCGATAATCCGTTGATAACAATACGCGGCGCTGGCGCGTTTCGTTGTGCAGCCTTCTGCGCTTGAAACGTAGAAGCAGCGTGCCGCGCAGGGTGCGCTCATGTTGTCATACGCGGCTTTTTGTCTACATATTTTTTTTGCCTGCACCTTCGGTGCGTTTCGCGCTATCTCCGTTCACTGACTGCCGTCGAGCAAACTCGGGTAAAACTCGGGTGAACGAGAAACTCGGCGCATCCTGCATAGCACCCCAGTTTAGGAAATAATCTAATGCTTTGTTTTACTGACTGCAGCATTTATCATGGGTGCGAAGAAGGTGTTGCGACAGAAAGCCTGTGTGCAAATACAAGGATCTACGCCAGCCAAACGTCGTGATCAGGGGTGCTATGCAGGATGCGCCGAGTTTGGCGAAACTCGGGATCTTCACGAGCTCTGGCGACACCCCAAGATGAAAGCACGAATGGTACCGAGACACAGTTTATCTTTCGACGAGCCTTCAGTTTCATTGGTTTATCTAGATTCACTCTGGATGGCTATCATTCCTTGGGCGTTGCCTTATGGGCGGTCGACAAACTGGGGCTCACGTGATCATATCGTCGGTGCATGGTCGTGCCTTCTTTCACTTGTTTGTCGTTCCACCGAGTGCATTACATGCACAAGCGAGTTATAAAACAAACGCATTTAGTACAATATTATTAGTTAGTTTAACGTGTTTTAGAAGCATTTTAAAGCTTACAACATGTACACTGAATGTGCATTAGACTAATTTGTAATTTAGTACGCTTCGCATTATACCACGAGGGAACGCTGTGGTGGCGCCATCACATCCATTCACCGGGCGAGCATGGCGGCTAAGCATCGGAGGCGCCCAGTGTAAACAAACTCGTACAACGAGCTTGCAGTGCGCGACGTAGTGATCAGGCTCGACGATGACCACTATTTCTTGGATAGTTCTGTTCCTCCGTGAGCAATCTTTCCGTGCACCCCGAAAGACTGCCAATAGCTTCGGCGATTTTACAGATCGCAACGCGCACCTACTGTTCACGGCGCAGTGCTGAAGAAACAACTTGTCCGGTGCTGCTTCTGCGAGTGCGCTGAGTTTCCCCACTCAGCGTGACTGCGAGCGTCACGAACATTACATAGTGTAGGCAAAAGGCAGACATCCTATATAGCTACGATGCGACGAGGTGGTACCGACGATGGATCTCGCTACCAACACAGTGAAGGAGACATCGACAGACCGCAGATAAGTATATTTCTACTGTTTCATATTTAGCATAATAAGAGTGCACGGATTAAGTCGCTTTCGTAGTAACGAAGTGAATGTCCAGCAGTTTAAAGAAGGCAGTGAGAACCAATGAGTGGTCGTGCTTCTACATGCAAGTGGGCCCGCGAAAATATGGAAAAGATGAAGGTAACCTTCACTAACTTGGTGAGATAACAGAAATTCATGAGTGACATTAAGCCCGCAAAATTTATGGAAGAGTATCTTTATCCAGGTGAAATATCAATAGCAGGTACTGATATAAAGCAGGAAAGTTATACAAAAATTTCATGGGTTGAACAGCACATGGAAGGCATTACCGAATCGTGATCGCCACGTTACCGATATCCTTGAAAAAAGTTTAGAATCATTGCATTCTACCGGTTATGCAATATGGGACATAAACCTGGAGGCCAACAAAGAAACTTGAGATGTCAATGACTGTGCAGAAAGCGAAGTAACAAAAATTGTTGGAGATAGCATTAAGGCAGGAAGACAGTGGCGTAGTAAACCGTGGCAACTGAAATGCTAGTTGACATTGAGAAAAAAAAAGGAATCGGCAGGTAGGCCATGCACGTAATCGATCACTTGTTGCCAATTCATAACAGGTGATTACATAAGCGCGACAGAATGGATGTCAAGGAGAGAGAACTACAGCCGAGGATGGTAGAAAATTGCGTAATGGGACAAAAATATGATGTTTGTAGGCATAGGATGCAATCAGCTCGTATAAGACGGGATTGTAGGGTGAGGCATTTGTTTTGCAGCAAACAAAAATAGGTTTGTGGTGCTAACAGTAGAGACTCGTGAAGGTGCGGGGCCACCTTAGCTGCTGGCACATTAATCAACATGACAATTGGCTCTGAAAAAGAAAACCCCAGTTATGAAAAATACAGCAACGTTGTCCCAACGCATTGTTTAATTATGCATACTACACTAAAGGTTTCCACCGTTAAGGGCACTTAGTACTAATAGTGCAACGAGCATTTTTCTTTGTAAATAATGATTTGTATGCAGCTGATTCATTCCAATACACTTTTTTACAGCAAAACATTCTCCTGCTGGAGGCACTCAACTGCCTGGTGGCAGTAGGCGAGCGCCAGGCACGTGCTCCTGAGAGTGTGGCAGAGGTCCAGAGTACTGTTCTGCAACAGTAGTATCGGTGCCCTCACTGCTCTCCTGTCGAGCCCCCAGAAGGCACCTTATAAAGGAGCTTTCAGTTTAATATTTTGTTTATTATTCAAGAACATGGAATAAAATTATTGCAGTAAACATTGTGCTGTGCATATTAGGAGACTTGTAACATGCCTTGGTGTCCCTTCAAAATAGGCAAAAACGTAAGATAACCTGTGCCACTCTTGGACCATGTAAATAAAAAATACACTAATGCAGCATACACATCATTGTGCTATTTGTTCTTTCTATGTGCAAGAATACAGTGTGTGTTGATTAGCCACAAGATGAACGGTTTGTGTAATTCACAATGAAGACAGGAAACAGCAGGAGCTTAATAATGCTATCACCTATAGACTGTGCATATGACTGCAGCACACTCCGACTCAAATGTGCCATTACATGCATGTTCGATACCACATATTTTTAACATTGTCTTATAATTGCATGTACTATATTTCACACATCTTAAGCCCTTGCATAGCACACTTCTGATGTATCCATTTCATAGGCCATATAATTGTATACGTCCTTTTGTGTTGTATGAAAAGCAGCATCCTTTACAGTCGGAAAAAACTTCAGAAGACAGGAGAGGCCCCGCCCAGATGACCAAAGCGCAGCAGCCGATTGCCTCCACGTCTAAAGAAATAGTCCCTCTCCAACGAGCAGGTATTAGTCTGTCCGGCGGCACAATGTCAGTCTAGAGTGCGTGCCCATTGGTGCAGGCTTGTGTTCACCTGCCTTAATGTGCAGATTCCGCAGCCTCCTAAAGTTGTATCCGACTATAGAAACACGTAATGCCTTGCACCAGCTGCATAGACTTCTGCAACTTGATAGCACACAATGATCAGAAGCAGAAATCTATAAAGGCATCCAAGCAAAGCTGGCTGGCCACACTTCCAATATGAGGGGCGGCAAAAGGTCTCACCAAATATTCCCATGACGTCCTTGAAAAAGAGGTGGTGTTTGGCACTTCTTTAGAATCAAAAACAGATTACAGTGAATGTTGTGTAGCACGTCAAAACAAACTGAGCTTGGTTGTCTGCACAGCATGTAATCGGAGGTTGTGCTTCACATAGGAAACAAACTGCTCTGTCCAGTACAATTTTGAGGCCGGTATGGCACCTATTATGTCAACAGTGTCAATATACAAATTACACTTTTCACAGGCCATTGATTTCACCATTATTTTTGTATGATGGTTCTTTCAATCAGTGCTTGTATAACATGAGCAGGTGGATTTGAAGGCAAAGCTTTGTTTGCAAACCTTCCGACTTCCATAATTGTGTGGCAACGCACTGGCATGTTGTCGAATAGCTCACACTTCCTCGGTCCTGCACCAAGGAAGCCCAATGCTTTATTTGAAGTTGGATCGCACAATTCAATGGCAAAAAAAAAGTAACACACACAGCAAGGCATTCTGCTGTGTGTATTTCTCGTCTTTGTGTCCCATCAAATTGTTGTGCAATTAAACTTCAAGCTACTATACCAATACACCCTGTCTTCAACATCACCAATGCTCTAGTTATTAGGCCACAATGGTGCACATCTTTGAAATTTCCCAACACAAATTAGCTCTCCAAAAAATCACAAATGTTAAATTTTGCAGCACAGGTGTATGTATGCACGTGCCATATTCTTTACCACTAAACTCACAGGAATCAAAGGGGCAAGCATTAACCAGCCTTGCTGCTGCCGTTACCATTATCATCATGACACCAATGGAAAGACAGTGCCACGTTTCAGTAAAGGGAGTGTCGGAGGGAAAGGTGTGACAGCGAGGGCTTACAATAAACATAACGGTTACGAGACATGTTCAATGCCAATATACGCTGCATGTCGCTCAGCCTACTTTGGCATTGCGGCAAGCGTTTACTTGTTTGAGCATATCATGTTTTGTGTAATCATTGCTCTAAAGCTGTACAAATGGTCTATTTGCTCTGCAATTTTTATTTTTATCATGGTGGGTTGAAGACCCACTTTTCATTGGCATCTGCACCCCATTTCTCCCGATATGTAATTTTGCCTTGGTGGTTCATGACATCTTCACGTACAGAGAGTTCTGCAGAGCATTGGATGTGCATTATTCTACTGCTTAAGAATTAGAGCCCCATTATGAGACGAAAATATACAATTTATCCATCCAGAATAACGCCGCCCCCCCAAAAAAAGAAGATACACTGAACCTCTGGCACATGCATCGACGGTGAACAGAGCAAACAATCTGAAGTATTTTCTTCATGCAAGCCAACACACTAAGATTCTCAATGCATTTTCATTTCGCCACATATGCACAGGTACAACCGGCTTGGCGCAACATCCACATCTCGCGCTGCAACAAATTGTGCAATGCCTCGCTGTTTCATAGTGCGGCCGATAGATTACGCATGACCAAAATTCAGCATTGTGCATACTAAGTAACTTCACCAATGAAGAACCCCAAGTTCTTTATGAGATTAGGATTCATAGGTTACTTCACACAATTTCTGATATCTATTTATCTATTTATACTTATTTAACCTCTTTCCCAAGAAAGTGAGCCAATTGGAAGGCACCCAAGACAAGTAGACAAGTAGAACAAGACAGACAAGTAGAACAATCGGCAAAAAGTCATCAACCAGCGAAAAAATCTGTATCATAAGCAGCCGCATGTGAGATGTCGCTAACACAAAGTTTAAGTCGGCTACACAGAAGTGACAAATTTGGCAATATGGCGTGTCTAAACATTGCTTCAATGCTAATCACAGTAACGCTGACATTGAAGGCGCCTTAATTCCTACGTACGTTCCGTCGACACACCCGACTACGTTCGTAATGTTCCCACGAAGTAGGAAGCATTCTTTTACATATGCCCGCTCAGCCGCAGTATTCTGGAAAGCTAGCCACCGCTTACGCACTGCCGCATCGATAAGCGCGTCAGACACATCTCTGACACAGTGGCTAACAGTAGTTTGATGGCGTCCAATGTAACGCTCGGCGCCGACGCTTCTCTGAAAACTCCCAGTCTCGTAGAAACGGAGCGCACAGATGACTTGCTCTACGACGGTGAGCGAATGAAGCCCGCCACGCTGTCTCCGCAGACGAGAGTCTTCGCCTAGCTCGTCACACAGCCAGCGCACTGATGTCTTCGACAGGCGAAAATGACGCTGAAACTCCCCGTCGGTCATGTAGGTGAACGGGTCCGAACGGTCATACTGACGCTTGCTGCCGCTGGATGCAATGAAACAGGCTGCTGCTGCCGCCGCCATGTTTCCGAGTTGAACTCGGAGGGGGTTTCGCGATGTACGAGTTTAGCACGAGTTCGCCTGTCAATCAAAACCAGAGGTCACGCCCCGCGCGAGGCATGTAACTCTTTCTTGTACGCGCACCCACTACAGTTGGGCCACGCCCAACTTATCTTCCGGCAAGAGCGACGCGGTGTCGAGCTGAGAGGCATCAACAATCTTGACCGCCGACATAAAACGCGCACAACGCACTGTCATCGGTGATGTACTGAGCACCACTATCAAAAACAAAGTGTTCACTGTCGCTGGCTTATGCGTACATCTTCTCGGGCTGAGATGGCCGCACAACACGGTTTCATTGCCTGCATTGTGGCGCGTAGCACACACTAAATAATTATCGGCACGTCACTGTAGCTGCTTGCAAGGCGTCGATGCGCCGAGGGGGACGACGATGCTGAGGAGTGCGTATTGCAGCAGTCGTTTGAGATGGCTGCTCTGTCATCGGTGATGAAACGGAGCCACAGCGTCGTAAACACGATCAGCGTCCGAGAATCGCTCGCTCTTCTAGACCCAGTGCAATGGCATTTCTTCATCACAAGCACTGCGCACTCAACAGTTCCAACACCTCTCTCCGTTCGAAATCTGATTTCATAACTGCACACAAGAGCCCTCACCTGCCAAATGCGAGTGCTGCGGTGTCGTTACGATATCCATCTGCGATCGCTGCTGGCTCCAGAAGAGGTAATCCGCAAGCACCTTCGACTGCACAACACACTCATATACTGCGTACATGCGCTCAGAGGCACCTTCCCTGGGCAAGCGATGACAAGCGATGAATTGTGCCGTTGGGGAAGCACGCACTTTTCGCAATGTATCGCAGAGGCTTCGCGCATAACGATAAACTGGTACATTTTCACTGAACTGCGTCACTACGCACTCTAAAATAACATACCGCCATTTCCCAGCGACAGCCGTTGTGTGGTCTCTAGTTGATAAAGCGGGGGGCCTTAATGGCTTAGTGAAGCGCCTGCGATGAACAGCCGTACCGCGGCGCTGCGTTTCTATTCCCCTAATAGAGAAAGAGTGACCATGACCCTCCATGGATCATGACCGACATTATTGAGAATAGCTCTGCAGCGCCCCTGCGCGACTTATCACCGTATGAATGCCCTCGTGCGTGCGACACGCTTCAATGTACCGCTCCTAAGCTTTCGCCTCACTGTCGCCACTCGCGGCAAGAAGTGCAAAATTTAATAATTTGCTCGATCTCCGTTTGTCATCACAAATTTCTAGCGTTGAAAACGAAAAACAGATACTTAGAGAAAGAAAAATGTTCGTTATTTTATTTGTTGTATTTTAACATATTCGTTTGAGTGAAAGTGTAGGTGCAAGAATGCGCCGCATGTACCCTGTTCGCATTCGATGATGGAAAGAAAGATAGCACCCGAAAGAGGAGGCACGCCCTTGACGCGCCCGGGAAAGGCGTGGCAAGCGGCTCACGGCAAGTGTGCAGACAGACAGCGCGACAGTCACAGTATCGCTAAGTTGCGATAATCCGTTGATAACAATACGCGGCGCTGACGCGTTTCGTTGTGCAGCCTTCTGCGCTTGAAACGTGGAAGCAGCGTGCCGCGCAGGGTGCGCTCATGTTGTCATACGCGGCTTTTTGTCTACATATTTTTTTGCCTGCACCTTCGGCGCGTTTCGCGCTATCTCCGTTCACTGACTGCCGTCGAGCAAACTCGGGTAAAACTCGGGTGAACGAGAAACTCGGCGCATCCTGCATAGCACCCCAGCACGGGCAGAGAGATAGATAGATAGTGATCTAAAGAAAGGAAGGACGCTTGATTCTGCAACCCGTGAGGGAGCATGGTGAAGCGTCGTCAAGGGAGAGGGAGTCGGGGCCGCGACGCGCCTCGCACCGGTCCCCGCGCAGCCTGGATGCGCGCGCGCGCTCCGGAGAGCGGGCGCACATCGAGGCGTCCTACCCAATGCGCGCGTGGCGCGCCACCTGTCGGGGCAACGCCGTACATTGAGAGGAGGGGGTCTTCTGTGTTTGCCGCAAGATGGCTCTGCGTGTGCGGAAAGCGCAGAAGAAATGTAGCGAAAACGTACTTCGCTACGCGTTAACCTGCGACTTCTGTAATTTACGTGCTCATAATTACCGATATACACAGCAGTATAGCTTTCTACGGCTCGTTTTTTAAGGCAACATCGCATTCACTAGAGGCGTTTTGTCCTAGTTGGAACGATCAAACTCATGGGTGCCTCTGCCTCTGGACACGGACGCGATCGGACGCAAGATGTCGAGCTCTGCAAGAGCGGTTTCAGCGGCCGCGTCTGGCCGTGGTAATAGGTCTTCTGTCGCCCCACCGGCTATCGGTATGCACTACCGACTTTGCCATCAGGCGAAACTATGAAGGAGTGTCTGTTCTTACACTGTGACGTTGCCGGGAGACCACACCGCCTCGAAGACTTCCGTGACCCGCTGCAAGAACTCGATGTACTGAAAGACGTGACTGGTATTGGGCCCTTCCAAATGACGCATGTGTGGCTCATCAAGCTACGAACTTCAGAGGTGAAGGAAGTTCTGGTTAAAGCGGGTAGCCTGGAGGTAAAAGGGCGCTTTTGCGCCGTCATTGACCCAGTGCAACAAGACATCACACTCAAAGTGCACTGGGTTCCATTCCACGTTACCGGGGAAGCATTGAAGAAGGCTTTCGACCAATATGGCGAAGTGAAAGAAGTAAGACCAGAGGATTGGAAGGTGAGAGGCTTCGAGCAAGCAGAGTCTACCGCTCGTATTGTGCGGATGACGCTCCGAGAGAACACCGGACGCTCTGCCCCATTTGTTCAAGATCTTTGGTGGCTCTGTGCTGGTTGTCGTTCCCGGGAGAGCTCCGATTTGCCTGCGGTTTCGACGCAAAGGACACATTAGAAGAGACTACAGACTGCCAAGGTATTCTGAGTGCCGGGAATTTGGCCATGAAGCACATGATTGCGTACGTACGTATGCAAGAGTTACTGGCAGCACTCAACCTGACGACGAAGGCCTCGAATTGATGGAAGAGGAGATAACGGAGAAACTGACAGCGTCTTTGGAAACGCCGGTTGAACAGGTGGCAAGTGACTCAAAAAAAGGTGGCAACGCCATCCGCGTCAACACAGGACGCCACAGCAGGAAGAAAGCAGAGAGAAAGAAGAATGAGTGAAGAAGAGAGGACACCGCCTGCGCCCGAAGATACGGACCACGGGTGTGAAGCGTTTAACGTGGAGATGGACGCGGAGCCAGAGACGCCATATGAGACGCCGGATGAGACGGTCACTGACGAGCCAGCCGTGTCTTCCAAGCGGCACTGAAGCGGTGCTCCTGATGTGGAGACGCCGGCTGACAATGTTCAGCGCCTGGAGCCGCAGTAGATGGTGGTCCGGTCGACCTGTGAGAAGTCCGCCGCAGCGCAACGGTCAGCGTCGCTCACCCGAGAGGGGGCAGGCGACGCAATGACCAACGCGACTGGCGTCGCGGGTGCCCGTTGAAACTGTCGTCATAGCTGTCGTGCCGACAGGGACGCTCAGTTTGTGAGGGTTGCTATTTGCTAGGGGCCTTACTGTTGTTTTACTCTTGCTCTATGAAATGGCTATGTCGTTAGCTCCATTGCACGTGGGAACTCTCAACGTTAGAGGTCTCAGGGCGAGACGGCGGCAGCGTCAGCTCCGATGCGTAATGTTGGAAAAATATTTCGATATATTGGCGATTCAAGACTAAAACAGAGAGTGAGAGTCAGACTGATGGTATGGTTGCACAGTTTAGCGACCGCTATACTGTATGCGTTAGTCATGCTGTTGGCACAGCGGCCGGTTGCTGTATGTTTATTACATACAGCAACCGGCCGCTGTGCCAACAGCATGACTAACGCATACAGTATAGCGGAACGGAGCGGAACGGAGGCTGATGAGGACGAAGGGCGACCCACCAATGAAGACTATATTCAACAGGATTAACGCAGTAATTCGACGTTATCCAAGGAAACTAAGAAGAGATCAATGGGCATCATTTTGTGCAAGCCTATCGGTCTTCACACCAGTTCCACGGATATGGTGGGTCGTTAATAACCTTGCTGGAAACTTTCGACCAAACAAGCCATTTGAAGCCCTAGCATTGAAGTTAGGCAAGGCACTCACTTGTCTTGCGAATGCCTTCGCTGAAATATACTCTTCCGGAAGGCCAGCTGGCACAACCAACCCGCCCCCGCTGCTATCGTCGTCTCTAATGGATGCTCCTTTCACACTCAGAGAGCTGGAACTAGCTATGAGCAGCCTCCGACGTCGCTGTGCGGTGGGACCTGACCTTATCAGTAATCAGATGCTGACTAACCTACCGGTTGAGAGACGGCGTGATTTGCTGGCATTTTTTAACCAAGTCTGGGCCAGTGGGGCTATCCCACATTTATGGAAGGTAGCATGGGTGGTACCGGTTCTGAAGCCTGGAAAGAACCCTGCAGCTCTGGACTCATACAGACCGGTATCACTGACCTCGTGTGCAGCGAAGCTAATGGAGAAGATGGCGTGCACAAGACTCACTTGGTATGTCGAGCAGGGTCGAAAACTACCATCGTGCATGACTGGGTTTCGGCAGCGTCTAAGCGCTCAAGACAATGTGCTGGACCTGCTAAGCCACACAGAACATTACAGTGCGGATGGCCTGTCGACACTTGCTGTTTTCATGCATGTTTCTAAGGCTTACGACTACGTGTCTCAAAGAGCCATCATCAGCCAGTTGCAAGTTATAGGCGTCACGGGTCATCTCTTGCACTTCATACATACGTTCCTCAATGATCGTCGCATCAGAGTTCGTCTTGGCGACACTTTGAGCGATGAAATACGTATATTTGGCGGTGTGCCACAGGGGAGTGTTTTATCTCCCTTATTATTTAACATTGCCATGAGTAGCCTCCCAAGAGTACTAAACCATCGAACACCAGTGAAGATATCTACATATGCCGATGATATCTGCATATGGGTCTCCGGCTACCAGCATCGCCGCCTCGCACGAATAGCCCAGGGAGCAGTAAAAGCCATTCAGGGTCACTTGGCAACGATTGGATTATCGCTATCAGCAGAGATATCATCATTCGTACTATTTCCTGGAGTGAAAAGAAAATCTACACGCTTGACGCTGAATTTGGACGGATACCAGAATCGACAAGTCACCAACGTTGGATTTCTGGGCGTTACCTTAGACCACAGGCTACTCTCGCGCCGCGGCGTTGACCACGTTGTGGCGTCATCATCACCCAGGCTTCATTTGCTCAAGCGAGTCGCTGGCATACGCTGGGGCAACCACCCGACGTCGATGCTACGACTACATACAGCGTTGGTTACCAGTCGAATCCTGTATCAGCTACCTCTGATGTCACCCTCAGACAGCCAATACGAGCGCTTAGAAGCCATCCACAGAAAAGGTATCCGACTTTGCCTTGGAGTCCCTCAGCCAGCGTCAAACAAGAAAGGCTCTACGAAGCTGAGTCACGCCCTCTACGACTCCAGGCTTCCCAGGCTCTGATGATCCAGCTCCTACGATTGAGTGAGTCTACGCCCGGTAGAGCCCTCTTACGACGTATAGGTAACAGGCCGCGCTCACATTTTTATGCAGCATTGAACACGCTTCGCGTATTAGGATTGCGCTGCTCGAGACAGAGGGAAAGGATAGAACCACCCTGGACATTCGAGGACATCACATGCAACTTAAGTGTACCACGATTGCAATCAAAGAGCTGCATTCCATCTGCAGAAGCGAAGTCATTAGTCCTGGAACACCTGAACACGATTTACCCGAATCACCTACAAGTATACACAGATGGCTCTGTCAAGGCAGACGAAGACCGCTGTGCAGCTGCAGTCTATATTCCCTCTCTAAGATATACGTGGTCTGGCCGTCTGGACTGTATAGCCTCGTCGACAGTTGTGGAAGGCGTAGCAATAGCTTCTGCGCTGCGCAAACTAAAGACTTTGCCTCCGCAGAATGTGGTTGTCCTTACGGACTCGAAGGCCGCATTACAACAAATACACCGTTGTTTGCCATCCCTCAAGTTCCCACGCAAATCACTAGCCATCGTGAAAGAACTCAATAACAAAGGCTTCACAGTAAAGTTTCAGTGGATTCCTTCCCACATTGGCATCTCAGGAAACGAAAAAGCTGATGCGCTTGCATACGCAGCACTCTATCAACCTCCCAAAATCAAGGCTCCAAAGAGTAATCAAATGCAAAAATCTGACATTCGAAATCACTTTGCGTCGCTTTGGGTTCCACCGCATATGCCCTGCGTAACCAAGAGATTGCACCGAGAGGAAGCCACACTTCTATATCGAATAAGGACAGGATCTGCTAATACACCGGCCTGGTTATTTAAAACGGCGCGAATCAATTCTCCGAACTGTACGGCATGCAACGAGACAGGAGACATTGAGCACTTTTTGTGGTCCTGCCAGCAATTCCAAGATGAAAGAGACACTCTCCTGAAAAATCTGCAAAACAAGGACCTTCCGCATGCGCGCCTGCAAGACCTTATATTTCCCGAGGGATCAGTTATAGCCCGCAAAGAAACTTCACGTCTCCTCGTCGATTTCTTAAGAGAGACCGGTTTGATGGACATATGGTGAAATCCTTCAGCGGTATTGTGCGAGACGCTCGGGCGGAGCAATTGCCGGCCTTGTTCGCCAGGCTAAACCCGCCTGTTGCTACACTTCACCACCACCACCACCACCAAATTGTTTATTAAGAAAGGTTTGGGTATAGTTGAGGAAACAGTTATAAGTTGTCAGAGTGGTCGATTCGTGCTGTGCAATTTTGTATATTGCAGCATAAAATACCGAATACTATTATGTGAGTACGCACCAACGAAAGTGAATGACTGGCTAAGTTTCTTTCAAGAATTATCGCATTATCTGAAAACAAAGAGATGTTTGATAGTGTTAGGAGATTTCAATTGCGTTTTGAGCTCGGACGATCGTTCGAGTGATGGATACTGGGCTGATAAGAGCGTTGTCTTTCTGAGGGGGGCCATTGGAAGAGCTCTGTTGGAAGACATTGCATATTACGCGAAAGGAGGCAATAATCGCCATTATGCTCATTTTCAAGGCAATAGCCATGCAAGGTTACACTGAGCTTATGTTTCGCAAGAAATCGCCATAATGTGTGATGATTACAAGGTGCTGAACATAGCATTTAGCGACCATTGTTTAGTAGCCTTCACGATAGGGAAAAAGATCACCGCAAAACCTAGAATGAAATGGAAAAGGTGCATAGTAAACGGCAAACTCTTAGACCGATTTCTAGAAAGTGTACGTGCAGAAATTGCTAAAGCAAATAATGACTGAAAAAGGATGGGGTGAGCGATGGGAGCGATTTAAAGAAGTCGGAAAAATGGCTGCCATACAGCGAGCAGTAGAAATACGTTGTGAAGAGCGCCAAGAGAAAAATAACTGTAAAAACATGCTTCAGGAATTGGTGGATGCCGAAACTGCCAGGCACCTTTATGGAAGAAATAAGGGGAACAAAGAATAAAATTGAGGCTATCGACACGGAATAATACCGTGGCGCACTTATTCGCGCACGAATGGGATCTTGGCTGATGAAATGCCAACAAAGCGTGCTTTGGGAACTGAGAAAAAGTATGAGAGGAGAAACGAAATAGTCGAGATTGAATACAGACGGAAAATATCTAGAGATGCCGAAGAAATCAATTATGCGTTTACGGAATATTACAGGGAGCTCTTGAAGTGTAGAATACCGAGCAAGGCTGGATATGAAAGCCATTTTCTAACCACTCTACCTAGTGTTGCAAATGGGTCGCAAGCCCCAAAGGTAGCGTTGGCCTGGCGGCCTGGGGCACAGCTGGAAGCATCCGAAGCTCCTGGCAAGGATGAGTCGACTGCTAACAGAACAACTTGTTTATTCTAGCATCGCAAAAGAGCGGCCGGTCAGGTCGACCGAAGTGAAGAAACGGGAGACCACGTTACTCGACTGAATAAAATCGAAGCTTCTCCCTGGCGTCCGGGGCCAGCTGCTTTTATACTCTCGGAGTCGAGGGCACGAAGGAACGGCTCGGAAGAGGCGCACGTGACGGCGGCGCACGGAACACGTCGCGGCAAGTCTCCGCCGGGCCTGCGCCGGTCGGACCTCCTCGCTTCACAGTTGGGGAGCTCCTCTGCCCGGCTGCGCGCTTTGACAAGCGTGGGCACCAACACACACACACACACACACACACGAACACACGTGGCATTGAAACATGCCTCGACACGCTTAGCAGGAGGCGTTGGGACAGCGCTGAACTGGCCAAAATGTCCGCCGCTGTGAACGAAGCCCCGGCGTCCATTGCATCCGCGCCGGCTATACCGCACGTCGGAGGTGAAACGTAACAGACCGCCCCGCCGGGAGGAGGTGATACCAATGGTCATGGGACGGCATCCGCTGTCCGGAGGGAGGTCGCTCGATGATGCTCATAACCGAAGTCGGTCGACCCTCGGCGTTTTTTGAGCGCAGCGCACCGAGAAGGCCTCGTTCTCACGTTCAGGTTCACACAGGACACTGCAAAGTGACTTCGGGAGAGTTGCCTATTTTTCTCGTTCCCAGCAAGCGTTAGAACGACGCCGAGACTCAACCGCTCAGTCAGCAAGCACGATACAACCCTCACTAAGCCATGCCTGGCTCTTTCCCCTCTTATACTACTGCCTAGTTCCTTACAGTAGTCTAGCAGCACTCAGAACGCGTCCACAAATTGGAAAATTGCACTAGAAGGCACGTGATGACTTTGAAACACCCAACAAAAGCAATATATTAAAAATCCTGCCTCAGGAAGAAAAACATCAGTAACAAACAACTTTGGGGCTGATTCCTAAGTTAGGGGCCTCGACTTAAGCCATCGGCGTTACCGTTGAGACTCCCCTTTTTGTAACGCACCTCAAAGGAATATTGTTGCAAAGCGAGGCTCCAGCACAGGAGGCGGTCATTTTTGGAAGAGATGGTCTGCAGCCATTGGAGAGGGCAGTGATCCGTCTCAATGATAAACCTCGAGCCGGCTAGGTAGCATGACAATTTCTGAACTACCCACACGAGACACGCACACTCTTTTTCGGTGGCGCTGTACGCCTGCTACGACTGGTCAGCTTACGACTAGCATACAGGATGGGGTGTTCCACTTCTCCATTTTCCCGTTGGCACAGTACAACGCCCATGCCTCGCTCACTAGCATCGCACTGAACAACGAACCCTTTTGTGTGTCTGGCGATCGTATCACAGGCTGGCTTGTTAGGGCGCTATTTAAGGCGCTAAAAGCCCTTTCCCTCGTCTCGTCCCAGACGATTGTTCGGGGCTCTGTTTTTCTTAGAGCATCCGTCAGGGGAGCCGCGATATCAGAGTACCTGGGGATGTACTATCGGCCAAAAAAGTAAACGGACCACGGCACCGCTGGCCGGAGCGGCTGCGGAGCCGCACCGGGGCGCTGCTATCTCGCTCCGCGCGCTGACGGTGAGAGTGCCCCGAGTGACGCCAGACTTCGCCCTCTCTCTCTTACGGATCCTTGTCACGCTTTATAAATTTCTAGTGCGCCGTTCGGTTGCTCTGCTGCTGACGGTCGCGACGAAGGGGACTGTGCATCGCCGGTAGTTTAGCACATGGCGCTGTCGAACAGTAGTGGACGGCCGCGGGGCGTCAAACCGCGCCACTAAGAAGGAACGAAGACTCGTTCTTAATGTTGTTTTGCTTTATTCACCATACCTCTCATATGAGTGCATTTCGCTGGCGTCCACCGCTGTTCGATTTTAGACAACACAACGAAAGCAGCCGCAATGGCGGCTACGGTGACGCGCGCTTGCAGGTGCCAAGCTTTACTGCCGGCGCGGGTTCTCTGTCGATATTACATTTCCGGCATTGTCTCCAGCAGTGGGTGTATTAACTATAGCAGTGCGCCTCTTCACACTGCTTTAATTCGCTACTACAATACACAGTCCGTTATGAAACTTTCCTTATAAAAGTACCGTCAGAAAGAGATGATTGGAAAGACTAATCGGAAAGACAAGTCGCTCGTGAAAGTTTATTCACGAAAGAAAATAAAAATTGGGGTTCCATGCGTTGAAGAGGTCCTCAATGGGATGAAAATTCGCCGTCGACTGCGATGACTTGGCCTACTCGCCTTGGCATCGAGTCATAGAGCGCGGCCACTAGCTCCGGACATCCGCGTAGTGCTTCCCACTCTTCCTTCACGGCATGCCAAAGCTGATCCGCTGTGCCACCACACGGGCGCCGTGAGGCAAGAGTCTTCTTCAACATTGCCCAAATGCTCTCGATGGGGTTAAGATCAGCCCCGTTAGGCGGCCACGGAAGCTGACGCACGGCGTAGCTCTCCAGAAGTGCACTCACAGCGCGGGCTTTGTGCAGAGGGCTGCGGTCGTGCTGGAACATGTAGCACCCGTCCCGGAATGGCCCGTCCAGAACGTATGGAATCAAGTGCTTGACGAGGAGTTCGCAGTACTTCGACCCAGTGAACCAGCCCTCAATCCGCACGAGTGGGCCAAGGCCGTCCTTACTGATGGCGCCCCAAACACTAACCGAGCAGAGGCCGCTGCTGAGCACGCTATGGATATGGCCGGGGTCATATCTGGGCATATGAGAGAGCAGTCATTAACATATGTCGGGTACAAAACTTAACGCGCAGCCACCTCACTCTGCTGTAGAAAAGAAAATAATGAAGGCTTAAATCATACCCTGTCTAACATTGAGCTCGCTGATATGCAATGACGCAAAAGAAACACTTCGTAGTCAATACTGCGCCTACGTGTAGTCATGCAGTAAGACGAGAAATGAGGCTGTACAGCATTCTTAAGGCTAGTATGCGTTGCAAACAATCCCTATTTTTTAGCACTGACTAGCTATGCAAACTTTACCCGCAACTTCCCTCAGCTGCAAGGATGACAAGTCGTACCTGCTGTTCAACGGACGCCACAGACGCTGCTGTTGGTCCCAGCGTGTGCTGAACGTTGACTCATCCGTGAAGATGACCTCCCGCCACTCCTCTGCAGTCTATTGCTCGAACGCTCGGGCAAAATTCAGTCGCTCTTCCCTCTGCTTCGTCGTCAGGTGCGGCTTCTGAGCGGCAACGCAGTTCATGAGACCTGCCTCTCGCAGTCTGCTCCTGATAGTCTCGCTGCAGCAACTGAGGTCCAGTGCGTCGCGAATTTCCCTGGCGTTCAGACAGGGGTCAACAACAGCGCCAGCAACTATCTGTTGGTCCTCTTCCAACGTTGTAAGCATTGGCCGCCCACTGCGCTGAGCATCAGCAATTCTGCCGTATTCATCCCTATAGGCTTCAATAATGCGGTTCACCGATGTTCTGCTCCTCCTAGTGCGGCGGCAGATTTCACGCTGAGGGACACGTTCTATGCTAAGCCGCACGATGCGCCTTCTCTCCTCGATCGGCACCCGGGATGGCATTTTTGCGACGAAACGAATGCGACCGTTCTCATTTTTAAACATTTCCTAGTCTTCCAGTGTCCAATGGCTGGACACAACCATATCTGGATAGCAGCGCGCACTACAAAGCGCGTCGCCGACACCGTTCCAGAGAATAAAAAGGAAATATTGAACGCCGGTGTCCTATTGGCCCCTTTGCTGTGGCACCGCGGATCAGCTGCATCATACCGCGAAAGAAGGGTGGGAAGCACTACGCGGACGTCCGGAGCTAGTGGCCGCGTTCTATGACTCGATGCCAAGGCGAGTAGGCCAAGTAATCGCGGACGACGGCGAATTTTCATCCCATTGAGGACCTCTTCAACGCATGGAACCCCAATTTTTATTTTCTTCCGTGAATAAACTTTCACGAGCGACTTGTCTTTCCGATTAGTCTTTCCAATCATCTCTTTCTGACGGTACTTTTGTAAAGAAAGTTTCATAACGGACTGTGTATTGTAGTAGCGAATTAAAGCAGTGTGAAGAGGCGCACTGCTATAGTTAATAAACCCACTGCTGGAGACAATGCCGGAAAAGTAATATCGACAGAGAACCCGCGCCGGCAGTAAAGCTTGGCACCTGCAAGCGCACGTAACCCTTAGCCGCCGCTGCGGCTGCTTTTGTTGTGTTGTCTAAAATCGAGCAGCGGTGGACGCCAGCGAAATGCACTCATATGAGAGGTATGGTGAATATAAGCAAAACAACATTAAGAACGAGTCTTCGTTCCTTCTCAGTGGCGCGGTTTGACGCCCCGCGGCCGTCCACTACTGTTCGACAGCGCCATGTGCTAAACTACCGGCGATGCACAGTCCCCTTCGTCGCGATCGTCAGCAGCAGAGCAACCGAACGGCGCACTAGAAATTTATCAAGCGTGACAAGGATCCGTAAGAGAGAGAGAGCGAAGTCTGGCGTCACTCGGGGCACTCTCGCCGTCAGCGCGCGGAGCGAGATAGCAGCGCCCCGGTGCGGCCCCGCAGCCGCTCCGGCCAGCGGTGCCTTGGTCCGTTTACTTTTTTGGCCGATAGTACCTCTGATAGTAGCCGGCGACGCCTAAGAACGACGGAATATCGGTCTTCGTGCGCGGTTGCGGGAAGTCTCGCACAGCGGCCACCTTTGTTTCAGAGGGCGGCGACGGCTCCGTCCAATCACGTGACCGAGGTAAACAACCTCGGCCTGTGCTAACTGGCACTTGGGACCCTTGACAGTCAAGCCCGCTTCGCGCAGGCGGGTTAGCAGTGCCCGCAAGTGTGCCATATGCTCAGACCAGGATGCGGAGAATATCGCTACGTCGTCTAAATACGCTAAAGCGAATTCTTCCTGTCCCCGCAACACTTTGTCCATGAGGCTTGAAAAGCAGTAAGGCGCATTCTTCAAACCAAAACTCAAAACTTTAAGGCGGAATGTTCCCATTGGTGAAATGAACGCCGCATACCTACTAGCCTTTTCTGTAAGTGGAACCTGCCAATAACCCCTGACAAGAATCTAGGGTGGAAATAAACTGAGCGCTACTAACTTTCTCAAGGCGCTCCTCGATGTTACGGATCGGATAAATTTGACCCTTAGTGATGGAATTAAGCCTGCGGTAGTCGACGCAAGGACGAGGTTCTTTGCCCGGTACCTGAAATAAAATCAAAGGGGAGGATAATCACTCCCACCCGCCTCAATAACACCGAACTGTAGCATTTTCTTTACCTCAGCCTCCATAATATCGCGCTGGCGGGGTGGCACCCGGTACGCCTTGGATCGTACTAGCTCTGGGGAGGTAAGTTATATTTCATGAGTAACGACAGAAGTCCTACCAGGCCTCTCAGAGAACTGACCTTGAAACTATTGTAAGAGCTGGTGTAGTTCGGTTTTCTGCTCAGGCGACAGTGGTGCTTTACTGATTGTCACTAATGACTTGATCAGTGTTTTCCCTGTCCGTCACTGAGCCTAGTCCCGGAAGCTCGACCGGAAGCCCTTCGGGAACGTTTACCATCATACACACCACTGCTTCCCGTTGTCTATAGGGTTTGAGCAGATTACAGTGGTAAACTTGCTGTGCTTTCCATTTTCCTGGCAGACTCCCCACGTAGTTAACGTCCGACAGTTCTTGAACAACCCGTGCTGGGCCCTCCCACTGCAAGTCGAGTTTGTTTTTTAGCGATGTGCGCAATATCATTACCTCATCGCCTACCTCAAAAGGACGGGCCCTGGCTGTCCGATCATAATAAACCTTGGCCCTCTGCTGGGCCTTTGACATTGCTTCACCTGACAACTCCTGTGCCCTTCTTAAGCGTTCGAGGAGCCTAAGCACGTACTGCACCACGACTGGGTCGTCGCCCCTGCCTTCCCACGAGTCTCGAAGCATGCGAAGCGGAGACCGCAGCGAGCGACCGTACACCAGCTCAGCTGGCGAAAACCCCGTAGCCGCATGCGGCGCGGTCCTTAATGCAAACATCCCCCCAGGCAGACACAGCTCCCAGTCAGTCTGTTGTTCAAAACACAATGCTCTCAACACGCACTTCATGGCGGAGTGGAGCTTCTCAACGGAATTCAACTGTGGGTAGTACACTGAGCTGTGTAACAGCTTTACCCCACACCTTTCGAGAAAGGCTGTCATCAAAGCGCTAGTAAACACTGTACCCTGATCTGACTGGATTTCCGCAGGAAAACTAACTCGCGCAAATATGTTCAGTAGTGCATTGACTATCTCAACTGAGCTGAGTTATTTAAGCGGCACTGCTTCAGGTAACTTTGTCGCCGGGCAGATCACAGTCAAAATGTGTCTGTACCCCATGGTTGTTACCGGCAGAGGTCCCACTGTATCAATAACGAGCCGTCTAAAAGGCTCCGTAATGATAGGTACCAACTTCAACGGCGCCCTCGATTTGTCCCCTGGTTTGCCCACCCGCTGATAGGTGTCACATCTCCTCACAAAGTGTTCTGCGTCACGAAAACACCCTGGGCAATAGTACTCTTGCAAGAGACGGTCCTTAGTCTTCTTAACTCCTAGGTGTCCGTACTACGAACCTCCATGCGACAAGCGCAACAGATCCTGACGGTAGCACTGAGGCACGATCAGCTCATCGAACTCCACTCCCCTGTGGTCTAGATACTTCCGGTACAGGACCTCACTTCTTTCCACAAAACGAGCATTTTTCTTGGCGATACCTTCCTTGACATTGCAGCGCATGTTTTCTAGGCTGCCATCCTTTTTTTGCTCGGCTATCAAAGCCGACCGGCTGACTTTTAGCAACCTATTAAGTCCATCTGACGTAGGCACGATGAGCAAATCTGCAGATAGCTCTTCTAACTTTCCCGTGTCGGGCATTTACTCTCCAGTATCTGGTGCCTTCAAAGCTACAAGCTCAATTTTATTCAGTTCGGACGTGCTCTGAATATCAGCTTGCTGCGCCTTCGACCCTTTCTCATTGTTCGACAACGTCGGCCCCGCAACTACCATCTTTGCAGCGAGCTCCCGAACTCTCGATCTGGTTAAGGCCTGAACGCTAGCCTCACCAAACAAAAGCCCCTTCTCGCGCAGGAGGTGATAGGACCTGTTCGAAAATAGGTACGGGTACCGGGGGGGGGGGCAGCATAGATGACACTGCGGCCTCCGTCTCAAGTGCTCCGAAAGGTCCTTCAATAAGCACTTTTGCTACGGGCAGACACACGCTATGAGCTTCCACGGCTTGCTTTATCCAAGCGCACTCGCCCGTGAACATATCGGTTTCTACGTAAGAGGGGTGAACTACACTCATTGTAGCTGCGGAATCACGAAGCACTCGGCACTCTTTCCCGTTCACGAGGAGGTCTCGCATATAAGGCTCGAGAAGCTTCATGTTCTCGTCAGTGCTGCATAATGAAAAAAGCACGACTTTTGTTTTTGTTTCTGGACACTGCGCCGAAAAGTGACCCGGCTTCTGGCACGTATAACACACGCGCGCTTGCCTCGTCTCGAATCGCTTTCTGCGTTCGGCTTCGGCTGCCGTCGTCTCCTTACGTTCGGTCGGACTGCTTTCACGCGCATCCGCACTACGTGTGTCCCCCCTTGCTCTCATGGGCGTGAACTTCGGCCTCTCAAACTTGGAGCCAAATCCACCCTTTTGACCGTCCTTAGCTCGGCGAGCCCGACGCGTCACAAATTCCTCGGCTAGCACGGCGGCTTTAGCCACCGTACTAACGTCTGGCCTATCCAAGACCCAGTACCGCACGTTCTCAGGTAACCGACTATAAAACTGTTCCAGCGCGAAACACTGCAGAACTTTCTCGTGGTCACCAAACGCTTTCTCTTCTTTGAGCCACTCCTGCATGTTTGACATAAGCCTGTAGGCAAACTCTGTATGTGACTCACTTCTGCCTTTCTCATTTTCCCGAAACTTCCGACGGAACGCCTCCGCTGACAGCCTGTACTTTTTTAGCAGACTCGATTTCACTTGGTTGAAATCCTCTGCCTCCTCTCTCTTCAAGCGAGCGACTAAGTCGGCCGCCTCGCCGGGTAACAAAGTGAGCAAGCGCTGTGGCCACGTTGCGAGAGAACCCCTGCTTCTCGCACGTTCGCTCAAAGTTAACCAGGAACAAACCAATGTCCTCTCCAAGCTTAAACGGCCGCATCAGGTGAGTCATTTTGAGCGATACTCGTTCTCCTGCACCGTGTGCCTGACTTCCATTACGAGCGCGTTCCACCTCTACCTCGAGACGCTTCATTTCCAAAGCGTATTGACGGTCGCGCTCCTCTTTCTCTTTTTGCTCTTTACGTTCGCGCTCCTTCCTTTCTCTTTTTGCCGTCTCCCTCTCCTCAATGGTCTCAAGGCATTCCCACAGCTCGTCATCCTCAGCTTCTAACTCAAGAATAGCCCTTAGCAGTTCTGGTTTTCTGAGTTTGTCTGAGACATCCAGACCCAACTCTCTTGCGAGCTCCATCAATTTCGGTTTGCGCAACGACTTCAAATCCATGGCTGCTCTGAATGCTGCTTTTTCTACTGCCTATTGTTGTCTTGCCGCAAACTAACCCGGCAGCAACGACAACCACAATTACCAGCTCTGTTTCTGACACTAAGAAAAGCCTGGCAAAACTCAGAAGAAAGTCCCGCACTCACCAAACCTCGCAGCCAAGAATTCAGCGCAGTCGTTCCGCAGCAGGCAACCAGTCATCACACAGGGCTCGTTGCACTGTTCCCAAATGGCCGTTATGCTGCTCAGCATACAGTAGACCGCATATCTTCGCTGCTGGCCTCCGTTCTCGCTATCTCACCGCTGGCAACCAGTTGTTGCAAATGAGTCGCAAGCCCCAAGGCACGGAGCAAGAAACATTTAGGAGCGGAAACTCCGCTGTTTGCGGCAACCAGAAAAAGTCACAAGCCGCGGAGCCGTTGTCGTGCTGGCGGCGCCTGGCGGCCTGGAAAGAAATTACCGCCGTTGAGAGCGCGCCGCAGCGGCCTGCCCGGGCGCTGCATTTTTTTTTTCGCTGCGGCTTCTCCGACGCGCCGCATGGCGCCGCCACTGTATATGGCCCCGTCAGCGCATACAATAATTGTGACCTTATATGGTCGCCCGCGCTCGCTCGCGCTGACGGGAGTTTCCCCTCCTAAATGTCTTACTCCGTGCCCCAAGGGTAGCGTTGGCCTAGCGGCCTGGGGCACAGCTTGAAGCATCCGAAGGTCCTGGCAAAGGATGAGTCGACTGCTAACAGAACAACTTGTTTATTCTAGTATCGCAAAAGAGCGGCCGGTCAGGTCGGCCGAAGTGGAGAAACGGGAGACCACGTTACTCGACTGAATAAAATCGAAGCTTCTCCCTGGCGTCCGGGGCAGCTGCTTTTATACTCTCGGAGTCGAGAGCAAGAAGGAACGGCTCGGAAGAGGTGCACGTGACGGCGGAGCACTGAACACGTCGCGACAAGTCTCCGCCGGGCCGGCGCCGGTCAGACCTCCTTGCTTCACAGTTGGGGAGCTCCTCTCCCCTGCTGCGCGCTTTGACAAGCGTGGGCACCAACATGCATGCACACACACACACACACACACACGTGGCATTGAAACATGCCTGGACGCGCTTAGCAGGAGGCGTTGGGACAGCGCTGAACTGGCCAAAATGTCCGCCGCTGTGATCGAAGCCCCGGCGTCCGTTGCATCCGCGCCGGCTATACGGCACGTCGGAGGCGAAACGTAACACTAGGTTAGACGCCGAAGAAAAAGATAGATTATCGGAAGACATCACAGCAAAGGAGATCGAAATGGCCATTGAAGACCTTAACCCTGGAAAATCGCCAGGAACTGATGGCCTAACAGCAGTTTTTTTACAAAGCCTTTTGCTCGAAGGTAGCATCTTATTAGAACGTGTTTTTATGGAGGCGTATCAAAAAGGTCGTTTGCCACCGTCCTTTAAAAGGGCGTATACAGTCTTGATACCAAAAAGCGATGACGCAAATAAACTTAACAAAGTAACATGCTACAGGCCAATTACGCTGACAAACGTAGATTATAAAGTTTTAATGAAGATATTTGCGCGGAGATTACAAGGGGTTATTGGTGCTTTAGTAGGACCGCATCAGACCTGCGGGATAACAGGGAGGTCTATATTTACTAATATCCATGTGGCTCGCATCATTCTTGAAACTTGTGATGCATATTTTAGGAAAGTCGCTATGTTACAAATTGATCTAGAAAAGGCGTTTGACAGAGTATGTCACAATCTCCTGTTTACAATTATTTGTTATGTCGGTGTTGGATCGCGGATAACAGAGGGAGTTAAAATGGCATACAATAATTGTACAACTAACCTCATTGTCAACCATAAGCTAACTGAAAGGATTGAAGTGCGTTCCTCTGTTCGTCAGGGGTGTTCCCTGTCACCTCTTTTGTTCGCAATATATCTAGAGGCTCTCTGTAAAAGAATTATTGATAGTCCGGATGTGCGAGGATTCAGCCTAAAAGGGTGTGAGGTGCGTTTATTAGCTTACGCTAATGATGATGTTGTTTTTTTTGTTCGAGCTACCATGAAAATTATGCGTGAGTTTTGTGACATGACGGACATCAACATAAACCTGAATAAGTGTGTCGGCTTGTGGCACGGCCGGTGGCAAACAACGCCGCGTGTCATTGAAGGTATGCAGTGGAAGCGCACGCCTGGGATTTATCTTGGTGTACCGTTAGGCACACATCGAGACACTAAAGTCTTGTGGAATGGCAAAGTGCAGGAATTCTACAGCCCCTTGCACGTCGCCGCGCTACTGCTAGCCTTTGCCTCTTTCATAAGTTTCTTTACAGTACCTTATTTGACGAGCCATATATCACACCACCCGCACGCATGTCGCTACGAACTGGGCACTCATTACAAGTCTTACGCCCACGCTCCCACAAAACTACTTTTTCCTCGTCTTTTTTTCCCGCACAGCATCGGATTGGAACGCCCTTCCGCACCACGTAGCTGCATCACTTGCCCGACATCGTTTCTCGAAAATGTGTCCTTGTTGGCTAATCAATAACCTGCTTTTTCACGCGTTATTATTTCTGTTTTTATGCACTTACGAAAATGTAGCTTCCATGTACTATTTTTTCTCTATACCTGTGTTTATATTTGCATTATCAACTGTACCCACCCCTCATGTAATACCCCTAGCAAAGGGGTCTTTAAGGAAATAAAACTGAACTGAACTGAAAACTGAAATTAAAAGCCCAAACTGATAAGTGGGCCGGACGTGACCTCTCTATATTCGCACGTGCGGCTATCTGCAGAATCTTCCTGGTGAGCAAGCTGTGGTATCTCATGCAAGTTCTGAGCTGTTCCCGATTCAACTTCAAGAAATTCCATAGAGCATTTGCTGTTTTTGTGTGGCAGTCTGAATATGAAAGAACAAGCAAGAACAACTTGTTTCGCAAGTTGGGTCAGGGGGGCTTGTCATTACCAAATTTATACTTAAAGCAACTGATTTCTAGATTTTTGTTCTTACGAGACACGACAAATTCTTTCTTGCAAACAGTTATTCAAGTCCGATTGAGCAATGTCTTACCTAACTTTGTTGTCTCGATGAGGGAGGGTGGGTGTTACGCAACGAGTAAATTTTTACGTGAGGTGGTCGTAGCATTTAGATTTTTAAACCACCACTTTTCCATAGAATATTGGGCTACAGTCAGGCGTAAGAGGATAAGCTCGGATTTATTAGATATTATGTTCCCAGAACCATTATATCGATTAATGTACCGCGAAGGCCAAGGGAAAGATGTGCTAAAACGTGTGAAACGAATGATTGTACCAGGGGGAGTGAAAACATTCTTTTTTTAAACTACATACTAATATCTTGCCTGTGAAAACATGGCTAGAAGAAAGAGGGGACTATTTACCATGGGGGGCTAATTGTTTAATTTGCAAGAAACCAGAAACTATAGAAGACGTTTTTCTTGACTGCTGGAGTGCGGTCTTCTTTTGGGATATTATGCAAATAACTATTAAAAGAGAATTACCGTTAACAGCGCATGATATCCGTTGCCTATCCACAGTGTAAGACAGTATACCTTATGTCATGTTCTTTCTTCTCGGCCTTCAGAAGTTAGCGTATGACGATGAACTGTTGTTATTGATGGATGCCCTTGCCAAAATGAAAGTTCTGTAATCTCAACCGCAAGCTCCAAGCGCAGCGGTGGGAAAGTGAATATTGTCAGATGGTGGTAGCAGTGTGTATTGATGTATTTGTTGATTGTCTGGAAATAAAGAAAAAAAAAAAGAACTCATGGCTGAGTGGTAGCGTCTCCGCCTCACACTCCGGAGACCCTGGTTCGATTCCCACGCAGCCCATCTTGCAAGTAGTTTTTATTTACGAATTGCCTGCCGGGATTTTTCGCTCACGGCCCACGCCGCCGACACCGATTACACCGGCTTTTCTGCGACACGAGCGCCTTAACGCTGTCGCGTTAATATCGCCAGCGAAACGGAGGAAGTGAGGAGGTTGTTCGAAAGGGCGAGGGGAGGGCGTTTCTACGCCAGCAACTGCGTTTCATATTCACCTAGCGTGCTTGACCTAGCATGTATGCTGTAGATGCTTTTCAGTCCAGCCTATTGCCTAAAACTCTAATATTTTTCTATTCCTTAAAACATTTATATATCTTCTTTATATACACCTTGAGCCTCCAGATATGCCTGTAACAGATCCAGGCGTACCAATATCTTCCCAGCCTTTTCCCCACCAATACTCTAAACCTCTCTTGCTTATCCATTAGGATGCGCTGTGTGGTCTCCTGACTTTTGCTGCTGCTCCGGTGTGCATTTGTCCCTAAGCAACCGGAGCCTCAACTAGCAAGGCGCCGCCCTTTGTGTTGTACAGATTTTCCGTTCTAATTTATTTCTTCCTATTCTTGTATCTCCATTCTCCTTGTGTTTCCATTTTTTGCACGCAATTCACTGTCTCTGTTTCTTTCACTGTCTTTCTGATGACTCGAGCCTGGTTGTCTATTTACATTTTCTGCTAGCCTGTATTTGGTTGTCAAGTTACTTGACCCTCCATTCTGTCTCCACAATTTTTAGCTACAGATACTTGACCACTTTAGCCGCCAAATTCTATTTATCCATGTTCCTGAGTTCTTCAAAACTAATTTTGTTCTGCGCTTCTCTGACTTCAAACTATGCCCAACCCATATCTCCTTACACAGGCTCATTTGTGGTTTTACCGCGGGCTCCCAAAGCCAACCGGCTTACCAATGTTAGCTTTCAACCCCGACAAGGTATCCTGTTTTAGGCAGAGAATGGCGTATGCGAACGCTAGCGCTGTCACCATTACTCCTTTTCTGATTCCACGCACCACCTCATTTATTGTGGTCCCAAAGGGCTCCATGTTTCAATATTGCTGCATTCCGCTTCCCTTTTATTTGCATATTATCTCGGTGGGTGCTTGAGTAAGCCTTTCCTTTGTTTATGCATACGCCGCGGCATTTAAATTGCTTGACTATGACTATGGTTTGCTGCTGAATTGACAGCACGTTATTACTCGTCTCCTCATTAAAGATCACAATTCCTGATCGTGCTGCGCTAAACTGAAGGCCTATATTTGTTGCTGCATGCGTTGCCACACACACTCGCATGTGTCTCTAAATCTCTTGCAATGTCTTCTAGTAGCACAGCATCGTCCCCATACATTGGTTCGGGGACCTTCTCTTGCACTATTTGTCCGTTACGCATGTAGAATAAATCAAACCGTAATTCACTGTTTACCAGTCGTCTTCCTGTGTCCTCAACATAAAGCGTGAACCATGGTGGACACAAAGGATATCATTACTTCAGTCCTTGGTGAACATCAACCTCGTCACTACCCATGCCTTGCCATACAATTTCTGCTCACTTGTTTCTATATATCTCCCGCAGCAGCTCCATGAAATCGTCATTTATGCCTTTGCGCTTGGGAATATCTCAAATCACTTGGATTTATTATTTAATTTTATGCATTTTATTAGCGTCCCCTACGGAACGGAGTGGTGGGTTCCGCCACCAAGCTTTTGTTATTATATTGTCTAATATCCTTCTGATCTGAGGGCAAGAAAGAAAGGAAAGAAAAAGAGCACGAAGAATTCCCGTCACCAATGTTTCTGAACCCTTATTGGGAACTTTGCTTTGTACGCTTCCATTGTTTGTCGTTTCCCTATATTTCTTCTACCAATCTCCCAATCGTCTCTTATTAATCTCTGCTGGGACATGTTTGCTGTCCCCCTGCTCTCGTTGAACCTAAGAGATTCAAGGAAGCCAGAGGTGGCTAAATCAACCGCTGAGCAGATATCTACACATTATTTATTTATTCATTTATTTATTTATTGCACCCTCAAGGCATACAAGCATTATAGAGGGGAGGGGTCAATCTTTCAACATAAATACAGTTACTTGCACATACACAATTGAAAATTTCAAAAATGGGAACGAATGTAATTTCTAATAACCACTCATGCAAGGCTTGTCCAATAATTACGGCAAGAAAACACTATTGCAGCCGATTAAACACTAAAAGATGAGGTTTCCAACCGACATAAAGAACGTTTACAGAAAAAGAAATTATGGAATGCGTTAAATAACGCTGGCAAGAGTTTCACGAAAGTGGTCATAGTTGGTAACGCTAACTAATAAGGTGGGAAGATGGTTCCAGTCAAGGCTGGTTTTGGGCAGGAAAGAGTGCGAGTATGTTACAGGGTTTTGGTGAGGGACATGGACTTTGTGGTGGTGACCAAGTCGAGATGAAACAAAATTAGGCGATTTAATCAGTCGTGTCCTAAGAACATGCTTAGGATGAGAGATCTTATGAAACAAGACAAGTCGAAATAGTTTCCGCCTATGTGCAAGCGGGCGCAGACTAGGTATCGATTTGATCTTCGTTACGCTGGAAGTTCGATGGTAGTTACTTAGGATAAAACGTGCTGAATGATTCTTCATTGCCTCTAAGTTATTGGTAAGAGTTGCAAGGCCAGGGTATCAGACTGATGAGGCATATTCGAGATTAGATCGGACATAAGTGATATATACTGTCGCTTTAGTGATGAAGGGGCGAGAGAGAAGTTTCTTTTTATTCATTTATTTTTATTTATAGATACTGCGATCTTTTACAAGATCTTAGCAGGGTGGGAACATCCAAGTACATTCATAAAAACATACAGTTCAAGCAATCCTGCCGACGCATGAATTCAAAATGGCAAAAGAACAAAATGCATGAAGAAAGGAGCAAATAAAGTATGTACGGTTGATTCATGAATGCAGGTGCGCCTCAAAACGGGATAAAGAATTTTGTGTAACGACTTTATCAGGAAGTTTATTCCAATCAACTATTGTTCTTGTAAAATAAGAGTATTTGAAGCAGTTGTGCGGTGTTAACGGGGTTACTGCTAGGGAGTGTTTATGACGAGTAGCATAACCAGTTAAAGGTGTTAAGATGTGTGAGGTATCAATATGGTAGTGGCCATTCATTAGTTGAAAAAAGAATTTTAATCGGGAAACACGATTTTTTTCTGTAATCGAAGAGAAGCCACTACGTTTAAGGAGATCTGTTATAGAAGTTCGACCGCAAGAATTGTAGATGAATCGGACAGCTTTCTTTTAAATTCTTTCTAATTTCTCAATATTTCTTTTTGTGTAGGGGTCCCAAATGATTATTGTATATTTTAAAGTAGGACGAACTATTGTATTATATGCCAGGAGGCGGACAGTTGGTGTGGAGAATTTCAGCGACCGTCTGAGGGTGAACAATTTGCGAAGACAATTAGCCATTAGAGTGTCAGTATGTTTTGACCAGGAAAGATTATGGGATATGTGTACGCCGAGATATTTATAGTGAGATACTTCGGAGATACAAGTGTTCTGACTTTTTTCTTAGTGTTATTCTCATAAAGACGGTTTTTTCATAGTTAATAGTCATTTGCCATTGATGCACGATGCAACTATTTTGCCAAAGTCACTATTTAGCCTGATTTGATTTTGGGGGGAGTCACTTTCATCATATAGTACACAGTCATCCGCGTAAAGTTTAATTTTTACAGATAGATTATTGCCAATGTCATTTATATAAAGCAAAAATAAAAGAGTACCCAGCACGGATCCCTGCGGAACGCCAGAGGCAACAGGTAATGTGTTGGAGGAAGTCTGGTTTATTTTAACGTATTGGAAACGGTTGGTTAGGCACGCCTGTATTCATTTGAATAGCCTATCATTTCTAAGTATAAAACTTAATTTGTGAAGTAATTTGCTGTGGGCTACTTTGTCGAATGCTTTACTGAGATCCATGAATATAGCGTCGCTTTGTTTTCTATTATTTATTGTGTTGGCAAAATCGTGAATTATTTCTGCTAACTGAGTGGTTGTGGAAAAAGCCTGTCGAAATCCATGCTGAGCGTTTGTCAATACGCAATACTCATCAAGGAAACCGATTACATGCTTATAGACTATGTGTTCAAAAATTTTGCATGTTGTTGAAGTCAGGGAAATTGGTCGATAGTTTTTTATGCAATGCTTGTTTCCCGATTTGTGTAAGGGTTTGATTATTGCAGTCTTCCAGTCATCCGGAAGGATGCCATCCTGAAGCGATTTACTAAATAAAATTTCCAAGTATTTCGCACACCACTCGGCATAACGTTTTAAGAAAGTGTTTGGTATGCCATCTGGACCGGGGGATTTTTTTCATCGATTTTTAACAGTGACATATACTATTCTCAGAAATAACAATATAGGGAATGGGAGGCAAATCCACGTAAAAAGAGGGCAGACAACCGTCATCCGTTGTGAATACACTACTGAAATGATTGTTAAAAGCAGAACATACAACCTGCTCATCGTGTACAGTCTCACCGTCTATTATAAACATATCGGACAGGGAAGAAGAATGACTCATCGTCCTCCAGAATCTCCCTGGAGACGTTTTCATGAAACTAGGAAGCTGTACATTAAAGTAATTATGTTTGTCATTTATGATCATTTGTTTTAATTTATTTGATGCTTCCTCAATGACCCTTTCGGAATTGGAACTAGTTTTCAATATTGCGGAATTTTTAAGCCGTTTAAGCCTGCGTTGCTGGCGCAACGTCTCCTGGGAAATCCAAGGATTCCGACGCGTAGCCTTCCTCGCAATTTTTGGGACAAACTGTTGCATACAGTTGAATATAATGCCTTTAGATAGAAGCCACAGATCATTCATGCTAGCTGTGTTATTTTTAAAGTCGTCCAGATGAAATGCTAGTGTATCAATTACAGACGCGTCATCTGCACGAGAAAAATTAGGGTAATATTGAATCTTGTCATTTGCACTACGAGGGGCGCATTGCAACGACAATACCACTCTTGATGATCTCAAATGCCGTCTCTGACCATACATAAGACATCATGTTGTATATTTCCACTCACAAAAATAGATCGAGAACTGCATTTGAATCTTTGTGGGTTCTAGTGAAATCCTTAACTACCTGTAATAAGTCAAAATTAAAAGCAATATCGATCATCTCACTATCAATGTTTGTGATGGAGCGGGACGTGAATGTGCTCCAGTCGACATTTGGCAAGTTTAAATCGCCGGTTAGGATTAGTTTATCTGCTTGTTTGATATGGGTATTCTAAGCATTTCAAGTTTGCGACAGGCGAGTTAGGGGGCCTGTATACGGCACCAAGAATGTATTTGACGTTGTTAATACAAAATGTGCAGAAAACACTTTCTACTCCAGAGGTGTCCGGCATTCTTATGATTTTAAAGGAATGTTTAAAAAGAATAGCTACGCCCCCTCCTCTTCTACTTCTATCGCGGTCTTTTCGCATTATTCTGTAGTTTATCGGGACAAATTCGCTACCACATATATCTTCATTTAACCACGTTTCCGTCAATACGGCAATATCGGGGTCAAGCGAGCAAAGGATGCCTTCAAGCTGTTCTACTTTGTTGACAACGCTGTGGCAGTTAAGGCTTAAGATGGTGAATGGTGATTGGCAAGTGTTAGCGCGTCATTTGCTCCTTCTTTTTAGCTTACAGCGCTTGTCCTTTTCCACATCCCGCACAAACATTTCACCATCAATGTAGCATTTATGAAAAACTAGTTTAACTTTGGAGCCCTGATCACGTTCTTCTTTTGAGCTTTGCCATAATTTTTTTCTTATCTCCCGAACTTTCAAAGAAAAGTCCTCTGTTATAGAAAGCATTGTGCCTTTAAGCTTTTTGCACTCTTTCAGCATTGAACTTTTATCGCGATAGTCCAAGAATCTTAGAATCACGGGGCGTGCTTTTTCCTTTTTCTTTCCTAGCCTGGGACATCTTTCTGCATTATCAATAGTAAGTCTAAGCCTTTCCTTGAAAACATCTTTTTTGATCACATTCAAGAGACTATCGTTCGTCTCCCCGTCTTGTTCATTTAGGCAATACACGATCAAATTGTTTCTTCTACCTCTGTTTCCTAATTCATCGACTTTACATAGCAAGATGGAGACATTATTTTCCAAGTCAGTTACTGTTTTTTGACATTAATAACATCTGTTTGTAATAAACGTAAAGTACTCAGTTGAGCTTCCAAGCTGAGCATGCGTTCTTTTAAATCAGCGATATCTGTTTCAATTTTACTCTCTTTAGCCAGTACATCATTGATAGAAGCAGTCATGCTACTTTGGCCAGATAAAAGTTGCGACAACATTTCCCTATCCGTTGGGCCAGGGTTTGACTCAACGTCGCCACATTCCAAAAGACTCATTTTAAACGGTAACAACGCTCTCAAAGCGCTTTTTACAGTCGTCAGTCTACTGCGCAAACGACTGTGTGGGCAACACAGCAGCAGCAGGAATCGATTATCGGATCGGATACAGTACGAGTTGTCCAAGTAACGTACCTGTGCAAGCAAGAAGAAGCGTTTAGGCAACATGCTGAAGCTACTGCTGCTGCATTGCCCACTGTCGGGGTGCCGGAACGACGGAGCTTTTGTACTGATGAAGCTTGACGTCACTGATCCGATGGCGTCCCCTGTCGGAGTGGCCACGCTCGGAGCATCCACCGGAGTGCGCAGAATTGCCAGATGAAGAAAGTGCGCAGGAAATTTACGCCAGTCATACGCCTGGACGATAAGGCAGGACCATGACGAATTTGGATCCAATATTGGATCCCAGAACAAGTTTGTAAAGGTGTCCTTAAAAGATCGAGGCGCAAAGATGCTTCATAACTGGTTCACCATTGCTATTGAGAGATACGTCGTTGTTGTTGCTGTTTTTTAATTGTATTCCAAAAGCGTTTAGTGTTAGTTTTGAGTAAGGAGGAAAACGTTTAATGGAAAAATTTAAATTTCGTCGTTTTTAGTGCCTCTGAATATGCCGTAGAAGCGGCTTTGTATACAGACCATCTCTCTTGGTTCGGCGATTTTTTCACACTACGAAACAGCCTGCTTTTGTTGTTCGATAACCACTTGAGATATCTGTTGTACCAGGGAGCGTTAGTGTTGTCATAAACAGCCCTTAAACGAATAAATTTGTTAGATCAACCACTTTTGCTCTAAAGGAATTCGAAAGTTCTTCGAAGGACTGCTCACTGTAGGTTGAAATGAAGTTATCAAGGAAGGAGGAAAGTTCAATGTTAATAGCATCGTAATTGCCACCTTTGTAGTCTCTTATTTGTTTGAGACGTTTATGCGCACGTGTAGATGGAATAGAAAATGTGAAATCGAGCACTTCATCGTCACTTAATCCAGGCACACGAGTAACGAGTGACGTCATGTCAGGAGCAAATGTAAGGACGAGATCGAGTAAGGACGAAGTAGTGGGTGTTACACGCGTCGTTGGGTGAACAATGTGCGATAGGTTAAAATCGGAGTTTGTGTTAAGACATGTGACCGCGTCCACGCATGTTGGTTCTCAAAAGGGACACGACTGGGACCATCTGATCGTGGGAAAGTTAAAGTCGCCTAGAATAAAAAGTGGTACACCAGGGAAGCGCACAACAATCTGACTCAAACAATCAAGAAACTCTGCAGAAAAAGGGAGGGGGACGGTAGTAAGCACCCAAGTTAAGCTTTCTTAAATTAACGGTAATGCAACACCACACTATTTCTAGATTGTTACTAACATGGATAGGATAAGATTTAATAATTTCATTAATGGCAATTAGAATGCCTCCACCCATTATATCAGTGCGCTCACAATACACATTAAATTTATTGTTACAATGAAATAACTCCGAATTAGATTTGTGGCTAGAAAGCCAGGTTTCTGTTAGTACGACAAGATCAGTATAACACTCATGAATTAACGCATTCAAGTTATCTTTCTTTAGGGGTAGAAACTACGTATATTAGGGAATAGTACAGACGCACCAACTGTCGAGTCACCTCCCCTCATCCTGTCCTAGCCATCGCCAGTGTGTACCATACCCGACCGAGTTGATGTTAAGGACAAGTTTTCAGCCCTGGGTGCGTTAGGACTAGAACTCTGTTCTTGAACCTTGTCTTTGGCAGAGTTATATATGTAATATATATTTAACATATGTATATGTTGTGGCGCCGTTTGTACTTCGTGTTAAGTGCCTTGCTGAATTCCAGTAGTTTTTTACGAGCCAATCTCGTCGCAGGTGGAAAGTCTTCACTTATGCTAACCTCGTCATCTTTGAGCAAGGTTCGTTTAGAAAGAACGATCTCCTTGGTTGTGGACGCACAAAGCTAAACAATTATTGGCCTATTTTTTCCCCGTGTAAAACGACCGATTCGGTCGACACGCGCTATTTGGTCTGCTGATAAGCACATCTCCAGTTTGTCAGAAGCAAACGCGACTATATTTTCTTCTGACTGACTCCATGTCTCTGACGCGTCATCGGATATTCCAAAGAATAATAAATTATCACGTCGTGACCGATCTTCTGCGTCATCTAATCGCGAATGGACCGCGAAGAAGTGATCTTGCATGCGCCTAAGTTCCCGGCGCGTAGCTGACATTTCTTGATCCCAGTTTTCAAAGACAGCACTTCGCTCTACGACTGCCTCTAGGCTCTCCTTTATTTCCCCAATCGCAGCAGGAAACGACTCCTGCGCTGTCTTAAGCTCAGCTATTGCCTGCGCCATGCTAGTTTGATTGGCTTCTATGCGTATGCATCGTTCATTAGTTTATTTCACCATACGAAGTATCTCATCCATAGGAGGGCCTGGATTTTGTTCAACGCCACAACACATAGTTAAGAATAACGCACAAAAAGATTCAAGCAAGGCTTCTGGGCATGGAAGCACAATTGCAGAAGGGTCATCTGATTTGTAACATTTCCTGGGCAGTACGGAAAAGTGACCAACCTGCTTAACGAACAAGAAGAAACGTGAGTTACGCATCTTCATTGTGCTTCCATGCCCACTGAAGGGGAAAGCCAGGCAGCTGGCTTTTCAGTGCTCCGCCGTGCAGTCTGACGACGTCACTGCAGCTGCCCTGTGCTGCCCAAGCAAGCAGTATGGAGCGCCACTGCCAGCAGTAGCGGATCTGTTGATAGCCACAGGTGTCAGCGGCGCTCCACCGCTGGAATCTTTAGGCGCATGCGCAGGTGTGATGCTGGCGCTGAAGAGGGGCGTAGCATGCATCCCATCGCAGTCGAGGAACATGGCCATACACTGCAAAACGAACAAAAAGAAACGTGACTCCCGCATCTTCATTGTGCTTCCATGCCCACTGAAGAGAAAGGCCAGGAAGCTGGCTTTTAAGTGCTCCGCCATGCAGTCTGACGATGTCACTGCAGCTGCCCTGTGCTGCCAAAGGAAACAGTACGGAGCGTCACTTCCAGCAAAAGTGGATCTGTTGGTAGCTGTAGGTGTAAGCTGCGCTCCCCAGCTGGAATCTTGAGACGCATGCGCAGGTTTGATGTTGGCGCCGAACAAGGGCGTAGCATGCATCCCACCGCCGTCCAGGAACATGCCTATACACTGCAAAACGAACAAGAAGAAACGTTAGTCAGGTATCTTCATTGTGCTTCCATGCCCACTGATTATAATAAAGCGTACTCTATCGTTTCCCCAGCTTTACCTCAGCAAGCACATTTTCTTCTTCCTTCTTATATCTCGTTTTATAGGTACGTGTTCTAAGGCATCCTGAACTCGCTTCGCAAAGTAAAGAGTTTCACTTTGAGTCATCATTAATTTTTTCTTTCCTGATTTAATTTTTTCCTATGTAGTTACACTTAGCAGGTTTTTTTCCCCTTTACGCCACCGATGAGATTGTCTCAACCTCTCTGGCATTCCGGTTGACGTTCTTTGTTGCCATGTTACTCACCATACCGGTGGAATACTCGCTCATAAACTTCCCAGTTCTTTTCCTCCACTTCGAATCAAGGTTCTTCCTGTACTAATACATGAACACTCTCCCAGCCCATTTATTTTGTTCCATATTCCCCAGTTGTTCTTCATAATCAATTTTACTGTTAGCTTCCCTCACTTCAAAACATTTCCAGCCCATATCACCCTGCACAGCTTCATTTGTAGTCTTCCCGTGAGCGCCCAATGCGAGGCGTCCCTCTGACCTTTGGTTGCCATCGCGTCCCGATTCTACCCTGACTTTAAGCAAAAACCTCATTTCCAAGTGTAAGTCCTGGAACCATTTCAGATTTCCACATACCCAGAAGCACCTCGGGCTTTAATCGCTATCTGGCGGAGGGCGAGACAGTTATGTTAGGTGGGACTTGGCGACGGCAAGGTAGAGGGCAACAGCGACGCAGAGACTCGCATTCGAGCCCGTTCAAGGGTTGTCACACTAGTTTTGAAGCGAAAAGCTTCACTACGCTATTCAACACCGCGCTTCGCGCAAGCCGGCGTATGTCGGAATTGGCTCGGTAAGCGTGTTCGGAGTCGGCGCAGGTGGCCGCTGCCGCGCACTATGCGTCATCGTTTGACGTTCACCGCAAGCGCGTGTTTATCGCGGAGGCCGACTACATAACCGATTGCCAGAGAAAAAGGCGTGCGCATTCAACATGGGAGGAGAGTGATATTACCGATACAGAGAGCTGTGTTTATGGCTGTACAGAAATCGCAAGACTATGTGCCCAAGAATGATGAATAAAGAAATTTAATAGTCCTGCATAATTTATGATATATATCATTGATAAGCAATTTGCATAGCTACACAACGCACACGTATAGCATATCCATAAGTGAAACCCTAAGCATAACCATAAGCTAAACCGTAAGCATATCCATAACTTAAACCATAAGCATATCCATAAGTTAAACTGTAAGCATATCCATAGACTAAATCATAATGCATAACCATAAGTTAAACCGTAAGCATAACCATATGCTAAATCATAAAGCATAACCATAAGCATCACCGAACCTTTTCGCTTCGAGATATCCAGGCTTAACCTTAGCTAAGCCCCAGCGAAATTTTTTCATTATTGCTACGTATTCTCAACATGAGGACAGATCAGATTTAATACGATTTTCTTGTTCATACGACACCTACTCTTAATCAAACCCTCATATAAAAAAAATTTGTTGGTCACTCTTTCAGAGAAATTGGTCAGAACGCGAAGGTTGTTTAACGAACCCGGAGACGTCCTTCCAGAAGGGCTTTATTATCCGTGCTACCTTCTGGCAGCATGAACGCAACACTACACTCGCCAACATCTTGCGCGAATACACGTACAGATGAAACACTCTAGCATATACGGAAGACTAAAATATAAATACAGGAGCAGCGTTAACAACATCTTGACGCGAGAATCATATGCGCGCTGTCGATACATTTCTTGCCCCACCATGCCTTGCACGCAGGCGTGTCTCTTCCTTCTTTAACCCTTCTTCCTGCCCACTCCTCTATCTTACACGCTTCTTTCTGTGGCTGTACTAGCTACACGCGCAGAGAAGTTTAACCTCTGTACTTGCGGGGAAGCCACTGAGTCGCAGTTTGCACTTCCCAGATTGTGTCGTTTACGCCTGCTTGCACTTAGGCATATTTCACGCGTCCGCCTCAAGTGCAACAGTTGCGATGTCAACGGCAAGGAATGCGAAAAACAAACAAAAAAGAAACATTGTGCTTTGGAGCCAACACGGAGCTTCCGTTTTGTCAGTAGTTCTCTCGGCGTCAGTGTCTGCTTTGCATCATCATCATCATAATCATCAGCCTGGTTACGCCCACTGCAGGGCAAAGGCCTCTCCCATACTTCTACAACTACCCCGGTCATGTACTAATTGTGGCCATGTTATCCCTGCAAACTTCTTAATGTCATCCAACCACCTACACTCTAAAAACTAGGAAGGGTATCGCAGGAGTAAAGCGGCCGGTTCACTCTTCAAAGCGTCGTTTTACTCTCGCAGAATGTCGAGGAGAGTGAAATGCATTGTTCACTCTCTCACCAAGGAGAGAGTGAAATGTGCTTTTCACTCTCCCCTTCAGAGAGAGAGTGGAATGCCCGTTCTACCCTTGCGGCAATAGACAAGAAAACTTAGCGTAATCTTCTGCTTCAACTGTAGGTCGCTGGCCCCGAACATGGCAATGTTTCATTCATGCACGCTGAGCAAAGAACACATCGTTTTGCTTCTAAGAGAACAGGCCGCCGCAATTCAAAGGAACGCGTAGCGAGCGCTCTACTTTTTCGCTCGGAGTTGCTCCACCGCGCGCGCGCGCGCGCGCTCGAGATCGCGGAACAACACAGCACCAGAGAAAGATGATCCGTCCACCGAACAGCACAGCAGCAGCAAAGGCCAGCCAAGGGAGATCGTATGGCAGCCATCTCGCGTCGCCACGAAAACACGACAGTCGTTCGTCATGCCTTGGATATAACAGCAAATCCTCCACGGTAAGTGAATTCTAACTTAGGTGCACATTGTCCGTATATGTCGTGCTATCGCCAGGAAGTCGTCGCTGTGCTTAGCCGACGCGATTGACAAAGGACTAGGCATACACGCTGTGTCTCTCGATGTCAATCGAAAAAGCCAGTCGTCGCGATAACTGCATGTGATTTTATCACTTTGCCGTTGTCCGTAAGAGCTTTAAAGATCGCAAACGCTGCCAGAACTATGGCATGCTCAATAAGACGCCAGGCGAGAGGACGCTTAAAATGGTTCGCTCACCAGCCTGTGATTCCAAGCCTATGCGGAGCGTGATTAGCGTGCGTTTTGTGTGTTTGAATTTATTCAATTTGGCAGTCTGCTGTGTACGGAACGCTGTTGAACTAAGGAATCACATAACAGAAGGCGTCATTTTGTTGGTAGCATGCTTTTTTTATAAATAAACCGCGCGCTTGACGGTGTCTCGCGCAGGGGGAATCTGCGACCCACTGAAGTTACGTGCAGCACCAGTGCTAGTTAGAAACTTTGCCGCAGGCATCCAGCTGCATACTGCAAGAGGTCAGTTGGGCGCGTTATCTTGAACTTACTGAAAACGCATGAGGAATCCATGTTTTATGCTGAAAAAAGTATAAACCCCATATAAGCGATCTTGTGCGCGGCAGCTACAAGCGACGCGATGGAGATGACTATCGCGTTCGCTCGTCGCCTACAAGTCGTATCCGTGCGAGCGACAATATTGAGCGACGCCTCCCCGGTGTTGCCGACATGAGGGCTGCAATCACGCGTGACGCGTGCTTTAGTAATTTACGTTGATGTATTTTACTACAAAAAGTAGCATAAAATATTTCCGGAGGTCTTGCCGTAGGTTCTTATCCTTGCACGTATAAAAATTGAATCATTTGCTCGTTCCGCGCGACAATCGGTTGTATTTGAGCGATGTACATCCAGTTCCGGCTTCGCGCTATTGGCTAGTCGCTCATAGCACTTTCGGGTGACGAGCGACGATTTCTAGATTTCCAGAACCGAGCCATCTGTTCAAGCGACGGCCCGTTTTGTCGCTCGAAGCCGTCGCTCGTCGCCGTCGTGCACTAAATCGCTCTCACAGTGTTTATCCCTAAGACTGAACTGTTTTTGCTCATGTATTGAAATGGTGTGATTATAGGTAGGTCTTTTTTTGTCTCCTGTTGCGGTTTTCGTGCACGGTGCGAAACTGAAAGGATGCTTATGTCTACGAACTCGGTAAATTGTCGAGCAGCTAGTTATGCATCGGCATCGAATATAACGGCTGCTGTGTGGAATTACAATTGCAAGGGCGCTTTGCATACGCTTATTGTTTTGGACATGCCTTTGCATTTGCTAATATGAGTTGGCATGTCAGAGTTATGTCATATGAATAGCTAAATCAGCCTTCCTCTGGGGGTTACAAGCGTAATGTGTGCATTTTGCTATTGCATGGCAGATCAAAACGTGTTTATCGCTTGAGTATTTTTAGTAGAGAAATAAAATATCAAAATAAAATGTTGCTTTAATTCCGTGTTACCAGTCTGTCGTACACATAACAATAGGTTGGCGTAATAAACTAATAACTGCGGTTTAACTGCAACTTTTACATGCCTTCAAGAATCTAAAATGCTAGATTTCAAGCTGCAGCAGTAAGTCGGGTCTGTAAAAAATGAACTCCATTGCGGACCTCATACATGAAAATAAGTTCATGCCTTTTAGTAAGCTTAGATGCAGGCCGCAGTGAACTTTATTGTTAGTATTGAAATGTGGGTAAGCTTGCCATAACAAGCCTTGTTGCCTTTTTTATAGGCACATCCATATATCCATTGAACTGAAGGACAATATTTTCATCCCTACTGAGCATCATGTTTGCAGCTATAATCCTCAAATTATGGCTTCAGCAGTGGCACAACCAGGGATGGTGCGGGGGGCACACTGGGCACGTGCTTAGCAGGTGTCGCAAGTGGTGTTTGCGATACACCAGACTCATGACAGACCTATGATGTCTGAAAATGACCAATATTCTATTCATTAGCAGGAGTATTCGAACATTCGTGCCGAACGAGGATGAACTGTCCGTTATTTCTTTTTTGTGTAAATCTAAAATTGAAGTTAATTTAGCAGTTGACTGTTGCAGTCATTTGGATGTTTTGCATGCATTTCACTAAGAAGACTAAGCGCTAAGACTTTCTTTTATTGCCATGGCCTTGACTGTCTTGATGTTGTTTTGCACCATGCCCTTGTATTTTTCAGGCACCCGCTTTATATAACGCAAGAAGGCAGCTGCAAGGACACGAGGATGTGAAAGAGCCAGTGCAGCGCGACTTCACGTAGTGCAGAGGAGCCAATGCCAAAAAATCAAAATACATTGGCATGCAATTTGGACAAGAAAACTAGTATGTGGGTATATTGGGTGTACTATTTGACCAAATGTAAAGAAAATCAAGATACAGTATGTTACACCAAGATAAAAATTCTCACGTGCTCCAGGCAGTCATCTTAACATGGTATATTTATGTAATGTCTCCGATTGGAAAGTCAAATCAAGTATGCTCTCTGGAGACAAACACATAGCAGCAAGTGTCATTGAAAAGTTAGAAATGTGTTTTAAGAAAGCTGATTAGTTCTGAGAAGTGACTGCTTTTTGTCTTGCCTCTCAACAGATACATCCATGTGATAAAAAAATAGTGGTACAATGAAATTGCATATTTGCTTAGTGACATGATACATACTTGCAATGAGCACGGTGCCTGTGTTTACTATAAAAAGCAACAGCCCATGCTTGGTTAGGTGAGGCCCACTATAACATGCAGGCATAGGCAACAGGCACTTCTATTTTTTTATGTCTGTGTCGTGAGGTTTACTGACGTGCATATAGGTGCAGTGGCACGCAGTATGGCTAGTACATAAAGGGGGGGGGGCAGGTATATGTAGCTCACTGTACACGACACAGGGCAAAGGAAATCCGTGTTTAGCAACTATGTTAAATGCCATGTATGTAAATTTTACAACGCTACTCATTCGAAGCGCGCACAGGTGCATATTGCAGAAAAGTTTTCCAGGGTACATAATTTAGTGCATAATTTACACTAATTTTGCTCTAACCACAAGACATCATAAATTGAATATACTGCACGGAAAAACCTAGAGCGATTTAAATTGTGTGTCAGCTTCGTGTGTATAAATATAGTCTTTCCTATGCATTAGCTTTTTCGCATAATGCATTACCAGTTGACAGCCTATCTTATCATGTGTACTCTGTTTAAATTACAGTTGTTTATTAGTTTACTCATTTGTTTTGCCACTTATGAAATGCCGGTGTATATATATTTTCAACATTTGACATAACCCTCTATGTTTTGTAGGGACAACCCAGGACGTGCATTTCTCAGCACCCAGTCAACTGCCAGAAGTGACTCCAACACAGGCCACCAGTAAGTAGACATCAGTTGCAATTTCACATTATGCAGTTGGCTGCTGCCTTGTACTGAGGCTTTTTTTTAATGAGATGGTGGTGTCGTTCTAATGTACATTTTGACCACAAAGGTGTGATCATGTCTCACAGAGGCATATATGGTTGCTATTCTCTGTGAGGGACATGTTCTCGTGTTCGTGAGGCATTTGTGTTTGGCAGTATTGTCGCCCAATGAGTCAGATATAAACACTGTAACTCGCCACTGCCGGCAATGCGAGAAACACAATATATTATCACGCTGTAAAATTATTTCATTATATCGAAGGAAAATTTTGCAGCAGGAAAAAAGGTTGCTATTCCAGGTAAACATGTCTTTTTCTCACAAGTTATTTAACCAAACTGTGGATGCGTGAAATTCGTGACTTATGAATAGATTTTAATTCATCCTTTAGTAATGCTTCTAAAAGAGACTAGAAATAGCATGTGACTACCTCTCCAATCAGCAGATCATACACTTAGTCATAAGTGGTAGTTCCATGCAGTCTCGCACTCTATATAACCTTTCCTTTCAGCAGCATTGGAACTGGCGGCTGCGTTTTCAGAAGGAGGAGTGCACTTGGCACTGTATATGTATGTGTGAATTCGGTTTTCTTTGTATGTGTCGGATCACTGACAAACAGTGCAAAAATCAGTTGTACCATGAGGCTGACGACGCCTTCTGCTGCTAGAAATGCGGCACTTCATATTTTATAGTACTGCATGACATTTAAATCAAAGCGAGCACATAAAATGATCAAGAAAACTAACCGCTGTTATAACTGTTTTCCTCATAGAAAGCTTGTCCTTTATGGGTGTGTCAATCTGAGCTCTCCACCGATGTTTCAGTAGTATTATCCCTTAGTGAGTGAGAGATTGTGGGCAATTAATAGTGTTAGTCTTTAAATGGTGTCCTAATTATGTGTATTTGTTCCATAATAATAATAATATTTGGGGTTTTACGTGCCAAAACCACTTTCTGATTATGAGGCACGCCGTAGTGGAGGGCTCCGGAAATTTTGACCACCTGGGGTTCTTTAACGTGCACCTAAATCTAAGCACACGGGTGTTTTCGCATTTCGCCCCCATCGAAATGCGGCCGCCGTGGCCGGGATTCGATCCCGCGACCTCGTGCTCAGCAGCCCAACACCATAGCCACTGAGCAACCACGGCGGGTAGTATTTGTTCCAACAAAGTTGTCTAGATTACTTTATTGTGTAGTGTAAAGCTTATGAAACCATCAGCAACTAGTGAGTTGCTAACATGCATATGCATTTGTCACAATACAGGTGGCACTCAGCTGTACCACTGCAGTGCTGCAGAAATTGGCAGCACCAGCGGCTTTGCAACAGCTGTTTCACAGCATGTCGGTATGTGCTAATTTATAGCTATGTTGGGTGGGTTAGTATGATGGACCACTGCTACTCTGTATTGTGACAGATCCATATGATAAGTGATGTAATGGGCACAGCGAAAACCTGTGAATGTTTTACTATGGTACATAAAAAGGCTCTCCTTTTCGTCACTGGAGCAGGGGAGAAGAGCATGCAGGCACTCCTGAATGTACATATATTTCAAAACATGAGAGAGACATGTATATATATATATATATATATATATATATATATATATATATATATATATATATTACACATACAATTAACTAAAGGCAGGGACATTCCATCTTTCATTTTGAATTGACTTGTACAGCGCAAAAATACAACACAGACCACAGAGAAGCCTGCATGTTAACAGGTTTGATACACACAATATATCAACAGATTTGATACTTCATTGGAATGTATCATGTAACCGCACAATAAAAGGGACAAAGAAGGAACACACAGGACACTTTGTCCCTTGTTTTTGTGCGGTTACATGATGCATTCCAATAACGACCACCAACCAGACCGCTTATCCCGGTTAAATTTGATACTTCAGGTGTGCTATTTTACTCAAAGGGGAAGGGAAAGGGGAGAAAACCAGAAAAAAGAGTGGAGTGGAAAAGAAAGCAATTGTGCCAAAAAGCATGAGAAACATCATGCAGCCAGGATCGCCAGCAGGACATCTAAAAAGCACTCTGATAAAATTACATACAGGGAAAGCTTACGTATTGTTTGTTTCAATCAACTCAGATCACATGCAGCCATTACTGCAATCAAGTTGTTTCCTTAGGTCATGAGGGAATGATGTGGGCCCAAAAAACTGTTTACGGCTGAAGGATTATGTTCCATGCTAGCCTCATTACCTGCTTTTTATCACATTGTTATCAGCTGCTTATGTTAGGGACAAAAAGTAAGAGCTTTTTCCTGATTCGCCATTCCACACAACATGTATTTGTGACTATATGTACATGCAGATGATCCATAGATGAAAAATATTCAGTACAGTAGAATCTCATTACAAGATACACTTGGTTGTAAGACACATAGGAAAATGGTTTGGTTGGTTTTCCGATGTTTCCCACGTTAAGAACACTACACAAGAGACACTTTTGTTACTAACGACTTTTTAAGTAATCAGTACTTCGAAGGCACACAACCCAGACACATTCACTTCATGCACCTTGTGTGCTCCGAAGGGCGTAAAGATCACGCAATCCTCACACAAGCCAATTGCGCATGTCTCTTTAGCGTGAACTAGAAAAGGAGGGCAACGAGGACAGTGCAGGGCAGAAAGTGTCGACAGTTGAAGCTGACGAGCGTCTAAGAGCACCTCAAAGGCACTGCGAGCAACAAAGCTTGAAAAGTGAAGTGTTTAACTTCCAGAAGGTAGGAAGGAAGCTAACACAATCTATAGTCACTAAAAAGCTGTGAATGTCTTCTTTAAAGGGCCCCTAAACCACCAAGGTTGAAATTTAGTTGCGGTGTTGCAGTTGTACATGTTAAGGCAACGAACATGTAGCCACGAGAATTTTTCAAAACGGTGCAGTAATAGTGGAGCTACGTGTTTGATTATCGAAAAGTAGTCCCCGCTCATTTTAATCTTTCATCTGATACACGCCATCTGAACAGTATCGTCTTTTCCTCGCCTAGTACACCTCCAAATGTTACGGGACAGGCCAACACCAACGAGCTCTGTTCCTGCCGCGCAGGCCCGTCGTCCTGCGAGGGGTGGCGCTAATGACCTCGCCAATACAATGGAACTGTATGGTGACTCTAGTTGAAGAGCCTCATAGGGAGACCCTTCTGTTGGCGTTTCTGTTCTTTGCCCCCATTGGCTGCCCACAATGGCATCGCGAGCAACGCGACGAGGAAGAAGGTCTGTGTAGTCGTACACTTTCGTTCGACCAATCGACAGCACCGGAAACTGGTGACATCATCAGAGACAGCCTGGTGATGTCAGGACAAACTGGGGGGTGCAGGATAGGTCCAGAGAGGCGCACGGGGTCGTTTTCTTCATATTGTGGTGCTCCCACAATGCTACGCACTGTGGCGTTTGGCATCGTCAATTGTGACGGCATTCTGATTTTGATGCGCGTGTTTACTTGAAATGTTCAAAAAATGTCGAGAAGTGGTTTAGGGGCCCTTTAAGCCACCCTGAGCAATTATTCCTTCAGATAAATCTAAACATACTTTAGTGATGATGCATAATAAAGTGATCTAGTCTGGCTCCTCAGTGTTTTAAAATTTTTGGTTTCGAGAGACATGTTTCCCGTGCCTCTTGAGTATCTCTTCTAATGAGGCTTAACTGTAATGTACACACACAATTGTGTAACTCCTCCTGCAAGTATTATTCATTAAGCCTGGTCACTGATGTGCAAAGCTTGTGGTTAAGTTTTGATGTCCGTACTTTTTAGAGCTATGTTTATAATTCAGGCTGTTCTTATTGGTTCTTCGATGCAGGAGACAATGCCTACGAAATTATTGACCCTGATGACGAGAGCCCTCAAGGGGCAAACGACATCTCTCTTGCAGAAGTGAGCCCGATACCACCTGAAGTTACCATGACAGGTGGCATGGCAGCAATAGATACAGAGACGGCCATGTCTACTGCAGCTGCAACAGTGTACGAGGCAAGCAGCAGTGTGTCAGCATCAGCAGCAGTGTCAGAAGAAACCGCACCAGGCCTGGTAGAGCAACATGTGTGCTATCACTGTGACTTTTTTGTAGTGCATACAACTCATTTGCTCAACATACAAAAGCTTTTCACCACGACGGTGAGCCAGTGTTCTTGTGCAGCAAGTGCAAGACTAAGTTAAGTGTTATAACACAGTACAAGCATCACTTTAAAATATGAAAACATATTACAGTTGTTGCCTCCGCAGCCAGCCCACATAGCGACAACAATGTGGAACACATGGTGGGACACACCTCTTCTCCATTAGAAGATAGTAGAGACTGTCAGGGTTGTTGTTAGATTAACTGGTCTTTGTAGGCAACTAGAAGGACAACACAGGTGTCATAAGATTGTTGTTTATGTTGTTGTTGAACAGGTAAAAAAGAAGTTTGATGCACCTGAAGTGCCAACTGATATTGAGCAAATCAAAAAGAACCACCTGAGAAAGCAACACTATCGAAATTTGGGTATCTATGTGCCGCCAACTCTGGTAAAGATGGCATAGGACAGAAGTGTGATGAAAATCACACAGACACTGCTGTTCCATCACTGGTCACAGTGATCAGTGACTTGTAGGGCAAGAGAGTCAACTGAAACGGAACATTATGGCATAGTGTCATTCTCCCATGTGACCACGTTCCATGTTATTTTGCATGATACAGCTCAACCGCCAGAAACGAGACTGCAACTTGTCTGTAAAAAGCTTTCAAGAAAAATTATTCATAACACTATTAACACAGCAGTATCTTCTTTTTTTGTGGGTTCGAGGTTCCCGGGTGTCCATTGATGCAAAAATTGCGGAAAAAAATAACATGTGTCGTACTTACACCTTTTTAACACGTACGAGGGGGACAGAACTTTTCTAGTCATGCATCTTCGTCATACTATCAAGTTTTTAAATGCCTTTTATAATTATTATTACCAGTTATATCTGAGTGCATTGTATGCATTTAGCAGGTGTAAAATCAGGTCAGTTGGATCAGATGCCTTATCTGCAAGAGAGCCCTATGTTTAAGAAATTTGAATTAAAATAGATACATTAGAGACGCAGTCTTTCAGCACTTTATTGCGTGCGGTTTAAGCATTGCTCAATACTTTTGTGGATGGCAGTTTCAACTGGCACAGCACTGCGCTTTGTCACGGTCACGTGTCTTCAAAGCGGTGTTTACCATTTGTGCTGATCTGTTTGTGTATTCATAGAGCGAGTTCTTAATTTATTTTTTCCGCATTCTTGTGCTTGCACTAAGCTTGTATAAGGCAGTTACAAAATGGGCGTCACTATAACGAACTGTTCTGTTGAGCTTACACTTGCAAATAATAGTGTTCAGATGGCCGCACTTCTATGTAGGTGCACCGATAGCTTTGTGTATGTTCTCATGCTTGTATAAAGCTTATATAAGCTAGTTACAAAATGTAAGTCACTAAGCATTGTAATATTCTTTAAAGAACTGCTTGGTTGGTTTTACACTTGTGAATTAGTATTGAGGCGGTGGTATGTCCATGTAGGCGCACTGCTAGCTTTCTGTGTGCTCACGTGTTTGTATTAAGCTTCTACAAGGGAGTTACAGCATGTACGTCACTAAGTGCTGTGATATTTTTAAAGAACTGCTTTGTTGGTTTTACACCTGTGAGTAATAGTCCTCGGGTGGCACTAGTCATGTGTAGGTACACAGGGGCCATTTGTATACATTATGCTCATGTAAAGCAGTTATAAAGTGTATGTCACTAATCACTGTGATATTTGTTGAATTGCTGTGATGGTTTTACACATGTGAATAATAGTGGTCAGGACACAGTACTTTCGATGTATAGTTGAATTTATACACTGCCAAGACATGGGCTGTATACGTACCAAAAGAAATGTATGTCATTATATTGTTGTGATTATTACTGTTTGGATTTTATTAAACTCTGACAACATTTTTTCTTGTATCTATTGAGGTATGGCAATTTGTCATGCAACCAAACTGAGGACCTGAACTTGTGCATACAAATAAACAGGTAATTTAAGAGTATACTGCTCATATTCTGCGAAACCAGTTTAACAAATCTTGTACTACAATGCTGGAAAAATGACAGAGCTAACAGGGATGTACAGAAAGTTTGCACTGGCTGAAGGACTGCCCCACACTGGAGTTCGTAATGTTGCGTTTATTGGAGTAGAACAGAAAGTGCACTTCTATTAAAAATGCGACAGTCGGTGCAGAAACATAAGGCAGACGAGCGGATGTGGCACATTTTTTTCAGGGCCCTCCATGCCTACTACTGGATTTCTAGTCTTCCTGTGCTCTTCGTATAAGCCCCTGTTCAGCCAAGGTTTTTACTCCATGACAGTTTTTCTGCTGGGTTAGTAGCAATATTGAAGCAAAAAATGCAATCGTTTTCAAGAACTTTCGAGGCCCCGGCACAGTAACTTCAAAGACCTCGTGCGATTTTTTAGTTGTTTGGACAAGCAATAACTTGTTCAACAACATCGTTAACTTTAATGCAAACAAAAGAATACAAAACAAATCGCATTTCACTGATTTCAAACATTTGAAAGACTGCTAATTTGCCTTTCACCGCCCATCACTAAACGCGCACAAGGAAGCATTTCAAGAAAGCGCTCAAAGTTTTTGTGCAATAGCACAATTAACTACTTGGACCTGCAACATTTGCAGTTTTTGAATACTGTTTGGTTTGACAGTGTATGGGATCTCATCTGTTGCCTCAGCTTTTCACCACCAAATAAGCAATAGTCATTTGTAGTTTCCTTTTATGGTGTCTGTAGCTCTCAATTTACTCATCACGGCTTTTCTTTGAATGCCTCAACTGTTGAGCTTCCTGCTTCTGCTCCTCCAAGTACATTTGTCGCCGGTTCCATGTGCCTAAAACTGGTATGTGCAGCTCCTTTGTAATTCCAACTTTAAGGATGTCGCTTTCCTTCTATTACCTCCACAGACAATTCTCTGTGACCTGCGAAGAGCATCACAGAAGGGAAAAAAACGCTTGGCAATATCTGCTAAGTCTAGCCAAGTGTACAAATTTAAGGACTTTCCAGTACATCAGGGTTTTCAATGCCTTGAAAATGGCATTTTAGAAATAAAGGGTTTTCAAGGATCGCTACAAACTCTGGATTCTAGCACCTAAATAATTTTACAAGCTTATTTTGGCATGGAGTTCGGAAATTCATGCTTTTTAGCTAACGCTGCACTATCTCTGTGCATTGAAGCCACGAGAGCGCAACCATTTTGGAGTACAGAAAAATACTGAAAGCTTTTAATACCACTCCTTTTCTATGGAGCTTCGTATTGCCTAGTTAAGTTTACGAATGTGCCTGGTTTTGGTGGGCGTTTCTTCGACATTTTCTGTCTGAAGTAGATGACTAACCCCCGTATTCAGAAATGTATAATAATACGAAGCTCATGCTTGACTTTATATAAACGACGCCTGGCGCGAACGTCCCCCAGACGCTCACTGCCTTTCTTTTGGTGCGTTCACGACTTGCGTCATTTAGATCAAGCCAAGCATGGGCTTCAAGTTATGATGCATTTCTGAATATGGGGGTAAGCGTGCGCAATTCCGGGCGACGCATTGTGCCATTGACACTGAGAGGAAACGGTGAAAACAAAGTTAACGCCCTATGCTCCTAAACTTTCGCGTACCTGTGGTGTGCGTGTATCGTGGAAGAAGAAACAGCGCAAACACCAGGACGAAAAAAAGCATCAACCACACCAGCGCTTCGTGGTGTGATCCATGTTATTGCGTCGTCCTAGTGTTGCGCTGTTTCTTCTAAAATGCTCAAGCAACTAACCGGCAAGTCCATCCTATGCATATATATTGAACACACGTATGAATGTAGATGGTCTTCGAAGCTTTTAGAACGAGCACTGCCACAGGATACGAGCAGTGCACGCGTAACAAGTGGACACATTAGTCATTTAAACATGCGTGCCAATGCATGCGACGCGGCTATCGGCATAAGCAGTCTCCAAATGCTGGAATGCATGCTCTTGAAAACGCTAACGATCCGCTGTGAATGCAGGACAACAGCTCACAGCGGACTAAACCAAACTCTAAACTAATGCACTTGAAAAGAACGCCTACACGGCAGCGTGAGGCACGTCGAAATGCCTGGTACTGGCGTCGCAGTTGACCACATACGAATGGAACTGGCGGAAAAAATAAAGAGAAATGCTCACCAGTATACGCGCGACTTAAATTCACATACGTGGATGGTTGGCACGATACTTTGTATCCGCGTATTTTCGGAGAACATATAATGCATGGACTGGAAAAGCACTCGATCGAGAGCTGAACGGCACGTTTGTTATTTTCCTGGGGTGACGACAAGCAGTGAATAGTTCTCACGTCGGCGTCTACGTTGTATTCCTTCGTTAGTCGTAGCAAGGAATGGAAATGATGCAAACGGAAACGTATTCCAGTACACAACAGCACAGCACACTGCAGAGAAACTCCACCCACCGCAGCAGATTCCTCAAATACATTTGTTATGTATATAACCTCTAAAAGAACACGCTTGAGCGTGGTGGCTCTGTGGTGTAATGGTTAGGATGTGCGCCTTGAACTGTATAGATGAGAGTGCACGGGGGTTCGAATCCACGTGATGTATAGAGCAATGTGGTTCTCCATAAGTATGCGATTCCCTCGACTATTGTGTTCTAATTAGATTATGTGTCTCCTGATTGTGAAATGTGCGAAGATAATTGCGGATTAAATGTTAATTAGCGTTTTTTTTTCTCCGCAGTGGCGTTTGGGACGCATACGCATAGGCCGATTCCGAGCCGTCACGCCTCATGGTAGGCAGCAAATAGCCAGGAAAAAAGACTTTAAAATCCTGCATAACATGCTCACGCCTATTCTGAAGGCCGCTTGGAATTGGGCCACGTAACACTGAGGAGCCGCATAGGGAACGGTGTATCAGCGACCCTAATTTGATCTGATTTCCTGCCTGCATGCGTGGCCAGGACTTCTCTAAAAGGGTATTGGGAAGAGTACTAGCACTCTGTTTGGGGGAGTAGAAGTACTCGGTCTGGTGGAAAGCCATTACCCCTGCGGTGAGAGTATTAGCACTCTGCGGAAGAGTACTAGTACTCCCTGTGGGAAGAGTATTATCACTCTGCAGAAGAGTACTAGCAATCCCTTGCGGTGGAGTAAGAAAACTCTGTCAACAGGAGTTGACCTACTCTCTCTCAAAGAGGGTCGATCTACTCTCGAAAAGAGAGTGAAATATGGTACAAGCCGCTACTCCCTCAAAGAGAGTGCCCGGCACTCTCTTTGTTTTTAGAGTGTAACTTTCTGCCGCCCTCTGCTACGCTTCGCTTCCCTTGGAATCTATTCCGTAACTCTTAATGACCATCGGTTATCTTCCCTCCTCATTACGTGTCCTCCCATCATCATCATCATCATCATCATCATAAGCCTGGTTACGCCCACTGCAGGGCAAAGGCCTCTCCCATACTCCTCCAACAACCCTGGTCATGTAATAATTGTGGCCATGCCGTCCCTGCAAACTTCTTAATCTCATCCGCACACCTAACTTTCTGCCGCCCCCTGCTACGCTTCCCTTCTCTTGGGATCCAGTCCGTAACCCTTAATGACCATCGGTTATCTTCCCTCCTCATTACATGTCCTGCCCATGCCCATTTCTTTTTCTTGATTTCAACTAAGGTGTCATTAACTCGCGTTTGTTCCCTCACCCAATCTGCTCTTTTCTTATCCCTTAACGTTACACCTATCATTCTTCTTTCCATAGCTCGTTGCGTCGTCCTCAATTTGAGTAGAACTCTTTTCGTAAGCATCCAGGTTTCTGCCCCGTAGGTGAGTACTGGTAAGGCACAACTGTTATATACTTTTCTCTTGAGGGATAGTGGCAACCTGCTGTTCATGATCTGAGAATGCCTGCCAAACGCACCCCAGCCCATTCTTATTCTTCTGATTATTTCCGTCTCATGATCCGGACCCGCCGTCACTACCTGCCCTAAGTAGATGTATTCCCTTACGACTTCCAGTGCCTCGCTGCCTATTGTAAATTGTTGTTCTCTTCCGAGACTGTTAAACATTACTTTAGTTTACTGCAGATTAATTTTTAGACCCACTCTTGTGCTTTGCCTCTGCAGGTCAGTGAGCATGCATTGCAATTGGTCCCCTGAGTTACTAAGCAAGGCAATATCATCAGCGAATCGCAAGTTACTAAGGTATTCTCCATTAACTTTTATCCCCAATTCTTCCAATCCAGGTCTCTGAATACCTCCTGTAAACACGCTGTGAATAGCATTGGAGAGATCGTATCTCCCTGCATGACGCCTTTCTTTATTGGAATTTTGTTGCTTGCTTTATGGAGGACTAAGGTAGCTGTGGAGCCGCTATAGATATCTTCCAGTATTTTTACATACGGCTCATCTACACCCTGATTCCGCAATGCCTCCATGACTGCTGAAGTTTCGACTGAATCAAACGCTTTCTCGTAATCAATGAAAGCTATATATAAGGGTTGGTTATATTCTGCACATTTCCCTATCACTTGATTGATAGTGTGAATATGGTCTATTGTTGAGTAGTTTTTACGGAATCCTGCCTGGTCCTTTCCTTGACAGAAGTCTAAGGTGTTCCTGATTCTATTTGAGATTGCCTTAGTAAATAGTTTGTAGGCAACATACAGTAAGCTGATCGGTATATAATTTTTCAAGTCTTTGGCGTCCCCTTTCTTATGGATTAGGATTCCGTTAGCGTTTTTACAAGATTCCGGTACGCTCGAAGTCATGAGGCATTGCGTATACGGAGTGGCCAGTTTTTCTAGAACAATATACCCACCATCCTTCAAAAATCTGCTGTTACCTGATCCTCCCCAGCGGCCTTCCCCCTTTCCATAGCTCCGAAGGCTTTCCTTACTTCTTCTGGCGTTACTTGTGGGATTTCAATTTCCTCTAGACTATTCTCTCTCCTAGTATCGTCGTGGGTGCCACTGGTACTGCGTAAGTCTCTATAGAACTCCTCAGCCACTTGAACGATCTCATCCATATTAGTAATGATATTGCCGGCTTTGTCTCTTAACGTATACATCTGATTGTTGCCTATTCCTAGTTTCTTCTTCACTGCTTTTAGGCTTCCTCTGTTCCTGAGAGCATGTTCAATTATATCCATATTATACTTCCTTATGTCAGCTGTCTTATGCTTGTTGATTTACTTAAAAAGTTCTGCCAGTTCTATTCTAGCGGTAGGGTTAGAGGCTTTCATACATTGGCGTTTCTAGATCAGATCTGTCGTCTCCTGCGATAGCTTACTGGTATCCTGTCGAATGGAGTTGCCACCGGCTTCTTTTGCAGACTCCTTAATAATGCCTATAAGATTGTCGTTTATTGCTTGAACACTAAGCTCATAGAGAAAGAAATTCAACAAGAGGGGACACTCTTCAAAAACTGGCAACAGGAAACACGCCACGCCTAATTTCGACAACATCCGTTAGTTGACGCGAGCATCAGAAAAAAAAAAAGAATTTGAAATAAACTTCCAGACAACGTTTTATTCTTTTTATTCCTTCCCCCTAAAAGTGAAAAAGTTTTGCGTGTAAATGAGCCTATACTTTGCAAATTTTTGTTGCGTTGCCTAGCAACAAGCTAGTGGCACGCCAGACGCGCGTGCATAAGTCATGCGCCAGACAAGCCGCAGGAGTGAGGGAGGCCGGTCGTACGTGCGCAGCTCGCGTGCTCGGCGACCCGTCCGTTTTGGATATAGCCTATTTTTTGGGGCTCCCGGCCTTCTCTATGCTTCTCTTTCGTATCGTCTGCATTTCGACACGGCCCCACTGCACTACTGGACTACGGCAAGGTGAGAAATTGTGTTTGACAGTGTGCGGCGCAACTTAAGCACATTTAGCCTTAGTTCGAGTGGCGCAGTTAGCGAAAAACAGCTCTGCCGTCCTGGCGCAGTTAATTTGAGTTAATGCCTGGTGCTGTGAGATGTTTGCGACGCTTTCTATGAGCCCCAACATTACTGCAACTTATTTCGGTAGTTTTTGGGCACGCTTGCCGCGCCCGGCTTATTGACGCAGTAAGCGAAAACCGGCTCGGCCGTGTGACGCACTTGCGCGTGTACTACGTGTACTACGTCGTAGCGCCTAAGACAGACAAGTTTTCGCGCATTCTGTGGCCCCCAACATTATTGTAACTAACGTCGTTATATTTGGGGTAGTTTAGAAGCATGGTTGCCGCGCCCGGCTTATTGACGCAGTTAGCCAAAAACAGCTCGGCTGTGCCGCAGTTAGTTTCGCGTGTACTGAATCTTACTGGTAGAAGTTCGTGACGCATTCTCTGACCCAAAAAGTATTGTAATTTATTTGGTAACTTTTTGGGATATCTTGAGGCTTGCTCGCCGCGCCTGGGGTTGTGAAGCTGTTAGCAAAAAAGCAAGCAGGCCATAGTGAGTTAGTTTTGCGTGTAGTGAATTTTAGTGGGACGAGTTTGTGACGCATTTTATAGACCTGCAACAACACATACCTTATTTTGGTACTCACGATTCTCGAAAAGGCGACGAGCGATTGCCGAGAGTAATAACACGGGAGTGTTGCATGCGCCGGCAGGCCGCATAAAAGATAGCGCGGAGGAGCTCAAGAACATGACATTTATGTATTCTGAGCGTCTGAAAACAGGCTTTGCACCCACGAGTCTGACTTGAGTGCGATTAGAAGGCATTTTGCGAGCGTGTAACATGGTCTGGCTGAGCCTGTGTTGTAGCCACCTTTGTGTACTTGGCGTACCATCGTGTCGACTGAGGCCAAGTTGTTTTGGAAACGCGCAGTCACCCGTGTATTTGTACACTTAAGGTGCAGGAAATAAAGCCCGGGAAAGGAGGGGTGCTTGAAAATCGGATGTTCAGATTTTATGGCCTTGTTTGGGAGGAGCCTTTGCTGCGAAATGTACGTAAAAGTGAATTTATCTGTAATGCCGCTCATTCACCACTTACGCACGTTTCGCCTATACACGCAATACTCCTGTTAGGTAAATATACCGAAATGATACATGCTTGTAATTTACTTTCTTTCAGCTGATGGCATCCGGTGGAGCATCGCACGGCAACGACTGCTGCTTACCTGGTGCCACAACTTTGGATGAATGCAGAAGAAGCCCGGAACGAGCATTTACATAGAGCAAAATAAACATTTCATCATTTCAGAAGACGTCTTTTGTTTTCTTTATAAAATTGCACCTGACATATTCGGCGCAGTCTTGTAAAGGTCAATCGCAATCATTTCTACTTAATAATGAAACACTTCCACGCCAAGGCCACGCAAGGTTCAGCAGAAGCGAAAAAAAATGAATGCCGCGCCGAGCAGTGGAGCCGGCGCGGCGTGTACCAATTGGTGTTCAAAACGCGCGCGCCCAAAACCGAAACCGGAAGGAGTCAACAACATCCGCTTGGTGTGCTACAGTCAATTCGGCCGCTGGGCTCTATGGGAGTGTCCGCTCTTCTTGAAATTTCTTTCTCTGTGCTAAGGTCCTCTTCCTGAGTTAAAGCCGAATGCCTGTTCTGTAGGTCGATCCAGAATTCCTCTATTTTCCCTCTGACCACTAACTCATTGATCGGCTGCTTATGTAGTTTCTTCCGTTTCCTCCTCAAATCTAGGCTATTTCGAGATCTTACCATCCTATGGTCACCGCAGCGCACCTTGCCGAACACTTCCACACCTTATAAGATGCCAGGGTAAGCACTGAGTATGAGGTCTATTTCATTTCTAGTCCCGCCATTCGGGCTTCATCACGCCCACTTTCGGTTATCCCGCTTGAGGAAGAAGGTATTCATTACCCTTAAATTATTCCGTTCTTCAAACTCTGCTAATAACTTTCCCCTACTATTCCTATAACATATGCCATATTACCCCACTGACTTGTCTCCAGCCTCCTTCTTGCCTACCCTGGCATTTAACTCACCCATCAGTACAGTGTATTTTGTTTTGACTTCGCCGATTCCACGTCTTCATAGAAGCTTTCGACTTCCTGGTCATCATGTCTGATTGTAGGATTGTAGGCGCGTAGGCCTGTACGACCTTCACTTTGTATCTCACTAAGCTTCACAACATGATCTGCCACCCTCTCGTTAATGCTATAGATTTCCTGTATGTTACCAGCTATATCCTTCTCAATCAGGAGTCCTCTCCTAGTTCTCGTCTCTCCGCTAAGCCCCGGTAGCACACGACGTGCCCGCTTTGAGCATTGTATATGCTTCATTTGTCCTCACCTCACTGAGCCCTATTATATCCCATTTAATATCCGCTAATGCTGCTGCTGATGATGAATTCCTCAAATAGCACTGCTAGACTTGCCTCACTCGATAACGTTCTAGCGTTAAGCGTTTTCAGGTTCAGATTCCAATGGCAGCCTGTCCGTATCCAGAGATTCTTAGCACCCTCTGCGTCGTCACAGGTCTGACGGCCGCCGTGGTCAGTTGCTTCGCAGCTGCTGTGGTCGGAGGGCCGCGGGTTGATTGTTGTATTCATATAGGAGGTTGTGGCCAAGTACTGCACCAGGGTGGCCAATCCTGCTCTGGTGAGGAAGTGCTTTACCTTTTCTGGTAAAGCCTTATCTTATCTGCTTGAATCATGGACGCATTCACGCACTTACACAGGTCGGTGACGTCCTTAATGTAGTTCGTGAAGGTGTCACCGTTTGTTGAGCTCGATCAGGCAAACGGTGTTGAGCACAGAGTCTGCACACAGCAGGACGACCGAAGAAAGAAGTGAGTGTCTCTCTGAAATGTCAACAGGTTTTAAAATCAGCTTCATGATTTGTCAACCACAGATTGGCCAGATCGGCCAATCCAAGCCAAGGATGACGTCGGTTAACTTGATGCGGTCACCCCACTTGTACGCGCTAACGCGTTCGCACTCTTCAAGCCAGTTTCTCCAGGTCGTGATCGGCGGTGCCACTGAAGATCGCATGGTGACGCTGACGTACCTCATCAGAACACATGACAGCCGTGGGGGCGGCTTGCGAGGGACCGGCATCATCGGTCATTGTGGAGGCAGGTGATAACGCAGGGTTTCAGGGCCGTGATGACGGTCACCCAGTACCAAATGCCACGGCATGTTCTTTTAAGCCCACAGGCCGCCTGCCAGAAGACCAGTAAAACAGCGCATTCCCGGGTGGACAGCGATCGAGCGCGCAGTACTATTTCGTTGTTTCCTTCTGCCACACTTCACCATGCCGGCGCTGGTAATCTACACTACACTCTACACACACACACACACACACACACACACACACACACACACACACACACACACACACACACACACACACACACACACACACACACACACACACACACAAACACACACACACACACACATATATATATATATATATATATATATATATATATATATATATATATATATATATACACATATATTGGTAGAGCATCGCACGCGAAATGCGAAGGTTGTGGGTTCGGTTCCCACCTGCGGCAAGTTGTTTTGTCATCCACTTTAATTTCCATTAACTTATCGTTTCTACATTCCATTTATTAAGCACAAGTACTTTCCCCTATGTTGTCCTTGGTGTCAGTGTTTCTTGGCTTCTCATGATATGACTAATAAAACATCGGGCCCCTTGGTTAACCCCATTTCTTCTCGTTTATATATATATATATATATATATATATATATATATATATATATATATATATATATATATATATATATATATATATATAAGAAAAGCCTCACAGTTGAAGAAAACTTCGTCCTAGTCCGGGACGAATTTTTCTTCAACTGTGAGGGTTTTCTTTCGAGGAACTCGTATGGGCTTCCTTTGTAGCAATTGCTACGAGCGGGGGATGTCTGATTTTCCCTTTATTAGTTATTTCTCTCCACCTTGCAGGTTTCCGTAGAACTATAACGTCCTATCCCTTTCTTCTGCACATAAAGCTTTCCTTCAAACAAAATGGCGGTTAGTTCAGGTAGAACTCTAATAAGGAAATGAAATTGTCAGCGCGTACACTTGCTGAACCTGTGGCTGATAATGAGGGTGGCTTTGCTGTTATGCTGACTGGTGTTTTTCGTGAAAAGGCCATGGATGTTATAAAGAACTTCAAACAAGTGCCGTCTAAGGTTCGGAAGCAAGAAAGACTAGCGCTTCAACTTTTGGGAAAGATCCATTTAGCAAACTTGCACAAGATGGCAAAGGAAAAAAAAGGGAGGTTTCTTGAGATCTTCCTCACTGTGAAGACACACAAGCCTGGATGTCCGCTGCGAACCATCGTTCATGAAAGGGGAACATGGCAACGTCTTGTAAGCCGAGACCTTCAGACACACCTGGGAAACGTGCTGAGTGACGACCCTTTCCTGGTGCGTAGTTGTCTGGATGTGCTGAAGGATCTGGACACTTTGCCACCTCATGAGTATGCGCTCATGGTTGCATTCGGCTTCTGTTTGTAACACATAAAAAGTCTGGAATTATATCCACAGCGAAAATTCTCTCCCAAGAGTTGAGGAGACAGGCTGCAAAAATATTTAGCTGTATATTGAACCTCGGAAAACGTATTAGATCATTCACGGCCATACATTCGACAGACAGTACTTCAACACAGTACTTCCCGTATAGTACTGTCGCGTTGTGCATATAGTGTCGGTGAAGGACCAGACAGTAAAAGTATCCAAAACTAGGAGTAACGAACTTAACGGCTTATTGACCTAACCTAAAGACGAGTCAAGCTCGAATCACAACGACAGCGGCCAGCACAATCGGCGATTGTTGAAAATCTCCGTGCGGATCATATGCGCGTCGGCGATTTATACATAGCTCGTCGACGGTTCCAGCATAATCGCTGGTGCTCGCCTGCCTTTCAGTATTTATCCCTCTGTTCACGCCGCTCGTGTAACCTAGGGCGCTATAACGTAAAACTATTCCAAACTTTTCTGTTCCAATTCTGCAATCAGCCCACCGCGATTGGTAAAAACTTTTTTGGGGCCACCCCCACTTCACCTGCCTGTCACGCGAAGTCACGAAAACCGCGATTGCTTCCCATGTGATATGACATGTACACACTGATTCTGCATAATTTGGCCGAACAAAATAATAGTTGTTTCTCATTCGACGCCTTTTCACCATTATAGCCCTCGGATATTGGTCAAAAGTTTTCGGGCTGCTCCCACTTCACCTGCCTGTCACGCGACGTCACAAAACCGCGAGAACTCACCTCGTTAAAGTGACGTGTATGCGTTAAAGGACGTGTACGCGTTAAATGCATTATCAACTGAATTTTCTTCTGAATAGCCGCAGGCTACCGCGTTCCGAAAGGAATAAAAGATGGCTGCCGCCGATCGCTGAGGCACTGGCTACTCGCACCTGCCGGAGATCATAAGTTTATTTGCGCGTAATAAAACTTTATGCGTGGCCGTGCAACGTTCTCGAGCACTTTCGGCACGTTTACGACCTCATTCTGCCAACTCTTCTTTACTGAGAATCCGTTTTAGCGTCGTTCTTAAGCTTCCGTTGCATGCTGCCGCGATTGTCGACGAGCCGCCGCAAGTTAAGTAAGCGAAAGTGGACCAATCGCAGACGCCGGCACCACCCTCTTCATCCGGTTATCGATATTCAGTGCAGTGACTCGGCCCTATCGAATCCCTCTTCACTTGAGCGTGCTCCTCGCCTCTTTTGAACCAATTAGGTAAGACAAAGTACATGCAGTGGTGGCGTAGACTTAGAACACCCGCCTCGCGTGCAAGAGGTCCGTGGTTCTAATCCCGGTGCCGGCAATTTTCCACTGGATTAAAAAAAAATCCGCGTGTTGATAAAATTGCACAAACAGGCTTGGAGTGTGGCCTGATCCCGGTGACCAGAACCGGTAAGGCACTCCCTCACCAGAGCAGGATTAGCCACCCTAGTGCAGTACTTCGCCACAACCTCCTATGAACACAACAATCAAACCCCGGCCCTCAGTCCCCAGCAGCTGCGAAGCAACTGACCACGGCGGCGGTCAGACCTGCGACGCAGCAGAGGGTGCTAAGAATCACTGGCTCCGGACAGGCCGCCATTGGAATATGAACCTGGCAACGTTTAACGCTAGAACGTTACCTAGGCGAGTCTAGCAGTGCTATTGGAGGAATTAAAGGGCAGTAAATAGGATATAATAGGGCTCAGTGAAGTTAGGAGGCCAAAAGAAGCATATACAGTGCTAAATAGCGGGCACGTCCTGTGCTACCGGGGCTTAGCGGATAGAAGAGAACTAGGAGTCGGATTCCTGGTTAATAAGAATATTGCTGGTAACATACAGGAATTCTATAGCATTAACGAGAGGGTGGCAGGTCTTGTTGTGAAACTTAATAAGAGGTACAAAATGAAGATTTTACAAGTCTACGCCCCTACATCCAGTCACGATGACCAGGAAGTCGAAAGCTTCTATGAAGACGTGGAATCGGCGGTGGGTAGAGTGAAAACTAAATATACTATACTAATGGGCGATTTTAATGCCAAGGTAGGCAAGAAGCAGGCTGGAGACAAGGCAGTAGGGGAATATTGCATAGGCACTAGGAATAGCAGGGGAGAGTTATTAGTAGAGTTTGCGGAACAGAATAATATGAGGATAATGAATACCTTCTTCCGCAAGCGGGATAGCCGAAAGTGGACGTGGAGGAGCCCGAACGGCGAGACTAGAAATGAAATAGACTTCATACTCTGCGCTAACCCTGGCATCATACAAGATGTGGACGTGCTCGGCAAGGTGCGCTGCAGTGACCACAGGATGGTAAGAACTCGAATTAGCCTAGACCTGAGGAGGGAACGGAAGAAACTGGTACATAAGAAGCCGATCAATGAGTTAGCGGTAAGAGGGAAAATAGAGGAATTCCAGATCAAGCTACAGAACAGGTATTCAGCTTTAACTCAGGAAGAGGACCTTAGTGTTGAAGCAATGAACGACAATCTTGTGGGCATCATTAAGGAATGTGCAACGGAAGTCGGTGGTAACTCCGCTAGGCAGGATACCAGCAAACTATCGCAGGAGACGAAAGATCTGATCAAGAAACGCCAATGTATGAAAGCATCTAACCCTACAGCTAGAATAGAACTGGCAGAACTTTCGAAGTTAATCAACAAGCGTAAGACAGCTGACATAAGGAAGTATAATATGGATAGAATTGAACATGCTCTCAGGAGCGGAGGAAGCCTAAAAACAGTGAAGAAGAAACTAGGAATTGGCAAGAATCAGATGTATGCTTTAAGAGACAAAGCCGGCAATATCATTACTAATATGGATGAGATAGTTCAAGTGGCTGAGGAGTTCTATAGAGATTATACAGTACCAGTGGCACCCACGACGATAATGGAAGAGAAAATAGTCTAGAGGAATTCGAAATCCCGAAGGTAACGCCGGAAGAAGTAAAGAAAGCCTTAGGAGATATGCTAAGGGGGAAGGCAGCTGGGGAGGATCAGGTAACAGCAGATTTGTTGAAGGATGGTGGACAGATTGTTCTAGAGAAACTGGCCACCCTGTATACGCAATGCCTCATGACCTCGAGCGTACCGGAATCTTGGAAGAACGCTAACATAATCCTAATCCATAAGAAAGGGTACGCCAAAGACTTGAAAACTTATAGACCGATCAGCTTACTGTCCGTTGCCTACAAAGTATTTACTAAGGTAATTGCAAATAGAATTAGCAACACCTTAGACTTCTGTCAACCAAAGGACCAGGCAGGATTCCGTAAAGGCTACTCAACAATAGACCATATTCACGCTATCAATCAAGTGATAGGGAAATGTGCAGAATATAACCAACCCTTATATATAGCTTTCATTGATTACGAGAAAGCGTTTGATTCAGTCGAAACCTCAGCAGTCATGGAGGCATTACGGAATCAGGATGTAGATGAGCCATATGTAAAAATACTGGAAGATATCTATAGCGGCTCCACAGCCACCGTAGTCCTCCATAAAGCAAACAACAAAATCCCAATAAAGAAAGGCGTCAGGCAGGGAGATACGATATCTCCAATGCTATTCACAGCATGTTTACAGGAGGTATTCAGAGACCTGGATTGGGAAGAATTGGGGATAAAAGTTAATGGAGAATACCTTAGTAACTTGCGATTCGCTGATGATATTGCCTTGCTTAGTAACTCAGGGGACCAATTGCAATGCATGCTCACTGACCTGGAGAGGCAAAGCAGAAGAGTGGGTCTAAAAATTAATATGCAGAAAACTAAAGTAATGCTTAACAGTCTCGGGAGAGAACAGCAATTTACAATAGGCAGCGAGGCACTGGAAGTCGTAAGGGAATACATCTACTTAGGGCAGGTAGTGACGGCGGGTCCGGATCATGAGACGGAAATAATCAGAAGAATAAGAATGGGCTGGAGTGCGTTTGGCAGGCAGTCCCAAATCATGAACAGCAGGTTGCCGTTATCCCTCAAGAGAAAAGTATATAATAGCTGTGTCTTACCAGTACTCACCTACGGGGCAGAAACCTGGAGGCTTACGAAAAGGGTTCTACTCAAATTGAGGACGACACAACGAGCTATGGAATAATGATAGGTGTAACGTTAAGGGATAAGAAAAGAGCAGATTGGGTGAGAGAACAAACGCGAGTTAATGACATCTTAGTTGAAATCAAGAAAAAGAAATGGGCATGGGCAGGACATGTAATGAGGAGGGAAGACAACGGATGGTCATTAAGGGTTACGGACTGGATTCCAAGGGAAGGGAAGCGTAGCAGGGGGCGGCAGAAAGTTAGGTGGGCGTATGAGATTAAGAAGTTTGCAGGGAGGGCATGGCCACAATTAGTACATGACCGGGGTTGTTGGAGAAGTATGGGAGAGGCCTTTGGCCTGCAGTGGGCGTAAACAGGCTGATGATGATGATGATGATGATGATGATGATGATGATGAGTACAACGCGTACTCAATTGACATTGAAAATCTGTTCTATTAGGTTCCCCACCAAGGTGTCTTAGCGGTGGTCAGGGACAAGATCCAATCAACTGGTGAAATCCGCTTTCAGAATGCTGTAGGTGTAAGCGCTGACAATTTCATTTCTTTATTAGAGTTCTACCTGAACTCAACCGCCATTTTGTTTGACGGAGAGCTTTATCTGCAGAAGAAAGGGATATGCATCGGTTATTATGTAGCTCATCTCCTTTGCGATATCTTTCTTTCTGTTGTAGGAGCTGAGATCAGTAATAAACTTCGTGATCCTCATGTAGTTTCCATTTACTGATATGTTGATGATTACTTGGTTATATTGAAGGATGTCCCTGAGCACGAATGAGATTCTACCGTTGAGAGAACCATGAGTGTCTCGTCGAAGCACAGCCAGGGTCTCAGGTTTACCAAGCAAGTTCCGAACAGTGCATGGTGAACTCCAGTTTTTGGATATCAGGCTAGTGTTTCCAAAGGAAGGCATCTGTCGGATGCACAATCCGCGTTCTTCGAAAGGCCTGTGCTACCGCGTGAGAGCGCCCATTCCGAGATTGAAAAGCGCGCAATTGCTACCAATTCTTTGCAAACTGCTTTAACTAAGGCTTCTTTCCATTTGGAGTCAAGTAGCTTTAGCGCTGAAGTGCAAGGACTACAACAGGCAGGCATCTCGCCATGTCTGATTTCAGCTGTCTGCTCAGCAATTCTCCAAAAACTCAAGCACCCGCCTCTTATCAGGGAGCCAGTCTCACGCAGTTCTTTTGCGATAATTCAGTACCTTCATAAGGTGTCGCACAACATTAAAAAAGTGGCGAGCAAGCATAATGTTCAGGTTGTTTTCTCGGCGCCTTGCAAGTTGTCTGAGCTTTGTGCCATGAACCGAGAGAAACCCCCGGTTTGTTCAATTCAGCTTCAGAAGTTCACTGAATGCAGGACACGTACCATGTACCAAATCCCTCTAAGCTGTGGTCGCACCTATATCCGACAAACAGGTCGGTGTTTCAATGAGCGTGCAATTTAACATTGTCGTAATCTGCGCAACAATGAAGGGGGCTTCCTTGTAGAGCACTGCAGAGACCGCGCTAATTGCCGCCCTCAGTTCGAAAAAACTAAATTTTTGAAGTTTGGAAAAGACAGGTTCGAGAGGGAGATTGTGGAAGCCTATTTTATCAAAAAAGAGGGAAACAAATGCGTCATCAGGCTGTCGCTTAGTGACAAGGAGACTACTTTTGGAGAAGGCTTCATTTAGGCCTCATTTCCGTCTGTCTACCTTTTATTTATTTAGTTTTTATTTTTTGACGATTTTGAAGTGGCTCTTACAGGTTATGTCTTTTTTCGTTTTGACGCAAGCGCTGTTCTATAGACCGTGTATCGTTCAACTGTTCAGTCCATTTCATTGTTTGTCACATGGTTCATTTTTCGCGCGGTCACAAGTTTTATTAATTTATCGGTAAGTGACTTTAGAGATCTTAGTTTTGACGCAGACGCTGTTCTTTAGGCGCCCTTTCTTCATGTTTTGCCGTGTTATTCGTTGGTCATTATTCTCATAGTCATGCGGGTTTTTAGGCGTTTGAATGGTGTTGTGTTGGATAGTTTGTTAGTGAAGCGTAGTTGGTACTTGTTATCTCTCGTTTTCCTCCCCGTTGGCTTGGTAATGACTGTGCTCAATGAATTGCTTCCTGTGGTGCTCCACGTGTAGTTCTTGTTTGCTGTTTTGATCTATTGTGCCAGAGATGATTCCTGAGTGGTAGAAGGATTGCTGTGTTTTACTTCTTATGTTTCGTGTGCGCTTCGGTTTGGTTGACCTACATAAGGCAGGTTTGTTGCAGAAATAAACTTAGTTGTGAGTGTCGCTGGTCCTGTCGTTTGTGTTCCTCTTCTGTCCTGTACTTTGCGCCCTGATTTTTACACGTTTAAACATGAACCAACTAGCCCAAGCAAGAGTTATACTTATAAGGGCCACCGCTTATCGAGGTAGGTGAGTGTGGTGTGATGGTTTCACTAACGGGCTTTTGTGGGAGACCTCTTGCGCTCGAATGCTGCCGTACTTTCTTTCAAATGAACACAGTATACTTTGTTTAAAAGAAGAATTTGCAAAGGTCCGGAGCTGTTTGAAGCCAGAAGGACGAAGTTTATACAATTCCACTGGTTAACCATTTTGCTGAGCGAACCACCCCGCTTGCAGCTCCCTTGTACACTAGCGCCAGAGTTAGTAACAATTGCATAAAACTCTGTGGCTCTAACCTCAGCGATCAGGGTGCTACCTGTTGCTGTGTCGTCCGGGCATCCGAGGGTTCCGCGGAACTTGGCTCGAACACTTCCGAAGTGCACGGAAACATCGATTTTACTAGGTTCAGCTGACTGACCGTTTGGATTAAGGCACGAACTCCGCCAATGATCAGCACGTGCTTCCCCACAACGACTAAATACGTACGTGGCGATTTCGCTCGTGTCACTTTTCAGAGCAAGCATTTCATTTATTCAACTCGCACCGAGACCACCAAAACACAATCACCGGCAGGAAATGACCGCGACAAACCAAGCGCTTACATGCGGACACTTTCACGCTAGAGCTCCGCTTTGTCTATCAGTTCACTCCTAACATTTCGCTGAAGCAATAAAAGCCGAGTCATCAGTTTGCGTCGCAAAAATAGTCCAGCGGGCGTTTTCCCCGTGAAAGTGTGGGGCATCATATTATACGCAAAGAGAAAGTTCTCGATACTGTGCTGCAAAGCTCAACATTGGCGGTCTTCATGTTCTAGTTACTCCTTAAGAAGTGCTTTTATTGTTTATTTTGTAGTCTGCACAGTGTACTGTTACTTTCCGAGCAAAGCGTCGTTTCATGCATTCAGGCAGAATATTAACTGAAACGCCAATGCATTTCTCCGCAAAGTTCGGAAATTATTATCGCCAAACTCGTGGAATCCTCATAATTGATTACAGGTGGATCCGCCTAACGAACTCCACGGCTAGAATTTGTAAATTATAATATCCGCCATAAGATAATGAGTTAAAAAGATAATTAGTGAATTTTAGTTAATTGGTCGATTACGCATCTAAATTTTTTATGCAAGTAGTGTCCGTTGCTTCGAAAAAACCCCATCATGAACTAGAATTGTGCTGCCACAGGCAACTTTTAAGAATGTTTGAAAATGTTTGCTCAAACAACGTGTTTAATAGTAATCTATATATAGCTATAAGGTCGAAAATATTGAGATGAAAATTCAAAAAGTCGTCTGCACCTGTCACGTACGTATGGACTGCATGTAAAGTTCATTCCACATATCTTTTAAAACGATTGGACGGCTACCTAAAGGTTGGCGTGTGTGAATTGTGCGTTTGCTAGGGCGCTTAACGAGATGGTGCTATCGACTCGCGCAAGGCGCGGGTTCGCGCGTCTCGTCTAAATTGCATGTCATCGTCTGCGCTTATACTCTACTCGGGCTGAGAACTTGACTTTACCCGCGCTGGATATAATAAAGGCAGCTTCTTTAAAGGCCACGAAGCTTTCTTGTTGTAACTTATAAAACTATGTTGCGTACTTCTAGTGTTACGTTAGGCGTCTGAGCCACGACAAATGATTTATCGCGGTGATACCCTCACGGTTGTCGAAACCACGAATGGGCCCCACGGGGGGATTTTTGTAGAATAGAAATGACTGTATGGTTCCGGTAGGCAAATCAAAGACGTCATCAACACCACGCGACAAATCTAATTTCTTCTCATGCAGTGGAAATCATTATGAACACATAACGTGAACGTGTAAATCTCAATATATCGAAAAACGTTTAACTGCCTCAGTATAATGACCGCAGCTGCAGCGTGGAAGCTGTTAGCTTTGATTTGTTCCAGTTTAAATTTGCGAAAATATCCTCTTAATTAAAGCAAAAAATTTGGGCCGTTTGCACTAGTGGTTTGCTAAGTATTGCTAGGGTTTTCGAGGTTATACATGGCTCGAGTAGGTTCATGGTAAGCGTTTCAAGGTTTTGCTAAGTCTCACGAGAATATGCATGGCTTAACTATGCTCATACTAAGTATCCCCAAGATTTGCTAAGTTTCGCCAAGTATCTGCGAGGTCATAGAAGGCAAGGCCGGTAGGTCACACAAGCCTCAGCAAGTCACACGCATACAAGCCACAGTATGTGCATCATAATTTATTATGTACAGTGCTTCACTACCAGTTGTCATCATCGTCGATCCGGTCCTCGTCCTCAATGTCCAACCGCTGTCCTGGTCGTCGTCGTAGTGGTTGCCACCGGGAAAGGTTTCGCGAAGCACTTGCAAGGCAGAGCTCTTCTGTTGAAAGCTCCGTCCCTAGCTCACCGCGGAGAGATTCGTGTCGAATCAGAGGCGGTCACAGACGCGGCAGCTGCGCACGAACTATATGTCTAGAAATACGCGCTAGAAGTAGCCATTCGCAGTTCCTATGGATTTGTGGCCTTGACGTTGGAAGTTCTACTTGACGCGCAGGCCCGGAACCTATTCCCAGGTGACGCCGAGCATTCAGTCGGCAGCGTTCCTTGTCTCTGGCCCGAAACTCGGGTTCCTCGGCTCGGAGACGGCGTTTGTCGGCGGCGGCCTCTGCGCGATGGGGAGAATCGGCTCTCCTTCGTCGATCGAGTCCCGCTGAGCCGTGCGCCGAGTTTTTTTCTAGGTCACAGGCGCGACAGCTGTGCCCAAACTATATGCCCAGAAATTTGCACTGGAATCTGTCGTTTGCACTCCCCACGTCTCGGCGGGCTTAACGCTGGTAGTTTTCGAGCAGTCGCAGGCCACGATCGGTTTCTCGGCGACGTCAAGCGTTCAGGCGCCGACTCTGGACTGAAACTCGGGATCCTCCACTCGGCTTCATCTCTTCTCAGCCGCAGCTTCGGCGCGGTGTTCTGGACCAGCTTGGCGACGACGCATCGCTTCTCGTTTGGTAGTACGGCACTCTTCCTGGTAAACCGCTTCTTCGGCCGTCCGGACTTTCTTCGGTCTTCCCGTGGCAGCAGCACGTACGCATGGAATAGAGGAGGCGAGAGGTGTGCCGCTGCTCCGGTCCGAGCTTTTAATGGCTAGTGACGTCACGACTTCGGCCTACGCGCGTGGGTTGCGAGGAGGTTACGTAGCTCGGTGCTCTCGCAGGTTGTTTCTAGGCAACATGAGGCGACGTCAGCTGCGCTGAGTTTTCTGGTAACGCTCCACGGCGCAACAAAAGTTTTACCAGCTCCACTGTTTAAAAAAAGCTGGCAGAGCTCATGCCTTGTGGGAATACATGTTATGCGACGCTGTGTGCGCGGAGCCTACCAAGTTACCGAAGCGACCATGAGAGCACCAAGACGTAGGCGGCTGTTCCATGACCTACATGACACGCATATGATGACATTCATGCCATGGCCTATCATTCATGTTCGTCATACACTCATGCCATAGTATGTTAGTTTTGTTATAGCAAGTTAATGAAACGATCATGAGAGAACCAAGACGTAGGCGGCCAGATAGATAGATACTGCCAAAGTGGCAAATGCTCGCCAAGGAATGCTTAACATTTAAAATAAAAAAATACTTGCGCACGTGGCGTGCTAATGGTTGGCTGTTTCCTTCGGTACTGCGCACAGCCGTCGGTGTACCATAGCACTGCAATGCACGCAGCTGTAGGGAGCACAGCATACTGTACACACAAGGTAGCGTGCTTTTCTACCATAGTATTTAAACCCCCCCATTGATGAGAGCCTAAGTTGGGACACACATTGCTTAGTAGCAAAAGACTGCTTACACAGCAGGCACGAAGAGTCTGCAGAGCTTGCGACTAATTAACTATTGCAACGGCGTGCTGCCAATATTCTAAACGCAACGCTGCCAGAAACGCGAGAAGGGAGCTGTATCTTTTAGACTGGCCCGCGAAAAAGAACACTCACTTGCGCAAGCAACAGCCGTTGCAGGGACCTACGGCGACGACACACGCCGTGTCAGTACGCACGTCGAAGTGGCCGGCAAAGGGATCCTCAAGCGGGAAAGTTAAAGCGCGATGCGAAGACACAATCATGCACCGGCCACACCAACAAGGCCGCATTTCGAAGGTTTTCGCTCGGCCTGCACCGGACACCAAGGCAGCAAATACTGCCGAAAAAGTTGCAAAAAAGGCCGGGCTGTTGACAGACCAGCTCACCGATGACGACGCAGGGGTCCCGGCGCGAGTCGTCCAGCTGAGGTCTGGAGGCGTCGCCGGCGTCGTCGGCCGAGCCCGCGCTGAAGGACACCTTGAATTTTGAGCAGAACGCCGGCAGCCGGCCGCTGTTGAGCTCTGTCAGCGCGTGGGCCAATATGTCCATCGCGAGTCCCTTGGCACGGCTGGGCATCCACGAGCGCAGCGCGCTGGCCAGCGCAAGCGCCATCCCGACCTCTTTTGGCGCGAAGGGACATGCCGGGCCGGAGCGCACGTCGCCTGGGCAACCGAATGCTGGATGGTGTTGTCTCGTCGCTTATTCTGCACCGGCTTTGCGGGGCAGTGTTGCCGCGGTTGATAGACCCCACTTTTGCACAATGAGGTGGACAGGCGTTGACGATCCTCATGGCTATGTAGTGGGTCCATGGCAAGGCATAGGCCCGGAATTGGGTGGTACCTGTAAATAAACTTCTTGCACGGAACTTTGTCTCTTGCTTCATTTAAATGGCTGTTGAATGATGGCCATGGAATAAGAAAAGAGCCTTTGATGGGTTGTTCGTTGATATGCCGCAGCAGTTTGACGCTGCAATAAAGAACTGAAAGATAGAAATAACAGAAAAAGGTTCAGCAACCACGAGGATTGCACAAAACAGGTAGAATCGCTACAAATTTTAATAGAAAATGCAAATAACAAAGATACGAACATGATCAGAAGAATAAGATTTAGAGAAATATTTCAACTCCTTCAACAACATTTCGTGCCGCCCTGGCTTTTTATCTTAAGATATACGACGTCACCCTTACAAAAATGTCTATTAACGTTATATGGAACTCCTACCAACTTTCTATTTACTTTACTGACAACCTATTTACATTTCCATTCTAGTAACATTTGTTCATACGCTGTCAAATTATTTCTTTCTTACTTTTGTATAAAAGTATTTTAAATATACCGTTAATAATTGTTGTAATACACCGTTATTCTTGTCCAGGTAACATTAACAAATTCCCACAATTCATCAAGAATTGCAGTACCCGGCCGGTGCGCACAAACGTGTTTATATTTTAGGAATTGATCTAAAAACGGTGGTTAGAACTATAGCTGATGTGCTATTCTTTCTTTAATAAAATGGCGGATCGTACGTATACATGTCGCGGATCGTACGTATTCTGTGTTTGTTGATATGCATCTACTTATCCTTTTTCGCTTGGATTTAGCTCAAGGCACTTCGCTCAAGTCCCATTTTGTTCACCTGACTTGTTTCGCTACATTGAGCTGCTTCTGTTACGCACCTCACTACTTCTATGCAGCCTACATCATCATTGTTGTTTCACTGCACAACTGGCTTATACCAACCGTAGGGGGATCGGCCAAGAACCCTTCTTTAATTTTCTCTACTGACTTCACTTCTTTCTAACTCTACGCTCCTCGCTTAACGAACGGTCTGTTTCCACTTTGTTTACTTCACTTCTTCCTCCACAGTCGGCTGCTTTTCATGCCGGCTTTTCCACAGCTGATTTCTTCAATTTTCTGTTGCCGAGTTATTGCTTCTTGTACTGCTTGTTGTCGGGAACCTATGTAGTGCCATTCTTGGGGATTGGCTATAAAGTTGACGTCCTCAGTGCCACACGCCAAGTTACACATATGCATTGGGCCAAGCTCATTCACATGGATACATGACCTGTGCACGAACCCGGTGATCCAAGTAGTTGTGTCAAGGCGGCAGCAGCCAGCACACGAAAAGAACTGCCAAAAGACGCAAGCTCCGCTTAAAAAAGCTTTTGGCTTATATGACCTCGAGTAGAGTAGTAAATCTTCATGACTATTTCCCAGAACCACTAGTGGCCTTGGAATCCCTCCTGCCTATGGCACGTGTATGCGGACATCGTTTACACCATTTTAGATCAGTCCTCACAAGTTTCCTTCGAGAGAGATTTCCTTTTTCCGTTCCTATAATTAAGCAATAGAGAGAACCTGTGAGAAATAAAACACTTCTGTTAGTTCCAACCTTACTCTAAGCAACTAGCAGCTATTTCGGCAAGTGAACATCTCCTGCATTGAACATCAGAAAAAAGTATGAGCGCCCTTTTGTAATACCAGGATTTATTCGGAATCATTCGCATAAAGAACCTCGGGAGACTCGAAACCCCTCCCTATCATGGACCCTACCACCTCTAGCGCTAATACTTCGAGACTGAGGCATAGATATCTGGATATATTTTTTTCTGTGTAAAGCCAGAAAAATAACGTGAAATACACGTTATGTTCCCGTTACATTATGCAATTTATGCATATTATGCCCATTACCGTTATGCAACTTTGCATTTATATGTACAGTTCGTCATAATTTGCGAGGGTATTCGAACCCCCTCCCTATCGTGTACCGAGATATAATCGAGATTTTGATCTTCGTTCCGCATGATCAAAATCTCGATAGTTTTGTGAGAACGTGTGCTCACGTGTAAGTGATCTTGCAAAGCAAAAGAAGGAGCCAAGTTTATTTTCACAAAGGAACGACGACGCCAGAATGGCACCATGTGAGCGGCCGCCAAAGCGGGATACGGGCAGCTCGACTTCACTCGAGGATCTTCCTGATCTGGGCGCTGAAGAGCTCGACGTTCTTAGTGATGACCCGCACCTGGTTCTCGAACGCCGCGAACGCCGTTTGCATGGCCTCCAGCACCTGGCGACCTGTCTCTTCCACCCACGCTGATACCTGTGCAGACGAGCAGGAAAGCAGCATTGCCTTGCTGCATTCTTTCGGTATGTGCACAGCGTTCGGCTCGCTGGCCCAATAGATTCTTGTTGGCCATTGGTTGTTGCTAGCGTGGCCGCAAAGGAGTGTTACTCGTAGACAAATTTATTAAGTTCAAATGAAGTGGCCTTTAAAGCAATATAAGTTGCGAGGTAAGGCTTGTCGTCTCCGTTGAATTTGGTCAATGAAGGTACAGTAGCACATATGTATACGTATGTTTATATCTTGTGTGCCCCACACATATGCTAGAGAAGAACGGGAAAGCAGGGTCTCGATTTTGTTAATTGTCATCATATACAGCCAACAGAGAACGAAGCCAAGGAATGCATCGGGGAAATTAGCTGTAGTTGAAAAAATGTAGAAAATAATAAAGGGAAAGGGGAAAATAATCTGAAAAATAAAACGGTCACCGGTGGGAACCTCCGCTTTACGAGTGCGTTTCATTGGCAATTGGGCTATGGCGAGAGCTATCAAATCGTCCACTAACTTGGGTATGTATGTTTACTAGATCAAGCTCTAGGAGTGTTACATCTGCGTTACATCACAGAACTTACGAGCAGATGATATCTGACATCAGGTAAGTGCACCACCAAGCTCTGGAAGGAAGACACCACATTATATTTCAATGAATTCCTGCTCACTGTGGCATCGTAGGCAACAACCTAGCTGACAAGGCTGCCCGGTGTGCCCACGAAGATACCAAGACGCGTCCAACACCTTTGGCGAGGTCGGACGCTGCCAGGGAACTTCGCCTACTTGCACGCAAGAAGTCACAAGATCTCTGGATTTCAAGTGCCTTCAATTGCAGATTACGCAAACTGGACGCCACGCTACGGCTACAACTACCATCTAGCCTTTCCCGCGGCGAAACAACCTTGCTGTGCCGCTTGTGGCTGGGAGTGGCGCTCAAGAACGCATACTCCTACCGTATGGGAATGGCCGACAGCCCGATGTGCGACTCCTGTGGGTGCGAGGAAACAATCGAACACCTATTATGTACCTGCCCTTGCTACGATGTCCAATGCCAGTGTCTGCGGGCAACTTTACACCGACTGCACTCGAGACCGCTCACCGAGTCAAAGATACTCGGACCATGGCCACACCGGTCACTGGCTCCAAAATCGATTCGTGCACTAGTGCAGTACTTGAAGTGCGCCGGTTTAAGAGACCGTTTATAGTGTCCTTGTGTATGGTTTCCCTCCTACACTTACTCAGTGCTTACTTTCTCCCTTTCTTCCTCTTTCTATTCCCCTTTCCCCCACCCCCAGTGTAGGGTAGCAAACCGGATGCTGTTCTGGTTGACCTCCCTGCCTTTCCTATCCCTGTTTTCTCTCTCTCTCTCTAGGAGTGTTAGCCAGCGCCACTGAGAGCCAAGGTGGGCGGCTGGGGAACATTCTTTTTTGCCCGATGGCGTCACGTAACACGTTGTCTTAGGCCTCATTCACACAGCCGTCAAACGTCCCATCGCGTCACCGACAAGGCACTAGTTTTCGTCAGGGGAGAGGGTTTTCAAGCAGTTTTTCGTCAAAAACTGGTCGCCGACGACGTAGAGCAGTGCTCTACGTTTGCGTCGCCAGCGCGGTGACGAAGCCCCGCCCCAACAAGCTGTATCAATCAGAAATTAAGAAGCCGTCGCTAAATACAGCCATTTTACAAAGCTGAAGCTGGCGACAGCAGTGGCTAGTGGACAGGCTGCGCAAATGTTCTTTGCGGTTAGGTGAACATGAGCTCATTGAGTCAAAACTGTACAAAACCGTGCTCCTGTGGACGTCACGACCACCGCCGCCTATTTGTACATTGCTGTACCAGCTGTATGTTTTTTTTTACATGACGGTGTCGTGACGGAACGTTTGACGGCTCTGTGTATGAGGCCTTAGGAGAGTGGGAATGTGGGTAATAAACCGTCGCATCCTACCTAATGGCATCCAGGCTGCGAGATTCGAAACTATCGCAATACATAATTAGAGAAGAAGGGATACTGAGGAGCTAGATTTTTTTAATCATGACCATACGAAGTGAACAGGCAATGAAGCCAAGACAAGCATCGGGGATATGTGCAGTAGTTGAAATTGAAATGTAGGAAAGGAAAAGGGCGGAAATGAAAATGGACGAAAAGGGATAACGTGTCGCCGGTAGGAGCCGAACCCACTGCCTACGCATTACACGTGCGTTGCACTACCATTTGGGCTACGGCAACGGCTATCAAACGTCCCCTAACTTGGATATTTCTGTTTACTAGATCTAGCCAGTCTAGCCAAAGAGACACAATCTCTCCTATGCAGTTTACCACATGCTTAGAAGTAGTATTGAAGTTATTAGACCGGGGGCTTACAAATGAGGATCAACGGCGAAAATCTCAACGACCTTCCGTTTGTACACGACACTCTCCTGTTGAGCAACATTGGCGACGAATTGCAACAAATGATAAAATCGTCACATTATGATCAAATATTGATATGCAGGAGACAGAGGTAATGTTCTAGAGTCTAAGAAGGAAGCATGAATTCATGATCGCCAGTCAGTCTATAGAGTCGGTGCAGGGGTACTTTTAGTTCTGGATCCCCTGTAAGTTACTCACAGGGGACCGAAATCACGAGGAGGAAATTTACAGAAGAATAAAAATGGGTTTTAATGCATACAGCAGACGTTACCAAATCCTGACTGGGAGCTTGCGAGTGTCATTGAAAAGAAAGATGTACAATCAGTGAATTTTACCGGTGTGAACATATGGGGCAGAAACTTGGAGACTAACAAAGTAGCTTGAGAACAAGTGAAGAACCGTGCAAAGAGCGATGTAAGGAAGAATGTTAGGCGTAACGTTAAGAGAGATAGAGTGGTGTGGATCAGAGATCAAACAGGGATAGCCGATATTCTAGTTGATATTAAGGGAAAAAATGGAGCTGGGCAGGCCGTGTAATCTGTTTGAAAGATAACCAGTGGACCATTAGAGTTACAAAATGAGTACCACGGGAAGGGAAGTGCACTCGATGAACGACAGAAAATTAGATAGGGTGGTGAAATGAGGAAATTGGCCGGCGCAAGACAGGAGTAACTGGAGATCGCTGGGAGAGGCCTTCGTCCTTTCGTCCTGCAGTGAACATAAAAATAGGTTGATGATGACGACAACAATGATACCCGAGCTCATCACCCGTTATAAGAGACATTTCGTTTCACTTTGATTCATCGACACAACTGAAAATTGGCGTTGGATTACGAATCACCCAAACTGAAAAGTTCGTTTTCGACTAAGAACACTCCAAAACTGTTCTAGCAGACAAGGTCAGCATTCCTTGTCAGGACACCCCAGCATACCAGAGTGGTTCGCCACTATGGTAAGCAGTACACACCAGATGCGCAATCATACGACAAAGAACGTAGTTAGATGGCAAAGAGAGGTCATCACAACAATGCTATAGAGTATGCGTCAAAAACTCACGGTGATTCTTAGCACGGATGCCTCATGGTAAAATATTCCGCACAGGAAGCGAAACAACGTATAACATCGGAAAGTTGGGCTAGTTGGTGAGTGATCATTGTACCTTCCTGGTGAAGCAGCGCACAAACACGGACACAGTGGAGACAAGCAGGAATAGACGACACTCGCTGCACTCGCAACTATTTTATTTCAGAACACATACTAACCAGGGAAATAATCGAAGCCTTTCATATTCACAAGAGGGGAGAGGGTTGTATCAGTCAGCCATCTGTCCATCTAAGCCATGGTGAGGTTGCGTTTTTGGAAGTACACTAAAAAGAAGAGAAAAGAAAATGTGTAATAAAAGAAATTACCGACGATTACGTTACTTCCTAATGCGAAATTTGAGCGCAGCAAATAAGCTGTTTCACCTTTTCGATAGGTTGAGGCAAAGAAATCGAGCAACACATGTATGCGCTATCACAGAATTTTTTTTTTATATTTCCCGTACTCCTGGATCATCTCGACGGCGGAGACGGTAAGCTTCTGCTTCGGCGGCACGCACCTCTGGATTCTGACGGCGACGGCGCTGGGCCTCTGCTCTGGCAGCTCGTTTAGCAGCAGCAGCAGCAGACGGAGGACTTCCATCGGTCGTCTCGCTCATGGCTCAGAAAGAACTGGCAGATAATTTCGCAGTGGCGAACGGCAGCGGCAATTTCGGCTCGGGCGGTGCACATATACAGATCCGCCGCCACCGATCTGGCTCTCTGATTGCCACCGCACAGGGGTTGCATTGGAGGAGGAGCGAAGAAAGGAATTAAGTTCGAGCCGGCGCTTTGACAACCGGAGACTCGCAGGAAGAGGGGGGAGGGGGGCGGCGTGTACACCCAGCGGCAAACGATGGGGGCAGAAGCGCGCGCAGCAAGCGGACAACACGATAAAGGGAGGAGGGAAGAGATAGCAGCGACTGACTGATGCCGCTGACGCCGATAGTGAGTCAACCCCAGCTGCGGAGTTGGTTTCAGGGACAACGCCGCCGATGCCGACACAAACAATATGATACCCTCGCTTCCGCAGCGCTAAGAACCAGGTCTAGCCGTGGGAAGGTGGTCACGTATTCGTCGACGTGCCGGGGCCTACGTGAAATAACCGGCGCGTCGGCAACTGAAGAGCACCCTATCCGCCACACAAGAACAGGGGGGGGGGGACCCTTTCCTCCTCTTTCTGCATGGCGGCGACGGTGTTCTATGCAGTCACGTTATCTTGACTCTCTAGCGGCGTCAGCGGCATCCAGCGGTATCAGTCGGTCGCTGCTAGCGCTGGGGGGATGAAAGGGGGGCGGAGCTGGTTACGAGGCCGACGACAACGCCGACGACGACGCGAAACCCAGGAACGGACGCCAAAGAGCTGCGCTCTAAAATGGTTGTTAGGGTTGCAACAAATTACGATAGGATTGCACACCATGATAGATAAGTGCAATGCCTTTGACGCCCGAGTATGAGCGGGCAAACGATATATATATATATATATATATATATATATATATATATATATATATATATATATATATATATATATATATATATATATATATATAAAAGCCTCTAATCTTGCCATGATTTGCGTTGACGCCTGAGGGTGCGCAGGTATATAAACTTGAAGTATGTGTTCTGAAATAAAATAGTTGCGAGTGCAGCGAATGACGTCTATTCCTGCTTGTCTCCACTGTGTCCGTGTTTGTGCGCTGCTTCACCAGGAAGGTACTATGAACGTATAACATCCCCTTCAATTATGTAGTACTACCTCGCAGGGCAGTTTTTCCTTTCTTGTTGCGCTTAGTGATTTGTTTTTGTCGAAGCATGCGGGGTCATTAGCTGCTTTAATTACATGTGACGCCTGAGATGCAGTAATCATAACTTTCAGTTTATTATCTTCTCTCGCTTTGAAAAATGCACTAGATGACGGGGTAATTTTTCTGCCTATTGTCAAAATACAGTCACACAAATTTGCGAGTAATCACTCAGGATGCGCCAATGAAACTTTTTTAAACCAGCTGACTCATATAGAATAATTCAAAAACCGAATACACAATTTTTCCCCCTAGAAGCTATTATTCTTTGGTTTACCGCGGTTGCTGCTGTGTTCGCCATAGCAGCGGTCGACATCTCTTGCGAAGATCTCTGGGGTTTAAAATGACTCGTTTGACGAGTGTCGTCCTAGGGTGGAACGTAAGGATTTTTATTATGTAGACAGACAGTACATCTGATTATGTGAGAAAATTACAACCGATATTGGTACACATTTGGTGTGCAGCCGACAATTTAAGAATTCATCTTTATTAAGCTTGACACTTCCGCATTTTCGCCCTTGTCACGTGTTCCATGCCAATTAAACAATAGAGCATTAATTGCCAGGAACAACGTTCCAAAATTAGTGAAGCGTTCAGTGGTTGCACTTTGAGGTGCCAACTAAATGTATTCTCTCGTAGAGTTCTTAAGTATAGATTTGATGGAGTCTCGTTTCTAGGAACCTGATATTACTAACACAATCTTGGGTAACCTCGCAGCAGTCTTCTGACAGCACTCGTCACTCATACAGTGGTTTGACGCAAAGTGAAGTGAATTGAAGTGAAGTGAAGTTTATTCTTATTTTCAAGGAAAAGAGGGGACCGGGACAAAAGGCGGTAAGGCCTGACGAGGCCCCGGTACCCATGCAGTTGGCAGTAACAATAGCAATACAAAAAAAATATGTATATAGATGGCGCGACAAATATGTCAAAACGTCACTACAACTTAATTCGGGACAAATGCAAACATGTGCAAAGTAATATGCAAGCACTGAAAGTTATACACGTACAAATACATTGCGTACATGACTGGTGAATTAAGACACGAAAACATGCAGCTGCAGCACTTGTCCGCAACAAAATTAGAGAGAAACATATGTATAAAGAAGCGGTAGATACATTTTCTTACATTTGAATTTCACCTTCAATCACACGTCGTTTCATGATTTCTTGAACACATTTTTAGATAAAAAGAAATCCTCTCTAAAGGGAAATTTGTTGAGGGCGTTGGGTACTTGAAAATTTAGCTTTTGTTTACCATAATTCGTGCGTGTTCGTGGTACACGTAGTTTGACCTCACGAAGGTTGTAACTTATAGTACTGTCAGCAATAGAGTACAAACTGTTTCTATGAATGTATTGCAACAGCCGCAGATACACTTGTTCAGCTTGTAGTATGCTATGCTGAACAAACAAGCGTTGTATACGTAATTTATGTGGTGCGCCGTAATAGCCCGTATTTCCTTTGTCTTCGTTTGCAAGAATAGACCCACGGTGCTCATGCATCCCAACCGGAACAAATGATACCGCCTGTTCATTTCTCTGAAAGCCTAGGTTTTACTGCTCGACTTAGTTAAATATTTTGCTACAGGTATTTGAGAAACCAGCCTATAGTAAATATGCCGTTATATATACAAGCAGGTTTCTTTCTAGCAGTTGGTCCATTATTTCATTTTCCTTAAGCACTGAAGAACCCTTGAAAGTGCACCCTCTGTTTAATTCGAACTGTCTTTCCTTCGTCCGATCTAGGGGCAGACATGTGAACAGAGTTGTGCTGGATTAAGAATGAGGGGCTTGCGAAGAAACCTTCACAAATTCTTAGAATCTACCTAATGTCAAAACACGCAACGAAACCGCGCCCTCATAAAGGGATGACTACCTTCAGAGAATGGTAGCGGAAACTATTTCATTGAGGTGTCCTCCTCACTGTCACTGTGAACTGGCCAACCACTTTAGGGCCCTTCGTAAGGCTTCAATTTGGGCTTGCTGATTTTCTGTTATGAACGTCTACCACTGTGCGCAAAAAACGCGGACAAAAGAAGGAACACGGTTACACACTTAGAGCGAAAATTATCAGCAGTTTGTTGCCGAGAAAAGCGCGACCTTATTTATACCTTGCCACAGGCAACACTGCGCATGACAACAAGGGCAGAACCACAACGAAACAACGTCAACGCGCGCGTGTTGTGCCATTCAGATACGCTATTTCATTGTCTGATAAGGTGATAGAGGCCATGCCAACGCATTTTCTTTTGTAATCAAGTGGGCCTCAACAATCGAGTATGTCATTTCATTATTACACTTTGCAATGATCGTGCAATTCTCAAACTTTGGTAGGCAACCGCAATGATCACAACGAAGTGGCAATCACCTATGGTTATTTGAGTTGCCATCAAGCTCGCCAAGCAGGGCGTTGGTACAACGGCCCGTTGTTCCGACGTGAGAAGGGAGACACGTTAGAGGTATTTGAAATATTAGGCCTACATTGCTCTTCCGAAATTTGGTTTACTGTTTCTTGACACGTTTTTTTTTTTTCATTTTCTATCAGGGTTAATCATTTTGCATGCTTTTGCAAGTTTATTAGGCACGACGAACACGACCCTAACATTATATTTTTGGTGATTTTTCTGTTGTGCCAACTTTATTGACGTTGGGAATTGCAGTGCATTTTCTTTTTTGTTTCTATATTTCTTGGGAGGTGGGACGCATGGTGGAGCCAGATGCCCTGACATTCCTAAGGAGCTTCTCCCATTCGGACGCTACCAGTTGCCTCGGGTAACCTGGTTCTAAATGACGTGAAGCTTGCTGGCGTAAAATATGGCTCATTAGGTGTGGGCAAAATTTTTCCAGAGTTTTCTTGACGCAAAGGTCGGCGATTGCCGTTCTGACTAGTTTCGAATGGGCTAATTTGAACGGGAGGAAGGGCTTGTTTGCTCGGGGCTCATAGCCGCAGGATACGTGGCTTTCTTTAAAAACGAGCTTGATATTAAAGAAAGCAATAAAAGCACCCCGGATGATGTCTTCACTGGAAAGTTCCGGAGTGATTTGTAAGGGGTTCAGGCATTTCTTAGCAAGATCACGTGGGTAGCTTTTCAAACTGAGTCCGATATTTCAGAGGGGCACTTTCTAGAGCTAATCCAGTTCTGTATGAAAATCCCCTTGACCGAATGGGAGGAGAGATACTTGGTAGAAAAAAAATCATCTGCATAGGTCCTTGCATAGCATTCGTCCTGAGCAGTTTATTTTTATGACAGCTTGACAAGTCGCTACACGCTCATCGTCGATCAATGAAGGTGGTTAAAGGGTTCCGATTCGTTGACGATGTATTATTTCTTTTAGAGTGCGACCCGCGAGATTTTAGCCTAGAATCGGCAAAAGTTCTTACTCTTGCTAAGAAATGCCTGAATCCCTTGTAAAACACTCATGAGGTTCCCTGTAACGACAGCATTCGTTTTCTTCATATCAGGTTCACTTTTAAAGAAAGGTACGTATGCTCCGGCTATGAACAAAAAGCAAGGTTCAAATCAGCCCATTAGAAACAAACAAAGCAAGCTTTACGTTTTTGAGAACCAGGTTACCCGAGGCAACGGGTAGTGTCCGAAGCACAGAAGCTCCTTGGTAATGTCAGGGCATCTGGCTCCACCATGCGTCCCACTTCCCAAGAGATGGAGAAACAAAAAAATAAAATGCACTGTAATCTCCAACATCCATAAAATTGGCCCAACAGAAAAATCACCCAAAAAGATAACGTTAGGGTCGTGTTTTTCGTGCCGAATAAACTTGCAAAAGCATGCAAAATGACTAACCCTAACAGAAAAAAAACGTGTCAGGAAACAGTAAAACAAATTTGGGAAATGCAATGTAGGCTTAATATATTAAACACCTCTAACATGTCTCCGTTCCCACGTCGGAAAAACGGGCTGTTGTAACAATACCCGACCTGGCGAGCTTGCTGACAACGTAAATAACATAGGTGGTTGCCACTCCGATGTGATGATTGCGGTTGCCGACTAAAGTTTGAGAATTGCACGATCATTGCAAAGTCTAATAATGAAATGACATACCTCATTGTTGATGCCCACTAGATGACAAAATAAAAATGAGTTGACATGGCCTCTATCGCCTTATCTAATAATGAAATAGCATATCTTAATGGCAGGACACACGCGCGTTGACGTTCTTTCGTAGTGGTTCTGCGCTCGTTGTAACACGCAGTGTTGCCCGTGCCAAGGTATAAACAGTATAATTGAGGTCACCTTTTCTTCGGCAATAAACTGTTGATAGTTTGCACTCCATGTGTGTAACCATGTCCCTTCTTTTGTGGATGTTTTTACGCGTAGTACTAGACGTTCATAACTGAGCCCATCCAAGAGAAATGGCCTACGTAATTGATGAAGCAATCTCGTCGCCAATACGTGCGATCTGATTTCAACTTGTTGAATATTGGTGAGCCATGCGAAAGCCGGAAGGCTATTCGTTCTGGGGAGAAACACTTTGCAGATAAAAATCACGGCTGTTTGTACTTTTCTTTCCTCAAATTCGTATTCCAGTGAAGCTCACTCTCGAGGGTCATGCGCCTCGCTGTGGCCTTTGCACGCACGCATTTTTCTCCATCTAGTTCCTTCAGGGAAATTAAGTGGCACCTGGCACCGTTACTTCGTGCCAACGCAAAACAATGACAGCGACGCAGGGGAGAAACGTGTTTCCTGTCACGCACGCGGCTTTACTGCGGGAAGAAAATACTTGCATCTCCTCCATCATCTCCATTCGCACAGCATTGCTAAATTTTTACACGTTTGTGTGTCATGAACGTTCCCTCGTCAAACGTGCAATATCGCCTATTGCTTGATCAAACAATATATTGAAGATACGAGCGAGCTAAAATTAAATATTGTGACGTTGGAGTGATTGTGAAAACCCGAACACAGCCAAGACTGCGAGGTAATAGTGTTGGTCCTCATTTGGGCGATACTGTGATCCAAACAAGAAGCGCACTGAAATCAGAACGATAGCAATGAGCACGGTCGCTGGTCGTCGAAATATGAACTGAAAGATTAATGCACAACAGCGCAGTCAAAAGTGTCGCTGCTGCTGGCTTAAGTTCGAGAATGTATCGCACAAAAATATTCGCGTGGCACGCGTTATCTGGTTAGACGAGGCAATTTTGCTACAGAATCGGCCACAGCATTCAAGATATTTCGTACAAATATCGCTCATTTTTCGCCGGGCGATAATTGTATAACGGCGATAACAACGGGAAAAACGGTAACCGGGAAAGGGAAAAAAACCTACGTTTGACAACATTCAACCATGCTGCATAAGTACACACGGATGCAACAACAGGGCAGACTTGTACTGTTATGGGTGTCTTGAGAGGGCAAAATCTACAAATACTTTAAAACATGCGGAGCAGAAGAGCCGAAAAAAAAGAGGTGCACTGGGACAAATTTTATCGCACACGTTCAAGGGGCTAAGTACTGACAAAAAAGAGTTGCCACAAGCACAAGTACGCCGCTCAGTACAGGAAGGATGGCTGCGATGTCGCTACAAGTCACTAGGCAAGCGATGTTTTTAAGAAATACTAGCGTGAACACTTCAATGGCCGCTTTCAGCGAGAGCCTGTATATACGGGTAGGTCCTCTTTTGGCAAAGAAATCTTAGCTACAGTATTGTGCGGGAAGTGGCAGGAAAAAAAGCTGGAGGCTTCAGCATGCAGTGTAGCCTAACTGTGCAGTGCTCAGCGATTGAAACGCGATTGAAATGCCGGCGCTTTTGAGCCACCGGTGATCGCTGGATGATCGCTTAGGAGGCCGAATGCAGTTACGATACATGAAAAAGATTCTCGCTTTCTTGTGACATAATAATGCATCATTTCCAGTGTTACCACCGGTGGCGCAAGTAAGCACCGGCCGCCATGTTGTCGGAGTATCGCGTTTCAATCGCTGAGCACTGTACATTCCTCTGTTGACTGCGACAGGCAATCTGAAAGTTGCCTAGCATCAGAAAAAAATGCCTGAAAAGAGTGTGAGAGCTCTTTAGTTGTACCAGTAGAGCAAGTGTCGGCATGCATATTGTACCTTTCGGGTCTACAGTGACCAGCCTTTCTGTTATTTCACCAACTTTCAATGAATGCCTCTAGATTACCGGTTCACTTTCACTCAAACGTTAGCCCCAGTACCGCATATTTCAGAAAACATGCGGCATCTTCAGTAGCTTGGCTTGCACAGAAAAAAATTAAAATAAAAAGTGAATCGATGTATGCTCTTATCGCGAGGTGGCGCACGTATGGATAAAACTTCGCCACCTGTAAGCGAAATAGGGCGAACCAGACAAACAAACGGTGGCATGTGTTATTCTGAATAATACGGACCGTGAAATGCAATGTTTTCGCGGAAACGGAGGGAGAACAAAGCGGTGCTCTGCTTACTTCTTTTATCGTGTTAGAACAAGAACTTGCCTGAACTTAGCTCTTCCACGGACCTTATGGCGGGAAGGTCCGCACATTTTGTAGACATCATTGTCCTGGCCTTTACCTTTTTTTAAGTGACAGCTAATTCGAAAGTTTCTAAACAGCGATTTAGTACACGGAGATTGACTCGCTATAGTATAAAACTGGGCATTCTGCGTAATGTATTCAACAGCACCCTCCTCCGTCAAAGCTCAGGACTTTCCTCACGGCAACTGTTCAATTCTTCCACCAAGCACATTTTTTGTGTGTTTGCTTGCTTCGATTTTAGTTCACCATAAAGCATCTGCAACGAGGCAAGTGCCGTTCTACACAGGGGAGGGTACTGTTATGATCGACCTGTCAAGTGTGAGAGACCTTCAGGCGTACGTTCCCATGACAAGATAATTTGCCTCATCCCAGAAAAGGCTGTTACGATAAGCCTGGACATAGACCTGTCCAGTGTGGGAAGCGTTCAACCGGGCGTCCCCATGTTGACAGAATTGCCTACTCCGAAACAGCGTCACCCCTTTTATTCTCCGAGCTGACACAAACGGAAGGACGAAGAGAAGAGAAACCGAAGGACAGGAGGTCATTGACGACAGAACAATACAAAAGCGCTAATACTTCCACAGGCTCCCCAGGACGAAGTCAACGACCACAAAACTGCAAGGGGTTATTTAAGGCCGTCCTGGCTCCCGTGTTGACCAGAACCGCTCGAGCCTCGGATGAGAGTCACAACCAAGGAAGTAAATACAATCTTTTTTACGTTTTTTTCATCATCACGATGTCTGGCTTCGTCGTCGTTTCCTGATTCTTGCGGTGGAGACCCACTTAACTCGGTCGAGATCGTATCAACTAGTTGACAGCAATGGGATATTCTACCCTTCGTCTTGGCTTCAGCAGAATGGTAAGCGCTTGACTTTCTTTGAGAATTGGCCAAGTTTTAGCTCGTGTATTTTCTAAAACTGCAAATCAGTTAATGTGCTTGCAGGCTCCTGTTGAAAGCTTCCTCACGTCACAGCAGAGTAGGAAAGTCCTGATTCGGGATTGACTATGGATTTAAGCAAACAGGAAAAGCCGGAGTTGTTATTACTATGTGATGAGCTGGGAATTGAGGTCGGCAAAAGTCACAGAAAGCCCAGCTTACTGAGACGATTGAGAAGTGCAGGGCACTTGAGGGCGATCTTTCGGAAGCGTGGGAAGAAATTGAGAAACGAGCTGAGAAATCTGAGCAAAACGCTGTAGAAGAAAAGCAAAGACCTGACAAAGCTGAACAAAGAGGTGCAGAGTAAAGGAAAAAATCTGAGCATATCGCTGCAGCAGAAAGGCAGAGAGCTGATGAAAGGGAAGCTGCAAAAAGAAAGGAACGAGAGGAGCAGAGAGCTCACGAACTAAAGGTAAAAGAACTATAGACGTGCAGCGGGATCTGGCCATGCAATCGGCAAATAACATCTCAACAAATGAAAGTCGTTCAGGTGAAGCAGGAGTAGACATAAGGGATCTCACGCCGTCGTGCAAGGTAAATAATGACATGGGATTGTTTCTCGTTACTTTTGAATTAACCTGGGAGAAAAACACGGACGGACGGAAAAAACTTTAATGGAAAAAGGACCTGCGAGGTTGCCAGCCCGGGCTCAGGCCACCCGGGCATTGTGTGCGGTGAGGCATAGCCTTTCCACCGCTGCCCGGGCCCGCTGGATAGCCCATAATTGGTCGTGTAGTTCTGAGCTAGTCAGAGCGCTTTGGCACTAGAAAGTTGTACTTAGGGACTCAGTTGCGACAATGGACATTGCCCACCCTGCGTATGTGTAACCAACGGTTTCACCGAGGAATGTGCGTGAATCCGGCAGGTAGTCGAGGAGAATAGTATTTGCTTGCCAGCGTGAATATTGAAAGGCTGTTTGGACTCTTGCTGACTGAAACCGCAATATCGCAAATTCTATTGAATCATTATCCCTACTTATACTCAACTTGCTCGGACATGCTAATAAAAAAAGCCCGAGTTTTCGCGACCATGCTGCACAAGCTCTTCCGCGTTTCAAGGCTCAGGAGACCGCGACGGAGAGAAAGCAATGAAACGAAGCGAAAAATACGCCTCATAGACAGGCGGGAACCACAGCACCTACCTTGTGAAAACGCTGGAAAAGGCGCTAGCGAGGAGGCATCCGGCTCAGTGAGAATACCGCAGCAAGGGCTAGCAGAAGGAATAGAGACTAGTTTGGTACTGACACATTCAGAAAGCTCTTTAGGCTTACTGAAGGTTGTTAAAGATGGAATCGCGGCAGGGGGGGAAAAGCAATTACGTCGCGAAAGTGGAAACAAGGGCTATCCCGGAGGACGTTCCTTGCGGAGACGAGACCAGTTTAAACAGTCCCGAAAGATTCAAGGAGTGTAATATGTAAGAGGCAGGGGACACAAACAAAGAAGAGGACGAAGTGCGCCGACCGGTCCGAACGGCACGAGCCCTCGAGGCGCGTGACCCGAGGTGTGATCGGAGGAGAAGTGGCACCAAGGTGGGATGATCGACGTGACTCTGGGCCATGAAGGTTGGAGCCCCAGCTTCGTACTGGTGACGGGACCCATGGAGGTTCAGGCAGGCCCGTGACGCTGGCGACCCAGGGTGTGGCCGTCGACCACGGCGACGTTCGAGTGAGGCTCCCTGGACCTGCTACAGACTCCCATGGCAGTGCCGGGCACTCCAGGAATTGGATCCCCCTTCTTCGGCTGAACAGCACGGACGATAGTCCCCGGGGCTTCTCGTCGGCACACGGAGAGGTAGCGGCAGAGTCCGGTGTTAAGCCTAGCCAGGTAGGCCTGAATGCTTGACACCAACATAGTTGGGGACGTCGGAATCCGAGACGGAGGAGCTGGCCGGCCGATACCAAGGAAGCAAAACTTGCGGAGTCGGCGGGAGCACTGACGGTGACCAAGAGCCGACGCACATCGGACTTGGAGATGCGCACCACGACTGAACTTTGTAAGAACGTTCCTTTTGTGAGCGTGCGGCCATAGGCCAGGGTTGCCGGACCTTCCCATGGAACGCGCTAAGGACGAAAGTAGGGGAGAATAAGGGCATATTTAGCCTACTCAATGTGTCAAGTGCGGAGTTTATCTTTGTCAGTTGAGTTTTGAGTTTTGAGTGTGTTTTATTTTGGGTTTGTTATTAGTAAAATATGTTTGCTGTGCTCGCCTGCGTCTCCCGACTTCCCAACAGCCGCGCGCTCCCGAGATCAGTGTGAGAAGGAGATGCTGAAAAACGCCCTCGTATATCTGCACTAATGCTACTTTCTGAAATCATCAAAAGGAGAGGATACTGCCAGTGCGGCCCAGCAGGGCAGGGACCTATTACTCAGGAGCTGCAGAGGCGCATTAGGTGACCGCCTGGTATAGCAAAAATTGGTTAAACAGCGCACGGTAAAGCGAGCTAAATATTCGGCTCGGCGAAGACTAGAGAGAGTCGCCACACCACATCCTGTAAGACAAGAGAACAGGCCATCATGCAGAACTTAAAGGGCTCGTGGTGGCGGATGAGAAAACGAAGGCGTCACCTAACCACAAATCAGAACGCGTCTCTGCGAGCAGGGGTGTGGCTTAAAGGTTCAACCGGGAGGAGATATTCGAGTACGAACATTCAGACTGTCGCTGCAGTGGAATGAACCGCGAGAGTGAGGGGAAAAGGAGGCTGGCAATTCTTCCCGTGTTTACGACCTCCTTTTGAGGGACGAAAAGGCAAGCCACAGGCACACAAATTGGCTGGCGACGACAAAGGGCAGCGTATGCCTGGCGGCCTTTGTTGCCCTCGGCGAGAGTCCAATAACCGTCAGAGCGATCCAGTCGAGTGCGCATTAAGACGTAAAATTGTCGAATTGTCGAAGTCTGTTGTTTGTAAATATAGCGTCATGCAAGCTTTTTTGTTTGTTAGTTATCAATAGCTTATTAGATTTAATTTCAATGCATTATGAGTCTCTCGATAACCGTGGCTTTGTCGGAAAAAGGAAACAGAAATACGTTTGGCATTAGTCTGGTTGAAATACACACAGAAGTCTGGTTTTCTTCGTAGTTAGTTTTCTGAAATCTCGAACAAGGGCTGCCGGTACGAATCTGGTAGTGTTTTATGTGAAGAACGTATAAACTTGGCACTTCTCGTGGTTAGTTCGGTGTTCTTTGTTTATTGTGCGTGGTTTTTTTTTCAGGATGTGTCACCAGGCAGGCCTTGGAACGATCGGCAAATCGAAGCAGAGGCACGAGGTCTACCGGTCTGCTTCGAAGTGCTTAGATACTGCAACCCCTTCGATACCTCCTGTGGCAGCGGACGGGTTGTTATCATCTACCTGTGAAGTGTGAGAGACATTCATGCCTACGTTACCATGACAAGATGATTTTCCTCGTCCCGGAAAAGACTGTAACGATAAGCCTGGACGTAGACGTGTCAAGTGTGAGAAGCCCACGTCGACATAATTGCCCCCTTCTGCTAAACAGCGTCAGCCCCTTTATCCCCGAGCTTATACAAAGGGAAGAAAGAAGAGAAGACAAACCGAAGGGCCGGAGGTCGTCGATGACAGAACCTGACAAAAGCACTAATATTTCCACAGGCTCCCCACAAGACCGCAAGGGGTTATTTAATGCCTTCCCGGCCCCCGTGTGAATCAAAACCACTCGAGGCTCACATGAGAGTAACGACCATGCACCAATGAAGGGAATACAATCTTTTCTACTTTTTGTCATCTTCACGATGCGCGGCTTCACCGTCGTTTCCTGATTCTTGCGGTGAAGATCGAACTCACCCGGTATAGATCGTATCAGTGCACTTTTACACCTATAGAAAATGAATCAGCGTGCACTTGCGATCCACCGACCAATGACACGACGTGTCGACTACTGATAGCGTCCAACCGTGACTTCAGAGCGATGAGACGTGCATTTCAGATAGAACGGATATCGATGGCTATAGAATGGATATCGGGTTTGAAAATCGCAGTCCGAACGCGGAATAAGGAAATCTTAATAGATCTCATCATTACGCGTCCCGACAGAGAAAAAAGAAAAAGAAAGCTTTTGCGGCTATTGGTGGCCACGTTTGTTTCTCGAAAGTACCTAAAAAATAAAGGCACTAAATGTGCAAAACGCTATCCACAGAAACCTACACATGAAGTGGACACATGATTTAAAGAAAGAAAGTACTGATCCGTGCCACTATGTGCGCGTGCCATCAACAATGTAGTCATAGCACTATAAAGGAGTGGCCTAGCGCGTAATATCAATGATCGCCGTGGAGACTTGGGACATATTACAGCTCACGTGTTTTCTCGACACAAGTCTTCGAGAGGTACTGTAGAAAGTATACCACTGTGTTTTCTACTCGTGCGCCTCTCTTGACTTCATATAGCTTCACCGCATGACATCATGAAGCATTATTTCTTCTCGCAAACAGACTCCTTTAACAGGCATTGAGAAGTTTTTCAAATCGTGTACTGCAGCTTGGTCCGCGGGCTAAAATAGTCTCATTGTAATACGGACTAGCATTCGAGTTCTACAGTCGTCACGGGATGTCGTTTTATTTAAAATATTGGGTTTTGCGGCCCAAAAGCACCTTAGCCTATACGATGCAACAACCACTAGGATGGTTCTGTAGTTAGATAGGTAAAGAAAAAAAATTAGGTAAGGAAAGTCAGGTGATCGTTCACGCTGAGAACGCCCACGGAAAGGCTCCCTGTAAGCAAGGGGAGGGTTTGCAAAGCTCAATGCAGCGCTTCGCTAAAGGAACTCTAAATTAAATGCACGCACTGCGTGCAACGCTGCGCCCCGAGCCCACCTGGTCGAGGTCAGCCTTGCGGTCGGGTTCCGCCTGCGCAGTTTCGTCGAGCTGTTGGATGAGGGCGCTGTACGTTTTGGACCACTCGAGGGTGACAGCCTTGTGCAGGGGTGACACCAGGTCCATGTAGAAGCGCGCCCCGTCCCCGATGCGCGCAGCCGCATCCTCGCCCTGGTGCAGGCTCATCGAGTACAGGGCCCGGTTGGCCCCGAGGCTGGCGCACTGCTCGTGCACGCTCTCCAGGTAGGCGGCCCATGTGCTACGCACCTCGGTCTCCAGCTCGCGGCTGTCGTAGCTCAGCTGACGTCGCTCGAACTGCCCAAAATCGTCGCCGTCATGTGACTGCCATTTAAAGAACGACCTTTCCCAGCGATAACTGCTCTATCGGAAAACGACTAGGATGGAAGGACGACGCCAGGCAGCTAGCTTCGCTAAGGCAACGACTTCTGACGCCTTTCCTATGCACTTCCTTCGGGCCCACTTGCGCGTAGACTCTTGAGACCCTCTTTAGTTACCGGGCCTTTAAGGCGATTGTTTGGTTAGTGGCAGTTTTTAGTGACGCCACGATCGGCCCTAACACCCCGCTTCACTTTGCTGCATACTTCTTTGCGCGCTCGTCGGCTACATATCCTCCCACGCCCGCAGATCTGCCATTCTCCTCGCCACAAGTAACCCTTCGTCACCCTGTTGAAGCCGGTGAACGCATTGCCCAACATAGCAAGGTCCGCCTTTTCCGGTTACCCGCCATGCTGGCTCTGTGGCAACGGAGTCCTGCGGCTAAGCACGAGGTCGGGAGTTGAATTCTCTGCCGCGGTATCAGCACTTCGATCAGCAGCACGGTTTGAGTATGTTATACCGTGATGTAGGGCGGTGTCATTTTTTCCCAGAGCAGCCGAAGATTTCGCAGGCCTTTCCCACAAAATCGCTACTATCACCTGCTAACCTAGCTTTATGCAAAGCGTAACAAGTTGAATTAAATTGAATTCTGGGGTTTTACGTGCCAAAACAACGATTTGGTTATGAGGCACGCCGCAGCGGGGGGCTCAGTTTTGACACCCAGGGGATCGTGCCCCCAATGCACGTTTTGCGTTTCACCCCCATCGACATGGGGCCGCCACGGCCATGATGTGGTCCCGCGACCTCGTGCTTAGCAGTACAACACCATAGCCACCGTTGCGGGTAAAATGTAAAAAGTGCCCTTTCAGATTGAATCATTGCGGCAATTATGCCTCCTCTGTACAAACCCGCTTGTTATGTAATACCTCCTCGGGGGTCTTTAAAGTGTCCCCGAAACGGCTTATGTCGCTGGTTAGACATAGAGAGTATCTTTCAAGGAATTTTTTCTCGGAAGTATTTCTTCTCAGCGCGCTGTATTAACACATGTACGAGTGGTTAAACATAACCCTTGCCTCCAGCAGCTTCGTTCCACCTCAACCTTTACACCTTGCGGCCAACGCTGTGTCCAGCCTCCTTATGTGGTGACGCAAGGGTTGTCTGCTTCTGGCGTATTTGAACCGAGTGTGCTCCCGCGTCGTATTGCAGTTGCAGCTGCGACGCAACTCCAACGCGGCTATTCAAATACACGTAAAATGCAAAAACGTTCTTCTGAGATAGCTGGTGGGCCGATTTTAATGAAATTTCCTGTGTTTGAGATAGAAACTTAAATTCTAATGACTGTTGGAAGCGGAATTTTGATTTAGCACCTGAATTTTATTGAAAGAATTTTCAGAAATTTGTATGTCCGAAAAAAATATAGAAGCACGAAGTTTACAAATTAATAGCCCTCCGTCAAGAACAGATATCGCAATTCTGTAAACGGCATCCATTAGATCATTTAAAGCGAACAAATTCTGTATGTCAATTTTTAAATTACATGAATTTGTTACTTTGTATACAAGGGTTTGGCAAAAGCTTTATTTCTACATTACAGAATTTTTTCAGATTCATACGTAGCATATTAATTTCGTCCGCTTTCGATGTACTAGCAGATGCAATCCACAGAATTGTGTTATCACTTTTCTTTGCTGAGATATAGAGCTGTAAACTTGATAGTTCCGTTTTCTGAACATTTGCAATTTTTGCCAATTTTTAGTAAAACATTGACGACTCAATGAAAAATTCGAAACCAACAGTCAATATATTTTAGGTGTTTCTTTTCAATGCAACAAACCTCATCAAGTTTGGTAAAGTGGTTGCCGAGAAAAACAAATTCTCTTTTTACATGTATTTAGATAGGAGCACCTGAGCTAAAACTTTCTCTTAACCTTTGGCTACTGAGCAAAATTTCAAGACGAACATGGAGGATGGAGACGCGGTGGCACTACGCGCAATGTTCGCTGGCTCGCGCTACATGAAGCAAAAAAGAGACCAATGCCGCTGCCGGCGTTCGCGGCATATCTGCGGTGGTAAATGCAATGTACAAACTACAAAGTAGCTATTTCCAATATTATTTCGATTACACAATCGCGTGATAACGTGCCAACATCTTGTCATACGCACGTTTGCGATTGTCTCTATATTACGGTGTTAGATTTCTGTGTAGCCGTCAGTGAAAAAAAATAAAAAATAGTGCTGCCGCAGCTCGGCTGGGACTGCGCTAACTTGTACATGTGTATGCATGGTTTATTTCTGTTGCGTCTATTTTAGACCTTCAAAAAAAGAGAAAAAAAAGGAGAAGACCAAGTACACTTGCATTTGGGAATCGCACCCACACTTTATGCGGGCGAGGCGGAGGTATTGCCATTATACCAAAGTCTAACTCAGTGTGGCCGTTTTCAGACGGACGTTTTGACACATTATAGGGCCAGTTCAGCTGCTTTCACAATGTTTTTTGGCGTATCTTGGCTCGTTCGGATATTTTTCTGCTACATTTCTAGGAAAACTATACACAAACCCTGGCTCTCTGACAAATGCCGAACCTGCGGTTACAGCTGAAAGCACCTTTGTTTTGAATACTGCGGGTGATTGGTGCATTGACTAAGGAGGTTGGTGTTGCCATTGGGATTCAGCGGTCGCGCCTTCTACAGCGTGCAATTGCTGCAGTTTAGTGCCTGCATGCATCTGCAGGGCAGAACGAGCGTAACACAGCGCTGGCACCATTCGTGTTCCTGCCGCCAAAGGAGACATCGCTGCTCCTGTTATTGTGTGAGAACCGCTCGGCGTTTCATATCGGCTGCCATCGCCACAGGTGTAGCAGGCGATCCGCATCCCCAGGCGGAAGGTGGGCGGAAGTGGGCAATCGGTTTGAAGAAATGTCTAGATTTATAGCATTTCTGTACTTATTGTTAAACGTACACTAATTGCCGTGCAGAAGCACGTACGTTATAAATAATAACCTAATGCGGCGGCATGTTTCAAGCATTCCAGATGACGTTGTGTGGGTGGCCAATCGGATCCGAGTAGCATCACCCGAGTAGCATCACAGACACAAGCTGCGTGGCCTGGGAAGGGGCGGCTGAAAATGCAGTGGAGTGGTGCCGCTGAGATCGGCAGTGTAGCACATTTCTATAACCTTTTCATTAAGTACACGCTTTACTGGAAGCGTTTAAACATCACCTAATGATCAAAAGGACCCACCTTACCGATTAAGCACGTTTGTACACACTCGTTAAAATCGTTTCAGCGTCCTTTTAGGAAATAAAAATGAATGAGTGAAGGCCTAAGTGAAAAAGTAATGCTGACGTACGTATAACTGTGTGCAAGATCACCTGGGGATCGAAATGAATCAGCTTTAAGCCCAGAACTACGGTGTCTATCGTAGAAACATTGTTGCGCTTTGGACGCCATAACGAATGCAACCTGTTGATACGGTAAAGTTTGAATGCGCCGCACACGTGCTCAGTCTGATACTTGCTGCCGCGTTCCAAATGTTAACATTACATTTAGCAGGGAACAGGTAAGAAATTGAGCGACTACGTGCATGTGTCAACTAAAGTTGCTAAGCCCACCAGCTTTTTGTACAACGGTTCTGCATGTATGTTTCAAATCCCGAGTGCTGACTTCAGCATGTTAAGACGGGGCTAAGCAATCACAGCGCAGGCGCACAAAACGTATCATACTAGAACGATGACATAGATGATTGATGAGAATTTTATTGCTCATTTTACTTGCAACCAACATGTTAAAGTGTTCGCGTTGCCGGATCTGAAAACCCCTCCAGCGAGCTGAATATGATTATTTTGTTTCCTTCTACAAAGAGCATCTGGCGCATCTATCCCATCTGTACATATAGCTTACGGAGAGACAGCGAATTGTATATGGAAACTCATTAAAGCTTAAATGTCACACCAAAACTTAATGAAAAATGCGATATCCTTCTCTGTTAACAAATTTAAAATTTGTAGTTGCATAATTTTTTGCCAGCAACAAGTCAATATAAATATGTGTTTAGGAGCCGCAAAACATGCCTATAAGGACATTTCAGGAGTAACAAGAACATTGAGTTCCTGTGCCAACTATCCAAAAAGCATCTTTACTTTCTTCAGAGAAATGTGTGCAATAATAACACTAACACATAAAGAGTAATAAAAAATCAGATGAGGCTGGCTTAGCAGGACTCTTTAAGGAACTATAAGACATTGTTTGGGATATCATTGTCCTTAGTGAGGTTGGAAGAACTGGTGAGGCTTAACAGTGCTGACTAACGGCCACGTCCTCCGCTATAGAGGACCCATAGATAGGAGGTTACACGGGGTAGGATTCATAATACATAAGGACATAGGGGCAACTTTGACGAATTCTACAGCATTAATGAGAGGGTAGCAGTAGTCGTAATAAAATTAATAAGAGATATATATTAAAGGTGGTACAAACCTAAGCTACAACCTCCAGTTATGATGATGATGAAGTAGATCAGTTTTATGAAGATGGGGAATTCGCCATGCGAAAAACTCCAAACTCAGAATACTGTGGTAATGGCCGACTTCAATGCAAAAGTGTGCAACAATCGGCTCCTATGGCGTCGGTTCTAGAAACACTAGAGGAGAAATTTCGGTAGAATTAGCGGAAAGAAATAAGCTACTAATAATGAACACCTTCAGAAAGCGTACCAACAAAAAGTGGACCCCAAAACGCCCTAATGGTGAAATGAGAAATGAAATTGATTTCATACTTACTGCCGATCCCAGCATAGTGCAGGATAAGATAAATATGCAGTGAGCATAGGTTAGTTACGGCTGGGATCCACCTAAGTTTGAAGAGACAGAGTAAAATTAGTCAAGAAGAAGCAGCCCAACCTAGACACAGTAAGGGTAAAAGCAGACCAATTCAGGTTGGCACTTGCGAACAAATATTCAGCCTTAGAACAGACAGGCGAAGATGACATAGAAGCAATGAATGAAACAGTAGCAAGGCTGGCTTCAGAAGCAGCAATTGAGGTGGGAGGCAAGGCACCAAGGCAACCAGTAGGTAAGCTCTCCCAGGTAACAAAGGACCTAAAAATAAACGACAAAGAATTAAAGTGTCCAACTCAAGAGATCTGATAGAACTTGCGGAACCGTCAAAACTAATCAAGAAGGAGAAAATAAGGGATATTAGAAATTATAACGTGAGAAAGACTGAGGAAGCAGTAAAAGATGGATGCAGCCTGAAAACAGCAAGAAGGAAACTGGGCCTCGGACAAACCAACATGTACGCACTGAAAGGTAGGCAGGAGCCCTATAACGTAGAACAGTTGCAATATGTTTTTATTCCAATATTTTGACGCCAAATTTGCGTAACCGCCGACGCAAGCATCTGGCGGTGACCCGCAGGGTTGTCTGAACAGTCCACTGAAGCGTTCTCCTCGTTTATAGGATGTCAGTTTTGTTTGTTTTAAAAATGAATAACATTGTCTACACTGAGCGGCTAGTCTTATCTAATTGGTTGACAAGAGGCGAGGAGCACGCTGACGTGGAGAGGGATTCGATGGGGCCGAGCCAGTGCACTGAAAGTCGATAATCATAAGAAGAGGGTAGTGCCGCCGTCTGTGATTGGTGCGCTTTCTCTTACATAGCTTTTGGTGGCTGGTCGAAAATCACGGCGGGATGCAACGGAAGGTGAAGAATCCCGCTAAAACGGATCATCAGCAAAGAAGAGTAGCCAGAACGACGTCGAAAACGTGCCGAACGTTCCCGAGAACGTTACACTGCCACGCAAAAAAAATTACTGTATGCGAATAAAACGTGCTCGCTGGCAGGTGCGAGTAGCCAGTGCCGGAGCGATCGGCGGCAGCCATCTTTTATTCCTTTGGGAACGCGGCAGCCTGTGACTATTCTGATGAAAATTCAGTTTTGTCCGGCACATTAATGCATCTTCAACGCTTACACGTCACTTTGACGGGGTCAGTTTTCGCGGTTTTGTGATATCTCGTGGCAGGCAGGTGAAGTGGGTGTCGCTGAAATATTTCACCAGTAGCCGAGGGCTAATAGCGAAACGGCACCGAATCAGAAACAACTATTTTTCTTTCGTTCTTTCCAACCATGCATAATCAGTGTGTACACGTGAGGTCGCGTGAGGGACAGGCAAAGGGGGGTGGTCCAAAAAAGTTTTTGACCAGTCGCGGAAGGCTGATCGCCGAATTGGAATAGAAAAGTTTCGAATGGCTTTACGTTATAGCACCCAAGGGTAATATCGTCAGCAATCTCGAAGATGCAGTAAATGCAGCGAAAGGATTCCATGCTGACCTGTACAGTACCCAAGTGTTCCATCCGTATCTACATGGACGCGCATTCACGATAGTGACTGACCATCATTCACTCTGTTGGCTGGTTGGGCTGCGTGACCCGTCTGGTCGTTTGGCCCGCTGGGCTTTGCGCCTTCAAGAGTACAGCTTTTCCGTTAACTACAAGAGCGGACGCTGTCACACAGATGCTGATTGCCTATCCCGTCTCCTTTCGCCGCACACTAAAGCTGAGGATGATGACTTCGATGACTATCTAGTCTCCATCTCTTCCGACTTTCCAGACCTGCGTACGTTGGAGAGCGAGCAACGTTGCGACCCTACCTTGAAATCCTTACGGGCAGCTGCACGTGAGCCAGCAGGAACAACACCGTTTACTTTTCGTAATGGTTTGCTGTAGAAAAAAATTACTGGGCGGACGGTCCACCATTACTTCTAGTTGTGCCCGAAAACCTGCGCCCTGCTGTTCTTCGTTCCATGCATGACAATATCACGTCCGGGCACCTTGGCTTTGCACGCACACTACACCGACTTAGAGATTTTTCTGGCCCAAGCTCTGGAAAACAACAAAACAGTATGTGGCCAGCTGTACTGTTTGCCAGCGGCACCAGCAAACGACGGCGGCCCCAGCAGCCTATTTACAACCAGTTAGGCCACCGACGTTACCCTTTAAAAAAGTCGGCATCGACTTGCCTGGCCCGCTCCCAAAGATGTCAGCTGGCTACCGCTGGGTTGTAGTATGCGTAGATTATCTTACTCGCTACTCGGAAACAGCGGCACTTCCATCTGCCATTGCAGCAGATGTCTCTTCGTTTTTGTTGCATCACGTCATATTCCGTCACGGCGCTCCCCGTGTTGTCATCAGTGACCGTGGACGGCAATTCACTGCCGACGTCGTTAAAGAACTTTTACTGCTTTGTGGTTCTGCATATCGTCATTCCACTCCTTACCCCCGCAAACCAATGGCCTCACGGAGCGGACGAATTGAACCCTTACCAACATGTTATCAATGTATGTCGCTGTTGCACAAAAGAATTGGGGCGCCGTCTTACCTTTTGTAACGTATGCGTACAACAGTGCCAAGCACGAAGTTAGTGGATATGCGCCGTTCTTTTTGCTGTACGCACGCGCTCCCCAGAGCTTCCTGGACACTATTCTACCTTTATCATGCCAAGAAGATCCTTCCATCACCCAAACTCTGTGTCATGCTGAGGAAGCACGTCGACTGGCGCATCTTAGGACGTTGTCCTCACAAGGCAACAGCAAGATTCTCTATGATGCGCGGCTTATCCCCGTCAGCTTTACCCCCGGTGATTATGTTTGGTTGCGGACATCTGTTCGCAAAAAGGGATCGTACCGCAAGTTTCTCGCCACATACACTGGAACATTCCTTACACTCAGCCGCTTGAGTGATGGGAACTATGTCGTCGCCAAAGTGACGGCAAGTAATCGGCGTTCACGTGCGACGCAAGTTGTTCACGTGGCCAGACTCAAGCAGTACAATCACAGGTCACTTCAACTCGCTCAGCGAGCTTCGTTTGCCCCCGGGGAAAATGTAGTAGAGTGTGCGCGCGTGATCTCGGGGGTACTCTGCGCCGGCTGGGCCTGGCCTGTAGCTTCCCTCTCGGACCTCGTTTCACCCTGTAAATAAACATCTTTCGTAACAATACGCCTTACAAAACTAAATTTTCTTCTGAATACCTGCATACTGCCCCGTTCGGAAAAGAATTAAAGATGGCTGTCGCCGATCGCTCCGGCACTGGCGACTCACCCCTGCCGGAGTGCATGGGTTTATTTGCCTGTAATGAAACTTTTTTTGCGTGGCCGTGTAAGGTTTTCGAGAACTTTAGGAACATTTACAACCTCGTTCTGCCAACTCTTCTTTTCCGAGGATCCGTTTTAGCATCATTCTTAAGCTTCCGTTGCATGCCGCCGCGATTGTCGACGAGCCACCGCAAGCTAAGTAAGAGAAAGCCGACCAAGCGCAGACGCCGGCACCACCCTCCTAATCCGGTTATCGATATTCAGTGCAGTGGTTCGGCCCCATCGAATCCCTCTCCACTTGAGCATGCTTCTCGCCTCTTGTGAGCCAATTAGATAAGACAAGCCGCTCAGTGCAGGCAATGTTATTCGTTTTTGAAGCAAACAAAAGTGTCCTCCTATGAACGAGGGGAGCATTTGATTGGTTTGTTCAGACAATCCTGCGGGTGACCGCCCGATGCTTGCGTCGGCGATTACGGAAATTTGGCGTCAGGAGATTGGAATAAGAACGTACTGGAATAGTTTTACGTTAAACGGTCCATGGATACATTAATTAGCTACATTTCTCGATACGAGACCGCAGTTGAACAGCGGAGCCATTCCCATATAATTCCAAACAATAGAAATCTTCGTAATTCCACTCTCTTTAGCTCCTCAGAATGGTGGGAGATGGAGAATTGTCATTCCTGGAGTGGTTCGGCTTCCAATTCAAGTAAATGACACACTTTCTGTATAAGTGTTTACTACGTGTGCTTGAATGCCGAGTAACGAGAAAAATAAATAAAAAAGCCATACTTCATGTCCTAACAATGCCACAATAAATCTATCTTTTCCGCACAAAAACAAACAAGCTTTACGATCTTTTACCTCTTAATGAATCGCTATCGGCAATCAATTAGATTAGTAATTATTCCTTGTAAAGTACAATATCATTTTACGCCGTGTGCGCCGTAGTGGATGAGTACAATTATTTTAGGAAAAAGCAGGCCAGGAAAGTTATGGTGGTTGCCACCAGGGAAAAGGCTGCTGTCAATGTAAATGAGTTCCGAGCCGAAGGAATCGCCCAACTCGGCTGTTGTTGCTTCACATTAACTGGTATTCATTTTCGAACACATTATCGCCTGTTATCGCGCTTTATAGGGATACTCGACAATGTGCGGTAAAACTTGGCGCTCTTTCCAAGTCACCGTGGACTAGCGCAGTGCACCTCTTTGTCGCAAGTCTCTCACTAAACCGAATAATTCCTCACAGCTTGATTTCTGGACTAAACGTTAAGGACTTCACTAAAAGTAAGGAGTTAGCTAATTTACTTCCTACACTAAACGTTAAGATAAACCCTCATTAGAAGTTGCTCTAGATGCACTTCAAAATTGCAACTAAGAAATGTGCGCGGGTCCTCGGAAGTGTTACGCGTAAGATATCGCGCTCTTCATAATTACCACGGCGGAAGTACAGTCCTTTATGGGTAGGTATTGAAATATGTGGAATGAGTAAAGATTAGGAAAATAATAAACTGGTCAAGTCTGGCTTAGACTGATAGACAAATTTACCTGTTTGCTAACCTCTCCTAAAATAAACACTGAGCGCTCCGTGGCTATATGCCAATTCAATTCCAACACCATTCCTGAATGTCGGACTGACACTCCGTCTAACAGACTGGTAATATCTTTCCATTCTCATTCTATTTCGGGTGTTTGAAAATGTGGAATGATTCCGCAACTATTACAACTGCGAAACTGTGGAAGGTGCATTGGCAATGCACAACGCATTTTTGTTTGCCGAGGTTATTTGAATAGTTCGCGGAAATTTGGAGGTGTCCCCGCCAGCATGGTCGTATTTTTGTGGCTTATTCTGACGCGTTGTTTTCACGTCTTTTCCGCCAAGCTTCCGCAACGTGCACGGGAAAACTTAAGACACTGCCCCTTATTCGGACTTCTGACTCAATCTTGCTCATCCGATGGAAACTGTGCAGGAAACCATGGCTACCAGCGCAGAGTTGTCTATACTGATGAGTGGTATCATGTTGTAGTGATAAATTCACCCAATGAGCACTTACGAAAGAAAGTTCAATGAGCCTACAGAGCTGAATTCAGCCTACAGAGCTCAATTTCTCTCCCTCTGGGATAACGTAAAAACATCTCAATCTCTTTTATGCGCAGGCGCAACTGGCACGCCCGTGAAACCAGTGGTGTTTGCGCGAAGCCGCGAAGCAAGCGAAGCGAGCCTCCCGTGCCGGCTCGGGTTTGTCTGGAAATTTCGTCCGCACACTTAATTAGCACTATGGGCAATGACAACGCAGAAATTTAAGGATAAAAATCGTACAGCGTCCTTGATACTCTTTAAATTAACACTTTGAACACAAAGTCTGACACGCATATGCCTGAAATTGTGCTGCTGAAATGTTTGCTACTTACGGGTAACGAAAAAACTGTATGAAGAACCAACCCCGCTTACTATTAAAAAATACGTTGAGCATGCATTGGGAGATGGTTATTTGCGGCCCCTCTGTTATGGGGGGCGCTCCACCTCACCACCGTGCCCTGCCCACACGCGGCAGCCAACCGGCACTTCGAGCAGGACTTCCTCGAGCAACGCGTTCGGAACACCGTGCAGCGCCTGCCACCGCCTCTGATCGCAGACGCTGCGACCAGAGGCGTTTCGACGAAAGCATCTCAAAGCTGTCACGAGGAAAGAATGCGAGAACTCTAACTTTGCCACCGTGCGGCACTGAACGGTGCTACCCTGCCAGTGGTACGACCACACTGTTACACGCGGTCGCGCGGGTTCTGTTTTGAAGGCGACACGCTTTGGGGGCGCCGTCCAGGTGGGCCGACGGCTCGTAGCTCTGCGTGCGCCACCTTCTCGGCGCTCAGTTCGAGGTGAAGCGATAGACAGCACGAAGCTCACTTCGTTCTCTGCTGCTGCCGCGAATCTTCACGCCAGCCAGGGAGTGTCCGCGGTCATCGAGTGTGAAGTGTTCGCCGTGTGACACCGTGCTGGGTCACACGGCAGAGAGCACGCGAGTGCTTACAGCGGGCCGTTCGACTCCGGCGGCTGCTTCGCGTGGCGCGGCAGCGCGAGCCCCGCCTCGAAAACGATCGATGCGCCCTGAGGGCCGATAACGTCGTGTGCGCTGCAACGTGCCTGCGCGTCGCCCACGTTCTCGAAGTGAAACGTCCCTATCGCAATCCTCTGACCTCTAATTTACGTAAACACCAACCTAAGAATCGCGCAGTAACTAATGGCGTTGTTTAAGATGTCCAATATACGCTCTCCTTATATACGCTTTCGTTTGCTTTCAAAGCGATAGCATTGCCTGCATCGAGCGTTTTTTCTTATCTCACTGGCTGGCAAGAGGAGAGGAGCCCCCTCAAATGTGGAGGGGCTCAATGGGGCCGAGCGAGCACAGTGAAAGTTTATAACCGGGTTAGGAGGGTGATGCTGGCGTCTCTGATTCGTCCGCTTCCCTTTAGCTGGCCGTGGCTGGTCGAAAATCGAGGCGGCGTGCAACGCAAGGTTAAAAATGCCGCTAAGAGGATTCTCCGTAAAGAAGAGCCGACAGAGCGATGTCGTATACGTACCAAAAGTATTTGATAACAATATGCTGCCATACAAGAAGTATTATTATACGCAAATAAATTCATGGATCCCTACAGCTCCAAGTAGCGAGTTCCAGAGCGATCGGCGGGCAGCCATCTTCTATTCCTTTCGGAACGGGGCCGTCCACGGCTATTCGGAAAAAAATTCAGTTTTGTCTGGCGCACTATTGCATCTTTAATGCGTACATGTCAATATTACGCGGGGAGTTCTCGCGGTTTTGTGACGTGGCGTGAGAGACAGGCGAAGTAGGCGCAGCCCGAAAACTTTTCACCATAGCAGAGGGCTACTGGCGAGAAAGGCAATGAATGAGAAATAATTTTCTATTTCTTTGGTCTAATGATGCGTAATCGATATGCACATGTCATAGCAGATCGGTGGCCCAACAACTTTTTAACGGTCGTGGGCCCCCCGCGACTGTTAAAAAGTTTTCGCCTCCGCCCCTTATTGCTTATTCTATTTATTGCAGAATTGCAATAGAAAACTTTCGAATAGATTTACGTCATAGCTCCCTGGAATGCTTTTTGCCACTTCTGCGTGTTAGTCACATATGTGTCCCTTTTTAGAGGAGCACGGGGTGTTGTCAGCGTCCGAGAGGCTACGAAAAGCCGGACGTGTCCAACCGATCAATATTACATTACTGTCAATAATCACCGGGCTAGGAGCAAACTGCAGCTTTCTCACTTTACCAAGGTCAACCCACACGAAACTTATTCAGAGTGTTAATTCTGTTGTGGTGACATTGCCAAACACGCGCTCTGTGCGAAATTTTAGAACTTGCAAGGCATTTGACAAAACCACCCAATCCGTAGAAGGACGTTTTCGAAAGTTGTGTTTCAACCGTTGGAATATGCTCGGAGGTGGCGGTAACCTGTTGGACACTTGCGTCATAATAGTAACATACATTGCTGGCGCGGCTACTGCAATTCTCTTATCAAGCATCTCTTTCGGCTTGTCGCGCAATTTACGCGCGTCACCGCAGCTGAAGTGTATGCGAGTTGTGAATTTACTTCTGAAGAAGAAGCCTCAGCTCACGTGCTCCCGGGAAAATTTGGCGTGGGCGCATAGTTTCGAATACGAATAGAAAATTAAACATGAACTTTTCGTATTTCTATTCGAAAATGAACCATTCGGTATTTTAGAGTATGGAAACCAACCGAATATTTCGCAAGGATTGAGTTTTAAAGCCGGCGTGCTGTTCTTCATCGTCGATGAGAAGTGAAACGAGGGCAAAAGTTTTCGAAGCTGTAGCGCCCACCGACGCCGCTACGCACGGACGCAGAAGAGGACGGCGAAAATAAAGTCGGACGGAGCGCGCTCGCGGCGAAAGCACGGCGTTCCAACAAGAACCTGCCACTCTGGTCCTGGCGCTTCACTGCAACCTCTCGGTTGGCAAGAAAGCAGTGGCGAAGCAAAACGGGCAATGCAAGCTCTGTTTTCGGTTTCGCGGCGGAAGTCGATCTGCATGAAAACCTGTGATCTTTGCTTGTAGCCGGTATTTTGGTGTTTCTTGGAGAGTTTAATCTTTTACGGTACATCCAGTCAAGTTTTTCTTGGAACGGGCCATTTCAGATGTGTCGACGGCACACAAATCCTTTAGGAACTTTTTTTTCTGTTTTCACTATTTTTGATCTTTGTCTAACAACCACTTATTTCGAATTTTTTGAAACCTGCCGTAAGCAAAAGCCTGCGGCAACCAAGTTCCAAATATATTGAGATGTTATTTCTTAAGTTCTTCTATCAACAATTAGTGATTTTGTGTGTGTAAAACTGATGCTAATTGTCCGTTATAGTAGCCTTTCCCTAGCTAGTACTTCCGTGGTATATAATTTTAGCAAACAAATTTTCCTGCTATAAATAAGTGTGTCTGCATTTGACTATCCGATATCCGATTCGCAATTTGATACTTACTATTCGTAATAGTACAATTTCATATCCGCCCAGCTCTACTTAAAGTACACGGGAACGGAGAAATAGTATTTCTCGGCAACCACTACACCGCACTAAAGTTTGTTGCATTAAACAGAAATTCTTAGAATTTATTCACTATAGGAAGCTTATTTCTAATCAAGTTGATTAGTTCTTAATAAAAACTGGTGAAATTGCAAATTTTTCACAAAACGAGATGAATAATCAAGTTGGCAACTCATTCGTAATGTAACAATTCGGCAAACTGCATGTAACAGAAGATCTAAAGCATACAGAAATTAAATATTATACACAGCTCTCAAATATGGCAATAATTTGTAATTAGGAATTTTGTAAAACCCTTGTAAATGTTGTAAAAAATTCATGTAAGTTGTAAATTCATGTATGCAATTTGTCGACCTTATAGGCACGAAAGGGTGCAGTTTGCAGAACTGCATTAATTTTGGGGGGTGGGGTAAGGGGGGGGGGTTAGGCGAGGATTTCTAAATTCCTTGGTTCTATTAATTTGAAACCTATATATTTCCAGCAATATATGCAAAAATTTATGGGGCATAAATTGAAGTTCCGCTTCTTGCAATCACAACGTATTTAGGCTCTTCTCTAAGATACCAAAAATTTCACTTAAATTAGTCCAGCGGTTGTTCGATACAAGCCTTCCTGCGCTAAATGAGAGATGGGAGTTGGTTGTGAGCTTCGTCTTAGCGTGACACAACGGCCACTGAGTCATGTGCATTGCGTGGCGTCCACTGCCGCCGTCCAGCAGAGCGCCGCATGCTTGGTTGGCTACTGGGACGCACCTCTTTCTGGATGGAGAAGATGGCGCGGTAGACGGTGTTTCCCGTCTCGAAGACGAACAGCGTCATAAGGGAGGAGACGTCGCCGGTGAGCTGCTCGTCGACGAACACGCTGAGCAGGTTTGGCTGCAGGGCCTCGGGTCGGTGCTCCGAGGGGAAACGCAGCGTGCGCGCCCACTGCCACAAGCCGATCTCGCGGTCCATGCGCTCGTGGGCCTCGATGGAGGCGCGCAGCACGGACACGTTGGCTTCCTGAAGCCGAGACTGCCAGTCCTCCGGCAGGCCCTGCGCCAATCAGCGACAACCAAACACGGGCAGCTCTTTCTCTGTATACTGCCACGCGCCAGAGTCTCCGGGTCACTGCTCTCGTTTCTAGATCGGCCGCAAGGCAGTGTGACAGCTTTACGGTGACAACTACCCAGACGTGCGAGTAAGCAGAACGCGGAGGGTTTTTTGTGACACTGAAGGAACAGGGAAAGAAAATTTAATGGCATCTGTATTGAAACTCTCACAGGGTGACTCTGCGCCTTATGTGGCACACCCAGCACTGACTCAGTCTCCTGGGAATTTTCCAGACCGTTTCTTTTGTTGAGCACGGGACACACTGACAAAAGTTTAGCTCAACTTTGTAGGACTGACGTCCTTTAACGTGCGTCAAAATATCAGTACAAGGACGATTTCCCTGCGTCTAGTAAATGGAACCACCACCTTGCGTTGCCACGCACACAGGCAGCTTGCGCATCGGGGCAAGTATAGGGACTTCTTGGAGCTCCCCTACGTCGTGCGTGTTCGACGACAGGAGAGAGCTAGGGCGGAGCTAACGGCGGAACAGGAGGCAGGCGAGATGGTGAAGCTGGTGAGCGCCCGCCAACGCTCTAAGGGACGCTCGCACTCTAGGAGCCGCTCCAGGTTGAGGCAGCGCCATCGTCTGGGACTACAACAACCAGGAGCCGATACATTTCTAGAGAGGCGCGGGTGCGCTTTCCTGCAGCTGGTGAGGTGGCGGCGCAGCTGGAAGCCAGACCACCTGGGCTGACAAGGTCCAGGGCGGCATCAGCGACGGCCGAGCATGCGAGCAGCGCCAGGAGCATGTGGATGGTAATAGGGACAGGGATCGCATTGCGCAATTGGAGAGAGAAAATCATAGCTTAAAAGCAACTATTCACAGGCTTATCAAAGAGATAGCTGAAATTAGGAACGGCATATCTTATTTTGTTATCGCGCAAGCGTGACATGGACAACAGAAGGCACATCTGACACACACAGCGCTAACTTGTCCGATGTGCCTTCTGTTGTACGCGTCATGCTTGCGCTACAACAAAATAAGATATGCCGTACCAACAAGCCCCTACTTCTATCCTTAGGAACGGCTTACCTTCCGGTAACAGCGGTAGCTTAGGTAGGCTAGGAAACATGATGACTCGGTTGAGGTACCGAGGTCTGTGGAGGTCCCAGAAGAGAACATGGCTGACGAGGAGACGCCTGCTCCGATAAAGAGGGACCTATCCACGATGGTGCGGATTCAGGGCAAAGTTGGTTCCGAGCTTAAAGCAATCATGGCAACATTGCAAGAAAGTTTAAATCATATTATTAGTAGACTGGAGCGAATAGAAGAGCGGGAAAATATCCCGAATCAGAGTTTTGGCAAAATTGAAGTATACCTAAACAAGACGCTGCTCCGTGTTATAGAGCGGGAGTGCACTCGGCAGCTAGCCCAGCAGGGTAAGTCGCCGAGTGGACTTGACCTCAAAACTAGTTCACCAAATTTCCGTAGTCAAGATGGCTCTATTAAATAGTTAATTTAGTATTTGGCAGTGGAATTGTCGGGGTTCAATCATAAGAAAGCGTCTCTGCAAGAGTTTGTTAGAACGCATGGTGTGAATCCTCAAGTTATCATGTTACAGGAAACACTAACGCCTAACGTGACCTTAACGGATTTCAAACCGGAAGTTAAGGATAATGAACAGGGAAGAGGACTTGCTACTCTCATCAATAGTAGGTTGGCGTATATTAGACATGATCTTCACATGGCGGATTGCAAGATTGAATATATTATGGTGGAGGTAATTTTAGGTCGGCGAAGGTCATGTCAGAGGAGCGTTTACCTGCTTAACCTGTACAGTAGCCCCCGGGACACGACGCAGAGTTTCAAATCGCTCTTCACCAAGGCAACCAATCTGGCTAATGGTGCAGCGTTGCTTATTGGAGGAGACTTCAATGCACCATATCATGCGTGGAAGTATGTTTATAGCACTATTAAGGGGGAGAGACTATGGAAGCAGGCGCTAGACTTGAATTTCTGATTACAGACCCTTCGTATCCCACCAGATGTGGCACGTCGACATGTAGAGATTCGACACCTGATCTCACTTTTGTTCGGCGGCTGGTGGATTCGTCCTGGTCCAATTCTAATATAGAGTTTGGTAGCAATCATTACATACTTATGATTACTTTGGTAGTGGCTAATAAAAAGGAGCGCACATTCAGGATGGTTGACTGGGATGCATTTAGGAAACGAAGAGCGCAGAGAATTGAAGATGAGGAAAATGAGTTGCCCTTGGAACAGTGGACTAGTCAGCCTTATAGTGACGTTGAGGAGTCCACTAAAGAGGTTCAGACCGATATTGACACGGAACAAATGGATAGTTGCCTGGCACATTTGCTGGAAGCGAAGCAGTCGATGTTAGCGAGATGGAAGGGTCAGAGGGTGAATATAAGGCTTAGAAAGCATATAGCAGTGGTTAATCAGGAAATTGAAGACCATTGTCGGATACTGTGCAAGCAGCAATGGGATGAAGTATGCAATTCTATTGATGGTCGCATTAAGAGGGGAGGCGCGTGAGGTGTGCTCAGACATTTACTAGATGAGACAAACACTAAATCTAATGAGAGGACTGTGATAGGTAAGCTGGTCCATAAAGCGTGTCGGGACTCCAAGGAGCAGGAGTTGCTGAAGGATTGGCTGAGAGATACCTTCCGCTGGAGACCTGGCACGATACACCTGACGTAATTTTGCATATAGTGGGGACGAAAATGCAGCTATGGATGAGAAATTTACTGAAAGTGACATAAGGATGGCCCTGCAGCATCTTAATGGTCGATCGGCACCAGGGCCGGATGGCATTACGAATAAAATGTTACGTAATTTAGACGACGGGTCAATTGAGTTCCTTACGCGGGAGATCAATTGCCGATGAAAGGAAGTCTCTCTCCCGGAAGAGTGGAAACTTGCGACTACTGTTCTGATACCCAAACCGGAGAAGGCGATAGGGCGTGAAAATCTCAAACCCATTTTCCTGACATTGTGTTTGGGGAATGTCGCTGAGCATGTCATTTTAAATAGGCTAACGTGTTATGTTGAGGGCAATGAAATCTTTCCGCACTCGATGATAGGATTTCGGCTTGGCCTGTCGACTCAGGATGATATGATCAGGATTAAGCATCAGCTCCTTAACAGGCGAACAAGGGATACTAAGGCACTAATTGGACTTGATGTGGAAACAGCTTTCAATAAAATCCAACATTCTTTCATTCTACGGGTGCTATTGGACTTGAATATGGGGCAGAGGCTTTTCCATTTTGTCAAGGCTTTCGTTATAGATAGAAGGACATGTCTCAGGTTTGGGGAGATAAAGTCGGACGTCTTTAAATTGGGTTGCTGTGGCACTCCGCAGGGATACGTATGTTATTCTCGCCTATGTTATTCAATGTGGCGGTGTCGAAGCTGCCTAATGCACTGGACATTCTCCAGGATACTGGCTATCCTATCTACGCGGATGACATTACTATATGGAGTGTTGGTGGTAGTGATGGAGAGCTTGAGGCTAGGCTGCAGATGGTGGCAAAACTTACGGATGAGTATCTGGGTCTCATGGGGCTCAAGTGCTCCACTAAAAAGTCGGAGTGGTTGACCTTCAATTCTAAGACGCTAGGTCGTAGGCTGAAGGGTTGGGTACCGGAAGTTGAGCCTTGCATTAGAATTCATACTAGGGAAGGGTCGGTGATACCCAAAGTTGAAGCAATCAGGGTCCTGGGTTTTGTACTTGAAGCGAACGGATCGAACATTAGAACCATTCAGCGTATTACCAAGAAGGCTGAGGAGGCCATAAGACTTATAAGAAGAATCTCTAATAGGCATAAGGGTTTAGGAGAAGAAGGTGCGATGCGCTTAGTTCACGCATTTATTATGTGTCATTTCTCGTATGTGGCAGCTATACTAAATTAGAATAGGGGGGAGAAAAATAAATTGGAAGCATTAATCAGAAAAGCCGTCAAGGCTGCGCTTGGTCTGCCTATGACTACGTCAAACGATATGTTGTTACCACTGGGCTCGCATAATACTTTAGATGAAATTGCCGAGGCTCAGCGTATTGCGCAGAGGCAGCGGTTGCTAGGTACACCAGCGGGTAAGTATATTTTAGAGTGAATTGAAGAATCGGTGGCTGTGTCGCACGATAGGGCGCCCCTACACGAGTTGAACGTGAACCTTAGGGCAAATATGGTTCGTCCATTTTCGCGGAATGTGCACCCCGGGCACAATGTAGGGAGGCGGGTAGCGAGAGGTAGGGCTTTGTTGCGAGAGGCAAAGGATCAGGAGGAGGAGTCTGCGTTTGTTGACACTGCATGGATTAATGGTAAAAATGCTTATTCGGTAGTGATGAGCAAAACATGAACAAGGTGAATGCCGAATACCTAGAATGCTGGACCCAACGTTTCGACAAGTGGACTTTTCTGCAAGGCGACGTATGCTTTCCTCGCCACAGTATATATAGGTGGGGTTCTTCTAAAGGGGAGAGGGCGTGAGGCGGGAGGATGCGGAAACGAGGGAAAATGTGTTAGCGTGTCGAATTGAGAGTAAAGGAACGCTGTGTACAAGGTCAAAGCCAGGCCCCCCCCCCACCCACCCCGGTCTGTCTACGCACGGGCATTAGCCGGCGTGTTTAGGCCGTCTGACACGCCGGCTGACAAAAAAAAAAAGATGGGATAGGGAGCGTTTGAAATGCCGCTTCCATTTATACCAAAGATCCGGGGGTTGCCGAACAGGTGGCTATTGCTCTAGCACTAATTGATTCAAGAAGAGTTTCGGTGTTTAGTGACTCGCGATCTGCGATTAAAGCCTTCTCGAGAGGACTTGTTGCGGAACCGGCTAAGAGACTGCTGCAGGGTAGGGATATCACGTCGCATACAGTTACTTGGTTCCCGGCGCACATGTGGACAGTGGAGGGAGGCCCGCGTAACCTCAACGAGGTGGCGCACAGGGAGGCATGAGGATTAGTGTGCCGTGAAGGGGCTGGATTTCCCGCTCCTGAGTACAGGGACCAACTGTTAACCTACAACGAAATCACCAAGCACTATTACTTGGGGCGCAGGGCATTCCCCCTGCCAGATTCTAAATTAAATAGGCCACAGGCGGTTATATTAAGGCTTCTGCAGGCACGAACGTACCCTAACGCGGTCATCATGAATAAAATTATTCCGGACTGCGGGGTTTCAGTCTATTGTAGTAGGTGTGGGTGTTTTTTCGATTTAGAACACATGCTTTGGCGCTGCTTGGCGTTGGCCGGTGATGGTTCTCGAGGTGAACAGTGGTGGCAGCGTATGCTGCCCACTGAAGTGCTGGCGAACCAACTCAGGGCTATCCAGAGGGCCTGTGTGACGGCAGAGGGGCTCGGCCTCTCTGTACCGGCGTGGGAGCGGCCCGCATCAGTCCCAGACTGATTCCTCAGGACCTAAATAAAGTTCTTCATACCATACCATACAATTCGGAGAGTGGCAAGACCTGTCACCCAGCTCTGCGCAACAGCTGTTCTTACACATCTGGCACTCGAGCAATAAGACAAACGGTTTCAAGTTCCTTTATCTTGCCTCATCGTAGGGCTATGTTTCTCTTGGGTTTGAAATTGCGGAGCGACTCAACAGTAACAAGGGTCCCCATGCATGGTTAGACGATGGCAGTTGCCCCGCACGCTAAGGCTTCGAAGCTCTTAAGATTACGCATTCATTCATTTATTCATTCATTGATTCATCATCATCATCACATTGTCGTCATCATCATCACCATCGTCAGCATCATCATCATCAGCAGCAGCAGCCGGGCTACACCCACTGCAGGGCAAAGGCCTCTCCCATACTTCTCCAACAACCCCGGTCATGTGCTAATTGTGGTCATGTTGTCCCTGCAGACTTCTTAATCTCATCCGCCCACCTAACTGTCTGCCGCCCCCTGCAACGTTTCCCTTCTCTTGGAATGCAGTCCGTAACCCTTAATGACCATCGGTTATCTTCCCTCCTCATTACATGTCCTATCCATGCCCCCCATTTCTTTTTCTTGATTTCAACTAAGATGTCATTAACTCGACCTTGTTCGCTAATCCAATCTGCTCTCTTCTTATCGCCTTAAGGTCACACCCACCATTGTTCTTTCCATAGCTCATTGCGTCGTCCCCAAATTAGGTAGAACGCTTTTCATAAGCCTCCAGGTTTCTGCCCGGTAGGTGAGTACTGTACTTAGAAAACAAAGAGAGTTCCGGGCGCTCTCTCTGAGGCAGTAACTGCTTCTCCCATATTTCACCCTCTTTTCGAGAGTATGTGGACCCTCTTTGAGAGAGAGTAGGTCAACTCCTCCTGACACAGTTTTGTTACCCCACCGCAAGGAAGTGCTAGTACTCTTCCGCAGAGTGCTAATACACTGAGGGCTCTAATACTCTTCCGCATATACTCTCCCCACAGGGGTAATAGTATTCCCCCAGACCGAGTGCTTCTGCTCCTCCAAACCGAGTTTTTCTGCTCCTCGAAGCCAAGTGTATGTACTCCCACAAACGGAGTGCTTGTACTCCTTCAGAACAGAGTGCTAGTACTCTTCCCAATAGTGTGAAAGCACAATGTCGATCCATGGTCACGTTTGAAGGGATTTGCAATACTTGCACGTGGGGAATATTTGATTCCTTCATAAGCTGCTTTTGCACTTATGCTTGGTGAATGGGATGTAATCTGTAGTCGTCGAGTTACTAAAATGAAGCATTTTCTCTCTTAAAAGGTCAAAATATTTATTGATCAGTCACAAGCACAAACTGAATAATAATTTGAGAAACACACTGACAAACACATAAAATCAGGTTACAATGATGCCCATGAACTTTAGAACACATGTTGTAATAAAACATAAGTATATTCTCTAAAGTTTCGCCAGTATTACAGTGTAGAAATATCCTTTAATTTCAATTGGCTCCTTTTCAAAAATATACTATGGAAAGTTAAACGTAGAAGAAACGTGTGCAAGCTCACAAAGTATTTACACTGTGATCGAAGAAAAATATGCGCCACATTACTGGTCAGCAAACGCATTTCTGGCACAAAACGCGTGCAGAGGTTATCAGATGAGCTGCTAAGCATGGGGCTGGTAATGTAGATAAATTGCGCAAGAAACTTTTTTCGTGTGCCATATTCCAAGGCTAATTTGATAATGACCTGTAGAGCGTATGGATGTTCCTGACCGAGAGTACAGTGCATATAGATATGTGTTGTATATTCTCATGTGGGGCCGCAGGTCTAGCTAGCTTTGTTTGTATTTCACATGAAGTTGTTCATGTATAGGCTGTCGCCCACTGTTTCTAAGTGTGTCTTGTCGTGGTTCTGCAGCAGTATCCTGGGGGCCCAGCCTCAAACCGGTAACAGGCGTGTCATATTTCCTATTCGGATGGCCTCCTTACGAAAGTACTTTCCTGGTGCCGTTGAGATTCATCCGTTACACTTTCTCAGAAATAAATAAAATTTACATCTAGTGTGGAGCAAATGAGTATAAAACTGCAAGGAGCATTGATATTAAAATATTGTGCATCAGATTGATTGTCATATATGGTAGCTTTGCATTCCCATTACGGTAAGAATGCTGTACTTCTGAGGAGCAGCTTGCATAAGGACATGATCAATTATTGTGACTCGTTGAATATGCGATCTAACTAAAGTATAGCATGACTTCAGATGTGAAACAAAAATCAGTTGTGACAAATATGATGCATCAAAGACAACATAAGCATAAGTACAGGCAGGGAAGTGCACGGAAAAAACAAAGAAGAAAAACATAAATTGAGAATGGCACCATCTTGTTTCACATATCCCTTCCATGCACGTGGATTTTGCATGCGACCATGCTATACTTGCACAATGAACGAACTACCTGAAACGAAAGCTTCTTTTTTCTACTGAAGTGGTTAAGATGTGCTAAAGTAAGAAAAATGATCGCACTTCACAGAATCTTCGTCTCAAAACAAGTACATATGTGTCTAGGAACATTAATACATCACCTCACTGCTCACTCTATCTTAAGTCCAGAAGAATTATGTCTACACAAGCCATGAAACTAAGGGTCTTTTGCTTAACATTGCATGTTCCCATGCGCCAATTGATGAGTAAGTGTTCTAATCGGATGCTCTCAGTTCTTTGCAATGAACGCATCTCTACCTCGACTAGCATACTTGGTTGGAAAGTAGATTAGACAAACCACAATTTTACATTTTTAAAATAATTTTCACTTTCAGTAACTCTCTGGCTTCTAAGACGTAAGAAGTGCACCACGGGGTACACAGAGGCCTCAACTGCTCCTTGCTTTCGCTTCTGGAGGCACGAGCGGTTCTAATGAACTGGTTTCGTGAGCATGCACATAAACGATAATGACTTCTTAAACATGGGATTCTATTCCCCCAATGGTTCCCCTTTCTATAACCTAAAAGGAAGCCAGAATTATAAAACTACGTGTAAAAAATAAAAAGGAAGACATGAAAATCTGCCTGCTTCATGTCAGCATTTAAAATACAGAATCACAGTGGCTTGTGTTTGCCCACATGCATTCACATGCTGTTAAATCTAAGCTAATAAAGCTGTTAAATGTAAGCTATTAAAGCTTTTAAATGTATCTAAGAAGCTAACCAAGCATGATATTCACACAACCATATATGGCACAACCACAATGCAGCGGGTATGCGCCAGTGGGGATGACGCTGAAGTAGCGCGGGTTTTTAGGTGAAGCGGGGAAACGAATACATTGTTTTTTTCCCTAGGACGACTGATAAAGTGCATTTCTTGGCGGTGCTGCTCCGCATACTCCTCGTTCCCACGTCGTTACACTGGTGGAGGTGCGGGGTAGTCTCATGCTTGGCACCCCTTCGCGGAGCCGACGATCTAGCCCGGATTCACCATCGCGCTTCGAAACACCGGTCCACCGGTTCAGCCGTCGCCTGCTAGGCTTAGCGCCCGAGTCCAGTCCCCTGCAAGAAACTTCGAGAAATCGTTTAACTCCTACAAATAACATTGTCACCGCAGCTCCATTGCAAGTAACACTACAGAATCCTATGGTCCCGGAGAGCTTTCATGATGATGCCTTTGAAGACGTCCAAGATTGGCTAGACCAGTTCGAGCGCGTCGCCCAGTGCAACCATAAGACCAGCTCGGCCGACATACTCTCGAGTGTCTATTTCTATTTGAAGGACAATGATCGTACGTGGTACGTAAACCGGGAGAGGAGCTTTGCCACGTGGGACGACTTCCGTGCACAGCTGCTGGATACCTTTTCAAGCAACGATAGGAGGGAAAACGCGCAGCGTCTCCTTGAAATCCGCGTTCAAAAACCCAATGAGAGTGTTACTATGTTCTCAGAAGACATGGCCCGTCTTTTCCGTAGGGCAGACCCAGACATGCCAGAGGAAAGAAAGCTGCGATATCTCTTGCGATGAGTGAAGGAGCAACTGTTTGCCGGCCTTGTGAGAAGTCCACGGACAACATTGGCACAGTTCACAATAGAGGCTACAGCCATTGAACGGGCCCTGCAGCAACGATACTGCCAGCATGACATGAGCAACTCGGCGGCGAACACTTCTGTACTGGCTGCGAGTAACGACATGTCTCTGCGTGAAGTTGTCCGAGAGGTGGTGCGAGAAAAGCTTCGGCAGCTCGACTTTGTTGTTGCGCCTACGGAACCGACGCCAGCGTTATCTTTTGTTGTTGATGTGGTCCGGGAGGAAGTCGGGCGTTCCGCGACGCCTTACTTATGCGGAGGCTGTTAGCCGTCAAATCAACCCAACTTCAACGCCGTTGACACCCATAACTACAACACCACCTACGCCACAAACAGAGCCGACATCGTCACCCTCATCGACTCTACCGACCCCACCGATCATGCCAGCACAAACAATGCCGTATTTTCGGCATGCGCACGCCACTCCTTGGCTTCATGGAGAGTTACCGCCGAACTATCAGCGTCGGAAAACCGATTTGTGGCGCACCGTCGGCCGTCGGCCAGTGTGCTTCCATTGTGGCGAAGCTGGACACGTCTATAGAGTTTGCCACAAATGGAACAACTATCGCGCCGCTCAACATCCAAGCTTTCCTGCAAACTATGCTTATTCTTGGTACGACGATCGACGCGCTTACAACGACGCTCCTGTGAACAGTCAGCCACAAATTAAGACGACGCCCTGACCACGTTCTCCTTCTCCATCTCCTGCACGCAACAATTCGCCGACTCGTCGCAGTTTTGCCGACGTCACTAGGGGCAGATCCCCTAGCCCTCGACGGGGAAACTAGCCGCAGCGACCTCCGGGGGTGAGGTTGCCAATACTCTAACTTCTCCACATCCCCCGTTATCGACGAACGACGACGCGAAGACTACGATGACGAAAAAGACACCCAGTACAACGATGAACACGACGAATACGACGGATACAAGTACGAAATACGTAAGTGACATCGTCAGCGCCGAGCTCATCGTTCGCATTGACGGCCACGAAGTAGCCGCTCTGGTTGACGCTGGCTCCCATTTTTCAATCATAAGCTTACAGTTCGCCGACAAAGTAAGGAACGTGAAGACACCATGGCACGGGCCCAACATAAGAACGACCTAGGACAGCTACAGCTATTATTTTTTTTTGAAGCACAAAGTTAAATGTGTTGGGAAGACAACGCTTAGAGCAGATTTCTCATTTTCAGCGCCAAAATTATTTACATTTGTATTTGCTGTTATTATCCGCCGGGGGTCAGTTGATGACACCTGTCGGGAAATGCACGGCCCGACTCTTAATCACCGGTTCAACCTTCGTCGCCACCCTCGTCATCCTTACTGAGTGTTGTAAAGAACTTATATTGGGCATGGATTTCCTACGTGAGTACGGCGCCGTGATTAACATCCGCGACAGAAGCGTCACATTTGCCACGAGCTCGGATACTGTCACCCATGAGAAGCAACAACAACCTCGCTTACGTATTGCCGTGGACGACGTCATACTTTTGCCGCGGAGTTGCTCTCTCGTGCAGGTGCACTGTGACAGCCTGCAGAATGGGACTGGAGTAGTTGAACATATCAGTGCGCCAGCACTGAATTGCGGTGTCTCCATTGCCAGAGCACTTAGCAATGTAATCGGCGGAAGCGCCGAACTCTTGCTGATGAATTTTACTAAAGAGCGCCCACACATCGTTAGAGGCACTGCTGTCGAATATTTCGACGAGGTGACGCAAATACAAGACTGCCACTTAGCGCAGGAGTCGGCCTCTCCAATCCACACAGCTGCGCCTATTGTAGACGTTAATCCGATGTTAACGGCCGTTGAGCGGAACCGTCTTCTTGAGCTCATCAATCAGTACCAGGGCTGTTTCTCCTCTGCGTCAAGAGTTGGTCAACCGCCACTTACCAAACACCACATCATTACTGATGTCGACGCCAGACCCATCCGACAAAGCCTTATCGTGTGGCCCCAAAGGAACGCGAAGCAATACAAAAACAAGTGAAGATGATGCTGGAAGATGGCGTTATTCGACCATCTAATAGTCCTTGGGCAAAACCTGTAGTTTTAGTCAAGAAGAAGGACGGTAGCCTGCGCTTCTGCGTCGACTATCGGAAGCTCAATCAGGTCACAAAGAAGGAGGTTTATCCACTTTAATTATTTTATTTACAGGATACTGCCGGCCTTAGTCTTAGGCCTTGGGCAGGAGTGGACAGTGCGATATACAGATGAACAAAACAAAAACTAACAGCAAAAATCATTACAAGAATTCAATACATTGCAATAGACATATTCCCTGATCCGCACAAGCCGTACAGAGCATTCTAACAAAAAAAAAGCATTACAAAATTTCAATATATTTTAAAATACGGATATTCACTGAACCGCAAAAGCTGTACAGAGCATATTTTTAACAGCGGGATATTGATAACAAGGAGTCGCATTCATACTGGTATGCTGAAAGACATCGCGCATGCTCGGTAGGTTAAGCAAGAAATCTACAAATAGTAATGACAAGCAAGCGAAAATAGCACTTCCGTATATTGTAAATCAAAAGGAAAAAGAAAAATTACATTCATGCATATACACATGACATCGTCTAAATGCTATTCAGCTGGTTGCAGAATGACTGGATGGTCGGGCATTCCACTGTACTCGCAGAGAGCGCGTTCCACTCACCTATCGTACGAGGAAAAAATGTGTTTTTAAATACGTTTGTTCTGCAAGAAAATTCCTAAATTTTCTTCTGATGATTAGATCGTGTTGCACGCCTAGTGACTAAAGTAATATACATATCCTTATCTATCCCCAGCATATCATGGTAAAGTAAATACATGCATTTCAGACGGCCCTATATCGCCTTAATTTTAATGTTTCCAGGTTAATTTCGTTAATAAGAACTGTCGGGGATACGTGCCAACTATAACAGTTAAACACGAATCTAACAGATTTTCTTTGAATATTTTCCAATTGAGTAATGTTCTTCAGGGTGTACGGGTCCTACACTACCGAGGCGTACTCAAGAATTGGCCTTATATACGTTTTATACGCTAAAAGACGGATTTCTTGTGTTGACTGTCGGAGCGACCTTCTCAAGTAACCAAGTTGGCGCATCGCCTTTTTTGAAATAAAAGATATGTGATCGTTCCATCTAAGGTCGGATGAAATTACGAGGCCTAAGTATCTGTAGCTAGTAACCGTAGATATATTATTACCACTTAAACTGTAAGAAAATTTTAAGGGGTGGCGTTTTCGTGTTACTGACATAGCAACCGTTTTCTTTGCATTAATATTCATTTGCCATGTGTCACAGAGCCATGTGTCACACCACGCTTCTACCTTGGCTAGTGAAGAATTCAAGCGGACCTGATCATTTACGCTATTAACTTCTTGATATAGTATACAGTCGTCTGCAAATAAACGTATTTTCACGTTTACTTCTTTTATTAAGTCATTGACAAAGATTAGAAAGAAAAGAGGCCCAAGGACGGACCCCTGTGGAATGCCCGATCGAGCCGGTGCTGATCCAGAACGCGTGCCGTCAATAAACACACTTTGCCGCCTTAACGACAGATACGCTGAAATTCATGAAATCAAAGAATCATTTTTGAGTATTGTTTGTAGCTTTAACAGCAGTTTAGTGTGAGACACACGGTCGAATGCTTTTTCGAAATCTATGAATATTAAATCAGTTTGGCCCTGTTTATCTAGAACTGCTGCGAGTTCGTGGACAGTTTCCAGTAGCTGTGTTGTTGTAGACAGTCCCTTCCGAAACCCATGCTGCCTGGGATCAATGATATTGTTGTCATTAAGAAAGACCGAAATATGCTTAAATATAATATGCTCAAGGGTTTTTGCACATGTGGGTAACAATGAAATTGGTCTGTATGAAGTGATAAGCGACCTGTTTTCTGATTTGGGTATCGGGGTAACCTTTGCGTACTTCCAGTCATCCGGAACTTCCGCACGCGATAAAGACTTGCTAAATATGATGCACAGATATTTTGAGCACCACTCGGCATATCTCACGAGAAAGGCAGTAGGTATGCCATCCATTCCAGGCGATTTCTTCGTATTAAAATTTAACAAGAGAGATAAAATGCCTTCTTCGGTCACTGAGATATCTGCAATTGGCGGGCAATCAACTGGAAGGTAGCTTGGTTTACGACCGTCGTCATCAGTAAATACCGAACAGAAAAATTGATCGAAAGACTTTGCTATCAAACTTTTATCAGTTACGGTATTCCCGTCGATGCAGAAGCTAGACAAGGGTTGCTTTTTCGAAGAAAAATGACGCCAGAACTTTGCAGGGGAAGACAGCAGAAAATTCTTCAAAGATACACTTTGATAGTACTCCTTTGCTTTTTTAATGCTTGCCTTTAGTTGCAGACGTATGTTGGAAAGTTTACTGGCATTGCCCTCTGTGGTACACTGACGGTGCTGTTTTCTTATTCGTTTAGCCTTCCGTTCCAGCCGCCCTATCTCCTTTGTAATCCATGGGCGGGTGCGCTGTTGAATGCTTAGTCTCATGGGAACAAAGTCCCTGACGCATTTTAAGACTAGGTTCCTAAAGAAGCACCACAGCTCGTTCACGCAGCACGTGCCCGATTCAGAAAGAAGTATGAAATCATCCAGCGACCTATCCATGGCGTCCAATATGTCAACGTCCTTAGCGCGGCAAAAGTTTGGAACGAGGCACCTTTTTTTCCTGGTTTCAGTTGGACGGCCAAGTTCAATTGTTAAAGATATCAGTTTGTGATCAGATATACCGTCAAAAATATGTACTTCGGGATCACGACTGAGCACTGCATTGCTTACAAGGAATAGATCTAAAATTGAAGCTGTATCATTCTGAATGCGCGTGGGTTCTTTTACTAACTGAGCTAAATCATGGAATACTACGAGGTCGACAAAAGGTTCAGCAGCACTAGAAAGGGGCTCAGGAAAATCGGTACTTCAGTCGATTGAAGGCATATTGAAATCACCACCCAGGAGGACATTACAAGAACAGCTTTTGCTAGAACCAAGGAATTCGTTAAGCTCGAGAAAGAAGTTATCTTGAGTAGCGGGACGGCAAAAGGCTCCTACAATTACAGTGTGCTCATCGAAATATACTTTAATGAGCACGCACTCAATAGCAGGTATATCAGGTAACCTAGACACGAGTAGTGACTGTTGATAAATAATTGCAACACCACCGCCGCGCGAACTTCTATCTTTACGATGAATTCCGTGACCTGGTGATGTTACTTCCTCGTCGGAGATATCGGGGTGAAGCCAAGTTTCCGTGATTATAAGAATATGTGGCTTGTGTGTTAAAATGATACTTTCAATATCATCAGCTTTATTAACGATGCTACGTGCATTAAGGTTGATGAAACGGAGCGGCTTTTGGGCATCTGTTTGGGTTCATTGTGACTGGCGTCTTTCTTCAGTTTGTCTGCCTGTGGGAATCCTTCTGTCACTTGTGCCATCCCATTGGAATAGCTCGCCATTAATCCTAATTTTGTCGTACACTAGTTGGACTTTCCCCCCAGCAGCTCTAATTTCGGAGGCGCTATCCCAGAGTTTCTTTCTTTTAAGTCTCCATGTATTGATGAATCCTTGGATAGGTTGCGAAACGCGTGCTACTTTTCGTCAATGGACTTGAAAAGCGGTTATTGGCAGATCGAAGTGGATGAGAGGGACCGTGAGAAAACATCCTTTGTGATGCCTGACGGACTTTATGAATTTCAGGTACTTCCTTTCGGTTTGTGTTCCGCGCCAGCAACATTTCAGCAATGGACACTGTGCTCTCCGGACTCAAATGGCAAACATGCCTGGTGTACTTGGACGACGCGATTGTCTTTTCCGCAACGTTCGACGAACACTTACGAAAGCTGAAAACTGTTTTCGAAGCGATATGCTCTGCCGGTCTCACTTTGAAGCCTGAGAAGTGCCATTTAGATTTTCACGAGCTCCAGTTCCTCGGTCACGTCGTCAGTAGCCAAGGAGTCCGACCTGATCCAGATAAAATTGCCGCCATCGCTTAATTCCCCGATTTCATCAGATAAAAAGGCCGTGCGACGTTTTCTGGGACTCTGTGCATATTATCGGCGATTTATTGCGAATTTCTCGCGCATAGCATGGCCGTTAACACAGCTCACCCGAGAAGATATGCATTTTAATTGGGGCGAAGACCAGCAGCGGGCATTTCACAAGCTCCAGCAACGCGTGCAATCGCCTCCCGTGTAAGCACACTTCGATGAGGAAGCCCCGACGACATTGCATACAGACGCTAGTAATGTCGGTCTAGGGGCGGTGCTAGTACAATGGCAGGGTGACAGCGAAAAAGTGATTGCTTACGCCAGTAGGACACTATCCCGAGCCGAGGCTAACTACTCCACTACTGAAAAAGAATGCCTCGCAATGGTATGAGCAATTCTGAAATTGTGTCCGTATTTGTATGGTCGGTCTTTCACCGTCGTTACCGATCACCATTGCCTCTGCTGGCTCATTAATTTGAAAGATCCTTCCGGCCGGCTCGCACGCTGGAGTCTTCGACTCCAAGAGTTCGACTTTGTTGTTGCATACAAGTCGGGAAAGCGGCACGCAGACGCCGACTGCCTTTCTCGGTCTCCTGTTGAGCCGGCAGCACCAGACGATGACGACACGGTCTTTCTGGGACTCTTGGATACTGCCGATCTTTCACGCCAGCAACGGGATGACACTGAATTGCTGCCGCTTATTGATTGCCTCGAAGGACGAACCAACAGCATGCCGAGGCTCTTTGCAAGAGGGCTGGCATCGTACTGCTTGCATTGTATTGTATAGTATTGTATTGTATTGGGTTTTATGGCGCATAAGCAACTCAGGCTATCATGCGAGAAACACATGGTATAATTTATTTCAAAAATTGCGTATCCTCAGCAAAAGTCCTTGTCCGGACAAGGACTCTGACGAGTCCAACAAATCAAATGGAGACCTCAGCTTGCGTTGCAAGGTCCTCTACAAGAACTTCTCGCCTAGCGGCAGCAACTACTTACTTATTCCATCATCGCTTCGACGTGAAATCTTACACGCCTGCCACAACGAGCCGACTGCTGGGCACTTGGGCTACACTCGCACATTGGCCCGGATTCGGCAGAATTACTACTGGCCGAGACTTACTGCGGTCGTTAAACGTTACGTTCAGACATGTCTGGATTGCCAACGTCGCAAATCGCCATCCGTCAAAGCAGCCGGCTTACTGCACCCTGTTGACGTACCGGCCACACCATTTGCACAAGTAGGCATGGACTTTCTGGGCCCCTTCCCAACGTCTACTACTGACAATAGGTGGATAATCGTCGCCACGGATTATCTCACTAGATATGCCGAAACAGGTACTCTACAACGGGCAACAGCAGATGAAGCAGCACTTTTTTTTCTGGAATCCATCGTTCCAAGGCATGGCGCTCCCGCAGTAGTCATCACGGACAGAGGTACTACGTTCATGGCCTAGTTTTTAGATATCGTTCTACTCTAAGCGGTACCGCCCACCGGAAGACAACGGCGTATCACCCTCAAACAAACGGACTGACAGAACGACTCAATAGGACACTGGTTGATATGATAAGCATGTACGTAGATGTAGAGCATAAGAACTGGGACGGGAGGTTTTACCTTATGTCACCTTCGCGTACAATACGGCTCGTCAAGAGACCACTCGCAAGACACCCTTCTGTCTCGTATACGGCCGTGAGGTTACAACAACATTAGACGCAATGCTCTCTCATGAATTTGACAACGAGACGGGTGCTGAAGAGATAACGCACCGAGCAGAGCCAGCTAGACAGCTTGCGCATCTGCGAATCCGCGAACAAAAGGACTGTGACGCCAGACGCTACAATCTTCGGCACAGAGCCGTAACATACAACATCGGCGACAAAGTGCGGGTCTGGACACCTATTCGACAGCGTGGGCTATCTGAAAAGCTCCTGCGCAAATACGTCGGGCCCTACATAGTTCTCTGACGCCTCAGTCACATCAACTACGATGTCGTTCCAGACAGCTCTGACTGTTCAAAGCGCCGACGGCATTTACCCGAGGTCGTTTACGTGCTTCGTATGAAGCCGTACTATGAGGACTGACAAGACTGCACAGTTCTTTACCGCTGCTTTCCAAGCCTCTACCATCGGGACGATGATCTTTTCTAAAGGGGGAGCAAATGACAAAACTCTATTTGGCACAACTATAATGCAGCGGGTATGCGCCAGTGGGGACGACGCTGAAGTAGCGCGGGTTTTTTAGGTGAAGCGGGGAAACGAAGATAATGTTGTTGTTGGGCAAATAGGTCGGGCCCTACATAGTTCTCTGACGCCTCAGTGACATCAACTACGAAGTCGTTCCAGACAGCTCTCACTGTTCAAAGCGCCGACGGCATTTACCCAAGGTCATTTACGTGCTTCGTATGAAGCCGTACTATGAGGACTGACAAGACTGCACAGTTCTTTACCGCTGCTTTCCAAGCCTCTACCATCGGGACGATGATCTTTTCTAAAGGGGGAGCAAATGACAAAACTCTATTTGGCACAACTATAATGCAGCGGGTATGCGCCAGTGGGGACGACGCTGAAGTAGCGCGGGTTTTTTAGGTGAAGCGGGGTAACGAAGATAACGTTGTTGTTGGGCAAATAGGTCGGGCCCTACATAGTTCTCTGACGCCTCAGTGACATCAACTACGAAGTCGTTCCAGACAGATCTCACTGTTCAAAGCGCCGACGGCATTTACCCGAGGTCATTTACGTGCTTCGTATGAAGCCGTATTATGAGGACTGACAAGACTGCACAGTTCTTTACCGCTGCTTTCCAAGCCTCTACCATCGGGACGATGATCTTTTCTAAAGGGGGAGCAAATGACACAACTATATTTGGCACAACTATAATGCAGCGGGTATGCACCAGTGGGGACGACGCTGAAGTAGCGCGGGTTTTTTAGGTGAAGCGGGGTAACGCAGATAACGTTGTTGTTGGGCAAATAGGTCGGGCCCTACATAGTTCTCTGACGCCTCAGTGACATCAACTACGAAGTCGTTCCAGACAGATCTCACTGTTCAAAGCGCCGACGGCATTTACCCGAGGTCATTTACGTGCTTCGTATGAAGCCGTATTATGAGGACTGACAAGACTGCACAGTTCTTTACCGCTGCTTTCCAAGCCTCTACCATCGGGACGATGGTCTTTTCTAAAGGGGGAGCAAATGACACAACTATATTTGGCACAACTATAATGCAGCGGGTATGCGCCAGTGGGGACGGCGCTGAAGTAGCGCGGGTTTTTTAGGTGAAGCGGGGAAACGAAGATGACGTTGTTGTTTTCCCTTGGACGACCGATGCATTTCTTGGCGATGCTGCCGCGCATACTCGTCGATCCCACGTCGTTACAATATGTTGCTTTTTATGATGATCACAGACACCATGCTCATTGCAAGTATGTACCATCTCACTAAGCAAATATGCATTTTCATTGTACCACTATACTTTATCACATGGATATATCTGTTGAGAGGCAAGACAAAAAGCAGTCACTTCTCACAACTAATCCGCTTTTTTAAACACATTTCGAACTTTTCAATGACACTTGCTCCTATGTGTTTGTCTTCAGAGAGCATACTTGATTTTGACTTTCCCATCAGAGACATTACATAAATATACCACGTGAAGATCGCGTGACCATGTGAAGAGCGCGTGAGAATTTTCATTCTAGTGTGACATACTCTATTTTCATTTTGTTGATATTTAGTCGAATGGTACACTCAATATACCCACATTCCAGTTTTGTCCAAATTGCATGGCAATGTATTTTGATTCTTTGGCGTTCATTCCTCTGCATTACGTGAAGCCGCGCTGGGCTGGCTCTTTGACATCTTTGTGTCCTTGCAGCTGCCTTCTTGCGTTATATAAAGCGGGTGCCTGAAAAAATCGTGTGCAAAAGTCAACACGAGGACATTGTGTAAAACAACATCATGAGAGCCAAGGTCATGGCACTAAAAGAAAGTTTTAGCTCTTAGCCTTGCTACCAAAATGCATGCAAAACTTCTAAATGACTGCAACAGTCAAGTGCTAAACTAACTTCAATTTTTAGATTTAAACAAAAAAGAAATAACCGACAGTACATCCTCGTCCGGCACCAACGTTAAAATACTCCTGCTAATAGAGAGAATATCAGTCATTGTCAGATGTCATAGGTCTCTCATTAGTCTGGTGTGTAAACACCACTTGTGACACATCCTAAGCAGGTGCCCAGTGTGCCTCCCGCATCATCTCTGGTTGTGCCACTGCTGAATCCTTAATTTGAGGATCATACCTACAAACATGATGCACAGTATGGATGAAAATATGGCCCTCCAGTTCAATGGATGTGACTGGATATACCTATAAGAAAGGGCAACAAGGCTTGTTACGGCAAGCTCACCCACATTCTTCAAGGCATGTAAAAGTTGCAGTTAGACCACCGTTATTAGTTTATTAGACAAACTCTGTGTTTTGTGTACCACAGACTACTGGTAACACGGAATTAAAGCAACGCTTTATTTTGACAATTCATTTCTCCACTTAAAATATTAAAGCGATAAACACATTTTGATCTGCCATGCAGTAGCAAGATGCACACATTACGCTTGTAACCCCCAGAGGAAGGGCGATTTAGCTGTTCATTGGACACAAATCTCAAAGGCCAGCTCATATTAGCAAATGCACAGGCATGTCCAAAACAAGCGTATGCAAAGCGCTCCTGCAATTGTAATTCCACAGAGCCCATTATATTCGATGCCTATGCATAACTCGCTGCTTGACAATTCACCGAGTTCATACACATAAGAAATCTTTCAGATAAGCACCGTGCTCGAAAAGCGCAACAGGAGACACAAAATCAGACATATAATCCCACCATTTCAACACATGAGCAAAAGCAGTTCCGTCTTAGGGCTAAACACAATGAGAGAAATTTAGTGCGCCCCGGCGACGAGTGACGGCTCCGAGCGACAAAACGGGTCGTCTCTTGAACAGATCGCTCGGTTCTGGAAATGTAGAAGTCGTCGCTCGTCTTCCGGAAGTGTTACGAGCGACTAGCCAATAGCGCGAAGCCGGAACTAGATGTACATCGCTCAAATACTACCGATTGTCGCACGGAACGAGCAAACGATTTAATTTTTATACGTGCAAGGATAAGAACCTACCGCAAGACCTTCGGAAATATTTGATGCTACTTTTTACAGTCAAATACATCAACTTAAATTACTAAAGCACGCGTCACGATAGTTTCGACGTGTGTTTGCAGCCCTCATACTGGCGACACCGGGGAGGCGTCGCTCAAAATCGTCGCTCGCACGGAGCACGACTTGCCGGCGACGAGCGAACGCTTTCGCGCGCAATATCGGTTATATGGGGTTTATACTTTATTCAGGATAAAACAGATTCCTCATGCGTTTTCAGTATGTTCAAGATAATCCAGCACGCAGCAAAGTTTCTAGCACTCGTGCTGCACGTAACTTCAGTGGTCGCAGATTACCGATGGGCGAGACACCCTAAAGCGCGCGGCTTATTTCTAACGAAAGCATGCCTCCAGCAAAATGACCCCTTCCTGTATGTGACTCCTTATTTCAACAGCGTTCCGTACACAGTAGACTGTGAAACTGAATAAATTCAAACACACAAAATGCACGCTAAGCACGCTCCGCACAGGTTCGGAGTAACGGGCTGGCGAACGAACCGTTTTAAGCGTTCTCTCGCCTCACGTCTTATTGAGCATACCATGGTTATCGCAGCGTTTGCGACTTTCAAAGCTCTTACGGATAGCGGCAAGTGATCAAATCGCATGCAGTTATCGCGACGACTGGCTTTTTCGATTGACATCGAGAGGCACTGCGCGTTTTCCTAGTCCGTTGTCAATCGCGTCGGTTAAGCGCCGCGACGACTTCCTGGCGATAGCATGTCATATGCGCAAATGTGCACCGAAGGTAGAATTCACTTACCGGGGAGGATTCGTTGTTGTACCCAATTAATGGCGAACGACTGTCGTGTTTTCGCGGCGACGCGAGATGGCTGACACACGATCTCCCTTGGATGGCCTTCGTTGCTGCTCGCTGGACGGATCACTTTTCTCCTGTGCTGTGCTGTTCCGCGATGATGAGCGCGCGCCCGGTGGAGCAACTCCGAGTGAAAAAGTAGAGCGCTCGCTACGCATTCCTTTGAAGTGTGGCTGCCTGCTCTCTTAGAAGCAAAACGGTGTGTTCTTTGCTCAGCGTGCGTGAGTGCGACATCACCATGTTCGGGGCCAGCCTCCTACAGTTGAAGCAGGAGATTACACTACGTTTTGTTCTTTATTGCCGCAAGAGTAGAACGGGCATTCTACTCTCTCTCTGGAGGAAAGAGTGAAAAACACATTTCACTCTCTCCTTGGTGACGTAGTGAACAATGCATTTCCCTCTACTCGATATTTTGCCAGAGTAAAACAACCCTTTGAAGAGTAAATTGGCCGCTTCCCTCCTGAGATACCTTCCCTAGTTTTTAGTGTGTGGTAATACACAGCTGTTATAGACTTTTCTTTTGAGAGATAATGGCAACCTGCTGTTCATGATCTGAGAATGCCTACCAAACGCACCCCTGCCAATTTTTATTCTTCTAATTATTTCAGTCTCATGATCCGGATCCACGGTCACTACCTGCCCCAAGTAGATGTATTCGTTTACCACTTCCAGTGCCTCACTACCTATAGTAAACTGCTGTTCTTTTCCAAAACTGTTAACCATTACTTTTGTTTTCCGTAGATTAATTTTTAGACCCACCCTTCTGCTTTGCCTGTCCAGGTCAGTGAGCATGCATTGCGATTGGTTTCCTGAGTTACTAAGTAAGGCAATATCAGCGAATCGCAAGTTACTAAGATATTCTCCATTAACTCTTATCCCCAATTCTTCAGAATCCAGGTCTCTGAATACCTCCTGTAAACACACTGTGAATAGCGCAGGCGAGATCGTATCTCCCTGCCTGACGCCTTTCGTTATTGGGATTTTGTTGCTTTCATTATGGAGGACTACGGTGGCTGCCTAGCCGCTATAGATAGCTTTGAGTATTTTTACACACGGCTCGTCTACGCCATGATTTTGTAATGCATGTATGGCTGCTGAGGTTTTGACTGAATCAAACGCTTTCTAGTAATTAATGAAAGCTATATATAAGGGTTGGTTATATTGCGCACATTTCTCTATCACCTCATTGATAGTGTTAATATGGTCTATTGTTGAGTAGCCTTTACGAAATCCTGCCTGATCCTTTGGTTGACAGAACTCTAAGTTGTTCCTGATTCTATTTGCGATTACCTTAGTAAATACTTTTTAGGCAGCGGACCGTAAGTGGATCGGTCTATAATTTTTCAAGTCTTTGGCGTCCCCTTTCTTATGAATTAGGATTATGTTGGCGTTCTTCAAAGATTCTGGTACGCTCGAAGTGATGGGACATTGCGCATACAGGGTGGCCAGCTTTTCTAGAACAATCTGCCCACCATCTCTCAACAAATCTGCTGTTACCTGAACCTCCCCAGCTCCCTTTGCCCTTTGCATAGCTTCCAAGGCTTTCTTTACTTCTTCCCGTGTTACTTGTGGGATGTGAGATTCCTCTAGACTATTTCCTCTTCCATTATCGTCATGGGTGTCACTGGCACTGCATAAATATCTAGAGAACTCCTCAGCCACTTGAACTACCTTATCCATATTAGTAATGCTATTGATGGCTTTGTCTCTCAGCTCATACATCTGATTCTTGCCTATTCCTTGTTTCTTCTTCAATTCTTTATAGGCTTCATCCGTTACTCTGAGCAGGCTCCATTATATCCATAATATACTTCGTTATGTCAGCTATCTTACGCTTGTTGATGAATTTAGAAATTTCTGCCAGTTTTATTCTAGCTGTAGTGGTAGAGGCTTCCATACATTGTCGTTTCTTAATCAGATCCTTCGTCTCCTGCGATAGTTTACTGGTATCCTGCCTAAGGGATTTACCACCGACTTCTATTGCACACTCCTTAATGATGCCAATAAAACTGTCTTTCATTGCTTCAACACTAGGGTCCCGTTCCTGAGTTAAAGCCGAATACCTGTTCTGTAGGTTGATCTGGAATTCCTGTATTTTCCCTGTTACCGCTAACTAATTGATCGGATACTTATGTACCAGCTTCTTCCGTTCCCTCCCCAAGTCTAGGCTAAATCGAGATCTCACCGTCCTATGGTCACTGATTCAGATTGAGATTCAGATTTATTGGTTCCAAAAAAAGAAGTAATTACAACATGACAAATATACAGACGAAGGTCCCAAAGTGAAAGACCTGTAGTGGGACCCTCACTTAATAACAACATTGATGGTGATATCAATAGTCAGCAAATTAGCGCTATTATAAACAACATCTACAGATCAAATACATCATTAGACATGTCATTTACAATAAAAGACGAAAAAGAACGTTATAAAAGAAAGCCGGAAAAAGGCACGGATGAAATAGAAGAAATGACATGTGAGAGAAAAGTCACAGGTACACCGCCAGATCGTAGTTAAGCTATCGCAGGAAATAATGCTTAAGGTGATTTCAAAAGATTTCAAGAGAAGTACAGGATGTTATAGTTGATGGTAATTCATTCCAAAGCAAAGAAGCATATACAGTGCTAAAAAGCGGGCACGTCCTTTGCTACCGGGGATTAGCGGAGAGACGAGAACTAGGTGTCGGATTCCTGATTATTAACAATAGAGCTGGTAACATACAGGAATTCTATAGCATTAGCGAGAAGGTGGCAGGTCTTATTGTGAAACTTAATAAGAGGTACAAAATGAAGGTTGTACAGGTCTACACCCCTACATCCAGTCATGATAACCAGGAAGTCGAAAGCTTCTATGAAGACGTGGGATCGGCGATGGGTAGAGTGAAAACAGAATACACTATACTGATGGGCGACTTCAATGCCAAGGTAGGCAAGAAGCAGGCTGGAGACAAGGCAGTGGGGGAATATGGCATAGGCACAAGGAATAGCTGGGGAGATTTATTGGCAGAGATTGCGGAACCGAATAATATGCGGATAATGAATACATTCTTCGGCAAGCGGGATAGCCGAAAGTGGACGTGGAGGAGCCCGAATGGTGAGACTAGAAATGAAATCGACTTCATACTCTGCGCTAACCCTGGCATCATACAAGACGTGGACGTGCTCAGCAAGGCGCGCTGAAGCGACCATAGGATGGTAAGAACTCGAATTAGCCTAGATCTGAGGAAGCAACGGAAGAAACTGGTACATAAGAAGCCGATCAATGAGTTAGCGGTAAGAGGGAAAATAGAGGAATTTCAGATCAACTACAGAACAGGTATTCGGCTTTAACTCAGGAAGAGGACCTAATTAGTGTCGAAGCAATGAACGACAATATTGTGGGCATCATTAAGGAGTGTGTAATAGAAGTCGGTGATAGCGTACTGGTGATACCAGCAAGAGACGAAAGATCTGATCAAGAAACGCCAATGTATGAAAGCCTCTAACCCTACAGCTAGAATAGAACTGGCAGAACTTTCGAAGTTAATCAACAAGCGTAAGACAGCTGACATTAGGAAGTATAATGTGGATAGAATTGAACATGCTCTCAGGAACGGAGGAACCCTAAAAGCAGTGATGAAGAAACTAGGAATTGGCAAGAATCAGATGTATGCGTTAAGAGACAAAGCCGGCAATATCATTATCAATACGGATGAGATAGTTCAAGTGGCTGAGGAGTTCTATAGAGATTTATACAGTACCAGTGGCACCCACGACGATAATGGAAGAGAGAACAGTCTAGAGAAATCTGAAATCGCGCAGGTAACGCCGGAAGAAGTAAAGAAAGCCTCGGAAGATATGCAAAGGGGGAAGGAAGCTGGGGAGTATCTGCTAACAGCAGATTTGTATAAGGATGGCGGAAAGATTGTTCTAACGAAACTGACCACCCTGTATACACAATGCCTCATGACCTCGAGCGTACCGGATTCTTGGAAGAACGCTAACATAATCCTAATCCATAAGAAAGGGGGCGCCAAAGAATTGAAAAATTATAAACCGATCAGCTTACTGTAAGTTGCGTACAAGCTATTTACTAAGGTAATCGCAAATAGAATCTTGAACACCTTAGAGTTCTGTCACGCAAAGGACGAGGCAGGATTCCGTAAAGGCAACTTAACAATAGACGATATCCACACTATCAATAAAGTCATAGAGAAATGTGCGGAATATCATCATCAGCAGCAGCAGCAGCATGGTTTCGCCCACCGCAGGGCAGAGTCCTCTCCCATACTTCTCCAATAACCCCGGTCATGTACTAATTGTGGCCATGTCGTCCCTGCAAACTTCTTAATCTCATCCGCCCACCTAACTTTCTGCCGCCCACTGCTACGCTTCCCTTCCCTTGGAATTCAGTCCGTAACCCTCAATGACCATCGGTTATCTTACCTCCTCATTACATGTCCTGCCCATGCCCATTTCTTTTACTTGATTTATACTAAGGTGTCGTAAACTCGCGTTTGTTCCCTCATCCAATCTGCTCTTTTCTTATCTCTTAATGTTACACCCATCATTCTTCATTCCATAGCTCGTCGCGTCGTCCTCATTTTAAGTAGAACCCTTCCCGTAAGCCTCCACGTTTTCGTAAGCCTCCAGGTGCGGAATATAACATACCCTTACATATAGCTTTCATTGATTACGAGAAAGCATTTCATTCTACCGAAACCTCAGCAGTGATGGAGGCATTACGGAATCAGGGTGTACACGAGTCGTATGTAAAAATACTGAAAGATATCTATAGCGGCTCCACAGCCACCGTAGTCCTCCATAAAGAAAGCAACAAAATTCCAATAAAGAAAGGCGTCAGGCAGGGAGATACAATCTCTCCAATGCTATTCACAGCGTGCTTACAGGAGGTATTTGGAGACCTGGATTGGGAAGAATTGGGGCTAAAAATTAATGGAGAATACCTTAGTAACTTCCGATTCGCTGATGATATTGCCTTGTTTAGTAACTCAGGGGACCAATTGCAAGACATGCTTACTGACCTGGACAAGAAAAGCAGAAGAGTGGGTCTAAAAATTAATCAGCAGAAAACTAAAGTAATGTTTACCAGTCTCGGAAGAGAACAGCAATTTACAATGGGTAGCGAGGCACTGGAAGTGGTAAGGGAATACATCTACTTAGGGCAGGTAGTGACAGCGGATCCGGACCATGAGACGGAAATAATCAAAAAATAAGAGTGGGCTGGGGTGCGTTTGGCAGGCATTCTCAGGTCATGAACAGGAGGTTGCCACTATTCCTCAAGAGAAAATTGTATAATATCTGTGTCTTACCAGTACTCACCTACGGGGCAGAAAGCTGGAGGCTTACGGAAAGGGTTCTACTTAACTTGAGGACGACGCAAGGCGCTATAGAAGGAAGAAGGATGGATATAACGTTAAGCGATAAGAAAAGAGCAGATTGGGTGAGGGAACAAACGCGAGTTAATGACATCTTAGTTGAAATCAAGAAAAAGAAATGGGCATGGGTAGGACATGTAACGAGGAGGAAAGATAACCGATGGTCATTAAGAGTTACGGCTGGATTCCAAGGGAAGTAAGCGTAGCAGGGGGCGGCAGAAAGTTAGGTGGGCGGATGAGATTAAGAAGTTTGCAGGGACAACATGGCCACAATTAGTGCATGACCGGGGCTGTTGGAGAAGTATGGGGGAGGCCTTTGCCCTGCAGTGTGCGTAACCAGGATGATGATGATCATGATGATCATTCCAGAAGGAAATTGCAGGGAAGGAAGATGTTTTTTTGCCGTAATTGGTATGAACCATGGGTAACAAGAAATTGTTGTTAGCCGCAAATCTGGTTATTTTTTTATTCTCCAAAAGGGCAACTGCAATGAACGGAAACGTAAGGTTATTATGAAGCAAATTGTGGAGTAAGGCGAGTATGTTAAACTGGAACAAATTATTAATAGGCAAGATATTATATGCGTGAAGTAACAAAGAAGCATTGGATTGCATTGAGCTAGAAGGGATAATGCGTATTGACTGATTTTCGATATGTTGAATTGATAATTGACAAGCGTACGTGTTGCCCCATGAAACAATGCTGTATTTAGTGTGACTATGAATGAACGCATAATACAACGCTAGCAGAGCCTCAGGAGAAGAAAAAGGGGGCGAGCTTTGAATTATGCACGTATACCAAACGCAGTCTTTTGCTTGAGGTGTTGGAAGTGAGAGCGAAATGTAAGGTTAGGGTCAAGATGAATGCCAAGAAAAGTGGCATCGGTGCTAACGGGAATTGAATGAATTCTAAGCTTTACTTCAGGAATAGAAGTTAAGAGTCTTTGAGCACTTTTGAATAACATAGATTTAATTTTTAGAGGATTAAGAACTACGTGATTGTTGCGACACTATTTTATAGTGTTACTTAATGCAATATTTAACTTAGAAGTAAGAGTAGCAACAGATTTGTCAGATCAAGATATGGTTGTGGCATCTGCGTATAATATACAATGAACGTAGTTGGTGGAATTGAGAGAATCCGGAAGATCATTAATATACAGAAGGAAAAGCAAAGGGCCCAGAACTGATCCCTGTGGTACATCTTGGTTAATCCATTTTGTTACTGAGAAAGTATTTGCTGCATGTATTGTGTATGACCGGTCAAGTAAGTATTTTTTTAAGAATGTTAGCGCAGGACCAGTTATAGCATAAGAGTCAAGTTTATTAAACAGGACTTGATGGTTAAACGTGTCATAAGCTTTACTGAAAGGGGTGGAGACATGAAAATGTTCGTTCATGCGTTCTTCAATTCAAGCGTTGCGTACTGCTTCAGGAAGCACGATACACACCGCGGAATTCATAAAAACCAGATAAATAATTTAATAATACCATTATTATACCGAGCGATTTCGGTTTCTGGGCTCCGGGTGACGCTATGACGTCATAGGAGAGGAAACGCAACACGGCTTGGTCACGTGGTTCACAAAAATAGTGACGTAAAAGTATGCTGCGTCGCCTGCTCGCTCATACGCGTGCTCAGCCAGCAGAGGTAAACAACTGGCGATTCGAAGTGCATGTCGCGACTGTTATAATTATTGCGAAGAGCGACAACAACGGTAAAAAAATATTGCGGCTTGTGGGAGTCGGTGATTAAATCCGAAGCGCCTTAAGCTTTAGCTTTGAAGTGAACCGGCAAAAGTCCTAGCGACGATATCGGCGGCGCCGAACGATCAGCGGCGGTGAGGCCGCCGTCGGTGCCAGAGTGACCACTCCTCGGTCGCTGATTGGCCGCTTCGCCGTACGGCTGCCGCACAAGTGGGTGCCGGGGCCCGTCCTCTCTACGGGAAGGAAATCTCGCCGTTCGCGAGCAAAACCGCCGTTGCACGGGGGCCCGCGAACGGCAAACGGCGTGCGGCGAGTTTCCGTGCCGGTAACGTGGACGGCCTTTACACATTGAGAAACGCCAAGCGAACGAGAGACGGCTCCGAGCTACCGAACTATGCGACTGGCACATGCTACGTCAACTGCTCTCAGCGACAGCGCTGTGCATGTCTCGGTTAGGCAGGGGCCAGGGTTGGCTCGGTTACAGTGTTCTAGAGCATGTAGCATAGAGAAAGGATTTTTAGAATGACAGGAAGCTGAGCTAGTTGGTTAGGATTCATAATGCAAAAAATGGGCAATTGCAAGAATGGGCATAATGCAAGAATTGGCTCCGTAGTCAGCATTTAATCGCTACTCATCACACGTCACGTTTTTGTGCTAGTGTGCTATGACGTCTATATTTTCGTTCCTCCTCTGTGACGTCATAACTGCCGCGCTAGCGATGGGTCTAGACTACGAGAAGGAGCTTTTAATGACTTTTTGGAGCAGAATTAAAATTATTTTGAAATGTTTGCAGCGTCCAATATCTCGTTGTCTTCGCATATACGGAAGCAGCCTACAACATACTTTTTATAGCCTCAAAATTTGGTGTCCCAACCCCTTGAAGTCTACAAATACAGATGCGACTAAGTTTCCGGAATCAATACATTTTTTATGTAGTCAGAGATAGAACAGCTAGATTCGTGGAACTTTCAGGGCGGAAACCAAATTGATTGTTCTTTAGCAATTTAAACTTTGTTAACTAATTATTAAGACTTTTAACAAATAATTTCTCAATGAGTTTACTAAGGCAGGAAAGAATTACAATTGGTCGGTAATTATTAACTGTGTATTTGCCGCCTTCTTTGAAAACAGGAATAATCTTGGCATTTTTCGAAGAAAGAAGGGAATGCACCTTCTTTAAACATAAGGTTGATAATATTACAGAGCGTGTCGCATACTAAATGCGCAACCAGTTTTAAATGCCTGACGCAAATATTGTTTAAGCCAGGCCCTGTATTTTTAAGCTTAGCAATCGTGGAGAACACTTCATTTGGTGTAGCTGGTAACAAGAATAATGATTGTGTCGTACTGCTCAAAGTATTACGCAACTGCGCATGTAGGTTGTTATTAGTGTAAACGGAAGAAAAGTAGTCCGGAAAAGCATTAGCACTTTTGTTGGGTTCAGAAAGAGTGAGACCATTGTAATTTATTTTGTTTATAGAGGCATCAACAAATGACTTGTTAAGAAAAGAGTTTAATAACTGCCATTGCTTTTTGGGGTTACTTTTATTCTGATCAAATTGATTTTCCTAGTACCTTTTTTTCGCCTGTTTAAGTAAAACTTTCAGTAATTTACAGTGCCTACTATAGCGTCTAGCTAGTCCAGTATTAAAGGGCTGACGCTTAGTTTTCTTGTACATGTTTTCCTTCTTTCTTAAAACTTTCTAGAAGACCATCCGTCATCCATGGGTTGCGCGGATATTAATACTTTTTCCCACATTTTACAGTGAGTGTGTTAGTTGAAACGGCCAATAAAAATACAGTGCAGAATTTGTTTAGTGCTGCTTCGGGATCCGACATAGAATTAATTGGCGACCGATCAGTTTCACTGATGGCTTCAATAAAGGTATCTGCACTAAATACGGAAGTAAAGTAGCTGTTCTTGCTCTAATGTATTTCATTGTTAAATGTAAGAAAAACAGGAAAATGATCGGTTATGTCAGTATCAATAGCCCCGAGTAAGGCGATGGTGATATGTTAGATAACACGTGATCAATGAGCGTACTGCTCCCACGAGAGGCTACTCTAGTTGGACAGTCAATGAGTGATTCAAAACCAAATCCAGCAAAACAATCAGTGTAAGTTGTGTACGAGGTAGCTTCATTGTCAAGTAAATTAATATTAACATCACCTACAATCAATACATCTTTATTTCCAAAAGCTAGCTTGGCCAATACTGCATCAAGAGGAAGCAAAAAATCGTTAAGATGACGATGAGCCATAAATGCAACCAAGGATCAAGTTCTTATTGTGATTAAGGAATGACCGGTGGACTTCTATTCACACTGACTCACAACGATTCACGTTAACTGCCAGATCAAATCTGCGAGTGTAGGTGACATCTTGTGAAACAAAAATGGCGGCACCACCATGAATATTAGTTAGTATGAGTATTAGCGCACCTTGCCGAGCACGTCCACATATTGTATGATGCCAGGGTTAGCGTCAAAGTATGAAGTCTATTTCATGTCTAGTCTCGCCACGTCCACTTTCGGTTATCCCGCTTGCGGAAGAAGGTATTCATTATCCGCAAATTATACCGTTCTGCAAATTTTACTAATAACTCTCCCCCGCTATTCGTATAACCTATGCCATATTCCCCCGCTGACTTGTCTCCAGCCTGCTTCTTGCCTACCCTGGCATTGAAGTCGCCCATCAGTATAGCGTATTTTGTTTTGACTTTACCCATCGCCGATTCCACGTCTTCATAGAAGCTTTCGACTTCCTGGTCGTCATGACTGGATATAGGCGCGTAGAACTGTACGACCTTCAATTTGTACCTCTTATTAAGTTTCACAACAAGAACTGCCACCCTTTCGTTAATGCTACAGAATTGCTCTACGTCACCACTTATATGCTTATTAATCAGGAATCCGACTCCTAGTTCTCGTGTCTCCGCTAAGCGCCTGTGTAGCACAGGACGTGCCCGCTATTTAGCACTGTATATGCTTCATTTGTCCTCCTCACCTCACCGAGCCGTATTATATCCCCTTTAATGCCCAATAATTCCTAAAATAGCACTGCTAGACTCGCCTCACTAGATAAAGTTCTAGCATTAAACGTAGCCAGGTTCAGGATCGAACAGTGGCCTGTCCAGATCCACAGATTCTTAGCACCCTCTGCTGCGTCACAGGTCTGACCACCGCCGTGGTCAGTTCTTCGCAGCTGCTGGGGACTGAGGGCCGGGAATTGATTGTTGTATTCATATAGGAGTTTGTGGCCAAGTACTGCACCGGGGTGACCAATCCTGCTCTGGTGAGGGAGTGCGTTACCGGTTCTGGTCACTGGAATCAGGCCGCACGCCAGGCCTGTTTATGCAATTTGATCAACACGCGGATTTTTTTCTTTTCTTTTATTCTGGAGGAAAACTGCGCGGCACCGGTATTTGAACCACGGTCCTCTTGCACGGGAGGCGGATGCTCTACCTCTACGCCATTCACCTGCCATCAAAGTTGTTGTAGTCGCATACAGCGGCGAAGGTGTTGTTGGAAATACGATTTTGACGTGACAACTTTTGTGAGCTGGCGCACTGACGGGCGAAAGAGAGCTCTGAAGGATTTCATCCGGTAGCTATAGTCCGAAAGCATTAAATTCCTTATGTCACTACACAAGTGACGGGCACAGACTGATAGATTCTCGAAATGTTCACATTCGGTTTCTGGAACGTCGAAGTGGGCATGGTTCGGAAAAACACGGAAGGAGCGAAATGTAGGAAATAACTGCGTCATAAGAAACAGTAAACACTTCGACCTTTTGATTCAACATACCTTTACAAGTTAGGCGCGACAGTCACAAGAACTAGAAAATAACGCAGATACTCGTCTCTATCATCTTGCTCAATATCGCAACACCGCTCGAGAAAGGCTTGTAGGCTTACGACAAAAGCGGAACATTTAGAAGTCAGGATTTGATGGCGCTAGTGCAAGTGTCCCATGCGAAGTTTATTTATTTATTTATTTTATTTATTTATTTATTCCTCAAATGCCCCTGGAAAGGGGTTTTACATGAGGGGAGGGCTGCTTCAAAGAAAAATGTGTTCGATGGCAGTCCTGAACGCAGTGGCACTGGAGCGGTCCGCCGCTTCTTCAGGCAGATCATTCCAGACTCTCGCTGTACGTGGAAAAAACGAATGAAGATGGGATGATGTGCGCGCATGCGGGGGTACACTTACTTTGAATGATTGGTCCGGGATGAATGGCGGTGAGCTGGCGATATGACGCTGTTACCAATCGGGGCATGATAAAACTTGTGATATTTATTTATTTATTCATACTGTCGATCCCATCAGGGATCATAACAGGAATAGAATGAGCCTGGACACTTGACGTCTCGCTTCTAGTCTAGGAAGATTCGCATTAGATTTTACCGTTGTGACACTAGTATATGAAGAATCGTCATGGAAGATAAATCGGGCTGCGCGGTTTTGGACGGATCCAAGCATGTTAGAAAGTTTAGTATGATGAGGGTCCCAAATTGAGCATGCGTATTCAAGTTTGGGCTTGACCACAGAATTGTAGGCAAGAGTTTTCACCGGAGGAGGGGCAAATTTCAGATGTCGCCGGAGAAAGCCTAAGGTGCGGTTAGCCTCGTTAGCTATTTTAGCGATGTGAGAGGACCATGAAAGATCTTGCGTTAAAATAAGCCCTAAGTATTTATAACAGGTCACAGATGATATTACTGAATTACCAAGAGATATGAGAGTGCTACATAAGAATGCCGACGATTGAAGTTGCTACTCGTGCAGATTTAATCTTTAGAAGTGGTGCGCAGCATCGTAAAAAGGCACGCCAACATAACCACGCGCCCACTTTGCGTAGTATGTCCCGTCTGACTGCCTAGATCATTGCACCGTGGTGCACGAATTCCCCCGTTCTCTAAGTGCGCAGGTGTCTAGGTGTCTCGCTAAATTAAATGGAAAACTGGTGAAAAAAGACGCTATCTGTGTCTAAGTTCTCATCGTCCGTTTTCAGCCAATTATATACAAACTGTTCTTACGTAGAACTGAGGATCTACGTAAACCATTACGACTTACGCCATTGAATTCGGCGAGCCCTCGCATATCACCCAATTGAGGGAAATGTTCAACAAAAGACGGAGATGAAGAACCGAAAAATGTACACTTCACTCAAATGCTGTACCTCTAATGAACCGTGGTTACTATACCTTTAGAAGATCAACAGTCACAATCCTACAACCACCCGCGCTTAACCTTGGCTAACCGCACAGCGGCGTCCCTGTCGCGCAGTGCTACTCGGGCCCAGGGTCAGACATACGGACCCGGGGAAATGTCTGACGATGCAACACATTATTCGGCCGTAATTTCTTAGTAACACTAAAGGTATCTTTAAGCACCGATATGGAACGGATTCACTATCACCACATAATCGACGTAAGACAAATGACGTAGGGACGGGTGCGTCCTCGTTGCGTTTTTCTGCTTTTCTTGTGTGGAGAGCTAAGCGTATCAACGATAAAGCACTGTTGGGCCACTCGTTTTTACGGCGCTGCCAAACGGTACCACAGAACGCGAAGGATAAGCAAGAAGGTATTAGGTGTTCGGCTTGAGTTGTGCTTGCTTTTCTTTAGTGTTCTCTGACACCTTATGCAAGCTATGTGTGCCTCACTAAGCTGTCTTGCGTGTAAGTGGGACCACGACAGGGCGTCAGGGCGCCGGTTACCAAGCTATCAGTGTAGCAGGCACCTTAGCGTTGGCCAGTACAAAACAGTAGCTTTTTTTCAATGCTGTTTGCGCAACACTTGAAACGAGGACAGGGGAACTACAGACACGGGCCAGACTTTCAACTGGTTTTGATGGTAGGAAGCCAAGTGGTTTGTATACATGCATGAATATGACGCAACATGAAAGACAATAAAATATGCGTTTGCAATCAACAAGACATACTGGAACACGTGCATTCCAATAGCGAGATAAATTCTAAATAATACTTGCGATACCCAAGGCAGACATGTCGAAGGCCTACACATCTAACGTCCCGCTTTCGCAAAATCCAGCCCCGTTAAGATAACTAATTCCTTTTTTCTGATAGTCCCATTGAAGTCACACTGACGTAGAGTTGATCATGAATTGTAACCAACTAGCCCGAACCTTCTAAGTTGGGCACCCAGTGCGAACCGGAACCGACACTCTCACCTGGCACCTGTTGAGGAAGCGCAGGAAGTACTTGGCGAGGTAGATCTCGCTCCTCCACCAGGTGTCGCGCAGCTTGAGGCAAGCAGACACGATGCGGCAGAAGAGGTACTGCTCGGACAGGCCGCGCGGCACCGTGCGGCTCGGCTCGGCCACGTCCAGAAGCACGAGGGAGCCCCAGGTCATGGCCACGCGCCGAAGGTGTGACACGGCCGCCTCCACGGTGTCACAGTACAGCTGCACCTGCTCGCAGAAGCAGCGCGGATCACCGGTTCAGCGTAAGAAAGCATTTTAACGTTGCATCATTTAATCGCCATCTCACAGCTGTACCACGGCACAACTGCCTGTACGCACTAGAGTGTACACCAGAAGACGCTCACCGGACCATGCGGAGGAACGTACATGCATTTTGCAAATCTGGCAACCACGCTTGAATTAATAATTAACAACTCGCCCAACCTTCAGTTCTTTCCCGCTCGCTACAACTACAATTTCTGCATCAATCTACTGATGTGCACAGGGTTTATGAGTTAGACATTAACCCATTTTTGTTTTGTGAACTACCCGAAAGCAAGAGTAGCTGAAATATCTTTCTGCGACAATATGTCCCTCGCAACCCCGTGTTTCAGTTACGGCAGCTGGAGAGTAGAGTCTCGCGGAGATGTCATTACGGCTTCGCCTCAGTGCTCCGGTTGGCACCCCTGTCACGTGACGCCCCACTTGAATACGGGGCGCAACGTGCGGCGGTTTGTGCGCAGCCTGTGCACGCGAAGTCGCAGAAAGGACCACGCACTACATTAGCGGCTGGCGTGTGTCGCCTCAACGAGGCGTGCATCATTTCTAGTATATATAGACTGCTTACTGCGCCCAAACTTCAAAACAGAATGACGTTTTATGAAACCGCGTGTAAACGTCATACCTGCGTCATAAATAGCGCCAGGACAAACAGCCGGTAGGAAAGGCAAAAAAGTTCAACTACGAACAAAACTCAGACACTGTATTGGGAAAAAGACGAGTGACTGCATTAATGTTGCCTGCTCCCAGAAATGCAAAGTAGGATGCAGTCGTCGTGAAAGTCGCGATTTACTTTTCCACGGCGCAATTATCTACGATGGCATTGGGTAGCAGGCGGCGTGCCTACTACCAACAAGAAGCCGTCGATCTGAAATGTCAGTTTAATGGGGCATTCCACGGGCAGAACAGGAGCAGCGCAGTAGTGCAGCGAAAGCGCCACTGCTTGCTGCGTATACTGAAACGTTCCATGCGCTCCAGGAGCAGGTGAGAGGGTGAATATGTATCATGTGACGCGAAGTTCACGGTAATTATCACGTCAAGTTCGTTTCTCAGTTGCCATTTCTGGCGCAAACTGAACCATAACCACGGGTACACAACCAGCATAAAATGATATGACGCGTTTGTCCCACTCCGCTTTTTGCGCGGGGGCAACTCGGACTGCTCTTGGCGTCGCTAAACTGCTGCAGCTGGTCCACAAGGATCACAGCGCTCCTGCTCCCATTCGCCCATTGGAGCGTGCCATAAGTAGTGAAGTAGGTCGCAGTGAACGTATCATATACTTTTCTAGTGCAGTGTTCTTGCTTCATTCCAAACGTTAGCCGACCCGCACGAACTTTTAAGCTGCGTCCAAATTCCCAAGAGATCAAGTAATCTGGCGAATGGCAAAGCTAGGCAGGCTTCGTATTCAGCTTCCTAAATGCGCAAAAGCAGCGCGTGTGGACGCGCGCACCTGTATGCGCCTGGCAAGGTCCAGCCCGAGCGCCTTGTCGCGAACCTCGTGCAGCCTCTTGGCGATGACCACGCCCAGGGCATCGATGTGGCGCAGGTAGGACTCGTACACCCTGGTGGCGTGCGCCGAGTACGTCTCGACTAGAGCTGGATCGAGAGGCTCGCGCTTGGCTTCCTGCGCTTCGTTGGACAACGGGTGCGGTTCACTCGCCATGCGTGCCAGCAGGTCTTGCAGAAACTTGTGCGAGTAGTAGCCGTCCACCGCCTGGTAGCTGCTGTCGTCCGCCAGGCTGCTGCGTGTTGACGAGCGGGAGAGGGAGAGCACGAACTGTGTGAGCACGCTCGTCTGCCACTCCGCATGCCTGTCGTAAGCTGTGCGTTTTTTTAAGCCTGCACGCATGAACCCTTGAAACAGCAACATATTATTTTATGGCATTATGTTGCCGAGTTTGCAAACCAGTATGAGTGCGCTCGAGTGGTTCGTATCAGAACATGCGCCAGCCAACCGCCATGGGCAACACGGGAATCTTTGTGGCATGGCCAGCACATGCTAGCCAACGGGTTTGATTGTTTCACCAAGTGCCAATCGAAGCGCTATTTTGTCACTGCATCGTCTGTGGATACTCGCAACATCGGAAGCCGGTAGAGAGTCAGGGCAGTTCCTAAGCCTACAACCAGCACTTGCTATACGGTCTCGGTGCTTAATGTGCCAGTGGTCCACGTCGCACACCTTACGTGGGGTGGCACGGGAAATGCCTGAGATTTAACAGCGTAACAGGTGCCGTCTAAGTAGGTTCGGCTGACTTGGTTGCAGGAGCTCCCGGATAATGATTGCCGATATCATATTATGCCTTCAACAAATTGGATTGTCTTTTCATTCATAGCTTCCGGCAGGTACTGCAGTAGATTTACGCGTAATTCGTGGTGAAAGTACTCAGTGTTGACAGAAAAATAACATGGTGAGACAATCCAGAGGCGTCAGCGGCAGGGCTTTGGCAGCAGTGAGAAAGTGGTGCGCTGTACTATTATTTCGCACTGCATTTGAAACTTGCATAACAAGAAACATCACTAGTCTCTTCGTTTTGAAGTGTGGTCTCGCTGAAGCCTGCTGTGATTCGTATCTTGCTATCGAAGACGGCATTAAAAGCACCTAAACTTGTATGCTCAATAAATCGTAGACCGCCGCCAGACCACCCTCCCCACAGATTGACGCCAGGAAATGTGGCGTGATGCCTGATAACGAGTGATATGGGCCGGAAAGCTGGTCGTCGATGCCTTGTGGGTGAAGAAAACGTACTTTGGCATTATACTGACCAGTGTTACTCGTTGTAATAACACTCGTGCGACCATTGCGCACGACGCAAAAACTGAACACGCCACAAGTTTAGAGCTCAATGAAAGAACAGAGCGCGGTGTTGGCAAACGTACTTTTCATCCGACTCCACATAGCTCTCGTCGTCATCCTCTTCGACCGTGTACTCCTCGCGCTCGGCTGCGGGAAGGACAGGCGGGCGAAGCTTTGTCACTGAATACGGCATACCTTGCACCTCAACCTTAAACCGAGTTTAAATAAGGCATTCACACCTCGCCTAATAAGAAACTGATTGAATGCATTATACTGTGACAAAGTTATTATATGAAAAATGGGTAATTAATACGCGCACACGCACACGGACACGCACACACTCACACACACACACACACACACACACACACACACACACACACACACACACACACACACACACACACACACACACACACACACACACACACACACACACACACACACACACACACACACACACACACACACACACACACACACACACACACACACACACACACACGCACGCACACACACAAACGCGGAAACACAAATTGGCATAACTCGTAATCCACTACGCAGTTTCGGAACGTTCAAACCAACAATATTTGTAATTCTGAGATGCACGTATAATTATGGCTAGAGATATTCACCTAGCACGTGACATTCACCTGCTCGCGATATGCTAGCGAGGCTTTTCACGCTAAACTAGCCATTTTCAGCTGTCAGGCAAAGCAACTGCAGTCTGGCACCATACACGTATGCGGCAGCTCTTTGTGGTGTGGCTAGAATAAAGCACCTCGCGTGGCAATTGCAATACCGAATCCTAAGCCCGAGTCTCCCCGAAGTGTGCCTCCGTGGCCTCGTTGGCCGCAGTATGTTGTGTCCGTCAACACCTTTCGTCACCAATCTACCACAGCAGGCTTTCTTAGCAGCGGTCTGCCACGCCTTCGAACTTCACCGACTTCAATATGAACGCTGTCCATAACATACGAGCTTGACTGTGCCTGACGAGTTTGCACTATAAGCGAGCAGGCTTACTTCAGGTGGATTTGAAATATTCTAAACCAACGCCTGTGCCGCTATGAACGTGGGCGCACACACAGCAAGCACGACACCCGACTTGAACAAAAACAAGGAAGTGAGAAATCATGAGCCAATTACGAGAAGGTTAGAAGCGCACGTGTGAAAGCACGACGTGTAATAAACGCAGCGCAAATAGGCTGCTCTTCAGATGCGGACAGAGCTGCGCGCCACACCGGTAACGCGCAGAGAGACAATTCCCCAGAGAAAGATGAGGGCACCTCCAAATGAGGGCGTCTCGCTCTCTCTCTTACGCGGTCCAATTTTCTCGCACACAGGGCGCCCGGTACGTTCTAGCAGGAAGGTGCACCTTCCCGGCCTCAGCAGCAATTTACCGCTTCGAGTGAACGGGAAAGGTAAGCGTGGTTTTGCGCAGCGACAATTCAAATCCATTGAAACCAACTTCGCTCTGCACAAAAACGAAAAAGACAGAAAAAGAAAAGTTATATGTATATTTTTTGAAGCAATCACACATATATGGCGTCAGTACTCGGAAAAACGTCGTAAAAAGCTGTATTTGTCAATGAGTGAGAAAAATACGGGCACTCATTGAAAATGATTATGATCTAACGTTTACTTAGTCGCTGTTTTATTCAACGGAAGTTTTGTTATTATACTCAACGTTTAGTGTCGCCCTTACCTCTTTTCCCCACTTCTATCCTTGGCCGAGGAACCGTCAAATCATTTGTTGAGCCACCGATATCTACTTGGTACCCAATGAATTTTGAATTTACTGCTTCTTGCAAGTTATATAGAAAACAATGTCATCATGCATGAGTCTATTGCTTCTTACCAATACTAAGCAACAACCGCGACGAGTAACTAGAAGGAACTGTATTGAGGATTGTCCAGTCCCTGTCCAGAAAAACTACTCACTTGTTTTCAGTTGACATGAGCTAGTTAAGAAAATTTAGGCATACGTACGAAGCCTAGGCTAACTGAAATGGTTTTCTTTCAGGCATGGATTGGGGCCAAGGAACATTGCAATAAGTGTTGCAGAGCTAATTAGTTCGGAGCACGCTGATTAATATTAACGAGCGCGAATTCAAAGATGAGGGCCTGAGTAGAAAGAAATGAACACATAATACGCGTGTCACACGGGCAACTAGAATCTCCTTCAAACTTCCTTCCCTTAAAGGACCGCAAGGAAGTTTCACCTCAAAGGAGTTAGCTCCGTGTCACACGGCCTATAAGCGAGCTTTTGAAAGCTGCCGCTGGGGGCCCATTAAGCGCTGCTCACCTCTTACGCAGTAAGGAAAGAAACACGTTATATATCGCTAAAAAGTTTTGGTTACTTGTCTTTTCTTACAAAATACAACTATTTATGCATTGCATTTTAAAAATGTCACTTATAGACGTGCGATCGCGTTGACCAAAACAACAAAAATTGGCGCAGTCAGGGCAAATGCACCAGCCATTCCGAGAACGCCCGGTTCGAAAGTCCAATGTAGCTGCTCAACACAAATATCTTTGTTAGTGCTCATCATATGCAATAAAAGCAGTTATAATTGCTGGTAAAAGTGAAATAAAAATGAAGGTGATTTCTTGACTCGAAATTCAAGCACGCTGGGAACAAGAGTACTCCCTTCATTCTGCAAGGGAGATCTTTCATCTCCATTCGATAGGAACTTCCTTAAACTTCCTTTGCCAAAGGACTGCCGTGTTACACGGCGCGCACCTCCCTCGAGAAAAAGACGTCCTTGGTTGAAGGGAGTTAAAGGGACATTAGCCGCGTCCGTATGACATGGGTATAAGACGCTCACTGATGGCGAGTACTGACCTCCAAGGCACGGCACGGCTCGTCTGTTGGTGCTCACATGACGCATTCTCGACATCGTGTGTGGCCTCGTCCGCTCGAGCGTGTGCCAGCCAATAGTTACCAACGCTTACCATGTCAGGAAGGATTAAGAACTGAAGTCTGTTTACAAAGGATAACTGCAGCGCTGGGCAGTTCAGCCGACAGCTCGAGAGCCAGAGAGCGTTCGTCGTCTTCGTCGGGGCGCCCGCATGCATCATCAACAAGAAACACGCAATTTGCATACATATAAGAGCTGGAAGTATGCTCTTACTGTCACCGCTAATTTACTAACTGGCTCTTCTACCAGCAAGTGGTGCGCGTTGGACACTGCAAGTACCGATACAGTGAGGCTGACGACGTATTATGCAATGCGCCTATACGCCCAGCCTGGCAAAGAAAGTTCGATAAATTGTAAAAACTTCTGCATTATATGTTCCGCAAGTTGTTTACGAGCTGAAACATAGTTTCTCTTGCAAAACTGATTTTGTTCCCTTAAGCATATTGATCTCAACATTGGGTGCCGCTCTTGCACCACATAGACGGTGAAGAAATTGAAAAAGAAAAGAAAAGAAAAAAACCAAGGTGGGAGATACGAAGACGTGACCACCAACGTTCTGCTTGCAATCGCTTTCCGTGAAGTGAAATGTTTTTTCCTGTTACGAAGACTTACGGAAATGCTCAAGTTAATTATAGTTAAAATAACAATTAGTTGTCTCAAGGCGTATGTTATAATTCAAGATTGTTCTTCGCATTCAAAAACATAATATACGGTATTTTTCAGAGCAATGCACTTTTGTTATCTTTTTTCCGCGTTTCGTAGTTGTGCTGCCAAATAATAGGAGTATGGCAGGCGTCCCGAATCTTTGACTTGCAATGCCACGCGCGCCTCGACGTTGGCGTTCGTTAGGTTAACTTTAGGCGGACCCTATGCACGAACCTAACCTGGAGGCAGCGGTTCACATTAAACAGCGAGTTAAATATGCCGCCACTTTCTTTTCCATGACGTCATTAGTGACGCTATTACTTCCGTTTTCTACTTCCGGGTTTCCTAGAATTTCGCCAAGTCGTGCTTACGTGGCAGGTCCCTCGAGTCTACAATAATGCGCTTTGCTGTGCGGTAATCAGTAATTTCTAATTCTTATTATTCCAGGGATTTCAGTAACTGAACTTAGAACTAAACTAAAGCTCTAATATCATATCTACAAGGAAACGCATGAATTTTGCACTGTACTATTTGTTTCTATTTTTCTTGTTTATTTTGAATTTCCTCCCCTGTCGACTCAGGAGGAGAACCGGAAGTGCTGCGCAAGAAACTAGAGTGTCACTTGAGGTTTGTGCCACTGAAGGACAAAAAAAAAAGGTGAAGTGGGCGCGCGGCCGCATGCACGCGACATCAACGCTCTCAAGGGGAGTCTCAGACAGGTTATTTTTGTGAATGTTGAACTTGGCGGCTTCAGAAGTGGAAAGGCTAGGGACGGAATATATATGTTGTAGCGGCTCACTTGAGACAAGAGAGGAGAGCGGTATTTTATCGAGACAATTAGGACAAGCACTCAGTTCAGGCTTCTTCTTCTCTAGCACCTCGCTTGCACACGCGAGGTCGTCGTCTTCGTCGTCAGCGTGGTTGGGCACAGATGGTGTCGGGGCATTTGCCCCCCTTCAGAAGGAGCATCGTCCCGATGCTCGGCGGGTAGCATCCGGTGTCCAGCAAACCAGAGAGTGCCCATGTCGTTAAAAAAATAAGGTTTCATGCGCACCACGTGCACAGTCTCAGGCCGGTCCTGACGGCGCCTCGAGCAGGATGGGCTGTCAGGAACGACTTCATAGTCGACGTCGCTAAGGCATCATAGAACCTTGTATGGTCCGCGGTATCAACGCCGAAGTTTCTCCGCGAGGCCTCGGCGGCGTACTGGAGCCCAAACTCCGACTCTGGCCGCGCTGGTAGACGAAGCATCGATGGTGTTTGTAACGTCGGGCATCACGGTCTTGCTGGCTAGTTATGCGAACGCTCGCGAGCTGTCTTGCTTTTTCGGCGCACTCTCTAAAATCTGCGGCGTCAGTCTCGGAATCGCTTCAATCACGAGGAAGCATAGCATCCAGCATTACAGTCACTTCTCTATCGTGGAGGAGACTGAATGGCGTCATTCTTGTTGTTTCTTGCTGAGCCGTATTATAAGTAAACGTTACGTAGGGTAATATTTGGTCCCAATTCTGGTGTTCCACATCGACATATATGCACAACATGACTGCGGGAGTCTTGTTGAGACGCTCCGTAAGTCCATTCCTTTGCGGGTGATAGGCTGTCGTCCTTCTGTGGGCGGTGCCAATGAGGGTCAGTACGGTTAGCAAAAGTTCAGCCGTGCACACGGTTCCCTTGTCGGCCACGATGACCGCTGGAGCACTGTGCCTCAGGACGATGTTTTCGATGAAGAACTGTGTGGCCTGGGCTGCTGTGCTGCTCGGAAGGGCCTTGGTTTCAGAACATCGTGTGAGGTAATCTGTCGCAACTATGATCCACTTATTTCCGGCTGCAAATATTGGGAATGGGCCCAAAAGGTCCGTACCAATTTCTGCAAACGGCGCTTCCAGCCCTGGAATGGGATGCAGTACTCCGGCAGGTTTCGTAGGTGGCACTTTTCGTCGCTGACAGTCAAGGCACGTTCGAACGTAGTGCTTCACCTGCGCTGCCAGCCGTGACCAGTAGTACTTCTCTTTGATCCGTGCTAATGTTCTTGTGTAGCCTAGGTGGCCTGAGGTAGCTTTATCTTGACAGGCGTGCAAGATTTCATTGCGGAGAGTTTTAGGGACGACTAGTAGATATCTCTTCCCTGTTGAAGAGAAGTTCCTCCTAAAAATAACACTGTTGCGCATGCAGAAAGATGACAGGTGCCTTGAGAACAATTCTGGCTTGTTTGTGGTGCGGCTTTCTAGGAACTCAATTAGTGAAGTGAGCTCCTGGTCCTCTTGCTGTTGTTGGGAGAGAGTGGCCACATCAACAACTCCTAAAAAGCGTGCGGGTTCGTCATCATCTCCGCCTGACGACTCCATTGGCGATCTGGAAAGGCAGTCAGCGTCTAAGTGCTGCCGTCACGATTTACAGACCACTGTCATGTCGTACTCTTAAAGCCGTAGGCTCCAGCGTGCCAAACGTACAGATGGATCTTTCATGTTGGTCAACCAACAGAGAGAATGGTGGTCACTTATGACTTGAAATGGGCGGCCGTATATGTACGGGTGGAACATGGTAATTGCCCATACTACAGCCAAGCATCCCTTCTCTGTGGCGGAGTAGTTCGAGTCAGCATGTGACAGTGTTCTACTCGCGTAAGCGATGACTCGCTCACCGCCATCTTGCCGCTGAAAAAAGACGGCGCCTAGACCCACGTTGCTGGCGTCGGTGTGGATCATTGTCGGTGCATCCATGTCAAAGTGGGCAAGAACTTGCGGAGTTTGTAGACGGTGCTGCGACACGCTAAATGCCGCCTCCTCCTCCTCACCCCACAAAAACGTGACATCTTTTCTAGTTAGGCAAGTGAGCGGTGAGGCGATGCGTGCAAAACCCGCAATAAATCGCCGGTAATATGCGCATAGGCCCAGGAAGCGTCTGACTGCCCCTTCATGTCTGTAGGCCTTGAAAACTTTGCTACGGCTGCGATTTTCTAGGGATCAGGTCTGGCACCTGTGTGACTTACAACGTGGCCCAAAAACTGTAGTTCTTCATAGCCAAAATGGCACTTTTCTGGTTTTAAGGTAAGCCCAGCAGACCGTATGGCTTGAAGAACTGACCGTAGCCATCTGAGATGTTCATCAAATGTAGCGGAATAAACAATGACATCGTCTAGGTAGACTAAGGAAGTCTTCCACTTAAGGTCTGAGAGAACAGTATCCATTAGCCTTTTGAACGTGTCTGGGGCGGAGCACAAACCAAAAGGGAGAACTTCGACTTCATAGAGGCCATCAGGCGTTACAAAAACAGTCTTCTCGCGATCCATCAATGAGAAGCAACGTGCATGCTGTAGCCTGTCGAGGGAATCGTCCATTGATAGACCACTGTCACATCCGCACATACACATCTTTTTTCGTAACCCGATTGAGCTTGCGATAATCGATACAAAACCGCAGGCTACGATCCTTCTTCTTAAAGAGTACCACGGGCGATGCCCAAGGGCTTTTTGAAGGCTGGATGACATCATCTCCTAGCATTTTCTTGACTTGATGCTCTATTGCTTCACGCTCTTTCTCAGCCACGCGATACGGATTCTGTCGGATGCATATTGCTGTTTCCTCCGTAATGATGCGGTGTTTCGTCAGTGGTGTTTGACGCACTCGGGACGTTGTAGAGGAGCAGTCCTTAAATTCGTCAAGCAGTTCCCTGAAACTTTGTTTCTGTTGCGGCGCTAACCTTGGGTCAACGTCGACGACGGGTGCATGTGGCATCGTATCGGTGGTCGATTCCTCTTCTACAGCAAAGCAGTGTTGAACGAGGTCAATTTCGTCAAAGTGTGCCACAGCAGTGCCATTACTGATGTGCCGACGTCCATTGGTAAAATTTGCGAGTAGTACTTCCATGCGACCTCCGATTAGGCTGACGATACCCCGAGCGATGACAACACCCTAATAGAACAGAAGTGCAGTTAATTGTTCGGCTACACCGTCCTTGTTCTACTGTTCTCCGCAACTGAACGAGACAAGGCTGCATAATAGTGGTGGTATGCAGACATCGTCGGCGACACGCCACGATGTACGTTGGCGCTCTTCGTCGTGCCTCGTGTCTATACTAGTTGACAAGGTTATCTCGCTGTCCCGTATTTTAACCACGACGCCGTACTCCCGCAAGAAGTATTTCTTATCTGGAGTCATGCAGTACATTTTTCTTTAGGTGTGGCCCTCGGCATTTCAAATATAAGGACCCGTCCATTGCATTTTGACTTTCTTAAGCCGGTCTACCAACTGCTCACTCATTCTGGAAAATTCTGCGCCAGTGTCAGCTAAAGCTGTCACGTCGTGCCCATCAATCGCTAAGAGTAGGTCGGCACTCACAAATTCGTCGGCGTTCCATTTCTCCAAGGTGGCCCTGCTCGTTTCTCAATCATGGAGGATTTTCGGTGGTTCGACGACTTGCAACCTTGCCCCCAGAGGTCGCTGATTTCAGTTTCCCCGCCATGGGCTTGGAGAGCGGGCTCTTATCACGTCGGCGAAACTGCCACGGTTGGGCGAAGAATAACGTAGCGGAGACGGCGAGTGCGACTGGAGATTACTTGAGCTGCCTTGTTCCCGAGTGACACTGCCGTCAAAGCGTGGCTGTCTCTCTGGAAACTGTCGCGGAGTGGCAGGTGACATTTCCTGGATGCAGCACAATAACAGTGCGCAAGCGTCCCGTCACGTGGTATTTTTTCATATTTCGCGGACTCTCTTTCGAAGGCCAAAAGAAAGGACCACGTGAAATATATCGTGTTAGAAACAATTTATTTAGAGGTTTCTGAAGGTGCGCTACAACTCTGCATATCACACTTGGGGCCTGCAACGGATACGTAAAAATTTGAGTAATTACACATAACTAATCCGTTAGTTAAGGGGAAAATAAAAGAAATTACCTGAATAACGCTAGGCCAGTGCCTACATTATGCATTCGGTTCAACTCGTGTCCGGAACGCCTTCCATATATAAAACTTTGGCTCAAGTTACGTGGGATAACCTGTATTAAGAAGCAACCGCATGAGGCCGTAAGCTACAGCCACAGAGTGAAGAAACAGGACAGTGCCAGGTGACAACCACGATTTGCAGCCCAATGCCCAAATCTAAAGAAAAAAGAAAACCGAAAAAAAAACGCGGCGGCGAATTTAAGCGGATGCTGGGAATTCTAGCGCAAGCACGTGATCGATCGAGATGATGGAGAAGCGGTGCGCCGTACGCCCTCGGTGAACGCTTGTCGCCTGCGCTCACCACCTTCCTGTGTTTCGCCGGCTAGACAACATTTCCAGTGCGCAACGCGCTGGCCAGCCAACGGGAAAAGAGAAATCAGGAGGGAGTGGCTCCGGAGGAGCCGGGCTCGTTAACGCTGGGTGCGCTCCCTTCTGAAGTTCTTCTTTTAAACGCGCAAGCATCTCGATGTCTATATCCAACGAGGAAACCCGACAGTCCGTCCGTCACGTAAGAGGATCGTTTTCAAGATAGGGCCCGCAGCAGCGAGGGAGTTGACCTTCGTGCAGCCTCACGCTCCAACGGGAACTAAGCGGCGAGAACACAGCGCACACGAAGCCATCGGCACGCGGTCCCCATTTGAGATCGCTTTCCAGATGGGGGCCCCCCGCCATACGCAGCCGGCGGCGGAGTACGCTTGGTCCCGGTTGGTCGAGAGGAGGCAGCGTCATCGACCACGTCAGTGTACGAGGTCTACCGAACGTGACGCCGTTCAATTACGTCACGCGCTACAGCACGCATCGGCCAGTGCTCATCTTCCACGACGCAGCGGCTTCATCCAAACGCACCGTCATATATAGCACGAGTGAACATTGCTACTACTTGCCTGCTCTTATTCATCTCATGCTGGTCTCATTTAGCGTTTCGGTGTTGCAAGCACGCTTCTCCGTTTCACTATCCTTTCGCGGTGTTTCTCGCAATCATAGCAAAAACAGCAGCATAAGGCGACTAAACACAAGGTGATTAGTAGAAAATGCCCACGAATCATTTACATAACTCCCACCAGAGATGCTGCGTGTATTTTTTTTCTCATTTCCTCCCTGACTAGAGCAGTGCCCGCTAGGGTTTAGTGATCTAAACTTTACAAAACAGGAGAAACCAATCCACATTACAGGGCGTGGGGTCAGTATACGATGGCCAGTCCGAAACTTCGCATGGTTCGTCCACACGGTGTCTGAACAATTGCAGCACCAGTCTGCTCTTTGCAAATTCTGTGTTCGCATACTTGAAGAAAAAACACCGCTACGAAGACGCGGACTAAAAGAAGAACATGTACGACGGACATGTGCTAACTTCCAACTCATTTTTATTTAAAGAAACGGGGTTTATATAGATGAAAAAACACAAATACTACAACCGTGACGTCGAGACCTCTCTATTGCATCAGAAATACAATCTGTTTTTCGGCCACTGACGGGCACCTAATGCAAGTGCCCTCGGCCATAGCAATGTAAAACGCTACAACTACCCTTTCTAGTTTATCTCCAGAACATGCCAGAAACTTGGTGTCGTGAAGATACGGATGGCATTTGTGACATTTACAATGTTCAGCCAGATGCCCTCTCGCATTGTTACTTACGGCCCAATTGAGCACTCGCGCCCTTTCATTGTAACACCGTCTCGACTGCCCAATATTATTACTACCGGCACATTACGACACTCATAAAGAGGTTGAGAGAAGCGCAATGTGTGCACACAGTGTGGGAATATACGAGAAAGCTATAGGTGTTAGAAGTAGAGGCACTGAGGCACGCCGGTGATTTTGCTCGCCGCTGTCTGCTGTGTTTCTAGAAAATGCGCAGAACCTGGTCTTTGTGCAACTCGTTCACACCACGCTACTTTCTCTGTTCCAGGTTAATTGAGCGTTAGTCTGGACAGGGGCACCGCATGTGCAAGCTATTGAAGAAATCACGTACAACAACGCATTACCAGACACATACTGCAAATACAAATGGCAGATACGTGGCGATCTCCGAACATACCATGAGGAAAGAATGACTAGGAACTTGCCTCGGATGATGTGCTGCGTTGAGGGTGATCTTAACACGCGAGGGAAATAAAGAGCTGTCTGCCATTATTTCCTACTGCGGCAAAACGTCATTACACCGCATGTTTTAAGTATTGACATCCCCATGGTAAAAACACATGTGTGCGCGCCAACCACATTACACGGTGGCGCCCGTCTTTCGGCGCACCGCGCAGCAAACTCACGAGGGCAAATGCAGGCGACATCGCGGGCGATCAGCCGCCATTGTCGGCTTGACATACACGGCAGAAAGCCACGCACGATAATTAGCCTGATGAAATTTTTATGAGCCTCCTTCTGAAATTTTCAGCTAGCTTTGAAACATCTAATTTGGCAACTTTGTTAAAGCATCATGTCAGTGAGATTCGCGTTCACTCAAGGCAGAACAAGGCTCAGCACCGTGACAAAGCGATGCCTCACAATCACGTAATGAGTGATAATAGACCTTGCAGGGTAGATTTAGGAAGCCGTGAAGGTCGTGGCACCTGCGAAGTCATTTACACGGCTATTGCCGGCTTCTATTGACAAAACTTCAAAAAGCAAGAAAGCACCTAAAAAAGCCCCAGCCGCTTCTATCTTCTGTTGCACTCGCTTAGCTTCATGGAACTTAGTAAAGTTGCATTCATTGGCGGAGGATTTATTTCAGTATTTCATTTAGCGGGATCATTGAACTACCACACTTCGTGGATCTCTATAGATTCATATCGGCAAGGAATATTGTTGTGCAAATGTCCGCAAAGATTATTTTCTTGGGTACTTCGGTTGACCTACGCACTTACGGAGATTGTTACTGAAGACTTTCGAGAGAAAAATTTCACACGACAGGTGGGTTAACAACAGTCATAGTAGAAGAGATGACAAGACTACAAAAATGCAACGCAATGTCTTCGGTAATTAATCCATTCTCAGACATAAAGACATCAGCCAACGTGCTTTCCATTATTTTATTTTCTCTTGCTTATGATAGTTACACTTATGGGAGTAAAATTTGCAAGGGAAGTTTATCAGCACCGGCTAATTTAGAAAGCACGCCACGCATAAATATGCACGTTTTACAGTGACCGAAGCTACATGTACAGGGGATGGAAGGAGACAAACAAAATGCAGCCGCAGGTGTTAGCGTTGTGCTAAGAGACAAGACTAGCGTTTTCTTTAAGTTTTAGAATGTAAACCTGAACAAGATTACCGCGATAAGAGCATAAGCAGGAGTTTCGAGAGGGACATCAATAGTTTCTTGTTCACAAACATGAAGCTTGTTTTACAGGTTCACAATTGGCGATTTTCTAAGCTTGTACATAGGCGAAAGTCTGCGCGCGAGAACTGCCAGATGAAGCCAACGTATGACTATCTGCTCAGCTCGTGGTGCAGACGTCACACGCATGGTCACTTTGCGCGCTTTGTCGGCAATGTTAGGGAATCGTTTTCGTATTGCACCATTTGCGAAAGAGAGTGAACAAGCTACGAAGGAAACGGAAACTAGCGAGCTAAAGCAATTTTTTTAAAGGCAAAATTTGAGAACGGTGCCACTCGGACGTGCTGAGAAACGTGAAAGCACCTAAGAATCAGCGAGAGAGAGAGAGAGAGAGATTTATTAAAATAAAGGGAAACCACAGGGTCCTTCGATGGTCCCTGGGCATGGGTGGAATCCACAGTACAGGTGCTCACAGGTCAAACATCCATAGCCTCCTATATACTTTCATCCGCCCCGAGCCAGCGCGAGGACACAACTCGGACGAAGACGAACACAAGGGAATGGGGCTGAACAGGATTGCTGATATTTACGTGCACGAGAAATTCGTCAGTGGCACTCGCGTTGGCTGTTCATTAAGTGCGTCTGAATACTTTGAACTCACCGTCAGGGGAAGTGCCTTGCTCAGCTGTTATGACGGGCACCGCTCGCTCTGTTGCTTCACCTGCGACCGAAACGTCATGTACAGATCAATGACAGAAGTAACTACAGAGGATACTGTGCATATGCAGCTGAGCATTTTTTACGAATATCGTCACGACACCAGGAAAGCGTTGCGCGATACAAGGAGGGGAGGGAAATAGAGTGGCAGGACAGTTCTTATAGCAAGAAGAAAATCACCCAGAAACTCCTCTCGGAGTTGTCGAAGTGTGCGTAAGCATTGTACCACTTGTGTTTCTCATCTCCATGAAGCGCGGTGCCGTTATCAATGTTACAAAACTTTGCACGACCAGTATAAACGACAGCGCTATGGCAACACGCACTGCTCGGGTGGGCGCTCCGGGTGCGCTGATTACGTGCGAGTAATAATAAGTTGATATTGCTCTTTAGCGCCTTATGCATCTGCGTCGAACCATTACGCGCAGCGCGGACCACATCTTTAACGCGATCTGCGATGCAGAGAGAGTGCTGACTGCTCAAAATTTCGCGCGCTGTGTTCTCGCCGCTTCGTGCGCCTGGGAGCGACAGGCAGTACGAAGTAAAGCCGCTCGCTGCTGCGGGCTCTGTCTATATGGTACGCGTGATTCCAAAGAATGTATGCGCTTTTCACTTCACTTTGATGAGTGTTTAAAGCCTGCTTCACCTCCGCCGCTGGTCGTCCCGGTATTGCACTATTTCCGGGATCGGCCCACACTTTTGTCTTACGTGCCTGACGGTTTTCTCGTCGGGTAAGCGCGAAAATGCTTACTTATTTTAAAATTCCAGCAATCCACAAGCAGATATAGTTGATATCCCCAGTAGCATTAACCAACCTTTCAACGAACTCGGCTCTTAGTGGACGGATGGTCATGATATCACAGCTGTATTGTTCAGATCAACTGTATTTTTCGGCTCTTGTAGGGCACTCATACCTCAATGACATGGGGACCACCCGGGTCCTCATTCTTATTGCTGCCCGTGGTCGCAATTTTTAACTGTAAACAATGCTTTGGTTATGACAAACTATGTTTTTTACACATATTTCGGACGTAACGACTACTTCAAAACGTAGTACTCTTTAAAAAAAACTCCATGCAGCTGTTTCCTCGGGCTCACTTTATTTATGTTTTTTTTTCTGAAGAAAGTACGCCCTGGTATTTAATGACGTCACTTTGAGCTTGAGCGCGAGGACAGCTAGTCCAATACTGACACATTATTGAGTCATTTAGTTATAGTAATGAAAGGTAGTTGGTGATGCAAACTCGGTAAATGAAATAATGACATTATCGATAGCATTACAATAATTAACTACTCCCTTTCTTTGCATGCAGTAAAAGTCAAATTTCTATACAATAAGAAAAATTGCCAAGTCATAGCGCACCCTAAATGATTTAATATAGTAGCTCTTCTCCTGCCCGTTTCGGCGTCGTTTCCCGGGAGGTTACTGTGTCGTGACGTCATGACGCCAAATGCGGCCACGTGGGAGCAAGACATCGCGACGCGTTGACACTCGCATCCAGCTATCTCGGTCGCCTGCTACCCCAGGCCTCACAACGAGCGGCAGCATGTAGCAGGCGACCGATCGAGTAGGATGCCAACCGGTCGCGATGTCCTGCTGCCACGTGGCCACATTAGGCGTCGTAACGTCACGACACAGTAACCTCGCGGGAAAAGGCGCCGAAACGGGCAGTAGAAGAGCTAATCTATTTAATCATTTAGTAGAAGCTATGACTTGGCAGTGTGTTTCACCTCGATTATAATGTCCCCAACTTTCGTTAAACGGAAAAAAATGAGTTACTCCTTTAAGCAGCGAGTTCTGTTGCTTAGCACGTGCGCCACTCTTTGCACACGTGGATTCAGGTTTTTCTTCCAGTCGGACTCCTCCTGTTTCGCACGTGCAAAGACATTTAGATGCACGACAACCAGCCATGTGTGCTCTAAGGGCACCTACCCGACACGCGCGAAGACGCCGCTGCGCTAATTGTCCGCTTGTCGTGGGAACCGGAGTAGGTGCCTCGCCCCCATCTCTGCTGAAGTGACATCCTGATTTGTTCACTGGAATGCCGAGCATAGCTTTACCTTACTGCAACGAGCATCACCTACTATAGAGTTTCAATTTCGTCCATAATACGAGGCATGAGTACGATTACTAGCACAGTTTTGAGTACAACCATAAGACCAGCTCGGAGGACAAACTCTCGAGGGTCTATTTCTATGAAAGACAATGCTTGTACGTAGTACGTCAACCGGGAGAGCAGATTTGCCGCGCATGATTTCTGCGCATAGTTGCTGGATGCTTTTACAAGCATCGACAGGAGAGAAAATGTGCGGGGTCTCCTTGAAATCCGCATTCAATAACCTACTGAACGCTTTGCTATATTCTCAGAAGATATGGTCCGTTTATTCCGTACGGTAGACCCTGCCATGCCCGAGGAAAGAAAGCTGTGGTATTTCTTGCGGGGAGTGAAAGAGCAACTGCTTGACAAAGAAGGCTACAGCCATTGAACGGGCCCTACAGCAACGGTACTGCCAGCATGACATGAGTAACTCGGCGGCGAACACTTCCGTACAGGCTGCGAGTAACGACAGGCCACTGCGTAAAGTTGTCCGAGAAGTTGTGCGAGAAGAACTTCGGCAGCCCGGATTTGTTGTTGCGCCTACGGAAGCGGCGCCAGCGTTATCTTTTGTAGCTGATGTGGTCCGGGAAAAGTTTTTTTTCATCGCCCGATTGTGATAACATGCCACGGTGCCTTAATGATGCTGAGGGTGTTCGCCGTCCAATAAACTTGAACACCGTTGACACCCACAGCTAGAACATCACCTACGCCACAAACAGAGTCGATATCGTCACCCCCGTCGATTCTACCGACGCTGCCGACCACGACAGCGCAAACAATGCTGTATCTTCAACATTCACCCGCCAATCTCCACGGAGAGTTACCGGCGAACTATCAGCTTCGGAAAACCGATTTTTGGCGCACCGTCAACCAGTGTGCTACCCCAGTGGCGAAGCTGGAGACGTCTACCGAGCTTGCCACAAATAGAACTATCGCCCCATTTAATATCCAGCACCTCCGCCAGCGCAACGACGTGGGATCGACGAGGATGCGGAGCGCCACCACCAACAAGCACCCTTCATCACTCGTCAAAGAAAACCAAGAACCTCTTCTTCGTCTCCAGGCTTGACCTAAAAACCCACGCTACTTCACCTCGTTCCCACTGACATATACCGCGGCAATATAGTTGTGCCACACAACGAGCAGGGGTAGCTAGCCAGCTTGAGCCTCGGCGAATCCACGAACAACAGGACTGTGACGCTAGATGCTACAATCTTCGGCACAGACCCGTAACATAACCCATCGGCGACAAAGTGTAGGTCTGGACATCTACTCTTCAGCGTGGGCTCTCTGAAAAGCTCCTGCGCAAATACTTCGGGCCCTACATAGTAATCCGACGCATCAGCGACTTCATCTACGAAGTCGTTTCAGACATCTTTCACTTTTCAAAGCGCCGTCGGCATTTACCCGAAGTCCTTCATGTGCTTCGAATGAAGCCCTGCTATGAAGACTGACAAGATTGCGCAGTTATTTTACCGCTATTTTCCAAGCCTGTATCATCGGGACGATGATCCTTTCTAAAGGGGGAGCAAATGACAACTATATTTGGCGCAACTATATTACCGCGGCTATGTGTCAGTGAGGACGAGGTTGAAGTAGCGCGGGTTTTTAGGTTAAGACTGGAGGCGAAGACGTTCGTTTTCTTTGACGAGTGATAAAGTGTATTTATTTGTGCTGCTGCTCCGCATCCTCGCTGATGTCACGTCATTACAATATGCTGCCCACACGCTGCCGAAAACATGGGAGCTCAGGCTAGTCATGCTGCTCTATAGCCGCACTTGCCCCGTCATCGCCGGCCGTAATTGCTTAGGGCCCGTGCATGGTCGATCCGCCCGTCCGTTCCGCCCGCGTCCGGCCGCGTGCGGATTGCTCTCTACTGGTGAGCGAGGAGCGGACGCAACTTTCCCCTCCGCACGCCGGCACGTCTCTCATTGGCTGGTCCGAGCCGGATGCTTCGGCTGTCGTCACAGCAAACATGGCGCGTGCTCGAAGCGAAGCGAAGCGGGGACGCAAGGCCTAGGCTACAGCCGCGTCAGAAACAGTCTCTTTTTTCTCCTTTTTGTGATTTTTACTAGAGTTATCTGGCACCCACGGAGATAGTCATCGAAAGCAGCAAGCCGGTGTACCCTTTCAGACCTCATCAGTGCGTGCGATCGCCAACAGAAACAGACGGACAGCAGGAAGTGTGTGTTGTGTTTACGAGAGCGTCGGAAGAAATATTTGAAGCCGTCGACTTCGTGATTTCTTGTGCCATGCTTCGCGTGTGCGTCGCAGACGAGAACTCCATCACATACACGTGCATTCTGAGCAGCACACACGTTCAAGGCGTAGCGAAATAAGTAGCGTCCGATTGGCGCACCCAGCGTACACGTTTGGTTTCTGCTCTGTGTATGCGGATCGTTGCCGCGGAGTGGTGAACGCCAGCCCTTCGCAACTTTCAGAAGTAATGATACGATCAGTAGCGATAAGTTTTTATCGCCTCATTATCGCTGCCATTCTACGTGTGCTATACTGCGTGTGAGCCGTTTTGCCGGCTGCGATGCGCCGTGGTGACCGCGACGTTCGAGCTGTGCTCTTGCTGTTATGAAGTGCGTTTGCGAGCTACAAATCGTGATATATATGTGCGATGTGTTGCAGCGTTACTGGGTGTAGAAGTGGTCGTACTACGCGATGTTCGTTTGCTCAGAAGTGAACTGTGCAGAAGTGTTGCCGATCGCGTTTTCATATTTAGTACCCTTACAGATAAGCCCTATCACACCGGCCTTTTCTGCTTCGTACATCTGTCGTTTGTTTCAAAAGTAGTTACTGCATGGTTGAAGATGCTTCTATCGGTGGGGGGAAATTAGGGAACATCATAATTGCATACGTCAAGACGTTCAGCGCTGTCGTGAAATGTGGACGCGCCTGGAAGCACTAATGTCATAAATGCAAATTTCTGGCAGCCTTGATTTTCATAATGTGGACACTAGTGTGAAGATCAAGAATTTCTAGATTTGATGAAGTAAATTGCTTTATATTTTGTGATGCAAGCGGCTTACGTAGCCAAAAATCTGAGCTGGTTGTTTTTGACTAGTGACTAAGCACAGAGTCTGTTTGTGAAGACACCAGTGGCGTGGTAGATGAATATGTTATAGGTAAGAGCTGGAAACTACCTTCTTATTAACTAAAAATTTTACATTTGCTGACAAAAAGCAATATGAATGTAAAAATGAACACGTAGGACGAGTAGTAACAAGTAAGTAAGTGTCACAGGTATGGTGTTATATAATATTCTGCTAGCAGCCAGCAGAACTGCGTGAAAGAAATTTTGCCCAGAGTGCTTTCTTTCTCATTGGCCAGCCATGGTCACGTTACTAATGCAGGCAGAATTGGGTAAGCGAAAGTTCGTGGTTACTTTGTTTATCCACCCTATTTGATTATCCGGTTTGTGTCGCCTGTTTTGTCATGAGCCTTCAGTTTAAAGCGAACAATAGCACAAGTACCAGCATTATATGCCTGATAAGTGCTTTATTTTCTTTTCTCGTTTTCATTCTGCCAACAGTCATTAGCAAATAATGTGCATTAAACTGACTTGGGCCTGTAAAGTATGTCCATTAAATGTTTTTCTAGTGCACTTTCATCTGCCAGTAAGTTTACTGCTACCTATCATTCATGGGTGTGGGATGGACGCTATAAGTGGCTATCTGACTGATCTTTATTTTGAATAGGCCACGGTTCCACTCATTAACTGAACTGTTTTCAGCTGCGCTGCCAGACTATAGAAAGGGGCACCTCGCCTCTTGTCATTCTTTAGCATGTTCATGGCCACAGTTCGTTGTCCCTGAGAAGTCAGCTGCTATCAAAATTAAAACGTGCCTATTGGCTGCTATGAGTTTATCCTGAACACGAATTTTCACGCTTATGTAAGCATTAGTTATGTGACCGAAGCCAGCCAATGAGCACGAAGTGCTGGCAGAATTTTCAAGTGACTCTGCAGGCAGAGTGTCTGCTCCCTATATTATGTTAGCCACACTGCTTTGTCCGTGTGCTGAAATGTTCTTTTTTGACAGAAATTTACTGGCCAGCAAGACAAGATATTGCCAAACCATCAATTTTAGGCCCGTACACATGGTCACTTCATTATTTTATGATATTCTGGGCATGACACCCATGGCTTAACTTATGCACGGAGTTGAGTTGCTGCATGTGAGAAAAAAATCACTGCGTAGCTAATAGAAATTAGACTGGCATGAAAAAATTATTTATCTTTATGGCTTGTAGTATAAGTGGTGCTGTTCATTTGATGCACACAGTAACACGTGAACACAAATGTATGTGTACCTTGCATGTATGTGCATGTGTGTGTGAATAAAACAGCACAACTTCTAATATCAAGGCACGTTGCACCAACTATACCCATTAAAGATGTTCTATGTGGTATTCAGCTGATCTCATTGAAATTTTATCACATGGTACAGTTACATTTCATACCTGTATGTAAACCAATTTAAGAACTGTATTCACTGCATGTGAGAATCCATATTTTGGGCCAATGCAGTACCTGGGATAGCAGCTTTTTAGTTAGCTTTTGCCACAGCTCATTAGAGGGATCGTGTTGATTATGCCATCCAAACAACTCATATAAAGGTTTGTGTTTAGTATACCAGCAGTGAAATACTGAATGCAGCTGCAATTCTTTGTATACTAGTGAGATTAATTCCACTGCTCATTGTTCTGTAACGTGTTGTTCTTTAGTCAAACATGGTGACAGTATTTGGCATCATGAGTTCTAGGCTATTTTTCACATGGGCCTTTTGATGAAGTGAAATCTGCCTATTCAACAGTCGGTTTAGTGGAAAGCCACCACTGAACCAATAGCTCAAAGACCAATTCCTGCATGCTTTTCGCCAATTGGGTAGTACGCGGAAACTATGTGTGATACATCACTTCAGCTACACCAATAATCACACAGCTAAACCTGCCACATATAGTTAAGTCATTGATATAGGCAGAGGAAGATGATTCACGTATGTAACAGTTACTCATCCCTTGAAATGTGAATGACCCAAACCTTCGCGAGCATATCAGTCACAACCATCCAGCAGCACAAGTGGGAACAATTGTGCTATCACAAACGAAAACAAGTAGAATAGTACCAACGTCTCAGCTGGTTTGTCGTGATTACCTCGCCTGCAAGTTTCTTGTTTATATTGGATAGGCTTCCTACTTCCTACAAATAGCGTGTTTACATATTTGACCTGCACCAAAAGGAGCTGATGTCACAAAAAAATGTGTGCACCTTAGTGTTATGTTGCTTTTCATGGTGTCTCAGTTTACTTAATATAGTTTTGAAGTTACAGATTGCTTCACATATTTATAGCTAAAAACCACAGAAAACTACTTGCATTGTGACTGCGAGGTCACAACACGAGGATTTGTGTGGTATCCTCCCTGTTCATCGGTGTGTCCTTGCACTGTAGATGTAAAACGTCACACCTGCAAACCTGAGCATCCACTCTTGCATGTCAAACACTTTTTGGAATGCTCGGCAGTTATGCTTACAAGCACATTGTGACAGCAAATCTACACCACCTTAATTTGAGTGCGATGTAAAGGGTTGTTTGTGCATAGCCAAGCTGTTCTAGCGTGCCTGCAGGGATACAGCATTGTCCAGTGGCATCGTATAGTTCAGGCGTAACAGTGAACTAGTAAACAAAGCGGCTGATAATACTAAGCTGACCCATATGTAGGAGCATTATATTATCTAACCCACATGCAATGTTGCTTTCAGTGTACTGAATAACCACAGCTTTGATTTACCAAGTTATATTACTGCACACACACAGCGCTGAAACAAAGTCTGTACAATGGTGAGAAATGTGCCAAGGAATGAAAGATTACTTGTGATGTGTGGATTTGAATAGTAGATGTGAATGCATACCCAATTCACCAGTATGCATGTTTTCTTTTGGAACAATTTTACATTTGGCACAGAGGCTGAGCCACTACGACCTCTTCACTGCAAATTTATGTGCTCTCACAGTGCTAATGGGAGTATCGTTTATTTGGCTACCCGAATAGTGAATAGGTAATAGAGCACTACAATCTTTCAGTTTTACGCAGAACGCCTTGTGCATTATTCACAAAACTGAACCTAAGGAACTATTCACTGGTTTGTTATGGAAATAAAAAAATATGGCAATGAATGTTTCCTTGCTTTTTGTGTGGCCCTTTCTTCTGCCCTATGTGCCTTTATTTCATTGTCATGTGCATGTTAAAACAGCAACTAAGTAAGAAAGACAAACACAAAACTACTAACTACATCAACCTTTTCACACCACAAGAGGTCACTGAACTCACTGCTAAGCTATGCTTGATAATATCGGTTTGCTTTCAAATAAATACAGGCACTGGCCAGCTGTTTATGTTATGTTATGCTATGCATTTTTCATTTTCTTAAAATATGGCTGTGCATGAGCTAACAAGGTTGTTACTACATAAATACATAAACAACATGCAGCCCATGCCAAACTAACTCATATAACCTGAGTATAGCTTATTTTTTATATGTAGAGCAATCAAAATAGAACATGCATGTATGACCCTGGCAGTATCAAACAAACAGTCTCAAGTCGAACATCCTTGCTTGGTGCCATGGGTGAAGGAGGGAGCATGCCTGTCAAGGTACTGCTTAATTTTGTGCGCTTTGGTAATGTTTGTACATTGTTGAAATGTTAAATTAGGTATGTTAAGTAGTAAGGTGGCAACATATTGGCCACTCAGGCTGGCAAGAAAGAATGCAATTGTTCAATTTCACTCAAAATAAGTTTTCTTATCAGCAATGTAAATTATATGCTTTCAAATAAATACTCCCCTTGGAAACATATCTCATGAGCATGCATATATGTGCATAAGGTCACCGCTATACATACATATTGCTTTAAGCCAGTCATAATGAATTGTACACTCACTGCTTAACCTTCAATTCCTTGCTGCATGAAGTTAACCACTTATCCACAACTATTTTTGCACACGGTGAGAACTTGTCATCGCTGAGCACATCATTTAAGGAAAAGGCATTCCATGCATCCAACTGCTTTAAGCACTCTCTTAAAATTGGCAGAGTGAAAAAAAAAGCACGAGCAAGCGTATCAGCAAGCTGTACTCGGAGCCTCACACGCGTGCTCAGTGGTAAAAAGGTGCGTCTTGGCGACCTACGCAAATCCATTCCGCGACAGATGTGCGTGTGTTCCGTATTCTTGCAAGCTGTCACTAGTGCTACAGAAACCGCGCCACCGTGCTTCCGGCGACACTGTCAGTTTCGCGTGACGCAGAACGCATCACGTTGGATAATAGAGAGGTTTTGTTCAACCAGCCAAGGCAGCCCGCACTGAAAGTAATCATCCGAGAATACGTCGCGTGCTGCGACGTGATGCGATTGCAATACATCTGTAAAAGGTGGCGCAGATAAGACGACTGTGCAATGTTTCGAAGAACGATGACGGTGCCAATGCAACACATACGGCTGCAGAACAGAATGTGGCAGCCTAGAGTCGCATTTTTACCGGAACGCGCAAACTTGAAACCACATCTGCAAAAATATGCCAGTGTCGTCTGCTGCCAAAGGTCGTTGCCAACCTTGAACACCTTTGCTCCGCCGAACGGTTGCCAGCTGTCAACAGGCCGCGTCGCCCAATAGGAGTGCGCGTGCGTTCCGCTCGTGCGGATTGAGCGTGCATCGAATTTTGAGACACCTTCCGCCTTTTAGGCGTCCGCACGCGGGCGGACGAGGGCGGAACGGACGGGCGGACTGACCATGTACGGGCCCTTAGTGGCTGTGGTGTTGGGCTGCTAAACACGAGGTTGCGGGATCGCAACCTGGTCACACCGGCCGCTTTTCGATGGGGGCGAAATGCAAAAACAGCCGTGTACTTAGATTTAGGCGCACGTTAAAGAACCTCAGGTGGTCCAAACTTCCGGAGTCCCCCATTACGGCCTGCCTCATACCCAGACCGTGGTTTTGGCCGGGAAACCCTACCATGTATTTTAATTTTACTTTGTCATCTTCACCACACCTTATCTGCCTCACACACTTCTCGTAGTGAGAAAATGAACCAAGCAAGAAAACCTTCTTGAATGATGACTCCAGTTCATGTAGTTTCGCTTGTGGAGGTGGCGAGAGGGGATATAGAGAAAGACACGGCTTTTCTTTCTCCTATATTGTCACGATGCACAAACAGCAGGAACTGAGAAGAAAGGGTAGGGCACTTTAATTGGGGAAACTTAAAAAGGACAAGCGGTGGTGGTGGTGGTAACAACTTTATTAACAATCCAGCAAATTCGTGGCCTGGGCCTAGGCCGCCCCCGAGGAGGTCCGGAGATCCTGTCTCCTCGCCGCCTCACGGGCTTCCTGGATGGCCCATAGTTGATTTTCGAGGTTTGAGCTGCGCAACGCGGCCGTCCATCGCGCCGCAGCTTCATCTGGGGAAGCTGCACTTTCTTTGCATATAATTTCACATTCCCAGAGAATTTGTCTAAGAGATGCGTGACCCCTGCTGCATAATTTGCAGTCTTCTCTTCTCCAACGCGCGAGATCATTTTTCTCTACGTGCCGCATATTGGATGTGGCATTTGCCTCCCTCGAGAGAGAACCTTGTCCCGATGCTCACCCAATGGCATGGATATGTCGTGTCAACAATGTGTGGGCACTTCATTCCGAACAACAGGGCTTCATGCGCACCGTGCGCACGACTTCTGGCGGATGCTGCCTCGCACGGGAGCCAGGAGAACGGTCAGGGATAACCTCATAGTAGACAGTAGCTGAGGCGTCGTACAACCTTGCGCGGATCAAAGTACCTTCTGAGTAGCTTTTCTGAAAGCCCTCACCGGCGGATGCGACTCCGACCCCACACCTTCTCGCCTGTCGGATAGGTGACGTATTGGTGCAGTAGAGTGTAACGCCTAGCGTCGTTGTCCTCCTGTCGGGCGATTCTGTCGCGGGCGAGCTGTCTCGCTTCTTCAGCCAGTTGGGCGAAAGCTTCAGCGTCCGTGTCTGAACTGCAGTCATGTGGCAGCATCGCATCGAGCATTGTCGTCCCCTCACGGCCATGAAGAAGGCTAATTGGCGTCTTTCGCGTTGTTTCCTGTTGGGCTGTGTTATAAGCGAATGTGATGTATGGTAGAATGGCATCCCAATTTTGGTGTACCATGTCTAAGTACACACTCAGTATGTTCGCGATAGTCATTCGCAAGCGTTCTGTTAGGCCGTTTGTTTCTGGGTGATAGGCTCTGGTCTTTCGACAAGCCTGAGGCTAAGCTCTGTCTTTAGAAATATAGCCGTGAAGGCTGCGACCTCTGTTCGTCATCACAGTTGGTGCACCGTGCCTCAGAACCACGTCTTCTTTAAAGAATCGCGCTGCTTCGACTGCGGTGCAGCTAGGAAGGGCCTTGGTTTCACCATTGCACGTCAGGTAATCGGTAGTCACTATTATCCCCTCATGTACAGTATTGAAAGTCGGGAATAGTCCGAGAAGATCCGTACCGATTTGGGCCAATGGGTTCGTGGGAATTCGTAATGGTTGTAGCAGCCCATCTGGTTTTAAATGTGGTGCTTTGTGTCGTTGATAATTGAGGCATGCGCACGTAATCTTTCACAAACGCAGCAATTCATGGCCAGTAGTATGTCTCTCTGAATCGAGTCAGTGTTCGTGTGCAGCCGGGGTGGGCAGATGTCGGTTCATTGTGGCAGGCTTGCATAGACGTTAGGACGATAAGTAGGCGGCCGCTTACGCTTGAAGACGAATTGATCTTGTAGAGAATGTCATTACGGAAACAGAATGATGGCAAGCTTCTTGCAAATGTTTCGGGCACGCTTGTAATCTGTCCTTGTAAAAAATCCATTAGTGGAATCAGCTCCCTGTCTTCCCGCTGTTGATAAGCAATGGTGGCCATGCCTAGAACTGGTATAAAATCCATGTCTTCGTCATGTGTGACTTCCTGCTCAATCGGAGACCTTGAAAGGCAGTTGTAGTTGGAATGTTGCCGTCCGGACTTGCACACCTCTGCCCTATCGAATTCTTGAAGCCTTAGGCGCCACCGTACAAACCGACTTGAAGTTCGTCAGCCAGCAAAGTGAGTTATGACCGCTGACAACACTAAAAGACCGGCCGTAGAGATGTGGGTGAAACTTCATAAGTGCCCATACCACCGCAAGACATTCCTTTTCTGTGGTTGAGTAATTGGACTCGGCACGTGCGAGCGCCCTGCTTGCGTATCCATGACTCTCTACGCTGAGTCTTGCCACTGCACGAGCACAAGGGGTTGACCTACCCAGTGCGGCAGGCGTTTGTAGGTGCTGTCGGAGATCAATAAAGCCGCTTGTTCTCCTCCGCCCCTTACAAAGGCAACGTCTTCTCTTGCAAGGCACGTTAACGGCGAAGCTATATGTGAAATTTGGCAATAAATATTCCGTAAGACGAGCACAGACCTACCCTAGGAAACGCCTCATTGCCTTCTTGTCCGTTGGCGCTGCCAACTGTGACAGCCATGACTTTGTCAGGGTGAGCACAGGCACCTTGATAACTTATAACATGTCCTCATAACTGGAGTTGCGTGAAACAAAAGTGACACTTTTCTGCTCTCAGGGTTAAGCCGGTGGTCCGTATAATATGTAGGACAGCCAGCGGCCGTCTAAGGTGTTTCTCGAACGTTTCCGAAAAAACTAGGACGTCGTCGAGGTATACTGGACACGTCTGCCACTTCAGGCCTGTCAGAACCATATCCATGAGTCACTGAAAGGTTGCTGGAGCTGAGCATAAACCGAAAGGCAGGAACATAAATTTGTAAAGCGCCTCAGGCGTTACGAAAGCATTCTTTTCATTTTCTCTCTCGCTGACCTCGATTTACCAATAGCTACTTTCTATAATCACCAACTTGGAGTAGCGGGCATGCCTCATCCTCCCTAGAGAATCGTCGATACGCAGTAATGGGCATACGCCTTTGTCGCCCAAGTTCAGCTTACGGTAGTCGACACAAAAACATCGAATGCCGTCTTTCTTTTTGACCATCACTACCGGCGACCCCCAAGGGATTTTTGATGGCTGGATAACATCGTCGTCGAGCCTTCTTTTCACTTGCTCTTGGATCGCTTCACATTATTTCTGTGCTACAGGCCGCGGGTTTTCATCGAATTTTTCGCCGTCTCCTCCGTGGTAATTCGGTGCTTCGTCAATCACATCTAACCGACTCTGGATGTCGACGAGAACTAGTGGTGAAACTGGTGCAGCATGTCCACAAGGCGCAACCTCTCCATTGGTGATTAGCTTTGGCTCACGTTAAGAACAGGTAGCGGTGCCGAAGTGTCTTGCCCTCCCCGATGTATTGCAAAGCATTCGCGGACACAGCGCTGTTGTCTGTGTCCATCTCCTTGTCCTGTTGTTTTGCGCTGTTTTACTGCTCGTAATCATGAACTAACCAGACCAAATGCGTACTCTCCGGAATCTCATCGAGGTAATAAACTGCTGCGCCTTTTTCAATGTATCGCCGTTCCTTGCTGAAGTATGCCAGCAGTAATTCTGCTTGCCCATGCATTACTTTGACGATGCTTCTGGCTAGGGCAACACCTTGAGTGAGCACAAGCGTAATTATCTGATAGGCAAGACCTCGTTTGTACTGTGTCTCACTCGATCTAAACAAGACAGTGAGGTAACGGTGGTAGTGTCACGTTGTCTATGACGCAAAAGGACTTGCGTTGTAGCCCTACACTTTGACCCACAGAAAAAGTTAGAGTATACCTTCTGGTATGTTGCTGACGGCGCCGTACTCGTGCAAGAAGTCCATAACTAAGGTGACATATTTACAACATTTGGGAAGCATAACGAAATTTGCTATGAATAAGAAGTCTCCTATGTTGATCCTTGCAGTACAGTTGCCAGTCTGTGTCAGTAGCTGGCCTCCAGCGCCTCTAATGTGCAGCACCGTCCAACCCATTTTCACATTGCGAAGTCTATCCATCAGTTTTTTTTTCACTTAATATTGAAATGTCCGCGCCAGGGCCCATCAGAGTCATCAGGTCGGGGCCGTAATTTGATACATTAGCGTCGGCGCTAACAATTTAGTCTGTCATCAAATCATCCTGCTCTATCGGCAGCTTGTTTGACGGTATTATTTTTATTTCAAATAATGTTGGCCGTCTTGGCCGTAACAGGGTGGGTACAGCAAATTTGCACATAGCGTAAAAAAATGTAAACACTTTACAAACGCAAATAGGACATAAAGCAATGAATGTTGGAAATACAATGCAAAACAAATAACGAAATACAAATACAATCTTCTGGCTAATAAATCCATGTTTGTAACATTGTGACAGTGGAATCGGAAACAGCATAAAAGAAAGGCTATTCTATGTATTTCTAGAATAGTGTGAGAACGTTTGCACGACACAACTAAAATTCAATTTCATAAAAGGTTTTTTAACGCGTTCCTCAAAGATTTTAATGCTACTTGACTACAAAACAGACGCCGGCAAACTGTTCCATTCCTTAATCGTTCGCGGAAAAAATGAATAAGCGTACATGCCCAGATATGCTTTTGGAATTGAGAAAATGCAATGATTGCTTGACCTGACGTTCCTAGCCTGCCTGGGATCAAGATAGGGTGCGGTTTCAATACTGAAGTGGCCTTTTGATAACAAAAAAAAAGAAATTTAAGTCTAGCCAACTTCCGCCGTTGAGCCAGTGGAGGCAAATCAAGCAACCGAAGCATTTCGGAAACAGAGTCAGTACGATAATACCGGGAAAGAATGAACCTTGCAGATTTTTTCTGTATCTTCTCAATGCGGTTTATTAATCCTGATTGAAACGGATCCCAAATGACACTGGCATACTCTAACGTAGGTCTAATGTAAGTTAAGTATGCAAGTAGTTTGACGGGTGTGGTTGCTAGCTTTAATTTTCGGCGAAGAAACCTTTTTTTTTTTCTGCAGCTCCACAGATTCTCTCTATGTGCGATTTCCAACTTAAGTCTTTCGAAATTGTTAAACATAGGTATTTTATCGTTTGAGCTTCGGTTGGAATTGTTGAGTTCATCTCATAATTACACTCAATAACATGCTTTGTTTTATTTGTGATTCTGAGCATCACTGATTTAGATTCGTTAATTTTCATTTTACTTTTTGCGGCCCAGACTTCTACAGCTTTCAGGGCTTGACTAAGTGACGCCTGATCGTTTTGGTTATTGATTTCACGATATAATAAACAATCGTCTGCAAATAACCAGATGCTTATGCCGTTACTTATGTGATGAGCAATATCATTTATGTAAACTAGAAAAAGAAGTGCTCTTAAAACGGATCCCTGTGGAACGCCTGAGGTTATTTTTAATTGGTTAGATTTGTTACCATTTATTTTAACGTATTGTTTCCGATCTGTAAGATATGAGCGGATCCACATAACGCGATAATTTATATTTATTTCCATCAGTTTGTTAATTAATTCGTTATGTACGACCAGATCGAACGCCTTCGAGTAATCTAAAAATTTAGCGTCGACCTGCTTTCTATTGTTCAAGGAAGCTGAAAAATCGTTGATCGTTTTTGTCAACTGTGTGAAAGCGGAAAGGTTCTCGACTTTGCATAAGACAGGGGGATTTCATAAACCACGCCGGTGGCGCAACACACGTAAGGTTTGACGTGTTTTACTTGGCAGCCTAACATCGAGCTGCCCTCATGCGGAGATACGGTTGGAGCAACCTGTTTGGAGCGGTGAACACGACAGGCACTACGTACCTATTCCCAGTTTTTTTTTAATTGTGGCTCATCTTATGCACCAACGGCTCAACTTTCGGCCTTAGGCCACTCCACTCACCAGCTCTTGCCTCATTCGCTGGTGCGCCCGCTTTTAGCTTCTGTTGCAGAGATTCAGGCAGGAATGTCAGGACCGAACGAGCGTAGCTGGCTTTTGAAAGCCTCTCAAACTCACTCAAAATTGTCCCGCGTGTTGTTTTCACAAGACGCAGGACAAGGGGACAACTCTGAGGGCTGACCTTAGGCAGAGTGAAGAATAGCTTTTTTTCAAGCTTAGACTGCGCGGAGTCGTAAGGAACAAGTTCTTTTTTTTTTGCTCGCGGTGAATAGCACCGGCATAAATGATCCATTGAGAACGTGCGGCCTAAATCTAATAACTGGAGGGTATTGCCTACAGGGACTTCCACTGCGAATGACAGTCATTTCTCGTGAAGTTTGAAATCATCTACAATCTTTTTAATATAAAAAGAGCTAAAAGTACTACCTTTGTTCATCGCAACTAAAACATCGTCAACGTATGTAAGTACTTTAAGACCATGTGAACAGTGCCGGATGTTGTCAAGAGTTTTGTCTATTTCCGACAAGAACATCATAAGAAGCCAACAAACACTGACACTGATGAATACATAGTTGCGCCAAAAAAGGAAAATAAAGACGTGGGAGGGAGAGTACGAAACGACAGATTGAGCACTGAACTTCACCTGATTTTATTCTTACAACAGGGCAGGGAGAATGAACACATGCGCATGCGTACATCAGTGTTGCCTAGAGCGATTACAGTGACGTTTTTAACAGTTTCAACTCGTTTTCAAACAGAACGACAGACGTATCACTAATACAACTCGTGTCTCTCTCTTTCATGTGATATGACTCAAAAAGTTCTCTTGCTGATGTATCAGCACTCCTGCCAAGTATCTTTACCTCACGCTGTAGTGGCTGGCATCTGCCTTCCAGGCAAACCATGCAAGGCGCAGGTAAATGCGCATTACCTTTGTTGATTACGGACAATCCATGCTCCCTAGCCCGGTTACGAACACATCTCCACGGTTGTCCAACGTAGGATTTCCCCCATTTCAGCGGTATCTACATTGGACAAAAGGGGAGATGTGTTAATGGCCGGGCCCTGCAGCACGAATTGTCTGTAATCAACAGAGGTAATGCACATTTACCTGCGCATTGCATGGTTTGCCTGGAAGGAAGGTGCCAGCCACTACTGCGTGGGATAGATGCTTGGCAGGAGTGGTGATACGTTAGCAAGATAACTTTTGGAGGCATATCACATAAAAGAGACACACATTATTCGTATTAAGAGGGTAGGCTTGACGCATTGAGTCGTTTGGATGTGCTCCGTACGGGCTCCCGAGTTCTTGGTCTTTCCGAGCGACTATCTGTACGAGAAGACCCACACCTGCTCCACAAGCTCACAGAGAGTGCCTGGAACCCTGCCACTGTTTTTCGAGGCCCGAAAGACCTCTTTTTGCCGCTTTAGGGACATTGTCTTTCACAGGCCGCAACTAGTCGAGCTGGGTCTACTTCAGGCATATCGCGATTAGGGGTGCTATCGGAGTCGCCGCCGGCCCCTCGAGCCGTCACCGATGTTGCCGTAGACGGAGAATAAATCTTCCCGGAGGAATATGAAGACCGAAGCCTATGGATACAGGCTGCCACCAAAGCCCATGATCGAGCCCGCCCCAAGCATGGGGATGCCAAGGCCCCACAGGATACAGCTATGACACCGACGGACGCCACCGATGAGGCCGTCCAGACCAGTGGGGTGTGCCCATCGATAAGACGCCGCCCATATAAAACGAAGCCGCTCCCGCGTCTACGAGAGCGACTACGAGACCTATGTTTAAACGTATATAAATGTGGATCAGTGTGGATCTAAACTAACCTGTCGCCTTCTAGTAATCGCAATGGTACAGTCATTGGTTGCATTTATCGCTCCCCATCTTCATCTATTCCTGATTTCTTATTTCTTGCACAACCTTTTCCCAATTCTTCATAAAGTTTCAGCTGAAAATCAACAGATTTTAATAGTTCGTGACATTAACATCAGTTTACTGGATACTGATAATATTTCAGTAATGTCATACAGCGATTGTTTTGTTGGATTCGGGCTTGCGCCTTTAACTACTTTTCCTACTAGATTTTCCTCTTCTGGAACTAATACTCTTCTTGATCACGCCTTAAGCAATATCACACCATCTGCAAGTGCGGGTGTCATTGACATGTCTATCACAGATCATCTTCCTATTTTCGTTACTTTTGTTACAGAAAAGCCTTACTATGACACTAGTTACTTTACATCCAGGTTCGACCGGGATAACTTTGTTAATAGAATAAATGGTACCAACTGGTCATCAATTGGTAATCTATGTGATCCTGAAGAGGCACTCGAAAAATTCTGCTCATTATTCTTGAAATCTGCGTTCGCTAGCACTGCAAGTGTCAAATGCATAAAAAGTTTAAATTTCCACGTAATCCTTGGATAACGAAAGGTTTGTTAACCAGCGTGCGTAAAAAAGATCATCTTTACAGGAAGACTAAAAAACAGCCGTTCAATGTGAATCTAGTGCATCGCTATAGAAAATACAGCACCATGTCGAACAACCTACCCAAAAAATCAAAACGGCCTTATTATGAGAAACAATTCTGCAAAGCTAAAAATAATCCTAAGAAACAATGGCAACTTTCAACGACTTTTTCAATGCACCTCAGGCTAGTAGAACCATTGATAAAGTAACTTATAAACATGACACTTGCACTGCACCGTCTTGCATAGCTAACTCATTCAGTGAGTGCTTCCATGAAGTGTACAGTAATAGCCCGGTAGCCTCTTCCTATCCATGTAGCCGCTGCAATCATACATTTTCTTTTTCCCGTCACAGCCGATGAGGCCTGTTCTGCTATATTAAATCTAAAAAACACTTGCACAGGTCTAGATAATGTCTCTGCATATCACTTAAAACTTGTTGCCCCTTGCATTGCGGAAACACTAAGCAGCATAATTAATCTAATTTTTAAATGCGGTACCTTTCCAAGTTCCCTAAGAAGGCAAAAATAATTCCTGTCTTCAAAAAAGGTGATAAATATCTTATGTCTAACTATCACCCAATCTCTATTTTGTCCTCTATTAGTAAACTTATCGAGAAATTATTTCTGAAACGTGTAAACAGTTACCTAACAAAGTTTAAGTTGTTGAAATCTTGCCAATTCGGTTTCCGTCCTGGCAGTTCGACGAGCTTAGCTCTTACTGCCTTAACCGATTACATAAGGTGTTCTATTGACAGTGGTAAATTTGTTGGCTCAGTATTTTTAGATTTTACTAAAGCTTTTGACACTGTAAACCATACCATTTTATTTGCCAAACTAGAATCTTTAGGTATAACAGGTCCAGCTTTAACTTTTCTTAAACATTACTTACATGACCGTCAGCAAACAGTCTGTGTAGGGGGCGCTTATTCCGAGTCGAAAGTTGTTAATCAAGGGGTACCACAGGGCTCAATACTGGGGCCCTCGTTGTTTAGCATTTACATTAACGACTTACCCAATGTTCTTGACCTTTATAATGCCATTTTATATGCCGATGATACCACTATTTCCATGTCTGATAACTCTTTAGCAACCTTACTCCTTAAACTGAACAATGAACTAGCAAAAGTTGCTCAATGCTGTCATTTAGATCATTTAATCTTAAACCCTCTCACAACTCAGCTCATGTTATTTAAAACAAAGCAGAAGATCGTGCCGTCTTTCCCCCGAGTAACTCTCGACAGTCACCTTATACCTGCAGCTTACCGTGTTTTGTTCCTTGGCAAAAAATTAGATTCTCACTTGAAATTTACTAATCATATTGCGTTTCTTAAACACAATACAGCTTTCGGCATAAGAGCTCTAGTAAAATCACGTGCATTCTTTTCAAAACAGGCATTATTATCTTTATACTTTGCGTTCATTCACAGTCATATCACCTATGATATTGCTTCCTGGGGGAAATACGTATAACTTCCACCTCTCGTCTATTCCACACATACAGAACCGGGCTATTCGCATAATCACCAACAGTTCCTTTTACTGAAATGCTCTCCCGCTACTCCAGGCAAACATTATACTACCTGTATCTGGCTTGTTTAAGTATCATCTAAGTGTTTTCCTTTTTAGGTTCCTTAAACACCTTCCTCACGAATTTGTGGACTACAAATTACTCACTAATACCAACCACACCAGGTTTGCGCATAATTACAACTTTTGATTACCTAAATGTAACACAAACTATGGGAAAATGGCATCCTCGTTTTCAGCTTTAAAGATATGGAATGACCTACCCCATTCACTTAAACTAACGTCATCTTTGAATGTATTCAAACATGAGTTAAGATGCTTTATTTCTTACTGTAAATAGTTTCATGTCCTTTAACATGTTCTCCGTATAATTATGCTTTCTGATATATGTACTTTCGTGTTTGTTTTCTCTTACTAATGTATAGCATTACGCGCAGTCATTTGTTTTCCTTGTACTTTTTTATATTTGCTGCTTTAACCCACGTTTTGTACACATATTTCTTTTTCTTTTGAGAACCGAGGGTCCCGTTGCAGTCATTGACTTTGGGACCCTCGTCTGCATAGTATTTGTTGTTTACTTATTGTTTTTTGAATGACGAATAAACTGAAACTGAACTGAAACACCGGCCAAGAAAGAGGAGGACTTCGGCTCCGAGAGCACACGCCCACTACACTACTGTACGCATTGTGCCTGGACATCGGAGTGAACTTTGGGGAAATAACACGACCAAGCAAAGATCAATCTTTTTAACAACTCCTTTATGGTGAGCACACCTCCTATGGAACGCGCACGAAAATACGCAGAAGTCATCATCATCATCATCATCATTATCAGCCTGGTTACGCCCACTGTAGGGCAAAGGCCTCTCCCATACTTCTCCAACAACCCCGGTCATGTACTAATTGTGGCCATACCATGCCTGCAAACTTAATCTCATCCGCCCACCTAACTTTCTGCCGCCCCCTGCTACGCTTCCCTTCCCTTGGGATCCAGTCCGTAACCCTTTATGACCATCGGTTATCTTCCCTCCTCATTACATGTCCTGCCCATGTCCAGTTCTTTTTTTTTATTTCAAAGGAGATGTCACTCACTCGCGTTTGTTCCCTCACCCAATCTGCTCTTTTCTTATCCCTTAACGTTACACCTATCATTCTTCTTTCCATAGCTCGTTGCGTCGTCCTCAATTTGAGTAGAACCCTTTTCGTAAGCCTCCAGGTCTCTGCCCCGTAGGTGAGTACTGGTAAGACACAGCTATTATATTCTTTTCTCTTGAGGGATAATGGCAACCTGCTGTTTATGATCTGAGAATGCCTGCCAAACGCACCCCAGCCCATTGTTATTCTTCTGGTTATTTCAGTCTCATGATCCGGTTCCGCAGTCACTACGTGTCCTAAGTAGATATATTCCCTTACGAATTCCAGTGCCTCGCTGTCTATTGTAAATTCCTGTTCTCTTCCGAGACTGTTAAGCATTACTTTAGTTTTCTGCAGTATAATTTTGAGACCGACTCTTCTGCTTTCCCTCTTCAGGTCAGTGAGCATGCCTTGCAATTGGTCCCCTGAGTTACTAAGCAAGGCAATATCATCAGCGAATCGCAATAATAATAATAATATTTGGGGTTTTACGTGCCGAAACCATTTTCTGATTATGAGGCACGCCGTAGTAGAGGACTCCGGAAATTTTGACCACCTGGGGTTCTTTAACGTGCACCTAAATCTAAGCAAACGGGTGTTTTCGCATTTCGCCCCCATCGAAATGCGGCCGCCGTGGCCGGCATTCGATCCCGCGACCTCGTGCTCAGCAGCCCAACACCATAGCCACTGAGCAACCACGGTGGGTAGCGAATCGCAAGTTAAAAAGGTATTCTCCATTAACTTTTATCCCCAATTCTTCCCAATCCAGGTCTCTGAATACCTCCTGTAAACACGCTGTGAATAGCATTGGAGATATCGTATCTCCCTGCCTGACGCCTTTCTTTATTGGGATTTTGTTGCTTGCTTTATGGAGGACTACGGTGGCTGCGGAGCCGCTATAGATATCTTTCAGTATTTTTACATACGGCTCGTCTACACCCTGATTCCGCAATGCCTCCATGACTGCTGAGGTTTCGACAGAATCAGACGCTTTCTCGTAATCAATGAAAGCTATATGTAAGGGTTGGTTATATTCCGCACATTTCTCTATTACCTGATTGATAGTGTGAGTAGGATCTATTGTTGAGTAGTCTTTACAGAATCCTGCCTGGTCCTTTGCTTGACAGAAGTCTAAGGTGTTCCAGAAGTATAACACATCAAAACCCTAGACGAAGTCTATTCGACGTGTGCCAACGTAGAGGCACCGGACAACAGCATCAAGGGGATTGTATATCACGTTCTAGAAGACCAAAGCCACGCCGAGATCATGGACGACATCGTTAAAGTAAACCCACAGCTAGAGGTTGTGGACGGAAGAAGGATGGGAAATTCATCAAAAGCACTGCTCATCACTTTCGCCAACACCAAGAGAGTCCCGGACTCTATTAGATTCGGCGGAGGAATCCACAACTGCTACCTCTTCAGGCCCAAAGTGGAAGCATGCTACAACTGTAGAAGACCGGGACATCGCTCGGACGTGTGTCAGGAAGAACAAAGAAACCTCTGCTACAGGTGCGGCGATGAGCATCCGGTCCAAGACGAGCCCACGCACACGCCGAGGTGCATCCTGTGCAAAGGAGAACATTTCACGTGATCCAACCAATGCTAGATCAGATATGAGAGACCGCCTGCCAAAGGAAACAAGAAACGGAATAGCAACCCTCAAGTGGGATTTCAGCGACTGGAGGGACAGGTAGCGCAACCTGCGCACCCGAAACAGCAGCAGCAACAGCGAGGCAGAAGAATATCGAGAAACCAGGCCCAGGGTAATCACCGAGGAAAGCGAGACCGCTCGGAGTTTTACCCGGCGCTACCCAACGTGTGGCGGGAAGGAGCACCACATCAGGTGAGCGGGACACCGCAATCCTCCCACGAGAGTAATGAAATAAAGAACACAAAGCAATCACACAATATCAGGAAATAATCATTCAGGAACTAATGAAGGCAATTATGCAACAGCAGCAAGAAAGTAAAACGCATATTGCTCAAGAACCCGCGATCTTAACAAAGAAACCGCTGAGGGCCTCCCTCCCCCCGTCAAACGCATCCTCGAGGGCACCCTCACCTGCAAGAGGGCCACCGTCAAAAAGGGGGTTGATGGAAGACTCAGAGAATCACGAAAAACGGAATCACGTGGAAGTAATTAGCCTATTAAGAACAGTGGCAACGAGATTGAACAAAATTGAAGAAACGCAATTTGTTGAAGCAAACATAGAAGCACGCTTCATAGCTATCAGAACCGAGACCAGGGAACAATATAAAACCTTAGCAGAACAAGTAAGAGTTCTTACAAACGCAGCAAAGGTTACAAAGGAGCTAGTACAGAAACATGACAAGCAACTTGTTAAGGTGATGGGGAAACTTTTCGGCACCAGGACCAATGGCCTCCACCACAGCGGCTGCCTTCCTCCCTCCTTCTCCCTCCATCTCCCTCCCTAAAGCCAATCATGGGGAAGGGCCAGACGAAGAAAAGAATATGGCAACGGAACTGTATGAGCTTCCGCGGAAAGCGGGAGAACCTAGATCTCCACATTCAAAACCTTGAAAAAGAAAAAAAATCCCAAAGGTCATAGCCCTACAAGAAACCAAGAAAAATGTGAAGGTTCGGGATTATAAAACATAAAAATGGCAAGGAAGAAAAACAACTCGTGGGCTTCTTGCTCCATAGAAGTGTAACTGCAAGAGATCACGAAATTCAACCAAACGGTGCAGACTGCCTCCTGATAGAGGTCATACCGCTAAAAAGAAGCGCGGCCCCACTCTTCATTCTAAACATATATAGCACCTCCAAGGCGGAATCCTCCCCCATAATAAAAGCCATGAACGAAGCCCGAAAAGTCAGTAAAACGAATTCCCTAATAGTAGCCGGAGATATGAAAGCACAACACATGGCATGGGGTTACAGAACAAATTTAAAGAAAGGAGCTAGCCTCTGGCAACATGTTCAAGAGGAAGGATACGCGCTCCTGACAGATCCGCTGGTGCCAACTAGGATAGGAAACAGTGTGCAAGTCGACACATGCCCTGGCCTGACCCTATTCAAAAACATAGTAGATGCACAACGGCAGAACACGAACGAAAACCTAGGGAGCGACCATTACATTATAGAGACCACTATACCCAGCAGTATACACTCAAGAAGGAAAGAAGAAGCGTGACACGAGTGGTAGACTGGGATAAATTCACAGAAAGGACATAGGTTAACGCAAATGGCAAGAAGATTGAAAACCTAAATGAATGGATTCACAAGCTTTTGAAAGACGCAGAGCACACCACCAGTACGAAAGAGATAGAAGCCGAAAACAAAGCCGCTGACAGCAGGATACTGCACATGTGGCAGGCACATAATAGCTTGCAAAAAAGATGGATGAAACAAAAACACAACAGAAAACTTAGAATTAGAATAGGCAAATTAGAAAGAGAAATCGAAAGTCATTCTAAAAACTTAGTAAAGCAACAATGGGGACAAACATGTGATCAAACGAGCAGAAAATTGGGGCTCAAGAATACATGGCATCTTCTGAGACATCTTTTAGACCCAGACAACCGCAGAGCCGCTCACCAGAGGGATGTAGCACGCATATTTCATGCAAGCCCACTTAATGACGAAGCAATGGTAACAGAATTACAAAACCGATACCTATGCACAGCAAAAACCTTACGCTTCCCAACTACAGCGGCAACTACAACCCTGAACTTGACGAAAACATAACGGTATCAGAGGTAAATGCGGCCATGCAGAAACGTAGAACATCCTCCGCTCCAGGAGCGGATGGGGTGATGAACAAGATACTAAGAAATCTAGACGAGGACTGTATTCAAGGAAGCACGGAGTACTTTAACAAGTACCCGAAGTATGGATGGCTGCCAGAGACGTGGAAACACGCAAAGACAACTCTCATACCCAAGCCAGGCAAGAAAGTCGAACTAAGCAACCTCAGACCCATACCCCTAACATCATGATTCGGAAACTTACTGGAGCACGTGGCGCTATCTAGATTACAAGACCACATGGACAAGTACAATCTCTTTCCGCAAACCACGATAGGCTTCCGGCTCAACCTGTCTACGCAAGATGTAATGCTCAGGCTTTCTGAAGAGGTAATAAGCACACCGAATAAACCCAACACTAAAGTTATAATGGCACTGAACCTCACCAAAGCCTTCGATAATGTCACCCACAACGCCATCATGAATGCCCTCTCTGACTTAAACGTGGGAGAGAGAATATACTCATACATCAAGCTTTTCTAACCGACAGAACGAGTCAAATAACATTCGGAATCGTCAAGTCGGATACACTACAATTTGGAAGCAAAGGCACACCGCAGGGGTCGGTGCTGTCACCCTTTCTGTTAAACATAACCCTCAAACCCATGGCCAAGCGTCTTACCGTCATACCAAACTCATCCGCGGCACTCTACGCTGACATCACCCTCTGGACAGTCAGGGTAAACGAAGGTGATATCGAGAGCACGCTACAGACGGGAGCAAATATAGTGACCGGATATGCCAGGAGAGTCGGACTAACGTGCTTGCCAACAAAATCCGAACTCCAGACACAGACCAAAGAAAAACGATCCCACGGCACAATTGGATGTTAGGGTTGATGCTACAAAAGTTCCTGAAGTACAAGCCTTGAGAATCCTGGGAATCCACATTCGAAACCACGGGAAAACCACAACTACGCTAAACAAACTAGTCACATGCGTTGGACAAACCTACAGGCTCATACGACGAATAGCTAACAAACACCAGGGAATGAAAAAAAAATTTGAGGAGCCTAGTACAGGCTTTAGTGCTCAGCCGCATAGTATACTCTCTCCCCTATCTCAAACTTCAGGCAACCGAAAGGAACAAGGTAGAATGCCTCATAAGACAGTCATACAAGGCAGCCCTTCATCTCCCTAAGTATACATCAACAGAAAGGCTGCTAATGTTAGGCATACACAACACGCTTCCCGAGCTAGTCGAGGTGCACAAAGTCGCATAGTAAAACAGGCTAACAAAGACACCCACGAGAAGACACATTCTAAGGACCTTGGATATCAGGCAAGAATGCATAGGGACGGATGCCGTGCATATGTCTAGAGACATACACAAGTACCTGAGAATACATCCAATCCCAAAAAACATGCATCCTGAACACCACCCAGAAAGAAGGAAGGCGAGAGCCAAAGCCCTCCACAGGCAATATTCAAATCATAAGGAGGCAATCTGTACGGACGTTGCAGAGCTCCGTGATCACGATGCCTTTTCGATAGGCGTCATGGGCATGAACCTAAAACCAATCTCCGCCGCCTCTGTGCGGAGAAAAGAGGCGCGCGAGGCGGAGGAAGCGGCCATCGCCCTAACCATTATAAGCACTGAAGCCAACACGATTTTTACGGACTCGAAGACAGCCGTTCAAAACTTTGCAAAAAGGAGGGTCCACAAACTCGCCAAACAAATCCCAAAACCGGAAAATTTCAACGCCAGACCCATTAGAAACATATGAGTTCCAGCCCACGCGTCGCATCCTGGGATCGAGGCGGCCCGCAACTTAGCCCGAGGTTTCGTCAACCGGGCAGTGGGCGAGCCGGTCCTGAGGTCAGCCAGAGAGACCTTGACCACCTACCACGAGATAACATTATATTACAGAAACAACAGAAGGACGCTCCCGCTGACGGACAAAAGCCTTGATAAAGATCAAGTGACATGGCGGAAGTTTCAAACACCTTCCCAACCCTTATATATACTACAAGGCATACCCACGAGTCTACACCCCCGAACGTAAGCTCTGAGGGGTCACAAAGGCAGATATTAAACAGGTTTTATTCGACTGCGACAATCTAAAACCGAAAAGAGAATGGACATTCTCTAACGAGCAAGAGTGGGAGGATGCGGTGTCCAGCTCGCACCCGGCGGTTCAACTGCAGGTCGTCAGCTGGGCTTTCGAAGTCGCCGACCGACAGGGCCTCAGTACCATAACAGGTGGCACTGGGTTATTTGCGCTAGTCTTTCGATCAATGATGACGCACCAACTAGACCAGCTTTCTGGCTTGGTGGCACAGGAGGAACTGATCCGATGGCCACCTCACGCACCCTGGAAGCCCATTGAAGTCAACCAAATCCTTTCTGTCGACGAAATAAAGTTGTCACCACCACCACCTGTATTAATGATACGTTTGTTTTTCTGTTTGAAAACGAGTTGCAACTGTTAAAAACGTCACTGTAATCGCTCTAGGCAACACTCATGTACGCATACGCATTTATTCATTCTCCCAGCCCTGCTGTAAGAACAAAATCAGTTGAAGTGCAGCGCTCAATCTGTCGTTTCGTACTCTCCCTACCTAGTCCTTATTTTCCTTTTCTTGGTGCAACAATGTATTCATTAGATCCCAACCAACTCGCCCAGCAACAAGTTATACTCAAACACTGACACCAATGACAACATAGGGTGCCCTTCCGTCCGTGTGCTCGTCCGTGTCTCCCTTCTTGTGTCGTCTGATTGGCGCTATAGTACTTCAGTAACATACACCAACTAGTCCAACAAAAAGTTCTTCCGGGATGCCCTTGGCTTCACTGACGAGAAAAAAAGGGTTAACCGAGGGGCCCGATTCTTATTAGTCATATCATAAGAAACCAACAAACGCTGACACTGACACCAAGGACAACATAGGGTGTCAGTGTCAGTGTTTGTTGGTTTCTTATGATAGTGTTACGTAGGAAGACGCCGACGAAAAGCTATATACAAGTATATTTACAACGCAATACGCTGCACTTACGACAATACGACACAAGCATTCAGCAGCAGCGGAACCGCAGGAGCTACTTTCCGGACCCTAAAAACTTCGCCTTAAATTGCAGGAGCTGATTCCGTACGCTTAGCCTGGATAATCGACCGTAGAATGACTGGCTATGAGGTCGTGCCAGACGGCATTTCGCATTCACAGCGGCGCCGCGCACGATCTGAAGTGATCCAAGTGGTGCGCCTTAAACCCTTTTACGGACGCTGACGAACATTATTTTGTTGTTTTCTTTGCAACGAGTGCTTTTCCCTTCGTTTGCAGCATCGGGTCGATGCCTTTTAAGAGGGGGGTAGTGAGAAGTGTACTTATCTTTACCGGGCACCGCGTTTCGTCGCCTAACAAATGTTATCGCACACCGCGGGACGCACCTGCATGTATCCGAAGTTTCTGGAAAGTTATCGATGTTTCTATCCGCTGTCTGTTGTCGCCGGACGTTCTGTTATCTGATTTCATCGCTTGACGCGAATGGTGTAGAACTTTGTAGAAGGCATGCGGGTCGCAACGATTAGTCAGGAACATTCGACGACTACTGTATAAAAGCCGACGCGCTTGGCCCGCTGATCAGATTTTGACAACCGCCGATCGTGTTCGCCACTACCGTTGTTCTTTGAGTGTAGCCTGTCTTTGAGGGCTCAAGTTCGCCCAATAAAACGCTCGTTTCGTTAATCACAGTTGTGCTGCCTTCTTAACCGTCACTACCACATGACATCTGGCGGAGGTGCTAGTGCGTTCTTGTACCGAACGCCCCGCAAAGCCGTGATCGAAGCCCGGACCGCAAAGAGAACACCAACGTAGTCCGGGAGCATCGGGCAAGCCGCCGTCTTCAACAGTTGCCCCCGGAGCACGGACTTCTACCTGAGAAGACCAAGAAGATTGTGGCCAAGGCAACCCCAACGGTAGCCCCAACGTCCCCAATCACGCTGCAGCAGCCCAGGGAACCTCCGACGTTCCACGGTTCAACATTCGAGCACCAAGAAACCTGGCTCGAGAGGTGTGAGAGGGTCGCTGCATTTAACAGCTGGAACAGCGACGACAAACTGCGACATGTCTCCTTCGCATTGAAAGACGCTGCCCGGACGTGGTTCGATAATCGAGAAGCCACCTTAACGACGTGGGACCTGTTCCGAAGCGGCTTCTTGGAAGCATTTACAAGCGTTGTGCGAAAAAAGTGAGCCAAAGCTCTACTAGAAACCAGAGCGCAGCTGCCAAATGAGACGATCGCGATCTTCATGGAGGAGATGGCCCGTCTTTTCCGGCACGCCGACAGGAAATGTCGGAGGAGAAAAAAGTCCGCTTCCTCATGCGGGGCTTCAAGCAAGAACTTTTTGCCGGACTTATTCGTAACCCACCGAAGGCTGTGGCTGAGTTTTCTACAGAGGCATCGACGATCGAGAAAACTCTGGAGATGCGTACCCGGCAATATAACCACCAGGGGCTCACGCCGAAGTACGCCATCCAAGGACTGGTTTCGGAAGGCCTTCAAGAGACCATCAGGGCCATTTTGCGCCAAGAAATGCGCAAGGTCCTGCCACCGTCGCAGCCTCAAGTGGCCTCGATCGCCGACATCGTGAAAGATGAGGTTCAGCGATCGCTCGGAATTAACGAGGTACAACCACAATCATCGCAGCCCCAGCCTGAAGCGATGACCTACGCCGTCGTCGCCCGCCGTCAGGGTCCCCCTCCACGACCGCGCCAGGGCTGTACGCCGCAATTCCGTCGACCACCGCCGCCACCGCCAGCACGCCCACCCGTCGCCCAGCGAAGCTACCCGAAGAAGACAGACGTTTGGCACGCTCCTGACCATCGCCCACTTTGCTACCACTGCGGCGAAGCCTGCCATGTGTACCGCCGATGCCCATACCGCGACCTGGGACTGCGAGGCTTCGCCGTCAACGCACAGCGCCCGACGGAAGGTGAACGCCGTCGTGACATTGCCGACTACCTCGCCGCTACTCAATGGAGCCCTCGACGACCGTCCCGTTCGCCGTCACCAGGCCGCTACCTGTCGCCGCAGCGCCCTCCATACACTGGCCCAGCCCGGGGCCGGTCAGCGAGCCCATATCCGGAAAACTAAAAGCAGCAACCGATGGAGGTGCGGTTGCTGTTCGTCGAACTGACGAAGATCCTCCACCGCCGACGAAGACGCCGAAGAAACTACCTCGACGGCTTAACGAAACGCCGCCGTCCCGACGAAGTGTGGAAGCAAAAGCTACACCGAAGAAAGACGACTTGACGACCCGATGTTCCAACTTCAGTTCAACACGACGCAGCCTTGATCCGACGCCAAGACCTAACTGCTACGCCAGACAACGAACCACCGAGCTTGACGTGCTTCTCGACGGCCACGCAGTTACCCCCTTCGTGGACACAGGGGCTCATTACTCCGTAATGAGTGGACACATCGCCGCCCAGCTGAAGAAAGTTAAGACCGCATGGGAAGGCCCTCAAATTCGGACCACTGGAGGACACCTTATAACGCCGACTGGAATCTGCACGGCAAGAATAACCATTCATGACCAGACTAACCCTTCCACCTTCGTTATCCTCCAACAGTGTTCACAAGACGTCATTCTCGGTATGGACTTCCTGAACCAACACGGCGCAATCATCGACCTGAAGTCAATAGCGCTGTCGGAAGATAAAGCGATACCGCCGGAGAGCCCTCGTAGTCACAACGCCTTGAGCGTGTTCGAAGATCAAGTGAGCATCCCGCCTAACTCCAGCATTGTTATTTCGGTCGGCTCCGAAACACCCGCCGACGTAGAAGGCGTCAGCGAAGGCGACCAACGTCTACTGCTAGACCGTGAAATTTGCGTCGTAAGATGGATCGCTCGACTGCATGGAGGAAAAACAAACTTTAGCCAGGAGTTCAAGCACATCAACAAGGGCACGACGATCGCGTACATCGAGGAAATTCTGGAAACCGGTAATGCGTTTGTCCTCTCGATTCCGCCGCATCTACCCCGACGACCATGGTTCTCGAACCAGACTACGAGATTAAGCCCACTCTCCCCGTGATTAACCAAATGTAGCTCAGAAGTCTGCTCCGACGATACAAAGGCTGCTTTTCGACGTCATCGAGGATTCGACAAACACCAGTCGCCAAGCATCGCATAGTCACAGAGGAGTGCGCTCGAGCACTCCGCCAGAGCCCTTACCGAGTTTCGCCGCGAGAACGTGCAGCCATAAGAGAACAAGTCGACGAAATGCTGCGCAACGACATCACCCAGCCGTCGAAAAGCCCGTGGCCATCCCCTGTTGTCCTGGTAAAGAAAAAGGACGGAACCCAATGTTTCCGCGTGGATTATCGTCCTCTGAACAAGATCACGAAGAAGGACGTATACCCCTCCCACGAATAGACGACGCATTGGATCGGCTCTGCAACGCTAAATACTTCTCGTCGATGGACCTCAAGTCTGGCTATTGGCAAATAGAAGTCGACGAAAGAGATCGCGAAAAGACGGCCTTCATCACCCCAGACGGCCTCTACGAGTTCAAGGTTATGCCATTCGGACTGTGCTCGGCGCCTGCAACGTTCCAGCGCGTCATGGACACGGTGTTAGCAGGATTGAAGTGGCAGACCTGTCTCGTTTATTTGGATGACGTCGTCGTCTTCACTAGAAATTTCGTCGATCACCTCAGGCGGCTTGCGACAGTACTAGAGGCCATGAAGTCGTCAGAGCTTACGCTGAAGCCGGAAAAATGCCGCTTCGCTTACGATGAGCTTCTGTTCCTAGGCCACGTAATCAGCAAATCTAGAGTCCGTCCAGACCCGCAAAAGACAGCTGCCATCGCACAGTTCCCGCAACCCATCAACAAGAAGGCAGTGCATAGATTGCTTGGCATGTGTGCCTACTACAGGCGCTTTGTCAAGAACTTTTCACGCATCGCCGAGCCTTTGACACGTCTAACTAAATGTGATGTTGACTTCAAGTGGGAAACGTCGCAGGCGGACGCATTTGAAGAACTCAAACGATGCATGCAGTCACCGCCGATACTTGCGCATTTCGACGAGTACGCCTATTCACACTGAAATCCACACTGACGCCAGTAGCCTAGGCCTGGATGCCGTCCTAGTCCAGAGAAAAGATGGACATGAACCCGTGATAGCTTACGCTAGCCGGTCGTTGTCAAAAGCGGAAGGCAATTATTCTACAACCGAAAAGGAATGCCTCGCCATCGTTTGGGCTACAGCGAAATTTCGCCCTTACCTCTATGGCAGGCCATTCAATGTGGTCAGAGACCATCACGCGTTGTGTTGGCTAGCTAACTTAAAGGACCCTTCAGGACGGCTGGCACGGGGCAGCCTCAGACTACAAGAATACGACATCACTGTAACGTACAAGTGCGGACGAAAACACTCAGATTCTGATTGCCTATCACGCGCCCCCATTCACCCGCCGCCGCAAGATGACGAGGACGACGACGCCTTCCTTCGAATAATAAGCGCGAATGACTTCGCCGAACAGCAACGAGGAGACCTGGAGCTGAAAGCCCTAGTCGAGTATTTGGAAGGCCACACCGACGTTGTCCCTAGGGCATTTAAACGTGGATTGTCTTCGTTTACGCTTCAAAACAACCTACTCGTAAAGAAGAACGCACCAGTCCGCGCCAACTACCTTCTTGTTGTTCCGTCGGCGTTGCGTCCAGAAACACTGCACGCCTTACATGACGATCCGACCGCAGGTCACCTGGGTTTCTCCCGGACGTTATCGAGGATACAAGAAATGTATTACTGGCCACACGTAACCGCCGATGTCGCCCGTTACGTCAAGACATGCCGAGACCGTCAGCAACGCAAGACGCCACCGACAAGGCCAGCCGGATTACTACAGCCGATCAAGCCTCCTCACCGACCTTTTCAGCAGATCGGGATGGACTTGTTGGGACAGTTTCCGACATCAACTTCCGGAAATAAGTGGATCGTCGTGGCGACGGACTATCTCACCCGCTTCGCTGAAACTAAAGCTCTACCGAAAGGCAGCGCAGCCGAAGTGGCGAAATTTTTCGTCGAGAACATTCTGCTGCGACATAGTGCTCCAGAAGTCCCCATCACCGACAGAGGAACGGCTTTTACAGCAGAGCTCCCGCAAGCCATTCTGCAATACAGCCAGACAAGTCACAGGAGGACAACTGCCTACCATCCGCAGACGAATGGTCTCACGGAGCGCCTGAACAAGATCCTCCCCGACATGCTAGCAATGTACGTCGACATCGAGCACAAGACGTGGGATGCGGTCCTGCCGTACGTAACATTCGCTTATAACAAACACGGCGGTGCAAGAAACAACACAAATCACGCCATTTAAGCTGGTTTACGGCAGGAACCCGACGACGACGCTCGACGCCATGCTGCCGCACGTCACTGAGGAGGAAAATCTTGACGTTGCTAGTTATCTCCAGCGCGCCGAAGAAGCTCGACAGCTCGCCCACCTACGGATCAAGAACCAGCCGCGTACCGACAGCCGACACTACAACCTGCGACGATGCTTCGTCGAGTACCAGCCCGGCGACCGTGTTTGGGTATGGACCCCGATACACCGACGAGGACTGAGTGAGAAACTATTGCGGCGCTATTTCGGACCCTACAAGGTCATCCGACGTATTGGCGCGCTGGACTATGAGGTCATGCCAGACGGCCTTTCGCAGTCACAGCGGCGCCGCGCACGATCTGAAGTGATCCAAATGGCGCCCCTTAAACCCCTTTAAGGACGCTGACGAACTTCCTTATTCTGTTGTTTTCTTCGCTACGGGTGTTTTACTTCATTACTTTCGTTTGTATGCAGCATCGGGTCGATGCTTTTTAACAGGGGGTTATTGACACGTGTACTTATCTTTATCGGGCGACCACGTTTCGCCGCCTAACAAATGTTATCGCACAGCGCGGGACGCACCTGCATGTATCCGAAGTTTCTGGAAAGTTTTCGATGCTTCTATCCGCTGTCTGTTGTCGCCGAACGTTGTGTTATCTGATTTCATCGCTTGACGCGAATGGTTTAGAACTTTGTGAAAGGCATGCGGGTCCCAACGATTAGTCTGGAACATTCGACGACTGCTGTATAAAAGCCGACGCGTTTGACCCGCTGATCAGATTTCGACGACCGCCGATCGTGTTCGCCGCTACCGTTGTTCTTTGAGTGTAGCCTGTTTTTGAGGGCACAAGTTCGCCCAACAAAACGCCCCTTTCGTTAATCACAGTTTTGCTGCCTTCTTAACTGTCGCTACCACGTGACAATATTTACGAGGCAATACGCCGCTCTTACGACAATACGACACAAGCATTCAGCAGCAGCGGCACCGCAGGAGCTGCTATGCGGACGCTAAAAACTTCGCCTAAAATTGCAGGAGCCGATTCCGTACGCCTAGCCTGGATAAGCTACCGAAGAATGACTGGCTATAGGAAACGTGCCATGTAAACTGGCTGCTAGTATCAACGTAGCTTCTGACTTAACCACCCAACAGCTATAGATGTAGCTCGCCACCGACAACCTGCTTCACAAGCACTCAGCAACAGCGGCATCGCAGGAGCTGCTATCCGGACCCTAAAAACTACGCCTTAAATTGCAGGTGGGTCTTTTGCATTTTTCTTTCAATTTTTTTTCTGGTAGCCGCCGCTGCTGACTGTTCGGTCTGTGACGATCGGAAAAATGACTGATCCATGTCTTAAATGCAACGAAGAGCTTTCTGAGGATGCAGTGTTCCTAACGTGCTCGGAATATCATTATATGTATCATAATGACCCATGTTCAGGGGAAAATGAAGCCGCCTACAAAAAAAAATATAGAAACTGCAAAAAAGGCTTGGAAATGTCCAACATGTAAAACAGCTAAGGCTCAAAGCAACCAGAATGGTAAGAAAACAAGCGAGGAATCGGAAGCAAATCTTGCAAGTGAAATTGCGGATATTCGTCTCGCGCTCACAGAATTACTTAAGATTAAGTCAAAAAGCGATACACTAGGAGAGATAAAGGCCACTGTGGAAGGTATTGAGCAGCTTATGTAGGAATGGGCAACAAAATACGACGAAGTTCTGTCGAAAATAAAACAGCAGGATGCGGTCATGTCTGCCCTCGGAAAGCGAGGAGAAATACTCGAGGCTCGGGTAACAGAACAAGAAAACCAGGGATTAAGGCAACAAGTTAACGAACTAGAGCAGTACAGCAGACGTCAAAATTTAGAAATACTTGCGCTGCCCGATCATGATAATGACAACCTATGGGAAAAGCTTAATGTCTTGGCCACTGATCTAGAACTCCCGCTTCTTTCCGAGGCAGATGTTGAGGCTGTTCATCGATTGCCCTCACGGTCTATCAATGACAATGAAGTCGGGGAGAGTGCTAAGAAGGTTGCATCTGTTCCTGTACGCATCGTATCCCGTTCAACCAGAGACGCATGGCTTGCAAAAAAAGGACAGCTAAAGGAAATCTAAAATATTCTTCAATGAAAACCTGACAGCGCAAAACAAGATGCTCTCCAGGAAAATGAAGAAAACGGCGAAAGGAAAAAGAGTATGTGTTTGCCTGCTAAATAATAGAAAAATTTCCGTTCGTCGCGGCCCCCGCAGCCGAGCTATCAGGATTAGGACGACAAACGATCTGGACAAGATACGTTGAGAAACGGGTGGTACGCGCATCTGATAGCACTGACACCCTTGAAAATGACAGTCCCGTTCACATATTCTTATCCTGATGCTGATTCGTTCAAACATTCAAAGCACCTACAAAAAAAAACTAATTTTCCTCATTCCAACTCAATGCTCAAAGCCTTCGGAATAAACAGGATTCTGTGGAAATCTTCCTAAAGGAATTAGGCCATAAATTTGAAATTTTAGCTTTCACTGAAACTTGGTTCACCAACGATTATGATGTTACAGTTTCCAGGATACAATTACGTATCAATTTAACGGAGTGATAGGAGAGGGGGAGGTGTGGCTATTTATATAATGAACTACCTAAATTATGTCCCCATAGAAGAGTTTTGTATAAACGTCCTCATCATCATTAGCCTGGTTACGGCCGCTGCAGGGCAAAGGCCTCTCCCATACTTCTCCAACCACCCCGGTCATGTACTAATTGTGGCCATGTTGTCCCTGCAAACTTCTTAATCTCATCCGCCCACCTAACTTTCTGCCGCCCTCTGCTACGCTTCCCTTCCCTTGGAATCCTGTCCGTAACCCTTAATCACCATCGGTCATATTCCCTCCGCATTACATGTCCTGCCCATACCCAGTTCTCCTTCTTGATTTCAACGGAGATGTCATTAACTCGCGTTTGTTTCCTCACCCAATCTGCTCTTTTCTTATTCCTTAACGTTACACCCATCATTCTTCTTTCCATAGCTCGTTGCGTCATCCTCAACTTAAGTAGAACCCTCTTCGTAAGCCTCCAGGTTTCTGCCCCGTACGTAAGTACTGATAGACACATATGTTATGCACTTTTCTCTTAAGGGATAATGGCAACCTGCTGTTCCTGATCTGAAAATGCCTGCCAAACACACCCCAGCCCATTCTTATTCTTCTGATTATTTCAGTCTCATGATCCGGACCCGCAGTCACTACCTGTCTTAAGTAGATGTATTTCCTTACCACTTCCAGTGCCTCGCTACCTATTGTAAATGGCTGTTCTTTTCGGAGACTGTTAAGCATTATTTTAGTTTTCTGCAGATTAATTTTAGACCCACTCTTCTGCTTTGCCTCTCCAGGTCAGTGAGCATGCATTACAGTTGGTCCCCTGAGTTACAAAGCAAGGCAACACCGTCAGCGAATCGCAAGTTACTAAAGCATTCTGCATTAACTCTTATCCCCAATTCTTCCCAATCCAGGTCTCTGAATACCTCCTGTAAACATGCTGTGAATAGCATTGGAGAGATCGTCTCCCCGCCTGACGCCTTTCTTTATTGGGATTTTGTTGCTTTCTTTATGGAGGACTACGGTGGCTGTGGAGCCGCTATTGATATCTTTCAGTATTTTTACATACGGCTCGTCTACACCCTCACTCCGTAATGCCTCATGACTGCTGAGGTTTCGACAGAATCAAACGCTTTCTCGTAATCAATGAAAGCTATACATAAGCGTTGGTTATATTCCGCACATTTCTCTATCACCTGATTCATAGTGTGAATATGGTCTATTGTTGAGTAGCCTTTACGGAATCCTGCCTGGTCCTTTGCTTGACAGAACTCTAAGGTGTTCCTGATTCTATTTGCGATTACCTTAGTAAATACTTTGTAGGCAACGGACAGTAAGCTGATCGGTCTATAATTTTTCAAGCCTTTGGCGTCCCCTTTCTTATGGATTAGGACTATGTTAGCGTTTTTCCAAGATTCCGGTACGCTCGAAGTCATGAGGCATTGCGTATACAGGGTGGCCAGCTTCTATAGAACAATCTGACCACTATCCTTCAACAAATCTGCTGTTACCTGATCCTCCCCAGCTGCCTTCCCCCTTTGCAAAGCTCCCAAGGCTTTCTTTACTTCTTCTGGCGTTACCTGTGGCATTTCGGATTCCTCTACACTATTCTCTCTTCCATTATCGTCGTGGGTTCCACTGGTGCTGTATAAATCTCCATACAACTCCTCAGCCACTTGAACTATCTCAGCCATATTAGCAATGATATTGCCGGCTTTGTCTCTTAACGCATTCATCTTATTCTTGCCAATTGCTAGTTTCTTCTTCACTACTTTTAGGCTTCCTCCATTCCTGAGAGCATGTTCAATTCTATCCATATTATACTTTCTTATGTCAGCTGTCTTACGCTTGTTGATTACCTTCGAAAGTTCTGCCAGTTCTATTCTAGCTGTAGGGTTAGAGGCTCTCATACATTGGCGTTTCTTGATGAGATCTTTCGTCTCCTGTGAGAGGTTACCGGTATCTTGTCTAACGGAGTTACCACCGACTTCTATTGCACACTGCTTAATGATGCCCACAAGATTGTCGTTCACTGCTTCAACACTAAGGTCCTCTTCCTGAGTTGAAGCCGGATAACTGTTCTGTAGTTTGATCTGGAATTCCTCTATTTTCCCTCTTACCGCTAACTCATTGATCGGGTTCTTATGTACCAGTTTCTTCCGTTCCCTCCTGAGGTCTATGTTAATTCGAATTCATACCATCCAATGGTCCCTGCAGCGCACCTTGCTGAGCACGTCAACATCTTCTATGGTACCAGGGTTAGCGCAGCGTAAAATGTCTATTTCATTTCTAGTCTCGCTACTCGGGCTCCTCCACGTCCACTTTCGGCTATCCCGCTTGCGGAAGAAGGTTTTCATTATGCGCATATTATTCTGTTCCGCAAACTCTAGTAATAACTCTCCCCTGCTATTCCTAGTGCCTATGCCATATTCCCCCACTGCCTTGTCTCCAGCCCGCTTCTTGCCTACCATGGCATTGAAGTGGCCCATCAGTATAGTGTTTTTTGTTTTGACGTTACCCTTCGCCGATTCCACGTCTTCATAGAAGCTTTCGACTTACTGGTCATCATGACTGGATGTAGGGGCGCAGACCTGTACAACCTTCATTTTGTACCTCTTATCAAGTTTCACAACAAGACCTGCCACCCTCAGGTTAACGCTATAGAATTCCTGTATGTTACCAGCTATATTCTTATTAATCAGGAATCCGAGTCCTAGTTCTCGTCTCTCAGCTGAGCCCCGGTAGCACAGGACGCGCTCGCTTTTTAGCACTGTATATGCTTATTTTGGCCTCCTAACTTCGCTGAGCCCTATTATATCCCATTAAATGCCCTCTAATTCCTCCAATAGTACTGCTAGGCTCGCCTCACTAGATAACGTTCTAGCGTTAAACATTGCCAGGTTCATATTCCAATGGCGGCCTGTCCGAAGCCAGGGATTCTTAGCACCCTCTGCTGCGTCGCAGGTCTGACCGCCGCCATGGTCAGTTGCTTTGCAGCTGCTGGGGACTGAGGGCCGGGGTTTGATTGTTGTGTTCATATAGGAGGTTGTGGCGAAATGCTGCACGAGGGTGGCCAATCCTGCTCTGGTGAGGGAGTGCGTTACCGGTTATGGTCACCGGGATCAGGCCACACTCCAGGACTGTTTATGCAATTTGATCAACACGCGGATTTGTTTTTAATCCATTGGAAAATTGCGCGGCACCGGGATTCGAACCACGGACCTCTTGCACGCGAGGCGGGTGTTCTACCTCTGCGCCACCGCTGCACCCTTTTTTTATAATAAGTCAACACTTCGAATGTGTCATGTTAAAGTGTGCTGGTACCATACTTGCCGTTGTATATAGGCCGCCTTCTGGATCACAGGCTATTTTTTTTACAATTTCGTGAAAATATGTTAGAACAGTGCATTCAGTTTAAGTTGCCTGTAGTTATTTGTGGTGATTTCAATATCGATCTTTTATTGCTTGATTCTAATCAGCAAAGAATGCTTGATATTTTTCTCTCGTTTGGTTGTGAAAATGTAATACATATGCCAACTAGATTGACAGACATGTACCATACTTTACTAGATGTGTGTTTTACAAGTTACAAAAAGGATGATGTGCAAGCAGGTGTACTAATAGCTAATATTAATGACCACTTACCCATTTTTATGTCCCTTAAACCCTACTGTAAACCACAGAGTCATTCCAAAACATGTGCACCCATTACATACAGAATCATTAATGAAGCTAAGACCACAATATTTAAAAAATTAGTAGCAGAAACAAACTGGGCAGATGTTCTTCAACTATCTGACACCGTCGCAGCATATTACGTCTTTATTAAAACAATTACTGAGCTCTACAATCAATCCTTCCCGACCGTACAATTCAAAAAGCTTAAAAAAGCCAGAAATCCATGGATGAATGCCGACCTTCTGAAAAGAATTAGAGAACGTGACAGACTATTTGCCTCTTTCATCAGAACGAAAAATATGGACTTTTTGACTGAATACAAACAAATTCGTAATAAGTTAAGCTCTGATATTAAAAAAGCCAGGACTAGTTATTACGAACATAAGTTTACTGATATCTGCTGCAACCCTGAACAAGTATGGAATACAGTAAACAAGCTAATGTACAAACAACAAAAGAGACGGCATCTCTGAACTCGTTATAAATGGAGTGCCTTACACAGGGGTGTCGCTTGCTGACAAACTTAATGAGCACTTTCTTATAGCAGAGGCTTCAAGTAAATCTCAGGCAAGTAACTGATTTTACAACGTATATCACGTCCAACATGCAAAACTTAATCTTCATGTTTCCAACTACAGAATTAGAAATCTGCACAGTAATCAAAAACCTAAAAAATAACAGTGCATGTGGTGCTGATGACATTAAAGTTCAACCTATAAAATCCATCCGTCACATGATTAGTCAGCCACTTACGCATATATGCAACCTGATTTTGAATACTGGAATATTTCCAGATAAATAAAAAAATTGCAAAAATCTCTGTCATACACAAGGGACGTGATAGAAATGACATAAATAATTATGGGCCAATTTCAGTTCTACCAACCCTCTAGAAAGTAGTTGAAAAAATTATGAACATCAGGCTACTAAACTTCTGCAAGCGAAACGATATCAACACCGAGCAGCAATACGGATTCGAGAAAGAGAAATCTACTAAAATGGCGCTAATAAAAATTAAGGACGAGATCATCAACAACTTTGAGCAGAAAATATATACAATAGGTGTTTTTCTAGACTTTAAAAAGGCACTCGACTCCATTAAGCACCCTATTTTACTGTACAAGTCATACAAATAAGGCATTAGAAGAACGGCTCTCGCATTAATAAAGAATTACCTCTTAAATAGTTACCAGTACAGGAATATTACGAATGCAAAGTCCAGCTTAGGTCAGATACATTATGGAGTTCCACAAGGATCAATCCTTGCGCCGCTGTTATTTCTGCTTTATATAAATGATATAATTAACGTGCCGTCTACACCAGAAATAATACTGTACACTGATGATACCAATGTATTCACCTGCGGACAAGACCTAGAAGTCCTCCAAATAGAAACCAGTGTATGGCTGGAAAATTTGTCCACGTGGCTCCACGGCAATGAACTAGAGTTCAACACTAAAAAAACTAAGTACATTATATTACGCGCTCGTAACAAGTGTATAAAACAAGAAATACTTATCCAATTTCGCGATGAATCTATCGAACGTATAGCAACACATAAATTTCTTGGTGTAATATTTTACGAGCATCTTGGCTGGTCACCTCACATTGAAAAAGTTCGCACTGGTATATCTAGGTCCATGGTTATCATGTACAAAATAAAGAACCTTTTGCCTATCTGGATAAAGAAACAACTATACTACACACTGGCACATTCGCCTTTCCCCTATTGTCTTCTTGTCTGGGGCACAGCACCTAAAACAAGCATAGAAAACATATATTTATTACAGAAGAAATTTTTGCGCCTAATAGATAATGCACCGTACCTTAGCCACACTGCCCCACTGTTTACAAAATATCAACTGCTTACACTGTGGAATGTTATAAACAACAAGAGAGCGTTAGCTAGTTATCTACAAATGCATTCCGATCCTACGGCTTTTTTTTTCATCAGTATCTAACGAAAACACACACCTACAACACCTGGCACATATGTTACAATAAGGAAAAAATACGTACGAACCACGGCACCCAGAAACTTAGCTACCAAATTTTCAGTTTTTTTAAACAATCATCATCCTGCTGTAAACATTATTCAGGAAAGTAAATCATTGAAAACTTTCAAAAATAACATCAGTATCTATTCTCACTGTAGGCATGACCATTCCCTTTTTTTTCTATTTTTTTTACAGCATTTTCCCAATTGTACATAAATGTTCAATATGAAATAACTCCCGTTTCAAAGTTAACCAACCACTATACATTTCCATCTCGTTTAGTGTTTATTTTTGTGCGCTGAATGTCTTGTGCTCTCGAATGGGAGCAAGAAGGGCGCAGACTCCTTGTCAGGCATCCACTTGCCTTTTGGTCTGCGTCCTAGGCAACTGTACCATACGTTGTCTGAATAAACTCTGACTCTTTGACTTGACGAACAGACAACAGCCCGCGCTAGCCTCTAATCGCCGTCGTCGTCTTCACCCTGCTCGCCTCTTTGTCATCGAAAATACTGTTCCGTAGCACTACCCCCGGCGGCAGAAGCGCCGCTCCGGAGCGACTAAACGCCGGATTCGGAAGCAGTGTAGTAGGCCTTGAGCCTACTGACGTGCACAACATCACTAGATGCCAGGGCAGAGGGCGAGGTTGAATGCACAGGAGCAATTTCGTACGTCACAGGCGTCACCTGGCGGAGCAAGTGGTAGGGCCCTACATATCGCGAAAGGAGCTTCTCTGAAAGTCCGACGTGACGAGAGGGCGACCACAGGAGCACGAGCCTCACCACGCGAAAACTGTACGTCACGGTGGCGGGCGTTGTACTGACGCTGCTGAGTGGTTTGCGAGGCCGTCAGTTGAGTACGGGCAAGCTGGCGTGCATGGTCCGCGAGGGCGATGGCGTCGCGCGCATACTCGCTTGTTGAGGTCGCAGCAGGAGGAAGTGCCGTGTCTAGGAGGCAAGGTCTGTTCGCGACCGTACAATAGATAAAATGAAGAAAATCCGGCGGTGTAGTGCCCGGAATAATTGTACGCAAATGTGACGCAAGGAAGGGCAATGTCCCAGTCGTAGAAAATCCTTGGAAACGTACTTGGACAGCATATCGGTAAGAGTACGGTTTAACCGCTCTGTCAGGCCATTGGTTTGAGGATGGTATGAGGTAGTCAGCTTGTGTTGAATGGAGCAGGAACGCACAATGTCGGCGATAACTTTCGAGAGGAAGTTACGACCACGGTCAGTAAGCAGCTGTCGCGGGGCGCCATGAAGTAAGATATTATCAGGCAAGAGAAATTCCGCGACGTCAGTGGCACAATTGGTAAGGAGAGCCCGCATGATAGCATATCGGATGGCGTAATCAGTTGCGACGGCTACCCATTTGTTCCCAGGGGATGACGTGGGAAAGGGACCGAGGAGGTCTAATCCAACACGAAAGAACGGTTCCACAGGGACGGTGATCGGCCGGAGATGACCGGGAGGTAGCACCTGTGGTGTTTTCCGACGCTGGCAGGGATCACAGGCAGGAACATAGCGTCGGACGGAGCGAGCGAGACCAGGCCAATAGAAGCGGCGGCGGACCCGGTCGTATGTGCGGGTTACCCCAAGATGTCCTGCAGTGGGTGCGTCATGCATCTCAAAGAGCACAGTCTTCGCCATGAATAACTTGACGGTCAGCCGGTGATACTCGATACGGACGGCGATGAATAGAAGGGGCATCGCCAGTATTAATGCGATGTTTAACAGCTGTACTTTGGGCCAAAGGACGATCGTTAAAGTAAAAAAAATATCGTGGTAGGAAAACAGAACGCGGTAGAGCTCACGAGCGTGCTCGGACGGCATGTCGGGCGCAATCATTTTCTGCAAGTCGGCGATGGTACAAGTTGCCGACCGCGATGGAGGAGGAGGATCGGCTGAATTGTCGTCTACTGCAATAGATGCTACTGAGTGCTCCTCGAATGAGCAAAGCTGGGCCAGAGACATCCCGCGTGGCAGCACTTGTGTCGTCAAACCAAAATTGACCACTGGCAGGCAGACGCAATTCGCCGTAATAGATAAGACTGTATGAGGTACTGTGATCCCGACGGGGACTGGTCGGGATGACACGGAGCCAACGTAAGTCAGCCCCGAAGGTGGCAAGCGAACGAAGTCGACGGAACTGAGGCGACTGGGGTGTGGTTCAGCGGGATCCAGAACGGGCAGGTCAAGGCGCAGAGTACTGGCGGAACAAGCGATGACAGCAGAATGTGCGGAGCCGAGGATGATGTCGTGGGGGCAGTGGACGATGACTATGAATAGCACGATAGTGGGGCGGTTGGCGAAGGAGACGCGGGCGGCACACATGCCAAATGCAGGAGCTGTTCCGCCATCGGCGACACGGACAACAGGCGTCGTGGCGGGCGTGATTATTTTACTCAGCCGGTTACGAAGGTCAGCGCTCATTACCGACAAATGCGCCCCAGTGTCTATGAGAGCAGACACAGAAACACCGTCGACTTGCACGTCAAGAAGGTTCAGATGAGTGGGCAACGTCAGTAAAGGATTTGGCGCGTAGGAAGCAATGCAGCGTCACCTCGAGGCGCTGCATCGTCTAGTTTTCCGGCTGGAAGCGGCGTCCGAAGGGAGTCGGCGAATAGGAGCGACGGGGCTGGGGGGAGTGAGAGTGTCGTCGTGGGGGCGAAGGCGAACGAGAATAGGGCGGTTCGGCGCAGGAGAATCTGTGGCGGCATCATTGGAGCCGGCAGCATAGGGACGACAAGGGCCACTTGGGGGGGGGAGGAGGAGGCGAGAGTAGGCAGTATAAGTACACCGGTTCGGGGAACTCCAGCGACTGCGACAGTGCCGAGAAATGTGCCCGATTCAATGGCAGTGAAAACAGATGGGCTTGTCGTCTGCAGTGCGCCATTCAGACGGGTTGCGGAAGCGTGGTGGGTAAGAAGACAAGAGACGGGGCGGCATCGAAGAAGCCGGGTGGGTATAAGGGCGATGGGTCGAGCAGATGGTGTGAAGACCGATGTTTGCGAACTCCTGGTGGACAACTGCCTGGATCAGGGAAACCGCGAATGCAGGTGCATTGGAGGGGCTGGAGTCGAAGGCAGCAGCATAGGTGGCCTCGATCTCACGCCGGAGGATCCGGGTAATATCGCCAGTGATGTTGGGATGAGAAGCGTCATTTCGCTTGGGTGTTGGGCAGACGGGCAAACTGCTGATCGATACGTCGGCTTTTAACGAGTTCCAGGCGGCGGCACTCTTTTATAACTGCATCCAGCGTCGCTACGTCGTTAAAAACGAGCAAGTTGAAGGCGTCATCGGCAATGTCTTTAAGGATGTGGGAGACCTTGTCGGACTCAGTCATGTGTGCGTCAACTTTGCGGCACAGAGCCAAGACGTCCTGAATGTACGTGACGTAGGGCTCTGTTGACGTCTGCACACGGCCGGAAAGCGCCTTCTGCGCGGCAAGTTGGTGACCGTAGGGATTGCCGAAAGAGTCTCGGAGCTTTTGCTTAAGCGAATCCCAACTGGTGAGCTCATCTTCCTCCGTCCGAAACCAAACTCAAGCCGTGCCACCGAGCTAAAAGGCTACGTTGGCGAGCATGACAGTAGGGTCTGACCGGTTATTGCGACTGACGTGTTCGTGCAGGCTAATCCAGTCCTCGACGTCTTCCCCATCTTTGCCCGAGAATACGCCAGGATCACGGGGAGCGGGGAGAGTGATGTAGGTCGTCGAAGTGGCAGCAGGTGTCGGAGCCGGCGGAGTCGAGTTGTCGTCACCAGGAGCCATGAAGGAAAGCTTGACGTACCGTCCCGTGCGAAGCTCCGTGACAAGGTACAAGGAAGGCCCATCTCCACCAGATATGTTATGTAGGAAGACGCTGACGAAAAGCTATATACAAGTATATTTACAAGGCAATACGCCGCGCACTTGGTCAAGAGGCAACAGCCCGCGCTAGCCTCTAATCGTCGTCGTCGTCTTCACCCTGCTCGCCTCTTTGTCATCGCAAATACTGTTCCGTAGCAATATGACTTATAAAAATCGGGCCCCTCGGTTAACCCCCTTTCTACTCGCTTCCCACAAAAATTTGTCACACAGTAAAGGTGCTACGCACGATCCTATGCATATGCCGTACTATTGAGAAAAAAAAAGAACGGTTGTCAAACGAGATAACAGTACTCTTCAGGTATGTCTCGAGTAAAACTAAAAAGTTTTCCACACACGTACCAACAGTATTTCGAATAGCAATATACCCGTCGCCTTCAACGCACTTCCGAACCGCACCAGTCAACGCTTCGTGAGGCATAGAATAGAACAGGTCTTGAATGTGAACAGAGAATGTGTAACCTATGTTCTGGCTTTGCTGGAAGAATTTATTGATGTCATCGGAGTTTAGCAAAACAAAAACCTTTAAGAAAAACCTACTAAGTTGAAGTTGCCCTGTGCTACGCTCACTTACATAGATTTAGGTGCCCTTAAATGAACCCCAGGTGGACAAGGTTCACTCGGAGCCGTCGACTACGGCTCTCTCATACCCCAGCAAATCCAGCTTTTCTGGACACGTTCCAACTAGCACCCCAAGCGGGTGCGGCACGAAGCTAGCGCGTTTTCAATGAAATGAGCTGGTTTTCTACGAATAATTAAAAGTGCAGGTCGATTATTGAGACAGGCAGGTGACGAGCATGTTCTAAAAGACAATCCACACGATATAAATGCAGGGATCATGCTGTGGAAACGTATAATTTTGTTCCCACAGCGGTTAAAGATTCAGCAATGGAAGCCTATGGAAACGACGAAAATTTGTACTCGATTTTCGAGGCGAAAACGGTAGCTGTGATAAAACTACGACTGCTATAGTATTAGCCGCTACAGTATGCAGTCCGGAGAGTGCTTTCAGTTGATGCTTATCTCAATTCTCCACACATGTCGTAACAATGTTACCAAAAGCAATTTTTGATACACAGTCGTACAAATTCACGTGGTACATTGATAAACCCAAGCGTATCGCGGCAGAATGTCGGCAGCCATGGCCGAGTGGTTTAATTCCACGCACCGATCGCACCGCGTCACGCTGGCAGCGCTTCAATACTGTGCGCCGTGATATCTTTTTTTGAACCGCATAGAACTTTGTTCCACATTCTCACACTAGATGCCAGCAACACAAAACCTAAGACTTGGTTTCGGGTTTGGTTTTTCAGTTGTGGTTGTCACAGATTATAATTTCCATTCTTCCTTCCTAAAAGCAATTAGCAATGGTTCGCTCATTTGTTAACTCAGACCTTTATAATAAAATTTTATTCCTACGAAAACATAACAACAAGCATGTGCATGTCTTTGTGTTACGTTAAAGAAGTAGCTATCGTGCCTTGTAGCTTGGTCATACTCAGGAATTCTGAAGATTGCACCTTCTCCATTCTGTGAAACTTCAAGGCAATGCACATGCCTAACTGAATGGTCAGCATTTTAGAAAAATTTATTTCAATATATCGGACGAGTATCAAGAAGTTTCAACTAACTGCACCAAGAGGGTAGTCCCTTTAACAACGTATGCATTTACGGAACTTAGTTGAAACATTGGTAGTACATTAAAGCAGTGTTTTGGTCAGGGATGGGCGGTTATGTCGCACGACAGGAGCACGTGTTTTCCTATCATCTCGCTAGAGGGTGCATTGACTTGAAGAAGCACCAAATTTAAACGGTAAAACGATTTACTGCAGCTGTAGTTTCAACCGCAACTGCAGAGCGAGTGTGATTGTCTGTTTGCACGAGCATGTTTTTCTGAGGCAGCAGGGAAGGGGAGGAAGTGTATATGCGTGTGCATGAATTGAGCGTGCGTGCGTGTGTACTTGCATTTACGCATACGCGCGTGTTTCTGTCTCCATATTTCAATCTGTGTGCGCATGAGTTCGTCTATGCATGTGCGAGCATACGCGCGTTTGCGTGTGTGTGCATTTCCGTGTGCGTGCGTGCGTACATTTTTGCGCGTGTGTGCATGCGTGGGCGGGTGCAAATGTGTATGCAGGCGAACATGTGTCATTTGTGTGTGTCTGTGTTTGTCTGTGCGTTTGCATGCGTGCGCGTGTGTGTGCATGTGTGTGAGCGAGCAACCGAACATTTCCCTGTTTACACCTACTCTCGGGAACGAATGGGATATTGTTTTTTAACCCATATTTAAATCCACGACATGAAAGCTAATTACGCTGAATTTAGAGCATTAGCTCCTTCTGAGCCGTCAATATCACCGCCCAAGATCTCGTAACGATGGCACTATCACCATCGGCACTGCTCCGTGAGCAGCTACCTGGCTGTTCACCTTCGTGATCTTCCTTGCCTCAGCGATGGCGCATTGTTCGATGCCAGCGACGTGCTAAATCTGTACCATAATTGCGTTATGCATGGAATCTGCGACAAAGCACATTTTCGGCGGCACACGTTCGCTGCTGTATTGACATTAAAACTTTAAACTGCTTGTCCTCGAAAAAACAACGTGAATAAAGATGGAAAGTGGATTGGCCGCAAGGAACATGCTCACGGAGCATGTTCCTTACGAAAGGCTAAGTGCTATCAGGTTGATTTTACAGACGTGCTTTTTCTATGTCAGTGACGCTTTGCGAGAGCGTTTAATTGCAAAATATTTGTTCGGATAGCTCTACAGAAGTATGTTAAATCAAAATTATTTCGCTCGCCTGGATAATCTCGAGGACGGGCTGCAAACTACTCATTTGCTTTAGCCACCTAAGATCAGATATTGAAAAGTCAATGAACGTAGCTTCCTTAACTACGCAGGCAACTTCTCAGCTTACACCGTAACTAGAGCATACCAATCCGAACAATCAAATCATAAAATGGTGTCACAATTATTTGTATTGGTTATTTAGTTTCCTATGTTGCAATTAAAAGCAGCCGGCATATTGATGATGCAGCAGGCTTCTTATAAGCAAGTATGGAAGCTTGGACAGGTGATCTTGGTGCAAATCAAGTTCACGAAATTAAAGGCATGTGCCCAACCGCGCTCTTCTGCCTTTATAACCAATTTTTCTACATTACGCAAGAAGCACCTCAGCGCTACGGTAAATGACACGAGATGCGCGAGAAGATTGTGCGCACTCCCGATTAGATTTCTGAACGTTGCAGGCATGAGACTCGGTTTCCTGGAGTCATTAGGAATAAAAACGGCTGCCTGGGGGAACGTATTGGATACATTTTCAGTACTTTGTACCATATGGAGCAGCGCTGAGATGTATACGTTAGAACGAAAAGTACTAATTATTAGGGTTAGGGTTCTGCTGATATATTTTGGCTGTTTAACGTTAAGACCTAAAGAAGTACATACTGTGATTTTGTGACAGTTAATGATGACATACGTACAGTCACGCGAAATATAAGCTCCGACGCAGTGCCCGTGGTGGAACTAAAGATTATGGGGCTCTACGTGCCAAAACTACTTTCTGATTATGAGGCACGCCGTAGTGGAGGACTCCAGAGATTTGACCACCAGGAGTTCTTTAACGTGCACCTAAATCTAAGTACGTACACGGGTGTTTTCGCATTTCGCCCTCATCGAAATGCGGCCGCCGTGGCCGGGATTCAATCCCGCGACCTCGTGCTCAGCAGCCCTACACCATAGCCACTGAGCAACCACGGCGGGTCATGGTGGAATTGGCCCCTAAGCTACACGGCTACATTGAACCACGAAATGCTGGTTTCATAGATACCAGTAATCAGAGAAGGTTTAGCTCTCGAATTTTTGGTATGTCGGTGCCGCTGTGCAGTTTTGGGGAGCTTTTTCACTATGAGCACTATGCTTCAGCTCATATTTAATGTAACTGTACACTATTTTTTCCTTTTTTTATCGTGAGTTCTCTTTAGCGTTTAACCACTGTTTCAATGTTATTGGTTAGCTCAAGAAGCGCCTGCATGTATTTATAATATCCAGAATGTTGTCACGGATTCAATAGCGAGAAAGCCTTATCTAATCAGATTGCGCGCGTGAAGCGAATACTGGCGTTCATTCTCAATGAAATTTGAAGTCCCGAGATTGCGCTGCAATGCCCGAGCATTCCAATCTATGAACCGATGCCTTGATTTGTAGATCAGATTCAGAGAAAGCACTACTTTGCGTGCAGCCATCGTTGTGCTTTGTGTTACTTTCTTTCCAATGCAAGCTCACCTTTATAATGAGTTACATTCGTGACTCACTCTTTTGGAAATACCTTGTTCTTCACATCACTACAACGTGACAGTATAGGCGTGCTACATTTTCATTGAGTCAATACTGGGAAACAGACTACGGCTTTTTTTGCCTCGGTGTTTACACATTTAACTCAATAACTTACTAGTCATAACTTCCTGTTTGATTTAAGAGATTGTAAATGACAGCAACCTTATAATAACAGGAGGTCTTAAGAATAAGGAAAATATGAATGCTTATTAGTCAGCTTTCACCTTAACGCAGGGAACGAAACTTCAATGAAAATGGCCTTATGATAATTAAAAGCCTAGCCACTTGAAAACGTTTCATTGAGTTCTCACTTTGCAAGCTGGTACCGACCTGAAGGTGGTTCGTATCGTGGGCACTTGACATGTGCCCAAACGTCGAACAAAGGGCTCTTGCGAATTTTTCATTTCGGGAAGGCATGCTACTCTCGTGCCCTTCACGCCGGTTCACAACCACGCACAAGAAGAAAGCGCTGCGTAAAGAGCGTCTTTAGCACGAGGTCGCGGGATCGAATTCCGGCCACGGGGACCGCGTTTCGATGGGGGCAAAATGCGAGAACCCCGGTGTACTTATATTTGGGTGCACGTTAATGAACTTCAGCTGGTCCAAATTGTCGGAGTCCGCCACGATGGCGTGCCTCATAATCCGATTGTGGTTTTAGCACGTACACCCCATAATTCTGCCAACACTTCTGCCGCGATGAGATGTGCCATGTGAGGCAAGGCAATGCTCAACGTTCTAACAGGTTATAAACAATAGCGCACAACAACGCCTCAAGCAAACACATCTTCCTGTATGTTTTGTGTACTACGCAGACAAAAATCAATGGTACACGCAAGGTAACATTTACCATCAACTCAGTAATCTCGTATTACCCCAATAGCTGAAGAAATGAAACATTCGCAGTCAACATTACCGCTAATTATCGCCAATGAAAGCAAACAACACGGAGAGCTCCCGTTACATCGATTCCTACAGTGCGTATGATCCGCATAATTTTCTAGTCTGTCAAGTTACACGCTTAAGGATCGCGCTCATAAACGGAATAGTTATAATCGAAGTGGAAAAAAGTGGCTGTCGTGTCCGCGGTAAATTTGATTCAAATGGTTTCAATTCCATGGCTGTTGCGTGATTGCCGACTTCTGATGGAATGTTGTCGTCAAAATGGGCTAAAGTTGGTAGTGAAATTCGGGAATTTATTGAAAGGCAAGACAGAATCCTGCAGAAGGCCTCAGGAAAATAGAATATCTTTTTGAGCCCCATCGTCAGGGGGTGGTGCTATGGTTTCAACGTCTATCAAAAATCCCCGAAAATATGAATAGAGGCCGACATAAATGGTATATCTTGTGAAATGTGATACCGTTGGAAATCTCAGGATGGCACTAACCTAAATATACAGATAACTTAAAGATAAAAAAATCGCAACGTGCGTTGACAGGGCGCCTAAGCTTCGGGACAAATAAATTGGCTGCTGAAAGAGTGCAGCTGAAACCCGATGGTATGAAATAAGGTAAGAATGGTCGGCAAGTGTTTAAGAAAGGTTCACTAGGTCCTGTGGCCGACGCCAGCGCCCGGCAACTATCGGATGACTACACATATTAACGAGATGCTTAGTCATCAGTCTTACAGGGTGAGTACTTATAGGGTGAGGCATGGGACTGAAATTTGAGAGGCGGACTTCGCCACGTTAATTCCAATCCACTATGCGGTGTCATTTTTCGAAGGCAAGTACCGATTTTCGCACAGTGAGGATGCGAAGAAATTGTCTCATGCGCTGTGACCTTCCTCGTACTGCCAACGTTTCTTAATGATGTCCTCGGCATGCGCACAACTCTTGAGTGCAAGTAAGTGTGAGGCGTAGTGCGTGTGGCCTTTGAGTACGTGGGCAGCTTTTTTGGCGTTAGGTACCTGCTAGTCTGCATTGCGGCTTTATTATAAAGGCAGAACGGCAGCATGGTAGACATTAGGGGAGCAGCATTCCGGGCAAGTTGGTAATCCATTGCTTAAATGATATTGCGCGACATAAAAACGACACGGACGTGAAAGAAGACGACACACCAAGCGCAAACTTTCAACTAAGTTTATTGTGCCACTGCGTCATTTTATACATGGCAGGCAGCGTAGATCGCGCATGCGCTTACAAGAAAATGAAGTGCGAACTCATGTAACATGGTTACGTGTCATGTGACGCCGCGTCCAAGTAACGTAATTCTTTTTCTGTGAGAGCCAGAGACGGGAAGCTAACACACGCATCACGCAATTTCGCGATCATCTGCGCTTCAGATATCTCACGGATGAGCTGCGTTCTGCCACGGGAAACAATCGTGCATTGATCCTCAAGAGGCTTGCACCCATGATCGCGACAGTGGATCGCCAAGAAACCACCTGAGCCGTTTTTTACATTGTTGCTGTGTTCGCGGAGCCGATCACTGAGGCAACGCCCAGTTTGTCCGATATATTTCTTCCCACATGAAAGCGGGAGGTTGTACACCACCCGGTGTACACACTCGACAAACTTTTTTCGGTGATGCTTTCTGCACTTATAGGAAGGGACGGCATTTGGATCAGTCAGCCTGCAAAGCTTGCCGAGCTTTTCGGGAGCAGAAAAAACAACTATTACGTTCGCCCTTTGGGCAAGCTTTTTTCAAGTTGTGGGATATCCCGTGCATGTATGGTATGACACTTACTTTAGGGCGCATGCTAGGAGGGGCATCGGCAACTGACTTCTGCGTGCTAGATCGCGTTTCTCTTAAGATGCGTTCCGCGACAGACACTAGCACCACCCTAGGATATCCAGCCAGGGACAACCGTAAAGTTGGCGTTGCTAAGCTTGCGTCCACAACATGACAGCAAGACTTGCTAAGGGCATTCTTGAAGCACAAACTGATAATGGCCCGCTTAACAAGCTTAGAATGTGCGGACGTATACGGCAGAAGTGGTTTGTTGGCTCGCGGCTCATACGACCAACACGTGTGGCTGTCCTGAAAGTTCAGGCGAAGATCAAGAAAACTCATGAGTCATCCCCCTTCATCTCATGAGTAGTTTGAAGGGGGACTAGTCCCCCTTCAAACTACTCATGAGATGCCGGTAGATAAGTCTCTTCGTTTTCTTGATCTTCGCACATGTACTTGCACATCTTGACGTACCTGCTTTCAGAAAATGTGCTCTTGCACATTTTCATAAGAGTACATAAGAGCATATGCTCATTTGGCGGCATCAAGCACCGGTCGTTCATGACAGTTGTTTACGGTGACAGTTATTACAAAATTATTGGCGCGGCTGCAGCGAATCGCAAACGCTAATTACAAAATAGAGGCCTGGTGAACGGGGCCTATGGTCACCATCTTCAAAATGAATGTACAGCCAGCAGCAAAAGTTTAAGAACAAAAGGGTTCTGAGACAAAGGTGAATTCAGACTGGGAAACAAACATAGCGCAAAAATTTTGACACAGGGACAAGCAGAACACAGGACGAGCAATAAAGCGCTCGTCCTGTGTTCTGCTTGTCCTTGTGTCAAAATTATTGCGCTATGTTTCCCAGTCTGAATGTATCCCACAAACACGCCCAAACTTCCTCCCTGCTAAAGTACAAAAGTAAATGTTCGATCACTTAATGACTCGTTGCTAATGAAGCCGTACTATGCTGTAGTTCGCATGAAGTATGCTCTATTTCTGACATCAGGTGCAAGGCTGTGCAAGCTACGCAGGAAGTTTGGTCAGAAGAAGCATCTAACGGCACGTTCCGTTGATGCTTCGCAGCGTGCCAACGGCGTTGGCTCGTGCTGGCGTGCGCGCTGGCTGCCGCAACGGACTGCAAGTAAAGACAGAAACCGAAAAGAACCGTGGTAAAAAGCTAAATTATCTAAAGCTATGCGTTAGCAACCGCTTACGGCACTTTTATGCTTCCAACGAATAAAACTTTTTATTGCCAAGGCATTATATGCTACATTATGCGAATATGCGTCGAGGGCGGTGGCGTTACCGACAAATGGTATCTAAAATGTCTGACTGCACAGAGTAAAAGCACGTCCAAAAATGCTCCGATTGACGTCACATTTTTCAGGTAGGTTCCTGTAAAGAAAGTATCTCAATGTTTTTGAGGAGAAAATTCGGTAAATTTCAGCTTGGGTGGATGGATGTTATGAGCATCCCCTTTGGAACGGGCCGGTGGGTTGCGCCACTAAGCTCTTGCTGCTTAGTGGCGCAAGAGCTTAGTCCATCCATACTGCTACGCACTATGGATGGATGGATGGATGGATGTTATGAGCGTCTCCTTTGGAACGGGGCGGTGCCTAATGTCCTACCTAGGTTAATTAATGAAAAAAGAAAGAAACACTATGAACTACCAGGCCCAAAATTTCTGATCTCCTATTGCAAACTGTGCTTTTGTACATCTCCGTCTTTTGTCGTTTCCCTACTTTTCTTCCACCAACCCTCCAATCGCCTCTTACTAATGCCTACTGCGGACGTGTTTGCTTTACCACTGCTCCCGCTGAACCCAAGTGCTTCAAGGAGGCTAGTGGTGCCGAAATCGACCACTGGGTAGACGTCTGCACATTCTAATAAAACATGCTCCGTCGTTTCCCTAGCTCTACTGCAGCACGCAAGTGCTTCTTCTTCCTTCTTATATCTCGCTTTATAGGTGCGTGATCTAAGGCATCCCGATCTCGCTTCGAAAAGTCATGAGCTTCCCTTTGAGTTATCATAAATGGTTTCGTTCCTGATATCGTTTTTTCGTCTTAAGTAGTTACTCATGGCAGGTTTCTTTTCCATTTCCGCCACCCATTAGATTATTTCAGCCTCTCTGACTTTCCGCTTGACCTTCTTTGTTGCTACACCTACACGTCCCATACTTGCTGGTAAGCTTCCTAGTTCTTTTCCTCCACTGTGAATCAATGTTTTTCCGGTACAGATACTGAACACTCTCCCAGCTTATTTGCTTTCTTCCATATTCCTCAGCCGTTCTTCATACTCAATTTTACTGCGAGCTTCCCTCACTTCAAAACAAGTCCAGCCCATATAACCTTGCACAGGTTCATTTGTAGTCTTCCCGTGAGCGCCCAGTGCGAGGCGACCCACTGACCTTTGGTTCCCGTCGAGTCCTGATTGTACCCCTGATTTCTGCGAAGCCCATCTGGTCTCGGTGGGGCAGTGAAAGCTGTGCGTACTTGTGTGTGTAAGCCCTCCCGCTCAAAGGCGGCTCGGCTATGTTGACTGGTCGAACGTTTCCCTCACCTAGGTATCTAGGGAACACCGAGTGTTTATATGCACTCGGTGTTTATCCATATACCAAGGTATTTATATTCTGCTACCCAAGGTATTTCTTGGCCCTGTATCTCCACTGTCTGTTCACTGTTTTCATTGAATACCATAAGACCTCATTTTCTAACACTAACTTTCCAACCTAAATTGTTCCCTTCCTGTCCACAGATATTAGCCAGACGTTGCAAATCACTTTGCTTGTTAGCTAGCAACACAATGTCGTCCGCATTAAATAAACCTGGGAGTTACGGCTCTACTACTGTACCCGCCTGTTTGTATGAGAGATTAAACGCGATATTACTTCCTTCTAGCTCCCTCTCCATCCTCACCATGTACATCACAAACAGCAGCGGGGATGAAGGGCACCACTGCCTCAGCTTCTTGTTGATATGAACTTTCTCCTCGCTCCTCATCCCTTCCCATTCAACGCAAACGGTATTTTCTAGATAAATCTCTCTTAAAAGCTGTAGAAAATCGTTACCTAAGCCTTCCCCTCCCATAATATCCCACAAAATGTTGCAATCTACGTTGTCGTAGGCTCCTGTAATGTCTAAAAAGGCCATATACAACGGCCTGCTTTCTGCTTTCGATATTTCAATACACTGAGTAAGAACAAACAAGTTATCATCCAAACGCCTACCTGTCCTGAAGCCATTCTGAAGCTCTCTGAAAATGTCATTATTCTCTGCCCATGCTAGAAGCTTTATTTGATTGCCTGCATTGCTAGCCTGTACATTACCGATGTAATGGTCAACGGTCTATACGAGTGAATTCTGTCTTTCTCCCCCTTTCCTTTATAAATTAAATTCTTTCTACTTTGTCGCCAACTGCCCGGTATTCGTTTATCTTTTAAAATTTTTTCCACTGCTTTCGCCAGAACTTCCTTACTTTTTGGTCCCAGTTCATTTATCAGCCCAACGGGAATCTCGTCTAGCCCTGTGGCTGTGCGATTAGGAATTTTCTCTTCCGCTTTCTTCCAGTTTAAATTAGTCAGCACCAGTTCCGTTTTCATTTGGGTCTCTTTCATGCTCTTTTTTTCTTCAAGTACAATCTCGTCATTGCCTTGGAAAGATTCGGCTGTTGCTTTTCGGATGTAATTTATGGCCGCTTCTTCCAGTCTGTTTTCATTTTAGTCTAGGATATGTTGTTGTATTGTTGTTGACTTCCTGCTTAATAATTTTATGTGCTTCCAAAATATTCTAGGTGCGGCCTTCTTTTTTTCACGTATTTCTGACAACCAACGTTCACTTTCACCTTTTAATTTTGCTTGCACCAGTATTTGAACCATAGACTTTATCTCCCGGTATATTTCCCATTTACTAGTTGCTTCATCCTGCGGCAACTGCGCCTTCTTTGCTTGCCTATGCTCTCGAGATGCTTTCTGTCGTTCGGCGATCGCTTCTCGTATCTCCTTGTTCCAACAGCTTTTCGGTTTGTTTTTTTTTCCTTGCCAACGTGCATGTTGTTTCTCTATCCGTATTTCTGTCGTTATTACACTTAGAAGCTCACCATATTACCACTCTTTACTTGACCATTTGCCAAGTTCTTCATCAACTCTAGTGACTATATTTGCTATTCGTTCAGCGTTCAAATTTGGACTGGCCATTTTGCTCTCCTTGCTCTCTTTCCGAACTACATATCCCATATTCAAAATGATGCGTTAATGGTAACTCCCTATGCTGCTAAACCCTTCCTCATCGATGACCATTTCTCTCAACTTATCATGAATTCCTTCTGTCATCAGACAGTAATCAATGGTCGATTGCCGGTTTCCCACTTCCCACGTGATCTGTGCTTCACACTTAGGCCCTGTATTCACGATAACGAGGTTATGTTGCTGACAAAGGTCTAGCACTGACTTCCCGTTATTGTCGGTATAGCCATCTAAATCTGTATGTGAGCATTCATGTCACCTAATAGGACAATTTCAGCACCATTCCCGAAAACCTTAATATCAGCGCCTATGCATTCTCTATATTACTATATTACTATATAGTGTACTACATTAATATATTGCTACGCAGTGGCGACATCTATAGGCAGTAGGCATGCTGGCTTGGGCGAGCGCTCCGTTTTGCATGGCAGGTATGCGGTCGGTGGTAGTTTCTGGCATTTGTTTTCGCGCTCGTGCGGTGTATTTAATATGGCGTGGTGTCTTCTACGTGGTAAAGGGTTCTGTGAGACGTACTGAAGTGGTTTAAGGCGTCATGGCCGGACTTTCTGCTGGCGTTGGCGCGGACGGAGCACGCAGCGCGATGTGCGCGCGTATTTGAGCCTACAATCAGCCTAGAAGATCGACTGTGTATTTCTGAATATTCCATTCACTAATGTGACCTTATTGCAGTATTATCCTCTAGTGCTAAGCGGCAGTTTAGGAGCAATGGAATATGGGCGGCGATCGTAACAACGTGGGTACCGCTCTGCTACGATAGGAGCTGTGCTGTTATACTTTGACAAGCATTCAAACTGTTAGCTGCAGACTACATTGCGTGACTACTTGGTTCGGTGGATGACGTTTGCACCAACTAATAAAATAGTTTTGATTAGTACTGATACCACACCCTACAGCGTGAATAAAGCTTGCCCAGCAAAGCGACCGTTTACAAACTGCGCGATAGGTGCAGTGACAGCAGTGAAGCAGTGATAGCTGCTGGATTACAGATAGCTATGTTCTATATAGCGCATGGTCCGATCATGCGGCATCAACGTTTGTAGATCTATAAACGTTGTGCGGCGTGACTATGCGAGGTCTTATTGCAGCGCTAGCCCGTTTTCTCTTTCTTTTTCGATACAGAGGATGATAACCGAATCTTCTTTCGGTTGTGTTCGTTCCGTTCTCTACGACGCACTCACACGTATTACGGAAATGTTGTCCTCAAAAATAGCCATCGCATTCTTTTCATGCGATCTGCCTCATATATTAGGCCTTCACAGGGTAAAAAGGCAATACCGAAGTACGATGAGCAAAACGAGAACAAGGTGAAAGCGGGATCCAACGTTTCGACAAGTATACTTGTCTTCCTCAAGACGAAGTATGCTTTCCTCGCCACAGTATAGACCGTTTTTTCGCAGGCGCTGCCATATTATGAACGCAGCGGCGCCGCCTATGAGCAGGGCCATAGTGGCTTGGGGGAAAGCGGTCTTTTGCATGGCAGGTATACGCTCGGCGGTAGGTTCTGGCGTTTGTTTTCGCGGTCGTGCGGTCTGTTTAGTATGACGTGCGTCTTCCACGTGGATAACGGTTCTGTGAGACGTGCTGGAGTGGTTTAAGGCGTCATGGCCGGAATTTCTTCTGGCGTTGAGGTAGCAGAAATTATGGTATGCTGGTATGCGCGCGCACACGCAGCGCGATGTGTGCGCGCGCATCTTTGAGCCTACAATCAGCCTCGGAGATCAATTGTGTATTTCCGAATGTTCCTCTCACTAATATGACCTATTGCAGTATTATCCTCTATTTCTAAGCTGCGGTTTAGGAGCCATGAAACAAACGCGACGATCGTAACAGCGTGCACATGGATACCGTTCTGCTACGATAGGAGCTGTGCTGTTATACTTTGACAAGCGTTGAAACTGTTCGCTGCAGGTTACATTGCGTGACTACTTGGTTGGATGGATGGATGAGGTTTCCACCCACGAATAAAATAGTTTTGGCTAGTAATAACAGCATACCTTACAGTCTGAATTAAACTTGTCCAGCAAAGCGACCGTTCACGAACTGCGCGAGCGTCCTAAGCAGTAGTAGGTGCTGGATTACAGATCTTTGTTCTATATAGCGCATGGTCCAAGCATACGGCATCAGCGGTTATATATTTATAAACGTTGTGCGGCGTTAGCGCGTTTTCTCTTGCTTTTTAGATAAAGAGGATAATAACCGATTTTTTTTCGGTTGTGTTCGTTCAGTTCTCTACGACGCAGTCACATGTATTACGGAAATTTTGCGCTCAAAAATAGCCATCGCATTCTTCTTATGCGAACCCTCTCATATATTATGGCTGTATACCGACCAAAAAGGCAATGCCGAAGCACACAGCTTATATATGTATCGTGCTGGCTCACCAAGCGCAATGATCGCTGTGTTGAGCAGCGCCATGGGCCTCATGCAGCAAGGCTAGCGTGAGGCTCATGATTTCAAGGTGATTTCAAGCATACAAGACTTGAAATGCGTGAGAACGATGCCAGTGCATCACAAATATTTGATAGCGCCTGCCGCTCAGATGTTTCGTGGTTGCCTTAGGTTGGCCGTGCACGAGCGTGCACTCTTTTATGTTTCACTCCCTACGCCAGTCCATCAGACAGTGGGCTGATTTGCCATTTAATGCTGGTAATACAGAGACGCCGGTCGTCTTTATTGAATTAAAATCGCTATAAACAAAATAGTAAACAACACATACGCGCACCGCGACTGATAATGCGCGTACACCGCGGCTGATTGTGCGCGTCACATTTTTGCATCCCCAAGACATATTTCTGCCTACAGTAGTTACCGGTTCACCGAAAGGCTTCCCTGACGACCTTATATAAACGAACATGGCGTAAATTTCACAAAGTAACATCTAAAACATCTCGAAATCGTTCCTCAGCACGTGACAGCAATACTTTCAAGCAGCGCCGCGCCGGATCGCCCAAGCCAGAGAGGAGGAAAGGCTCTCCGCGCGCCCTATCCTCGCCCGATGAAACAGTCTGTATATATGTGGGGTTCTTCTAAAGGGGAGAGGGTGTAAGGAGAGAGGGTGCGGCAACGAACGAAGGCGTGTTAGCGTGTCGAATTTGGAACAAAGGAATGCTGTGCACAAGGCCAAGGCCAGTCCCCCCGTCCTCCCCTCCCCTCCCCCCGGTCTGTCAACGCACGCGTGTTAGCCGGCGTGTCAACGGCGTCTGACACGCCGGCCGAAAAAAAAAAAAGGGGGGGGGGATACGTCAATAAATCAAACTAACTATTGTTGCCTATAGCTTGAAATTTAGCATAGCGAATGATTCTAAAGCTCCCTTTGAAACTTATCTTTCTCGTTCAGAACGGAAATTTGACTCTAAGATGCAGAGTTTAAGCTCATCAAAGTTATGACCTGGTTGGTTGAAATGCTCGGCGACGGCTTTGGGAAGCTTTTTAGCTGTGTCCGCGCGATGTCCGTTTAATCTGACGTTCAGTGATTGTCCTGTTTCACCGATATATATTGTTTTTACAGAAGGAACATTCAAGCATATAAATCACATCCGAACTTGTTTTGCTCATCATCATGTATTTCCATCTCCCGCATTCCCCGTGTTTTCCCTGGATTAATACAGAAGTACGTAGCCTATACGTATATGTATCATGCTGGTTCACCAACCGCAATGATCGCTGTGTTGAGCAGCGCCATCGGCCTTATGCAGGGGACTAGCGTAGACATATAGTGATTTCAAGCCTACTAGACTTGAAATGGGTCAGAGCAATTCCGGTGTATCACAAACACTTGGTAGCGCCTGCTGCTTAGGTGTTTCGTGGTAGCCTTAGGTCGGCCGTAGACGAGCACGCGCTCTTATGTTTTAGTCCCTACGCTAAGCGATCAGATAGTGAGCAGATTTACCATTTCATGCTGGCCATACAGAGATACTGGTGCTCTTCGTTGAATTAGAACCGATATACGCAATATAGTTCAAATAGTTTGCGCCTTCAAGAGATGTTTTCGCGTACTGTAGTTACAAATGCACCGGCAGGCTTCCCTGACTACCTTATATAGAAAGGAAATTGCGTAAGGTCCGCAAGGTACGATGTAAAGCATTTCTAAATGGTTCCGCAGCACGCGACAGCAATACTTTCAAGCAGCGCCCCGCCGGATCGCCCAAGCCAGAGAGAAGGAAAGGCTGGCCGCGCGCCCTTTCCTCCTCGCCCGATGAAAAGTTCTATACTCCATCTCACAAGCTGGTTGCAGCACTGCCGAAGGTACGAGGCATACACAGACATCATCCTTGCGCAGTGGCATATAGTTTCTGGGGTAACAGGCTGATTATTGGCTATACTAGAGAGTTTTATATTTGCTCCCTACATGATACAGTACAGCGATACATGACATGTTAGGACCTTGGCGCATGCACATCGTATACCGAGAATTCATGTCGCAGTTACCGTCAGTAACCGTAATCGCCACCCTGACCGTGGCAACATGGCAGCGCCCCATATAGCAGTGACCGTGGCGCCCACCCCCGGCTTCGATCCGAATTCGCGATTGTTGCTGGTTCTCTGCCCTGTTAGCAAGAAACGAGCACCAGTATGCGTCATCGCTAAGTCTCATCTAGAGCTGAGGTCAAATCATTAAGTATGTAACTATTGGGAACGGCAGTTTGTTTTCACGCTGCTAGGACTACAGACACGGCACCGTGCCGTAAAACTGGTTTGATTTCTAGTTATAAGATGCGCCGCATCATTATCAATAAATAAATTATTTATTAATCAAAGGAACATTCATTTCTCCGCGAGAAATACGGGGGCGACGGAAAGAAAGCCGCTAAATGCAGCGTGACAAGGCTCCGGCCCACTTCAAAGTCCAGCAGTAACTGAGCCACGGTAACACTTCTAAATAAATGTGAATGGGAAACAACTAAACAAACTCATTGACGTCCGTTGTTTTATTTGTCGCCTTCGTTGTAATCTTAGTCATTGAAAAAGGTACACTTTGACACAAGATATACAAATAACTTATAACTTACGCAAACGAACAGCGGCATGGGTTTTAATTTATCATACAACGTGGGAATACCAAAAATACAGGATCAAAACGAATTACAAAGCTGTGAAATAAGAAGAAACACACGTATATTAAATAAAGAAGGAAAAAACAACTAGCAATATATGAGGTTCAGAAATGAGTGTCGTTTCGAGCATGTGATATCCGAAAACGGAAAGAGGCAACGAAAGCAGTTTGCCATTGCAAGAACAGAGAATAGAAAAAGCCAAAAATACCTAAACAGAAAAATTGTAACGTATAGAAAACGGAATAAGATATTCATTGACAAATACATGCGCTACAAGAACAGTTGACAGCGTTCTGCGACTGCAGCAACAATACACAGTCTTGCTGAAACTAAGCAAGCAGCAGGCGGCAAAACGGCTTGATGAGTACATGAACTCAATCACATCTTAACCTGATACGAACAAATAAAACGCGCGCAAGGATGGCGTCTCACAAATTATCCAATGTTTGGCACATTTGTTTAAGAGCGCAGCTAGTTGGAATGATAGCAGCTAATTTCCGTAATTTGTGATGGCATAATCGCTCGAGCCAAGGATCCTGAATTGTTATGCTATATATGTATTGTCGGTTTGCTAAACGAAAGGAACCGATAAAGTCAGTGTTATTGTTTTGAATGGCGAAACAATATTTACAGGAAAGGCGAAATGCGCAGATAAATACCACTTTTAGTATTTTAGATGCGTTAAAATAAGGAGGTGTATGAGTAGCATATGAAACGTTAGCAATTGCACGAACTGCGCGCTTTTGACATAGTCCGAGTTTCTTAATGTTATGTAATGATGTGTAGCCCCATACAAGGTGGCAATAATTAAGTGTTGATAAAAATACTACATTGTAAATGAAACGCGTAACTTTTACGGGTAATATTTGACGGTTTTTAATAACCAGTCAAGTGACGCAATTTAATGTGCTGCCGGCATTTTCCACTTGCTTGTTCCATTGTAGTGTCTCTGAATATGAAACTTCCAACGCCTTAACCTCGTTAACAATAATAACTACATAATATCCAGATATAAGGTTTCTGCCAATTCAAGAACTGTGCTTAGTGCGATAAAATGTAGCCTGTGTCTCTTTTGTGTTGATTTTAGAGCAATTTCTTCTTGACCAACTTAATACCTGTGCAAGAACATCATTTAGCCAACCCATTGACAATTTGTAACACAGTCAAAAATATCGTTTATGTAGACAATGAATAAGAGCGGCCCAAGTATGCTACCTTGAGGGACTCCAGTGTTAAGTGTTTTTAGACTGTGAATTGAAATCATAATGTAAAACAAACTGACTTCGGTATGGCAGATATGAACGCGGAAGGTCGTTCGACTTCACACGCACGCCATACAGTTCTAGTTTATATAGTGATCGAGTATTTTGCACGCTATCAAAAGCTTTCGAGAAGTCAAATGTACACACCTAAAATAAGGTGTTTACCCTCAAAGGCATCAATTATAAAATCTTTTTCGGCAAGAAGAGCTTGTTCTGTAGATTTGCCTTTCCAAAAACAGTATTGGGCCTTGGAAGTCACTGTTTCTTTAAGAATACAAAAAGTTACACGTGCGTAATCTTTCCCAATCTTTTGGATAACACTTGTAGTATAGATATTGGCTTAAAATTTCCTAGATCATATTTATCGCCGCCCTTGTGAATTGCAATTACGCCCGACGTTTGCATCTTTTGCGGAAAACAGCTCGTTTCGAGCGCTAAATTAAATATTTGCGTCAGGATAGGAGCAACAATGTCTATGGTATATTTGATAGGGCGAATTTGCACGTCACTTGCGTCAAGTGTACCTGAATTTTTGAGGCTGTTAAATATTTCAACAACTTCTATCTCTGTTGTCGGAAAAAAACATCAGACTAGAAGAGAATGCACTGTTTCCCCGAATATGATATGGATTTACGTTTTAAGAATTTGGCTTTCCGTCTTTCATTCGACCACTTATGCACAGACCTCAAATTGCATAGTCAGCCTTGGGATTAATTATGGTGTTTAGTCATTTCCACAGCAGCTCGGTATTGTTGGTCGTGACAGAGAAATACGTAGAATAGTACTTTTCTTTTGCAGCTCTTAAGTCTGGCATTCAAGAGATATCGAAACGATCTAAAAATTTCCCACTTGCTAGGTTTTCTGTTCCTAATAAAATCGGAGCAAAGAAGGTTTTTCAGTTTCATTTGGCTGCGAAGATGACTGCTTGCGAAGATGAACCCAAGGGCTTCAAGGAGGCCAGTGGTGCCTAAATCGACTGTTGGGCAGATGCCTTCCCATTCTAATAAAACATGCGCCATTGTTTCCCTAGCTTTACTGCAGGAAGCACACGCTTCTTCTTCCTTCTTATATCTCGCTTTATAGATGCGTGTTGTGAGGTCTTTAGGTCTCACAGGAATACCGACCACCGCGGGTTAGAGCTTAACGAGCTCCAGGGCCGACTTCCCCAACAGCTTGCTCAAGGGTGCCAGCACTCGGGAATGGGTCGGAATGAATGACCAGTAAAAGTTGGCCATTCCCAAAAAGCAGCGAAGGCCACGTACGTCTTTGGGCGCCGGGAAATCGAGGATTGCCCGAAGTTTCTCCCAGTCCGGCTCAATGGAACACCCGCCCAGCGTAAACCCCAGTAAATGAACTCGGGTTTGGGCTAGTTGGGCTTTCGCAGGATTCAAAGTCATCCCGGCGGCCCTCACCCTCTCGACCACATCGGCAACATGGGCAAAGTGTTCTTCGAAGATTCATGAATAAATCATGATGTCGTCAAGATAGCACATGCAGTATGACCGCTTTGCTTCCCCGAGGACGCGGTCCATGAGTCTCTGATAGGTCGCAGGACCGTTGCAAAGACCAAAGGGCATAAGAGTAAGCTCAAATAACCCTCTATGGGACGTGAACACGGTCTCGCACCGGTCACGCTCATCCATCCGGACCTGTAGGTAACATTTGGATGCAACCAGTGTAGTAAAGTACCTCGCACTGCCCAGGGTCCCTACGATGGAGCTAATCGTGGGGAGCGGATAGGCATCCTTACGAGTCATGGCGTTCAGACGGTGATAGTCTACACACAGGCGATGACTGCCATCTTTCTTAGGCACCGACACAATTGGAGACGCCCAGGCGCTGGATGAGCAGCACATAATGTCGGCCGATAGCATCTCGTCCAGCAAGCCATCGACCACCTGCCTCTTGGTCAGGCTGACGGGCCGGGAGTTACACTTCAAAGGAAGCGCGTCTCTGGTTTCGATCACGTGGCTCGCCAAATAGGTACAGCCAGGTTGATCGGTGAAGATCTCTTCGTGCTGGCATAACAGTGCCGACAAGCGAGCCTTCTGTGTATCATCCAAATGAACCGCACAGCGGCCAGAGGATGTGGTTGGTGCCCCTTCGTGCCGTGCCGCTCGATCCCAAAGGGGAGTCTGAGCAGGCGAGCGCACAGCTCGAGGGCTTGCCCCCGAACTCTGCGCGCGGCACATTTCCGACGTCCCATCTGCACAGGCAATATCGGACGCCGGCGGGCTGATAAACGGCTTTAGCCACGTGAACGGCCCGTCGCGATAGCCGCCATTCGCAGTGCCCACAACGATTCCTGTTTTAAGGATGAAGTCCCTTCCGAGAATCACAGGAACACTGAGCACAGGGAGATGAACGAAAAGCGTCCGTCTCATTCACTCTTCCCTCCCCCCCCCCTCACAGCCAGCCATGCGGCGCCCGCCGAATGGGCCACGCCTTTCGCAAGAATGAATGTCGTTCGGCAATCCCGCAAGCGCACTGAGTGCTTCTGCAAGTGGGACAACACCTGTTCGCCGAACAACAAAACGCTTGCACCCGTGTCCAGCAGCGCCGAAAATTCGCGGCCCACAATGGTCACCGGAACAAAGGGCGCGTGCGCACCAGCAACACAACCTGCTCGATACGCCGAGGGGACAAGCAAAGATTCGGTCACTCGTGCCTCCACGAGCGACCCGCGCTCCCGTTTCCCGACCTCGCAGGAGGCCTAGGCGCGGTGCCGTCCCTTGCTATGTGCCTGCGTTGTTGGCAGCGAAAACAGCGCACTCCGCCGCGGTACCTTTCCCAAGGCGGAGCGGCCTCAGTTCCCTGTCGCGGTCGACTTGCTGCTTGACCAAAGGGCCCGTTATCACGAGCGTCTGCCTCTGCGATGCGTTGGGTCGAAGCGCGTCCCTGCGCCTGCGTTTCGGGCGGTGGTGCAGCACAGGCTGCCCGCATCCCATACGTGTAGGGATCTAAAGCGCGCGCGCTCAGCTCCCAAGCACACCCGCTTGTAGCCGCAAAGGCCGCTTGGCCGGGTTGTTGCCGTTTGGCGAGGGGCACAGGTCCTCCTCACGCGCAGCGTGTCTCAAGGGCCTCGCTGGCGGGCGGCCATGGGCGATGGGCTCGCGTCGCCTTGAATGTCGCCTTGAATGCGCTTTGCCTCGGCGGCCAATTCTTCTAAATGTCGGACGTGGCCGCCGCTTAGGTACGCCGGAAAGTTCGGATTTGCTTGCCTGATCACCCACTCGACGCGTTCCTCGTTCGAAGCGTTGGGCTCGGCGTCTAAGAGCGTCTAAGAAAAAGGTCTTGCATCGCGCGTACGTACTCCTGAAGCGCCTCGTCAGGAGCTTGTGCACGTAGCCCAAGCTCTCGCCGCATCCTACTCGTAGTCAGCGGGAAAGAATTCGTGCAGGAATGCCGCGCGGAACTCCTCGAGCGTTGCTGCACGGTGTCCGGTAAGCCGGTACCACCTAGCCGCCGTGTCGGTAAGTGCTACGGGAACGACGTGTTCGAGCACCTCCTGCTCATCAAACAATGAGCCTTCTGGTAGCGTACTAGGGAGTCACAATAATCTCTTGCACTGAGCAGGTCACCGTATCCGCTGCAAATCGGGAGTGCCAAACGTATACAGCGGGGTGTGCGCATTTCGGAATAGCCGAAAGCGCCTTAACTGCCCCAGAGAGTGACTGAATCATTTCGGCGGCGTTTTGCAACAGCGTCTTTGCCGCGCCTGCTCCAAAGGGAAACGTTGGCGCGTTAGCGGCGTGGTCGAGCAAGGGTGAACAGTTTTCAAGCTCGATCAGCGGCGCGGTTTCCACAGTGATACCGATGTTGCAGGTAGCTGGTTCACTTCTCTCATTGTTTTTCACTACGTGATGCACCAGGCATAATGTTCAAGTGGCTGGATAAGTGCTTTTCAAGATTTTCAAAGCATGAAATACTATGTGTTCTCATATTTGATATTCTTGCAGTGAGCTTTCGCATGGAGTCGAAATTTTCCAAACTTAACAAAACTCGCCAAACAATATAAAATTCCTCATCTTTTCTGCAGCTGTAAGCTTTCTATGATTCTGAAGATGCAAAGATTTGGTGAAAAGATGTTTTCAATCAACGATGTAAAGTGGCGTCTGAAAGGGTTAAGACGTATGGAAGCATACTTGTTACCCGTTCTTACAAGCCCCTTCAATGGTTCCCTAAAGTCTCGCACGTGTCCTGGCACTCGGAGGGTAGCATGGACATTGCCCGCGCACATATTGGGGGCTAGATGTGCAGTTACTAACTGCCAGCCACTGCCATTTGCTGCAATGCGTCAAAAGTGTTTGAATCGGTATTGCATTTCTTGCTTTCTGTTAGTGCTAAGAGCCTTTTAATAAATGAATAGCATGGATCTGTGCTTAAAATTATTTGAGACCGTGAAAAGTGTTCACAACTGCATCGACCTCTAAAAAGACTTTTTCTCACTTTAAAACTGGGGCAGAAACAATAAGGTATTCTTAGATACACCCAATACCATGACATTACGTTGTATGCGGAAAAGAAACCATGTGCAATTTTCATGCACCCTAAGCGATGCTCCACTGCCCGGGGTTGATTAAATGAAAGGTCCCGGTGTGTAGTTCGACAAAATGCTAAGGTTCTCTTCTCACAGATAATTGCACAACATGCCCTTGACGCTCTTGGAATTGCATGCCGTATATTGCACGATTTCCACTCATCTGTTGTGTTTCTGAAATTGTATTCTGCTGTGTGCATTCTACTACTAGAGCGTGCCTTTTTAGGTGGGGCGCAACGTGCAAGTCTTCTTCTGGCCTCATTGAACGCGTCCAGCGTAAATTGACATCTAGCTTCAAGCACGAGTTTTGCCATTCTGGCGACCACGGTTCAGCCTTCTCCAATATACCTCAACTCGCACCTCTAGATTTAAGAGTTAATTAATCAGGCCTTTTGTTCTGGTATAAGGTTGTTCATGACATTATGCATTCCTCAAAGCTTCTTGATCATACACATTTGTTCGTGCCGCAACAGTAACCAGGCAGCATTCCACATTCTTTGCCTGGCCTTGTTGCAAGACTGTGCTAAATATGACTCGACTCCGAAACGCATAATAAGAACTGCACCTGTATTGATATACTTCAGAGTTCATTTCCTCTGTTTTGTGTATCTGTAGATAATAATGTACGATCACCTCCCTTTTACTCTTTCTCGTTTTCTTCCCTATTTTTTTCTCTATCTCGGATTTTTTGTCTACCACATGCACGTTTTCTGTACATTTTGTCTCACATATTGCTCTTTAAGAGCACCAGTACGAAGGCTCTCTAGTTGTTCCTGGGCACTATATTAAACATTTGAATGATTGATTATTATTGTAGCATAAAATCGTACTAGTATATTATATCAGTGCAGTAGCTTTTGTGCAATTAAAGAAAAGGCATGACTAAAGAAAGCGCAATAAACTGATATGTGCCTGATCATGTGCATTGTGCTATTAATTTCTTCTGAGTTTTAATGGTCGACTACTGTATCCAGTGTTGTGCAATAAAATAATATGCCACAGTAATTATTGCGTGCCTCTCAGAGCAAACTGACTCTCTTTCTCAGTGAAAACATCATAGCTGGCTGAAAGCAATAAATTGGTACTTCCTTTTGTGGAGACCAAGTGTATAAATTGTGAAGATTACCTGTTTATTTATATATATATATATATTTCTTATATGACTCAAATGAGCTGCCCCCAAACATTCGAATAAGCGCTTCAATAGTACGACTTGGCAAAGAGCAGCGAAAGACACCTAGTAAAACCCTCCGATTCTCAAGCTTGTATTATGTGACGGTATGTCATTTCATTATGTCCAGAAAGAGAAACTTGACATGTTGAAACTAGTTACAATAAAACATGGCCTTTACATTGTGAATATTTTTTTCTAGCAATACGCTCAACGTCAAGGTCTGCCAATGCGGTGTTGATGCATCAAAACAACATAGGGTGCTCCACAGGCGAGATTTGACAGAATCAAGAATTGGGAGGCGACAACCTACGAATTAAGAAAATTTTAGCTATTCTATACATGTGTTTTTTTTTTGTGTGTAAGTGCTACAGCTGTCTCAATTATTCTTGCTGGTTTTCTCCGAAACCACTTTTTCACGGTTATTTCACGCACCAGCAACCATAATTATATTGACGCAGATACTTTATTTGTATCCGGTGACCATATTTCACCGGCTAAAATATGTCAAACGTTATCGCTCGGCGCAGGATGCGTTTACATGTATCTGAAGTTTCGTGAATGTTATCGATGGTTCTGTCGGTTGTTTGTTGTCGACGAACATTGCATAACATGACTACATACGCGACACGAATTGTGTAGTAATTTCTGGAAGGCACGCAGGCATCAACGAATACGCTTGTACTTTCGACGACTAGTGTATTAAAACCGACGCGCTTGACCCGCAGATGACATTTTCGACGATCGCCGACATTGCTCGCCGCTATCGTTGCGATTGAGTCTGCATCATTTTTCACTGTCACTACTGCGTGACAATATTTCTGACAAATTTTTCAATGATACTTTGCAAGCCTAATTCTTACATAGTTGGCTGTGCAATGAGCTACAAAAAAAATGAAATGGTAAAGCAGCTTTTGATAGGATATGGCATCGTTGTGCAAGTGTTTGCAAAGCGATCTTGTAGACAGACGACGCGCGAGCGCTGATGTCGATATTTCGCGCACTATTGTTGCTTCAAAGGTAAAAAGAAACTGCTGCGGCAGGCATACATTCCTTAATCACACGTGTCTTTTACATCTAAAAGAGCATACAGATCACTAACTTATGGTTTCAAGCTTAGCTTACAGCAGGCTGTTTTATACCGGACTTCACGGGACGAAGACAAAAAGTTGGAGGACGCTTAAGCTTCGCCTTCAAAAGTAGCGTTATCGCACCGCCCAGTCGTTCGCTCGGCACACACAATGACGAAACGTGCGCCTGCGCAAGCGGAACGAACCAAAGAATTCGGTGTCTCGGAGGGAGAAATGATCTAGGCGAGCCATAGAGTTTCATATTAGTACACCTAGAGGGAAATCTGGCGCTGCGATCGTTCAACCATCACGGGAATGATGGGAAGTGCAGGCTTCGGATTGGCATTCTGTTGACTGGCAAACTAGCCTACAAGTATTTTTTGGCAGTTTTGCTTTCGCTTCAAGCGGAATTGCTATAGCATGCAGTAGAACAATGCAACACAAACTCTCTGCCTTTGTTATGTTGCTCGAAGTGGCGATAGCGCGCTGGGCCAGTGGCTGGGACGATGTTTGTGTCGCGGTGTGGTGTCGAAGCCCTGACGAGAAAGCGACGGCATTGTAAGCGCTGAAAGAACATGTTTTGACCGTTTGGACCTTGGTTTGTTAAGTGTGTTAGGTTGCCGCTGTAACTTTATGTGCTTTATGAGATTTCAGAGTAGCAAAAAGAAGGCATTACCGATACAAGACAGGGACACTTCTAGTGGCTTGACAAGCAAATTTTATTGAGGGCGTTATTATGCATTGCTCATTTATGCGCTCATTGAAACGCGTGTTTGAGGACTTCCAGAACACAAACTTACTTGTGGTAGGAAAAGTTGCTGCTTGCTGGCTGTATTCTAGTGTCGCAAAATAGATAAGCGCGAAGCCACGCCATAACGCTTCGGAAGCAGCACGTCAATATAATATATGACGAAGCATACTCGTAGGAGGCCACAAGCGTCCTAGCTAGCACTGTAGCAGATGTGCTTAAAAGTACTTTGAAGACGTTCAGCAATCGTGACAGCCGACGCAGCCTTTCGAAAGAGCGAGAGGGTTAGCAAGTGCCTGTTGTCTGCGAGAAATGTCTCGAGTTTGCAGAGAGCAGGCGTCGTAGCGGACGACACTTCTAGCATTCCTTTCACGGGCGCTACACTTTCTCGCAATACAACATGTTTATTTCCATAAATACTTGATAAGTATCTTTATATAAGTACATGCACGGTTGTTGTTGCTGTTCCAAAAATAAATAATTATTCTCTGGCGTTAAATTGGGAACTCAATCGCACAAGAATGCATACCCTGGTTTGTCCTGGTGATAAACCATAGTAAACCGTGCGACCATCTCAAAGTCATACAAAGTTTATGTAACGTGTAGTACATTATATAACATAATGCTGAAATAAAATTAGATTTTACGCGATAATATGTGAGCATAGCTTCGTTTACTACGCCGCAAGCAAACGCTACTAGTTTAAAGATCGAAGTCAATCCGAAGCCTGTACTTCCCATCATTCCCATGTAGGTTGAGGCAACGCTCATGAGAGCCCCCGTAGACACTAGCGCCACATTCCCCCCTAGGGTATTTATTTAGAAACTTCATGACGCGAGCCAAACGTCGTAATCGGCCCGGACAGCCGGGCCGCGCCATGAAGGCGGACACGATGGTATCGTCCTCTATCTCACTTGGGAGCACCACGCAGAGGCATGGCTCCTCGCCAGCAGCACGGCACATATCGCAGGAGACGCTTTCCCACCAGACGCGCTATGGCGCAGCGATCACGTCAGAGGTAAAGCCCCTCAATTTTTCAAAAGTAGCGCCATTCTTAGATCTTTCCGCCACCCCGCTAACCCTGGCGCGTCCTCCTCCACGCCTGCTGTCGCCCCAGCCTCCTCCGCTGCCCCATTGGCCAATCTGTGTCACGTGGAAGAAGCGTCGCGCTTTTGTATATTTTTTTTCCCTTCTAGCGCGCGCCGACCTCCATTGTTGGGCATGCGCGACGAAAGTACGGCAGGCGGACTGACGGAGTGCGTTAGCGTGATGGAGGCACCAAGAGCGGCGCTGCTGCGCCAGCGTTGAGAGCGCCGCATACGAACCAAAATTTTATTAGCGGGTGGTACTCCTCTCCCACCTCTCGTTCGCACCGCCTTGATTGCCTCCTGCACTGCGCGTGTTTGGGCACGTTTCGTGCCGCGCGCGGTGTGTGCCTACGTGTGTGCGCGTGGACTTTTATTCGAAGGGCGATGTACAGTCTCTTTCACATTTAGGGGAAAACTCGGAGCGCATTGCATCGCGATACGGCAAGCGCTTGAGTCAGGCAGCGGCAGCAGCTCGCGCAGGTGCTCGAGGGGCGGGATCTTGAACGGCGTCGTCTGCTACGGCGGCGCGCGCTGGCCGCATTGTCGGGAAACCTTCTACTGTCAGTTGCATGGCGTCGATCTCATTGTTACTGCGTGAAATGAGCCGGTATTCCTTACTAAGCGTTGTGCAACGCCCACTGATACGCCTCGAAGGTAAGTTCATCGCTGCAGGACAGTCATAGACGACGTACTAATTCCATACATTCTTGACGGCCCGTTTCTGGAAGGCGACTATATATTCTAACGCGATAGGTCGCCGATCCACACTGCTCGTGTTGTGCAAGAACTGCTGGAAGAGTGCACAGTCACTCTCTCGGAGTGGCTGCCTCAATCCCCGGGCGCCAACATCATTGAAAATGTCTGGGGCTCGTTGAAAGTATCGCTGGCGCACTATCCCCTCTATCAGTCGCCCGAGGATAGGCTTCGATCCACCATCGTCAGCGACTGACACGTGCTGCGAATGAACACATCCCTGATCAAGTCATTTTAAACTTCACTGCCTTCCAGGATGAGCGCTGTCATCGCTGCCGCTGGGGACATGACGAGATACTAACTGAAGTTCCGAGTCTGACGTGTACAATTCCCCGCCGGCGGGCAGGGTCTGTTAGTGTAGTGAATGACTGTCGAGAAAAATCACTTCCAGCTCATTGTCTTAACCCAAAACATTCCTTTAATCGTATCCGCTTGTTTCATCGTGTTCGACCCCCATAGTTATCATTGTTGAGTGCTTTGTTTTCCTTTCGAGTCAAACAAAGACTGAGCACGTTGCGCGCGCATCTTGGTGCGTCTTGTCGCTGCTTATTACGGTAACACACACAGTGAAGAAATATACGTGCACGCGCTCAGTACCCCTGCCTTTCGAAAGGACAAACGAAGCATGCTGTCAAAAGAAGTTTGTGGAACTCCATTGTCGCCAATGAAGGCTGAGAGTTTGGCGACGCACAACGTTTAGTAAAGAATATCAGCTCAGTTCCCGCAGTACCGATGAAATGGATGCGCTGCCCTTGACAGTAGCACGCTTCCCGACAATGCGGCCAGCGCGCGCCGCCGTTGCAGACAACGCAGATCACGACTCCGCCCCTCGAGCGTCTGCGCCTCCTCGAGCTGCTGCCGCCGCACGACTCAATTGCTTGCCGCATCGTGATGCAATACGTTCCAAGTTTTCCCCTAAGTGTGAAACAGACTGTACACGCTTCTACTTGCCTTTAAGAAGATCGGTACGCTTGACGATTATTTTTATGGCTGCAATGCGGCGAAAGCGCAGCGTCTGTTTGACCATGTAAGTGACGCTGAGCAGGTAATTGGAAACGACATCGTATGTGCCACCGGAAAAATTGTCAGCACATACGATGCGGCACATACGAGCTAAAATCATTTTTTTTTTCAGTTTCTCACAATATGTTTGCTACAAATCCGTGTTGTCTCTGATGACGACAACGGACTTCCATGGACACTGTGCGGAAATAAACAAAATATATCGCTGCATAGCACAACTACGACATAACTTTAGCTAGTACGTCCCCTACAATATGGAATAGAGGCAGCAATGTAGAGAGCTTGGCCATTTTTTTAACAGTGCTCAAGAGACGGAAGTTGAAAGTCTTAGTAATCATTCCTGCTTCAGCAATGCCGGCGCGACCAAGACGCGGGCGAGTATCGTCCAGTGACTCGATCGATCGGTGCAGTGGTGAAGCGGGAATAACCTCCGGTCATGTTCAATGCATCGTGCACATATTCAATTTCTCGGCACGCGTGAACTTCGGCCACTGCTAGCGCATACAACCGAAGTGGTTTCCATTCTTGGGCAGCGCACGCGCAAACGAAACACGAGAAAGAAGACAGCACAAGCGCTCGTCGAACAACTTGAATTTGAAGTTTTTATATGAATAAAAGGATTATGTACTGAGTAATTATTAAATTCATGTGGGTTACATATAGAAACCGTCATACACTCAGGAGTGATCAATGAACGAGCTCGCTTCGTTAGCCAGTTGTTTACTTCGGTCGGCGCAACGCAGTAATCGATGTCTGTCGTCAGCTCTTTTCGTACCATTTTCTTGTGAATCGGCAGAATTTCACTGGTGGCATTAACCCTTTCGTGTTTACATTGCTTTCGTGACAGTTAACAACATAATGATAACTTCAGGTCATCCGAAGAGGCGCTGTCGCAAACAAGAGACGTATCGCGCGCAGCGCGAACTGAACGTGGGCGCTGCCGCTAAGAGGAGCGGCGGCGGAAGCCTACACCCGTTGGAGATGAAATCGTTCCTCCAGGGGAGAAACGAGCGCTGGCGTCTAGGATGAAACTCGGCGTGCGATCGTCCATAGAATTGTAGGGCCGAGAACTTAAGTGCGATGCCATGCTGCTGCACCTTCGGTTGCCGCAACAGACACAGCGAGGGCAAAAAGCTTCTTGCTTTGCCGTCCGGCGGGCGCAACGCAAGAAGAACTGTGGATTCGCAGGATCGGGCGGGCTGACTTCGAGGAAGTGGCAAAGAACGCACGGCTTAGTGAAGTAAGGGCCACGGCTACTCACAACCTCTTATTTCGAGCCTAGTTCACGTCTTCCGCTTCGAAAAAGTGTGTGTTCATGCTCTGCGTGGTTTTTAGCGCGTCGTTTGACTTTTTTTTTTCGTATGTGCTCTCTTTGTTTCATGTAGTTTCGTCTTGCGGTGAAATGCACGCATCTGCAGCTGGCCTGTGACATAAAAGCGACTTTATTCAGAGTGTGTTTTGAGCTCCACCAGAAGTTCGCACATTATCGACGCTTTTGCAAGGCTCAGTATGACTTACGATGCAGTCTTTTAGCTTCGAAAGTACGCCCGCATGTATTGATTTGGTCTGTGGTGATTAACGTTTTTAACGTTCCGAAGCGACTAAAGCTAGGATGGAGGTCGTAGTGGATGGCTCCGGATAACTTTATCTAGCTCGCCTGGGGATGTTTAACGTGCACATCGATCGTAGAGTCGTGCGTAGGCCGGTAAATTCCTCGTTGGCGTTTCATAATACTCGCGCGGGCGCGCTAGCGCTGCTTTAGAAGTTGGCGCCTCGACGCGATTGTATTTCAATAAATTTCATTTACTAGTTGTAACGCCTTGTCATTATTTCGTATTATTGACGGCGCCTCCAGGGCACCAAAGCGGCAACGGGAACACCAAAGCTAGAACCAGGGCTGGATGGGGCTCGACGAAGCCTGTGCATGCCAAGGGGGCATAAGATCGTGAACAGCCAATTTTGTATGCGAACACTCCCTGCGACGCCTGCATTATTGTAATGTCAGGTGCTCTTCAGAGGCCTCCGTTAGCCATTACATGTGCTCTCCTGGAGCAGTACTTGTAAAAAAACAATATATCGTCACGATTACCAAAGCACCCCGCAATGAAAAAAACGGCCCTGTTGCCAGGCATTGCTGACCGCACACAGCCATTTCGGCTGTGTGCGGTCAGCAATCTCTCACGCGCCGGCCGAACAAAAGTATCCTGCAGGTACGTAAATGAACCAACGAAACCACGTACACATACTTTCACGCTGTCAACACCTGGAACTTTGGTAATTACGCGCGTGTTTGAGTACTCCGCGTGCTTGCGTCGTGTTTCAGCAACACGAACTCTCAACGTCGCGCGCTTTACGCCTTAAATGCGCCTTGAATAATGGGCCTTTTCTCTATTTCTTCCGCACTTCCAACACAAAATTCTAAAGGCCAGTTACCGACTGACGAAGAAAGATCTCGATTGAAAAAGCTGCTCCGCAGGGCTCGAACGAACTTTTCTGCGGATTTCCTCCCGTAGCACAGCAGGCCCACCACCGGCGGCGCCACCGTCGAAGCCGCGCCGAGCGGAGGAGGAGGGAAACGAATGGCGCTACTTTGGGAGATTGAGGGGCTTTAGTCAGAGGCGTCCCGCATCAAACGGTGCACCTAGGAATCGTACTGTGAGCGGAAAGAGGAGCCGCGTCGCGCGGGCGAGTGGCGCGCCACCGGTCGGGGCAGCACCGTACATAGCGAGGAGGGGTTCTTCTGTGTTTGCCGCAAGATGGCTCTGCGTGTGCGCAGAGCGCAGAAGAAATGTAGCGGAAACGTACTTCGCTACTCGTGTAACTGCGACTTCTGTAATTTACATGCTCCTAATTACCGATATACACCGCAGTATAACTTTCTACGGCACGTTTCTAAGGCAACGCCGCATTCACTAGAGGCGCTTTTGCCCTACTTTGAACCATTGAACTCGTGGTTGAGAGAAGTAACGAAAAAAAACTCGTGGCTGAGTGGTAGCGTCTCCGTCTCACACTCCGGACACCCTGGTTCGATTCCTACCCAGCCCATCTCGCAAGTTGTTTTTCTTTATTTATGAAGTGCCTTCTGGGATTTATCGCCCACGGCCAACGCCGCCGACACCGACGACAACGGCTTTTCTGCGACACCAGCTCCTTAACGCTATCGCGTTAAAATAGTCCGGCAACAGTGCGCCGCAGCCGAGGAGCGAGCTTCGGCGCGCGTCAGAGCTTGTGTCCAGCGGTTGCGTGCCCTCCGACCAACGCGGAGCGACGCGTTCCCTTGTCGGCGCGTGCCGAAGCTTGTCTACGTGTGCCAGTGGTTGGGCCTTGAGAACGCGGGCGAGAACTTGCGCGCACGAGGAATACGTGGAGTAAAACATTTCACCGAGGGTGATTAATGCATACGTATTAAAAATTATGGAGCTTCACGCAAGAAAATCACGATCTCATTATGAAGCACGCCATTGTGGGGGACTCCGGTAATTTCGACCACCTGGACCCCCCACCTGGAGCCTTAATCTGAGTACACGGGTGTTTTAGGATTTCACCCCCATCAAAATGCGGCCGCCGTGTGCGGGATTCGACCCACGCGTAAGCAGTACTAAAGGGGGTATGGCACGTTCACCCACCCATTTACGGTTTTCTGCGCAAAATTGTAGCAGTGTGTCTATTATGGCTATACGCGTGCAAATGTTCTGGGCAGTATTTATGTCCAAAGTATGAGCTAGAAGAACTCACCGGCTCTAAGCCCCGCCCTCCGGCGGCGGCCACCATATTGCCATGCCACGTGTGACTTCACCTGCTGTATGTATAACCGAGCCATCGTATGCAACAAAATCAGCCAGCGCACCGCGTGAGGTCGGAGCAAGGAGGATAGCTGCCGTTTGTTGCTCCAAGTATCGCGTGCCACGTCTTCGGCACCGCCAAGTTCGCGTGAAGAAGCAAGCGACGAGTCTGAGCAGCTGAAGCAGCGATGACGTCCTATATGCTGCGCATTTTGACTTCGACCCAATCGTCACCTGCTCAAGTGACGAAACATGGCATCCGATGTTTGCACGTGTGGCTGGCGCGCGCAAATATTGGAGGTCCTGACCGAGGACAGCGTAGTAACCGTGGGCAACATAGATGGCGACATCGGTGTTACGCAAGATGCTGCTGATGCCTTTCCGAACTGTATAGCTTTATTTCTCATACTTTATGCTTGCAGCCCTGCTTAGCCAGGCGTTCACGGGAGATGAAATCTGGCGTTACTTCGCGCAATGCAAATTGTTATGCGCGTATATTGTTTGCTGGCATGCATTCAATACACGCACGTCTCTCGGATCCGTGCTCAATAAAACTGCGATTTTGTTAAGCTACTGCAGGTCCCCACAAAGTTTCTCCTTCTTTTTCACCCTCTGTAGCTGTGTGTGGCATGTGCAAACAAACGCCCGCGGACATGCGTCCGCGGCACAAGGCTCGATGTACGCTTAGCCTGAATTTTTACTGGAACTTGCTTCATTGCACCCGATATCGGTAAAGAAAGATAGGGGCACACTTAAGCTGCGCCTTGAACGCGACAGCTTAATTGTTGCCTTCAGTGGTTTCGAACCGGGTATCCATTGCGGAATTCACTGCAGCACGATGGACGCTGAAGACAGAAATGAGCAACGAAGTTTGCATGGGGCCGCGCGCCATCTCTTGCACAGCGGTGTAATTAGAGCGCAAGGGGGGGGGGGGAGCAACAGCAGCCGCATGGTGGCACTCAACAGCCGCGGAATGCAGCTTTATGTTGGAGCAGATCGCTGTTCTTTATTTTTTTTTTGGCAGGGAGACCGCGCCAATTCTTCCTGCCCACATCCATCTCCCAGGCCTTAGGCTTACGGGCTCCTTTGGGAAACCGAAGAACCTGAAGAACGTTTCCTCCGGCACTCCACAGCGCTACATAGGCACTGCTGTGGCAATGTTTCAGCTGCTGCGATTTGAACAATTCCAATAGCAAGCTGAACAAAGCAGAAGTTTCCCGCCCGGGCCCACTGCTAAAACACGGATTCTCCTGCGGAATATACTCGTATATGCTAGCCTGGCAAGCATGCAGCTTGTGGCGTCACGGATCGCGAGCGTGCCAGTGTTGCTCGGCTGTTATGCCGTTTGAGTGTAATGCAAAAAATTGTAAACTATGTACGGGTGCTTATCCGCTAAAAGTTTTTGCCTAGGTGTTCTTGAATGCACAAGGATAAGCTCACACAATAAAGGCTATGATTGAAAATTAGGTGTCATGCCTTCTTTAAGTGTCAGTGACTCTGCTGACTTTTTTTTCTATCTCTACTGAACCTACATAAAGAACTGTTTCACAACTAACGCAGTAAAAAGAGCCGGCAGATCCCACGCCCTGTGGGAATCGGTGTTATGCGAAGCAGTGTGCGGGGAGCCACCATGTTAACGAAAAGACCATGACAGCACGAAGACGTAGGCGGCTGTTTCATGACCTACATAATACGCTTGTCATGACATTAACGTCATGACCTATCATTTATGTTCGTCATACACTCTTGTCGTGCTAGCACATTTTGGTACATACGAAGTTAACGAAATAACGATAAGAGCACCAAGACGTAGCCGGCTGTTAATTCACCTACGTGACACACATGTGATGGTATTTATGTCATGACCGATCGTTTATGTTCGCCATACATTCTTGTGATATACTATGCCAACTGTGATACATAAGTTAACGGAACGATTTTTACAGAACCAAGACGTAGGCAGCTAGATAGATAGTGCCAAAGAGGCAAATGTTTGCCTAGAAATGCTTCACATTTAAAACATCGAAATAAATTGTTCGAACGCAACCACTGCAATAACTCTGTCTAGTCTCCACAGCGTTGCACCTGATGTCTGAAACAGAGTATACAGGCTGGGTATTCGAGAACAAGGCCGCGTTCCTATAGGTGGCAGGCGCTGGAACTGCGCATCTCAATAGCAGCACCATCCTACAGAGCCTAGCGGGCGGCGGAAAAGGTTGTATTTAGTTGGACCACGGCCGCCGATAGGAGATGCAGAGGATTCGTGTCAGCGAATTCACCACTCATCTTGATGCACTTGTGTCAAGTGCCTGACCCGACAGGGCATCGGTGCGGTAAAACGTAGGAGCGCTCCTAGGGGCGCACATGACCACGAGCACTGTTGACGGTACGCATCAAGCTCTAGAGAGGCACGGGGGCGCTAAGCTCAAAACATTGTCATTTCCGTGGCATCGCTATGAAACGATGTGCGCATAATTTAGTTGCACAATCAAAGTGCAATAGCACGTCGTGGCCAGCGCTGCTTTGAAACTTTTGCGCTTGACAGCCGCCGCCGCCGCCTGGTTACGCCCACTGCATACCATACTTCTCCCATACTCCTCCCATACTTCTCCAACTACACCGGTCTTGTACTAATTGTGGCCATGTTGTCCCTGCAAACTTCTTAATCTCATCCGCCCACCTAACTTTCTGCCGCCGCCCTGCTACGCTTCCCTTCCCTTGGAATCCAGTCAGTAACCCTTAATGACCGTCGGTTATCTACCCTCCTCATTACATGTCCAGCCCATGCCCATTTCTTTTTCTTTATTTCAACTAAGATGTCATTAACTCGCGTTTCTTCCCTCACCCAATCTGCTCTTTTCTTATCCCTTAACGTTACACCCATCATTCTTCTTTCCACAGCTCGTTGCGTCGTCCTCAATTTGCATAGGTTTCGACAACCACGAGGTGGCAGGGCTCGTGCAGCGCTAGAAAGCCACGCGCGCCACCGTGCGCCACGTACCGCAGCGAGCGACTCACCGGGCTGCTCAACGCAAGGCTTGTTGATCTCGGCAATGTCTCCGCACACGGCCCCGTCGCGCATCGTGAAGGACTTGTCGCCACCGACGTGCTCCGCTTTGTCATGCCCGACGGCGCCCATCTGGCCCGTAGTCTCGCTTATCACAGCCTGCTGCTCCATGCTCGCCTTGTATTCGCGGACCGCGACCCGGGGGTGTAGGAACCCCCGCCCTGGAAATGGTAACAGAAAGAGTAAACATTCGTTCCAGTAATGTACCTCAGCACTTTCTTTTCTTTTTACTATATTACCGAGGGAAGAGCTGGCGCGTGTCCGACGTATAATGTCTCGTAGGGAAGCTACAATGATTTTTTAAACCGATTTCACCACAAAATTTCATTGCGCCACTGTTTCCGCTGTACGTGCCGCTAGCGAGAGTGTTTAGCGCTATGAAAAGCAACTACACTCTAAGAAAAAAAGGAGTGACCCTTGCTCCATTAAGGGAGAAACGGAGCTGTCCCCTATGTTCGTCTGTAAATAGAGCAAGTTTCCTCCCTCGCGCATGGGAGCAACGGTTCCTTCCTCTCCATAGCCAACATGGCCAACTCCTGGCAAGCGAAGCGATGGATGCGACTAGGCCTACGAACTGTGTTAGTTCGCAGCTGCAAAAAGACATATGCGCCATAAGCATAGTGTACGTTACTGATATTTAAAGAAATATAAAATATAAATATAAAATAAAAAATATAAAAATATGCTCTCGCTAAGCTTTCTTTGGCGCATACAAGGAGCCATGGGTGCAAGTATGACACGATTTCGTAGCGATGCCTTCAGCTCGACTGCCCCGCTTATCACCCGCCCTTGACGGCCGGCTGATCGTGTTAACGCGAGGGGAGCGTCGCTCTAACTACTGTCGAAGCGCGAAAATGTCCGTCGCGGGCGCGCGCGTCGACACACGCACGCACGCACGCACGCACGCACGCACGCACGCGCACGCGCACGCGCACACGCACACGCACACGCACACGCACACGCACACGCACACGCACACGCACACGCACACACGCACACGCACGCACACACACACGCACGCGCGCGGGCACGCACACACGCACACATGCTTATGTGGATGGATGGATGTTAAAGTGTCCCGTTTGGAATGGGGCAGTGGGTTGCGCCCTCAAGCTCTTGCTATTCTACTGCTTAATGTCCTGCCTAGGTTAAATAAGAAAAAAAAGAACACTATGAACTGCCGCAACCAAATTTTCTGATACCCTATTGCGAACTTTGCTTTTGTACGTCTCCGTTTTTTGTCGTTTTCCTACTTTTCTTGCACCAATCCTCCAATCACTCGAAAATAAGTTTTATATGTATATGTATTATATGTTTTATATGTAGGCTACTCAGTCACCTACGGCCACGGCTAGAACAACATGAAAAATGTGACGCGCGTTTCGATATCGCTCTCTGACTCTCTCTTTCCTGATTGCGTGTATACCGACGGCCTCGCAACTAAAGGTTTACTTAGGAAACAGCAACGGAGAGTCCTGACTGCCCATGTGTAATGCAGGGTCTAGTTCATTAACTTATCTCCGCCTATAAGTTAATGAGGCTAATATTATATAACGATTCAAGCAGCGGTGTTAAACGACTCACCGTTATTGCCGTTGTCAGCTTAGCAGAATGCAGCTCCCGTTTCGATGCAGACGGGTTCCGAATGGCTCATGATCGAAACGTAGCGTTCGGGCTTACATGTCCGTTTGCAACCACGACCTTCACCCCAAGTTAAATAACGCAAGACATCGAAGTGCAATTAAATAGTTTTAGCAACAAAGAAGCAACCAGCCTAAGTGTACGAACGAATGAATCAGTGCCGCCGTGCAGTCGAAAATACCGGTAAAAATTTTAAATCCAGGCCCGAGGTCACGTGAAAGATCGATGATGCTGAACACTATTTGCGTTTATAATGACAAATAACAATAAACTTACTAATAAAGAGTATGCTATCTAATCAGAAATGATAGCTTTGCGCTCTTTCTATATAATAAAAATGCTTCGATAATTGCAGACGAAAGCTTATAAGATAAAATTGCGCATATTACGGCGCCTATAGCAGGAGGTATCGGAACTAACGAAAAAGAAACTAGGAATAGGCAAGAACCAGATGTATGCCTTAAGAGAAAAAGCCGGCAATATCATTATTGATATGGATGACATAGTTCAAGTGGCTGAAGAGTAATATATAGATTTATACAGTACCAGTGACACCCACGACGATAATGCGAGAGAATATCTACAGGAGTTTGAAATCCCACAAGTAACGACGGAAGACGGAAAGAAAACCTTGGGAGCGATGCAAAGCGGGATGGCACCTGAGGAGGATCAGGTAACAGCAGATTTGTTTAAGGATGGTGGGAAGATTGTTCTAGAAAAACTGGCTACCCTGTATACGCAATGTCTCATGACCTCGAGCGTACCAGAATCTTGGAATAACGCCGACATAATACTAATTCATAAGAAAGGGGACGCCGAAGACTTGAAAAATTATAGACTGATCAACTTACTGTCCGTTGCCTACAAAGTATTTACTAAGGTAATCGCAAATATAATCAGGAACACCTTAGATTTCTGTCAACCAACCAAAGGACCAGGCAGGATTTCGTAAAGGCTATAGTACTCAACAATACACCATATTCACACCATCAAACACGTGATAGAGAAATGTGCGCAATATAACGAACCCTTATATATAGCTTTCATTGATTACTAGAAAGCGTTTGATTCTGCCGAAACCTCAGCAGTCATAGAGGCATTACGGAATGAGGGTGTAGACGAGCCGTATGTAAAAATACTGAAAGATATCAATAGCGGCTCCAGAGCCACCGTAGTCCTCCATAAAGAAAGCAACAAAATCCCAATAAAGAAAGGCGTCAGGCGGGGAGACGATCTCTGCAATGCTATTCACAGCATGTTTACAGGAGGTATTCAGAGACCTGGATTGGGAAGAATTGGGGATAAGAGTTAATGGAGAATGCTTTAGTAACTTGCGATTCGCTGATATTGCCTTACTTAGTAACTCAGGGGACCAATTGCAATGCATGCTCACTGACCTGGAGAGGCAAAGCAGAAGGGTGGGTCTAAAATTTAATCTGCAGAAAACCAAAGTAATGTTTAACAGTCTCGGAAGAGAACAGCAGTTTACGATAGGTAGCGAGGCACAGGAAGTGGTAAAGGAATACATCTACTTAGGGCAGGTAGTGACCGCGGATCCGGATCATCAGACGGAAATAAACAGAATAAGAGTGGGCTGGGCTGCGTTTGGCAGGCATTCTCAGATCATGAACAGCAGGTTGCCATTATCCCTCAAGAGAAAAGTGTATAACAGCTGTGTCTTACCAGTCCTCACGTACGGGGCAGAAACCTGGAGGCTTACGAAAAGTCTTCTACTTAAATTGAGGACGACGCAACGAGCTATGGAAAGAAGAATGATGGATGTAACGTTAAGGGAAAAGAAAAGAGCTCATTGGGTGAGGGAACAAACGCGAGTTAATGACATCTTAGTTGAAATCAAGAAAAAGGAATGAGCATGGGCCGGACATGCAATGAGGAGGGAAGGTAACCGATGGTCATTAAGGGTTACGGAGTGGATTCCAAGGGAAGGGAAGCGTAGCAGGGGGCGGCAGAAAGTTAGTAGGGCGGATGGGATTAAAAAGTTTGGAGGGACCAAATGGCCACAATTATGACCGGGGAAGTATGGGAGAGGCCTTTGCTCTGCAGTGGGCGTAACCAGGCTGATCATGGTTGGAACTAACGAACGCATCCCTAAGGATTTCTACTATGCTAGTTTTATTAGCAGCGGCGCGCAGTCGATTTTTGCGCCCTCTGTGACCATTTGTGGAATTTGAGAGTGTGCTACCCCTGCATATGCCTTGGAACCTTCTTATATAGCCTTGATGTTTCGACCTGTATTGTAGTGCCAGTGAGTGGCTCTCTGATATACGCAATTGGGCAATAAATTTCGGTAGAATACTTGTTTGGATATAGTCACCTGATAGGCACGGCAAATCTACAAAGACTTGTTAATATAAAACCCCAGTATAATGAATGCTTTTGACTAGCGACTTTCAATTATCAACACGGTGGCGACGGCGATCTAAGCCTTTCACTTGGAAGTCATAGCGTATGGCGCTTCAAGAACCGCTGTACGTTTACAAAATACATTGTTGTCAACGCTTCAACGTTTCCTCGCCTAATTTCATACACAAATAGCAAACGCTCTGCTATCCACGGCGTCCGTACGCCGCTACAAAGCGGGCACGTGCGAGCCGGCGGCTGCCGGCGGCCGCACTTGCCGGGACGCTGAAGCCACCGCTTTCGAGCTGGCCTTCAAGATCATGTTTTGACTTCCTGCCCACAGACTAAATGTACTCGGCTACGTCGAGGACGTCGGTTGGTGCTGCACGTTAAACAGCTGCGTGCGATTTATGAGGATATTGGAGGAGAGCGGACGTAATTACTAGCACAGCCTCCAAGGAGGCTATGATACAAGTTACTCGCCGTGATATCCTCCCCCCTTACCTCCCCCCTTTTTTTCCTTTTTTTTTCTCTTTATGCTCCGCTGCTGCCGTCGAAGTGTGTCAAACGGTTGAACATTTCAACGTGTTGTTGTGTCTCTTGAAGTGCCGCAATCTTCTTCCTTTGTATAGTGCAAGACGTGAGAAATGGGCCGTTGTAGTGCTTGCCGAGTTTCGCTGGACGATGCTGACCGGGTTCTAGTTTGCTCTGAGTGCGAGTTTGTTTTTCATGTTGGGGATTGTTCTGGAGTATCTGAAAAGGCGTTTAATAGCAAGCGCGAGACATCACTGAAAACGTGGAAATGCTCCTTCTGTAAGCCTGTCGGTGGCAAGAGCCATGTTCCCGCTGCAAATCAGGCATCTGATAACAACATCCTTGTTAAGTTGGCAGAAATTGACCGCAAGCTAAGTTCTCTTCTCGAGCTTCCGGCCCAGGTTTCATGCATGGAAAAATCTGTTCAGGTCTTGTCTGATCATTTCGACGCTATTCAACAGCGGCTGGATACTCATGATAAAGATATAAAAGACGTTAAGAGCCGGTTGGAGAAAGTTGAGAAACAGGGAGCATTTAAGCAGCTTTCACAGCTGGAATCTGATGTTGAGGATCTTGAGAGACGGAGCAGGCGATTAAATCTGGAAATTCATGGTGTGACTGAGGATGACGGAGAAGACCTGTTGAGTAAAGTAAATGGAATCGCCGGAAGATTACAGGTTGCTTTGTTGTGCAGGCAAGATGTCGTAGCCCTACATAGGTTACCTGGAAAGCCCGGGAAGCCGCGAGGAATCATCGTACGTTTTGCACGCCAGGAATTGGCCGATGCTTGGCTCGCTAGCAAACGAAACCTGAGAAACAGTGAGGATAGGGTTTACATAGCTGAAAACCTGACCCTCCGTACAAGAAAGCTTCTCTACTTTGCTAAAGAATGGGCAAAAAGTTCTGGCTATAGGTATGTTTGGTGTTGTAATGGGAAAGTCCTGGTACGTAAAAATGGTGGCGATCCTGCGGTTGTTGTAAAATGTTCTGACAACCTTTCTGCCCTAGCTCGTTAGTAAGATATTTTTGAGCTCAATAGAACCATTATGCACCTAGGCTATAAAACAAAGACAGAATGGTTCTCTACACTACGCGCCCAAAAAAGAGGATTAAGCTGTATACATCTAAATGTGCAATCTGCGAATAATAAAACAACAGAACTGGAAACCTTCTTTTCAGACATAGAAAACTTGTGCGATGTAGTTATGCTTACCGAAACGTGGTACACTGACGCTAGCAATATTTTTCAGTTACCTAATAAGAAAATTTTCTATTTAAACAGAGGATCACGGCGTGGAGGAGGTGTTTCCCTGTTTGTAAATGAGTCTATATCATGTGATCTATCTGGCGACTTCTCGTGTACAAATGAAAATATTGAGGTGCTATGTGTTGAAACCAATGATACGTTATTTGCTGTTTGTTACCGACCACCTGATGGCAGTTTGAATGCTTTTTTCATGTTTATGGATAATATGTTGTCATTTGCCAGTGAAAACCGAAAATGTGTAGTTATTGGTGGAGACATGAATATTGATATGGGTTCTGAAAACGCAACGACGCGCGCGTTTGTAAACACATTTGTCCAGAACGGTTGCATTAATTCCATAGAATCAGCAACTAGGGTTACAGCTACAAGTGAAACTACGCTTGATCTCTTTTTAACAAGTTATCATCCTTTATGTATTAGCAGTTGTGTTTTGGCGCATTGCATAGGTGATCACATGCCAATTTGTATGTACGTTGAAAGTGCACATATTGCGATACGCAGCAACGCATCTGACATATTTTATCAGGACATTACTGAAAAAACGCTGCAAGCATTTCAGACAGAACTAAGTGAGGTAAGCTGGAATAATATCCTTCAGGAAAATAATGCCGAAGTTGCTTACACTAAGTTTATCACAATGTTTGTTGATGTGTATTCAAAACACTTCGTCCGCAAAAAAAGTAAACATAAAAATTTCAGAAAGCCTTGGCTAACAAAATACCTGTTTAAGAAAATAAAGAAGCGTGACCAGCTTTACGGTAAATTTGTAAAATACCGTGACCCTGCTGATTTGAAGGCTTTTAAAGAGTATAGAAATAAACTAACCAAAGAGTTACGAAAAGCAAAAGATGCATATTATTTCCAGATATTTTCTTCTTGCTCTCAGAGCCATAAACTTTGGAATAACCTGAATTTTGTATTGGGGCGACAAAGAAGGAGCGAGTCTATAGAACAAATTGTTTACAAAGGACAGAAGTTATCACAACAGGAAATGGTCGAACAGTTTAATAAACATTTTGTGTATCGCGATACCTATGTTACTTCTGCAAAACTTCCTGACCTTACTTTCCCTCCAAATCAAAACACGCTCTTTTTCCAGCCTACAGATGTTCATGAAGTGCATACAGTATTCTCTAGTTTTAAAAACTCGTCATGCATTGATCCTGATGGGATACAAATAACACCCGTAAAATTTGTGCTACATAAAATCACTGGGCTACTTGCACACATATACAACTTATGCATCTCAACTGGTGTTTTTCCTGCAAAGATGAAGAGTGCGAGAGTAACAGTACTCCATAAGAAAGGCAACAAGCTAGATATAAATAATTACCGGCCCATATCTGTTCTCCCTATCTTTTCCAAAGCTTTAGAGAAAATAATATTTGTACGTTTAAACTCATTCTGTAATAAGCACAACTTAATTAGCGAATCTCAGTATGGGTTTCAAAAAGACAAGTCTACAGAGTTAGCCCTACTGCATCATAAAGAATATATCCTTACCAATTTCGAAAACAAGCTCATAACTCTCGGTTTATTTGTAGATTTTAGTAAAGCGTTCGATTATATTAGCCACAATATTCTTTTTCATAAGCTCAATCGTTATGGAGTTAGAGGACTTCCTCTTGAATTTAGTAAGTCGTATTTTCAATATAGACGCCAATATGTACAGATAAATAATTTCAGGTCCCAAGAGAGGTTTATACTTTCTGGAGTACCTCAAGGCAGCATTCTAGGTCCTTTGCTTTTTAATCTATATGTTAACGATATTGTAAATATTCATTTAAATGTAAAATTTTTAATTTACGCAGACGACACCAGTATATTTCTAACATCACGTTCTTATACCGAGCTTATCACAACATCAAATGAAGTGCTCCCGAAACTTAGTACATGGTCTAAGCAAAACTGTTTATGTGTCAACCCAACCAAAACTAAGGCTATAATTTTTCGTCCAAAGGGAAGCACCTCCCCTTTACTACATGGCATAGCCTATAATAATGCTCCGATTGAATTTGTAGAACGCATCAAAATTCTAGGCGTGTATTTTTCTTCATCGCTGCTATGGAATGACCATATAAACTTTGTAACGCAAAAACTGAGTCAGATAACAGGTATAATAAGCCGTAACCGTTACCTTCTTCCTACATCAGTTAAAGTACTATTATACAACGCCTTATTCGCCTCTCATCTCAATTATTGTCACCTCGTATGGGGCACTACAACTGATACGAATTTAAACAAATTATTTTTATTACAGAAAAGGATAGTACGCGTCCTAGCAAATGTTCCGTATGATTCACACACCGAGCATTTATTTGACAAGTTTAAAATTATCACAGCTCACGAAATCTATAGGCGTCGACTTTTGCAGAAGTTTTATTACATGAACAGGAAAAACGATCTATCCCTTGTTAAATTATCATGCTTAGAAGAACGTGTCCCCTCACGTTTCACAAGAAACACAGAACCCTGGACTGTGCACCATTTTAGGACTAATTACAGCTCACAAATGCTAAAAAACAACTTACCAAGGCTTTTAAATGCTTACAACAAATCTGGCATTGATATATATGCCCTTACCCCATCAGAATTTTCTCGACTAATTCAGTGTGACTAATATAAATGTTTATATGGCCAGCTATTTCAGAAGTGCAGTTTAGATGAGTTTTACAGCTTTTTCTTCACATTTATATTACATATATATGTGTATATATGTTTTTTTTGTCTGTCATGTGTGAAACGTTTTGTAGCTTCTTTACGCACAACTAGTCACTTTTTATGCATTCTTGCAAAACTGTGTATATTTTTTTTTTGTTAAAAACACGTGGCAGCTCCGCGCTGCCCATGTCTTGTGGTCATAGGGGGCAGGGTGTTTTTTCAAGCTGCACTTGCAGCTTTTCTTCCCTGTCTCCCCCAATCTATTGGAAATAAAGATATATTCATTCATTCATTCATATCAGGATACTACTACATAGCAGAACCAAAGATTACTCACCGTGGTTAGCGTGACTGGCCCCGCACTGCATTGACGATATCAGAGGGCTAACTCCTGGTGTCTGTTGTGTTATGTCCATCTCTTAGCGAGTCGTGGTAACCAAGATTGTTGCGCTACAGTCTACTAGGCTAAAACAGCTGTTATTAGCCACAGCGTAAATACAGTGTCTGAAGCGAAACCTTCGCGAGAAGTGACCGGGAAAGTTAGCTCTTACTTTGGAGTATGCCGCCTCACTCTTAGCGCCTCTACTGGAAACCTGTGTCTGAGCCACGCTTTCTGCTGCCGAGAGGCTGGTTTCGCTTCGTATCAGCGTTCGAGTCTTACAGTGCCCCGCAGCTGTCCAGAGTCCCGGCACTCGAAACAGTGCACAACGCTGCCGTACCCATGTGTGTCCGATTAGCTTGGTCTCCCATTCACGTCCGGGCATATCCGTTTTCCCCGTACCCTTGTGCCGTTCTTTACGCTTTTGGTACTTGGTATTTTCAATTGTCCGTCTATATGTTATCTTCGAGGGCGTCTCCTTTTCTTCACAGCCGTATGTGCAAAGCTCACAGCTTTACAGTCGCGGACAGCCGTATGCGCAAAACTGCGAAGCGGAAGTAAGCAATTTGTAAAAGCTTTTTCCTAATTTATTTTCTGGATACGTTTTGTTGGTACGTTTGCTTGCACCTGGTCTCTTATGAAATACATATTCTATTGTTTGTCGGTGCTTCCTGCCTCTGCAGTGTAGTACGCGCTACACAATGCATCACGGAGAAGGCGCCGCTGGCGGCTGGAGACGCAGACGAACCAGCCAGCAAGTGACGCTGGCTATACAGCTGTATATTTTGTTGCATGCTGTGCTCGAGCGCCTCCTTGCTCTGGTTGCATCGTCTGTGTTCCAGCTATGCATTTGACGGCGTCGCTCGCGGCGCATCAGCGCCGCGACCGCCCAGCTACGTGCCGGCGGCACGAGCAAACGTATTTTAACGCGACAGCGTTAAGGAGCTCGTGTCGCAGAAAAGCCGGTGTCGTCGGCGTCGGCGGCGTTGGCCGTGAGCGATAAATCCCAGCAGGCACTTCATGACTAAAAAACAACTTCCAAGATGGGCTGGGTGGGAATCGAACCAGGGTCTCGGAGTGTGAGACGGAGACGTTACCACTGAGCCACGAGTTCGATGCTTCAAAGCGGTACAAAAGCACCTCTAGAGAACGCGGTGTTGCCTTAGAAACGAGCTGTTTCTAAGGCTCAGGCGCACATTTCGTTGTCGCGCCGAACGCTACGTTGCTCGGCGCTCACCGCGTCCGATGCGGGGCGCGTAGTCGCTGCGCCGTAGCCCATTGTCTTACACCCCTTGGCGGGTCGACGGGAACGCTATCGCGTTCCACTCCTCAAGGCGAAGCTTAAGCGTCCTCCAATTTTATGCGAAGCATATTACTAGAGCTCAACCCAGCTCCTCAGGCGCGGTGGTGTCGCCTTCAATACCACGTGACACCGTGACGTCACGACAGAGGAGAAACGGGGCTCCAACTCGCGCCGTCGCTCGCGGCGTCGCGGCGGTATATAAGCAGCTGCGCTTGTTTCTAGGTGGCTTTGGCTCAACTCTTGCAAGATGGGCTGGGTGGGAATCGAACCAGGGTCTCCGGAGTGTGAGACGGAGACGCTACCACTGAGCCACGAGTACGATGCTTCAAAGCGGTACAAAAGCACCTCTAGTGAATGCGGTGTTGCCTTAGAAACGAGCTGTTTCTAAGGCTCAGGCGTGCGTCGCTTGCTCAGGCGCACATTTCGTTGCCGCGCCGAACGCTGCGTTGCTCGACGCTCACCGCGTCCAATGCGGGGCGCGTAGTCGCTGCGCCGTAGCCCATTGTCTTACACCCCTTGGCGGGTCGACGGGAACGCTGTCGCTTTCCACTCTTGAAGGCGAAGCAGAGTAACGCATGAGTTGTTTCTTCGTCTAGCCGAACCAAATATAGCCAAGCAACAGCAGTTCACCAGGCTAAACAGTGGTTCAACAACTAAAATAAAGCCTAGTATGCTTCGCATCCTGGGCTTAACCTTAGCTAAGCCACAGCCATTTTTTTGCTTTCGAATTCGAGACCGACGCGGATGGCGCTTCGAAACGGCCACAAATGCATACATTTTAGATAGCTTAACCTTCTCCCCGTCTTAATTTCACGCATCAAAACGAGAAAGGCTGGCTGATCTCTGCGGTGTCTAGGCCGAGATGCCTGAGTACGGGCTTGTCTCGCTGTGCGTCAGCAGCCGGGCGCTGCATTGAGTTGAACTATTCTCGTGTCGCAGCTCCCCTTCGAGCTAGAGGCTTGACGCTGGTGGTCGCTTGTCCTGAAACGTTTAGACCTAAGGTTTTGCTACTTAGCATTTCGAAAAGAAGTTATGACCGGTGTTCGGGTCACCAGCGGCGGCGACGCAAGATGCACACGCAAGGGAGAAACGTTTCTCGCCTTTTGATTGCCACAAGAGGGCGCGACATGTGAACTGCGTGTGAAGGAGGAACTTACGGGCCTGAAGTGTGAAAACGGATTGTTCCTCCTTCTTCGCTCCTTTTTGTTAATGAGTGTATGATAAGAAGCGTGTCGTGCTCCTACCAAGAAAACCCGCTTGCCCGTGAAAATTAAAAAGCCGGCAGGTGAGAAAAAGATTACACAATTGGGGGCTGAGCATGCACACGCCCAAACTTTCCACAATATGCCCCAGAAAAAATTCAGAATTGCAGAATGTCCTCAGCATTTCTCTCAATGTTGCTTTGCATGCAAATACGAAGGAAAGCTATAATTGTATTGTATTGTATTGGGATTTATGGTGCATAAGCAACTCAGGCTATCACGCGCCAAACACATGGTATAATTTATTTCAAAAATTGAGTATCCTCAGCGAAAGTCCTTGTCTGGACAAGGACTCTGAGGAGCCCAACAAATCAAATGGAGACCTCTGCCTTCTTCTCAGGACTGAGAAAATGGGTGAAGTGCATCGTGAAAAAGCGGGGTAAGAATTTTTAGAATTAGTACTGTGATATATTATATTTCGTTTAGGACCGCCGCGTCATTCAAAAAACTAAAAACAGATGAAGTTCCTACAAGTGGGTTATCTCCTAAAAGTAGACTGGGATGGAAGGGAATGCGTTCATTGTAAAATACAGTAAAATGTTTTTTAACCGTTCGATTTGTGTGCACGAGAATATAATGTGATTTACAGTGAGTTCATCTCCCCTTTTCTCACATAAGGGTTTGTCTTGTTTTGTCAGTAGAAAGTTATGTGTTAGGTGTGTGTGTCCGATGCGCAGGCGGCATAAAATTACTTCTATACAACGTTCCTAATGCCTGCATGATCTCCATTCTCCCAAAATAGGTTTTACTAAATGTAGTTTGTTATTTTCTTCGCTATTCCATGTACACTGCCATTTCTCTTTAAGCTTATTTTTCACTAACTTCATGCAATCTGCATAGGGTATATTTACAGTGCTGACATCCTTATGGCAGGCTTGAGCAGCGCACGCGTCAGCTCTCTCGTTGCCTCTAATTCCATGATGGCTTGGTATCCAACAAAGCTTAATTTCGTGTCCTTGTGTTTGAGCAGTTATTATGTTATGGATTATATTTCCTATTAAAGGTTCCCTTACGTTTCTGGCTTTCAGTGCTGTGATTGCACTCAGCGAGTCCGTGTAGATAAGGCTTCCATCATGATGTCTATGCGTGTGCGCTGTCGAAGAGAAATGGCTGTACTCTTATCTCACAAGTAGCTTGCAGCACAGCTGATGGTGCGAGCTGCACACAGGCAATATCATTGCGCAGCTGAGTATTGTTCCGGGTGTAACTGTGGTTGTTGGCGAGTGTTACTTTTGCTTGGCAGATGATACGTTAGAGCGATAACCGACATTTTAGGCCCTTTGCGCATGGACGTCATATACCACTAACTACTGCGACGGTTTCTGAACGTAACCGTAATGGCAGCCCTAACTTTGATTACGTAGCAACATGACTGCACCCATACAGCCCGCACCGCGCGCTTCGATCTAAATTGTCGCGTGTTTTTGGCTCTCCGCCCTGTGACGAATAAATAAATAGCTCAATCTGCCATTGCTTAGCCTCATCTTACACTGACGGCAAGTCGTTAAGTATGTATTGTCGTTGTTATTGAGCTGTTGGTCTACAGAGGCGGCGCGAAGATGCAAAGCCAGGATTGTTATTCAGATAGCTGATGGAGCCACAAATTTAGCGCCGGTGACGTGTTGACGATGTAGAACGCTATAAAAACGCAATAGCCTTCAAGGATCCCCTACTGCTGCTCACGATTCCCGGAAACTGCAGCTGACGTAACCGTAACGTTTACCGCGAAACGCTGGCGGCAAACGCTGTGCACGAAGGTGAGCTTTCTGGTAGAAACGCGGCCTCCTGCGTGGGCCGCGAATGCGCAGGGAGCCTACATGCGAACAGAGCTTGCATACAGATTATGCATCTAGGCTCCCTACGAATGCGCGTAGGTGAGCGCCATCTCGATGGTGGTGTTGCAAGGAAACACGCTCGGCGCGCCGCTCTATGAATGATAAAAACGCTGGGAAAGGGGTTTATGTTTGAGTTTTCGCGTAACAAAATATGTTTGCTCGTATATTCAACTTACATTTGGACGCTATCATGTCTGTAGGTTGTGTGTAAGTCATACTTTACGATTTTTTTAGGCGTTTTACTTCCATAAATTCAGTTAGTTCAGTGACGTCCTTGCGCCACACGGAAGGCCTTCTTTTTGTTGGGTGTGCGTGCTTCGGAATTGCTTTTTTTCGCTCAAAGATGGTCGATGCTAGACGCGGGACGCCAGATCGGACGCCGCATTTTCTGCGACACGGGGCTCTTAACGCTGTCGCGTTAAAAGTGTAATGGTTCGCTGCCTTAATTATCTACTCCATTATATTACGGCACGTGATGACGGTAGCGCGCAAACGTCAAATAGAAACCTGGAAGACTATGCAGCGCGAGTGAACGTATACAATGGCGTTCGCCCTTACGATACTGGACAATGAGGCTGCATGGGAACTGCTGAGAAAGTGTAAGGATGAAGCGAAGCGCAGCTATTGGACTGATCTAAACGCTGCTTATGGTTACAACGCCAAAACCTTTGTTGCGTCAACCCATACATCGTGGAGCATTTTATCTACCCGATGGCAACTTGACGCCGAGCTGACGATGCGCCGCGGGTGAACACATCTTGGAGTATAGGGCTTTCCCTTTGGCTAAGGAGTCCTGTAGCTTTCGAAGTGCTGCGAGGAACTACGGAGGTAGAAAATACCCGTTCCTCTGTAGGATGCGCTCCAACTCTGGCCAGCATCGGAGACAGTCCACATAGAGAGGTAATGAGATAGCCGAGACAGCTTCGAGGCCATGCAGTGGAACGCGTATCGGGCCGTCTGGAAGACGTATGGGAGACACCTCTGTGACCTCACGGCACATCGCGGCGACCAGAAATAGATTAGCAAACCACACATTATTTCGGCATTTTAACTCTGCCCCTGCTAACCTATGAAAAGCCCGATGTTACATGCATTAAGTGCATAAGAAAGCGGGTCTACGTTTCCCTCTGAGCAGACAACCTTCCCGTCAAGTTTCCAAGCGTCCAGCTCAGCCGCCACCTCGTTTGGATAGAAAAGTGGCATGCATCGTTTTTGACTTCCATGCTGTCTTCGCGAAGCTGTCTACTTTGACGTCTTCGTAAAAATCGGAACGATACTTAAGATGGCCGCTGTTCACTTAGCCGTCTACGGCGAGTATTGGAATGCAGTCTACGCAAGGCAGACGCAGGCGGCTATTCTGCAGTTGCGCGACGTAAAACTAGACGCAAAGCGCGCTGGCGATTGCTGCTCGTATAGGGTGCCTCGATAGAACCCGTTGCGCTGCTATTGAGGCACCATATTAGGTTATGCGCGACGTCACACTGCAGCCAAAAGAAGGGCTTCTCGAAGCGGGAACAGAATGCGCTGCGCCTACCTTCAGTCAGGTCCTCGGGATCCCGGAAAAGGCTGACAGTGGTTGAAAAGCGAGCCGTCCGCCGAGTTCCTGGGGCCTTGAGAAGGCAGCTGCGACGACGCGTCTCCAGCTTCGAACCGCGAGCACCGCAGGGAGGACGCTCGCTGTCGTCCTCTTCTTTGTCGTGGCTGATGGGCGCGTGAGCCACTGTCGCAGGCGCTGGAAATTGAGAATCGTGCGTGAAGAATGGACGTCCAGCAAGACGAGTAAAAAATTGACAGTGGTTGCGGCGTCATCAGGTTGAGGACGTTCGCCTTGAGGACGTTCACCACTGTTCCGCTTTTATTATTACTGCGGAAGCCTCGTTTGCTAAATGTGACGAGCAATTGAAATTTCCTTATGTTGCTATCTTCTGTCACGAATTTCCACTCGACCGGATGATAGGCTTGTAGGGCGAAAATGGGGTTCAACTTGAAAAGGCCGCATGGAGTGCTCCGCCTACATCGATCATTTCACATATAAAGGGTGCCCAAGCTAACTTTAGCCATAGTTAAAAAATAAGTCAATGCCATGTAGCTCGACAGAACCGAGATAATGTTGTTTACCGTCGCTTGAAGACACTATAATTATTTTTTTCATTCCGCCTAATTAGGTTATTGGTCCTAATTAATTAACAAACTTCTCAAACATTATAATTAGATAAAATGTGTCAAACGGAAAATTGTAGAGCAATATGAAAAACTCCAGGTACAGCTTTCTGTTGCTCTATATGTGCTGCATAAAAGTGTTTTTCCGAGTGTGAAAGAAACCCGCAAGTGCACGCAAAACTGTCGCGCGACTGGCCGCTCGATGCACTTTCAGGCTCGGAAAAGCACTTATATGTAGCACGTATTGAGCAACACAAAGCTGCATCGGGAGTTTTTTATATTGCTCTACAAGTTTCTCATTGAGAAATTTTATCTAATTATAAAGATTGGGAAGGTAGTAATTAATTAGAACTAATGATCTAATTAGGCCGAATGTGGTGACAAAATAGATGAAGTAATATCTGCACATGCGCGGAAATAAAACCTACTGGTGCCTGACTGTGGCGAAAAACGAAAGAAGGGCCCGAGCTGCTAAAGCTAGTCCTTTAATTTTAAATTAGCGCTGAAAGAAAACGCTCAAGAGAACGGAATGAGTGCTTGATCGCCTCAATTCCACATGTTTGCGTTTCGTTCGTTTGTGCTCGTATTAAATTACATTACATGTCCTCAACATAAATTATCTACAGATAATTAAGAAAGGCGTGAACTGTTGATTTACTTGCATTTCATAAAAAAGTCGAAGCATTTGGCGGGTGAAGAACACGGAGCCGAAGCCAACGCGGTGTTTCGTGCCTGTCCGCGCGAGCCTTGGTGATGGCTTGCGCTCAATTTCGTTTGCTCTGTGAATTATTTTGCTGTAAGTGTGTACACAGCGGTCACTTTGAACGACGAATTCGTGTAAAAAAGGAGGCTGACAGTCGCTTAGACCGAAAACATTTCGACATACCGTCGTTGACACGTGCGACCCTCACGGCAACTCAACAACATCATGATTGTGTGTGCAAACGAGTGCGCCAACAAACAGTCTTCTTGCCGCTGATTGTGTCTTTCGAGTAGAGCGATTACACGACGACTGTTGCGTTTTCTAGTTCGGGGCTACGAGCCAGTGCAACTGTCGTGACATTCTAAAGCGGCGGTATGGATCGTGTCAGCGAATCTTTCTCGATCGTGTTCGGGTTGCCAGCGCGATCTAATCTCGTGATACACCAAGATTGAGAGTATAGTGTGTGCTCGTGTGTGAATGCGGTTGACTGTTCTCGTGAACCGTGCGATGTCGCCAAGTAAACTTGAATCATGACGCGCATTTATGCATTTTCGCTTCCGTAGCACCACTAAAGCCCCTTAAGGACCAGAGGGCCCTTATACGAAAAGCACGCGAATCGGCCCAGCTATAACTGCACTTACTTTTGCTGGCAATCCGTGTATCGCTTCTGACGTTTTTCTTACGTTAATTTGCAGTTGTGTGTTTTTCATTAGTAAAATGGCACCGACGATTACTGAAACTTCTTCGAGTGTAAGTGAAACTTGGAAGGAACGAGCTCGCAGCTGTATGTAATGTACTTTGTTATATTGTATTATACTTTATTATTTGATGGCCAGTAGCAGTGGCTATTCCGTATTTGTTTTTAAAAGCAGAGTAACGCAGGCACTTAGGAATATATTTATTCACACATGCAATGCACAAAATACGATTAGGATATGCAGAGTTGGAAATGACTTTTTGAGCATATTTTAAAGCGCAGCTAACAACGCGCGCACAAACACAGGAATATGTGAAAGTAGAATTGGCTGCTGAAATTCGTTATTTTTATCGCACGTAACGCAATGCGGATATTTGTCAGTGTGTTAATGCGCTTTTGCCCCGCTATTTACTTGCATGCTAGGTCATACTGCACTTGCTAAGTCAACGGGCTCATAATGCACTAAAATCAGTAATCTCCACAAATTTCGGCCATCAACATTCATGCGCACGAATGAAATACCATCGCCGCTCTGCTCACGCACGTGTATACTTTCTCTCGCACCTTCGTATCGCTTTACGTTACTTTTCTCGCATAGTCGTGCAGTTATCGACAGTTCAGTCCCCCCCCCCCCCAATTCTGTGCAACCATACTTTTCTTCTGGTTAGGTTCTGGTTGCCGGGCGGGTTGCAAAGTAATTCCTCGCCATCCCTCCGTCCGGCTTCGGCACCCAACCGCGCGGCGGCGACCAGGCACCTCCGAACCTGCCGGTTGAAATTATCGCGGCAGCGTGCCTCGTACCACAGGCGAAACGCGCGCTCATCGCACGGCACGCAGGAACTTTCATGGCGGCAAAGGGGCGGAGCAAGGTCACATGTCACAGTCGTTTCACATGACTGGCGTCGTCTGCTGGATCAAAGCCTTTCTGTACTTTAAGATTATTGAGAGATTTTAGTTGATGGGTTGTTGAAGCGCCGCTGGGTGAGCGCCTGGTGCGCGCGTCGGCGTGTCGTGCGCGTTGCGCGTTTCAGTTTATCGACCGTGAATCGTGTCTCGCAGATCCTGGCACCGTCCTCTCTTCCATTGTTCTTTCGCGCACTGGCTCCTTTGCTCGATATGCCACTCCGTCTCAAACCAGAGCAGCGAGCTGGGAGTTTCCACTGTGCGCAGGGCATTCATTTCGGAGGCCGTCAATGCCGCACTATTGTGGTTAGACGATCGGCGTGTCTGAGCAGGCGCGATCACACCAAGCTATGCGCCCAAGAGTGCCGAGCCCATACCGTTGAGTCCCATGAATATTAAGGCGAGTAGTTTACTGTCGTCGGCTGTTGTTATGGTTGTTAAGAGGTCAGTGGTCGCTCGTAAGTACTGGTGATGTGCATGGAAGACGTTCGTTCGTTCGTCCTTTTGCTCTTTCGCCAACCATACTTCGCTCTCTCTCTCTCGTTCTTTCGTTCGCTCGCTCGTTCGGGCTATTCGCGTGTACTGACATTCCTCCACGGTGATTTCTCCGCATTGGTTTTGCACACATTGCGTTCACAGTAGAATTAACTGCAACACTTTCTGCAGAGCACCGTTCGTATAGCAAGAGATGTACCGTTGCATTCCTTCGGTGCCACCGAAAGTGATGTTCGCTCTTGAACTAGATACCTTGACTCATGCCCAATAAGGAATAAGCCTTATAAATACACCGCATGATGCTTACAACATGGAACAGGGGAAAAATTTACATGTCATCGGAAAAACAGAAATCATTGTGTAAAAATCTGTGAAAACAAAACGCGTAAACAGTAAACAAATGAATTAGGTCGACCACTGCCCTCAGTGTGTAGCAGCTATTTGAATATAGCTGCGTGTCATTCAGTACTTACGTGCGATGGCAAGTGGTTATAATCGACGATAGTGCGTGGTATGAATGAATTAGCAGAATGATGAGCGTGACATATCAGTCGTTTCACATTTGCACTAGTGGTCATGACAAAAAACTTACTGCAGGGGACTGAAAAAAATCGTCAGAAAGAATTGAATAATGATGAAGATTATGAAAAAGCGAAAGCTATTCAAGTAGAGGATGCGCTTTCAGAATCAGCACTAACACCCGCATGGTCTACTTACTGGCAGCGCTCCCCCGAAGTCGATGTGGAGCCGTTGTCCGCGTCACAAAGAGCGGCTTCAATGTTACTGACCTTGCGCACAAATTCTCCGTGACCTGTTGTGGTGTCAACTTCATTTGCAATCGTTCGTCTCTTCTGACGTGAGGTCAGTACCGCAAAAGGATTCCTTTTTCCCAGCCGAACTCATGCTAATGCAGGGCTAATTGACAGGGCTAGCGCGGCTTGATAAATCGAGAATTTTCCCGCCACGAACGGCGCCGTCGTAAACTCAGTACTCTAACTGAACAGATACGTCCAGTCGTACGAAAACGTTTTCGAAACATATTCACCCCTTGTATCCTGCTTGCGATGTTTTTAATGCGTCGAGTTTGGTCAAAAATTTGTTTGAGACGTTTTTAATGCGTCGAGCTTGGTTTCAGACGTTGAATCCATTAATAGGACGTTTTAAAGACTTTCTGTGCTACCTGTTGTAACGACTACAATTGATTCGGTTTGACTAAAAATGCTTAGTAATCACCAGTAATGATTAATAATGACTGAAATGACTTGTAATGACTACTGATGACTATGATATGACCAACATGTCTGGCGACGGCTTGTACTGACCACAACTGATTTCCAGTGACTAAAAATGCTTAGTAGTGAGCAGTAATGACTAAACGAAAAAAGAGAAAGAGAACAGGCAAAGAGAGAGAGGCGAATGATAAAGGGACGAAGAGTAGGCTTTCGCTGTTCACCTCTTACACGGTAATGAAACCACCGTGTAACGCCATCGGAGCGCCTCATATAGCACCCACAGTCATGGTGGAAAGAAACAAAATAATAGCTACCCTGACGTAACGTTTCCAAAGCCGGAAATGCCGCCATGTTGGTGTGGCATCTCCTTTTGCGCCTCCCTTCAGCTCACCGGAGCACATAGGTGCGAGCTTTGAACTTGCATTGGCACGAGCTGCAGAAAATGTGTGCTACTGACGTGCGTCAGGACAAGGCCTACGAAACTTCCGTAACAGCTTTAGTGAAGCAACGCGCTCCTGTACTTTTCCGTGGCACGTTGAAGACGGCGACCAAGACCCGCTCCGTAATTACTTGAGTGTCTCTGTTGCTGACTGGCACTCACACTCGTGGACTACAACCGAACTTTCAAGCTAACAGAGCAAGCTCCAAAGTCAGCTTGTCTCGTGAAAAAAATGTGCTGCGAGAAAGACACTGGCTGAAAAACCTTATCTCAATTTTCAGAGGTCGAGAGAAGCGGCGAGAGTTTCGGGAGCGCGGTTCCTATAGCGACGCGTTGATGTTTGGTGTATCAGCATAGAGGTACCAGTCCAAGTGCTCCTTCGCGAAAAACTGCACGTGACTTCGGCCACACTTTCTCCAACACGTCCGTGCTGGCCGGGCGTACGCTTTCCTTGCTCCATGGCTTGAAGCGGACACAACGCGGTGCTGGCGCAAATAGAAGGCCATCGGAGGGCAAGCCTGACGGACGTCACAGGCGTCCTGTGCGGACGCCCGCTTTTGCGCAACGTTTTTGTTGTTCTATAGACATCTTTATTCGCATTTTTTCCCTTAAAGGGCTGCGGTGAATTGAGAAGTTGCGGGGGTGAAAAGGTAAGGGAAACAGTGATAGAGGAGACTGCTGGAACCTTCTGCAGAACCTGCTGCCGAACAGAAACCTGCTGCCGAACAGAAACCTGCTGCCGACGAGTAGCAGCCTGGGAGGGAAGGGAAAGAATGTCCATGGGGTTGGATGTAGTGAGGAGAAAGCTGCGCCGGTGGCGCTTGGCTTCGGCTATTGCTTCCATGGGACCGTACCACTGACTGTATTTCCGTGTCTTCAGGTACGTTGTTCAGTAATTGCTCGGGCCGTTTCGGGCTGCGCAGATAGTAGCGGGGCAAGTGCTAGTCGATAGGGCCACTAATTTCTTGGTCTACCCGTGTGCCCCGGGATCTAGTGTAACTGAACATTATGACCTTGGTCACGCAGAAGACACACGTGGAGGCGGAGTTGATGGACCACAGCAGTGGTTGTACGAGTGTCCTTACAAGCTCTAAGGGCATATTGAGAGTCAGTAAACACTATGTAGTGGTGCTTAGAATCTCTTGGAAATTTGTTAGCAGTATGTTCAGCATGCTTGGCAAAATCTAGGATGGCGTACAGTTCTGCTGTAGAGCTGTGAACAACATGTCTTGTGAGGTGGAGTTTACTGCCCCGTTCGGTTGCTTCCATATTTGTCCAAGCAGTAGGGAACATTGGCTCCTCGGCTGGTCCTCCGATAGAAGCATCCACACAGACTATATTGTCACGGGGTGGTGACTTTAAGAACACAGTAGCAATACTGCGAAAGACAAAACTAACTTTTATTGGGCGAACCTGTGCCCACAAAACAGGGTACACTTATAGCACAACGATAGCGGCGAACACGGTCGGCGATCGTCGAAAATCTGATCAGCGGGTCAAGCGCGTCGGCTTTTATTGATCAGTCGTGGAATGTTCCAGATTAACCGATGGGACCCGCGTGCCTTCCACAAAGTTCTGCACTATTGGCGTCGCGCATACATGCAATCAGATTACACAAGTTGCGGAGTAAGACAGTAGAGGGAACCATCGATAACAATCCAGAAACTTCTTTTACATGCAGGCGCGTCCTGGGCTGCACGATAACATTTGTTAGGCGGCCAAACGTGGTCGCCCGATAAAGTACACGTGTCATTACCCCCTCTTAAAAAGCATCGACCCGATGCTGCAAACAAACGAAAGTAATCAATAAGCACTCGTAGCAAAGAAAACAACAAAATGAGGGAAGTTCGTTAGCGTCCGTAAAACGGTTTAAGACGCACCACGTCGACCACTTCAGGTCGTGCGCGGCGCCGCTGTGAATGCTAAATGCCGTCTGGCACGACCTCATAGTCCAGTGCGCCAATACGTCGGATGACCTTGTAGGGTCCGAAATAGCGTCGCAGTAGTTTCTCACTCAGTCCTCGTCGGCGTATCGGGGTCCATACCCAAACACGGTCGCCGGGCTGGTACTCGACGAAGCGTCGTCGGAGGTTGTAGTGTCGGCTGTCGGTACGCTGCTGGTTTTTGATCCGTAGGCGGGCGAGTTGTCGGGCTTCTTCGGCGCGCTGGAGATAGGTAGCGACGTCAAGATTCTCTTCGTCAGTGACGTGCGGCAACATGGCGTCGAGCGTCGTCGTCGGGCTCCTGCCGTAAACCAACTTGAACGGCGCGATCTGTGTTGTTTCTTGCACCGCCGTGTTGTAAGCGAATGTTACGTACGGCAGGACGGCATCCCACGTCTTGTGTTCGACGTCGACGTACATCGCTAGCATGTCGGCGAGGGTCTTATTCAGCCGCTCCGTAAGACCATTCGTCTGCGGGTGGTAGGCCGTTGTCCTCCTGTGCCTTGTCTGACTGTAGTTCAGAATGGCTTGCGTGAGCTCCGCTGTAAAAGCCGTTCCTCTGTCGGTGATGAGGACTTCTGGGGTGCCATGTCGCAGCAGGATGTTTTCGACAAAGAATTTCGCCACTTCGGCTGCGCTACCTTTCGGCAGTGCTTTAGTTTCAGCGAAGCGGGTGAGGTAGTCCGTCGCCACGACGATCCACTTATTTCCGGTTGTTGACGTCGGAAAGGGTCCCAGCCACTCCATCCCGATCTGCTGGAATGGTCGCCAAGGAGGCTCGATTGGCTGTAGTAATCCGGCTGGCCTTGTCGGCGGTGTGTTGCGTCGCTGACAGTCTCGGCATGTTCTGACATAACGGGCGACGTCGGCGGTCAGGTGCGGCCAATAATACTTTTCTTGTATCCTCGATAGTTTCCGGGAAAATCCTTGGTATCCAGCGGTCGGATCGTCATGTAGGGCGTGCAATACTTCTGGACGAAGTCCTGACGGGACAACAAGAAGGTAGTTGGTGCGGACTGGTGAAAAGTTCTTCTTCACGAGTAGATTGTTTTGAAGCGTGAAGGAAGATAATCCGCGCTTAAATGCCCAGGGGACAACGTCGGTGTGCCCTTCCACATATTTGACGAAGGCTTTTAGCTCCGCGTCTGCCCGTTGCTGTGCAGCGAAGCCTTCCGCGCTTATCATTCCAAGGAAGGCGTCGTCATTCTCGTCGTCTTGCGGCGGCGGGTCAATGGGGGCGCGTGATAGGCAATCGGCATCGGAGTGTTTTCGTCCGGACTTGTAGGTTACAGTGATGTCGTATTCTTGTAGTCTGAGGCTCCACCGCGCCAGTCGTCCTGAAGGATCCTTTATATTTGCTAGCCAGCACAACGCGTGATGGTCACTGACGACTTTGAATGGCCTGCCATAAAGATAAGGGCGAAATTTTGCGGTAGCCCAAACGATGGCGAGGCATTCTTTTTCGGTCGTAGAATAGTTGCCTTCCGCTTTTGACAACGACCGGCTAGCGTAAGCTATCACCTGTTCGACTCCGTTTCTCCTCTGGACAAGAACGGCACCGAGGCCTAGGCTACTGGCGTCAGTATGGATTTCTGTATCGGCGTACTCATCGAAGTGCGCAAGTACCGGCGGCGACTGCATGCGTCGTTTGAGTTCTTCAAATGCGTTGGCCTGCGGCGTTTCCCACTTGAACTCAACATCACATTTAGTTAGACGTGTCAACGGCTCGGCGATGCGTGAAAAGTCCCTGACAAAGCGCCTGTAGTAGGCACACATGCCAAGGAATCTACGCACTGCCTTCTTGTTGATGGGTTGCGGGAACTGTGCGATTGCAGCTGTCTTTTGCGGGTCTGGACGGACACCAGATTTGCTGATTACGTGGCCTAGGAACAGAAGTTCATCGTAAGCGAAGCGGCATTTTTCCGGCTTCAGAGTGAGCCCTGATGACTTAATGGCCTCTAACACTGTCTCAAGCAGCTTGAAGTGATCGTCGAAGTTTCCGGCGAAGACGACGACGTCATCCAAATAAACGAGACAGGTCTGCCACTTCAATCCTGCTAATACCGTGTCCATGACGCGCTGGAACGTTGCAGGCGCCGAGTACAGTCCGAATGACATAACCTTGAACTCGTAGAGGCCGTCTGGCGTGATGAAGGCGGTCATTTCGCGATCCCTTTCGTCGACTTCTATTTCCCAGTAGCCAGACTTGAGGTCCATCGATGAGAAGTATTTAGCATTGCAGAGCCGATCCAATGCGTCGTCTATCCGTGGGAGGGGGTATACGTCCTTCGTGATTTTGTTCAATCGACGATAATCGACGCAGAAACGTAGGGTTCCGTCCTTTTTCTTAACTAAAACTACTGGAGAGGCCCACGGGCTTTTCGACGGCTGGATGATGTCGTCGCGCAGCATTTCGTCGACTTGGTGTCTTATAGCTTCGCGTTCTCGCGTCGAAACTCTGTAAGGGCTCTGGCGGAGTGGTCGAGCGCACTCTTCTGTTATTATGCGATGCTTTGCGACTGGGGTTTGTCGAATCCTCGGTGACGTCGAAAAGCAGTCTTTGTATCGTGGAAGCAGACTTCTGAGCTGTTGCTTCTTAATCACGGGGAGACTTGTATTTATGTCGAAGTCTGGCTCGGGAACTACGGTCGTCGGGGTAAATGCGACAGAATCCGAGAGGACAAACGCATCGCTGGTTTCCTGAATTTCCTCGATGTATGCGATTGTCGTGCCCTTGTTGATGTGCTTGAACTCCTGGCTGAAGTTTGTCAGCAACACCTTCGTGTTTCCTCCGTGCAGTCCAGCGATCCCTCTTGCGACGCAAATTTCACGGTCGAGCAGTAGACGTTGGTCGCCTTCGATGACGCCTTCTACGTCGGCGGGTGTTTCGGTGCCGACCGAAATGACAATGCTGGAGCGAGGCGGGATGCTCACTTGATCTTCGAGCACCCTCAAGGCGTGGTGACTACGAGGGCTCTCCGGCGGTATCGCTTGATCTTCCGACAGCGTTATTGACTTCGACTTCAGGTCGATGATTGCGCCGTGTTGGTTCAGGAAGTCCATGCGGAGAATGACGTCTCGTGAACACTGTTGGAGGATAACGAAGGTGGCAGGGTAAGTCCGGTCATGAACGGGAATTCTTGCCGTGCAGACTCCAGTCGGCGTAATGAGGTGTCCTCCAGCGGTTCGAATTTGAGGGCCTTCCCATGCAGTTTTAACTTTCTTCAAATGGACGGCGATGTGTCCACTCATTACGGAGTAATCGACCCCTGTGTCCACTAAGGCGGTAACTGCGTGGCCATCGAGAAGCACGTCGAGGTCGGTGGTTCTTTGTCTGGCGTTGCAGTTACGTCTTGGCGTCGGATCACGGCTGCGTCGTGTTGAACTAAAGCTGGAACGGTGCGTCGTCAAGTCGTCTTTCTTCGGTGTACTCTTGGCTTCCTGACTTCGTCCGGAAGGCGGCGTGTCGTTATTATGTCGTCGAGATGGTCTCTTCGTCGTCTTCGTCGGCGGCGGAGGATCTTCGTCAGTTCGACGAACAGCAACCGCACCTCCATCGGTTGCTGCTTTTAGTTTTCCGGATATGGGCTCGCAGAGTGGCCCCGGGCTGGGCCGGTGTATGGTCTGCCCTGCGGTGACAGGTAGCGGCCTGGTGACGGCGAACAGGATGGTCGTCGAGGGCTCCACTGAGTGGCGGCGAGGTAGTCGTCGATATCGCGAGGTCGTTCGCCAATTTGTGGTCGCGGCGCGTTAACGGCGAACCCTCGGAGTCCCATATCCCGGTATGGGCATCGGCGGTAGATGTGCCCGGCTTCTCCGCAGTGATAGCAAAGCGGACGGTGGTCGGGGGCGCGCCAAATGTCAGTCTTCCTTGGAACGCCGCGTGAGGGGACGGCTTGGCGTGCTGGCGGCGGGGGTAGTGGTGGACGACGGAACTGTGTCGTCACTGGGCCCTGGCGTGGACGCGGAGGGGGTACGTGACGTCGGGCTACAGCGGCGTACGTTATCGCTTGCGGCTGTGGTTGCGGCAATTCAGGGGCTACTCCGAATGGTTGTTAGCCCTCCACACGTACAGCGTTGGCAATCGACGCCACTTGAGGCTGTGATGACGGGAACAGCTTTTGCAGCTCCTCCCGCACGACCGCTCGGATAGTCTCGCGCAGGTCGTCGGTGGCCAGTGACTGAACTCCGGCGTAGTTTGTCGAGTTAGTGCGGCGGTTGAATTTACGGTTCCGCATCTCGAATGTCTTCTGGATGCTGGTGGCCTCGGAAAGAAAGTCCTCGACGGTCTGCGGTGGGCTGCGTACCATTCTGGCGAAAAGTTCCTCCTTTACACCACGCATCAGTAGGCAGACTTTCTTTTCCTCGGACATTTCAGGGTCGGCGTGGCGGAATAGGCGGCTCATTTCTTCGGTAAAAATCGCTGTGGTCTCATTTGGTAGTTGCACCCGGGTTTCTAATAGCGCTTGGGCTCGTTCTCGGCGTACGACGCTTGCGAATGTCTGCAGGAAGCCGCTTCGGAACAGCTCCCAGGTCGTTAAGGTGGCTTCTCGGTTCTCTAACCACGTCCTGGCAGCGTGTTCCAATGCGAACAAGACATGTCGCAGTTTGTCGTCGCTGTTCCAGTTGTTAAAAGCAGCGACCCTCTCGTATGACTCAAGCCAGCTTTCCGGGTCCTCGAACGTTGAACCACGGAACGTCGGAGGCTCCCTGGGCTGCTGCAGCACGATGGGGGATGCTGGGGCTGCCATTGGGGTTGACTTTGTGGCGATCTTCCTGGTCGTCTCTGGCAAAAGTTCGTGCTCCGGGGGCAGTTGTTGAAGACGGCGGCTTGCTCGATGGTCCGGGACTACGTTGGTGTTGTCTTTGCGTTCCGGGCTTGGATCTCGGCTTGTCGGGGGCGTCCGGTACATGAACCAAAAGCACCTCCACCAGATGTCACGTGGTGGTGACTTTAAGCACACAGTAGCAATACTGCGAAAGACAAAACTAACTTTTATTGGGCAAACCTGTGCCCACAAAACAGGGTACACTTATAGCGCAACGATAGCGGCGAACACGGTCGGCGATCGTCGAAAATCTGATCAGCGGGTCAAGCGCGTCGGCTTTTATTGATCAGTCGTGGAATGTTCCAGATTAACCGATGGGACCCGCGTGCCTTCCACAAAGTTCTGCACTATTCGCGTCGCGCATACATGCAATCAGATTACGCAAGTTGCGGTGAAAGACAGTGGAGGGAACCATCGATAACATTCCAGAAACTTTTTACATGCAGGCGCGTCCTGCGCTGCACGATAACATTTGTTAGGCGGCCAAACGTGGTCGCCCGATAAAGATAAGTACACATGTCAATATGGCACAGGGGTGAATCTCCGCATGACTGTGACACGTGTACTTATCTTTATCGGGCGACCATGTTTCGCCGCCTAACAAATGTTATCGCACAGCGCTGGACGCGCCTTCATGTAAAACAATTTTCTGGAATGATATCGATGGTTCCGTCCACTGATTGCATGATCTGATTGCATGTATGCGCGACGCCAATAGTGTAGAACTTTGTGGAAGACAGGCGGGTCCCAGTGGTTAAACTGGTATTCGACGACTGATCTATAAAAGCCGACGCGCTTGACCCGCTGATCAGATTTTCGACGATCGCCGACCATGTTCGCCGCTATCGTTGCGCTATAAGTGTACCCTGTTTTTGTGGGCACAGGTTCGCCCAATAAAAGTTAGTTTTCTCCTTCACAGTATTGCTACTGTGTTCTTCAACGTCACCACCACGTGACATCTGGTGGAGGTGCTTTTCGTAAATGTACCGGACACCCCCGGCAAGCCATGATCCAAGCCCGGACCGCAAAGAGAACACCAACGTAGTCCCGGACCTACGAGCAAGCCGCCGTCTTCAACAGCTGCCCCCGGAGCACGGACTTCTACCTGAGAGGGCCAAGAAGATTGTGGCCAAGGCAACCCCAATGGCAGCCCCAGCGTCCCCCATCGTGCTGTAGCAGCCCTGGGAGCCTCCGAAATACTGCGGTTCAACATTCGAGGACCTGGAAGCCTGGTAGAGATGTATGAGAGCGTCGCTGAATTAAACAGCTGGAACAGCGACGACAAACTGCGAAATGTCTTCTTCGCATTGGAAGACTCTGCCAGGACGTGGTTCGAGAACCGAGAAGCCACTTTAACGACCTGGGGCCTTTTAAGAAGCGGCTTTCTGCAGACGTTCACAAGCGTCGTACGCCTAGAACGAGCCCAAGCACTAGTGGAAACCCGAGTGCAGCTGCCCAATGAGACCACCGCGATTTTTACAGAAGAAACGAGCCGCCTATTCCGCCACGCCGACCCTGAAATGTCCGAGGAAAAGAAAGTCTGCCTACTGATGCGTGGTGTAAAGGAGGAACTTTTCGCCAGGATGGTACGCAGCCCACCGCAGACCGTCGAGGACTTTCTTTCCGAGGCCACCAGCATCCAGAAGACATTCGAGATGCGGAACCGTCAATTCAACCGCCGCACTAACTCGACAAACTACGCCGGAGTTCAGTCGCTCGCCACCGACGACCTGCGCGAGACTATCCGAGCGGTCGTGTGGGAGGAGCTACAAAAGCTGTTCCCGTCATCTCAGCCTCAAGTGGCTTCGATTTCCGATGCCGTACGTGAGGAGCTCCAACAACAACTCGGAGTAGCCCCTGAATTGCCGCAGCCTCAGCCGCAAGCGATGACATACGCCGCTGTAGCCCGCCGTTACGTTCCTCCTCCGCGCCAACGGCAGGGCCCAGTGACGACACAGTTCCGTCGTCCACCACCACCCCCGCCACCAGCACGCCAACTCGTCATCCCATGAGGCATTCCAAGGAAGGCTGAAGTTTGGTGAGCCCCCGACCACCGTCCGCTTTGCTATCACTGCGGAGAAGCCGGGCACATCTACCGCCGATGCCCATACCGGGAGATGGGACTACGAGGGTTCGCCGTTAACGCGCCGCGACGACATATTGGCGAACGACCGCGCGATATCGCCGACTACCTCGCCGCCACTCAATGGAGCCCTCGACGACCGTCCCGTTCGCCATCACCAGGCCGCTACACGTCGCCGCAACGCCGACCATACACTGGTCCAGCCCGGGGTCGGTCAGCGAACCCATATCCGGAAAGCTAAAAGCAGCAACCGATGGAGGTGCGGTTGCTGTTCGTCGAACTGACCAGTAATGCGTTTGTCCTCTCGGATTCCACCGCATCTACCCCGAAGACCATGGTTCCCGAACCAGACTACGACATTAATCCAAGTCTCCCCGTGATTAAGCAACAGCAGCTCAGAAGTCTGCTCCGAGGATACAAAGGCTGCTTTTCGACGTCATCGAGGATTCGTCAAACACCAGTTGCCAAGCATCGCATAATCACCGAGGAGGGCGCTCGACCACTCCGCCAGAGCCCTTACCGAGTTTAGCCGCGAGAACGTGAAGCTATAACTGAACAAATCGACGAAATGCTGCGCGACGACATCATCCAGCCGTCGAAAAGCCTGTGGGCATCCCCTGTTGTCCTGGAAAAGAAAAAGGACGGAACCCTACGTTTCTGCGTCGATTATCGTCGTCTGAGCAGGGTCACGAAGAAGGACGTATACCCCTCCCACGGACAGACGGCGCCGTGGATTGGCTCTGCAACGCTAAATACTTCTCGTCGATGGACCTGAAGTGTGGCTATTGGCAAATAGAAGTCAACAAGAGAGACCGCGAAAAGACCGCCTTCATCACTCCAGATGGCCTCTACGAGTTCAAAGTTATGCCATTTGGACTGTGCTCGACGCCTGCAACGTTCCAACGCGTGATGGACACGGTTTTAGCAGGATTGAAGTGGCAGACCTGTCTCGTTTACTTGGATGACGTCGTTGTCATCGCCGGAAATTTCGACGATCACCTTAGGCGGCTTGCAACAGTACTACAGGCCATCAAGTCATCAGGACTTACTCTGAAGCCAGAAAAGTGCCGCTTCGCTTACGATGAGCTTCTGTTCCTAGGAAACGTCATCGGCAAGTCTGGGGTCCTCCCCGACCCGCAGAAGACAGCTGCCATCGCAAAGTTCCCGCAGCCGATCGACAAGAAGGCAGTGCGTAGATTTCTTGGCGTGTGTGCCTACTACAGGCGATTTGTCAAGGACTTTTCGCGCATCGCTGAGCCGCTGACAGAGCTAACTACATGTGACGTCGAGTTCAAGTGGGAAACGCCGCAGGCCGGTGCATTACAAGAACTCAAACGACGCATGCAGTCGCCGCCCGTACCAGCGCACTTCGGCGAGCACGCCTATACCGAAATCCACACTGACGCCAGTAGCCTAGGCTTCGGTGCCGTCCTAGTCCAGAGAAAAGATGGATATGAACACATGATAGCTTACGCTAGCCGGTCGTTGTCAAAAGCGGAAGGCAATTATTCTACAACGGAAAAGGAATGCCTCGCCATCGTTTGAGCTACAGCGAAATTTCGCCCTTACCTATATGGCAGGCAATTCAAAGTGGTCAGCGCCCATCACGCGTTGTGTTGGCTAGCTAACTTGAAGGACCCTTCAGGACGGCTGGCACGGTGGAGCCTCAGACTACAAGAATACGACATCACTGTAACATACAAGTGCTGACGAAAACACTCAGATGCCGATTGCTTATCAAGCGCCCCCATTGACCCGCTGCCGCAAGATGACGAGGATGATGACGCCTTCCTTGTGTAATAAGATGATTTATTATGAGGCACTAGGCCCAGTCTAGTAGCACTGGCAGTAGACGAAAGCTGATCACGCGCACAGCCGACACAAGAGCGCCTTCTTCGTCTTCGTCTTCACCACAATGGCCCCCGGGAGAGAAGAGGAGCCATCCTGGCGACTTACGGCGTAGGTAGGATGAGGGGGTCATAGTACGGCTTCAGTCGGTTAACATGAACCGTGTCACGCCCGCGATGCCTATGGTCGGGTGAAGGTGTCACAGGTTCCACAACATAGGTGACAGCGGAGGTACGGTCTATGACGCGGTAGGGGCCATCATAGCGTGCAAGGAGTTTGGTCGAAAGGCCAGGGCTGTGAGGCGGGACCCACAACCAAACAAGGGAACCAGTCGGGAAAACTGGTGTAAGCGCGTCACTGTCACACCGCAGCTTTTGACGACCTTGAGCAGCGGTCGTAAGGGTTCGCGCGAGCTGCCTACAGTCCTCGGCGTATTTGGCGGCTTCAGACACAGTCGTGCATTCGGAAGCGTCGGGTCGGTATGGGAGCAAGGAGTCGAGGGCGTCATCTATCCGAGGCAGCGGATAGACATCTTTACGAGTGATCTTATTGAGTCGACGGTAATCCACACAGAAGCGTATTGACCCGTCCTTCTTGCGTACTAATACTACAGGAGACGCCCAAGGACTGTGGGAAGAGCGAATGACGCCACGGTGCAGCATGTCGTCGACCTGCTCGTTAATGATCTTTCGCTCGGCTGCCGACACGCGGTATGGTCGCTGGCGTAAAGGAGGATGGGAACCAGTGTGGATGCTGTGAGTGACGGTTGCCGTACGCCCCAGAGATAGTTGGTCACAGTCAAACGACGAGCGAAAATTCTGAAGAAGCGCGAAGACTTGTTGGCGATATGGAGGCGGCAGATCGGCGTCTACGACAGATGCAAGAACGTCTGACGAGGACGGCGACAATGATGATGATGATGTGCACGGCACAGGAGAAGTGAGGGCGTCGAGTTCATAACAGGCCGTGTCGTCGGAAACATCGAGAATGTGAAGCGGGTCAAGGGGCTGAACACGACCGAGTGATTCGCCGCGCAGTAACGTCACATGGTATTGAGACGGGTTACACACAAGCATTGAGGATAATCCAGACACAGTGGTGAGTACGGCAAATGGGAGAGGTAGGGCCTTGCGACGTAGAAAAATCGGCGATGGTGTAAAAAGTACTGTAGCGTCTGGCGCGGTAGAGCAAGAGACGGGCACAAGCACACACATGTCGGGTGGTATGTCCGTATCGGACACAATAGTGAGCTTGGAGGCTGTTTGTTCAGAGGGGTCAGGCAGCGGGGCATCGGCAAGCGGGAAAAGCGCTACTTCGGCCCGGGCACAGTCGATGATGGCACGATGGTGAGAAAAGAAGTCCCAGCCGAGAATAATGTCATGCGAACATGATGACAACACGAGAAATTCAACAACATAGACAATGCCGTCGATGACCACCCTTGCAGTACATTGAGCGAGCGGGGCTATATGCTGCGCAGTCGCGGTGCTTAGAAGCATACCAGACAACGGCATTGTGACCTTATGGAGGCTGCGACAAAGCTTTTCGTCGATAACAGAAACTGCAGCCCCAGTATCAATAAGCGCAATTGCGGCGGTTCCTTCGACCAAAACGTCCAATAAATTGCGTGGCGACTGTGCAGGCCTTGTAGAAGTCGCGAAGCTTGCAGTTCGTGCCTGCGGAACTGCAGCAACTAGTTTCCCTCGCTAGGTGACTGGCGGCGACGCAAGGGGGAAAGTGAGCGACGACGTGGTGATGGCGAACGATGGGTGCCGACAGGGCGTCGAGGAGGCGGCGAAAACTCGTGGTCGGGAAGCATCGCATGCCCGGTGGTATCGTGGGAATAGACATATCCAGGTGGTGCGACAGCAGCGTTAGCAGGTGGCATGCGACGATGGCAGAAGCGCGCAACGTGGCCGGCGACACCGCAAGCGAAGCATATGGGTCGGTTGTCGCGTGTGCGCCAAGGGGTCTGAACTGGGCGTCGAGATGGAACGGCAGGCGACGCGGGAGGAGGTGCAGCTTGAAGTCGCATTGGCGCCGGAAACGAGAACGTCGGCGGCGCAGGTCGCGCGGCGACTTCGGCATAGGTCAGAGGTGCAGCCACGGGAGGGCAGGGTTGGGCGAAAGGTAAAGACCCAGCAAGTTCCTCGCGAATGGCCCGCCTAATGGGAGCAGCCAAAGATGTGTCAGGCTGGGGAGGTCCATCGTTGAGAGGCAGCATAGACTATTGGCGCGCCACCTCCTCACGAATGAAATCCTTAATCTCAACAGAGAGCGATGCTGCTGGCGTGGTGTGTGAGCGAAGCGTGAGGCCCGAGAGAGAGTCGCCAGGTGCGAGAGCGCTGCGCGCAAGGACCCTCTGTCGACGCAGCTCATCGAAGCTCTGGCAAAGAGTGACGACAGCTGCGACAGATGTAGGGTTCCGCGCCAGGAGCATTTGAAATGCGTCGTCCTCGATGCCCTTGAGGATGTGCTTCACCTTGTCCTCTTCAGTCATGGTGGAATCGACGCGGGCGCAAATATCAACGACATCCTCTATGTAACTAGTATAAGTCTCGCCGGGCTGTTGAGCGCGCTGGCGGAGGCGTTGTTCAGCACGGAGTTTTCGCAAGGCTGGGCGACCGAAGACTTCCGCGAATGCAGTTTTGAAAGCGGACCAAGTTTGGAGTTCCCGTTCGTGATTGTGGAACCAGAGGTTCGCAACGTCAGCAAGATAGAAGATGACGCTACGGAGCTTCGTCGGGTCATCCCACTTGTTGTGTTCACTGACGCGCTCGTAGGTAGAGAGCCAATCTTCTACGTCAGTCTCACCTGATCCGCTATAAACAGGAGGGTCCCGCTGCCGTTGCACGGCGCCGCACATGACAGGAGCGGCAGATGCGCCAAGCGGATTGTTGGGAGCGTCGTTCATAGTAGCGGCTGGAGCAGATGTTAAAGTTCGGCTGCGAAGTTCCAGGGTGAGGTCGGGGAGTGCAGCACCTCCACCAAATGTAATAAGATGATTTATTATGAGGCACTAGGCCCAGTCTAGTAGCACTGGCAGTAGACGAAAGCTGATCACGCGCACAGCCGACACAAGAGCGCCTTCTTCGTCTTCGTCTTCACCACACTTGGAATAATAAGCGCGCAAGACTTCGCCGAACAACAACGAGGGGAACTGGAGCTGAAAGGCCTAGTTGAGTATTTGCAAGGGCACACCCACGTTGTCCCTAATGCATTTAAGCGTGGATTGTGTTCGTTCACGCTTCAAAACAACCTACTCGTGACGAAGAACTTCTCACCAGTCCGCGCCAACTACACTCTTGTTGTTCCGTCGGCGCTGCGTCCAGAAGTACTGCACGCACTAGATGAGGATCCGACCGCTGGGCACCTCAGTTTCTCCCGGACGCTATCGAGGATACAAGAAAGGTATTACTGGCCGCACCTAACGGCCGATATCGCCCGTTACATAAGGACATGCCGAGACTGTCAGCGACGCAAGACACCACCGACAAGGCCAGCGGGATTACTACAGCCGATCAAGCCTCCTTACCAACCTTTTCAGCAGATCGGGATGGACTTGTTGGGACCGTTTCCGACATCAAGTTCCGGAAATAAGTGGATCGTCGTGGCGACGGACTATCTCATCCGCTTCGCTGAAAGTAAAGCTCTACCGAAAGGCAGCGCAGCCGAAGTGGCGAAACTTTTCGTCGAGAACATCCTGCGGCGACATGGTGCTCCAGAAGTCCTCATCACCGACAGAGGAACGGCTTTTACAGCAGAGCTCACGCAAGCCATTCTGTAATACAGCCAGACAAGTCACAGGAGGACAACTGCCTACCATATTTCTCTCCTTTCAATTCAATCCCTTGCACTGTATGCTTGTAGAAAGTGTTTTTAACGTATTTATATCATCCTTCAATGTACCTCATATGATTCAATGTATTTCATATTTCATATGCACTTCTTTTCTTTGAACGCATTTAATTACATTACTGTATGAACGTATTCCCTCCTGCCTGGGTCACAAGTTGGCCTGCAGTATTCTGTAAATAAAAAAAAGTAAAAAATAAAATCCGCAGACGAATGGTCCCAAGGAGCGCCTGAACAAGACCCGCGCCGACATGCTAGCAATGTACGTCGACGTCGAGCACAAGACGTGGGATGCGGCCCTGCCGTACGTAACATTTGCTGACAACACGGCGGTGCAAGAAACAACACCGGCCACGCCATTTAAGCTGGTTTACGGCAGGAACCCGACGACGACGCTCGACGCCATGCTGCCGCACGTCACTGACGAGGAAAATCTTGACGTCGCTAGCTATCTCCAGCGCGCCGAAGAAGCCCGACAGCTCGCCCCCCTACGGATCAAGAACCAGCAGAGGACCGACAGCCGACCCTACAACCTCTGACGACGCTTCGTCGAGTACCAGCCCGGCGACCGTGTTTGGGTATGGACCCCGATACGCAGACGAGGACTCAGTGAGAAACTACTTCGACGCCATTTCGGACCCTACAAGGTGGTGGTGGTAGAAATATTTTATTCAAGAAGTTAATAAGAGAGTTGCTTGCTGTGCGCCTGAGTGGCAGCCCCTATTCCGGGACGCCATTGGAGATGGCCGCTGCCCGGGCGCGTGCCACGAAGGAACGTTGAGCTTCCAAGGTAGAGCAGCTGAGCAGGTACTCCTCCCAAGCCTCTCTAGTAGGGATGGGGAAAGGGGATGAAAAGGAAAGTGGAGTGGCGGGGCAAGAAGCCACAACGTGAAAGGTATCGGCGAGGACCTGACAAGTCGGGCAAGTGCCTGAGATTTCCGGCATGAAGTGCCGGGCGACCGCCGGACTAAGGAAAGTATTGGTCTGAAGGCGGCGTGGTATTCGTTCGTCCGCTTTCGTCAAACCGCGTGCAGGGTTAGGGTAGAGTCGGCGCGAAGTGCGATAATAATCCAGAATATCGCTGTAGTGCGCGAGGCTCGAGTTGCCAGGATCCAACACAGGACATGAAGGGGCAGCGGCCCGGAGGAAAGAAGCGCGGGCAGCGGCATTCGCCGCCTCGTTGCCGGGAAGACCTGTGTGGCCTGGAGTCCTATTCTGATGGAGTGAGGGTTGAAGCGCCAGGAGACGGCCCGAAGGAGACTAGCCGCCAGCGGGGCGATGGAACCCTGGATGTATCGAGAACAGGCTGAGCGCGAATCTGTCAAGGTAGTGCGAGTGGTGGGGTGGGAGGCGGCCAAAGCGATGGCAACCTCCTCTGCACGAGTTACAGTGTCAGCTCTGAACGAGAGGCCGTCGACGTGGTGACCCTCCGTGATCACAGTGGCCGTGAAGTGACCGGAAAGGGAAGGGCCCGGGACGTCTACGTAGAATACGCCGGGGTGTTCGGAGTGGTGCGCATGGAGGGCAGCAGCACGCGCTTGCCTGCGACCGGGGTGTTGTTCGGGATTCATGTTGCGGGGAGTGGCTTAAACCATAGCTTCTGGCGCCAGAGTTCCGGTATAGGGGAGGGAGGGAGCGGGTTAGAGATTGAGCTGAAGCCAAGTCTGTGTAGCAGGCAGCGCCCGCAAGACGTCTGCTACAGACGAGTGATTTGATTGACGAGATGGGCTTCCCCCAGCTCCGCGAAGGAGTTGTGCACCCCCAGGACCGCAAAGCGGCCATTGGAAGTAGCGATGGGCAGGTCCAGCGTGCGTTTGTACACGGAACGGAGAAGAATATCCAGCTGGTGTTCGTGGTGACGACGCAGGCGAAGGTATGGAGAGGCATAGAGGACCCGACTAGTCACAAATGCTTGGGCCAACTGGAGGGACTGGGTCCCTCGGAGGCCGCCACGCTTGGTAGAGACCCGCCGAATCATACGACTCACTTGTTCGGTGGTGCGTCGGAGAGCAGCTATGGTACCCTTAGGGTCTAGGGAGGACGAGAGGTTAAACCCGAGAATCCTAAGGTCCTGGACCGACGGGACAGGGCCGGACGGGAGAGTAATCTGGGGTGGCGGTAGGCGGGAGACTGATAGGAGTGCCGATGTGGATGGAGAACACTCTAGGCTGCAAGAAGCGGCGTAAGTGTCCACTAGAAAGGCCGCCTGTTGTAGGCGTTCCTCGATTTGAGCCGGAGAGCCGGTGTTGGTCCTAATTGTAATATCGTCAGCACAGAGCGCATGGTGTATCCCCTCGACCTTCTGCAGGAGGGAGGGGAGGTTCAGCATGGCCAAGTTGAAGAGTAGAGGTGACAAGACCGCTCCTTGAGGTGCACCCCGTGTGCCTAGTGGGTAAGGGCCGTGCTCGGTGGAATCGAGGCGGATGAAGGCGGCGCGATTGGAAAGAAAAGCGCGGATGTAGTCGAAAGTCTTCTGTCCGCAGTCTATGGTGGAAACATTAGCGAGAATGCTACTGTGTTGAGACATTGTCGAACGCGCCCCGAAGATCGAGAGCGAGAACGGCTTTGTCATTTTGGCGCATAGTAGTCGGCTCTATGACATCGTGGTGGAGCTGTAGCAAGATGTCCTGTGCCGACAGATGCGGGCGAAAGCCAAACATCGTGTCGGCAAAGATCCCCCTAGCCTCCAGGTAGGCGGAAAGGCGGTCGCGGACCATAGTTTCCACGAGTTTGCCGGCGCAAGAGGTGAGAGAGATGGGTCTCAGGGCCTCAATGCTAACCGGCTTGCCCGGCTTGGAGATGAACGTGACCAGCGATGTGGTCCATTCTGATGGGAGTGGTGAGCCGTCCCATATCGAGTTAATAAGGCGGAGCAGCGACAAAGGAGCCTGGTCGGGGAGATTGGCTAGGAGCGACACTGTGATGCCATCCCGGCCGGGAGCCGTGCCCCGCCGCATTTTCGCCAGCGCCGCCCGCAAGTCGGGAAGCGTGTATGGAGCGTCGAGGTTGGAGTTGGGGGAACCAGAATATGTGTATTCCGGGCCCATGGGGTGGACCGTGCGACAAATGTATTGGTCGCAGAGATCCTTCGCGAGTTGATCCGTCGTGCCCTGATAGGCATGCAAGGCGCGACGGAGTTGACGCTGTGTTTCTCCACGGGTGGTGGAGGGGTCCAGAAGGCTCCGGAAGGGTCGCCACGTGCTCTTGGAGCTCATTTGGCCTGCTGCCTCCGTGCAGGTGTCGGTCCAATTTGAATCGGCAAACTGCACAGAATATGCGACCGCTTGTGTGGTGAGCGCATCGATACGGGAGCGGAGTTTGCGGTTCAGCTTGTTTCGCCGCCAACGGCGTATGAGGCCGCGGCGAGCATCCCAGAGATGGAGGAGGTGTGGGTCGATAGCAGGAGTCACGTTAGAGGTGGCAAGGGTCTGTGTGTGCGCTCGTTGCGTATGAAGGGCATAGGATGCCCACGCCGCGTATTCGTCTGAATCGAGGATCGGGGGAAGGGTTGAGGTCTGAACTTGGTCGAGTCGGTGAGACGGGCCTGGCCCCAGTGTTGGCGCATTTTCTGTCGCGGTGTGAAGGCAATGCGGAGCAGAAAATGATCGCTAACGAGGGTTTCATCGAGATTCTCCCACGTAGCATCGCGTATGCGCACGGGCCGCCGTACGCAAGGCCTGATGGAAGAGTTGCGCGAAGGAGACCCCCGATAGGTGAGGGGGGTAATGCACGTTCAGAATATGAATCGAGGGTTGGCCCCTCCGCAGAGGGAGCACTGAGACCATGCAGTAGTCATACGGGAGGTCCAGATCGAGATCGATATGAAACGCTGTGTACATCTTATGCACGAGGAGGCAAGTTGTGGTGCCGCCTACGTAGGGGCAGTAGCCGGAAAGGGTTGGGTTTGAGCCAGATTCCTGGAGTGCCAAGACGGCCGGTTTAGAGTCAAGTGATTGGAGAAATAGGGAATAGGTGTGAGCGCTTTCGCCTGTTCCCAAAACCTCTGGAGTTCCACTGTACGATATCGAAGCGGGACGGCAGATTTGAAATGGGTGTACGATTGGTAGCCATCATGAATGTCCTAGATTTTATATGTCATCCTCCATGCCCTGTTCGGAGCCTTGGGAGACAGGAAGGGGGATGGAAGCCGGGTTGCCCTGTGTCGAGGTGGTGGTGGCCACCTTGCGGCGCCGGGGAGCGGAACCGACACTACTTCGCGAGGTAGAGCGGGACCGTGATGTTTTGGACTTGAACTTAGTAATCGCCCAGGCCTGAATGGCCTGCACTACCTCAACTACAATGTGTTGAACGGACAAGGTGGCGATGTGGTGGAGGAGCAGATTGTCAAGGCGGGAGACGCGCTCCTCGAGGGGCAAAGTTGAATCAATTGGCAGAGGAGCCTTAGCTGCGGTAGCTGGGGTAGTACTCGGTGTGGGCGCCGCCTGAGGGCTAGGCTTGAGGGGGGCGGCCAGCGGGGCCGTCTGGGTAGGGACGGCAGGGCCGCGCGCCTGCGAAGTGTGCTGTTGCAGGGATGCAACTTGCTTAGTCAGTAATGCAATTTGCCGCTGAAGGTCCGCGTTCTGCTTGCGAAGGGCCGCGAGTTCAGGGGAGGCAGGGGCAGTAGGTGGGGAGAGAGGCTTGGGAGCAGCAATTCCTGCCCAACTACGCACCTATGGTGGCGCCGTCGAGACATCGAGCGGCGGAAATTCTTGGGTTTCGGCCGGGCGCTGGGAGCCAGGCTGTTTCGGGTGGGCACCCTTCTTGTCGTGGAGTGGTGGTGACGTGAGCGCTCGAGGATGTGCCGAGGGCGACGTGGGCTTCCGGTATTTGCCCGTGCAACTTCTGGCCCCCGTCTCATGAGCACCGTGACAGAGGAGGCACTTGGGTTGGCAATGGTGGTCGGTGAGGCCTTCGGGAGCGAGGGTTCCACATTGGGTACAGCGGTCTGGGTTGGGATGGGGGCACACAGACAGCCGGTGGCCTATGGTGCCGCACTGACGACAGGCCGGGATTGTCTTTTTATACGGTCGAACGTACGTCGCCACGCAGTGGTAAAAGAGGAAGCGGGGGAGCTTCGTACCCTCGAAGGTAACCACGGCCGCGGTGGAGTCGCCGAGTTTACGGACCGCAAGGATGGTACCTTGGTGCCAGTGAAGTTCTAGCTTTATCTTTTGAGGGGTCTCGGCAGGGTTGATGGTGATACCCCCCGGCAAGTTTCCCCGGTAGGCTTGGCGTGACCTCGGACAGGTAGCAGCTGGTCCCCCACCGGCAGCTGGAAATCTCCGAGGAGTTGTTCAGCCTTGGGCAGCACGGGGTGCTGCAGATGATGATGTTTTGGTCCCAGATCGGCCGCACTTGCACTTGTGTAGTGGTCGGGTCACCCAGGTAAGCTCGGATTGCGTCGCCCAGACGATCAGCCGAGGAAAAGGTTCTAAGCTCGCAGGGAATGCGAGGCTTTAGGACCACGATGTAGTCGTCTCGGGAGAGGCGAGGAGTTTGACGCGGACGCCACTTGCGTTGCTTCGCCAACGGCGAAGAAACTGAGGTGCGCGCGGCGTCTGTGGGACCCCGCGCATGTGTGCCTTGCGCAGCTGCGGAATGACTGTCAGCTGCGGCATCTCGGTGCAAGGACGCGGGCTTGCATTTCGCTTGCTTGCGTTTCCAGATATTCACCATGTCTTCGAGGTATTCATTCTCCGATGGCATAAGTTGGTCGGCAGAGGAAGTCTCCATCGTAATCACTTGCAGTGAGGCAGGGTCTAGCCCGTAACCGCAGTGGCTGCCGCCTTCGTCGGGCTGAAAGCCGCGACGAGGGGCGCTAGGTGTAATGAGACAAAGCCTAGCGAGGCGGCGTGGTAGCCGGGAGTGAAAACAGTATCTAGAATTGCCGAAAATTGGCCCACCTGGACGAGAGTGGTATCCGGGCAAAGCACAGAACTTGGCGATCACGATAAAATTGGTTGTGAGGGGGATGACGGTGATAGTCCACAAAAATACGGGAAAATCCGGGAAGCCAGAGCGAAGAACGCCCGACGCCGCCGAGCGCTCGCAGCGCCCCCCACTCCTACAAGGTCATCCGACATATTGGCGCTCTGGAGTATGAGGTCGTGCCAGACGGCGTTTCGCATTCACTGCGGCGCCGCGCACGACCTGAAGTGGTCCACGTGGTGCGCCTTAAACCCTTTTACGGACGCTGACAAACTTCCTTATTTTTGTTGTTTCCTTTGCCACGAGTGCTTTTGTTTATTACTTTCGTTTGTTTGCAGCATCGGGTCGATGCTTTTTAAGAGGGGGGTAATGACATGTGTACTTATCTTTATCGGGCGACCACGTTTCGCCGCCTAACAAATGTTATCGCAAAGCGCAGGACACGCCTGCATGTAAAAGAAGTTTCTGGAATGTTATCGATGGTTCCGACCACTGTCTTTCACCGCAACTTGTGTAATCTGATTGCATGTATGCGCAACGCGAATGGTGTAGAACATTGTGGAAGACACGCGGGTCTCAGCGGCTAATCTGGAACATTCGACGACTGATCTATAAAGCCGACGCGGTTGAGCCGCTGATCAGATTTTCGACGATCGCCGACCGTGTTTGCCACTATCGTTGCGCTACAAAAGTGTATGCTGTTTTTGTGGGCACAGGTTCGCCCAATAAAAGTTAGTTTTGCCCTTCACAGTATTGCTACTGTGTTCTTCAACGTCACCACCACGTGACAGCTGCCATTGGCTGTTTTTGAGGAGACGCTCTTTCGACGCTAGCGCCAAGGTCCCCTTCAGTTATCGCCCTAAAAGGAGGGCGATACACTAACAAGATGGCGGTGTGCACGATTGTTTACATTGTTATGGCAACAAGAACAGCAGCCGCGCGGCGCCTCCTCTCCCTAGCGTTTTTTCTTTTGTTTGTTTTTATTATGCCAACCTGCTCTGCTCCCTTTCTCCTCTCCCCTATATCGTGTGCGCCACTTATTTTTTTCCCTGTACGCGGTGCGTTCTGTTTCTTTTTTTTCTATCGCGCGCGCTACGGCGCCCCGTGCGCCAGCTCGCAAGCAATGTGCGTGCTACGCCGCGCATTGGCATTACTTGCGAGTTGGCGCGTGGTGTGTCGTGGGCTATGCGTTGGCACGCACGCAGTCTTGCCCATATTATATTGTAGCAGCATGTGCCAGGACGTAAAAAAATTGCACTTCCAACACAACAGATCCTTGCTCTCGCTTTATTGACTTCGTTTCCAAAAACAAAGATCTTTCTTATAACGCGGCGTGATACACGCTCAAAAATGAGCTAAAGTGAAAGGTGCAAGACATATACAAGAGTACTAAACACAAAAGTTAACAGACGGTGAAATAACACGAAAGGCGCCGGGAACCTTGAAGGCCATTTCATATACACCCTTCCACATTTTTAACCTGAACGCACGAGCGTCGATCGTCGAGTCGATAAGCGCCGTATGACTGAGCACAGTGGCGAAATGAGCGAGAATACGCGCGTGCGCGCAATGAGCACTCCGGTGCAGATGTCCTCTGCCAGGCTGTTCTGCGAACGGGACCTCACCCCTGCTTCGTTTGAGCACCGTTATCGTCATGATCCTTTTTTTTCTTTTCTGAACGCTTCCATCAAGTTATAAATAAGCGGTCAGGTGGTAGCGCTAGCGCTGGATGGAATGCGATATACGCCCGCTGATTATACTACATGCTTATCAGCATTTTGTTTCTTTTTGCTATGGGTCGATCACGTAGCACTTTCCTGCGGTAAATTAAAGGTACCTACTACTCGAAGCACTGCTGAACAGGAACTTCTATCTTGGAAAGAAAAGCTCAGACGCATTGTCTGTGCCATAATAGAAATAAATTTATTGCTCTTTCGAGAACAAAAAAAAAAGAAAGAAATGCAGAGAGCCCATAAGGATACCTCTGCTCGCAGTAGCACTAAGGGGTATCAGATATTTTCCTAATACAGCTGCTTGACGAACTATGGGCTTCCAGTTGTCCTTCAGTAGCTGCAAAAAGCTCCACCAGATTGAAGAACCGCGGCAATGCGTCGCGGAAGAGAGTCGTACAGCGCTGGTACGAGGTCGCGATCCATTTTCAAAAGCTCCCATTCGGCTTGAACTTTGCGCCACAATTCATCGCAGCTGGCGTTGTGAAGCCCCATTTTGGAGAGGTTAGTTTTCATTACGCCCCACACGTTTTCAATGATACTCACGTCCGCTCCCAGTGGCGGCCAGGCAATGGTCATGATACAGAGTTCTTCCAGGTGGCCTTTCGCAGCGCGAGACGTGTGCACGGGGGACAAATCCTGTTGTAAAATGAAGATGCCGTCACCAAAAGGACCGTCGAGTACATGAGGCAGGAACTCCTGTTCTATAATACTAATGTAGGAGTTGGCACAAAATCGGCCCTAAATTCTCTGTAGTGCTCCGAGTCCCTCTTTTGTTACCATCCCCCAAACGTTGACACTTCTGCGTCCAATGCCTCTTGCTTGCTGGACGTATCGGGGGTCATACCTATAAGAGGTAAAAACAATTACTCAATTTTTATTAGGTGTTTTGTAAGAAAGATCCGATATCAATTGTCATGCATTACAGAAACATTTAATGATGAATAATTACGAGTGATTTGTTTGCAATTATGGTTATGTATGTTTGGAATGTAATCCCTCTGTGCCGAACTGCATACGAAGCAAAGGCCTTTGTCAGGCTTGTTGCCTTTTACCTTTGTTCCGGTTTCTGTAATCCAGAATAAAACAAACACAATTACACGAAAAACAGAAACAGGCAGAAACTAACTAAATATTGATAGCATGAAAAACCGAACCTGGTTAGGCCTGGTACGTATACTCTGCGCTTTTTGGTCCCACTGTGTGCAAAATGTGGACTCGTCGGTAAAAACGACATTGTGCCAGTCACTTCCTGTCCAATGAAGATAGGCCTGGGCAAAATCCAGTCTTTTTGCTTTCGCGGCGTCCGAAAGAAGCAGCTTTTGGGCAGCACTTCGACTCTTCAGGCCTTCGTCCAAAAGGCGTCTTCTCGCCAAATCTTCGCTGACATCCAGGCCAACCGCATCTCTAACCTGGCCGGCCGTCATGAAGGGATTGGCCTCGGCGACAACGACCAAGGCGGCATCCTCTTTTGTCAGCTTCCGAACGCAGTACCTTGCTGCGCCACCTATGCGCCCATCATCTCTAAACGCGCAAATTATTCTGTTCACTGTAGCTAGCTGTAAATGTAAAGTGCCCGCGTTCTGTTTTTGGGACGCGCCGCTCAAAGACATGCATACTGCAGCGAGTCTCTTTTCCTCTGGAATCCGAGACGGCATCGTTCACGCTATGCGAAGCACACTTTCAAATAAAACGGATGAAAGGCGTTATTATCATGAAGCGCGATGACAAAGACATCTGATGGGGTCACTTCGCTTATCAATTCACACCTTCCTTTCATACAGGAGAGCAGACGGTACACGTCGCCTTTTCTAATCTTTTCCCAGCGGCATGCAGAAAATAGAAGAAAATGCGATAACGCACAAAAAATCAGGTGGGGTTGGATCCGGCTCCCGTAACAGCCTGCCAAAGGACAGCTGCACCGGAGTGCTCATTGCACGCACGCGCGTATTCTCGCTCATTTCGCGGCTGTGTTCCGTCGTACGGCCCTTATCGACTCGGCGGTCGACGCTCGTGCGTTCAGGTTGAAAAAGTGGGAGGGTGGACACACACATATAAAAAAGATTTTTGTATAACGTCCTGAAGACCGAAATGTAGACGAGCTTCTGAGATATGCACTAAGATGTTGCACGAAACTGTACGACGGGTATAACATATTCATGACAACTATAGAAAGAGATAACTCACTGGTAATGGCAAAAACAATGACACGCAAAATACCTAAACAATAGAATAAAATGCTAAGATTGCTTGATTGAGAGCCATACCGAAAAAACAAGAGCGTACTTATAAACCTGCACGAAAGTATATGAAATGCATGACATGTTCATTACTACTGAACAAAATGAAAAAGGCATGGCAGAACAAAAAAAGACATTGTACTAAAAACTGAAATACACATTATCACATTATTTTGCACTTGGCCACAACTTGAGTAACGGTGGCAAGATGGAACGGAAGGTAGTCGGCTTTGCTGGACCACATAGAAAGCATTCGCAGAAAGGCCTATTCCTGAATCAAAGACCAGGTAAAATAAGCCAACAACCCGACTTTTCTTTCGCCCCGAATGCAATACTTAGCAATAAAATTACGTCACTTAAGGCACTAAGTCGTACCCACTGGGCACTCCTTTGTATAATAAACACGAACTGCAAAAATCTGCATTTGGGACACTTACAATGCTCATGCTTCCCAGAAGAAAAAGAAAGCGTATCATACTTACATATGAAGGTTCTTCACGCGGTTTTCCCATCGGCGATTACTGAGGTAATACACAAACACGAACAGTAATTTTTTAGCTGTTAGTACGTTTGTAGAACGTGACACACAGAAAAAGCACTGAGGGCGGAATGGAAAGCTGGGCAAGTTACTGAAGTTGCAGAATGAGACTTGGCACAGAAAAACACAAGTCATGGACCAGGTGACATTGAGGAGGAACATCTATTTGTCAGCTTTCTCTAGCGGCAAGAGGGAAGCGTAACACAATCAAGGCGCAACTACGTCCGGAGGCTCATGCAGCACACACATGAACAGGGCTGTGTTCGTGTACATGCGGCTTCTAATGTCCATGGGTCTGCGCGCTCACCTGTTGTCTTTAGAGACCTGGGACAACCTCGCAGGGCTTTATTTAGGTATTCGTGCACCACTGCACGATGCACGAGCGGTACGAGTAGTGAAACGGGTGAAACATCCTGGAGCACCAGCACACAGCTCTCGAGGACCACGAAACTGGCAAAACTACCCACGCCGGTCAACGCACAGCAACGCACTCTTCCCGATTAGAGCAGATAGTGAAACATGAAACGTCATGCAGCGGGCTAAGCTGGCGCAGGGCAAGCGGAGCCGCAGGAGGAAGGGGGGGAGAGCTCGGCCACCTGGATCACCTGGATCGGCACGCGGGCGCACGACGATCTATGAAGCCGTGCAAGAAAAAGGGATTTTCTGATCCGCCCTCCTCATAGATGGCGCCAATTACCTCTGCCACCTAGAATTACTGCATTTGCTACCAAAGGTTCCCTTTGGCCGCATATACAGTAACTCTACTGCCACCACTGCCACCAGGCCGGTATATGGCACCTGCCAGAGTGGTCGTTGCCCTCGCGTAGTTGGTGCGTATATTTCTCATGGCGTTTGGCCTGGGCCTGTCTCCTTGCCAATTGATCGTGTCCCATGTTCTTGGGTAGTGGCTTGGCACCCGCAATTGGTACGTGCGGGAGATATGCGTGGAAGCGCAGAAAGGTTAGAAATAGCATGCCCAATGTTAACCAAAGTAGCCCTTCCTGCGTTTGCGGACTTGAGGCGTGTCTCATGAGTATGCTAGGGCGTTGAAATAAGAGCAACGATGTCACCAAACCGCTACAGCTCTTGAGTGCAAAGAGTGGCGTGTACTTTGGCAGTCCTGTCATTACTCTCGTAGCCTCGTCGTTGAGTCGTTCCAGAGTACGTAGCTGTGTTCGAGTGATGGGGTGAAAAGGGTACGATGTGAGCGTGCGCTTCGCACTTTACAAATGCAGGGCTCTGTAGTATGTTATGTTTCCAATACAGGATGCGAGAATGTAAGAAAGCCGCCACCAAAGTATCTCATTTCTTTTTCTTTACTGCCCCTCGTACACTTGGCAATCCTGTGGAGGACTTGGGTGGCCTTCTTGGTGAACTTTACTGTTTGGTTGTACCACGTTGTGGATATACACTGCTTGCCCAAAAACATTCCGAGTATGCGGACGACGCAGTTCCTGAGAACGGATGTCTGTCCGATCGAGAGATGGACGCTGGCTTTTTCCTCGTCCTTCAACTTTGACCATTTCCCACCATGGATAACGACAAACTCGGTCTTCTCCAGCGCTAGCGTAAGCCGTATCTCCTTCGTGACTTTCTCGATGTTATTTAACGCCTTCTGCAGGGCCTCCTCTTGTTATCGCAGGGAACCTCACCTTGGTTACAGCGTCTCATCATCTGCGTAAATAACATGCTCAATGCTTGTGATTTTCTCTAGTTTTGTAGGAAGAGCTGCTAAGATGATGTTAAATAATGTTGGGTCGATTACGACTCCCTGTGGGAATCCAACCCCGTTACAATTATAGGAGCTGAGCTCACAGCCTTCTTGAACTTTGAGCGTTCTGTCCTGCAGGAACGCGGCAATAAAGCTGTGTAAGTTGTCTTTGATGCCCATTCCTTCTATCGCCTGCATGATAGAGGCGTGGGGAAGGCTATTGAAAGCTTTCCGATCCTCCAACCCGACAACTATGCCAGGACGCGAGGACGAGGTATCCAGCACGTCCTCTTTTACGTGGCGCATAACATCCTGAGTAAAAATAAAAGGCCGGAATCCGTACAGAGTGTGAGGCAGAAGACAATTTATCTCCGACCACCATATTAACCTTGCGTTCACCATGCTCTCCAAAAGTTTGCACAGAGATGACGTGCGTGAAACTGGTCTTAAAGGGAGACTAAAGTGAAAAATGATTTCTTCTGCATTAGTAAATTGCCGTTCTACAACACCAAAAACACCACTCTTACAACGATAGGACGTTTGGTAAGCCAGAAAAAGCGCAAGAACGAAATACGGGTGGCAACGCCTACCTAAGTTCTCGCGCCTGGTGGTTGTGACGTCCTGGATTTTGATAGCATCTTCTAGGGCCTACTAATTGTATATAGCGGTACAGATTGACTACATTGTGTTCTAAAGGAACCAAATATTAAACATATCAAGTTTCGGGAACCTTTATACAGCCAACGCGGCCCAAATGCGAGAACATACTTTAGAATCCCTGACGTCACGCTGACGTACCGGCGCTAGGGTTTCGGCGCGAAATTCAAATACTGATACTTGGACCTTCATTTTCTCCTCTAATAATCAAACTATTTTTTTCAATGACTGCCTGCATGGTTCTCAAATGATGCTTCATTAGTCTAAACCGACTTATCGTTTCGCTTCAGTGTCCCTTTAAGTTTCTTAGGCAGTTCCGTGGCTTGTTCGGATTTGGAATAGGCTTGACAATCGAATGGCGCCATTCTTGTGGGAGAGTTCCTTCCTTCCATATACGGTTAAACTCCGTCAGAAGAGCAATTTTGAATCCTTCAGTAAGGTTTTCGATGTGCGCTGCCATGAGTTCATCAACCCCACGCGCACCACGGGTGTTCATTCTGCGTAGGGAGTCTTCGTGCTCGCTGGCTGTGAAGGGCTGGTTCAGATCATCGTGTCCATTTTGGGCATCGTCCCTCGCGTAGGTTCTATTTATGGTACTATTTGACGGGGGGAAAAAGATATATGCCGATTTTTTGGCGAGTTCGGCACTGGTGATACCTTCTTTCAAGGCAGCACGGGCTGCACCGTGCGAGGTTTTACGGTACCCAAAGAGAGACCACGCCCTGCTTGAATTAGTCGATCCATTCATTTGTCGCACATCTGCATCTAATGCTCGGAAGCTAACTCTCCCGTATACTTCTTGATATCTTGTAAAGAGCTTGGTTCGTAGTGGGTGCCCCTTTGTTCGATAAACATTGATTTAGCAACGCTTTCATCAGCCTGCTGCATCGACAGACGGATCAAGGTTACTCGTACAGCTACATCGGAAGTCACCGCCCCTTAGCGTTATCGGCGGAATCATCTGTATGCGAGCGTTCGACTGGTATTGTGCCATAGAGTAACATAGCAAACAGGTGGCAGAGCCTATCAAGAAAAATGCGGCTGTGGCTGCGGCTAGCAGCTTGACAGGTGGCACGACCACTGTACGAAGCCTTGTCAGACTGCTCTGCTGGGCTCTTTCTGTAAAATGCACTTGAGAGCATCGTTGTTGGGTTCTGCTGCCAGCGTCTGCTTCGTCGCCGTTTCATGGTAAGGCCACAGAAAGTTCTTGTGCGCGTTGTTAACGACTTATTCTCTTCGCATTTCGTTATGTCACTGTTAGCCGCATGAACGAGTGACGGCGGCCTTGCAGCCATGAAGAGCTGCTGCCCATTTGCTACGCTGACTTTCATTTCCTATTATTTTTTGATGCGTAGCAATGAGCCGTGATGCTAGCGATAACAGCGATGAGGCAGCGTCCGAGTTGAGATACACGTTCGATACAATGACGAAGTTAGGAAATAAAATAAACAGGTCTCCGGGGTTGTACTGTACCTCTCTTCGCCCTAGGTTGTACCGGTTTGTGTCGACGTTTTGTTGTTGTACGATACGGTGCCTTGCCAACTGCCATGCTTCTTCTGCCCTTTCTATGTACTCACTAACGTTAGGGGTTCACTGCTTCACTGCTGTTGTTTACAGGTAACATCGCGTCTAGTGTCGTTGGTACTGTCCGATCGCATACAAGCTCAACTGGCGTGATATCTGTCGTCTCTTGTACTGCAGTATTATACGCAAAGGTAGCATATGGTAGAATACTGTCCCATGTCCGATGCTCGACGTCCACGTACATTGAGGTCATGTCAGCGAGCGTTCTATTGAGCCGTTCAGTCGGGCCGTTGGTTTGCGGATGGTACGCTGTGGTTTTTCTATGAGCAGTATGTGTTAGTTTCATAACAGACTGCATTAAACGGGCAACAAAAGCTGTTCCTTTGTCTGTTATGAGTACTTTAGGTGCGCCATGTCGTAACACTATGTGTGTGACAAAAAACTGAGCCACTTCAATGGCGGTTCCTTTTGTAAGAGATGTCTCAGCATACCGAGTCAGATAATCGGTTGCTACCACAACTTACCGCTTTCCTGAGGTTGATACGGGAAATGGTCCAAGTAAATCCACTAATATTTGTTCAAAGGGTGCTGCTGGTGGCTGTATCGGTTGCAGAAAACCTGCTGGTCTGAGTAGCGGTGTTTTGCGTCTTTGACAATCTCGGCATGATTTGACATAGTGCTACACTGAATTCATCAACTTCGGCCAGTAATATTTCTGGCGGATTCTCGCCAGAGTCCTACTAACGCCTAAGTGGCCAGCTGCATGATCATCATGGCAAGCTTCTAAGATCTCAGCTCGCAGCGATGATGGTACGAGAAGTAGAAACGTCTCACCACTGTGCTCGAAGTTTCGTTTGTAGAGGACGTTGTTCCGGATGACATAGGAACACAATCCGCGGACGAAAACTCGATGCACTTTCACTTGCCGACCATCCAGGTACTGGATGAGCAGGAGTAATTCCGGATCTGTACGCTGGTGATGAGCCATTTCCGTCATATTTACAGCCCCAAGGAATGGGAAATCTCGCTCGTATTCAGGTGACGTAGATTCGATTGGTGCACGTGATAAGCAATCAGCATCATTGTGTTTGAGACCGTACTTGTAAACGACCGTGATGTCATACTCCTGTAGACGCAAACTCCATCTAGTGAGTCTTCCAGAAGGGTCCTTGAGGTACGCCAGCCAGCACAGTGAATGATGGTCGCTGATGGTTCGAAGCGGTCTGCCATTTAAGTATGGCCGGAACTTACTGATGGCCCATATAACCGCCAGGCAATCCTTTTCTGTAGCTGAGTATTTTGTCTCGGCTTTTGATAAGGTACGGCTTGCATACGCAATAACTTTTTTTTCTCCATTCTGCCACTGAATAAGTATGGCACCGAGACCAGCGTTACTCGCGTCGGTGCGAATGTCCGTTTCGGCATTTTCATCAAAATGGGCAAGTGTAGGAAAACTCTGCAAACGCCGTCGTAACTCAGAGAAGGCGTCTTCTTGTTCTTTCTCCCACACAAAAGGGACATCTTCTTTTGTCAGTCGCGTGAGTGGTTCGGCAATTTTAGAAAAATTTTCTACGAAACGCCTGTATAGGCACACAGTCCCAGGAAACGTCTAATAGCTTTTTTTGTCTCTTGGCTTCGGAAACATTTCTACTGCAGTGATCTTCTCAGGATCGGGGCGGACGCCTTCAGCACTGACAATGTGTCCGAGAAAGCGGAGCTCGCGAAAGCTCAAGTGGCATTTTTCGGGTTTTATGGTCAATCCCGCCGTGCGAATAGCATCCAGAACTGCTCTCAGTCGCTGCATGTGCTGCTCGAATGTAGTGGAGAAGACCACCACATCATCAAGGTAGACGAGGCACGACTGCCATTTAGTCCGGAGAGAACAGTGTTCATCATCCGCTGGAAGGTGGCGGGCGCAGAACACAGACCAAATGGAAGCATCTTAAACTCGTATAGACCATCCGGTGTCACAAATGCCATTTTTTCGCGATCTCGCTCGTCCACTTCTATCTGACAGACCGGCGGCACGTGCCTTGGTGCACAGGCGTCGATGCCGTTGGCTCCAAACTTCGGGGATCCGGGCTACCTTCCTTGGCGCGTGTGGGGCTTGAAACAATACCCCGCACCTCCACCAGATATGTAACCAGCAGTTACGACGGCCGTTTCTATGTAAACTAATTTGTTCTGGGGGAACCTGTGCCCCAGTGGCGTAGCAACAGGGGGGGCCGGGGGGCCGTGGGCCCCGGGTGCAAGGGGCCAGTGGGGGGGGGGGGAGGTGTCATACGCCTGAAGACACCTCTTTCTGCCGGCTTGACTGGGCGCAAATGGCAAAGAATGCTCCAGTATCCAGTAGCCCGAGCACATGTACCCCACGCGTTGAGCCGCAGAATTGTCGGCTGCAGCTCTATCAACACCCCACGAAATAATTGCACGAATGTGCGGGCTAAAAAAATTAATTCGCGAAATGGTCGCTAAACTATTCGCCTTAACAGAACGTTTCATGTGGGGTGCGCTCATGCCGTGTGTTCATGCTGTAAAGCGTTGAGGCTCTTGGGCCCCTCTTCCATTCAGAACGCGCAGCGAAGACGAAGAAGGGCAGTAGAAAGAGGACGTTCAACCAGCGCGCCCGGCGTTCGCGTTTACGGCGAAGCGTTCGTTGAGAGCGACGTTGCATAAGTGCGGCCGTCAAAAGTCGCGAATGGGATTCTCTGCATCGTCTTCAAACTCGGTGCGGCCGAAGAGTTTGGCGGCGTATGACTCGACAGGCTGTATATAGTCGCGGGCGCCGCGATGTTCAAATCGCTTTTTACTTCCCCTCTCCCACTCGCTCCAAGAATCCGCTGCGAAACCTGCCGCTATATTTCACGCTTTCCTTCTTACCCTCCAAATTTTCAGGAAACTGTTGTTGTTTGACTTCATGTCACAAGTACAGTGTCTGTGTCAGCTGCACAGAATTTTACAAAAAAAACCCCTGAATTTTGTAAGAATATTTCCCGATACTCTATGAAGTTATGTGTCTTTGTGATTACTAGGAACTCGGTAGCGCGAAAAATATGGCAGATAAGTAATAACCATATCCTTAATAATTCCTTAATTAGTACTTATAGAGGAAGAACTTCAATTCCAAGAATTGAGGGCTCAAAGTCATATTATTAACGCAACAAAAATTTCTTAAACAAAATAATTTTGGGTGCTACGACCTACAGTACTTTGGCACGGCGGGCGGCGCCCAGTATGGCAGTAGCCAAAAGAAATATAAAATAGTGGACCAGTGGCGTTGATTCCTCAACCCTCTCCATTGCGAGTGCAGGCGAACAGGTTTCGCTGGCACGGGCTTCATGGTGACGCCAAGAATCGACGCAAAGCGTGCTCTATACTTTTCCCAATCTATTGGTGGTACCGCAGCTCGGATAATCACGTTTGTCCGCATAGCAGCAAATAAAAACAAGGCTTTATTGATCAGAATGAAGAGAACTCTTAATTCTCATAGCATTGGCGCCCGCGCAGCAGGGAGGCAGGTGGCGTTTTCCGTTTTTCTAATATGGTAGAAAGATCAGCGTCACTGAGACAATTTAATTTTCGGTTTCGTTCAGCTAGGGCTGCCCATAGCCAAAATACTGCGGGCCATAGTACCTACGACGATTTTTGTGAAGTTGTCGTTGGGCAAGATATGAATGTCGGCCTTCAATTTTGCAAATGCTATGTTGCCGCTAAAACTTGTAATTAAAACTTCATAATTTTTTTTTACTTGTGACGTGAGCCGTATTTGCCACGATGCCGCATTTGTATTGGTTGCCAAGCCTTACAGTCTGACAGAAGATGTGCGCATGTGCTTATCACAAGTTATCAGTGCAGCACCCTGTGTTATTTGGTGCAGAAAAAACAGCGTGTACTGGCCTCGAGTAGCACCACTGGAAAATCTGGCGCCACCGTCGGCGTGACGTGCTATCAGGGATCACGTGGACATAGCGGCCGCGTCGGCTGCTTCGGGAGCGCCGAAGCGAGCTGGAAACGAGAGGTTAAGTTCCCTCGTACGCTGCAGTCCTCATTTATTGGCGAGATTTTCCCGCTTCGAGTGTCTCCTTTACAACGATTGAAAGCACTACAATAGGTAGTGGCTGCCTTTGAAGGCGCGCAACATGGTAGGCTACTGCTCGGTGCCGGACGTACGCAACGGAGCCCGGTGTCAGCCTTATTCATACGTAGCCGCAGGACAAGAAGCTGCGTGAAGCTTGGCTCGCGAAACATAAAACCGGCAAACAGTCATCGGCTGCAACTCGGGTATGCGGCAAGCACAGACGCGAAAAAGATTTCTGCTACGACGCCAGGTCTACGATGTTCGAAAAACGCGCACTGAGACGCTCTCCCGAGTCCGCTGCCCGACTAATGTCATGAAGGTTTGGTCTATGAACTTGTCGGTGCTATAGATACTGGCAAGTTCGCTGGGGTGGAAAGGGAGCGACATAAAAAAAAAGCATGGCATATGGTTATGTTTGTGTTATGAAATAATGCACTGGATTACAAAAATAAAGCACCATCGGGAAATCGCACGCTGAGAACACCGATAAACATATAGTGCTATGCAACTCGAGAAATAATATTGAAACGCCCAAGAATTCAGAAAAAAAAAGATTGAATCGTCGCGACGGCACATCACAGTCCCCGTAGGCGTCGAAGTCTCTACAATGAAATTACTTTTTAACAGCTCTGATAGCGCCCACGCAACAATGGTTGCTTGTATACTGTCAAATGCTCATATTCTGCGGCCTAAAGCCCATGGCACGGTGCGAAAACGCTCGCGCGGAGAAAGCGAAACAGTGCGCGGACAAGCACGCAGACGCGCAGTCGGTCACTGCGAAGCTGTGCGATCGCTGCATTGAGGCTTCATTCTATTATGCTTAATTTAGCTATACAAACACTATAAGAGCATATTTCACATAGTTTGCTCTCAGCGTTTGCCTACCTTTCACGCAAGAAGCCGGTTCGGGAGACTCCATCGCGGCGACCACGCACAGTGGCGTTCATTGTACGTATTCGGTAAAGAGATAGCGTCTGTAAACGGTTCTGTGCTTTCAGTTTGCCCAATATTATAATTTAGACAGTAAAAACCTTCTCTCGCTTCGAAGGTACTTACAGAAATGTCCGGGAGAGCTCGCGCGTGGTGTTTTCAGTGAGCGCTGACAGCAAAACCTATGAGGAGCGCGCCGCGTGATCCCTCATACTACGCCATCGAGGCGCTTCCGATAGATGGCGTCTGCCTAACTCCTCGCCGCCAATACCTGCTGCATTCGCGATCTCTGGGAAAGAAAGCGAAGGAGAGGGGGACCCAGGGGACGTGCGCGGTATCGAAGGCGGCTGTACTGGTGCTGAAATCCGGAAATTGTCGATATCCGCGCCTTCCTCGACTACAGCCGGGGCGCGGGGGGGGGGGGTGGGTGACAGAAACCTATGGGCCCCGGGTGCCAGACGACCTAGCTACGCCACTGCTGTGCCCTTCAACAAAAACGTCCCTTGAGCTTCGCTTCTTCTAACGTCGTTCTCTTCTTTGCCGCCTCCTGTCGCGTGCCAGTCCGATTCTCGCGGACGAGCCGCCGGTCTGTCAGCACCGCCCCAGCGTTGCATTGCGGTGCTTTTCTTGATGCTTGCGGTCTGGCGGCTCTTTGAAATGCCGTTGGGATGTGGCGGTCGTCTCGTGTTCTCGCAATGCTGGCGGCAGTATGAGATACATTCATTAGAGAGCTTTAACTTACCCTAAATATATTACAGCTGTATGCTGGTAAACTGACAGGGTGTCAACCAAGTTGACATTTCCAAATTCCCTGAGTTTTCCAGGTTTTCCCTGAGTGCCTTTGCAATATTTCCTGAGTGACACCGAACTTTGTTTTATGTCAAGACGGGCTCCCTACATCCTGTCACCCAATGGCGTCACTCTCTAAATAAAAAATAAAAAAATAGACTTTAATCCAGTTTGAATAGTAAGGGCAGTATTTTATTCAAAAGGAAAACATAACGGAGGGGTTTTGTAAAATGCACAGCGAATAAAATCTCTTCGAAAGAAATAGTGAAACCCATTGCAAATCGAGTCGGACATTTTCAAATACGAATATGAAAGAGATGCATACAAAATATTTTTGAATATGAGCTATGTCTATCAACTGATAGCAAGCTAATTACTTTAAAGTACTAATTTGTACCCAATGGGAATCGTTTCTTGCCTACCCTAAATGAAGACAATGTACCGTATGACATGTTTATGGTGGTGTCCTTACATAGTTTATGGAAAACTAGAATGACCGTAAGACATGCCGAAACAAACGCCCGGCCTGTTAGCGAATGCTTAATTCCAATCATTTGTTACATTAAGGAAATGTATAATTTGCAAAAAGAAAAACCAACTTGGCTCAGTGTGATGACTGAGCTTGCGAATTTCAAGTGTTTTTAGCCCCGTGACTGTCACCCAATGGCAGAGATTCTTGTCGTGACTGTTTTATATTGTTAAAATCTATTGTTTTGTATGTTGCCATGTCGGTAATAAAGAAAACAAGGCAAGCTAATTGGTTTGAGGCCCGAACTTTACCTCAAGTGAGATTTTCTCGCAATAGCTGGTAAGTCAACCTCAGCTGTCCTGACATACTCCCTGCCTGCGCACAATGCCTCAGTGTTGCGTTTCACTGTTTTAAATGGTTTTTTTTTTTTGCTTGGATGAGGGGCACCTGCATCTCGACGTCAGCCAACACTTTGCTTTTAGAGTGCAAGATCCTTCGAAAAAGCGGCGGCATGCTTCCTTCCCCGTTCATTTCTCAATATGTACGTCCTTTGTCTTTTTGTTCTTCTTCGGCTGCGCATTGGCCCCATGGACTATTTGAAGCATCTTCCTGGACAGTTGTACAGTCAGCGTCCGATTTTTCGGACTCCTTAGGGGCCGCGAAAGCGTCTGAAAAAATGAATGCATGTCTTTTACTGCCATTAAGGGCTCAAATCACCGCAGGCACGTCCGAAAAACCTCTGAAGGTCTGCCAGTACACTTATTAGACATATCGGTACCCGTACTGTGACGAAAGATGGCGGGTGCACGTGTGCATAATTAAGAAATACATACTGTGTTCCGTTACACTTGCCCCTTCCCGCACTTGTTATACTTCGCAGCGTAACATGACTGTAATGAGGCATAGCTGACTTTCGGAAACCAGCATTATGCAACGCGGCATGCTTTCCGAACTTCGAAGACAATCGCGATGACCACAAATGCGGTGTCGGTGCTATTGCTGACAGCGGCAAATTCTTTCAATAAAAACACGGCACAGAACGGCAAGAAGCATAATACCGAACCACAGCTCAACTAGGCCTAGCAATGACGCGAGGGTGGCTACGGCTGCCAGCGAATCTGCTTGCGAGTGTGCCGGTTCGAGGCGGCGAGGTTATCAAAATGGTGGCGGTTGTGGCTTTTATTAATGCCGTTTCGGGCCTGCGGTCACGGCAAAAAGTCCGGAAATCGGCTGGCGTAGGGTTCTTGTGTCCGAAATTGACCCTATGGGGTACATAGTGGTCCCGCGAAGCCGTGCGTCCGTAGAGTCTCTCGTTGACTGTACTCTGGCAACTCCTGCACCCTACCACGCATCGTCCAAGACCGTTCGTTGCGATTCCTCTCTGTTACTCTAGCCAGCATTACCGCCACTTTCGTTCCCTTTCAATAAAATTGCAGGTAATTTTGCCTGATATAAGCACAAATTCCCTTAGTTTTCCCTGGGTTTTCCAGACTACTCAAAATCCCTGCGAATTCACGATTTTCCCGATTGGTAGACACCCTGACTGGCAACAGCTTGCAGTGCTCGTGGAAAAACAATTGTAACTGCCATATTATATGTAACTGCTAGTGCACAGGCATCGGCAACATCGATGGTTAGGGTACGCTAGTTTCTTCTACTCTGGAGTATGCATCCTCCACCGGAAAAATTGTTTTCTTTTTCTCTTCGTCCTCTACCAGATTCGAATGTGAAATGGGGTGTAATTTGTAGGGTATACTCTTCTTACATAAGCATTTCTCTTTGTCTGTGCTACAGATCATTGTTGCTACGACTGTAAAAGCAGGGTGCCTGTTCACAGCACCCGTAGAGAACAGTCTGTGAATCTTTAAAGAAAAGTAAGCATAATAAATAATCGAATAATTTTTAGTAATTTTCATCAAATTTAGCACTCTTTGCCTTCCACTGTAGTGTTTTTCAAAATCTAATGTTGGCACAAGACTTGACTGCGGGATGTCATTTTGTGTGAAAGAGTGCACTTGTGCGCATAACACCTCATCGGCAACATTGTGCTGCACAGAATGTCATTAGTTTTCGTATGCATTGGTCACTATCGGCTGCTCCTTTGTTAGTTGGAATGTAGCATTTATGTAAAGCACATTTGATGTTCTAACAAAATGAATTGTGCCCTCTTAACCCCTAATTCTCCTACTTGATGCCTAGTGCTATAATAGCATGGTTGACACCATGAGAGTCAGTGTAGTGCATAACTGTGTCTGGTGGGGGGGGGAGGTGTACATTAACTTACGCAACTTTTCCAGTCGACTTGAATCAATATTGTGGAATGCTGTTTTTTTTTTCAGTCACTGTTACCAAGTTTCACTTTGGTTGTGGCAACAAGTATAATGTAGTTCGCTAGCGCTCCTGCCAACACATATAATGTGCAGGCATCTGTGTTGAAAAAAGATCAGCTAATGGTTTGCAGGAGCTAAGGTCCATTGAGGCCATTAAATTTTGAGCTTACACCGGTAGAAATAGCTGGTGAATGAAAGCACACCACGGAGAACTGTCGATAATATTTTCTTTCATTATAATAATACTGAAGCTTTGAACTGCATTTGAAGTGATTTGTTTAAAGAAATGACCCATTTCCTTGTTCAAGTAAGACAAAGGATCCACAGGAAGACACAAACTTTAAGCCGTGAACAGCAGCATGAATATAAACAGTGCTCAACGTTTCGCAATCTTGCACCTGGTTATGATATTGCTCATCCCATTTTTCCCACAGGCTGTTCTTTACTGTTTTACGGTCATACCCAGTTTAATTTTAATCTCCTTATTTTTTAATATTTGGTCAATATAATTTTTCTTCATCGGCTTTCAACAAAATGTGCATTCATAATGTGCTTTCATTTATCATTTACACTGATCTTAACCAGATGCGGCTTCATACAAAATTTATTTTATTTTATTCTTCGTTGCTTTTTTCCAAATGGGCAAACAGTTTATCTTAATACCTATTTTGTCTTCTAGGAAGGTTAAGTCTACTGGATTGATGACTGCTTACATGTGTGCATTGTTTTCTGTTTTGGTCACGCCTACTCTTGGCAAGAACTGACAGCAGTGCTCATAGTCGCTCCATCACAATCACCACTACTAAGCACACCATCCCTGCCTTTATTTTAACACTTTGGCTTCTCTTGACCTATTATATGCACCAGCTTCTCCCCCAATGAGTGTAGGGTCCAGTGACCTATGCATAAAAAAACACTGCCAAGGAAAACATTTGCTACCTTGATGACAAGCACTTATGTCGAACAATGAGGGTAGGGGCCAGTGGGATATGCACAAAAAAAAACTGCCAAGAAAAACATTTGCTTCCCTGATGACAAGTACCTAAGTCGAAATGTCGGATACAGCAACATCCCTTGTGCTAACAATGTTGGTCTACGTACATGTTTTTCTAACACAAACGCTTTGTTGTGTTCGGTGATTAACCCTTTTTTGCCGCTTTATTTGGGATGGAAATGCACTAATACTATTTGTTTCTCCTAACGGCAGCAAGTTTGTACTTGCAAGGCGTTTGGGGACAAGAACAACTTTCACCAGGAAAAAGTGCAAGACGAATGATTGAAGAAAATAAAGTTGCTTCTGTCATCTAAGAACTTGAGGACTGAAATTTTGCACCTTCCTGTATGCATGCTAGGCAATGCATTCGTATCACAAAGTGCAAAATGTTTTATCTCTGCAGCCATGTCAGAGTTTTGGCAAAACAATTTTCTCAATGGTGACCTGCTGCTTCGGCCGTGAGCTGCCTTCATGACATTTGCGTTAAAGGAGATGTACTATCGTGGACAAAAGTACCCTGGAAGTGCGAGAATCGACCAAATTGCATCTCTGTGTCCAAGACTGCAGGAAACAGTGGGTCGCGTATGCATATTCCGAACGCAGATGTTAGCGCGGCTGATTCCAGCAAATACCACACCAATAAAATTCGGTCGACTCTCGCAATTTGTTGTGATGGTACATTCTCCAAACAATGGATGTACTCTGCAAGCTGAAATACGGGAAGCACCTGTACTTTAACGGATATAGTGCAGATTCAGCATACAGTGGGTTCCGCTTCCTGAATACGAGAAGCACCTATACATGAACGGTTATAGTACAGATTCAGCATACAGGGTCTTCCGTTTTCTAGATACAAGAGTACCCATATCTTGTATTACGGTCTCTGTTACAGCTGTCCGTTCTACAAAAATGACCGTTCTTTATTTACAGAAAAACGTTCGGTCACACTTTACAGCATATTGTCTGTAAAGTACGGCAAATATTTTTTACAGTGTAGTTTAAAGCAAGATACACGTTTAAGTGGGGTGGTGTCTCACAGCACAGCTGTTTCACGCGGATGCAAAAGTGGGCCCTCATTTCCGGGTTGCTGGTTCTAGAACAGTGGTCGTGAGCCGCAGTAAACAATCAGAAGTAAGAAATATTTACTCTCTGCTTGTTTTTCTCATTGGCAGCCTCGTAGGTTTGCCTAGAAGAAAGAAAACCAGCAGATTTCGCCAGGAGACATGATAATAGTCATTGCTGTGCTAATAAAATTAAACACTGCTTTGGAGCCTTATTAGAAACACGGCGATAAGCAGGGCATTACAAGTCCATAGACAATGAACCGAAAGTCCACTAAGACGTTTCCCTAAGGAGGCGAAGATTTTAGTAGATTGTTTATTGAAAGGTTTCTACAGCAGCCCGAGTCCTCGACTTGCCTTACATACGGCGTGTAGACGGACAGAGTAGCAAACCCGGTGGGTGTGAGCAGCAGAGATGCCAAAGCCAGTGCATGGAATTCTTAAAAAAGGCTAATGGAAAATTACAGTAGGTGCAAAATTGTGATTAATGTCCCTGGCACGGGCAGGAAACGGTGTGTCGTGCCAAAGAAGCGTGACCTTCTTTTGCCGGGCTAGTGTCTCCTTTCTTAAATCAGCCTCTCGTGGTAGACATCGCCTGGGAGTTAGGCGGCGTAGAGATGAGAAGAGGGACCGACAACAGTCGCAATTTTGCGCGGTGCACACAAACGACACGGCCGTGATTTTGAAGATGAAGCACAATAATGTGTGTGAGTTTGTGTGTTGCACATCCGCCGCCGCTGAAGCCACCTGATGCATTGTGGACAATTTGTGTTCTGCCAATGAGTTGGCACGGAAGCAGCATTTGGAGAACCATGGCTCATACAGCGCACCTTTCCACTTCGCAGGCGATCCTCGCGTTCTTGCTGCTGCTGTGTCCATGCACAGCGTATTCGGAGTATGACCCTTCGCAACCACTACTACTATCAAGCAAGGCCACGATCTACCAGCAGACTGGCAACTATCTCCACATTGACCCACTAAAACTACTGCGCCCAGCCTTCTGCGCACCATCATCGTCAACTGTGTCGTCGCATCGCAGTGGCAACTTAAGCGGCTGTCCGAGCGTCAGTCCGTTTAGTTGGCACGGAAGCAGCATTTGGAGCACCATGGATCATACAGCGCACCTTTCCACTTCGCAGGTCTTTAAAAACATTCCGCTTTATGCTAAGAAAAGTGACGACCCATTTTTGCTATTGCTTCCGTGCCAACAAGTGCTCTGTGAAATTTTCGTAGATTGTTTCTCTATGGCGTTGCTGTTAATGCGCTCAGGTGACGTGGAAACTAATCCCGGTCCTACTACGCGTACTGATGCATTACTCGAGCTGCAGAATTTGCCATCAAATCCTTCTGAGCAGACAGAAGTTCTTTTCCGGCTGTTAAAAGACCTTCAGGCTCGTTCTGTACAATCTGCTAAGGGCCAAGCCGAGTTGGTTAACGACGTCAAGGCTATTAAGGCTGGTCAAAAGAACATCGAGACCAAAATAGGATGTATCCAGAAAATATTAGACAACCTTGAAGAAAAAAACAAATGTTTTAGACCATCTCCATGATGAAATGACTGGCATTCAGGCGTCGGCTCAAGCCAAAACAACTCGGCTTGACTCTTTACTAATGCGCGTTGACGAACTTGAGGACAGATCGCGACGCAACAACCTCATATTTCATGGCATCCGTGACTCTCGGGAATCGTGGGAACAGTCTGAATCACGCATACGAGAAGCACTAACCGATGTAATCGACAGCCTGCCTGACGCGGCACTCGAACGTGCTCATCGCATTAGTCACTACGCGCCTAGTAAGTGTCACCCAATTGTAGTTAAATTCACCAGCAGAAAATAAAAGACACAGTACTTTCTATGCGCGCACAGCTGAAAGAAAAGGGTATTTCTACCTCCGAAGATTTTTCGCCCGCCACCCGTCACGTCCGTAAAGAACTAATTGAGTACGCCAAAGGCCAGCCCCAACCACGCCCTTTCCAATTAAGGTACACCAAACTAATAATGAATAAAAAACAGTTCGTCTATGACCCGGCAACAGACACCGTCAACGAGCATGCGCCATATGAACCACGTGATAACGGCGGGCATGCAAATTCCCAGCACGTGCCCAGTTCCAAAAACGTGGGGGGATGTGGACGAGAATCATGCATTGTATCTGTGTTCTTTACAAATATTCGAAGCGTCATGAATAAGCGCACTTCCTTAGCATCTGCCTTGGAGACTTGCAACGCCGACATTTTTGTGCTTACCGAAACGTGGCTACATTCACAGATTCAAGATAACGAAATTCTTCAAACCGCACACCATTTTTCACTGTATCGTTGTGACCGTACAATGCGTCAGGGAGGCGGCGTGCTCTTAGACATTTCTAAAGATTTCCCATCTCAGTGTATTGATGTCAAGATTGACCTCGAAACGGTTTGGGCCATCATTGAAATAAATCACCAGAAGCTAATCATTGGTGTTTGTTACCGCCCTCAACTTATTCATCTAATTTCGTAAATGAGATGCATGATACAATTAATATTGTTACATCTCGTCATCCTACATTACCTTTATTTTTGCTTGGCGATTTTAATCTACCGAACATAATATGGAATACTGAACCTCCAACTTTCCACCCTTTTTCTTCATTAGCCAATGAGTTCTTAGACATGTGCTCTGTCTTTTCACTTTCACAACTTGTTACTCAACCCACACGCACTACCGAATAAGTTGAGAACACACTTGACCTTGTATTAACATCGCGGCCTGACCTAGTTTCCGACATCACCTATTTACCCGGCTTGAGCGACCATTCAGCACTTTCGTTTGACTTAAATATTTTGCGGCCAAAAACCGGTAAAAAAATTCAAATCTTTTCGAGACTACGCGAAAGGAAATTTTGAAGCCATCAACGCCGAATTATCTGCTTTTCTAGACGTATTTATAAACAACTTCGACAGCCGTACCGTTCAGACCAACTGGAATATGTTTGCTGCAAAAATTGCTGAACTAACAAACAAATACATCCCAATGCGCACCATTGCATGTAATCTAAACGCCCCATGGTACAACATCCGTCTCAAGCGCCTGTCTAATAAAAAGAAACGTCTGCACAAATTAGCCAAACGTTCACCTAGCGTAAACCGCTGGACCAAATACAATCTGGCGGCAGATGAGTATGTAGCCACACTTAAACAAGCCAAAGATCACTTTCTTGGCAATACCTTGCCTTTAATGCTTAAAACCGACACCAAGAAATTCTGGCGCGTCATTAACCCCAAGGCGGACGACATGATAACCTTAATCGACCGCTCTGAAAATGTTATTCCAACTAATCAGTGTGCGTCCGCGCTTAATGATGTTTTCATGCACAACTTTTCATCAGCTACACACATTACTCTTCCATCCACGCACGACTACGACTACCAAGCAATGTTTCCCATAATCATTGAACCAGCAGGCATTGTACCAATTATCTCATCTTTAAAGCTATCTTCGGCTCCAGCACACAATTTAATAAACGCGAAATTTTTGAAAAGCACTAGCTGTTACTCTTCAATTTTCCTAGCAACGATATTCCAGCAGTCGCTAGATAAGGGTTCTTTGCCTGATGAATGGAAGATTGGGAAGGTGATGCCACTCCATAAGTCGGGTGACAAGCATTCTCCATATAACTACCGCCCTATCTCGCTCACTTCCATTCCACGTAAGATGTTAGAACATATACTTGCCTCTAATCTTGCTAGCTTTCTTGAAACTAACTCATTTTTTTCACCATCGCAACATGGCTTCCGCAAGACATATTCATGTGATACACCACTAGTTTTATTTACGCATAAGCTAAACGTCATTCTTGACCGCTCTTCAACTGCCGACTGCATATTTTTAGACTTTTCGAAAGCGTTTGACAAAGTGTGCCATAACCTTCTAATGTTTAAGCTGCATCGAATTAACAATGATCCCAGACTGCTTGCATGGCTTGAGTGCTTCCTTTCTAACCGTTCAGTTTGTCTTTGCTAATGACTCAAATTCTCAACCGAGCAGAGCACAGTCCGGCGTACCTCAAGGGTCGGTACTTGGTCCCCTCCTTTTTTTAATTTACATAAATGATCTACCCTCTTGTGTTTCCTCTAACATTCACTTATTCGCCGATGATTGCGTAATATTCAGGGAAATAATATGTGACACTGACATATCTTCTCTTCAATCCGACTTTAACGCTATTTCTACTTGGTGCCAATCATGGTCAATAGAAATAAATATTAAAAAATGTAAACTTATGCGCGTGTCCAGAACTTCTAACCAGCTTCCTTCTTAGTGCGTTAATAATCTCCCCTTAGACCCTGTTTCCTCCTACAAATATCTTGGTGTCCATATTACTAGAAACCTCTCGTGGTCCATGCACGCTTCTTACGTAATTAAAAATGCTAACCGCATGCTGGGATACCTAAAACGCAATTTCACTAAGGCACCGTCTTCCCTAAAATTAATGTTGTACAAGTAACTAGTCCGCTCAAAACTTGAGTACGCCGGAGCAGTTTGGGATCCCTTTCAGAAAAACCTAATTCACTCTTTAGAAATGGTAGAAAATAACTCTGCTCGTTTCGTTTTTTCTAATTGTAACCGAACTGCCAGCACTTCTGTAATGAAATGAAACCTTGATTTGCCATCTTTAGCCTCTCGCCGTAAAGGCCTTAGACTTTCACTTTTTCATAAGATATTTCATCATCCTTCACTTCGCGATGAACTTATCTCCCCTCCTCAATACATTTCATCAAGGTTAGATCACAATAACAAAGTTGGAATTTCATTATGCCAAACCGATGTCATGTCTCATTCATTCCTTCCGCGTACATCTGCCGAGTGGAATCGCCTACCAGCCTCAACCGCTACTATTGTTGACCATCAGCACTTCACGGCAGTATTAGATAACACTGTATAAACAGGAGCATTTCATTCGTGTTCTTGTACTACCAATTGTATCACTGTTTTTGTATTACCGGAACACTGTATTACTGCACTGCATGCACCGTATTTAATTTTATTGACCAGCACTCCAGGAACACTCGGATAACATTGTATAACCGAGAACCATCTATTTCTGTACTATTAACCATTTTGCTGCACTGTATTTTTTTTTCTCTGTATTTGATGTAACCACTCCCTTCTGTAATGCCTCTGGCCCGGAGGGCGCACGAAATGAATAAACAGGGTGCACACCACGTTTGTGCGAACTTGAGCTAGGACGAATTTCAGTTATGGAAATTAATTCCATAGGACATAGTTTCAACATGACGTTAAACATATTACGGGAAATGACGTGCTCTGATAACTGAGAAAGTTGGGTTTAACCGTTACCCTACATTTTTAACACGGCATTCAGACCAGTTACGGTGCAATTACATAGTTTGCTTTATTAAAACAGTGCTTCGCTAAATTCGTTCCTGCGCAACAGCCTATAATCAGTCAAAGAGAAAGAAAACTGAAGAGTGGCCGCAGAAAGGATGTTGCGTGTATCCGAAACTGCCGCTTTTCAAGAGCGCAGTTGGCAACGGTCAATTCCGAGGGCAATAAGAGAAGTGTAAAGAAAAGAAGCATTTGCATTGCAAATAACGATGGCCGGTCAGCAGCCGACACGTGAATGGAATCGCTAGGGAAACACGCGCATAGGATGCGCGTGAAGCGTCGCCGTGAGAACGTACCTTGTTAACGGTTTTTTCCTCGTCGACTTGCAACAGTCGGTGCATTGTCTTTATTTTGAAACCTTAAACTGCTGCACACACGAAGGTGTCTTAAAATCGAGCTATTGCGGTAATTCCGTCGCACCCGTTTCTCGCACCTGTGATGATAAACGAGCAAGGCTGTTTGGTTGACGGCATGTATACTAGCTTAAATTTCGCCATAATCATTATGCGCACTTTTACGTATAGGCTCAGCGTGTGAAGCGGTGACAAAAACCAAAGGAAGTTGTTGTTTGCATGCATTCATTGTTTTGTTTTTGTGAGAGTGTGGGCGTTTACTTCACTCTCTCGAAACCTGTATACTTGGCAGTGTGCCTCAATATGTCTTTATGCGCTACAGTTCTTCCTAGGTGCTTTACGAGGACGTCTCATCGTGCCTTTTGAGAACTTCGCCCAAGTTTTTCGCACGTGCACGTGTTGGAATTTTGCTTCTCATTTGAAAGAAGCGCGACTGAGGTGAGTGCAAGAGACTTGAAAGCGGCTGAGAAACGCCTTATCCGAGCCCCGTTTCCTCAGGCGTAAACAAACGGGTGATGGCAGAGGCAATCTGTGGTTCTCAGTTGTGCATTTTTTTACGGATGACCTCGCTTGAACGATGAAGGCGTTCTTCAGAATATAATGCCGTCAAAAGTGAATAGGGAAGAAACTCTAACAAAGTCCGTTTAAGCAGAATCTACCACCTATACGTATATGCAACACCAACCAGCGGAAGCGACTACTATGAATCATTCGTGGGTAAATTGGTGTTTTATTTTGCCAAACAATAATAGCGAAGTTTGTGACATCAATAGCAAAGTTCAAACGGTATGATGCCCTGATAGCTCTTCAAAACCCCGATCCGTGATTTATTGTATTTATTGGAACATTTTATAAACCATCATGAATCGGACGTATTATGTTCGAGGGTTATCTAATAAACACACAAACACGGCACGTTGTTCCGCTAAATAGATATAAACGTACTTTATTTATACGTAACAAATATATATATATGTAAATTGGCTACAAACCATACTTATTTACATAAACAGTGTTTAAAACATAAAAACTTGCTATTTCGATGGATGGGACTGTTTTATTTTTTTCATAAAGCTATATGAACTATATGAATAAAGATTAAAGCTCGTAATTATTTTCAGAGGCATATTTTCGCTGTACCACCTCCATATCCATAGTCGCCTTTCTTACTGCGTATCGTCCCGGGGAATCACCTACGACGCTCGCCTACAGACGGCCTTCACCAACTTCAAAACGAATCTCTCCGTATAGTTATTTTAAACCACATTTCTACTTACTCTAGGTCACTGTTTCTGAGCTTTAATATCTTGCCACCTGGGAGCTATTTAAAAAGAAGCACTCATTCTTTAGCTTCTAAGTGCCGGCTTACTCCAGGGATATTAAATATGATAACGTTACCAGGTTTTCTGCAAGTAGTAATGCCTTTGTTCCCTGCGCTCGAACAAACTGTGGAAAATTACCTCCTTTTTCTTGTGGCATATCCATATAGAATTGTATGACTTGCAATATTAAATCATCATCTCTACACATATTTGACGTGCCTGCATGGAATACTTACTCTCTTTAGAAGTTAACTGAAGAGTATCGTTCATCTGGAATTTTTTGTGTGTTTGTAATTTAATATTTTCTCTTGCTTTCGTTATCTATTGAGCTAGTAGCTTTACGAAGCCCCTCACCATTGAAAATACTCCCACTAACTCGTTTGCTTTCATTTTGTTTCTTGAAAGATTGTATTAGCACTTGCCTAATGAATAGGTAAAACCTGTTCCGTAGATCTTTGCTCATCCATTCATTGCTTTCATTCTCAGGAATTTTATGCTTTCTTCATTGTAAGTTTTCAGTTCCGCACGTTTGAGACGTAAGCCAACTAATGGGCACCACCGCATGTTCATATAACGTTCTTCTGACATTTTGTGCAGTTGTTTGCTCTTTTTTGTGTTCTTGCGTTTTCTTAACTATTCCGTAACATATAATATGTATTGAATTGTACGACAATGCTGTATTTGCATATAATATAAATAAGCTTTGTTTTAGGATGTCCCCTTGTCACTTTGTTAACTGCGCGACTTCCGCCTTTAATTAACCTCCGTTATGATCTTATGATGCTCACAGAATGAATGAATTAACCTTTATGAAAAATGTTGACCATGACAAATTTCTCCGGGTGCTGTTTCATTCCATGTTAGCGTTATTGTTTAAACTTTTTTGTTTTATTATTGCCTTTTATATACCATGCACTGCTGCCGCTTTCTTGGTGAAATATGCTTTAGTGCTGTGCCCTTAATGGTCATAGTAACATTTTTCATTGCAATTTAAATACCATCATGAGTTATAGTTTGTTTTATGCTGCCACATTCTTCAAAGTGAAGAAACGTATGATTAGCATAACTTTTGGTGTTTGTTCTTCTCTAAAGTGTATGTAACGATTTGCCTTGTAAGAGAGACGGCCTATTTTGTATCATATTTTAATGTTCTAATCGCCAAATGTCAAGTACGATGCCTCATGGGACCAGTCAAGCTGCAGACCGCAGCTTTTAGGCCTTTAAGCCCGAGAGGACGTTTCTAGTGTGCGCAAGTAAAAACACATATGGAATTGAAGTGAAAATGAGCAGAAGGACTCCTATATGCATGCCTGGGCTCGTAATGGTCCAAGAACTAGCTTTAACCTTGCTGACAATCACATACACCTTATAGATTGACTCCTTCGGGAACGCAGAACATAGTTTGGATTGCTCTGAGGCGTCTGTCTTTCATAAGTACCAGTAAATTCAAATGTGCACGCGCGTTTATTGTAATCATGTCATCACATGCACCTTTACGATTGTCTAATTCGCGAACGCAGAAAATAGTGGGGATTACTCTGAGGTACCTATCTTTCATGAGTACCAGTCAATTTAAACGTTCACGCGCGTATATCACATTTGTACCAAATTTTCGGTTCTTTCACCATACATTTGAAGACTTTCCAACCAGGAGGACAATCTGGCCGAGTTGTCGACAGTTCATTAGGACGCCAGCGTAGGTGAACCAAGGCCGCCAAAAACCATGAGCGGTGGCGCTGACTGCGGCTAATATTTTCATTCTCAGATAAAAATTTAATATTGCGATAGCATCTATTTGGAAATTCCAGGCGCATTTCTGCATTCGCCGTCGCTGTGATGTTCCGTAAAAAATACACGGGCAGTTCAGTTACTTTTGTGCTTCAATGCATAAAACGACGTTCATATCGCATCTATATCGTATGATATCGCGTCTGACACGTGTGCTATGCATAATAAGCTGAGGGGGAGTAGTCCCACTTCTTTGTATATCGTTGCATGACCATCTGAGGGGCGTTGCCCCATTCTACTGCATAAAATAACTGCTCAATAAATCCTGGGGGACACATGCTCTGGCAACCGAAAGCATGGGGCCATGCTGATACATGGTGTCAGAAGTATCTAGCCCCTGCCCACATCCGCTCGTCTGAAGGATAGCAGTCGCCGAGGTCGCCGCGCGAAGGCTGCCACCATTGATTTCATAAAGCCGCCGGAGCCGCTGCGGTTTGAAGGTGACATAAGCAAGAACTGGTGGCTGTTCAATTAATGGTTTCCGCTATTCCTGACTGCAGCAGAACCAGCGAGTAAGAAAAGAGAAGCATCGACAAAAACTGCGTTGCTGCTGAGTGTCGCCGGAGAGGAAGCCATCAAGGTCTACAACACCTTCAGCTTCACGGAAGGCGAGTCAAAGGACGATTACAACGCAGTAATAAAAAATTTCGACGAATACTTCGCTTCTCAAGTCAATGAGGTGCATCAGCGCTACCTGGTTCCGTAGCCGAATGCAAGAGCCCGGTGAGCCTTTTGAGCATTTCTTACAAGATCTGAAGACGAAAGCACGAGCGTGTAAATTTGGTGTGCTAGCAGAGTCAATGATCAGAGACCAAATTGTTTTTGGCACAAACGACGCAAAGGTTCGAGAGAAGCTTCTTTCTAACAACCAGTTGACGCTGCGAAAGGCCGAAGAACAGTGCAAGGCAGCTGAGGTAGCAGTAGCGAGCCAGGCAATTTGGATGCGAGATCAAAAGCAAGTCGACGCAATGCACAGCACGAGTCTTGCTTCGGAAGTAAAGCAGCGCAAAGGTTACAAACGTCAAAAGTGTTCAAGGGCGCATGCACCACGAAAATGCCCAGCTTACGGACGAAGATGTCGTGCATGACAAGGGAAAAACCACTTCGCTATATTTGCAAATCAAAACCGCAAGTAGGCGAGTTGCAAGGTAGTGAAGATGGTTTTGAAATTCTCGCTATCGGAAATAAGTCGAGCCGAGCAGACTGGATAATGAAAGGGAAGGTTGGAAGAAAACTGATTGATTTTAAAATAGATATGGGATCACAGATCAACCTGCTACCTTTAGCGCTGTACGCGCAGATGAACCCGAAGCCACAGTTAGAGCCCTTCAGTGCGGTATTACGATCCTACGGGGGAAGCGAAATCAAGCATTTGGGAACCGTAAGGCAAAAAGTGACGCTGCGCGACCACACTTTCACTCAGGATTTTTTCATTTCCGCAAGGGAGCCCAAGCAATTCTCGGCCTGCAGGCGTGCGAGGCCATGGGGCTAGTACCCCAACAAGTACACAGCGTGTCGCAAAGCAACTCAGAAAAAGTTGTGAATGAGTTCGCCACCTTTTTTCTGGCATAGGCTGTATCCAGCGCCACTATCACATGATCCTGCGTGACAGAGCACTCCCAGTCGTCCAGCCGGCGCGTCGAGTACCACTGGCCCTGAAAGGGCAGCTTCGACACGAGCTGGAGCGCATGGACCGGGAAGGCATAATCACGAAGGTGACTGAGCCTACTGAATGAGTAAGCCCTCTTGTCATTGTGCGCAAGAAAAACGGTAAAATACGCGTGTGCATGGACTCGCGTAAGATAAATGAGGCCATTAAACGAGAACACATTGAAATGCCAATGCGAGAGGACATTGAATCTGAGCTCGCAGGAGCTAAAGTGTTCACTCGCCTTAGTGCGAACTCCGGTTTCTACCACGTACCGCTTCCCGATGAAACGTCGAGAATCTGCACTATCGCGACGCCTTTCAGTCGCACCGTTTTCTCCGATTGCCTTTCGGCACATCGTCAGCATCGCAAGTGTTCCAAAAAGCCCTAAACGACATTTTTGAGATTGTACCAGGAACGAAGGTAAATGTCGGTGACATATTAGTTTGGGGCTCATCAAGGCAAGAGCATGATGAACGACTGAGGTTGGTGCTAAAGATTGTAGAAAAGGCAGGGCTAACATTCAACCCTGACAAATTCGTTGTTGGAGTCGACGAAATAGAGTTCCTAGGGGACGTAATTAGTGCAGAAGGAATAAGGCCGAGTTCTGCCCTTGTTTAGTCTATGCTCCAAATTCCAGAGCCGCGTGACAAACAAGCCGCGCAGAGAATGCTCGGAGTCGTAAATTATTTCGGCAAGTTTATTCCAGCACTAGCAGAAAGGACGAAGCTTTTGCGTAGCATAATCAAGAAAGACGTGGTGTTTGATTGGACGCCGAATCACGCGGAAGAATGGCGTCAGATATGCCACACTTTGAGTAGGCAACCGTTGCTGTCGGTGTTCGACCCAGCAAAAGAAACAAAACTATCGTGTGACGCATCACGCAGTGGCGTAGGCGTCGTACTCTTGCAGAGCCACAACGGCACTTGGAAACCGGTCGCGTATGGATCTAGAACACTTTCATAAGCCGAAAAACGCTATTCGCAAATAGAAAAAGAAACGCTAGCCATTATATACGGCTGCGAAAAATTCGACCACTTTGTGTACGGCCGAAAGGTCTTCGCCCTTTGATTGTTATCTGTAAGAAGGCAATCGGTGACATGCCACCCAGGCTGCAACGTTTATTTATGCGATTGCTCGGATGTGACTTCGACCTGCAATTCGTTCCAGGAAAACAGCTCGTGCTCGCGGACATGCTGTCTCGAGCAACCAGCAATTCAGACACGGATGCGGTTGGCACCGCTGACGTAGAAGTGCACGCCGTGAGTACGGTAGCTTCACTCATCAGCGACGAAACATGGAAGCGCCCCGCAGCAAAAACAGCGAAGGATAGCTATCTGAAAGTGGTACTGCAAAACCTAATAACGAATGAGCCAATTGACGGTTCGTTGAAACCATTTTCATCTGAGCTATCTCATATTAAAGCTGTCCTATTCAATTGGTGCAAGGTAGTAATTCCAAGCAGTATAAGGTGAGAGAATTTGCACAGGATTCACGAGGGTCATCTAGGAATCGGCAAATGTAAAGCTAGGCCTCGTCGTCTCGTCTTCTGGCCTGGCATGAACTTGGAAATCGAGGTGTTCGCTCAGAGGTGCGCTGCATGCAAAAAGTATGCGTATAACCAGCCGAAGGAGCCACTTATGATGCGTCCCGTTCCAGACCAGCCTTAGTATCGCGTAGGAATCCACATATTCCACTACGGTGGCAAGTCCTACCTGGGCGTCTGTGACCCCTTGTCTAACTTCCCAGAAGTAGAATGACTGAGAGACACTAGAGCCAGGCCCGTCATTGAAGCGACTAGTGCTATATTTGCCCGTTATGACATTCCAATGGAGGTTATTTCTGACAATGGTCCCCAATTTTCTAGCAGACAATTTGCCACGTTTTCGCGCACTTACGACTTCGAACACATTACCTCAAGTCCGGGATTCCCACGTTCCAATGGGTTATCGGAAAAGGGGGTACAGGTGGTGAAGAGACTCCTAAAGAAAACGACCGACGCTAAACAGGATATCTGGTTGGCACTTTTGGCTCACAAGACTTCTCCCTTGGAGTGTGGCCGGTCGCCTCCGGAGATCCTCCAAGGCCGCCAACTACGAACACTGCTGTCTGCCTTCGAATGTGGACCAGGCGACCAAGTTGTCAAGTACCGTCAGCTTCAAACTTCCGTGCAGCCACTAGTACCACTCCACGAAGGCGATGTCGTGCGAGTCCAGACCGGGGGCCATGAAAGCACCGGTTCTGAAACCGTCGACGTACCCCAGGTCGTACCATATCATCACGCCGGAGGGGTGGTCGTTTCGGCGCAATCGCAAACACCTACTACCGACCGGGGAGGCCTTTCAGCGCGACTTCATTCCTAACGGTAGCGACGCGGAACCCGAGTGCTCAACATCTGCTCATCACACCGACGACGCAGCACCGAGTAATGCCGTTACGACAGCCGCGGACATGTTCCACAATGCGCCGCCAACGCCAGCAAGTGTTCCGGTAACTGCAGACATTTCGGACAGGTCGCCGCCTACACCAGCATCGAGGAGGTCCCTGAGGCAAGCAAGACCACCCCGACGACTACAGTATGATCGGAACTTTGAACAGATTTCCTAAACACGCTTTGTCAATATTTATATGCTTTACTTTCGTTACAAATGTGTAACCTCAGAATCATCGCTATACCACATCTGTAAATAATTGGGCCGTTTATTTTATTTTCTTTCTCGTAACGAAAGGGGATGTATCATATCGCGTCTGACACGTGTGCTATGCATGATAAGCTGCGGGGGCGTAGTCCCACTTCTTAGTATATCGTCGCATGACCATCTGAGGGGCGTTGCCCCATTTTACTGTATAAAATAACCGCTCAATAAATCCTGGTGCACTCGTGCTCTGGCAACGGAAAGCATGGTGCCATGCTGATACAGTTAAGAAAGTAATTGGAATTAAACAATTAAATACTGTGGTCATAATCATCATCAGCAGCAGCAGCAGCCTGGCTACGCCCACTGCATTGCAAAGGCCTCTCCCATACTTCTCCAACTACCCCGGTGATATCTCGTAAATTGTGTCATTCAAACAATTCGTATCAAAAGGATATGCTATGCAGTCTCACCCACTATAATTTGTAAATTGTAATAAGGTAATTAGTTCAAATATTTTAGTGATTCTTTTGGTAATTAGTCGATTATGCATTTCAATTTTTTGGTGTAGACCAACTCATATACCAGACCTGCGTTATCTGCCACAGGCAGTTTTTAAACATTTTCGAAAGTGTTCGATGAAACACCCTGCACACAACGCGGAAGCATTAAAGAACGAAAAAAATAAAATAAACCAACACCTTGTACAAGAGCACCACACAGCTCACGCGTGATTACACCCGATTTGAAAAGGCAAATTGATCCTCATCAAGTGGAAGGACTGCGACGAGGACATCGTGCCTGCACGGGTGGCCAACGTGCGCTGCCCGCAGGTGGTGATTCGGTTCTACGAGGAGAGTCTCACTTGGGACACTTGCGGCGGACGCGACGACGAGTCGTCCGAGAAAGCGGCCAAGGCTTAGCGAGTGCCCGCCAACGGTAACCAACCACTTTTGCGTCCAGCGCCCCGTATTTTCTTTTTTTTTGACGGCCTGGACAGTGGCTCTTCCGGAACAATTCGTACCCACAGCCTCCAACTCCTGTTAGCCGCATTTTATTCGCGCGCGTGCTTAGGGATGTGGAAAGCCTCATCTATCTCGCGCGTCCGAAACTATGATCGCCTCATAACGATAGTAGTGCTATCAAATTATTTCTATTGTATAGCCCTGTTGGCCTACATCAGGTCTGTTTGAGGCTATCTATCTATCCAGCCTGTTACGCCGAGATAGCGCCCCAAGTTGTGTACAAGCGTGAGCTACAAGGTATGTGCTCGTGGTCGATTATAGTCCTTCGATCATCATCATATTAGCTTTGTCATTTGACTCTCGTTATGCTGCCGTCGTTGCGTCTCCTACGCCAACCCTGTGACTGAAGTTATTTTATAGCTCGAACCACTAGGTATGTGCTTGTGGTCGTTATGCTGCAGAGGGCGTTTCATGATCGTCACTCCAGCTTCGTCCTCCGACTATCGTCATGGCTTCGTCATCACGCTATCGTCGTCATACAGAAGTCATGCATCAGTTTTCACACCACCGCCGTAATGCCATCAAGGACGTGCTATCCTCGTCCCTCTGGCTTCGCATTGCGACTCTCTTTGTGCCGTCTTCGCCCCGTCATCGTCGTCAGACATGCTTCGTGATACAGTAATGGTTGCATCATTGTTTTCATAAACTCGTCTTTGTCTTCATACCGGTGTCACGCCATGGTCGCCATACAGTTGACGTCACGCCTTTGTTGTCAAAACATTGTGTAATGCCACCACGGTCGTTCTACCGTCGTCATTCTAATTTAGTCATACCCGCCGTGGTTTCTTAGTGGCTATGGTGTTGCGCTGCTAAGCGCGTCTGGCGGGATCGAATGCCGGGCACGTTGGCCGCATTTAGATGGGGGAGAAATGCGAAAGCACCGGTGTACATAGATTTAGGTGCACGATAAATAATCCCAGGTGGTCGAAATTTCCGGGTCACCCGCCTCCCCCCCCCCCCCCGCCCAACGGCGTACCTCATAATCAGAAAGTGGTTTTCGCACGTAAGACACCATAATTTAATTTTAATTTAGTCATGCCATCGTGGTCACGCCGTGATTTTCGCATCGTCGTCGTCACGCAGTCATCGTCATGCCGTCGTCGTCTTATCACCTCGCCATTCCACTGATCCCTATCCTTCTCCCGCATTCTATCGCAATGAAGCTGTCAATCTCTATGATGTCCCTGTTATGTCATCGTGTACCGTCGCTGTACTGCATCTATAGTCATGCCGTCGTGCTCTCGTGACACCGTCATCACTCGTCATCCGAGTATCATCATGCCGTCATGGTCACGCCGTCATAACTTCTTCGTGACGCAGGGGTAGTCACGCCATGTCGTCATGCACTCATAATTGTCCCATTTTTCTCATACCGCTGTCAGACCGTCATCGTTCTAGTGTCGTAGTCATACAGTCGTCGTGCATTCGCTGTCATATCATCGTTGTGATGCCCCCCATGGTAGTTCCATCATCATTATTCTAACTTTGACATGCGACTTTCATCATGTCTCCGTATGACTCCATCGTCGTCACGCATTGATCGTCGTTCCAAAGTGATTATGCCATAGTCATCGTTGCGTCGAATCATGTAGGCACAATGCATTGGCGGGCTAGTTGGTGCGAATCCATAATTGCTTTGTTTAGCGCAAAGCAACGGACACAAGGAAGACGACAGGACAAGGCGCTACTCTCATCTGACATCATTTTATTGTGTCACTCCTTTATAGAGCGCAGAATCTAGAAGATCATGCGCAGTGAGCATATATTCGCCGTCATGCATTCGTCATCCTACCGACATCGGGATGCCGTCATGATCGTTCCACTGACGCCATTCCAGCTTCGTGATCTTACTCTCGTCATGCCATCGCCTTCTACGCCGACCCAGTGGCCGAAGTTGTTTAATAGCTTGAACCACTGGGTATGTGCTCGTGGCCGGGATGCTGCAATGTTTGTTGGGCCATTTCAAGCTTGGAGATTTAACTCTCATCATGCCGTAGTCGTCATACACTCGTCATGCATTGGTTGTCCCGCCGTCGTCGTGGTGCCGTCGCGGTCGTTTTGTTGTCATCATTATAACCTCAACATCTGACTCTCACCAGGACGTTGTCGCCAGAGTCATCGCCACAATATTGTCCTCATATATTTGTTGTCATACTGCCTCGAGACCCGCCGTGGTTGCTCAGTGGCTATGGTGTTGGGCTGCTGAGCACGAGGTCGCGGGATCGAATCCCGGCCACGGCGGCCGCATTTCGATGGGGGCGAAATGCGAAAACACCCGTGTGCTTAGATTTAGGTGCACGTTAAAGAACCCCAGGTGGTCAAAATTTCCGGAGTCCTCCACTACGGCGTGCCTCATAATCAGAAAGTGGTTTTGGCACGTAAAACCCCAAATATTAAAAAAAAAATTACTGCCTCGATGTCATTGATGTGTTACCATCGTCATCATTCTAACTTCGACATGTAACTGTCGCCGTGTCATCATCGTCCAGCCGTAGTCGATTCATTGCTGCCATGTCATCACCGTGACGCGGTCATTTTACGGTCGTCACCACTTCAGTAATGTCATCCCATGGCCGCTATCCCGTCGTCGTCGTCATGCCGCCTTCGCCAATCCATTGACGTCATTCCTTCGTCATTCTATCGTGCTGATGGTGTCATCATTAAATCGTGGTTATGCTGCAATTGTCATGCGATCGTCGTCAGACAGTCGCCATTATGCATCTGCTGTATCGTCGCCGCCATGCCATCGTGGTCGTGCCGTGCTCGTCAATCGACCTTGGTCATCCGTTGGTCGTCATACCCTCGCCATCATTCCAATGCCCTGATCTCGTCGTTATGCACCGGCGTCATCACTTAATAAACGTCATCTCATTGTCGTCATGCCGTCGTCGCCGTGTTGCATTTGTTGTTCCATCGAAGTCACTGCGTTGGCGTCATACAGTTGTTATTATAACGCTACGGTCATGGGCGTGCTAGTGAAGCGAGTGCATAGCGAAGTCGGGCGATGGTTAACTATGTCGCATACAGCCGAAGCAACAGATGTATCCGGTACTACCGGTGGTAAATAAACGTGACCTCAGACATAAGGTGTTTAACTACATAGCTGGAATGCTAATCGCATTACCGTCGACAGTCATCGTGAGATTTCTCCCGTAATTTTTTTCTTTATTACCGACTTGTCAACTACACGAAAACACTATATCGAATAAATACAAGTTTGTACCATAAGTTGGAAAGTTATAGATGAGCCCGATTGCGGATGAGCGGGCGAGTGGAGACGACACTGCGCATGTGCGTGCGCTGGGGCGGCCTGCGTGTTTGCGGAGCGGGCCACGCGCTCGCTTGTCTCATCTCTCCAGCAGAGCGTACACAGCGGACCAGCGTTTTTACGAATGAAACATGGCGACTACGGCTAGCATGAACGGCAGTAGCATGATGACGGCGTCGTCTTCAAACGCCGAGTTTTGACCAACCCGGACCTTTTCGACCCACTGGATCTCCAAAATTTTGGTTGGAGCGTAAAGAGGACCAGAAGCGAACCACTAGGACACCAAATACAAGACGGTGGGACCATTTTTCGGTTTTTTACGGGACTTTGAATTTGCCAGGTGGTCGGGCGAGCGCTAAGCCTCGTTGAGCCTAGCACGACTACGGGCGCTCGTGGGCACCCCGGCCTCGTCCCGTGGGACGATGCAGCCTGGAACGGACCACTGCCCGACAACCGACCCGATTCTAGACGGACAATGGATGGACAACCCAGGGACTAATTAGACGCTCAAGAAATGGAGGAAGATTACCTCGACGCCGCCGAACCCGAGCTTTTAGCGGGCACGGACAACGAGAAGGCCGCCATGCAAGACCCACAACGCGGGCCACAACGCGAAGAAAACCAAATCTGGGAATTAGCCATGAGTAAACGCCAGAGGAAACGCCAGAGAGAAAACGAACGGAACAACCCCGGAAATTATCCACCGGCCGCTCAGGGTTATCCACCGGCCGCTCAGGAAAAAACCTGGCCAACGCTCCGATAAAAGCGGGCACGCCAGCTGCGTCAAAGCAGTGCGACAAGGAGACGATGCGGCGGCCCAGACTGAGGCTGCCTCCGCTCCCGAAAGATGACTTTAAGATAATTTTGAGACCGACAGGACTCATTGTGAGATCGCTGCAAACCCACCAAGTCGCCCGGGCCGTAGTGGCGGCAACCAACTCAAAATGTAAAGGAGAAGACTTGATTATCAGACTTCGCAACGGCTCGAACATCATTATTGTAAGCACAGATAACGAGGAAGCGGCCCAATACGGGAGACGCATCACCCATCTCACGTTCGGGGAACGCACCCATGAAGTAAACGCTTACGTGGCAGTCCCCGAGGACACCCAACGAGGGGTAATTCACAGCGTAGACCCCAGAACATCGCCGGAGGAACTCAAGGCCAACCTACGGGTGCGGACTCAAGGAGTCACGATCCACAGCGCCCGCATGCTGGGAAAATCAAAATCCGCCGTGATCTCCTTCGACGGCCCCATAACCCCAAGGCAAGTCCTATACTACGGAGGAGAGATGTGGTGCTACCTATACCGTCCGACGCGGCAGATTTGCTACATTTGCTGCCAGCAAGGACATCGATCGGACGTTTGTCCGCACCCGGAGACCAAGGCCTGCAAACTATGCGGGACGCAGAATCCGGCAGAAGGACACCAATGCACACTCAGGTGCCTGGTTTGCGACGGCGATCACGCAACCGGCACGAAAGATTGCAAGCTGCGACTCAAGACGGCCGGAGAGCTGCGAGGGCGACCCCCTCAGAAAGGCCAGCGGCAGAGCCGGAGCCGATGGAGACGCCCGAGATGGTTCAGCTCGGAGAGCGACAGGGGCCGATCCCAGAGCCACAACGGGGCCGGGTACGAGGACCAGTCGCGGAGCCGAAGCTGGGGCCGAAGCCGAGGACGGAGTCGAAGCCGTGGCGGACTCAGGGACGAGTCCTTCCCACCCCTGGGGAAGCAGAACGACAGCCCGGGGCAGCAGAAGCAACAACAACAGAAGAAAGGCGGAGTCCAGGTGAGCTGGGGAGCAGGCCCTCCCAAATGATTGTTTCCGCACTCGGGTCAAAACAACCAAACAAACAACGAAAAGAAATTAGCTGAGGGAAATAGAGCACTCAAAAAAGAACTTGAGCTCTGCCGAGAAGAAACGCGGCAGCTAAAAAAGAGAATAGACGACCTAATAAGGGAATGCAGTTGCAGAGGCAAGGCGGGAAGTCACCGGGGCGAACGCCGAGGCCACCAGTAGAGCAGACCACACAACAATCAGAAGGACGGAGTCTTAGAAACGAACTAAAAAGCTTCGTGCATAAAATGCAGAATCAAATGTTACAAATGCAACAGAAAATAGCGTTGCAAGACCAAAACTTCCGCAGTTACGTAAAAAACCAAAACGCACAGAGAACCACTAATGACGCCAGAGACAGGCTCTTTAACGAGAAAAGATTCGGACCAGAAAGCCAAAGTAACAACAAGAACAATACATCATGGCAGGACAAAACAAACTAGAAATATGGCAATGGAACTGTAGGGGATACCGGCGAAAGCAGGGACTCCTACAGCAGTACATAAACACTAGAGACAAACCAGCAGACATTATTATGTTACAAGAAACTAATACAACACCCACCCTAAAAGGATACACGTGCCAGGAGAGCGGACGCACCGCAACCCTCATTAGCAACAAGATAGTCACCATAGCACACAAAGGAATTGAGAACACGAAAATGGAACACATAATAACCGAGATAATACCCAAAAAGAAGCACAAAGCACATGTATAGTCAATCTATACAGTCCCCCCAGGCAGAAAGACGGCGACTTCGGCAAACTGTTTGCAGAAGCAAACATGCTAGCCAATTCAAACTCCCTAATAATTGCAGGGGATTTCACTGCTAAAAACCCGAGCTGGGGATACCGGAAAATCGAAAAGAAGGGGCAGCAAATATGCATTGCGGCGGAAAACACAGGCTCCGACCTTTTAATTCACGAAAATCAGCCAACGCGCCAGGGTAATAGCGTTAGCCCGGACACCTGCCCAGATCTAACATTTGTTAAAGGAGCAAAGCAGGCCGAGTGGGAGAACCTGCTAGAGAACCTACGCAACGATCATTATGTACTGAAAACCACAATCGAAGCGGAGAACGTAAAAAGAAAAATCGGCACAGCCCATCTCACAGATTGGGACGCCTTCCGTAAGCACAGCGAACAAGTAAAAAGGGAAATCACCTCGATAGAGGAATGGAGCCAGCACCTAAAACAGACACAAGAACTCTACACACAGGAAATAAATAGAACAGAACAAACACCGGAGGTGGACCGGCGGCTACTCGGGCTATGGGAGGCAAGACGCGGGCTCACAAAACGCTGGAAAAGACAAAAGTTAAACAGGAAACTCAAGAAGAAGATAGCAGAGATCACAAAGAAGGCAGAAGAGTACGCAACACAGCTGGCCAGGCAAGGGTGGCAGCAGTTCTGCAGCTCACTGAACGGCACGCTCAGCACAGCCAAGACGTGGCGGATACTAAACGCCCTCATGAACCCAACCAAAACGAAAACAGAAAGCGGCCAAGCAATCCAGAAACTGGTCCACCAGCACGAAGGCTCCGACGAGGAACTATTGGAGGCAGCGCGTGAAAAATGTTACGGCAAAGACAATCCCAAAGGCTACGACGGGGAGTATCTGGGCACAGAGAACCCCCCCATGGACAGACCGATTACAAGAGAGGAAGTTTACGCGGCAATTAGAGCGACAACCAAAAACACAGCCGCGGGCGCTGACAAGATCAGAAACTCCTTAATACGCAACCTCAGCGACGAGGCGATAGATCAGCTCACAGCATACCTCAACACACTGTGGGCAGAGGGCACGATACCGAAGGAATGGAAGCGCGCTGTTGTGGTGATGATACCTAAACCCGGCAAAAAGCTTCAGATTGAAAACCTGAGGCCCATCTCCCTGACATCGTGTCTCGGTAAACTCTACGAAAGGATAGTCACCAGAAGAATCCAACACCACCTGGAGGTCAAGGAGCTATACCCGCACAGCATGTTTGGCTTCCGGGCGAACCTGTCAACACAGGACGTCCTGCTACAGATAAAAGAAGAAATCATAAACACGTCACCCAGAGCAGGCGAAAACGTTATCATGACCCTAGATACCAAAGGGGCCTTCGACAACGTTAGCCACGAAGCCATCATGGAAGGACTGAACAACGCCAACTACGGCAAGAGAATCCACGACTACGTGAGGGCCTTTATGACCAAACGCACGGCAACGGTGGGATTGGGGGATCTGCGAAGTGACGTCTTTACCACCCCACGCAAAGGCACGCCGCAGGGCTCCGTGATCTCACCAATACTCTTCAACATCGCAATGATCGGACTGGCTCGAAGACTCAGCAAGATTGATGGCATCCAGCATGCAATATATGCTGACGACATCACGGTCTGGGTCAATCGAGGCTCCCTGGGGCAGAAGCGAGAAAAATTGCAGGAAGCGGCCGAGTGCGTGGAAGAATACGTCATAGAAAGGGGCCTCGCGTGCTCCACCGAAAAAATCAGAAATCCTGAGAGTGGGAAGAAACCCCACCAAGGAAGAACTAATAGTAAAACTAGAGGGACAAAACATATCTGAAAGGAGCATGATATGCGTCCTAGGCATGTGGATTCAAGGAAGCAAGAAATGCAGCCACACAATCAGCTTACTAAAAAAATCGACAGAACAAGTAAGCCGAATGATAACGAGGGTATCTCAAAGAAGAAGCGGAATGAGAGAAGAAGAGACAATCAAGCTGGTCAGAAGCCTAGTGGTCAGCAGAGTCACGTACTCGCTCCCGTACCACAACATGACCAAGCACGAAAAAGAACAGACGGAAACGCTACTAAGGAAAGCGTATAAGACGGCGCTACATCTGCCTAGAAACACGCCCAACGATGAACTGTTACAGATGGGCCTAAGCAACACCTTCGAAGAACTCGCGAAGCTCATTGCACAGATCACCAGGCTCCAGCAGACGGCCACCGGCCGCAAGCTCCTAAAATGAATAGGGCATAACACAGACAGAATAGAGGATCGGGCTGCTAGCATCCCAGACAGCGTTCGTCAGACACTGGAGGTTAGCCCCCTACCGAGAAACATGGACCCGAATCTCCACGCCACCAGAAGGCAGGCACGAGCAGATTTCGCGGAACGAAACCTAGCCGCACTAGAAAGCACACTATACACAGACGCGGCCGTATACCCATGGGACCGCAACACTACAATGTTTAGAGTCGTGGCAGCAGTGGTAAACCACACGGGAGAACCAATTAGCTGCGCGACCCTGAGAAACTGCACGGTAACGGAGGAGGAGGAAGTCGCCGTAGCTCTAGCGGCGGCTGAAGGTTACCGCAGGAACAAATCTCTGATAATTCTAACGGACTCCAAACCAACATGCAGGAACTACACACAAGGCAGAGTTAGTAAGGAAGCACTGAGAACGCTCCTCAAAACAGAGCCGACTAACAAAAAGATAAAACATAGGATCTTCTGGATACCGGCTCACACCGGGATAGAGGGCAACTCAAGGGTGGGCCGCCTAGTTCGCGAACTCACGCACCGAGCAGGGCAGTCGGAAACCCTAGAGGCCCCCTTAACGGTGGAGCCGACGTATGCAGAAATACTTAACCACTACAGAGGAAGGAGACTTAAATACCCCCCACTCCACACATCGCTCACACAACATGAGGCAGTAAGCTGGCGAAGACTGCAAGCAGGTACGCTCTTCAACCTGCACACATTACTCAACATGTTCCCTACCCATTACAGGGATACATGTCCGTGGTGCGGAACGACCCCCACGTTATACCACATCCTGTGGGAATGCAAGCGTAATTTCGCACTCCATAAAGTAACTAACCCAAGTGCGGAACAATGGGAGGGTCTGCTCACCAGCAGCGAGCTCGCAGCCCAACGGGCAATTGTGCAGCACGCCTGCAAGGCAGCAGGACTCAGCGGTGCCCTGGAATAGGGGCGCCGACCTTGTGAAGCGGCCAGGACTCAAAACATGAAGACACCGGCCCACCGCCAATCTCTCTGAGATATAGAGAAATAAAGTTTTTCCATCCATTCCATTCTTATTTAACACTTGTGCTCTAATAAAAGCAGGCTTGGTTTTATACTTTTCACAGTAACTCCAACCTTGCTCCACAGGTGGTGAAGCAAAGCGACCGTTGGACCGACAGTACCTTCGACCTTGTTCGACAGGTGACGCAGCAAAGCGCTCCGCTCAACGGAACGACGGGTCGCTCAGTTAAGCCTCATCCTTTCATGAGGAGCTCCACTGTCGTCTCTGCTCGCCCGCTCGAACCACTGACCCGTAAACTCGTTGGAGGCTGGAGTATCATGTTAAAATGGCTTGAACGAAGCCAAGGTATCCAACACTAAAACTCATTCTGGCAGATCAGTTTTTACTTTGGACACTTCCCACGTCTGAAAAACACTGAACAGAATAGTGTCTTGCCAAACTTGCATGACCATCAGCATTGCGTACTGCCAGTCGAGTTCGCCACACGCTATGTGGACACAATAACGTGTCGGCTGGTCCTACTTCAGCTTCTACACATGACGCAGGATGAAATGCCCAACTCGGCGGCCACATTTCGGTGGAGACGAAATGTAAAAACGCCTATGCACTGTGCACTTGGTGCACATTGCCCCTGGTGCCAAGATTTATACGGGGTCACCCACAACGGCATGCCTTATAATCATGCCATGATTTTGGCATGTAAAACACCCGAATTATCTTTGTTTGTTTGTTGAGGTTCCTCACATAAAGAACTTATTCTACAAACACACTGATCGGGAGCAAATTCTTTAAAGTTTGCTGCAGGATGTCCCAAACAAAGCGGGCATTATAAATGTGCTCAATAATTGCTTCCTTGTTACGTATGAGGCCATTGACTGGACATTAGAAGAACTGGTTAGGCTTATACATTGCTGAATAATGGACATGTCCTCAGCTATAGACGTCTCCTGGATAAGAAGCAATACGGGGTGGGATTTCTAGTCCACAAGGACATAGCGGGCAAAATTGATGAATTCTACAACATTGAGAGGGTAGCTGTAGTCGTAATCAAGCTTAAAAGAGGTATAGATTAAAGGTAGTACGAGTCTACGCTTCAACAACCAGTCACGATGACGAGGAAGTAGATCAGCTTTACGAAGACGTTGAATTTACGATGAGAAAGTGAAGTCATCTTTACCTAATTACGTTGTCGAATACCAAAATTAAACTTCTATCGTCACAGGGCAGGTCTGGTGCCCTCCCCTCTGTGCCCAGTCTGTGGAGAAGATGAAACAATAGATCATTTTTTCATATTCTGCCGCCGTTTCACTTCTTTAAGAAAAAAATCTAGAATCAAGATTTACACAGCTTGGTTTGAGCTTTTCAATTATAAATATCCTTTCTCTAGGAGCCTCCTCTCTTGGACAGTGCCACAGGGATATTTGCTCAACCGTGGAGGATTTTATAATTGCTACAAAGACATTGTCTTGAATTCTTAAACATTTTATTTTTGTTCATTTCCTCCAGTTAGCTTTACCATTTTCAGTTTTTTAATAAAGATAGCCTAATTTCATCCAAATCTTGGCCAATCCCCCACAGTGGGTGTGCGCCATCGCATAAGGAATACCATACCATACCATACCAGAAGTGCAAACTCAGTATAGTATAGCGATTGGCGACTTCAATGCAAAAGTGATAAAAACCAGGCTGCAGAACAAGCAATTGGAAACTACAGCGTCGATTCAAGGAAAACTAGAGGAGAGATGATGGCAGAATTCGCAGAAGGGAATAAGCTTCGAATAATGAACACCCTTTTCAAGAAACGCCGAAGCAGAAAGCGGACCTGGAAAAGCCCTAATGGTGAAACAAGAAATGAAATTGACTTCGTACTTTCTGCTAATCCCAGCCTAGTGCAGGATGTAGAAGTGATAGGTAGGGTAAAGTGCAGTTATCATAGGTTAGCGAGGGCTAGGATTAACGTCAATTTGAAGAGAGAAAGAGCAAAATTTGTCAAGAAGAAACAGGTCAACCTAGAGGCAGTAAGGGTAAAAGCAGATAAATTGAGGCTGGTACTTGCAAACAAATATGCAGCCTTGTAACAGAGAGATGATGATGACATAGAGCTAATGAGTGAAACCGTAACTAGGTTGGCTTCAGGGGCAGCAATTGAAGTGGGAGGCAAGGCACCAAGGCAACCAGTAGGCAGGCTCTCCCAAATAACAAAGGATCTAATAAAGAAACGAGAAAGAATGAAAGTGTCCAACTCAAGAGATAAGATAGAATTCGCAGAACTGTCAAAAATTAACAAAGCGAAAATAAATGATATTCGAAACTATAACGTGAGAAACACTGAAGAAGGCGTAAAAAATGGATGCAGCCTGAAATCAGTCAGAAAAAAGCTTGGCATAGGACAAACCAAGATGTATGCACTAAACGATAAGCAGGGTAATTTCATCAGCAATCTCGAAGATCTAGTAAAAGCAGCGGAATTATTCTATACTGACCTGTACCGTACCCAGAGAAGTCAGGATATCTCAATTAGAAGCAGTAAAAAACACTATACAGAAACTCCTCCTATAGCTAGCTATGAGGTCACAACGGCCCAACAAGACATGAAGCGAGGAAGTGTCGCAGGAGAAGATGGAATAATAGTCGATTTGATCAAAGGTGGAGGAGATATGAAGCTTCGAAAACTAGCGGCTCTTTATAGGAAGTGTCTATCGACTGCAAGGGTCGCAGAAAACTGGAAGAATGCTAATAATATACTAATCCACAAAAAGCGAGACGTTAAGGAATTGAAAAATTACAGGCCCATTAGCTTACTCCCAGCATTATTTAAAATATTTACCAAAATAATCTCCAATTCAATAAGGGCAACACTGCACTTTAGTCAACCAAGGGAACAGGCTTGCTTCAGGCAGGGATACTCTACAACGGATCACATCCATGTCATTATTCATTATATCTAGAAATCCACCGAGTATAATAAGCCTCTCTATATGGCCTTCATAGATTACGAAAAGGCACTTGATTCAATAGAGATACCAACAGTCATAGCGGCATTACGTAATCAAGGAGTGCAGAACGCTTACGTGAATACCTTGGAAAGTATCTACAGAGGTTGTACAGCTACCTTAATTTTACACAAGAAAAGCAGGAAGATACCTATAAAGAAAGGGGTCAGACAGGGAGACACAATCTCTCCAATGCTATTTACTGCGCGCTTGGAAGAAGCATTCAAGCTATTAAACTGGGAATGTTTAGGAGTAAAGATCGACAACGAATATCTCAGCAACCTTCGGTTTGCCGATGACATTGTTCTATACAGCACAAATGCAGACGAGTTACAACAAATGAATGAGGACTTTAACAGAGAGAGTTTAATAGTGGCATTGAAGATTAATATGCGGAAGACAAAGATAATGATAAACAGCCGGTCAAAGGAACCAGAGTTCAGGATCACCAGTCGGCCTGTCGAGTCTGTGAAGGAGTACGTTTACATAGGTCAATTAATCACAGGGAACAATGACCACGAGAAGGAAATTCACAGAAGAATAAGAATGGGTTGGATCGCATACAGCAGACATTGCCAGGTCCTGACTATAAGCTTACCATTATCATTGAAAAGACGAAAAAGACGAAGTGCCTTTCAGGCAGAACGCCGAGTCTTCCAACTCTTTTCATTTTGTGGATTTCTTAGACTTTGCCAGTGAACTGCTGTTTCCTCCTTAACTGCGATGGAGATGGAGACTCCCGCGCGTCCGCCGGACTCGGCAGTGCCCGCGGCCGCTGCCTCCAGGAAGCGCAACGGCACCGAGAGCGACACTGACAGCGACGATACCATGCAGTACTGTGCCAGTAGTGAAGATTCTTGTGACGACACCTTCGAGCTGGTGCGGAGTCGTAAAGTAAAGCGAAGGTTTCTCAGCGCGTCCTCGAATTCGAGTGAGTCCACCGTGAGATCTTCGCGGAATACCGAGGAGCTCACCATCCTGTTCACGCCAGTTCTCGCTACTGACAACCTAAGACGCCTGAACAGGCAAGCCGTGTCTTCACATCTAGAGGCACTGTTTCCGAATGAAATCAAAGTCATCAGAGTGAACACCCGTAAGAACGTCCTAGCGATTGACGTAGAACACGCGGCTGCGTTGGATTCTTTGCGCAATGTCGCGGAACTTGACGGGATGAAAGTCCGCCCTCATATTCTGCTGCGCAAACAAGTTAGTATTGGCGTAATTTACGATGATGACGAGACCATTGTCGACTCCGATCTGTCGATCTTAATCAAGCCAGCTACAGAAAACACCATCACAAACGCATCACAAACGCGTTTCGTCTCAGCACGTCACGATGTGTCAAAATCATATTTAAAGGCGAGTCCCTACCATCGCATGTAAAAGTGGGCCACTTCCGACACGCAGTTCGCCCCTTCATACCGAAACCGCTGCAGTGCTGGAAGTGCATGAAGTTTGGGCATGTGGGTAGAGAGAGGGAAAGAGAGAGAAAGGCAAAGGAAAGACAGGGAGGTCAACCAGAGATTGTCTCCGGTTGGCTACCCTGTACTGGGGGAGGGGCAAGGGGATGCAATAGATGAGAAAGAAAGAAGGATAAAAAACCTAAGCACACACACGGACGTACACACGAACTATTTCTGTGGGCACTGTCACGCAGCCCGCAAAGGCGTTCCTAGTCTTACGCAGTGTCACCGTACAGTCCTACGTCACACAGCGTACAGTCACAATTTGTCAGAAAGTCCCGTGTCTTTCAAGTATCGCAGCAGCGCCTTCATAGCGGATCGCGCTGATGTTCGCGTAGGCCAGGTTCCAAGGATCTTGTTTTCTGTCATTGGGCGCTTGTCCAGTTTGTCTAAGGTGGCTGAGAGGACTGCTCTTGGTGGGTTAAAACGAGAGCACTGACAAAGAAGATGCTCGATTGTTTCGTTGCACCCGCAGAAGTCACACAGTGGGCTGTTGGCCATTCCGATAAGGAAAGAGTAGGCATTTGAAAATGCTACTCCAAGCCATAGACGGACAAGAAGGGTGCAGTCACGTCGTGGAAGCTCGGGCGGAACATGCAGCTGTAAATTAGGGTCCAGGGTATGGAGGCGTGCAGTTGTGAAATCGGATGAATTCCATTGGGCTAATGTCAGGTCACGTGCAAGTGCGGAAAGTTTTTTCGCTGCGTCGGCTCTCGAAAGAGGAATGGCAACGCAGTTGACGCCGTCATGGGCAGATCGGGCAGCTGCGTCTGCTCGATCATTGCCATGTATGCCACAGTGATTAGGCAACCACTGGTATATTATATCGTGTCCTTCGTCAACTAGCCGATGGTGGACTTCTCTGATCTCTGCGACGAGCTGCTCATGTGATCCATGGCGCAGTGCTGAGAGTACACTCTGTAGGGCTGCCTTGGAATAATAGAAGACTGACCATGCGTGGGATGGTTCCTCCTTAATGAAATGAAGAGCCGCACGCAGGGCTACAGTTCAGCAGCTGTCGTTGATGATACATGTGACGTCTTTAGCTGTATTTTGACGGATCTTCTTGGTATCACCACAGCGGCAGCTGCGCTTGCAGATGTGACTGAACCATTGATGTAAACGTGTACGCGGCCACTGTGCACCTCGTGTAAAAGTTCCAATGTGGCCTGCTTAAGGGCAAAGGACGGCATGTTGAATTTCTTCATGATTCCTGGGATGGTGAGGCGTATGTCAGGCCTGTGCAGGCACCATAAAGGCGAGGATGGTCTTGCTGCAGGCATGTAATTCGATGGCAATGGGGTACGATTGGCCTCAATTATACGACTGAAAGTTGTGTGGCCTTTCTGTGGGTAGAGCGGCAAGATGGTGAGAAGGTAATCGGGCAACGTGCCGAATATGCGCCCTGAGAGCGTCGGTTGCCAAGTACGTTGATATTGGATGATCTCGAGCTATGACAATCGTTGCCGCTGTAGGCGCACGCCTCGGAAGACCGAGACACGTCCTTAGGGCTTGAGCTTGTAGTCCCTGGAGTACACACAGGTTTGTTTTGCAGGTGTTCCCAAGCACAGGGAGGCTGTGTCTAGCGGAACCAGGAACAAGGCATTATAAAGCTGCAGCATTGACCGCACCGAAGTGCCCCATGACTGTCCGCCGTGAAATTGGAGGAGATGTATTACTGTCAATAATCTCTTCTTCAGGTATCAAACATGGGGGCTCCATGATAGGTCGCGGTCAATAATTGCCCCTAAAAAGCGGTGTTTCCGTGCATTTGCTACTGCTTGCCCATTGACCTTTATAGTGTAACGCTTCATTTCCTTCCGAATGAATGTAACAAGGCAGCATTTCTCTGAAGACAGCTCTAAGTTCTGTTTTCGCAAGTACAGTGATGTTAGCGTAGCTGCCTTTTGTAGCCGTGCTCGTACCTGCGGTCGTGTTACAGCAGACGCCCAAATGCAGATATCGTCGGCATATACTGATACCTGAACTGTGTTGGGCAAGCATAGGACTAGGCCAACGAGCACTAGGTTGAATAGCGTCGGGCTCAACACTCCGCCTTGCGGTACTCCACGGAACGTTTGGTGTTGAGTCATGGCGCCATCCTCGGTCATCACGAAGAAATGCCTGTCGGTCCTACACTGCACAGCCACTGAAAAGTACGGCCACCGATTCCGGCTTCAATCAGAGCATCTATAACGGCATAATGTGCTATATTATCGTAGGTGCCTTTTATGTCTAGGAATAATGCAGCAGTGAGTCGTTTCCGACGTTTTTGATGCTGAACAAACGTAACCAAATCGATGACATTATCTATGGGTGAGCGCCCACGCCGGAAGCCAGACAGCATCTGGGTACACGTTCTAATTTTCCAGGTACCATTCCAGGCGCGTGAAAATCATTCTTTCCATTATTTTCCCTATGCAGCTGACCAGAGCGATGGGGCGCTACGATGACAAGTTTAACGGTGATTTACCAGGTTTGAGAAGTGGAACCAAGCGGCTGTATTTCCATTCACGTGGAACCAAACCGTTGCGCCAAGACTCGTTATAATGGTTTAGCAGCATGAGTCGTGCTTTCTGCCCAAGATTGGCGAGCGCCGCATAGGTAACCCCGTGCGGGCCAGGTGACGAAGAGCACCTGCAAGTCGCCAGTGCCGCTTCAAGCTCCTCCAGCGAAAAAATTACATCCATGCGGGAATCCCGTGGCACAGGAGTGGCACATGGTGTAATTGCGCGTTGGAACTGCAAGCTGGAAAGTCTTCAGCAAAATTCTTCAGCAATGTCAATTTCGGTGCGAACTTGGTGCAAAGCGAGGGATTTGAAAGGAACACGCTGTTGTGGTGATACGCGAAGCCCACGCACGGTTCTCCATAACCGAGATAATCGCTGACGTGGATCCAGCGACTCACAGAAACGTTTCCATCTTTGAGATTGTAGTGCATCGATACGACGTTTAATCTTCTTTTGCAGCCGCCTTGCCTCTCGGAGATCATGGATGGATTTAGTCCTCCTGTATCTTCTTTCAGCTCGCCGGCAAATTGCTCGTAGTCGCTGCAGTTCTGCTTCAAATTCTTCATATTTCGGGAAAGGCTGGAAACTACGCGTAGCCTCTTGCATGGCTTTTTGAATTTCGTGTTCCAGACTTGAACGGTTCCCTTGCTGACATACTCCCTCCATGTGGGACGGAAACGCCGACCAGTCAATTCGCCGGAGGGTCATGGAGGAGCGTTTCGATAGTCCCTTGATCTTCAGGTACGTCGGAATATGGTCGTTTCCATGTGATTCGATGTCTGTAAACCATTGCACGTTTCTTTCAAGACGCCGAGAAACCAGGGTCAAGTCTAGGCAGCTGCTGTACGTAGGCCCGCGTAAATATGCCGGACTACCATCGTTGAGGCAGTAAAGGTCGTGCTGTGTGGCAAAGGATGCCAGTCGCCTTCCCCTGGAGTCCATCTTCAAGCACCCCCAAAGCACATTTAGCGCCAGCAAACAAGGACGGAAGGGAGACGACAACACAATGCGCTTCAGTCCTTGTTTGCTGGCGCTAAATATGCTTTCAATTTACCAACACGCCCAACAAATGGCAATCCCCCAAAGTGGATGGTGAGAATTAAAATCTCCTGTGAGGATCGTAGGGCCGGGTGTCGCTGATAGCACGTCGTGCATCAGCGACACCCGGCCCTACGACACCCGGCCCTACACCCGGCCCTACAGCGACGAGTGTGAACGTAAGCTTATTCGTTTTCACGATTAAACAAACGTACTGGTTGCCGTCGTGAGGCGGGACTGGGTGCAACACGTTAGTCAGATCACATCTAATATATACAATTATCTTGCTCACATCACCACAGGTAGAGGACATGAATGCCTCATAGCCAGAAATGCGTATAACATTTTGCACGTTCGGTTCGAAAATTATGAGGATGGGAAAACGGTTTTCGAAGAAAAAATGTCTAAAATCTGAAATTCTGGATTTGAGACCATGGGCATTCCACTGCAGTAAAGATGCTTTCTCGACTTCCTTGTGGAAGGGCAGCGAGGGGTGGGCCATGGTGCTATGCGATGCTTTCAAATACTGGAGTCAGCGCGTCCAAAACTTGCAGTGCGCTACGAGCAGTCGGAGTGTCCATGTTCGTCAGTAGTAGACGCATGACATTCGTGAGCGATTGGAGCATGGCAATCACTTGTGAGTCCTTGTCTTGCATTTGGCCAACTGTAGTGACATTTGACTTTAAGTGGCGAGTCGTTTGCTGTGGCTCTGGCGCGTGGCATGTCCTCGGCAGTGCCGGCCACGCCTCACTTAATGAAGCATGGCCACTTCTTTCGTTGACATTCGTGCTCTTATTGGAGACAAATGGAACAGCAGGCGGCGTTGCCGGACGAGACATTTCCCTTGAACCGGAAGAGGATTTCATAGACTTTCGTTTGTGGGAGCGATGTCGCCTTATCGCTTCAGAAGCATCTCTGTGTGACGATCCGTCTCTGGCCATTTTTCTCAAGATTTTCTGCTCTTTCTTTAGGCGTGGACAGTCTTTTGAGGGTGCAACGTGCGATCCTTGACAATTTGGGCACTTGAGCTCTGCTGCACGGCAAGTGTCATTGTCGTGTTGTTCGGAACATCGTGGACATATCATTGTATTTCGGCAGACAGCACTCACATGTCCAATTCTTTGACACCTTCTGCACTGAAATGGTTTGGGTACGAAAGGTCGTACGACATGCCTAAAGTGGCCGACCTTTACATGTGATGGTAGGCAGTCACCTTTAAACACGAGCCTTACACAGGTCGACTTGCCAAGGCGCCGAGCTCGTAGTAAGGCAACACAGGTTTGATTAAAATTGGCAGGTCGCTGTCGTTAATGGATGTGTCAATGTCATAACCAACACCAGCCGTGGTTTCGTTGTCTTGCTGAATGAGGTAGTGGACATTGATGTTGCCCAGGAGCTTTACTGCCTTCAAAGCATTGATTGCGCTTCGGTTGCGGACGTCAATAGCCAGGACGTTCTTTCGAGTATTAATTCTGATGTCTTTGATTTCTCCTGGGACAAGAAACTCCAGAGAAACGGAAATTGCTTGTCGATTAAGGCGGTTGAGGTTGTTGGCAGGTCTGTCCGGCACAAAAAGAATTGTGCGCGCCGATGGCCTTCGCTGTGGAACGAAGGTAGAATTACTTGACGAAGACCGTCCGCTGATGTTTCTTCTCTTGGCCTTCCGATGTACCACTGTTTCGAAGCCTTCGTCATCTGAGGCGTCATCGCTTGAGCAGAAGTACAACACAGTGGCCTCGCTGTCAGCTTGACTCAGTGGGCAATTTATCTTCCTCGGGCCGGTACCTGCCGAAGCAGTCACGTCGCGTTGGCATTCTTCCGGCTCCACTTCCATTGCCGTTGCAATGGGAGCGGTGTCTCCCAGTAAAACACGGGAAAAATCCGAAAATGCTGCAGCGTGAAGGAATAGTGGTCTCTACGAGAAGCACTGGGCCCCACGCCACTAAAACCTTCGAGGCCATTGTGCTGAAGTGCACAAACTGCAGCGGTCCTCAAGATGCAACCTCGAAGGAATGCCCTTTAATTCGCAAGGAAATGGCAATATTGAAGAAAATGGTTAGAGTCCACTCGTCTCACCGAGAAGCAGCAACATCTATTAGGCGGAGACGGTCGCGTCGCCGACGTCCATCACGAACCTCCAAAGCCTCTGCAGAGCGCCAGCCATGTACATTACCACCCATTCTTCCGCCCAGGCCAAACGCACTCAGCTCAAAGGACAAAGGTGCAACGAACAGCCCGGCTGCTGATGCTTGGCCTGCTGGTGCAGTATTGTCCCTACTGGGTAGACGGTACATAGCAGAGACTTGAGTTGATGCAAAGTTAGGTACCTCAAGTTGTTGCGCAAGATCACTGAGGAAGGATTGCAAGTTCTCCTTTGGCTTGCTGGGAAACCCGTGGATCTCGAAATTCTTTCTCCTAGTATACTGCTCCTTTTATTCATTTGCTCACTTATTTTGTCAATCAGGTCTGATTTGAACTCGACGGTAGAAGACAGCGAGTCAACCTTGGAACGTAATTCCGCCACCTCCGTCTGATCTTTGTTGACTGTCTCCAATACCGAGTCATATTTTGTAAAAAGAAATTCTATTGAATTCTGCACTTCCTGTATCGGGTTCTCGATCTTTCCAAACGAGTCCTTAAATGTAAGAATTCCTGTACTTTCGCGGCGAGTATTTCTACGCTGGACGCAAGTGGGTCTGGTTTTTCATTTACAGCAATAAATTGCTGTGCAAACGAGTTTTCTTTTGCTGTCTGTGTCAAGTCTCCTTGTGTGCTTTTTTTCCGGTCGACATGTTTTGCACAGCCAGGTTTCACGTTTAACTGCACTTATTTTTATGTAGCTGTTTTCAACTACTCCAGAGCATCGTTTTCCAAGGTGGAAACCTTCTTTGCAAGCCGAACATGTTTAAAATTTTGCATCCAAAGGTAACGTTCAAAGCAAGCAGCTTAATCCGTAGGCATTTCTGTGCAGTCAGCGCCAAAAATTACAATGATAAAATAAACAAGAGCAAAAGGCTCACCTGCCGAAAGCCATGAAATGATTAGCTCCGGGAACGTATTTGCCGCTGACTGCAAAGAAGCCCAGCGATGCGGTTCCTTAAGTAGACATTCCCAAGCGTCTGGGGTGCAGGCTAGGTGATGTGCTGACGAGAGGGTGACAGCTTGCGGACGAAAATTGCAGACGGAAACACGCTGTCTGTGCAGACCCTGCGCAGATCCAGGCTCACCGATGCCAGCGGCTGCATTGCCCGTGTCTCAGTGAAGAGTCCGATGACCGCATGCAGTACCTGCCGAAAGCCATGAAATGATTAGCTCCGGGGACGTATTTGCCGCTGACTGCCAAGGGACACTTCGACGGTTCCTGATAAACTGACGGACCGAGATCAACAAATTGTTGTCGTGATCACCTATCTGGTGAGTGCTATTCGTGTTCTGGACAAACTACTGACACCAACAGCTTGAAGTGCGTTGCAAGTGCTGGATGTCATCAATCCGGTTCTAGCGAGCCTTCAGAAGTCCAGTGCTTGAGAACTTCTACAGCAGAACCATGGCTCATCGGCAACAACAGCGATCGTACCGGGACGATGTCAGAGGTGCCTCCATATTCCAGTGGAATGCGAGAGGCCTGAGGTCACGAATTCAGATTTTCGACAGTTCGTGTTTGACTACCACTTTCCTATACTGGTGATCTGTGAACCGAACTTATCAGCCTCCATAAGACTATCAGGATATGAACCTTTTGTTTCAACCACGTGTGTCCGTAGTCGTAAGGTTTTGGTTTACATTCGCAACGACCTAACCTACTTTTCGCAACCCGTAGCGCCGCACGACGATAACCAATACGACTGTGTTAGTGGAAAAAAGAAGGGGCTGTCTTTTACTATTATTGGGGTCTACCTATCCTCAACAAGTGAGTTTGACAGCAAAAGACTAGAAGATGTTATGGCTGCTACTCCCGGTCCTTGGATAATAACAGGGGATTTCAACGCTCACCACCATATATGGGGAAGCTCCAGGATAAATTTGAGGGGCAGATCACTAATATCCTTTGCATCAGGTCACAACCTGTGTCTTCTAAATGACGGAAGTCCGACATCGCTGCGAGGAGCAACGTGCAGCAGCTGCCTTGACTTTGGTGTCAGGTTGCCTGACTTCGAGCGTGCAGTGGTTCACTGATATTGAAACCCATGGAAGTGATCATATTCCGACCTATGTGAGAATCGATGGACTAGACGCCGCATTACCGGATGTATCTCGCCAAATCGACTGGTCAGTCTTTCAAGATCGAGTAGAAGACACCGGCAAGAAACATATCGCACGCATATTAGAAGACATAATTGCAGACGCAATGCAAGATTGCACGCGTTGCTTCACAGATTCGTCAAAGCGTACAGAGAATGACATTGAATTGGAAAGGCTTTGTACAATACGTCGCCGTGCTGAAAGGATGTACAGGCTCACAAAGTCAATTCTTGATTTCAGAGAAGCTAGACGCATGCAAAAGAAGATGAATCGCCGAATGGATAAGCTAGCGGATAAAAGATCGAAATGATTTTGCGAGTCACTAGACCCCCGCAAGCCAGTGTCTCGTGTGTCGCGTACCCTGCGGGGTCTTTGCTCAAGACCCCAGCAACGACACCCTTTTAACACCCTTGCTCTGTATCAAAACCACCGTGAGATAGGCGTTGCAGAGGAATTTTGCGCGAAAATCGTCGGCGGCACATGTTTAGTCCCTGACATGGCTTTAAGCTACATCTCTTGGTCCACGAGATACAAGTATGGAGGCTGCATTCTCTATGGAAGAGTTAGAAGCTGGTATGGCGCTCTGTAGGTGTTCGTCTTCACCAGGGCCCGATGGCATAACATATACTGCTTTGCGCCACCTAGGCCGAGAAGCACGAAGAGGACTTCTCAGCCTTTTTAATAGTTCATGGCAGGATGATGTCGTCCCACAGGAATAGAAATGCAGCCGCCTGGTACCGCTACTAAAAGCAGGTAAGTCGCCGCTCGAAATGGCATCGTATCGGCCTATAGCACTTGCCAGCTGCGTCGGAAGCTCATGGAACGCATGATCCTCATGCGTCTCAAATGGTACCTAAAATACCACAAAATTAACCCTGATCTATGGTGGGATTTCGACCAGGCCGTTCATCGATTGACAGTGTCATCGATCTAGTGTCATCTATAGAACAGCAAAAATCTTGGAAACGATTATCAGAAGCGCTCTTTCTGGACGTGGAAGGCGCTTACGACAACGTTTCCCATCAACCCGTTGTAGACGCACTTTTGACAATTGAACTAGGAGGGCGAGTATATCGATGGATCAGAAACTAGTCGACACAAAGGTCCGTGTTCGTACGTACGGAAGATGGTCCGACTGCCCACCACTACGTATGCCTAGGATCTAGTTCCCCAAGGTGGTGTTCTAAACCCTATTTTTTTCAACCTCGCCCGTCTTGGGCTGGCCGAATCCCTACCGGAAACAGTGAGTGTCTCGATCTACGCCGACAACATCTGCATCTGGTCATCAGCGGTCACTCGCCTGCAGGTTCGCGCAAGGCTACAGAAAGCAGCTACACAGGCGTCTCACTATCTTCACAGACAAGGCCTTACCATCTCAACGGAAGAATATGCGTTAGTCGTTTTTACACGAAAAGCGATGTCTCGTTATCCAGTATGCATCAATGGCCAGCCTATCTCCTACAAGAGAAATCATCGGTTTTTGGATGTCATTGTGGACCGGGACCTCTCTTGGAGCCCTCACGTGGCCCACTTGAAGGAGAAGCTCACATCTATTGTTCACGTCTTTCAAGTTCATCGCCGGGTAAACATGGGGATCGTCAGTGGGTTCCACGCTACAGTTATATCAACTACTATTTATCGGATTGCTACGTTATAGTTCTCCCGTGCTTGCTAAAATATGCAAGTCAGATCTTCGAGAACTTCAGAGCGTGCAAGCACATGCACTGCATGTTTGCCTAGGTCTTCTGCGGAGCGCCTCAACAGCAGGAATCATTATAATGGCTCAAGACCATCCGATCACGATTTACATTAGCACCGACACGCTTAGGGCCCATGTTCGTCATGTTTCACGCATGCAATCAAGCTCTCTTGCCTACCTGCAAAAACGACGACCACAGGCTTCCTTCTCCAATGAGGTCAGCACCCATCGTGTCTACCATCGGGCTTCACACCCTCAGCACGTTCAACCTCAGCTTTGTGGTGTTTAAAACAATCTCAAGTGCATCTTACGGTTCCAAGGATAAGAAAGAAGACGGACCTGCCTACCTTGGCCCTGAAGCAAGCAGCTCTGGATTGTTTGAACACTTTCTACTTTGACCGAGTCCACATATACACGAATGGCTCTTCCACTCAGACCAGCTCCACCGCCGCAGTGGTTATACCATCACGATCAATTAGTAGCCAAGGTTTCTCACTTGACAACATCGACCATGTCGGAGCTTGTTGCCCTCCGAGGTGCCGTTGATTACATTAACAACCAACCCGCTAATCGGTGGGCTATATTCTACGATTCGAAGGGGGACTTGCAATGCATTCTGTCATCTCTTCGTCGCGGGTCCTGTAAACAACTAGTGTTGGAGATACGAGAAATTCACCATCGTATGATAGCGAAAGGACACGACGTCGTCTTTCAGTGGCTGCCTGGCCATTGCGGTATCTCCGCCAACGACCTCGCTCACGAAGCTGCTAGGAAAGCACACGAAGGAGCAATCCTTGTTTCTGTACCTTTATCGCGGACCGACGCAGCCCAACACCTAAGCAAGCTAGCACACCGTATGACATTAGAGAAGTGGCACACACCTGAATTCACCCAAGATCGATTGCATTCCTTCGACCCCTCTATGCAACTGCGGCTGTTACCAGGGCTTCCGTGAAATGAGGAAACAATGCTGTGCCGCTTACGCTTGGGCGTCGCATTCACCAATGCATATACTTTTTTGATTGGAATGGCTGATAGCGCCGACTACAATGCCTGCGGCGTCGAGGAAACTATAGAACATCTACTGTGCTACTGCCCATCTTTTGAAAACGAAAGGCATGACCTCTGCACAGCTCTCAATCAGCTAAATATAACACCGTTCACCTTGAACAAGACCTTGGGACCATGGCCTCGCTTATCGCAGCTACAAAAGGCCGCAAAAGCGCTGCTGCGATGTTTGAAAGCTACTGGATTGAGTCAGCATCTGTGATCCGGACTGAGTGACCGAGCGATATCCCCAGTAGACTTTCTCTTCTTCTTTTAATCTTTCCGTCCCCTTTTTCCTTTTCCCAGTGTAGGGTAGCCAACCGGGCTCAGTCCTGGTTAACCTCCCTAACTCTCCTTTATCATTTGCGCGCTCTCTCTCTCTCTTATCATTGAAAAGGAAGGTGTACAATCAGTGCCTTTTACCTGTGCTGACATATGGGACGGAGACTAGGAGACTGACAAAGAAGCTTGAGAACAAGTTAACGACCACGCAAAGAGCGGTGGAACGAAGATTTCTAGGCATAACATTAAGAGACAGAAAGAAAGCGGTTTCGATCAGAGAGCAAACGAGTATAGACGATATTCTAATTGACATCAAGAGAAAAAAGAAGGAGCTGGGCAGGTCATGTAATGCGCAGGTTAGATAACCGTTGCACCATTAGGGTTACAGAATGGGTACCAAGAGAAGGGGCACGCAGGCGGGGATGACAGACGACTAGGTGAAGCGATGAAATTAGGAAATTCGTGGGCGCTAGTTGGAATCTATTGGCACAGGACAGGGGTAATTGGAGATCGCAGGGAGAGGCCTTCGTCCTGCAGTGGACATAAAACAGGCTGATGATGATAATGATGGTGATTATGATGATCGGCATTGCGCCGGTGTAAAATGAAAGATTTTGTTCTAGTCCTTACGGGCCTAATCCTCACTCTTTTGAAAACATCATGTTCAGTCCTCCGCACGTCGGTGTGACGTCACTCTGTTCGGATCGGTCGCATGGACCGTCGACGCCGTCGGCGCCTAGGTTCGTTGCGCTTGCAGGGTGTCTCTTTACGCGTCGTCGTTACTATGGCTTCGGAAAATTAGTGCTGTCCTTAAAGTGACAGCAACCTAGCAGTGCATATGCTTCGGTTCCAAAGCATTACACATATAGCTAAAGCAAAAAACAATGGGAAGCCGCCAGTTCACAGCAGTCAACACCACCATAGAAAGCAACATTATTTCATACTTTCCTTGATTGGCTTATGCATAGCACCTGCGAGACGTAACACATTTTAGCGACTAAAAACATATTACACTCTTTTGCCTTCGCAATCATCGGAAAAGTAGTGGCCTCTTCACTTGTTGGCTTGTTCTTTCATTCTGTCACTCTCATTAGCCCACTATGCCACTGCTTCACGATAGTTGCCCATTGGAATTCCAGGATAAGTGTCGGGTAATACAGTCGACTGATTTTTTGGGACACTTCTGGCGTATCTTGTCAGTTACCGGCACGAAAACGTCCACATCTTGGCGAACTTATACCACTACCAGAAAGACTACAAAAAGGTTGACCTTCCCTCAATACATGTGAAACGCTTTTCTTATCACATGAGAACACTTCTATGTCATCGGCATATGCTACTAGTTCTATTTCACTTCCAAAAGCGTTTATCCGGTAATACTGTGACTATGAAGCAAGTTTCAACAAAATGGTTCTAAATCAATTGCGAAAGGCAAAGCAGAGGTCGGGCAACCTTGCTAGGATTCGTGCGCTGAGTCTGGTGCTATAATTTGGCTTGTACAACCAACGTGTACCACTTCGACCCCGTATAGAATTACTTATCCGACATTCACGTACTCTAGAAGCAAAAACAGCATCTCGTGTGACACCGTGTCAGAAGCTTTGATGAAATATAGTTGAAGCATAGCTAAAGGATCTTCCATCACGCCGGAACATTCGAGTATGCTTAGCGCTATGTGTATTTCTGGATATAGGCCTACCTCTTCTGCCTCACATCTTGTGAGTACCTACTATAGATTTCGCTGGACTCTGAAGATGTTCGGCGAGCACCTTCATAAGGCCTTTAGCATTACTGTTAGCTAAACATATCGGTTGATAGGCTTCTACTGATTGAAGATTTATATAGTCACTAGATTTGGGTACGAGTAGTAGACGTGCCTTTCGGGAAAAAGAATGAGTCCATTTCTATTCATAACATAAGATTATCACGCGATGCAAAGCCTCTGCCACTTGAGCCTTGAAACGTTTCTATATCGCAGCTCCGAGTTCATCTAGTACAGGTGATTTTCTTGCGCTAAGGTTATCAATAGCCTTCTGAACTTTTGTTAGACAGGTCGGATTCTCAAGGGCTTCTTTAAGTTCCTCATCGATTTTCGGCATGTGGGATAAATAATCGCTTTTAAACGCCGAGCTTTCGCGTATTATATTGCTTATCAGCATGATACAGGAGTCCAAGAAAGCACGGTCTATCATTTCTTCGTCGTTTCCCTTGATAAACTATTTCATTGATTTCCTTGCTCAACGCGTGGCTCTTCTCTTCCCTTAGCGCTATCTTGGTGGGCGTTTCACCCAACCATATTCGCTCTGCGCGTGCTCTTCAAACTGTGCCGCGATATTTTCCTTCATCACTCACTTCAAGCTTCGCTTTAAATTATTTGGCATCGTTCTCAAATGTACCCACCACGCTGCTTTGCATGTTCCACAGGCATGCTTAAAGTGCACTTGAGAGTTTCTTTTCCTTTCCTCTTTTTCTTCCTTAAGGACTCCACACTTGCGTTTGTATGCGCCGCAACGGGCATTCACTTTCTGTAGCAACTACTTTCACTTTGGTTCCGAAGCCTCTGCAAAGCTTCCCGCATATTCTAGGACAACATTGCCAAATTTCCCGTTTATTCCTTTGACAATTGCTTCACACCGCGAAATTGTGATTATGTTTCTATAACTGCCAAATCATTTTTCTTCTTTTTTTCTTTTCGTACCTATCCTAACCAGTTACAAAATGTGGTCTCTGAAATTGACGCATCCTTCTCGCTTGTTAGGCAGAGAAAAAAAAAAACTAGGTGAAAAGAAACACAGTGCCTACTGCTCGACATGACGAATCAAATATCACTGTTCGGTTTGTACGCAGAACGAAGAAGAATAAGAATGCCTTTCTTAGCAAAGCTAAAAAAAAGCTGAATCAATGGAATGGCACTGGGCTTTCAATCGTCCTCAAAGGTGTTCGTAAACGAACACCTCACACGGTATGGCAGATGACTTATTGGTGCCGCAATGGAAAGGAATTGAGATGGTGGTTCGTGTGGGCGGCTGGCGGCCAGGTGCGCAGGGGCGAACATTCACCAGCTGTTTAGAATCGCCGGGATGGAAGACGTTGATAAGATGATAACGTGAGCGCCATGGCCTACTTCTCTTTTTTTCTTTTTATACATTTAGTTTCACCGTATGAACATATTATGAGTATCATTCGTTCAATAAGGTAGTGTCTCATACCAGTAAATTGCTAAAAAATTTTCACCTAAACGTGCGGGGAGAGACCGCTAGGGGGCCACGGAGTGCGGACGCGCGTCGCACCGGCTCCGCAAATTTTCTATGGTTTTCGGCGAATTATCTACAGCTATCCTGTTCACGGTATTCCCAGCTGCTTTCGAAAGTTCTACGGACTCTCTCGATACCAGATTTCGGCAGGTGAGCCCGTTTTCCGGCCACTTTTCGAAGATTTTCCGCGTCGCCACGTCGGCACGATAGCCAGGCTGGTAGACAAGGCACGGTAGGCCTAAGCGTCAGCGGAGCCCCGATCCGCTGCGCCGGCTTCCGAGATGGAAGTCGTGCAAGTCGAAGGGGAGGAAATATCGCCGACGGAGCTCGGAAAACAGCAGGGATGGTGCGAGATCAAGCGTAACACCAAGAAGACGGCGGGAGACGACGACCCTGCGATGAACCAGCAAGCCGCGACAGCGTCTTCCAAGAAGGCGGCGTCTATAAAGCAAGCGACGCACTACGTGCGGAAGATCAGCATGGCAAGCCGAATGCCCAACCTACCCACGGACGACTACAAGATCATCGTGCGGCCCCGGGACGGCATCAACGTGTCGAAATACCAGAAGGACCGCGTCCATTGCTGCATACGCAACGCAGCAGGCGTGGGACGCGAGGCAGCTGACGAGGACAGCGTTTGTCTCAACGAGCGTCAAAACGTGATAGTGGTGAGCACTCCGTCAGAAGATCGCGCTAGACAATACGGCAGCATTTGCAAGCTGCGCATTGGCGACCGCGAGTTCGAAGCAAGCGCCTACAGAGCGGCTCCGGAGAACACATCCAAAGGTATTATCAGGGGCATATCGCTAGACGAAAAGCCGGCGGACGTCGTGAGAAGTCTCGTGAACCAGCGAAACCCGAACGTCCTGCATGCCAAGCGCATGGGGAATACGAACAACGTGGTCATCCTCTTTGACGGCTACTGCGTGCCCCGTTACGTGAACTACGGCGGCATGTTGATGAGGTGCTCTCTCTACAAGAAGCAAATCGACATGTGCTACGAGTGTGGTCGTCTGGGACACAGGACCGACGTGTGCCCCAACCCGAACGACAAAAAGTGCCGCGGGTGCGGATGCAGCAACCCACCCGACGACCATCGGTGCGAGCCGGTGTGCCAACTGTGTGGGAAGGGTCACCTTACCGGGGACCGCAAGTGCAAAGCCAAGTACAAGACACCGTACCTAGTCAAGCGACGACAATGGGAACGCAGAATGCGCGAGGAGGCTGAGGCCGCTTACGGCAGCAGCAGCACCTACGACTGCAGAGAGGAGAGCTACCGACAACGTCCCACACAGAGACGAGCTAGCGCCGACAGCCGCTCGACCACGAGGGAGAGCCGTGCACGTAGCCGCACTCGCTCCCGCACTCGTTCTCGAGCCCGCTCTCGCACCGGCTCCGGCCCCCGCTCGGTGAGGCCTCGCAGTAGGTCTACGGCCCGTGCCAACCATGCAGTTGCAGCGGAAGATGGACGAGGATCCAACCCCCCACAGGTGAGCTGGGCGGCGGTCGCCTCCGGAGGCGCACCTCGTGCGCCGCTATCGCGAACCGAGACTGCCATTAATAGAAACCCCGGAGCAGCTAGAAGCAGCAGTAGCGCTCAGAGCAGCAACTACGGCACAGAAAGCCTGTTACAGAAGCGACTGGATCAGTTAGAATCCGTCATCAAAACACTACAGCAGGAAAATGCTAGGCTAAAGAATGAAATTACCACGTTAAAAGGGGCCCCATCAACCCCTTCTCCTCCTCCTCTGACCAAACCAGTCGCCGCAGACGCGGCTGCTCGAACGGTCGAGAGCGCGGAGGCAGTCATGGAGGCGCAGGACGCACAACCCGCTCCTACTAAACGCAAGGCGCTAGACCCGCAACAGACCAAGACCAAATTGCAAACGCGCGAGCAGGAACTCCGCGAGCGAGTCGACAGACTCGAAGACAAGGTAGACGCGATGATGACGCAACAAGCGCATCAAACAACGCAACTGAACCGCGCAATAGCTCAGCGAACCGCGCAAACCGAACAGCTGAGCAGTGCAATAGCACAACTCACTCAAATGGTCGCGACGCTCCAATCGCGCATAGACAATATTGAAATGCGGCTCCCGGGTCGCCCGGTACGGACGACTGGGAAACCGTACCTTAGGCCGATACCAGACGAAGAGGTGCAGGATCAGCCGGACGGCAAATCATAATGCGGACAGTCACCATGGCTCAACACACCACACAAACACAACGCCCACGACAGCGTAACACACAGAACACGTTCACAATCTGGCAGTGGAACTGCAGGGGGTACAGGAGGAAACGGGGGCATCTTCAACAATTCCTACGCAACCGGGAACGGCCTGACGTAATACTATTACAAGAAACCAACGACGCGGTCAAGCTGGCCGGTTACAAAGCGATCGATGAGGCCGTGACCGCGGGAGCACCGCCGGCCGCTGCAACGCTAGTGAGACGCAACCTCACCGTGGCGCAACGCGAACTCAAGAACGTTAGAATACCGCACGTACTGATTGAGATTATTCCGACGAAAGGGCGCGGTCTGTTTGTATTGAACGTGTACAGTAGACCTAAAGGCAAACACCGCTTTAGCACGTTACTGCGAAAGGCGAGCGAGGCAGCCGGCTACAGGCCCTTAATCATCGCGGGTGATTTCAACGCGCCTCACGCGGCGTGGGGGTACAAGTACGAAACGCTGAAGGGTAAGCGCCTGTGGGAAGACGCGCAGAATGAGGGGCTGGAGCTCGTTACGGACCCTTCCGCGCCCACACGCATGGGCAACAGCGTATGTGCGGACACTTCACCCGACCTTACGTTTACGAAGAACGTCGCTGGGGCGCGATGGCATAACACCCAGGAGGACTTGGGTAGCGATCATTCGGTGATCGAGATCCAGGTCGATGTGGGACCGCACTACCATCACCACGGTCATCGGGGCGGCACCAAGGGCAACCACTACCGGCTGGTAGAATGGGACGCGTTTCGCAAAGCCCGGAAGGAGCATAATCGCGGCAGCGATGCTATCGACGACATCGAGAGCTGGACCGCGACGCTCAGGGGGGACGTCGAAGCGGCAACGCGGGAGGTACCGCAGGAAGCACACCTAGAGGTGATAGATAGTAAATTCCTACACATGTGGGAAGCCAAGCGCAGCTTACAGGACAGGTGGAAGCGTCAACGACACAATCGAACGCTACGCAGACGCATAGCACGGCTAAACAGAGACATAGAAGTCCAAGCATTGCAGGTATGCAAAACGCAATGGGAGGAGACGTGCAACGGTATGGAGAATCAGCTAGGAATGGCCAAGACATGGCACCTCCTCCGGCATCTCTTGGATCCTGAGGAGACCAAATCAGCGCACGCGCATAAGATTAACAAGCTAGTACACGACTACGAAGGCACGTCCGCGGACTTTCTAGAAGCCGTGCGAACCCGTTACGTCAAGGCAACTAGCCCCGTCGCGCATCCGGCGTACGCGGGGAAGAGCAACGTGCAGCTAGATGAAGACTTTAGCGTAGCAGAGGTGAGGGCGGTACTGTACAAGCTCAACAGAAAATTGGCGTCGGGCCCGGACGGCGTAACCAATAAAACGCTCCGCAACTTGGACGACGAGTCGATAGAACGGCTGACGGATTACATTAACATGTGCTGGAATGCCGGCACGATACCGAGCGCGTGGAAAACGGCGCGCATAATTATGATCCCCAAACCGGGCAAACGGGTACAAATCGACAATCTTCGACCAATATCCCTGACGTCCTGCGTCGGCAAGGTCATGGAACACGCGGTTCTCACTCGCCTTACCAACTACCTCGAGGACCGAGACATGCTGCCGCACACGATGCTGGGGTTCCGTCGTGGCCTTTCTACGCAGGACGTCATGATTCAACTCAAACACCACATCGTAGACAATCCCACGCGATCCACAAAAGCAATACTCGGTCTTGACCTCAAAAAGGCGTTCGACAACGTAAAATACGCCGCGATACTTGAAAGCATACGAGCATTGGGAATGGGCGAGAGAACGTACGACTACGTACGGGACTTCCTTACGGGTCGCCATGCCCACATAGTGATCGGCGGACTGGATTCGCAAGACATAGACATAGGTTGCACGGGCACACCGCAGGGCTCTGTCATCTCGCCCATGCTCTTTAACATCGTGCTTCTCGGATTACCCCAGAAATTGGCAGAGATTGAAGGCCTCCACCACAGCTTGTACGCCGATGACATTACGCTCTGGGTTGCTGAGGGAAATGACGGCCACGTAGAGCAAACCTTACAGGCGGCTGTCGACGCGGTGCAGGAGTATCTACGTGACACGGGCCTCGAATGCTCCGCGGCCAAATCGGAGCTCCTGCTTTACAGACCCACGCGCAGAGGCCGGAAACCCAAGAACTCCGATTCCGCAGCCGAGCACGCCGACAGAGAAATTAGGGTAGTCACATCTGACGGCACCATCATCCCGCATGTTCACAAAATTAGGGTACTGGGCTTGCACCTGTCGGCCAACGGCCACAACGGCGAAACCGTACGCAGACTAGAGCGTGCGGTCAATGAAACGATCCGGTTACTGATGCGTATCACGAACAGACATAGTGGCATGAATGAAAGCAATACGATCCGCCTGGTACAGGCGTTCGTAACCAGTCACATAAAGTACGTCGCCTCCTACCTCAAGTGGCAGGTGGCCGAACGAGCTAAACTAGACCGCCTCATCCGCAAGGCGTACAAACGTGCCATAGGATTGCCGATTAATACCAGTACGGCTAAATTTCTCGAACTGGGTTTACACAATACCCTAGACGAGATAATAGAAGCGCACAACGTCGCGCAGAACGAGCGTTTGTCAAAAAGCAGAACCGGACGACACATCCTCGAGACGCTGGGCATCAGCTACTACACACAGCAGGGCGAAAAGGTTGCGATACCCACACCGATTCGCGAGCGCATCGCCGTTTCGCCGTTGCCCAAGAACATGCACCCGACGCATCACGCTGGCCGGCGCAACAGGCGCGCGCGAGATTTACAAAAGAAATACGGCAGCAACAAAGAAACTGTCTACGTAGATGCGGCCCGTTACGAGCGGCAACGTGGTTTCGCGGTCGCAATCACGGACCACAGCGGAACTTGCGTCGCGAGCGCGACGATACGCACGGAAGAGACGGAGGCGGCCGTGGAAGCAGCGATAGCCCTCGCGGTGGCCACCACGGATGCCGAGGTGATAATAAGTGACTCGCAGGCAGCGATACGCAACTACGCTAGCGGCCGGATCTCCCGGGAAGCGGCCCGCATTCTCCAAATTCAACAGGGCAATATTTGCCGCAAAAACGACAGTTTCCTCGTATGGACCCCCGCCCACACGGACCCTCCGCTCCCGGGAAACGAGACGGCCCACGCCACGGCTCGAGGGCTTACATGCCGAGCCGCGGCGCCCGCCGGCAATCCCGACGTCTCGCCCACCGCGAGAGCGATGCGGGAGTGGACGTGGGGGGATCGCATGACCACTTTCAGAGACATCACGCAACACTACAGATTGAACAGATGTAAATACCCACCACCGCACGCCAAACTAAACAAGAAACAGGCGGTTGCCTGGAGGCAATTGCAGACACACACATATCCTAACCCGGCGATCCTTCACCTCTGCTACCCCGACATTTATCCGTCCGACGCCTGTAAAGCGTGCGGAGCCAGAGCGACGCTGCAGCACATGCTGTGGGCATGCGCCGGTAGCCAGCAGCAGGAGTTCCCGACGAACGGGATAGAAATGGCAGTCTCGCACCGAGGGGCGCGTTGGGAGGCGGCCCTGCTCAGCCACGACCTCGCCGATCAACTGTGGGCCGTCCGGCACGCCGAGGAAGCCGCCCGAGTCCAAGGACTCGAGGCCGTCACCTAGGCTGGGGTGCTCATGGCCCCACCCCGCCCAAATCACCGGACATTTTCAATAAAGTTTTCACTACTACTACTACTAAACGTGCGGAGCATAAAAAACAAAGAGGACAAACTCAATTGCTTATTCGGGTTAATCGCGCATAATTTTGATATCTTATTGTATTGTGAAACATGGGTTACGGTGAATAATAACCCCCGTACTGTGAAAATTGCACATACCATAGGTTAGTAAGAAGAATGTGCAGAGGAGGTGGCGTTTCTGTCTATGTTAAACAGTGCCTTGTACATGAGGTAATTTCAGCATTTTCGCTTGTAACGAATAATGTAGAATGTGTAATGGTACGCTTAGAATATGTCACAGTAGTGGTTATGTATCGCCCTCCCATGGGAAACAAGCTGTTGTTCTTTGATAATCTAGGACATTTGCTGAGCCATTCGTCCTCCCCTTTTATCATAATGGGTGACGTAAATGTAAATGTGCTCTCGGACGACATACCATCCAGACAGTTTGCTGGTCTAATGAGTTCGTTCATGTGTACAAACGTAATTTCGGAACCCACGAGGCTAAGGGTGCAAACGGCTACCTTGCTTGATATATGCATAACCAATGTACACCTAAATGACTGCCTTGCGGGACTCTTATCCGCTGAGATAAGTGATTATCTGCCTGTATTTTGTTTCATTCCTTACGCGCACAAACGAGAGGAAGGAGAAAAAAAGCACAGACTCGTAGTTTCCATGCAAGCACATCAGAAAATTACCGTGCTTTGATCCTACCAACAGACTTGTCATGTGTATTTGAAAAACAAGATCCAACTGCAGCCTACGAATTGTTCTTTCATAAGATGATTACGTGCTACGACCTAGCGTTTCCGCTAAAATTGTGCAAACAGAGGAGCAAGAAAATACGAAAACCCTGGATAAATGCTGCTTCGCGAAAAATGATAACAAGAAAAAACAAAATGTATCATTTGTTTGTAAAATGCACGAGTACGCAATTCTTGACTGATGTCAAAAAATACAGAAATAAGGTCAACGGTGAATTAAAGCAAGCAATAATTATGTACTATGAACGGTTATTTGCTAAAATAAAAAATGACCCTAGGAAAGTTTGGGATGAAGTTAAGAGACTTAACATCTATGAAAAGACAGAACACGGAGATAAACATCGAGACAGCCACTGGCGGCAGGCAGAGAAGCAGCAGTTGCTCTGAATGAATATTTCGTCTCCAGTACCAAGCATCCCGACAGGGGGGGAACGCATGGCCACATCTATAGTGAATAAATTCAGGCTGACTAACTCAGTGATACTTAGACCTGTTACACCTGCTGAAGTTGTGCAGCTGTTGTTTCAAGTAAAAAACAACGTCTCTGCTGGGTATGATGATGTGAAACCAGTATTAATGAAATATATTGCTGATATTCTTGCACTTGTCGTTGTTCACATCATAAACATGATGTTTGAAAGCAGTATATTTCCTGATTCTCTAAAAATAGCACGCGTATGCCCTATTTATAAAGGAGGTGATAAACAGTTCATGAGGAATTTCCGGCCGATATCTGTCGTACCTGTTCTATCAAAGGTGTTCGAGAGTGCCCTGAATGTTCGAATACAAGCATTCTTCAGTAAATATAATGTAATCAGTGGCATACAGTATAGATTCCAAAAAAATAAATATCGCGAAGAAGCTCTTCTTAATATCAAGCATTAAATAATAACAAGTATTGCAAATAGAATGTATACATTACGTGTATTTGTAGACTTTAGGAAAGCGTTTGATACAGCATGCCACAGTTTATTAATTGGCAAATTGGAACAGCGCGGTGTACGAGGTATTGTATTGGAACTTTTACGACATGACTTAACCAATCGCTATCAATATGTCAGCATAAACAATGATTTTTCATCTTACGCGGAAATCATATCGGGTGTTCCACAAGGATCAATACTTGGACCTCTTCTGTTTATAATATACATTAACGATATGTGTGACATTCCCGAGCCTCCTGAATTAGTCATGTATGCAGATGATACTAACATATTCTTTAAAGCAGCTAATATAACCGAGCTCATATTGAAAGTTGGCAATTACCTTGAGGAACTCTCTTGCTGCTTTACAACTGAATAAGCTACAAATGAATTCTTCCAAAACAAAATATACAATATTTTCTCCTACTAATAAACCGCGTAACTGCAATGCGGCTATTCTTTTTGAAGATAGGCTGATAGAGCAGGTAAGCTGTCAAAAATTTCTCGGAGTAAGGTTCCAAGAGGATTTGGCCTGGAACATGCACATATAAAACTTGCTATGGAACTAAGCAGAACTGCTGGTTCCTTATACAGACTGAGTACTCCGATTTCTCCATGGTTGAAAAGTTCATTGTACTACGCACTCTTTTAGTCTATATTAACCTACTGCATATTAATTGGGGCACTACTTAGCAAAAAAGTTATAATAAATTGATAGTGCTGCAAAAAGAGTCTTACGTGGATTCGAGGGATATTATGACATCGTACAAATATTTAAAACCCCACCATTTTTAATAAACATTCTATGTTCAAGGCAAACCAGGTGTAATATTACAAGTTGTTGCAATACATTAAACAAAACAAATAACAGTACATCTTGAATGTACCCACTAATCCACATTACAGCCTTCGACAACATAACATGAGAACACCAAAAATAAGAACCAATTACGCAAAACAACTAGTCAGTTACCAGGCATCTTCACTACTAAATCACCTACGTGATCTTGAAGATGAAATTATGGAATGCTCGAATAAATCATACAAAACTTTTTCTCATTCTGAACAATATTGAGTTTGTCTGATTAGAACCGCAGTGTAAAATTGTCAGTATTTTGTTTTTTTTTTATTTTCAGCTTGTAATTATATATATATATAGATATATATATATATATATGCGTTGTGTCGTAAGCAGAGTAAATCAGTTGTCAGCGCCAGTGCTTGTCTCGTGTCTGCTTTCTGGGTTGCCATGGGCGTTTGCACTGAATATTGCACATTGAAAATACTATGCTTTCTTAGCCTTGTAATCTGCTTTCGCTCTTGACCAGACCAGTCAAAATTCATATCAAACATTATCAGTGGTTAGCAACCTTATCGGACTAGATCCAACGCTTATCGTCCCTTACCAACCCTGACCAGTCATTATCAATCTAGTCGCATATGATCCGACCCTTTTCAACCCTGATCGGTGGTTATCCACCTTATCAGACTTGATGTAATCTTTTTCAACCACTAGCGATTCTTATCAAGTTTAGCCGAATTGAACCGACAGTTATGAGCCCTTATAACTGTTTAGCACCTTGTTCATCCGCATCGAACCATTATCAACCACGAGCAGACCCATTAACCCCTCATCCCTATATACATACTAATCAAGTCATTGACTGCTTGCATGTCTGTGTTCGGCGACAACACAAGCAATGCTTTGGAATAAATTCATGGGGTTCAGATATATTCGCCTTGTGCAAGCGTGGGTGTTTAGCGCAGGCAAGTGCATGAACCTCAGTGGATGACAATGTGAACCCGTGAAGTAATGATCCTTCAGAATTAGGGTGCAAAACGGTTCCAAGTACAAAGCGAATAATAGAGGGGACAAGGGACGACCTTGCTTCACCGATGCTCTGAGGAAGACAGATTCTGCTAGAAATCAAATAACTATTAGACTTATTCTGTGCTGACAACAAAAATTTTTACCTAAGTGTACTTAAAGAGGTCGTGGACCACATTTCGGGCTTAGTGACAAAACAGTCCGTGGATGACATGCGCTGCTGTGAGCACATCAGACAAGTTTTGAAGTCGTGCGCGGCGCGGGCAGTTCGCATGCGGAGCGCATTCCCATACGTGGCGGTTTTCGCCAGTGGTATGGCATCGGAAAAATTTGTTGACGTGCGGCAGATCGTGAGTCATCACGAAGCAGGCCACTCCCACATGGGAACCGGAAGGCCAAGCCCCTCTGCCGCATCGGGGGCCTGCTGGAAAGCCCAGAGTTGGTCAGCCATAAGAGGGCTGCAGAAAACAACCTCCCATATGGCCCAGCTATTATCGATGATAGACCGTGACCGGGCGCAGCGCCAGAGCATATGTTCTATCGTAGCTATCTCTCCGCAATCGCGGCAAGTTCTATTCGCCTAAGTACCCGGATAGATTGTATGTAAGAGCGATGGATTGGGATACGTATTCGTTTGTAGTAGACGGAGTCTTAGTGCTTGAGCTTTATTGAGTCATGCATGAGGAACGAAATAGGTTTTACGGCTGAGATAGTAGCATTTAGTAATCTCGTTGTAGGTCTAGGACGTGTCCCTGCCCTTTGGGGATTCATTTTCCCATTGGTCCGGGGTAGCGCGGTGGCAGGTGAGTTCGCGCGCAGCCCCGTGGGCCGACTCGCTGAGGTTGGGAGGAGCACCCTCTAAGTGACCCAGATGTGCGGGAAACCAATAAATGAAGTAGTGCGTGAGTTCCTTGCCCCCACGTCCTAGGCTTGTTTGGAAGTAGTGCCTCTTTGAAATGCTCTAACTGCAGACCTTGAATCGCTCTCGATAACATTCCGTGAGCTATCCAGCAGGGCTAGTGCAATAGCTATTTGTTTAGCAATTTCCGAGCCCCTGGTCCGAACCAAGGCAGCATTGGTGATTCCTTGCCCACCATTCATAGTGGCGATGACGAACGCCCAACGTCCCTTACAAGACGCGTCATCCACAAAGCTGACCTGTCGCTGATCACTGTGTATTTGCCTAAGCAGGTTAGCCGCCCTTGCCCTGATTCTACCACGATTAGGATCGCGGTGCATCTTCCTAGGTATAGGCGCGACCGTAATGTTTTCACGAATCGACGGAGGAACGTCAGAGAACTGCTGCGCTACTCTATCGCGGGGATGTCTAAGTTCCTGCAAGATGTATCTCCCTCCCTTAGTTGTAGCGAGGCGAGTTAGCTGTGCGCGCTCCTGGGCCTCTGCAATCTCTTACAGAGTATTGTGAATGCCAAGTTGCATTAAGCACTTTGTACGAGTGTACACGCGACCCGAAAACCCACTTAGTAATCTTCCTAAGCTGTGCATTCAATTTATCTCGCTCTGCCCGATTCCGTGGACGTATGGCTGCCACATATGTAGTGTTTTTTGCCAATAGCTGACATTATTCAGAAATGGTGTTTGGATCAGTAAGCTACTTGTTATTGTGACTGTGTTTACGTATTGACACAGTCTAATAAACAGGCGGAAGTAAGCGTACTTCTGCTTTCAATTTTAGATAATAATTACGTACTTCCAGAGGAAGCCGACTATTGTCTGCTCACGCTTGGCCGCAGCCGCGCCTGTTGTAACTAACCTATTTATCGGTGTCGTAGCCGTCAAGCCTCGCTAATTTCGACATGTTTTGAACACTCAACTAGCCTCGAGCCACGTGACCGTTAAGGTCAGACCACACGCACACTTGCCAGCGCGCGCACACTCCTGGCCCCTCCTGGTGGGACGCCTTCGCTGACTTGGCTTCGCATTGAGCCATCGATAGCAGTTTCGCTTGAAAGCGAAGCACCGATTGCGATAGAACATTAGTAGACAGCTATATGGAGTAAGGATAGTAGTTTTGTCAGCAGCATGAAGCTGTAAACATTCACTTACTAACTGAATTACCAAGGGCGGTGTCACGCGCACACAGGTAAACATGAACATATGGTACTCGATGACCGCGAAAACTTGCTGTGAAAATGCAGGAGTGAGGAAACGTGGTAGTATCAGCGAGGAAATGGACCTTCGCGTTGTCTCTCGCTTCAACGCGAACTAAACGTCGAAAGCACAACGCGTACTTAGCTACCGGCTCTCGGCGCATGCGCTTTGCCCACATCGCAGGCTGCTATGAACTAAAGCCCCTCAATCTCCCGAAGTAGCGCCAACTAAAACCCCTTAAACTTCGTAAAGTAGTGCCGCGCTTTGAAGAATGCCGCCTCCTCCTTGAACGCTCTGGCCGAAGCCGACGCCGCGTCGCTATTAGCCTAATGGCATCACGTGGCCACTTGCTCCGGCTTCGTTTGTTTATAGTCACGCTTCAGAGCCACTTTTGCTCGAGAAGCGGCGCTTGTTGGCGCCTTTCCTTCCATTCCTATTCTGTGTTGTTTTGATTTCGTGGACGCCTTGAAGGATGTTTTGTGGCAAGTGCGACGTCGCTTCATCTCATTTTCTGTGACCATGACCTGCTGCGCGTTCCGATGCCAATATAGTTCTAGCAAAGGCAAGAATCTGTTCGCGATACCGTCCGGTAAGCGCGACGGGTTAAGAAGAACCACATGGCTTCACCGAATCGGTAGGGAGAACTTCCGACCAACTTCCTCCGCGCGACTGTGCGAGGTAAGTTGTGGGTCTCTCAGAGTATAGTATGTGCCAGGCTAGCGTATTGTGCTGCGGGCAATAACGTAGTAGGTATTGTACAGTTCACTGTCCATGATGTCATTTGTACGCACGCTTTAACACGAATTTTACGCAACGTCTGCTTTGTTTATATACGCACTATGTGGTCGTGTTGGTTGTATTTGGTGCGCTTAATCGTTTTGTACGCCAACCGGCTTGAGTTCGCGGGCACGCGAGGTTGCGTGCGATAACATGATTACGAAAATTTTAAGATTCAGCGCAGTCCTTTTGACAAAATTTCAGTTTAGATCATGAAAGCGCCTCAGGAGAGCAACTCTCAGCCCTTTGTGGTTACTTACTAGCCTTTTTTAGATAGAATAGCTTTGTTTGCCTCATTTGTTCGTGTTCCTCGTTGGCGGTCGCCCGGTGGATTTTCGATACAGAGGCACCGATGAAAATCGTGCCTGCTCTCCCGAAACCGTGTTTCGCGGGGCGTTCGTCGCCGAGCGACAGCATCATAGGTAATTGAGACGTATGTGCTAATTAGGGTGAGCTTTGATGCGTGCGAAGCTTAAGATGCGGCGGTGGAGCACTCGCAAAGTAAACGTGCGGTCGCCCGCCCGTTCCCTGACTGGTTTAGTCGTCGTTCGTGCTTAGTCGTTAGCTCGTTCTTTCGCACGCTCGTTTAGTCGTTCGTTTAGTCGTTTGCTCGTTCGTTTAGTTCGCGCGCTCGTATAGTCGTTCGCTTGCTCGTTCATTCCACTATTAGTTTCTACAGTCACTATGCCTAATTGAGACGCGCTTGCTGATAGACTCTTAGGCTGGTGCGTTTATTTACGCATTGAGACAATAAATGGTGCACACGGACTTGGGACTGCAAAGGCAAATGTATAATGCATCTATGCTGAAAATAATCTGTTAACTTGCAACTCGAATGCCGTTTCATATCATTTTCACCTATAGATAAAACACCATTTCTCCTGCCACGATTTCGGCCTCGTCATTGCGGGGGGATGCTTTGCGCGATCATGACTTCACTATATAAAGTCATGTCTCGCAAATGTTACTTCGGAGGGAGCGCAACCGTCCTCAATGCATTCACCTCAGTGCAACTCGGTTCGCGACAAGTACGTCACTTAGTAAACGGACGAGCCAACGCACGATGAAGTGTTCTTCGTGATAAGTCATTAACCTGAAAAAAATTACTGAAGCCCACAGTGGTCTTGTTTGAGATTGAGTCAAGCATTGTTATCGCGCTCCCGCTTCGCGCACGAATGCTAAAAACTCATCTTATTTTCTTGCGTACGCAGAGTCCCGACTCGATGATCAGCCGCGGTATTTCTGTCGACGTTGAGACAAGAGAAACATAATAGCACCAGCGCCTACCTCAGCCTTTGCGCGCGCTTAGATTGGCAAGCACGCACGTTGGCGGTACTGTAGCTTGTAACACACTTTCAAACCTTCAGAGCAGTGCTCTCCGTCAGCCTTTGTACGTCATAGCTGATACGCGCCGCGAATTCACATGGTAAGGGCGGCGCGGATTCTTTAGGCTGAGGGCTTGCTGGAAGTCAAGATGTTGTCAACGTGTTATTTACAACCAATCGCAACAAGGTCTCGCGACACGCCCTTGACAAATCTTGCGTACCTAATTGTAGGGCACGCGATACATTCGCAGTCGTCAACGCACATCGCTAACACTGATTCAGGTACTTTTCTTTAAGAAATAGTTATCAAAAAATGAAACAAAAGCTGCCGTTATTGAATTTGTACAACCATCCGACTAGAAATTCTATGCTGTACACGAAGTTACGTGGAGCTGAAAAGCCAACGAGAACGCCTAAAGAGCACTGCCTTGCTATGCGTGCATTCACTCTGCGAAAGGTCGTCTGCTGCGCTCGAGCATCGTAGGCGGCGCCACGGTCGAGGAGGGAGCGTGAAATAGAGGATAAACGAGGAGGAGTGAAGGCGGAGGAGGAGAGTGACACTACTTTACGAAGTTTAAGGGGTTTTAGCGCCAGCCACTTCCCTCCTCCTCCGCTCGGCGTGGCCTCGACGATGGCGCCGCTGGTGGTGGGCCTGCCGTAGCAGACGACGGCTAGCACGTTACGGGAGGAAATCGGCAGAAAAGTTCGTTCGAGCCCTGCAGAGCAGTTTTTTCAATCGAGATCTTTCTTCGTCAGTCTGTAACTGGCCTTTATTTATTTTATTTATTTATTTATCACAGTAGACACAGCGCCAGTTTGGCATTACAGTAGGGGGGGGGGGAGAAGTACATATATCATTGACAAACAGCAGTTAATATAGAATACATGAAAAAAAAAAGACACAGATCAGGGCAAATCGCCGTCACAACAAAAAGAAGAAACAAAGAAGCAGAGCATAACCGTACATGTGCGAAGTGAAAAAAAAAAGCGGTTCTGTTGACGCAAGCACAACGTACAGGGAAAAAAAAATTGCAAGTCATACGGCTGAAGCAAAGGCATCATTTGAAGATAGCGATACAACATCGCTGGGCAACCTGTTCCACTCCACCGACGGTCTTAGGAAAAAATAACATCTTAAAAAGCTCGGTTCTACATATATACTCTTTAATTTTAAGTGGGTGATCGCACCTGCCAGAAGTGTACTCCGGTGGCCTAATGTAGCTATCGCGAATGCTAAAACTTACCTTATTTTCTTGTGTACGCAGAGTCCCGACTCGATGATCAGCCGCGGTATTTTCTGTCGACGTTGAGACACGAGAAACATAATAGCACCAGCGCCCCCCTCAGCCTTTGCGCGCGCTTAGATTGGCAAGCACGCACGTTGGCGGCACTGTAGCTTGTAACACACTTTCAAACCTTCAGAGCAGTGCTCTTCGTCAGTCTTTGTACGTCATAGCTGATACGCGCCGCGAATTCACATGGTGTTGCAATTCACAGAATTTCGTGTTGGAATTCCGGAAGAAATAGAGAAAAGGACCATTATTCAAGGCGTATTTAGGCGTAAAGCGCTAGGCGTTGAGAGTTCGTGTTGCTGAAACACGATGCAAGCACGCGGTGTACTCAAACAACCAAAGTTTCAGGTGATGACAGCGTGAAAATATGTATACGTGGTTTCGTAAGTTCATTTACGTACCTGCAGGATACTTTTGTTCGGCCGGCGCGTGACAGATTCCGGCTGTGCGCGGTCAGTAATGCCTGGCAACAGGGCCGTTATTTTTTTTTTTTCATTGCGGGGTGCTTTGGTAATCGTGACGATATATTGTTTTTTTTTTTACAAGTACTGCTCCAGGAGGGCACATGTAATGGCTAACGGAGGCCTCTGAAGAGCACGTGACATTACAATAAAGCAGGCGGCGCAGGGAGTGTTCGCATACAAAATTGGCTGACCGCGATCTTATACCCCCTTGGCATGCAGAGGTTTCGGCGAGCCCCATCCAGCCCTGGTTCTAGCTTTGGTGTTCCCGTTGCCACTTTGGTGCCCTGGAGGCGCCGTCAATAATACAAAATAATGAAAAGTTGTTACAACTAGTAAATAAAACTTATTGAAGAAATACAATCGCGCCGAGGCTCCAACTTACAAAGCAGCGCTAGCGCGCCCACGCGAGTATTATGGAACGCCAACGAGGAATTTACCGGCCTACGCACGACTCTACGATCAAAGTGCACGTCAAACATACCCAGGCTAGCTAAAGTTATCTGGAGCCATCCACTACGACCTCCATCCTAGCTTTAGTCGCTTCGGAACGTTAAAAACGGTAATCACCACAAACCAAATCAATACATGCGGGCGTACATTCGAAGCTAAAAGAATGCATCGTAAGTCATAGTGAGCCTAGCAAAAGCGTCGAGAATGTGCTTACTTCTGGTGCAGCTCAAAAAACACCCTGAATAAGGTCGCTTTTATGTCACAGGCCAGCTGCAGGTGCGTGCATTTCACCGCAAGACGAAAATACATGAAACTAAAAGAGCACATTCGAAAAAAAAGGCAACCAACGCGCTAAAAAACACGCAGAGCATGAAGACACACTTTTTCGAAGCGGAAGGCTCAAAAGAAGAGGTTGTGAGTAGCCGTGGCCCTTACTTCACAAAGCCGTGCGTTCTTTGCCACTTCCTCGAAGTCAGCCCGCCCGATCCTGTGAATCGACACTTCTTTTTGCGTTGCGCCCGTCGGATGGCAAAGCAAAAACTTTTTGCCCTCGCTGTGTCTGTTACGGCAACCGAAGGCGCAGCAGCACGGCATCGCAATTAAGTTCTCGGCCCTACACATTCTATTACGCTAACGCACTCCGCCAGTCCGCCTGCCGTACTTTCGTCGCGCAGGCCCTACAGTGGAGGTCGGCGCGCGCTAGAAAGAAAAAAAATACAGAAAAGCGCGGCGCCTACTTCGCGCTGGGAAGAAAAAATATACAAAAGCGCGGCCCTTGCTTGCACGTGACACAGATTGGCCAATGAGGGAGCGGAGGAGGCTGGGGCGACAGGAGGCGTGGAGGAGGACGCAACAGGGTGAGCGGGGTGGCGGAAAGATTTAAGAATGGCGCTACTTTTGAAAAATTGAGGGGTTTTACTATGAACATGAGACCCGCGCGAGCGCGCCCTTTCTCCACAGCGCAGATCGGTTTCAAGATACGGTGCCCGCGAGGCCGTACCGTAAACAGCAGCCGCCGTTGCAGAACGCCCCCTCTCCCTCGACCCCCTACTCCGTGCCTTCCACTCCACCTTCCTCCCTCACCCGCACGAGATTGACAACGATTGTGAGTTGACCGTCGCAAGCTTTCATTGGCTCATACATTTAGCCCGCGGCGACTATGTTATCATGTTCGGACTTTATACGGAACACAACGGCGACGGTAACGATGACGACGACGGCAGAAATTTGCTTGGAGTGCCTATATAATTGTTATCGCAATAAAATTCGCAAGCTCAATGCGGGTATATCCGTCTGTCAAATACGGTGCCTCACAAAGCCGGTCCCCGACATATACGAGGGGTGATCCAAAATTTTTGTTGAACAAAAAGACCAGTCAAAACACAAAGGACAAGAGGAGAGATTCACATAACAACGACTGGTTTTTTTTGTTTTGTTTGGTGTATCAACTGAGGTTTAATAGAATCGGTGTAGTCCCAGCAAGACCAGCAGAGCATGCGCAACTGCATCATCGTTAATCACATAGCATTTATGTCCACAATTATGTCCTTTCCCGGTTTATACTCAATGGAATACTTGTAACCACCGAGTAAAAGTACCCAACGCTGTAGCCTTGCTGCGGCCAAGGGTGGTATTGGTTTATCGGGACTAAAAAGGCGCATCAGCGGCTTATGATCTGTGACCAATGTAAATTGGTTTCCCAGCAAATATTCGCGAAACTTCGTCACGCCGAATACCGCTGCTAAGGCTTCGCGCTCAATCTGAGCATAATTCCGCTCGGCTGAAGAGAGGGTGCGAGATCGAAACCCGATTGGCTGGTTTACGCCGTCCACTCTGTGGTACAAGACTGCCCCGATACCGCATGAGGATGCGTCCGTCTCCAAGATGAGTGGTTTTGTTGGGTCATAGTGGGTCAAAATCTGCACCTCCTTTATCAACCACTTCACTGCCTCGTATGCATTTTTTTGCTTAGCTTCCCATTGCCAAGGCCTGTTCTTTCTTAATAATTCATATAATGGCGCAAGCACTGTAGCCAAGTTCCCCAAGAATGCGTTGTAATACGTAAGGAGACCCAGTAGCGCGCGAAGTTCCGTTACACACGTAGGTTGGGGCATTCGTAAGAGCGCGTCGATGTTTTCCGTCTTTGGCCTTAGGTCTTTTGCGCTAATGCGGTGACCAAGGAATTCAACCTCCGACTGACGGAATCTGCATTTGAGCGGGTGAAGTTTAACACCGGCTTCCCTGATCCGCCGGAACACTTTGAGCAACGTGTCACAATTTCCTCTTTTCTCGGCGACCGCCACATCGTCTAAGTACACTTGCACACCCGGTAGCCCTTGCAACAGTGCTTCCATTCGCTTCTGAAAAACTGCCGGTGCCGACGCCACCCCAAACGGCTGCCGGTTGAAGCTATACAACCCTTTCGGCGTGTTTACTACCAGCAGCTTCTTTGTCGCGTCATCTAGTGGTAGCTGGTTGTATGCATCCTTCAAATCTATTGTACTGAATACTTCCGCTGAGCTTCGCAAATATGTCCCTTATCTTTGGCAGCGGATATTGTTCCGTGTGGCATGCTGTGTTGACTGTCGTTCTAAAATCGCCACACAAGCGGATGGAGCCGTCCTTCTTGACGACGGGAACGAGTGGTGCAGCCCACTCGGCGCTGGCGACCTGCGTCAGTATGCCCGTGTCAGCCAACTTTGCGATTTCTGCATTTACAGGCTCTTGTAGCGCGTACGGTATAGAACGGGCCTTGCAGAATCGCGGTACGGTTCCTTCGCGTAACTGTAGGTGAACCGGAGGCCCCTTGATTAATCCGAGCCCTGGCGAAAACAAATCGGCATATTCCGCCCTTAGCGTAGCAGCAATGGCGATTTGGTCAGCAGCTGGCGGCTTACCGTCGTTGACGTCCCCGTTGAGCACTGGGCCTCCACTCAACTGGAATGCTTGAATTATGTCTCGCCCACACAGGTTTGGGCCTGAGCAGCCGAGCACTACTAGAGCCGCGTTGGCGGTTTTTCCATCGTAGGTGACAGGAACTTTCAGCTGTCCTTTCACTGGTAGTCTCCCTAGGAATCAACTCAGTTGAAACGACGACTTGTCGAGCCTGGGCCAGCGGTGGCGATGCTGGGCATAAGTTGGCCATGTCACTATGGACACTGGTGACCCTGTGTCCAATTGCATCTTCACAGGCACCCCTTTCCACTGTAACGTTCGCCATATCGGCCGAACCAGTCCTGTCGAGGACTCACGGAGGTGTGACAGGAACTGTCCGTAGTCCTCGCTGCCCGAGGATGGTTCCTCACAGCGAGCTACGTTTTCTTGGCGTGGCTTGGAATTGCACATTGAAGCCAGGGGTCCCCTCTTCCGACAAGAGAAACACTTAACGCGGCGGAACCTGCATTTGGCGGTCTTGTGCGTATCGCTTCCGTAGCAAAGGCAGCCGGTCTGTACTTCATTTTTCAAATTTCCCATCCTGTCTGGCTGTGGTCTTCTGGAGAACTTCTGCCGCTCTTGCTTCGTTCGCACTGAGCGGTGTTGCGTACTCCAGGGTAGCGTACCGTATTGCTGCCGAGAAGTAGCGGCGCCTGCCTAACGAAGCTCGACCGACATTACTTATTTGGTAGCGTGGCGTTATCGGCGGGCTGCAGGCTACCGGTAGATCATGGCGACTCAGCAGGGGCGAGACGATTTGCTAGTGCGAAACTTGCACTGTTTATTCAAAGGTAGTTGAAAGAAAATAAGAAAAGCATGAAGTATGAAGTCTCAAGTAAGAAGTATCTCAAAGTACATTTTGGAGCTCCTTAAATAGCTCTCTACAAGTGTGGGCGGCATCTTGCGTCCGTCGATGACACGTGACAGGCACGGAGAGAGGGCCCCTCCTCCTGCAGTACCAAACACGGTTAGGAGAGGTCGATCCTCTCAGCGACGAATCCGGTCGGGTGAACGACCCCTCCGGTGCACATGGGCTCCGGTGCATGAAGGGTCGGGTGAATGACCCCTCCGGTGCACGTGGGCTCTGGTTCTGGGAAGGTCGGGTGAATGACCTGTCGCCACGTGGTGTCAGACGCCAACCCTAACAGCATCTCCGGCGGGGGAGGAAGATCCCGACGTGTAGGGGCCAGCAGCCGCTGTACGAGAGATCGGCGTTTCGGTATCAGGATTCCCCGTGGAGGTCACGAACCCTTCGTTCGTAGCAGGTAGATTCCGGGGAGTGGTCTTCCGTCCTTGGTGGCGCTCTTGACTTTTCTCCTTGGTCCGGTCCGGTGAAATTGGTCTTTGCCAGCAGGTCTCGCAACTTTTCGTCTCCTGCGAGGCCAAGCAATCACCCCAGAACAGCGCCGGACCCACAACCACAAAGCAGCGAGCACACGGCCACTCTTCCCCAAGACACACCCGGCTTTTAACAAAAAAAAAAAAAAAAAAAAAACCCGCTACACCTTTCCCATTTCCTACGCGCGTCCTTCCCCCCTTAAACTAAATACAGCCATTTCTTGAAAGCGTTAAAACGTGGTTATTAAAATCAGCTAACAATCGGCTTCACTTCGGAAAAACATATGAATGCACGAAAAATATGCCACGGAAACCCGGATGAGCATGAGGCTTTCGATACTCTAGGGGCAGCGACTTAAACCGTCGGCATTGCCGTTAAGCTTACCCTTCTTGTAGGGAATATCGAAGGTGTACTGTTGAAGAGCCAAGCTCCAGCGCAAAAGACGACCGTTTTTCGTAGACATGGACTGCAGCCATTTGAGGGGACAGTGGCCAGTCTCTATGGTGAATCTTGAGCCAGCGATATAGCAAGCTAGCTTCTGTACCGCCCAAACTACGCAGGCGCATTCCTTTGCTGATGCACTGTATGCTTCCTCACGAACTGAAAGCCTTCTACTGGCGTACAGTACAGGGTGTTCGTTCTCGTCATCTTTCTTTTGACAGAGCGCCACCCCCAGACCCCTGTCACTGGCATCACACTGAAGAATGAATGGCTTAGAGTAGTCGGGCGCGTTCAACACTGGCTGACTCGTTAGTGCGTTCATCAGCATACTAAAAGCCTTTTCTTTCGCGTCATCCCACTTTACCGTTTGTGGTTCTGTTTTTCTGAGAGCATCCGTTAAAGGACTCGCAATCTCGGAATACCGCGGAATATATCTTTGGTAATAACCAGCCAAGCCAAGGAATGATCTGATGTCCCGCTTGGTGCGTGGTTGCGGGAAGTTGTCTATCGCGGTCAGTTTAACCTCGGAAGGCCGACGATGGCCTTGCCCTATTACATGACCTAGATAAGCTACCTCCGCGCGCCCTATTTGGCATTTGGGAGCCTTAACAGTTAAGTTGGCCTCTCGTAGCCGACAGAACACGGTTCGCAGGTGTTGCATATGGTCCGCCCATGAAGAAAAGATAGCTATGTCATCGAGATAGGGAAGTGTAAAGTCCCCCATTCCTCGTAGCAGCTGGTCCATAAGGCTAGAGAAGCAATATGGCGCATTCTTCAATCCAAAACTCAAGACTTTCGGACGAAAGGTTCCCATCGGGGAAATAAACGCTGCAAGCCCGCTTGCCCTCTCGGTCAACGGAACCTGCCAATACCCTCTGACTAAATCGAGCGTAGAAATGAAATTAGCACTGCTCACTTTCTCAAGCCTTTCCTCGATATGCGGTATTGGATAAGTCTGGTCCTTCGTGATTAAATTGAGCCTGCGGTAGTCGATACACGACCGCGGCTCTTTTCCTGGGACCTCAACCAAGATAAGAGGCGAGGTATAATCACTCTCTCCTGGCTCAATTACACCTAGCTCTAACATCTTGTTTATTTCAGCGGTCATGACTTCACGTTGACGAGGCGAAACGCGATAAGCTTTCGAACGAACAGGGTCCGACGAGGTTAACTCGATATCGTGAACGATCGCAGTCGTCCTGCCCGGTGTGTCTGAAAATACGTCTTTAAATTCAAACACGAGTTTCCTCAGTTCGGCCCTTTGATTGGGATTCAACTCCGCCTGTTCCACTAACTTATCAATGGTCTCCTGAATGTCTTTTGTCTCCGTCACTGCTGTTAACTCCGGAAAGTCGACAGGCATTTCCTCAGGTTGGTTAAGGGACATGTTCACAATGGCTTCCCTCTGCCTGTAGGGTTTAAGTAGATTGCTATGGTACACTTGTGGTGTCCTTCGTTTTCCCGGTACCGTGATTACGTAGTTTGTTTCAGATAATTTCTGAATTATGTCAACCGGTCCTTCCCATTGAACCTCTAGTTCGTTTTTCAACGAGGGTTTCAGGATCATTACCTTTTCCCCCACTTCAAAGCGTCGCGTGAGCGCCGTCCTGTCATAGTAACGCTTAGCCTTGCTCTGTGCCTTACGCATTTCCTGCCCTGCTAATTCCCGAGAAGCGTGCAGACGGTCCAACAGCTCTAGCACGTATGCCACAACCGAAGGATCGTCTGCCCGGCCTTCCCAGGCTTCTCGAATAATGCGGAGAGGGGAGCGAAGGCAGCGTCCGTAAACGAGCTCTGAAGGTGAAAAACCTGTTGATTCGTGCGGTGCAGTTCGAAGCACGAACATTGCTGCAGGCAAGCAACTCTCCCAATTGGCTTTGTGCTCATAACAAAGGGCTCGCAAAAGCCGTTTCATGACTGAGTGGACTTTCTCTACCGCGTTTGACTGCGGGTGGTACACTGAGCTATGGATAATTTTAATACCGCACCTTTCCAGAAACGTCGAGGTCAGTGCGCTCGTAAAGACGGATCCTTGATCTGACTGGATTTCTGCGGGAAACCCTACTCGCGCGAAGATAGCTAAAAGCGCGTTGACAATCTCCGCCGAGCTTAGTTTCTTGAGAGGCACTGCCTCGGGGAATTTCGTTGCGGGGCACAGTGCAGTAAGAATATGTCGATAGCCAGACTGCGTCGCAGGAAGTGGTCCCACTGTGTCTATTATGAGCCTGCGAAATGGCTCCGTTATAATGGGAACAAGTTTTATTGGCGCTTTAGCCTTGTCTCCGGGCTTGCCTATGCGTTGACATGTGTCGCAGCTCCTTACAAATGCTTATACTTCTCGAAAGCAGCCGGGCCAGTAAAATTCCTGCAATAAGCGGTCCTTTGTTTTACGAATGCCCAGATGCCCTGTCCAAAAGCCCCCGTGAACCAGATGCAGGAGCTGCTCACGATAGGGACGCGGCACCACGAGTTGGTCGAATTGCACACCATTTCGACTGGTGTACTTTCTATAGAGGACGCCTGCGCTCTTTAGGAACTTCACGTTCTGTTTGCCTACACCTTCTTTAGCGTCAGGCCTTAGGTTACGCAGGGTGGAATCTTTTTCCTGCTCAGCAATCAATGTGGCAGGGCTTACATTCAATAACCTTTGCATGCATTCTGCCTCGCGAGACATTTCAGGCTCTGCTGCTTTCCTGACTTCTTCATTAGCTGGTGTACCTTCCGCATCATCCCCTATAGGACCGTCCGGTTCGGTACTGGTGGACGAATCCTCCTTCAAACCTGTTTCCTCCACTACTGGACACTCATACACTGCCTTGGCCGCGAGCTCCCGTGCCTTGGAACGAGTTAAGGCTTGCACTATCCCTTCACTAAACCCGATTCCCCTGCGTCATAGCAAATCCTCAGATTTGTTGGAAAACAAATATGGATACTGAGGCGGGAGATGTGCCGAGACGGCAGCTTCAGTGTCTAGTACTCCAAAAGGTCCTTCGATACTATTCTTGGCCACAGGGAGACAAACACTGGAGGTTTCCACGGCTTGCCTTATCCAAGCACATTCTCCCGTGAACTGGCCTTCCTCAACGTACGACGGGTGCACTACATCCATTGTGGCTGCTGAGTCGCGAAGCACCCTACACGCTTTGCCGTTTACCACGAGGTCTCGAATGTATGGTTCTAGCAATTTCAGGTTTTCCTCGTTACTAGTTAGCGACATCAACACTAGCTTGGGATTTTTGCATCCCACGGAGATATGCCCCGTTTGCTGGCAGTTGTAGCAAACTATTGGTTTCTTGGCCTCGAAAGCCCTTTTCTTTTGCCTTTCTGCCCTCTGTTCGGGTGACTCCTCCCTTCCCTTGCTGTTCTCGTCACTACTTTTCACTGAATCTGATCTTTCCTTCGACTTATACCTATTCGACTTCGACCAACGCTCTGGCTTGTCGGCTCTGTATTTAGTCACCTCCTTCTTAGGAGCTTCGTTGTCTTCGAACGCACGGCGGGTTACGTACTCCTCAGCGAGATTGGCCGCTCTCGTGATAGTGTCTACGCCTGGCCTATCCTGAACCCAATGCTGGATGTTTACTGGCAGTCGGCAGTAGAACTGTTCTAAGGCAACGCACTGCATTGTCTTTTCGGCATCGCCGAGTGCACCCTCTTCTCTGAGCCATTCCTTCAGGTTTACCTCCAAGGTGTACGCAAAATCTGAATATGACTCACTCTTGGTCTTCTCGACTTCCCTGAACTTTCGCCTGAATGCTTCCGCTGATAATCTATACTTTTTAAGCAGGGTCGCTTTGACTTCATCGAAGTCCTCTGCTTCTTCTTTCCCCATACGGGCGATAATATCAGCTACCTCACGTGGCAGTAACGTAAGCAGGCGTTGCGGCCACGTGTTTCTCGCGAATCTTGCCTTCTCACACGTGCGCTCAAACTGTACCAGAAAAAGACCTATGTCCCCTCCTACTGCGTAGGGTGCCATCAAGTCTGTCCTTCTGCGTTCATTTTCGCGTTCCTCTGTGCTAGGTCTTTCAGAATTTTGTGCTTTCAAGAGCTCAATCTCTAGGCGCTTCATTTCGAGGTCGCGCTCTTCTTTGGTCTCACGTGCGGCCCGCTCGCGCTCTTCTTTTGCCTCACGTGCAGCCCGCTCGCGCTCTTCTTAGTGCTGCTAAACCTTCACTCTATATAACCTTGACGTACTCAAACTTCCGTCAATGGTTTAAAGAAAAATCACTGCTATGTACTTTCCAAAAAATACGTAAAAGCCAAGTGATATCTTAGTGAAGAAAAGCCGTGCACTCACCATATGCAGTCATGATCCGAACCCCTCCTTCCCGAACGTTGTTGCCAGGACGAAGAGGCTACGATCTCGTAGTTGTCGTCCAAGTTGGTGTCTCCAGGGTTCCGTATCCCAATCGCTGCCAGCCAGTTTGTTGCGTACTCCAGGGTAGCGTACCGTTCTGCTGCCGAGAAGTAGCGGCGCCTGCCTAACGAAGCTCGACCGACATTACTTATTGGGTAGCGTGGCGTTGTCGGCGGGCTGCAGGCATCCGGTAGATCATGGCGACCCAGCAGGGGCGAGACGATTTGCTAGTGCGAAACTTGCACTGTTTATTCAAAGGTAGTTGAAAGAAAATAAGAAAAGCACGAAGTATGAAGTCTCAAGTAAGAAGTATCTCAAAGTACATTTCGGAGCTCCTTAAATAGCTCTCTACAAGTGTGGGCGGGATCTTGCGTCCATCGATGACACGTGACAGGCACGGAGAGAGGGCCCCTCTCCTGCAGTACCAAACACGGGAAGGAGGGGTCGATCCTCTCAGCGACGAATCCGGTCGGGTGAACGACCCCTCCGGTGCACGTGGGCTCCAGTGCATGGAAGGTCGGGTGAGTGACCCCTCCGGTGCACATGGGCTCTTGTTCAGAGAAGGCCGGGTGAATGACTCCCCCGGTGCACGTGGGCTCCGGTGCATGGAGGGTCGGGTGAATGACCCTCCGGTGCACATGGGCTCTGGTTCCGCGAAGGTCGGGTGAATGACCTGTCGCCACGTGGTGTCAGACGCCAACCCTAACAGCGGATGCCCTCTCTGATTGGCCCATCTCCCATCTGTTGTACGTTGCGTGCAGCCATCTCAGCGGCTAGCGCCACATCCTCTGCTTCCTGCAGTGTGCGCGTGTGCCTTGCTAGCAAATTACGACGCACTCCAGCATCCCGTAGACCGCAGACAAGCCTGTCACGCAGCATTCTATCTAGCGCCTGGCCGAAATTTCACCTATTAGCCATTTTCCGTAGCTCGACAATGAAGTCGCTTGTCGATTCGTCAGCTTGCTGATTCCTTGTGAAAAACTGATAAGACTCCGCTATCTCTTTGCCTTTCAGTGCCAAGTACTCGGCCAGTTTTTGAACTGCTGCTTCGTACATCAGATCCTGAATTTTGTTAGGCGCCCAACGGCCTGCCAGGAGATCTACAGTCTTGGTACTAAAGGCGGCAACAAGTAAGGCCCGATGCTTCTTCGGATCGACAATCTCGTGGGCTTCGAAAAAAGCTTCTAATCGCACCTGATATGCGTCCCACTTATCGTCCCCTCCGTCTAAAATAGGCGGCCCGACTTGCGTCGCCATGCTTTACCCTGGCCGTGGGCGTTAATCCTCGTCGCCACTGAAGGAATGGACGCAGGAACAGGAATGAACGCACGTTTATTGAGTTAGTCGTTTAAGTAGTAAACTCTGGCGTGACGTCATGTTACTCAGGCATTGACGCATGCGCTCGTGGCGTGCGTGAATTGCTGACTTCACATCAACCGTAATATATAAGTCCGGAAGAAAACACTCTGACGCCGAATGCTTATCACGCGCCCCCATCGATCCCCCACCGCATGACGACGAGGACGACAAATCCTTCCTTAGAATAATAAGCGCGGAAGACTTCACTAAACAGCAGCGAGCAGACCCGGAGCTAAAAGGCCTCGTCGAGTACTTGGAAGGGAACACCGACGTTGTCCCTAGGACATTTAAGCACGGGTTGTCTTCGTTCACGCTACAAAACGACCTGCTCGTGAAGAACTTCTCACCAGTCCGCGGCAGCTACCTTCTTGTTGTACCGTCAGCGCTGCGTCCAGAAGTACTGCACGCCCTACACGACGATCCAACAGCTGGGCACCTCGGATTCTCCCGGACGCTGTCGAGAATACAGGAAAGGTATTACTGGCTGCGTCTGACCGCCGACGTCGCCCGTTACGTCAACACATGCCGAGGCTGTCAACGACGCAAGAGACCACCGACAAGGCCAGCAGGATTACTACACCCGATCGAACCTCCTCGCCGACCATTCCAGCAGATTGGGATGAATTTGTTGGGGCCGTTTCCGATGTCAACATCCGGGAATAAGTGGATCGTCGTGGCGACGCACTATCTCACCCACTACCAAAAGGCAGCGCAGCCGAAGTGGCGAAATTTTTCGTCGAGAACATCCTGCTGCGACATGGTGCCCCAGAAGTCCTCATCGCCAACAGAGGAACGGCTTTTGCAGCAGAGCTGACCCAAGCCATTCTGCAGTACAGCCAGACAAGCCACAGGAGGACAACTGCCTACCATCCGAAGAAGAATGGTCTCACGGAGCGCCTGAAGAAGACCCTCGCCGACATGCTAGCAATGTACGTCGACGTCGAGCACAAGACGTGGGACGCGGTCCTGCCGTATGTAACCTTCGCTTACAACACGGCGGTGCAAGAAACAACACAGATCAAGCCGTTTAAGCTGGTTTACGGTAGGAAACCGACGACGACACTCGACGCCATGCTGCCCCACGTCACTGACGAAGAGAATGTTGACGTCGCTAACTATCTCCAGCGCGCCGAAGAAGCTGGACAGATCGCCCGCCTACGGATCAACAACCAACACAGGACCGACAGCCGACACTACAACCTCCGACGACGCTTCGTCGAGTACCAGCCCGGCGAACGTGTTTGGGATTGGACACCGATACGCAGACGAGAACTGAGTGAGAAACTATTGCGCCGCTATTTCGGACCCTACAAGGTCATTCGACGTATTGGCGCACTGGACTATGAGGTCGTGCCAGACGGAATTTCGCATTCACAGCGGCGCCGCGCACGATCTGAACTGGTCCACGTGGTGCGTGTGAAACCCTTTTACGGATGCTGACGAACTTCCTTATTTTGTTGTTTTCTTTGCTACGGGTGTTTTACTTCATTACTTTCGTTTGTATGCAGCATCGGGTCGATGCTTTTTAACAGGGGGGTATTGACACGTGTACTTATCTTTATCGGACGACCAGGTTTCGCCGCCTAAGAAATGTAATCGCACAGCGTGGGACGCACCTGCATGTATCCGAAGTTTCTGGAAAGTTATCGATGCTTCTACTCGGCTGTCTGTTGTCGCCGAAACTTGTGTTATCTGATTTCATCGCGTGACGCGAATGGTGTAGAACTTTGTGGAAGGCACGCGGATCTGAACCATTAGTCTGGAACATTCGACGACTGCGGTATAAAAGCCGACGCGCTTGACCCGTTGATGAGTTTTTCGACGATCGCCGACCGTGTTCGCCGCTATCGTTGTGCTATAAGTGTAGCCTGTTTTTTTTTTGGGCACAGGTTCGCCCAATAAAAGTTAGTTTTGTCTTTCAGAGTATTGCTACTGTGTTCTTGAACATCGCCACCACCTGGCAATATTAAGCGCTTTCACTACCATACATATTCATCATTCTGCTGCGGATTTCTTATGCGGAACTTCCTTCTTTGCACAAACATTTGATAACACTCTGGTACTCGAGCTTGAAATCGTGGGAGGACACCATGTTTGGCTGCCTGATTTGCACCACGTAATGAACTGGAAGGATTGATATTCAGACCTTGCTAGGGTGCAGAGATGACGTAAACAAAAGGTAGAGAAAGATCACTGTCCGATGTATGGTTAAAGGCAAGATGCAAAACTTTTTGGTCTCCCCTCGAAGCATGGCCGGACTGGAACGTATGAGCGCGAACCTTTACTCAAGTCCCATCGTGCACAAAACAGACGCTGCTCATCCACATTATGCAGTGGAAAGCACCTATACTGTCTGCTACGGAGCGTAGAATAAGTGGCCGTCGCAGGGTGCCACCATGAGTCCACTGGCTGAGCGCACTGTGGCTTACTGAGGACAACGGCGTTTGGTTGAAGGTTGGCGTGTCGTAAACGCCAAAATCGGAATTAGTGGCATTTACGTGAACATGCATTGTAAAATTTGAAGTGCGCGCCATGGTGAAGCTCAGTAGGCGGAATTGTAGGTATGCCCTGCTCTGCTGTAGCCTTCGCAGTGCAAGGCCCTGAAAAAGGAGCGAAAGTACCGTGAAGGGGGTGTTTGATGGCCGAAAACTCCGTCTTTGAAAATGCAATTTGAAATTATTATTTAAGATGCTGCGCTATTTCGGTAGCGTCAGTCGCAAAACTGGTATGTGAATTTTGGTTACCGGCTCGTTACCTTGATTCCAGTGACGCCATCTTTTTTAACATCATTAGTGAAATTTCAGAAAATGAGTTGCAAAATAATTGTCTTCGGTTTAGGTTCATTTTACTCAAAAGCCCTTTTTATTGCGATAGAAATTATATGGATACTCAAGGCGCATGTCTTCTGTCGCCGGGAGGTTGCGTATAAGTTCAAGGGCCACGAAATGACCGGCGCGCGCCGTATGCTGTATGCGCTAGTGAAAGCTTGTGAAGGTGAGCCGGCGATCGCGGCTAAATCTCGAGCACGCGATGGACGAAAGTGGGGAGGACGCCTTCCGTAGCGCCAAGGCTTGGGGGAGAGGGTAGGGGGTGTTCCACTGCGAGCGGCTGCGCGCGCCCGACCGGACCACTGTATCTTGAAAGCAATCTGCGACGGATACAGAGTCCGCGGCGCCCCGTGTTTTCGCGGCTTACTTCGCGTTGATGTGAGCAGCACTACGACGGCCAACTCACTCGATGCAGCTGCCGCATTTTCTCACTGCAACACTTTTGACTGCGAGTTTCCGCGGTCATCGAGTGAATTGCCTTCCTGTTTCCTTGCGCGCGCATTAAACCATGTTTGTTAATACGGTTAGTATGCCTATGTTTACAAGTTTACACGGCTGATAAAGCTACAATGTTTACTTCTTATAGCTGTCCAGTAATCTTCAATCGCAATCTATACGTCGCTGGTTCCGGCGAAACTGCGACTTTTTTAACTTAGTGAAAACTTGGCTTCGCTGACTGTTGTTTTCCAAGTATTTCAAATGTTTCCTTGTGTGATATTTCAACTTACCCATGGTTCCACTCGACGTTTCAGAATATTTCTAGACGGCACAAAACTTTCAATAAAGAACGTCAGTGCATCGCAAAAATGATTCCGCGCGCTTTCTTTTTTACAGTCAACACCACCTGAATGCATATCTAACTAGTCAATTATTGTAAGGTCGTCTGGAATACTGTATTCTTTGACTATCATTCAGGAATTCCTTTTTAACGTGTTGTTTTAGGCCTCTTGTCTAAGAAAACCTACCAATTTACGATCAGACGTTCCAGGTTCAATTACTACCACTCCACATTTTTTTTAATGCGAGGGTTAAAGCTGCAGCGCATACAGGGGTATGGGATGCGGGCGTATAACGACGATTGAATGAATGAAAAACCATTTGCGGATCTTATAAAATTCAGAAGTGGTCGATAGTGTGGTTCCTTTGTCCACGCAGTCCAATGACGAGGGTTATGCGGCGCAAGTCCCGCTGGTCCGAATAATACTAGCCATTATACTCCACTATTAAATACTTCCCTTGTAAATGCTTAATTCTTCAAGTAGTTCCCACGCGTGTTATCTGTTACTGTTGTCATCTGTTGTTGTTGTCATCAAGGTTAATAGAAAACGTAATGCTTGGAATAATGGCATGCATTGTTACGTCATTAGACATAACCAAACCTATCCCATTTAATATTTGGTCAATAAAATCACCTGTCATCTTTACGTTCTTACCCCTCAACTTTAAGACATGGTTATGAAACTTGCTTAAAAACATTTTATCGACATCAGGAGGACGGTACACTACGCAAAGAAAAAAAAATGTTGTGTCCCCAGAGAAACCCTTCAAAACATTCTGTCATGATTAACAAGCTGATCATTTTTTTAACTTCAGTGCATGTATTAGAATAATTGCCACGCCACCACCGCGATAATTTCCATCGCACCTAAGTAGACACGATAAACAGGCGGCACAACACATTAATATTGGCATGTGACAGTTATCCAAGCACGCGCACGAGGATGCAGCGAAAGGAAGACGATGAATGCGCGCCTCGGCTCGCGTGTGGATTTCGCCATATCGCTTTGGTACACAGGCTACTCTAAATACGTATTTCTCATCTCGACTTTCTTGGTACATTTTGGTGGGAGGGCTGGGTAGTGCCACGGCAACACGGAACTCCGCAGCGGACTCCTCAGGCGACCCAAGGCAATGTCGACGCAGACTAGACTATGAATTCTCAACCTGAGTCATCTACTGTAGTTTCGCGGACTGCAACACCACCGGTCATCTTAGCGCACGTTCGGGACCCTGGTGCGTTTACCGGAACTTGTAGTGTCGACGTAGAGGACAAGTTGAACTGGTATGAACGGGTCAGTGCCTCGAACCGGTGGGACCTGACGTTGATGCTCGCCAACCTTGTATTCTACCTACAAAGCACAGCGCGTGTGTAATACGACACGCACGAAGCGGAGCTCACAAGCTGGGACCTTTGCGAGCAGAAGCTTCGAGGCAGTTGTCAGCACGTGGTGAAATAAGAACTCGCCATTCCAGTGCGAACTACTGAATTCTGCATCGCGTACATTCAAGAGATTCTGCCACTTAGTGGGAAGGAAGATGAGAGGATCTTGCAATCGTACAAGGTTGGTCACGTATTGAAAATATCACTGACGATGCTTTTCCTTTACTGGTCCTTAAAAACTGCACCACAGTGGCTGACGTTACTGCAGAGTGCCAGCGGTTCGAGCAAGCGAAGAGTCGCCGAATCCATCCGGGGGTCGTCCGATTGCCTAACACCACCGCCACTTCACCTTGCTATGATCTACCTCAGCCTCTCCAGTCTTTTCCAACAGAAGACCTAGTGCGCATCATCTGACTCCAGATAGAGGCTACTTCTTCAACTGCTCTTAATAGGCGCCACCACCAATCTCAACCAAGCATTGGGCTAATTTATTCGCTTGTGCTCCAGAAGTTTGAGGACACCGGTTTCAGGCCTGTTTGTGCAATCAGTCGTGCGGCTGGGGACCCGTGACCCCCCGGCAGCCAATTTATTGCCGATCTCACTACCCGGCAGAGCGGCATAGACATGATGACAGGCCGGTGTGCAGATAAGGAGAACATAGGGGAAACTACTTGTACTTATTTGTTGAAATAAGAAAATTATAGTGTCACGTAGTAGTGACGGATGGTGAAAAAAGCAGCAAAACTGGGAATTCTCATTGAGCGAACTTGCGCCCTCAACAAGGCTACACTCAATGAACGGCGGCAGCGGCGAACACAGTCAGCGATCGTCGAAAATCTGATCAGCGGGTCAAGCGCGTAGGTTTTTATACATTAGTAATTGATGGTTGCAGAGTAATCGCTGTGCCCGCGTGTGTTCTAGAAAGCTCTACAACATTCGCATCACACATGCAATCAGATTACACAAGCTTCGGTGACAACAAACAGCACATTGAACCATCGATAACATCCGAAAAAACTAAGATACATGCGGGCACGTCCCGCACTGAGCGATAACAGGGGGTAAAAAGTGGTCACCCTAAAAAGATAAACAGTTACACATGCTCATGCCTCCCTCTCAAAAAGCAACGTCCCGATTCTACAAACCGGAAAAAAAATGATGGGGTTTAACGTGCCGAAATCATTTTGTGATTATGAGGCACGCCGTAGTGAAGGACTCCGGAAATTTCGACCACCTGGGGTTCTTTAGCGTGCACGTAAATCTAAGTACACGGGTGTTTTCGCATTTCGACCCTATCGAAATGCGGCCGGTCTGGATTCGATCCCGCGACCTCGTGCTCAGCAGCCCAACACCAAAGCCACTGAGCAACCACGAAGGGTCTGCAAACCGAACAGGAGAGCTAAAAACAAAAGGGGCACTTATTAAACAAATCCAACGAAACAACAAAGAACCTAAGACCAAAGCAGCGCAGCTATGCAAAGTCCCAAAGTTCGTTAGCGCTGGTGGAAAGGCCTAAGTCGCACAACATGGACTATTTCATGTCGTGAGGGCGCCGCTGTGATTGCGAATTGTCGTCTGGCACGACCTCATAGTCGAGTGTGCCAATGCGTCGGATGACCTTGTAGGGTCCGAAATAGCGGCGTAATTGTTTCTCACTGAGTCCTCATCAGGCTATTACGGTGCAAACCCAAAACCCGTTGCCCTGGCTCGTACTCAACGTAGCATCGTCGAAGGTTGTAGTGTCGACTGTCGGTCCTCTGCTAGTTCTTGATCCGCAGACGGCCCAGCTGTAGGGCTTCTTCGGCGCGCTCGAGATAGGTAGCGAAGTCAAGAGTCTCTTCGTCGGTGACGTTCGGCAACATGGGGGCGAGAGTTGTCGTAGGCGGGTCGATTTCCTTCCTTGTGTGGGCGGAGAAGAGCGACCACCATGCGCACGCTTGACAATCCGTTCTGCTGCCTTGCTGTACAGATTCCCGTTTTTCTTGGCACGTAGCTATCTGCACCAGCCCAGGGATATGTCGACATCGCTGCAACATCACCGTGCTCTGTGGAAGCAAATTGCACCAAAGGTTTTAACGCTCTCGCCAACGTTATACTGCGACCAACGCCACATTGTGGCCCCGGCACATCGCCGGCGTCAACCGAACATATAAAAGCCTGCGGTTCCAACGACTTCTTCAGTGGGCAGGGAAGAGCGACTACCATGCGCAAGCTTGACAATCCGTTCTGCTTCCTTGCTGTACAGGTTGGTGACTGTCCTTCCTTGCACGCTAAACGTACCAGCAACATTTGTACGCTGCTCTTCCCCTGCCCACTAGTGTTAGTTTCTACAGTATGTGATTGCATTCATGTTGTTAAACTTTTGATGTTAGCGGGCGACATTGAGTCAAACCCGGGACCAACTGATACTAGTCCAAATGCCGGTGTGCTAGCTGCTATTGCTGCCTTGTCTGAAAAATCGGATGCCCGTCACAGTGAGTTGATGGATACTTTAACACACCGCAAGGCGAACCAACTTGAACTAGAGCAGAAAGTATGCGACCTTACTAACAGGCTTCCCGCTGTCGAATCCCAGGTACAGTCGTTGGACAGTGAACGTGTTCCTGCGCTCAGCGATGCCATGTCCGAAGCGGTTCGTGCGGAGTCAGGTGCAATAAATTCACTGCTAGACGATTTCGAGGATCGCTCCCGTCTAGATAACCTGATTTTTTTCGGTATCCCGCACACTAGCTCTGAATCTTCGGCAGAGTCTGAAGAACACGTTAGCAAAATTCTTTCAGACAAACTGGATCTATCTTTTCGCGACGAAGGTATTCATCGGGCTCACAGACTGGGCTCATTCGTCTCGGAGAAATGTCGACCCATTATAGTTGAATTCGGTTCTCCCAAATTAAGAGACAAGATTATATCTCCACGTACAAAGTTCGAAAACTCCGAGGTATCATTCAGTAAGGACTTCTCGCGCCACACGCCAGTCCCTCAGAAAGTTCGCCGATTTCAGTAAGGCTTCGGGAGAGAAGTGTCTCTTGCGGTTGAACCGATTGTACATCAAGAAAAAGTGCTACGTTTATTGTTCATCAACCGATCGTGTTTGTGAAGTAGATATTGCCGAAAGTCGCTCCAGCGAGAACAAAGGCACATCGGTTTCGGCTTCACCTAATACTATCAGGAATGCTTCATTCGCCGCTAGTAGTTCATCGCTATCGGCTCGCCCGGTGGCTAAACCCATTTCCTTCCTTTTTTCCAATGTGCGCACTGTGTGTAATAAACGTGATGACCTGTCTTCAGCCATTGACTTCTGTTCAGCTGACGTTGTTATCTTGACTGAAACTTGGCCCTCGTGTGATATCGCAGACTATGAAATCTTTGAATGTGAAAGAGCTTTCACATTTTCTCGCTGTAACCGTATCTCGCGTACTGGTGGCGGAGTGTTGATCGCCGTACGTGACGGCTTGAGTTGTTGTGTTATGGATATCGCTACTCGTTTGGAAATCGTGTGTACGTGTGTCACTCTCGGACATCGTGATTTTATTTTTTTGTGCGCTATCGGTCGCCCAGTTAGCCTTTAACATTTAATTCAGATTTACATGACATATTAAATTAGTTAATTATCCGGTTCCCCTCATGTACACTCTTCCTTCATGGTGATTTCAATTTTCCAGCAATTAACTGGCGTGACTGTCCTCCCTCATCTGAATGCTCAACTGAGTGCTCTTTCTTCATCAACCTCTGTGTGGATTTTAATTTTAAGCAACTTGTCCTTCAGCCTACATGATCTACTGAGCAATCTGCTAACATTCTTGAACTCCTTCTCAGTACTACACCGCAGCTTGTTTCATGTTTAAGATATTTACCTGGTTTGAGTGATCATTGCCTCATTTAATTTGACCTGCGCACGTCTGTTCCCGCTAACAAAACGCCAAAAGTTATCCGAGACAATAAAAACGCTGACTTTGAGTTATAAACAGCGAACTAACGGGTTTTGTCACTCACTTCATTCCAAGTGTCCACACGCGCAACATTGATGAAAATTGGACCTACTTCCAAGAAAACGTGAATATTTAAATTATTAAATTCATCCCTCAGAAACGCATTATATCCAATTCTCATGCTCCGTGGTTTAACGCGCGTCTGCGGCGCCTACTGAACAAAAAAAGAAAAGACTATTCCGGCGGGCCAAGGCAACCCAAACGGCCGAACGCTGGTACGCTTACGTCACTGCTAAGACTGATTATGAACAAATTTCGTCTGAAGCAAAACAAAATTTCTGCCAGCACACGCTCCCGTTCCTTCTTAGAGATAATCCGAGGAAATTTTGGTATGTGGTCAGCGGGAACAAGCCGAATACTGTAGATCTTTGCGACGATCACAACACTCCAATACACCATAGCGACTGCTGCAAAGTGTTAAATGATTTTTTGCCTCGTGGTTTTCCTCTACCTTGCCGAATGTTTTCCCTCATCCTTGTGCATCTGACTTTTTACCCATGAATCCAATACCCGTTGATTAGGTTGGTTTGACTTATTTAATGAAAAACAGAAGATTTCATCTTGTTCAGGCATCGAAGGCATTAGAACGAAGTTCTTGAAAAGTGCATCTACCTGCTCATCATTGATTCTTCGTGAAATCTTTGAACAGTCATTACATAGTTGTTCTATCATTCCTGATTGGAAGGTGGGGAAGGTGGTTCCATTGCATAAATCAGGTAGTAAAGCTTCAATACTTCACTATCGGCCCATTTTATTAACCAGCGTTCCCTGTAAACTTATTGAGTACATTATTTATTCTCATCTTGTTACCTTCCTTGAATCTGACAACTTTTTCAATTCATGTCAACATGGCTTCAGAAAATTTTTTTCGTTTGAGACACAGCTCCTACCTTTCACTAGTAATTTATTTCGCGCTTTGGATGCTAACGTTAATGTGGATTGCGTTTTTTTTCGACTTTGCTAAAGCGTTTGACACTGTTTCTCAGGATCTATTATTAATTAAACTCGGTGCTCTTAATATTAACGATAAGCTATTAGGCTGGATTAAATGTTTTCTTTCCAACGGTAGTCAATACGTCTCAGTTAATGATTACGACTCGTCTCTTGTTTCCGTAACTTCTGGAGTACCTCAAGGTTCTGTGCTAGGTCCTCTACTGTTTTTAATTTACAATAATGATCTTCCTGATTACGTTCTGTCCCATATAAATCTTCTCGCAGATGACTGTGTGCTTTATCGTTCAATTACTAATCCCACTGATGAAGCATGCTTGCAATCGGACTTGAACGCAATTTCTCATGGTGAAGCGAAAGGCTCACGACACTTAACACCACTAAGTGCAAACACCTGCGTATCTCCAGCCGCCCTCCTGAGTACACCCCTCGCTATCTTAATTACACTCCCTTATCATTTGTCTCATCGTTCAAATACGTGGGTATTCACTTAACACACAATCTGTCCTGGAAAATGCACGTGAACTACATATCTAACCAGGCTAACCCCACGCTCGGATTCTTACGGCGCCATTTCATAGCTTCTAACAACACCGTTAAGCTTCATCTATATAGGACGCTAATAAACCTAAACTAGAATATGGTTGCTCCATTTGGGATCCTAATCAGATAACCTTAATTAAAGCTTTTAGTCTGTTCAAAACCACGCCGCCCGTTTCATTGTTTCAAATTATTTCCGAACAGCAAGCGTATCTACAATGAAATCTGCACTTGATCTTCCCCTTCTTTCTCTGCACCGTAAATATTTTCGCTTATGTCTTTTTCACAGAATTTATCATAGCAACCCTATTCTCACAGATAAGTTACTCCTCTCTCCACCATATATGTTGTGAGACAAGGTTTAGGCAGCCAGTCTCTTCTTTATTCTCTCGATTGAGAGCCCCGCCACCAGGTGCCAAAACGGTGATGATGAGTATGTACAGGTGAAAATATGAAGCGTATGAATAATGCTCACACTAACTTCCCCGCGCGCGCAAGCGGCCAGCCGGCCGCGATTTAGCCAGGAGGGTAACGTGCAAGATATAGTTTAAGGCGCGAAACGTGAACGATCTCCGAACCACGATAACGATGGTCCGTAGGAATTTCTATGGGAGTAACGCGATAGTTCACAGGGGTCCGATAGTTCATTAATAATGTAGGGTCCAAGGAAGCGGGATTCAAACTTATCACACAAACCGGGTGTCCGAATGGGTGTCCAAAGTAGCACTTCCTCTCCAGGACGAAAAGAGACGTCGCGAAGAGAGCTGTCGTAACGTTGCTTGAGATCTATCTGACTGACTTCGGTGTTGAAGCGAGCAGGTTGACGGCAATCAAGTTTTGAGACGAATTGTTCAAGTGTACTGGCCGAGGTGTTAGTTGGGGCATTGAAGAAAGCGGCATCGATGGTGAATGTCTGTGAGCGACCGTAAACTAGGTAGCAAAGTGAGTACCCCGTAGTGCGTTGGATAGCGGTGTTGTGAGCAAACGTCACAAAAGGTAAAAGTTTGTCCCAGTTGTCGTGGTTTGGCACGATATACATTGATATCATATCTGTTAGTGTACAATGAAATCGCTCTGTCAAGCCATTTGTTTGAGGGTGATATGCAGATGTCGTCTTGTGAATTGTGCCACAAGCTCCGAGTACTTCTTTGATCATTGTTTAGAGGGAAGTCTTGCCGCGCTCACTTAACAGTACAAGAGGTGCACCATGACGCAACACAATGGCATCCAGAAAGATGGTGGCAACGTCTGAGGCTGAACTAGAGCGTAGAGGAGCGGTCTCTGCGTAACGTGTGAGCTGGTCAACAGCTGTCACGGTGCAGCGATGACCTGCCGGCGTTATGGGCAGAGGGCCGACTAGGTCTATTCCAACGATGGCAAAGGGTGTCTCGGGACATGGGATGGGCTGTAAAAGCCCAGCAGGAGGCGAAGTCGGTCGTTTCCTCCGTTGACACAGGACGCAAGAGGCGACGTACTTGGCCACAAAGGTAGACATGCCTGGCCAAAAGAAAAGGCTCCTAACGCGGTGGTATGTCTTGTGGAAACCCAAATGGCCAGCAGATGGGTCATCGTGAAAGGCTTCAAGGGTTTGTGTACGCAGGGAACGTGGAAGAACAGGTACCCAGCGGTGTCCGTCGGAGTTGTAAATTTAGCGGTGCAGCACATCGTCGTCGAGCTTAAATAGTCGCAGTTGTCAACGCAATCTGGCATTTGGTGCAGAAGTAGTTCCGCACAGGCGTTGGATAATGCTGTTGCAGTAGGGATCAGAACGTTGACACGAGGCGAGCTGAGTGACGCGATTGGAAGATAACGTGCTAGTAACCGCTAGAGGTGGTAACGCGAGTGAAGACATCGTCTCATCATCAAGTGGCGAGCAATGGAGAGATGTACTCGAAGGTAATAGTGGCAGGGGGCAACGAGAGAGAGCGTTGGCACAGTGATGCTTTTTTCCCAGACTTTTAAACAACGTCAAAATCGTACTCTTGTAAGCGGACCGCCCAGCGACCAAGGCGTCCAGAAATATTTTTTATTCACGACAACAAGCATAAGGCGTGGTGGCCTGTTATCACCGTGAAGTGGCGTCCATTATAAATAAGGTCGAAATTTTTGTACCGCCCAAGCTACTGCGAGACATTCTTGCTCTGTGATCGAGTAGTTCTTTTCGGCAGCCGTTAATGCGCGGCTGGCATAGGCAACAACTCACTCTCGTGAGGTGGTATCACGCTGTAAAAGGACAGCGTCGATCCCATGGCCACTAGCGTCGGTGTGCGAACAAGTTGGTGCGTTCTCATCGAAGTGACAAAGAACAGAGCCGATGGTTAATGCTTGCTGTAGGGATTTGAAAGAGAGTTCGCAGGCGTCTGTCCAAGGGAAAGCAGTGCCCGAAGTGAGCAACTTGTGCAGCGGCGATGGCACGGCAGCAAAATGATCGACGAAGCGGCGGAAGTAAGATGCCAAGCCCAAGAAACTTTTTAATTGTTTTTGATTTTCAGGGCGAGGGAAGCGAAGCACGGCAGTAACCATGTCGGGATCTGGTCGAACGCCATCTTTGCTGATAAGGTGACCCAACACTTTGATGTCCTTTCTGGCAAAATGGCATTTCTTTGTGTTGAGTTGGAGTCCAGCGTTGGATACGCATGTGAAAACTTCGTCCAAACGCTCAAGGTGCTGACAAAAGTTGTAGAAAAAACAACAATGCCATCTAAATAGCAGAGACAGGTCTCCCACTTCATCATCATTATCGTCAGCCTGGTTAAGCCCACTGCAGGCCAAATGCCTCTCCCATACTTCTCCAACTACCACGTAAGACCAAGTAAAACTGTGTCGATCATGCGTTCAAATGTTGCAGGAGCATTACATAAACCGAAGGGCATAACGTTGAACTCGTAAAGTCCGTCTGGTGTTGCAAAGACTATCTTGTCCTTGTCTGCTTCATGCATGGGGATTTGCCAGTACCCGGATCGGAGATCTAGACTAAAGAAATATTCTGCACCTTGGAGGGAGTCAATGGCATCGTCGATTCTTCGCATCGGATATACATACGTCCTTGCACGTGATGTTATTAAGGGCACAATAATCGACGCAAAATCGCACAGAGCCGTATTTCTTGCGAAGCAACACAACAGGAGACGACCAAGAACTGGACGATGGCCGAATTATATTTCTTTTGAGCATGTCATCAACGTTATCCGCAATGATTTTCCGTTCTGCGGAAGACATGCGATACGGGCGGCGGCGTACAATCAAACCGCCTTCGGTTTCGATGCGATGCACTGCGACGAAAGTACGCGCAAGAAGCTTGGAGTGAACGTCAAATAAGGCACTATGTTTGTGGAGGAGTGCCAAAAGGTCTTATTTCTGCCAAGCAGTCAGATCTGGATTTATCGCGGCCGTGGAAGCAGCGGTAGCAGTATGATCATCAGTTGTGGTACACAAAGGGGGTGATTCAGTGTGAAGCGGTAGCAGCGAAAGAGGTTCGGTGTCAGTAAGGCAAGTCACAGTAGTGCTCTGGGAGAGCACAACAGGCGAAGAAGTAGGGTTATGAACAGCGACGAACGCTCTACCATCCTGAAACCTCACCAGGCTAGGAGTAAGGTTAAGCCCACGAGAAATGCAGCGACCGCTCGGTGCAAGGAACACATAACCATTCACAATTGTGTCGGAAGTCAGTGTCATATGCACATGGCCCACGAGAATGAACCAGTCGGTAGACGTGACGAAACGAAGGCTGTGAGCATCGAGAGCGGACAAGCAATCAGTGTCAGTCATATGAAGAGTTCGCTGACGGCAAGAAATGAAAGCTGAGGCGGAGGACAGGAAGTCCCATCCCAAAATCCTCGCGTAGGTACACGAAGACAGCACGACAAACTGAATGTGGTGAAGAATGTCATCAATGAAAACACGCGCAGTGCGAACATCGGAGGGCTGAACAAGAACTGTATTAGCACAACGAAGGGGAGGGCCATTATAGGGTGTCTTCACTTTTCGCAATCGAGAGCACAAGTCAGTACTTATAACGGAAAGCAACGCGCCTGTGTCAACCAAGGCTTCTGTTTGGACACCTTCAACACACACCATAAGTACATTTGACGGGCGCTCCGGAGGAGTTTCACGATGTCCAAAGGATGCAGCTTTCTCTCCTGAAGCTGCACCATTTAGTTTTCCGGGCGGTGATCGGAGGACGAAGTAGCCGGCCAAAGAGGGCAAGAGGAGCGCTGCATCGGTGATGGAGAGCGACGACGCGGGAAACGCAATGAGCCGGCCGCGTTGAAGTCCTGTGGAGATGGGGAACGTCGTGCATAATAATCGTAGTATGAACGCCGACGTTGTGGTACAGGGCCAGAAAAGTCTTCCCTTTCAAACCCGTCATAGCCAAGCCTTTCATCTGGCTGACGGCGTCGGCAAAACCTTGAAACGTGGCCACGGATGCCACAGTAGTAGTAAACCGGTCGAGGTTGTCTCCATGCGTTGTAAGACGTAGGAGGGGGCGGTCTTGCACTGATAGGATTCAGGGAAATGTGCGGTGCAGGTGCCTGTTGTGGTGGCTGCTGGGGGGGGGGTGGCATTATAGAGGCAACCTGAGCGTAAGTTGGCGTAGGGATAGGGTGCGGGCTCAGGACTTGCAGGCAGGTCAAGGCAGCTATCTCTTCCCTCGCGATATGGTGTAGGCCGCCACCAGGAGGCATCATATGGACCTCAGGAGGGGTGGATGAGGCGCGGGCGCGCAGTTCCTCACGGACGATGGAGCGAATCGAGGCACGTAGCTCGCTGTCGTTGGATGCCTTGAAATCAGATGTGTCAGGGTGTAAGCGGAGCATATGAAGCTCATCGAGGCGCTGACACGTACTGATGATGTCTGCGGCGGTAGTGGGGTTCAGCACTACAAGAGCATTGAATGCCACAGTCCCGATACCCTTGTGCAGGTGGCGTACACGGTCACTCTCTGCCATCGAGGTGTTCACGCGGCGGCAGAGGTCGAGAACGCCCTTTATGTACGAAGTGTACGACTCGCCCGAGTGCTGAACACGCTCAGCAAGCTTCTTCTTGGCGATATCGGAGCGGACAGACGAGTTCGCGAAAATCTGGCGTATGTGGTGTTTGAAGGTGCTCCAGTTGACGAAATTGAGCTCATGATTGTAAAACCAAGTAAAATGCCGGTGAGGTAGAAGGCAACGTGAGCAACTTTTGCAGATTCGTTCCAGCGGTTAAAGTAACTCACGCGCTCGTATAGCTCTAACCAGTCTTTAACGTCGTCACCTGGAAGCCCAGCAAACACCGGTGGATCCTTCTGAGGGGTGGTGACCGCCCAAGAAGTGGTTCCCACAGGAGCAGGCAAGTTGGATGTTGTGGTATTGGTCTGCTGGTCGCGGGACATGGTGGAGTGTAGTTGGTAGAGGCGGCGACCCGAGCGGAGCTCCAGGGATGTAGCGTAGGTGAAGCTGTAGAGAGACTAGTAGCGAAAGGACGAAGAAACTGGACAGCACACTTCACCACTTGTGAGACAAGATGATGATGATGATGGCCTCATGTTATGGCTCATACCCACACTGGGGGATTGGCCAAGAATTGCGTGCTGAAACGTTCACCTATTCTCTTTGAAGTGCCACTTATTCGATGAGAAAAAAAATATAACGAAAGAAAGAGAAGAAAACATACAAAAGCAAACGAAATACAAGACAAAAGTTAAAAAGTTATTCGTTTTGGTCACTGTATGTAACTGCAAACGGCATCAAATAAGTCCCTGTGGCTGACCCCTATAACTGACGCACCGAAAGATAGTATGATTTCTGGTGATAGCATTAACCCTAATTTTGCGAACGGAAGTTCTAGATGTCTTTTTCTTAACAATTTGTATCGTCGACATACCAAAAAATAATGATCTAGTGATTCTGTTTCTTGGCAGTATGGAAACAGAGATGATAGCGTCAGACCAGTCCTGTGTAAATATAAGTTTAATGGAGGGACACGGCCGCGTAATCTCGTCACCGCTACTTCTGATTGTCTTGATGGACACCACTGGATTTTCCACGGAAATTTGAGGTGCTGATATTCTGTCCATGTTGTTATTGATTCACTGACATCTCTATGAATTGATACATTTTCTATATCTGATTGCTGTTATGTGGGGCACCAAAGGAAGAACAGGCATTATAGGTCCACTCAGGGATGCTCGCGCTAATGCGTCTGCCATTTCATTTGAATGTAAGCCTCAATGTCCAGGTACCCATAATAGTTTTAGAGAATTCAACTGTGGAGGAACTAATGTTATAAACGTCTTTAGAGGTGGCGAATTGGGTGAAGCCGTAAGCGAAGTACAGGCCGAAAGGGAATCTGTTATAATAACCGCACTTATTGAGTTCGACGGGAGTTTCCGAAGCGCTAAAGGAATTGCTAAAAGCTCGGCGTCAAAAACAGGTGTGAAGTCTGGCAGTCTCAAGGAGAATGACCAGCCAAGCGGAAGCGAGAAGATGCCTACGCCCACCTTTTCGTTGTTCACTGAAGCGTCTGTAGCTATTATGTTATTTGTTTGCACGAGTGCTAGGTAATCTTGCAACAGGTTATTTAAAAAAGTGGCGGATTGAAACTTAGAGTTTGGGGGGAAAATGTCATCAAAATCTATCTTAATATTGTGATGTGATTCGGTTGACGCAATTACCTCTCGAATATTCACATTCAGGCTACCTAATTGTTTTTGAACAAATATGATCTGTGGAGTGTGAAATCGAGGCCAATGAGCAAGGAAGAAGGAATTTGGATCATTAATGAATGCGTATTCAGATCGTCTAAGCGGCAAGCTGTAAAATTTCAGAAATGCTTGAACTGTTAAGATGCGAAATCTGCAGGGCAATGTTGGAAGGCGCGCTTCTTGGTAGATAACATTAATAGCCACAAACCTGGGGAGCCCAGACACAGGCGTAGGGCCTCACGCTCCAAAAGAGCCAGAGGCTTTATTTTTTAAGCAGGGCCACCTGAGAACAAGACACACGCAAATTCCAATATGGGGCGCATATATGTTTTATAAATCATCAACAATGAATCCCTACGTAGTCCATATTTCAGGTTACTCATTCTGCGCAGAATACCTAAAGCACGTTGTGCCTTACCCCCTACACTCTCTATGTGTGGACTCCAGTTAAGTTTTCCATTATATGTGATTCCCAAATATTTTAGAGACTCAACCTGTGGAATAGGCTTTTGCTTGTAAGTTATAGAAATTGAAACCGGATCCATGACCGAGAACACTAAAATGGCGTTTTTGCTTAAATTTAATGACATGCAAATTGTCTGGAGCCATACTTCTAGCATGCTCATGTATGTTTGTAATTTTTGGTATAATGTGTTAATGCCAGTGTCGGCAGCAAAGAATGCAATGTCATCTGCATACACGTAAACGTGCACGTCCTGACAAGTGTGGATAGAGCTCATTAATATTGCCACGACAAACTTGGTGACATTCAAGTTGCGCGTCCTTTGCATTGGGCACTGTGCACGCCGTACAGTGGTGTTGTTCAGCAACAACAGGAAGCGATCTTCGTGGCACGGGCAGCCAGTTGGACCCGGCTCGCATGCGGCACGCGCCCGAGGTGTCACGCGAGAAGAAGAGGAAGACGGTTCGAGCCAGTTTGAGAACGCGACTGCCGCGGATTCCTGCACGACCGCAGTGACTTTTACTTGTGGGCACAAGTTCGCCTTTAATAAATATCCTTGTTTTACTAACATCGTTACATTTCTGGTGGAGGTGCGGGGTATGAGTCGAAGCCCCACGAACGAAAGTCAGCGTAGCCCCGACAACCCGCGAGTCCATCCCGTGGAACTGACACCTGTACACCAGCGGACGAGCCGCCGTCTTCGAGGTGACTCGCCCGAATTCGGCCCTCTTCTCTTCTTGCCAAGAGAAACCCCCACAACGGACGCCGCCACAATGACTACCCAGGTAACACCGGCACAGCTAGTCGTAAGCCAACCTCGCAAGCCGCCAACATTCCATGGTGACTCGTTCGAAGACGTGGAAGATTGGTTGGAACTGTTCGAGAGAGTGGCGAGCTTTAATGAATGGAATGAGAGACAGAAGCTCCGTAACGTATATTTCGCGTTGGAAGACTTCGCAAAAACGTGGTATGAAAACCACGAACCCTCTTTGACCTCTTGGGAGGAATTTCGACGACAACTGCTAGCAACGTACGCCAGCACGGATCGTAAAGAAAAGGCTGAAATCGCACTTCAAGCCAGGAACCAGCTCACAAACGAGAACGTGGCGATGTACATCGAGGACATGTCCCGCCTGTTCAAGCGTGCTGATCCCACCATGAGTGAAGATAAGAAGCTGCGCCATCTCATGCGTGGGGTAAAGCAGGAACTCTTCGCAGTTCTCGTCCGCAACCCACCGCGCACGGTTGCCGAGTTCAGATGTGAAGCAACGACCATCGAAAAGACGCTGGAACAGCGGGCTCGGCAATACAACCGTGAGGCAAGCTGCGCACCTGTCCATGTCTTCCCTGGAGGCCTGCCAAACGACCTGGAAGCCCTGCGGGAGCTTGTCCGGTCAGTGATCAGGGAAGAGCTCAACAAGTTGCAGATACCTCAGGCTCCAGCTGCTCTATCTATCGTCGACGTTGTCCGGGACGAGCTCAGGAACGTCATACGGGATCCAGAGTGTGAGCCACAGCCGACGCGGCGCACGCCAACGTACGCCGACGTACTCAGGCAACCCGCGGTACACAGTAGTGGAGCAGTTGCGACGACCGTTCCCTACCCGTCGACAGTACGCAGTGCACCTCGTCTACTGGATCCACCGGCTGCCTATCAGCCTTCAGCACGTAGTGCACCTCGTTTTGTGGAACAAAGGCCCCGGAAAAGTGACGTCTGGCGTGACCACGAGCGCAGGCCTCTGTGTTTCCACTGCGGAGAAGCGGGTCACCTGTATAGGTTCTGCCCGTACCGTCAAGTTGGGTTAAGGGGTTTTCCCTTAAGCGCACCATGCCCCCGAAACGGTGAACGGCCAGCGGAGATCGAAGAATACCTGTCGACGCGCCAAAGCCCCGTTACTCCTCGCCAACGTCAACCACGATCACCGTCGCCCATGCGCTACCGATCGCCTAGCCCACGCGCGTCTCCAAGATTGCCTAGGCGTCGTTCACTAAGCCCACACCAGGAAAACTAAAGCAAGCGACCTGTGGAGGTGAGGCCGCTGATAACCAGAGTGACGAAGATCCTCCAACGCGATTCCAGTGCGGTGATGAGATAATTCCAGTCTACAGGTGCAGGAACGAAACGATTACGTCAGATTTGCGGTTGATAGTAGACGGATGCGAGCTGAATGCCTTAGTCGACACCGGCGCTGATTATTCGGTAGTAAGCTTCAAGATGGCGAAGCACCTTAAAAAAGTTGTGACGAAGTGGACTGGTCCGCAGATACGCACGGCAGGCGGCCATCTTATTACGCCCCTTGGCCGATGCACCGCAAGACTTACGATAAAAGGCTTTACTTACGTTTCTGACTTTATTGTACTGCCAGAATGTTCACGGGAACTTATATTGGGAATGGATTTTCTACAAGCTAACGGCGCCATAATTAACCTACGTAGGTCCAGTGTATCTTTCTCAACAAAACAAGCTATACCTGTGGAAGAATCGAAGGAGCGACGTCTCGCTGCACTGCGCGTCGTGGACGATGACGTAACTGTGCCGCCACGCTGCAGTATAATGGTTCTTGTGGAGAATGAAAGATTTTCCGACCGCGAAGGCATAGCGGATGGAAACATAGAGCTCCTTTTCAACAAAGGTATTTGCGTGGCTCGGGGCCTTGTTCACTTAAGCGATGGCCGTGCAAATGTCGCACTTACAAATTTCGGTACTGAATTCCAACACATCGCACAAGGAACAGCTATTGCCTATTTCCACGAGTTCTGTGAAGCGACCGAATTATGCAGCCTAACTACGTCAACTGCCCTGCCAGGAACCTGCAGTGTCGACAGACCAATTACCGTCAACCCGAGACTCCCTGAAGCCCAAAAGAAACAGATATATGCCCTGATAAGGGATTTTTCTGACTGCTTCTCCACGTCCTCGAAGGTACGGCGCACGTCTGTTGCGAAGCACAGAATCATAACAGAGGACGCCACAAGACCGGTATGCCAGCACCCGTATCCAGTGTCACCAAAAGAAAGGGAGATCATCAAGAAGCAAGTAGAGGAGATGCTTTCAGATGACGTTATTCAGCCTTCCAGCAGTCCATGGGCGTCTCCGGTAGTGCTGGTTAAGAAAAAAGACAACACACTTCGATTCTGCGTCGACTACCGTAAACTGAACAGCGTAACCAAGCGAGATGTGTACCCCCTTCCGCGTATCGACGATACCTTAGATCGGCTCCGATGTGCAAAGTTTGTCTCGTCCCTGGATCTCAAGAGTGGATATTGGCAAATAGAGGTGGATGAACGGGACCGTGAAAAGACAGCATTCGTGACCCCTGATGGCCTCTACGAATTTAAAGCACTTCCATTCGGCCTCTGTTCCGCACCCGCAACGTTCCAGCGAATGATGGACTCTGTGCTTGCAGGATGGAAATGGCAGTCATGCTTAGTGTATTTGGATGATGTGGTCGTATTTACCACCACATTTGACCAACATCTAGAGCGCCTACGACTAGTATTAGAAGCTATTCGCGCAGCAGACTTGACAATTAAGCCGGAAAAATGTCAATTCGGCTTCGATGAACTTCGGTTTCTCGGACACGTCATCAGTGCTGAAGGCGTCCGACCAGATCCCGAAAAGACAGCAGCTGTTGCGAGGTTCCCGACACCCACAGACAAAAAGTCAGTGCGTCGTTTCTTGGGTTTATGCGCATACTACAGAAGATTTGTGGAAAACTTTTCAAACATTGCTGAGCCCCTTACAATACTGACAAGAGATGATCAACCTTTCATGTGGAAAGGCGAACAACAAGACGCCTTTGACGAGTTAAGGAAACGCCTGCAAGCTTCTCCAATCCTTGCCCATTTTGATGAGACAGCCGACACTGAAGTTCATACCGATGCGAGTAACGTCGGCCTCGGTGCCATACTAGTGCAGTGGAATAACGGCCAGGAGAAAGTAATTGCTTATGCCAGCCGTAAGCTCTCGAAAGCAGAGGCAAACTACTCCGCAACCGAGAAAGAGTGCCTTGCAGTCATTTGGGCAATATGTAAATTTCGGCCCTACCTCTATGGTAGACCATTCAGAGCAGTCAGCGATCACCATTCGCTTTGCTGGCTGGCGAATCTCAAGGATCCATCTGGACGACTAGCAAGATGGAGCCTTAGGCTTCAAGAGTATGACATTACTGTCGTATACCGATCCGGGAGGAAACACAGCGATGCCGACTGCTTGTCACGCGCACCCGTCGAGACAACTGTGTCAGAAGAAGAGGATTTCCCGTTCCTTGGCATTGTTGACGCGTCACAAATTGCTCAACAACAACGAGATGACCCGGAATTGCTTCCACTTATACAGCGCCTGGAGGGACTGGACGTTCAACTGCCGCGTATTTTCTCTAGGGGGCTACCCTCGTTCTGTCTGCGAGGAAGTGTCCTCTACAAGAGAAACTTCGAGAACAGCGAGACGAAGTTTTTACTTGTCGTACCCACATCTATGCGAGAAGAAGTTTTGCATGCATGTCACGATGAGCCGATGTCTGGACACATGGGCGTGAGCCGTACAGTCGCTAGGATTCGTCTGAAATACTACTGGCCCAAGTTATTAGCCTCAGTGCAGCACTACGTCAAGACTTGTCGCGAATGTCAAAGGCGTAAGACTCCATCCGTAAAACCGGCCGGCCTCCTCCAGCCAATAGAGCCACCAAAAGCCCCATTCCAGCCTTTACTGCGGACCTAATGAAATGCTTGTTGCAAATGACACATACTGATCATAGGAAAACTACGGCGTACCACCCTCAGACAAACGGTTTAACTGAACGCCTTAACAGAACACTGACCGACATGCTTTCGATGTATGTCGACGTTGAACATAGGCTGTGGGACGAAATTTTGCCATACATCACCTTCGCATATAATACGGCCGTTCAGGAAACAACACGAGTCACCCCGTTTGAACTTGTATTCGGCCGAGCAGTAACCTCAACTTTGGATGCTATGTTGCCGTTAGATGAAGAAAACCATAACTCATCTGACCTAGATGATTTCTTGCAACGAGCAGAGGAGGCACGACAGATGGCAAGGTACCGAATACGCCGCCAACAACGCATCGACTCCAGCCGGTACAACCAGCGCCGTAGTGAAGCTCATTACCAGCCCGGTGACAAGGTGTGGGTATGGACCCCAGTGCGACGCCGTGAACTATCTGAAAAGCTTCTGTGCCGATACTTCGGCCCTTACGAAATACTTCGTCGTATAAGCGACGTCACTTACGAAGTGAAATCCGCTGGACACGAGAGCCCAAGACGGCGCAACTCCACGGAAGTTGTGCATGTTGTCCGCATGAAACCCTACCAGGAGAGGTCGTGAACGACAACAACAAAAAAAAAAAAGTGAGAGCCCACAGGAACCCCTACTTCCTCTCACGCATCGGGCCGATGCGGCAAGGAGGGGGATAATGCCACGACAAACTTGGTGACATTCAAGTTGCGCGTCCTTTGCATTGGGCACTGTGCACGCCGTACAGTGGTGTTGTTCAGCAACAACAGGAAGCGATCTTCGTGGCACGGGCAGCCAGTTGGACCCGGCTCGCATGCGGCACGCGCCCGAGGTGTCACGCGAGAAGAAGAGGAAGACGGTTCGAGCCAGTTTGAGAACGCGACTGCCGCGGATTCCTGCACGACCGCAGTGACTTTTACTTGTGGGCACAAGTTCGCCTTTAATAAATATCCTTGTTTTACTAACATCGTTACAATATATTAAATAATATTGGGGATAGGACAGATCCTTGGGGAACTCCGCGAGTTTGTCTGAATTTAGACGAAGAACATCCGTCCTTGAAGCAATAAACTTCTCTTGATCGCGAAAATTCTGCCACCCACGCGGTTATATAATTGGGGAAATTACGACGCTGCAGAATATCCAGTAGAATTGAATGTTCGACGCTGTCTTAAGCTTTAGCTATATCTAATTTCATCAAAGCAGAATATGCTCTCCTTTTCCGGGCAAGTTGGATGCGGCTCTCTAAATCAGCATGGGCACACCATATTGAGCAATTAGCTCGAAAGCCTATTTGTTTTGGATTTAATATTAAATTATCCGTCATCCAGATAGTAATTCGGCAGTGTAATACCTCTCTATGAGTTTGACCATATTAGAAGTAAGAGAAATAGGTCTGATGTTTTCTATGTTATAAACTAGTCCTTGTTTTTTAGGTATCGGGATTACTTTAGCTACTTTCCAATCGTTAGGTGTCCAGGCTTTGTGTAAGGAATAGTTTATAACGTTTAGAAGGTCTCCAGGAGATCATGTGCACGGTAATTCCATCAGGACCAGGGGCTGACAAAGGTAAGTTTCGAATCACTTGGGATAATTCAGGCAATGTAACTTCAGTGTGCACTAAGGATGGGGCTACATTTTGCAAATTATACGATATCGATGACGTGAATCTACTCTCCAAGCCTTTAGCAAGGAGTTCAAGAGATTTTCTCATTTCATCGGGAGACAGATTGACATAATCAATATTAGCTGGCGACGGCAGAATTTTCCGATATCTCATATATCTAAACAACGATTTTTTGTTTTTAGATTTAGAAAGGAAATCATAGTGTTTCCTATCATAATCCTCTTTAGCTTTAGCAATTGTACGTTTAAAGACAGCAGCTTGAAACTTGTAATCAGACCAATTTTTGAGGCACTGGTTGTAGAGGAGCTGCTTCCAAGCTGCCTGTCGGCGTCGGTGGTCTCGCGTGCAGTCTGTATTCCACGACGGGTTAAAAGATGTTTGCTTTGCAGATGTAACACTGAATTCAGTCTTCTTGTATGTTCTTTTAATTACCGCACAAATTTTCATAGCCTTGGTGTCTTCCTGTTCTTCGGAATGAGATGCCAAATGTACCTTAAGATCGGATTTAAATTTATTAGAATCTACAAATACGCGTACCTGGGAGCACGATGGCATAATCGGGCAAGCGATTTCAACCATTATTGGAAAGTGGTCACTGTTGGTTGCACAGTCCACGGCTGTCCAGGATGAGTTAGTGAAGGACGAACTTACGAAACTTAAATCCAATGCGGAGCGGGACTTTTTGCAAATATATGTAGGAATTCTAGAGGTCAGACAGGACAGATTATTATCTATTGTCCAATCTCACAAGCGTTTGCCACATTGGTCAGTTCGAAAGCCCCAGCACATGTGATGGGAGTTGAAATCTCCAACCAGAATTTTGTCCTTACACCATGAAGTCACGGTTGAATTCAAACATCGAGTGTTCTGTACACCCACCGGGAAGTATACGTTTACTAACGAGAAAGGTAGACACCCTGGTATAGTTATATCTAATGCGAGAATTTCACTTTCAGGGGACACATGTTTATATGAAATCTTTGCCTTAAGGCTAATTCTGTTATTGTTAACGAAAGCTAAACCTCCGCCCTTCGATAGACGGTCCAGTCGGAAAGATCGATAGTTCGTCAATTGAAAACTTTGATGTACTGAAAGCCATGTTTCTTGCAAAGCAATGATATCCGGGGAGAATTTCGATGATAGATACAATAAATTTGTTGCTGCTGAGTAAACTGATCGGCGATTCCAATGAATAATTTTGAGGAGACCTATGGTTGCGTAAGTATGGACTTACCTAAAATGTTTTCCTTTAAGAAATTTTCCTTGGTAAGGCTGTCTTACTGATACTTTTTTGTCGTTGCCTGAGTTAGAGTCGTAGCTTTTTTAGACAAAGGGGACCTACATCGTTTTAACGATCGAGAATCCATGTCCAGTTCATCTGCTCCCTCTGTGTTATCGTTGGAGCCTGTGCATTGGGTCTGGTTAACATGAACTGGTGGGATTACAATTTGGGCATCTTGCGATGTGCAATTGGCGGTTACTTCCTCATTTGAAGCACGCGGACAATCAGTAGTTTGCGAAGTTATACCAACTGCTGTTGTTGTTGCGAATATCTGCGCCATCTGGCTAGTTAGAATTTGTGTCAGGGACTCACAAAGGTTTCCAACTAGGCGCTCCATAGATTTTTCCATTGCCCTTTCGATGGCATTAGCAATAGAAATTGAAAGAGACGCATCCGTTGCTGTCACCTGGCGGGCTGTGACATCGGCGTATCCCTGTGTCCTAGAATGAATTCCCGCTACGGCTTCTCTACGCGAACAACGTATTCGTTCAACGATTTCCAGAATTTCAATTTCCCGTGCCTTTGCTGAGCAATTAGAATAATCTGCAGGGTGTGCGTCATTGCAAAGGCAGCACCTTTCTTCCTTGCTTTTGCATTCGCTAGCACTGTGCTCTTCACCACAAATTCGGCACCTGGAAGCAGATCTACATCCTTTTAACGTGTGTCCGTAGCGCCAGCATTTCACACATTGGAGGGGACGAGGGGACAGAGGTTCCACTCTGTAGATTAGAGGCCATGCCTTTATCTCTGAGGGTCGAATTGTCTCTGCAAATGTGGCTATGATCGACTCAGTAGGGATCCTGTTTTTCTCGACCATACGTCCACACCGATAAACTGAAATTACACCCGCGGGTGAAAGCATCTCTAATACCTCTGTCGGTGTCATGTTCACGTCGACGCCGCGGACAAGCCCTTTCACACATGCCAAGTTGGGAGGAATAAATGCGCTCACCGGATAGGCGGCAAACAGCGAACACTGTAACAGGCCTTGTACACAGGACTGGTCTGCCGAAAAGGAGAGGACTCCACCTCTGCCAAACTGGTGGACCTCAGTGATGTTCTGGAAATGGGCCGTCGCCGATCGCAATTCCGCCTGAATCGCTTTCGGATTCTTCATCCGTATGACTCCGTTATTGGTTGGAACAAGAGCCACAGGAACTGATGTGATACCGTTGCGTAGAAACAGATCCACAGGTAATTCCTGCAGAGGAATAGAAGCGGACCAGGGTAAGGCCCCTGGCCCTGGTGAAGAAAAGGACATCTGCGTGTTCTGAGTAGCTAAATAATAATGAGACTGGCAAAACTGTTGACAAGCGATAAGAGAGAAAAAAACAGCTATGCAATCCTTGGCAAAACCCTGCGAGGCAAGAACAGTTCCACTGGAAGCTCCACTAGAAGAACCGCGGCCGGCGTAGCGTAAGCGGTCGAACAACCACCAGGCGCCAAAACGGTGATAATGAGTATGTACAGATGAAAATATGAAGCGTATAAATAATGCTCACAATATCGTCACGCACTGACCACAAGTTCAAGGACTCCACCTCTGCCAAACCAGCGGACCTCAGTGATGTTCTGGAAATGGGCCGTCGCCGATCGCAATTCCGCCTGAATCGCTTTCGGATTCTTCATTCGTATGACTCCGTTATTGGTTGGAACAAGAGCCACAGGAACTGATGTGATACCGTTGCGTAGAAACAGATCCACAGGTAATTCCTGCGGAGGAATAGAAGCGGACCAGGGGAAGGCCCCTGGCCCTGGTGAAGAAAAGAACATCTGCGTGGTCTGATTAGCTAAATAATAATGAGACTGGCAAAACTGTTGACAAGCGATAAGAGAGAAAAAAAACAGCTACGCAATCCTTGGCAAAACCCTGCGAGGCAAGAACAGTTCCACTGGAAGCTCCACTAGAAGAACCGCCGCCGGCGTAGCGTAAGTGGTCGAACAACCACCAGGCGCCAAAACGGTGATAATGAGTATGTACAGATGAAAATATGAAGCGTATAAATAATGCTCACAATATCGTCACGCACTGACCACAAGTTCAAGGTAGGAATACCGCAATGGCGAACTAGCCTTTGCATAAATTCATTTATTCCTTGAACTGGAAACGACTGGAACCACCTCCCTGCTTTCATCGCTGCCATCACCGACTTCAACAAATTTAAGAAAACTGCCACCAATTTTATATGCCCCTCCTCTATTTAATGTCTCTGGCCCTGAGAGCACTCAAATAAATAAATAAATTATTTAATTAAATAAACAAATAAATAGGGTTCCTGCCGTAACCCAGCTTGAACGGCGTCATCTGTGCTGTTTCTTGCACCGCCGTGCTGTAAGCGAAGGTTACGTACGGCAAGATGGCATCGCAGGACTTGTGCTCGAGATCCACGTACATTGCTGGCATGTCGGCGAGAGTCCTCTTCAGCCGCTCCGTAAGACATTTCGCCTGCAGGTGGTAGGCAGTTGTCATCCTGTGGCTTGCGTGACTGTATTGTAGAATGGCTTGGATGAGCTCTACTGTAAAGGCCGTTCCTGTCTCGGTGACGAGGACTTCTGGGGTACCATGTTGCAGCAGGATGTTCTAGACGAAGAATTTCGCCCCTTCTGCGGCGCTACCTTTCGGCAGAGCCTCGGTTTCAGCGAAGCGGGTGAGGGAGTTTGTCGCCACGACGATTTACTTATTTCCGGACGTTGGTGTCGGAAAGGGTGCTGAAATGGTCTTAAAGGAGGCTCGATCGGCTGTAGCAATTCCGTTGACCTTGTCGGTGGTGTCTTGCATCGCTGACAGTCTCGGTATATCTTGACGTAATGGGTGACGTCGGCAGTCAGGCACGGCCAGTAATACTTTTCTTGTATCTTCGACAGAGTCTGGGAGAATCCGAGGTGCGCAGTGGCCGGATCGCATGTAGGGCGTGCAGTACTTCTGGACGGGTGTTGAGGGTGCAGCAAGGAGGTAGTTGGGGCGGACGGGTGAGAAGATCTTCTTCACTAGTAGGCTGTTTTGAATCGAAAACGAAGAGAATCTTCGCTTAGATGCCCTAGGGACAACGCCGGTGCTCCCTTCAAAATACTCGATGAGGCCCTTTAGCTCCAGGTCTGCGCACTGCTGGTCAGTGAAGTCTTCTGCGCTTATTATTTTCTGGAAGGCGTCGTCATCCCCTCGTCTTGCGGCGGCGGGTCAATGGGGCGTGATAGTCAGTCGGCATTAAAGTATTTCTGTCAAGACTTGAAGGTTACAGTGACGTCATATTCTTGCAGTAGAAGGCTCCACTGCGCCAGCCATCCTGAAGGGTCATTTATGTCCACTAGCTAACGCAACGCGTGATGGTGGCTGATGACTTTGCATGTCCTGTCATATAAGTAAGAGCAGAATTTCGCTGTAGGCCAAATGAGGGCGAGGCCGCCCTTTTCAGACGTAGAATAATTGCCTTCCGCTTTTGACAGTGACCGGCTAGTGTAAGCTATCACATGTTCAAGTACGTCTTTCCTCTGGACTAGGATGGCACCGAGCCATAGGCTACTGGCTTCAGTGTGGATTTCTTTATCGGCGTCCTCGACGAAGTGCGCAAGTATCGGAGGCAACTGCATGGATCGTTTGAGTTCTTGAAAGGCATCAGTCCACGGCATTTCCCACTTGAACTCGACATCACATTTACTTAGATGTGTCAGCGCCTCAGCGATGCGTGAAAAGTCTATAACAAAGCCCCTGTTATAGGCACACAGGCCAAGAAATCTACGCACTGCCATCTAGTCGACGGACTGCGGGAACTTTGCGATGGCAGCTGTCTTCTGCGGGTGGAAACGGACTCCAGATTTGTTGATAACGGGACCTAGAAACAGAAGCTCATCGTAACCGAAGCGGCACTTTCCCGGCTTCAGAGTGAGCCCTGATGTCTTGATGGCCTGAAGTACGGTCGCAAGCGGCCTAAGATGATCGTCGAAATTTACGACAAAGACAACGACGTCATCCGAGTAAACAAGACAGGTCTGCCACTTCAATCTTACTAAAAGCGTGTCCATCACGCACTGGAGCGTTGCAGCCGCCGAGCGCAGTCCAAATGGCATAACCTTGAACTCATAGAGGCCGCCTAGCGTGATGAAGGCGGTCTTTTCACGATCTCTTTCGTCCACCTCTATTCGCCAGTAGCCAAACTTGAGGTCTGACGAAAAGCATTTAGCGTTGCAGAGCCGATGCAATGCGGCGATGGGAGGGGGTATACGTCCTTCTTGGTGATCCTGTAACGTCGACGATAATCGACGCAGAAACCAAGGGTTCCATCCTTTTTCTTTACCAACACTACAGGAGATGCCCATTGGCTTTTCGACGGCTGGATGATGTCGATGTGCAGCATTTCCTCGACTTGTTGCCTAATAGCTTCACGTTAACGTATCGAATATCGATAAGGGCTCTGGCGGCGTGGCCAAGCGCAGTGTTCGGTTACTATGCGGTGCTCTGCGACTGGTGTTTGTCGAATCCTCGATGACGTCGAAAAGCAGCCTTTGTGTCGTCAGGGCAGACTTCTGTGCTTTTCCTGCTTCATCATGGCGAGCTTTGGTTTTATGTTGAAGTCTGGTTCGGGAACTATGGTCGTCGGGGTTGATGTGGCAGAATCCGAGATGACAAACGGATTGCTGGTTTCCACAATTTCTTCAATGTACGCGATCGTCCTGCCTTTGTTGACATGATTGAACTCCTGGCTGAAATTGGCCAGCACCACTTTCGCTTTCTCTCCGCACAGTCGAGCGATCCCTCTCGCGAGAAATTTCGGCGTTGAGCAATAGACGTTGGTCGCCCTCGATGGCGCCTTCTATGTCAGGGGGCGTTTCAGTGCCGATGGAAATAACGACGCCGGCGCAACGCGGGATACCCACTTGATCTTCGAGTACACTCAAGGCTTGGTGACTGCGAGAGCTTTCCGGTGGTATTGCTTGATCGTCGGACAGCGTTAATCACTTCGACTTCAGGTCGATGACTGCACCGTGCTGTCTCAGGAAGTCCATGCCGAGAATCACGTCTCGTGAACACTGTTGGAGGATAACGAACGTGGCAAGATAAGTCCGGTAATGAACGGTAATCTTGTGAAGCAGATGTACAGAGTAGTGTAAGAACATATTTGTTTCTAGGGTGTGTTTGCAAAGGAGCTTGGGAAGGAAGATAGCAAGGAAAAGGAGAAAGTAGGGATGGTACTCAGAAGGGTTCCTGATTGGCTAAAAATGACTGAATGTTTACTTCTAGAATTATATAATGGTTAGAATAAATATTTTAAAAAGTGCTACTGCCATGTGTACCAGAAACTTTCAAAGCGCTACGCTACAAGTTGTCTTACAGAGGTCCTGTTTTTTTTCTAATTACTCCTACTATAGAACGGAAATATTATAATGACATAACTTGACAATCTCAAAATACGCACATTCTTTCTGCGACCTTACAGAATCCAGCAAGTTTCCAGTGACGGTGGCTCTGTCGAACAGTTGCAATAGGGATTTTATTGCCTGTAATGTCAACAAGCACATAAAACTTGGCACGCATGTGACTTATGCTTTACCCCCATTTCCTCCACAATAAAAGCCAGTGTCACGTATCGTTCTGCAAAAGCGCCTTAAAATGTGAGAATAACGCTTACGTAAAGCCATGAATATCATTAAAAGGAATTAATATTTGCACTCACATCTGAGGTAACATGCCCCACTTCTAAAAAATATGGCGTAGCTGCCTAGTTCAGCTCACCAAGGGCAATAGGGATGCCAACTATGTGCGTCGTATTGCGTGGCAAAATAGGGAAAAAAGCAATATTCACTCATTGTCTCCAGAGCTCAAAATTAAGCCTGTGAACGCTGAGTTGGTGCGGTGGTGAAGCAAATGATAAATTCTTTCGTTATCCTGTTGTCATCAGCATCCACCAGTTGTACCGATATTGAATTGGTGCGTGATATAAAGTTATAATAAATCAATATTTCGCAACATCTTAACAGGGGTCGTAGTGCACCATTCAGCAAGCGGTCTCCTTTTAATACTGAGCGCAACCGCGACTTCTCTTCACTGCGTCTTGACCAAAAACGCTCATGCGTACTCGCGTTGTCACCTTCTTCATTGGAGTACAGGCGCGGCAATACTTAAACTACGTGTTATCAATTCCTTGTTTGAAAAACAAAGGAACATGGCTATAAGAAGAGGAAACCCGTACGAAAAAAACGATTGAGAAGACATTGAATTATTGTTGGTAAATGTTGAGTTTTTCATTGAGGAATTATGGAAATTTTGTTGGAGAATTGTTGGGCTGACTGTTGAGTGGTCTTGAATATTGGCAACTGAAATTTCATTGAAACACCATTGGGTGTCTCAATGTTGAATAATTGTTAAGTTACCATTGAATTTCCATTGCACTTAGACGGCTCGTGGTGTTCATTTTGTTGAATGGTTGTTGCGTTACCATTGATGCTGCATTGAACTGACGTTGTGGTAGTTCTGTTGACCTTATGTATAGTTATTGTTGTCACAGCACTGAAAAGGACGTTGTGGCCCAGTTGAGATGGCATTGAGATTTGAGAAGTCGCCATTGAAATATGATTGACATTTCGTTGGGCTAGCGGATTTTTATTCATATATTGAAGTTGCTTTGCTATTCACACTTGCGTGCCCCAGTGCCTGCTCATAACTTTCACAAACACAAACAAAAGCAAAGGAGTGACTGATCAATCTGAAGTACCTTTATTCACACTAAAGATGCGTGCCCATGAAACATTATTACAGTACATAAGGCCCCACTACGTCGAACCTGGAGACAGGCTAGTACCTACAGCACCCTTAACAGTGTAAATACATCTGAAAAAGCCTACACATATGAATTCAATCAAAACGATGATTGTGGTCTTCTTTTGCTACTTAAGTTTATGACTAGAAGGCAAAACGACTCTAAAGGCAGGGCTTATTCATACCCTTTTAACAACCAACTTTGAACACATGAACACTTGAAGCTGCTTGCGTGTGAATACACACAATACATCTGAATACGTTACATTAAAATGTTTCGCACACTAACCCATCACAGGAACAGTTACGGCTGAGTGTGAGAAGGCAAAATAACAGACTTGAAACAAATTTCATGATCATCATCATCATCATCATCAGCCGTTACGCCCACTGCAGGGCAAAGGCCTCTCCCATACTTTTCCAACAACCCCAGTCAGGTACTTACTAATTGTGGCCATGTCGTCCCTGCAAACTTCTTAATCTCATTTGCCCACCTAACTTTCTGCCGCCCCCTGCTACACTTCCCTTTCCTTGGAATCCAATGCGTAACCCTTAATGACCATCGGTTATCTTCCCTCCTCATTACATGTCCTGCCCATGCCCATTTCTTTTTCTTGATTTCAACTAAGATGTCATTAACTCGCGTTTGTTCCCTCACCCAATCTGCTCTTTTGATATGCCTTAACGTTACACGCATAATTCTTCTTTCCATAGCTCGTTGCGTCGTCCTCAGTTTAAGTAGAACCCTTTTCTTAAGCCTCCAGGTTTCTGCCCCGTACGTGAGTACTGGTAAGGCACAGCTGTTATATACTTTCCCCTTGAGGGATAATGGCAACCTGCTGTTCATGAACTGAGAATGCCTGCCAAACGCACCCCAGCCCATTCTTATTCTTCTGATTATTTCCGTCTCATGATCCGGATCCGCCATCACTACCTGCCCTAAGTAGATGTACTCCCTTACCACTTCCAGTACCTCGCTACCTATTGTAAATTGCTGTTCTCTTCCGAGACCGTTAAACATTACTATAGTTTTTTGCAGATTAATTTTTAGACCCACTCTTCTGCTTTGCCTCTCCAGGTCAGTGAGCATGCATTGCAATTGGTCCCCTGAGTTACTAAGCAAGGCGAATTAGCGAATATCAGCGAATCGCAAGTTACTAAGGTATTCTCCATTAACTTTTATCCCCAATTCTTCCCAATCCAGGTCTCTGAATACCTCCTGTAAGCACGCTGTGAATAGCATGGGAGAGATCGTATCTCCCTGCCTGACGCCTTTCTTTACTGGGATTTTGTTGCTTTCTTTATGGAGGACTACGGTGGCTGTGGAGCCGCTATAGATATCTTTCAGTAATTTTTCACACGGCTCGTCTACACCCTGATTCCGTAATGGCTCCATGACTGCTGAGGTTTCGACAGAATCAAACGCTTTCTCGTAATCAATGAAAGCTATATATAAGGTTTGGTTATATTCGGCACATTTCTCTATCACCTGATTGATAGTGTGAATATGGTCTATTGTTGAGTAGTGTCTACGGAATCCTGCCTGGTCCTTTGGTTGACAGAAATCTTAGGTGTTCCATGGTGAAGCCATGACTGACAATCACAAGCCATTTCGTAAGGAGGTCAGAGAAGCGTCGCTCCTTCAGTGGAACGCGAGAGGTCTAAGATCTCGCATCGCCGATTTTCGTCAATTTGTTCTCACTAACCGCTTTCCAATCATTGTCATCTGTGAACCAAGATTATCCCATCCGATGAGACTATCCGGCTACGAGACAATATTCTCATCGAGCGACATCAAAAGTAGCAAGGTGGTCGTGTTCATTCGCCGTGAACTCACTTACGTCGTCCAACCGGTGCAACATCATGACGACAATCAGTGTGTGTGCATGACTGTTAAAAATAGGAAAGTCACCTTTGCACTCTTGGGGGTGTATCTGTCTCCATCAAGTCGATTTGACACCAAAAGACTAGAAGACATCTTGAAAACACAACCTGGTCCATGGATTATCACTGGGGATTTCAACGCTCACCATACCATTTGGGGAAGCTCAAAGGTTAACGCGACGGGAAGACGACTAGCTTCCTTAGCTTCCAACAATGGTCTCTACCTGCTGAATGACGCGAGTCCAACATTTCTGCGGGGAGTAACATACAGCAGCTGCCTCGATTTGACTTTCGTCTCCCACCGCCTCGCCACACATGTTAAGTGGTTTTTGGACATTGAAACGCACGGAAGTGACCACATCCCCACCTACCTCAAGATCAAGGGAATGTCTAACACGTATACGTTCACCACGATACGAAGAATAGATTGGTCTGTCTTTAAATCCCAGATTGAGGACGCTTGTCACAAAGGCCTCTCTTGTGGACTTCAACAAGCTATTAAGAAAACGGCACAGACGGCCACGCGCACACTTACGTGTTCTCCAAGGTATTCTGAATTCGACCTGGAATTGGAGCGGCTTCGTGCGATTCGCCGTCGTGCCGAAAGGAGATATCGACGCACTAAGTCAATTCAGGATCTCAGAACAGCCAGGCGAATGCAAAAGAAGATACAACGGCGCATGGATAAACTAGAGGCTCAGCGTTGGTCGAAATTTTGTGCGTCGCTAGATCCCCGCAAACCGCTATCTCAAATATGGAGAACTGTGCGAGGTCTACGTTCTGTTCCGGAACAGCGTTTCCCGTTTAAGGCCCTAGCACTATTCCAGCGCCGACAAGACATTGATGTGGCGGAAGACTTCTGTGCTATGATTGCGGGCCAGCCAACTCGCACAGGTTCGCTTACATTGAACCGTATTCCAGATTCACGCGATTCATGCATGGATCTGCCTTTCACGACGCAAGAGCTTGACGCGGCGCTCGCCCTCTGTAATCGGTCGTCGTCGCCTGGTCCGGATGACATATCTTACCGCATGCTATGTCACCTTGGTGAACGGGCACGAAGTGCACTCCTTCATATCTATAACGAGTCCTGGCAAGAGGGCAAAGTTCCTCAAGATTGGAAGCTCAGCCGCCTGGTACCGCTTCTTAAGCCTGGCAAGTCTCCCTTAGAGATTACTTCATACCGACCGATTGCGCTGGCAAGTTGCGTTGGGAAGGTAATGGAGCGAATGATCCTCGCCAGACTTGAGTGGTATCTTGAACATTACGAAATCTACCCGGACGCCATGGCTGGTTTTCGACGTCACCGATGTTCTATCGACAACGTTATCGATCTGGTAAGCTATGTTCAACACCAAAAGACGTGTAAGAGATCTGTCGCAATGTTCTTAGATATAAAGGGAGCCTACGACAACGTTCTTCATGACGCCATACTTGAAGCATTGGAATCGGTGGGCCTAGGCGGTCCATTATATCGTTGGACTCGCAGTTATTTACATAGGCGGTCTCTATTTCTTAACACTGAAGCTGGCCCAACCTCGGAATATTATACGCACCATGGAGTTCCACAAGGTGGTGTCTTGAGTCCAACGCTTTTCAACCTTGTACTCATTGGTCTCGTGGAACGACTTCCGAACACAGTTAAAATTTCAATGTATGCCGATGACATCTGCGTGTGGGCATCTGGTGTGACACGGCCGCAAGTACGCGCCAGGCTTCAAAAAGCTGCCACGTCAACATCGGCCTACTTAAATGAACAAGGCCTCAAGATCTCGCCAGAAAAATGCGCATTGGTCGCGTTTAGCCGGAAGCCAATGAGATCATACGATGTGTCTATCGACGGTCAAAACATTCCTTATGTCAGGACGCACCGATTCTTAGGAGTAATCATTGATCGCGACCTCTGCTGGAGTCCTCATGTGGCCTACCTAAAGAAGCGCCTGACGGATATCTCTAATGTGTTTAAGTTTCTTGGAGGAAATGTCTGGGGTACTTCAGTACATGCAATGATGCAACTGTACAGGACGCTCTTTCTTGGGTATTTGCGATACAGCTTGCCTGTGCTGACCAACACCTGCAGAAGTAATGTCCGTACACTCGAAAGCGTCCAGGCCCAGGCGCTAAGAGTGTGTCTTGGCTTGCCGCGGTGTTCGTCAACGGCTGAAACCATTGCGATTGCACACGATTTCCCAGCCAAGACCCATATAGTCATGGAAGCACTCAGAGCACACGTAAGACACCTTGCTCGAGCCCCTGCCCATCATCTAGGCTCACTGCCAGAGGATCGACCACGTGCTTCCTTTTGTGAAACTGTCCTGCCCTATCGTGCGTACCTTCCATCAAGTTATACAGCTCCAGCGAGAGTTCCGTTTCCACCATGGTGCTTGGCTCAAGCAAAGGTTCGACTTGTCGTACCAGGCATACGAACAAAAGCCCAACTCTCGTCTCCAGCACTCAAGCAGCTTTCACTGCTCTTGCTGTACGAGACGTACAACGATCATCATCATCTGTATACTGACGCTTCAACCACGGTGAATGGGTCTGCAGGATCGGTGATCTTTCCTGCAAAACCTTCCACCATAAAGATTCGACTCTCTCACCAGCCTACATCGACTGCCGCGGAGCTTGCTGCTATTCGTTGCGCACTTCGTGTAATTTCTGAAGAACTACCCAAGAAATGGAGCGTGTTCACTGACTCCAAGGCTGCACTTCATTGTTTGGTTTCTGCCTTACGCCGAGGACCCCACGAACAACTAGTTCTAGAAATCAGACTGCTGCTTCACCACCTCGTCGAGCAAGGACACGACATCACGTTGCAGTGGATTCCAAGCCACTGTGGCATAATGGGCAATGAACTTGCCGACGCAGCAGCACGATCTGCACATGAGGAGGGCTTCCAAGACTCCATTCCATTCTCAAGAACAGACGCTGCAACGAAAATTCGTGTGCTTGCAAATGAATCCATCAAAACTTTATGGAACACACCAAGCTTACAGCATACACGTCTACACCGACTGGACCCATCCCTTCGACTTCGACCCCCATCTGGACTCTCTCGACTAGAAACAGCAGTACTTTGCCGACTGTGGCTTGGTGTCGCCTACACAAGATTTGCAACACACAAGCGTTGCAACTTCCGAGTCTGTATGGACGACAGCGCGGCTTGCAGACACTGCGGCGGCGAGGAGACCATCGAACACGTGCTCTGCCACTGTCCTCAATACAGCGCGCACCGGCTGTCACTAGCGACCACGTTGGCACGCCTTGACGACAGGCCACTTTCAGAACAGTCAGTTTTGGAATGCCGACGTGAACTGTAGTCGCAGCAAAAGTCGGTCAAGGCTTTGTTGTCTTTTCTACGTGACAGTGGCCTATTAGAAAGACTATAAGGACCCCATTTCATCCCTTTTCATATTTTTTTTTCTCACGCTTTTATTTTTGTCACGCTCTTCTTTCCGTCTTTACTTCCCCTTTCCCTTCCCCTAGTGCAGGGTAGCAAACCGGAGGTTTTAAGTCTGGTTAACCTCCCTGCCTTTCTCTCATTTGCATCCCCCCCTTAGGTGTTCCTGATTCTATTTGCGATTACCTTAGTAAATACTTTGTAGGCAACTGACAGTAAGCTGATCGGTCTATAATTATTTCAAGTCTTTGGCCTCTATGCCAACCGTAAACTAAATGTACGAGATGAAGCCTACAGTGCTTCAGAGAAGGAATGCGCTTGTTTAGTTTGGGCCACGCAGAAGTTTTCGTGTTACTTGTACGGAGCGAAGTTCATCTTCGAGACCGACCACTGTCCGCGGTTCAATCAAATGTCCGATGGAGCCTCACTCGCCAAGAGTACAACTTCTCCGTTAGATATAAGAAGGGAAAGTTGCATAGCAATGCGGATGGTTTGAGCAGGCTAATTTTAATACTGCGTTTGAGGGTCCCGCCTAAATTTTAGGGTTATTATTGTTAATTTTGTTAAGCCAAGAAGTTCCCCTCTCATATAGCAGGGTTCCTTCCATGGTTGCTGAATTTGTCAGCGCGAAATTGCTTCAAACATCGGCATAGCGAGGAGGAGGAATAAACTTTTATTCTAGAACCAGCACTTTATGATGGCCGGGCCTATGCCTCCCACGAAGGGACGTCGAGGGCTTGCCTCGCCGCCGCATCGCGGGCGTGCTGGGTCGCCCAGGTTTGGTCGTCGAGGGCGGAGCTCCGCAGAGCCTCATGCAACCTCGACGAGAGAGTCGTGGTGTTAGTCTGGGTGTACTGTGCTGGGCACTCCCATAGCATATGCGGAAGCGTAGCCGGGTGAATTCCACAGCACCGGCAGTTGGGGGTAGTGTAGACGTCCGGAAATATAAGGTGGAGGCGGGCGGGTGAAGGGTACGTGTTTGTTTGTAGTAGACGCAGGGTGGTAGCCTGCGCCCGGCTGAACTTTGGGTGAGGCGGGGGGAAGATTCGGCGACTGAGGTGAAATGCCTTAACGAGATCGTTATAAGTTGTCAGACTTTCCCTGGTGTCCAACTCATCTCCAGTGACTCCGGCGCGGTTGACTAGACCTCGCGCAATGGAGTGGGTGACCTCGTTGAGATTGGGGAGGTGTGGGTGGACAGGGCCCGCATGGGCCGGGATCCATGTTAGGGAGATTATGCTGTCTTTAGAGTGTGGTGCCTGGCAGAGGATGCGAAGAGCTTGGGGAGAAATACGGCCTTTGCTGAAGTTAGTAACGGCTGAGCGAGAGTCACACACTATGGTGTGACAGGTGGGATCTAAAGTGGCCAGGGCGATGGCCACTTCTTCAGCCGTCTCGGAAGTGGGGGTAGTGACGCTGCAGGCGTGGCGTAGGGCTCCATCGCGTGTGGCGACGGCCACAAATCGTGTGCCATGGGAGTATTGGGCTGCATCAACAAATGTGACGCCAGGTACGTGGGCAAGGGCTTTTATGATAGCTCCGGCCCGAGCTTGGCGCCGGGCCCTGTTGTATTCAGGGTGCATATTTCTAGGGATAGGGTCTATGTAGATCCAGCTACGTATGTCGGTCGGGATCGGTTGTTTGGGGCCCTGTTGCTGATGGTAGGTGAAGCCAAGCGTGGACAGAATAAAGCGCCCCGTTTCAGTAAGGGTGAGCCGTTCAAGCTGGGAGCGTTGTTGGGCTTCAATGAGTTCGGTGAGGTTGTTGTGAACTCCCAGTTGGTTGAAGAGTTCAGTGCTGGTGCAATGCGGGAGCCCAAGTGCTTGCTTGTAGACCCCTCGTATGAGGGTGTCAAGCTTATTTTGCTCAGCCCGGTACCAGTTGAGGTACGCCGCAACGTACGTAATGTGGCATATGACAAAGGATTGGACGAGTCGGAGAAGGCTTTCTTCTTTGAGTCCTCCTCGACGGTTAGATATACGTTTAAGAAGTCGTAGGGTGTTTTGCGATTGGGCACAGATCTTGTTGAGAGCCAAGGCGTTGGAGCCGTTGGTAGAGATGGTGAGACCGAGAACCCGGATACTAGGGACGTGTGGGATAGGACTGCCATCTTGAAGGCGTAGGGTGATGGCGTCACAGGGTCGGTGATCAGATTGGTGTTTGGGAGGGCGACCCCGCTGAATGGGCTTGTATAACAGAAGCTCCGTTTTACCGGCGAACAGCGCAGTCCGGTCCCTTGGCATAGCGAAATGCAAATTTTTTTGTTTCTGCACTTATGTTTTCGTTGAAGCCTAACGGGTCTAATGTGAGAGCCAATGTACGTCATCTTCGCGCAGAGCCATGTTATGGGGTTCGTTTTGCAGTTGCCTGTACTTGTTGGAGGTTTAGGGGCGGTGACATCATTACACAATTGGTCGCTGCGAACCAAGGCATCACCCCCTGGCCACCAGCCGTTCTTATCCTGCCCAGCGGTTGACAGCGCTGGACAATCGAGATTTTCCGGGCCATGGCGGTGCTGTTAAGAAGGGCCCGATGACGTGCAAGCTTTGCCTGCAAGTTGCGCCAGCGGGCGTCATCTTTTCCTGGAGCACCACCGCTAACCTCTAGCCACGGCGTCTCCTCGTCGCCTTTGTAACTAAACAACCTCGTCGTGATTGCGAATGAATGAGCTCGACGAAAAAGGCTTCGTGCCGCAACACGACACCGCCAACCAGGTCGGCCGCGAGTGGGGGAGTTGCCGCGCGAACGTCGTCGGGGACCCCTTCCCACGCGCCGACCAAGACGCACGACAATGGCTACCCGTGCGCGCTACCCGGGTCAGCTCCGAGTTATACGAAGCCCCTCTGACGTCGGCTCCGGACCGTGCACCTGTGTGTGTAAGCCGTCCCGGGGAGAGACGGCGTGTTTACAATGACTGGACGAACGTTTCCGTCCCCTTGGAATCAAGGGGGGACCGAGTGTTTATAAGCCGCTGTTGTACGGACGCTCAACACACTTTTTCTGAAGCAGTCATGTTGGACTGAGACACTCTCTCAAGCAGTCGTGTTAGGCTGACCTACTCTCGAAGTCATGCTAGACTGATGAACTGCATGTAAATACTGTAAATAAACCCTTATTCCTCGTCTCCGATGAGAAGCAGTCCTTCCCTTCATCAACGCCCTCAGCGTGGATAAGTTGGATGACGGCATGGGCCAGCTACCTTCTAATTCATGCCAGACTACAATCTTCACAACGGATCACGAGCGATGGGATTGAACCCCGAATCCTGACAGCCCTTAATTGGAACTTCCCCTGCCATCCGGGCTGTTCTCTTTCTTTGTCTTGATTTCCCCCGCCCCTCTCGCGATGTGCTAAGGCGTGCTTCTCCCGATGTTCGGTACACCATTTTCTTTATAAATTATTTCCTACATACGTTCATTCCTTTATTGCTGCGGAAAATAGCGCCTGTTCACCTCCGTAGCCACCCTTCCTTTGACCTGGACTCCCCGTCGTAAAACGATGTTACTGCGTGACATATGGCTGGGTAGGGCATTTAGAATTTCTTAGGAATGGCCAACAGCACGGTGTGCAATTGGGCGGCGAGACGGTAGTGAACTGTCTGCAACACTTCTAGAGTCAATGGTGTGCTCCCTGAGCTACTAATAGCCGCTTCGACGGTAGACCGCTCTCGGGATAAAAGATCATGGAAACTTGGCCTAAGCACTATTGTGTGCACACGGCCAGAAAACACCAACTGTGGATACTGAAAACGACTGTTCTTTGTGTACGAACTCTTGTGATTGTTAGCGGTTATTCCTATGCGAGTGAATTCACTCCCGCTACCTCGTCATTATTTTTCTTATATTAGTTATACTTATCTATCTTTTCTGCTATTAATTTGTTAGCATTATGCGTGTAAAAGTGGAAAAAGACGCATGTGTGTGTAACGCCCCGTGGCTGCTCAGTGGCTATGGTGTTTGGATGCTGAGCACGAGGTCGCGGGATCGAATCCCGGCCATGGCGGCCACATTTCGATGGGGGTGAAATGCGAAAACACCCGTGTGCTTAGATGTAGGTGCACGTTAAAGAACCCCAGGTTGTCGAAATTTCCGGAGTCCTCCACTGCGGCGTGCCTCATGAACAGAAAGTGGTTTTGGCAATTAATATCCCATAATTTAAAAAACGCATGTGTGAGTATGTCACACCACATGGTCAGAGGAAGAGAGATCGGAGCTTAGGGCAGTGTGTATGTGTACACACACGCATATATATATATATATATATATATATATATATATATATATATATATATATATATATATATATATATATGTGTGTGTGTGTGTGTGTTTGTGTGTGTGTGTGTGTGTGTGTGTGTGTGTGTGTGTGTGTGTGTGTGTGTGTGTGTCACGTTAGCCTGTCAAAAACACATTGCACTGTAGTGAAAGTGGTTTTAAGCATGCACGTATCCAGTGTTTCTGGACACGAGGATTTAGTTCACGTGAATGCCATCACGGGGCGTACTGACCTTAAACGTTTAAAACTTCCAGCGGTGACGCGGTGATGAACTCAACAAAAATAAAATTCAATAATTACAAGCTATTCCTGCGAATTGAACTTCGCCACATTGTTTATCCCGCAAGTGTTACCAGTGTTCTTGACAAAGCGTAGCCGCTCGTAGCCTGGAAATGACTTATCATCCTAAGGACGTTTAGTCGCGACGGCCGAAGATTCATTCTAGCCTTTTGATGTGGTTCTTTTTTTTTTCTTCTTTTCTTTTTTTTTCATGCTTCGGAGTAAACAAGCTAGGGTAACCGCCAGAAGCACTCCATGGCAGCCTTTCTTCAGTCGGCACGCATTCTTAATGTCCGAAAACCGCACAGCGTCAACGAGAGACTCCGTCGTGAGCATTATTTGATTTTGACCTATCGATTTCGTTAAGGTGTCGCCAATCATCTCCCTAGTGGCTTTGCTATCCGCACTTATGGGCTACCGCAGCAGCTCCAAATCGAGATGTGCTTAAGTATACATGGACATGTTGGTTTCGCACTTTGGCGCCAAAGTCACTACACAAGAATTGAGCAAACTGTCTCGGTGTTGTCCGTTAACATGCTATGGCCGAAGCTACTCGCAATATAACGTCACATTTACGGGCCACCACGCCAGGTACACCTTTGGGTATGACATATACAGTACTTGCAGTTAGTTCCCAAAGTAGTCTCCTGTCACGGTTATCCACGTGCGTGAAGGAAGACCGCTATTTAAAATAATTTTGCAGTAATATTTGCGGAAGTTCTCTGTTTTCCGTTTTGTCTACCACGTTCCCGTTCCGCCTTTAATATGTAGACTAGCAGATATCGAACACCAAAAAGGCTACCCACATACTCAAAGACTTCGCGCACAGCTCCTGACACTTACTTATATTCAAGAAATGCGCGACTGCCACGGACATCCTTAACGAATGTTACATAATAAATTATAGGCTTTTACGTGCCAAAACTACAATCTCATTATGAAGCATGCCGTAATTGGGGATTCCGAAATCATTCTGGGCACATGGGGTTCTTTAACGTGCGCCTAAACCTAAGTACAACAGGGTTTTCGCATTTCACACCCATCGAAATAAGGCTGCCGTGACTGGGATTTGATCGTGCAATCTCGTGGTTAGCAGCAGAATCCAATAAAAACTAAGCAACTGCGGATGGGTAGGAATGTTGGCAGTTCCAGGAAGGTGACAGTCGGCACGTGAGATAATTTGTTACCACCCTCATTGCACGAGAATCGGTACCAGCCGTCGAGGAATGGCACCGTAGAGTGCACTGTATTTAATGTGATGGTGTCCGCGTCCAATATTTCCGACCCGAATCACTGACGACCCAAAACCTGAGAGCCAGGCATCGCATTCTCACTCACACGTGCAGCCGCCTGAAAGCGGCCGAGCGCTGGCGTCCGGCACAGGGCCTTAAGTACTTGACCTCTATTCAACACTTGCCGACATTCTCGCCTTATTTCGCACCAACGCATTTCAGCTCAACTGCTTCAACAGCCAATTTATTTGTGCCAAAATTTGGTCACCCTGTCAACATTATGGTTTCTTATATTTAGGTCATCTTTTATATTTAGGCTAATGCTGTCCTGAGATTTCTAGCGGCTTCACCTTTCCCGAAATGCCCGCATTTTTGTCGGCTTCTGGTCATATTTTGGAGAATTTTTAAGAGACCTTAAAACAATAGCACAGCCCCCTCATCACGCTGGTCAAAATGCCATTTGATTTTCCTGAGGTCTTAATCACGGAAGCTTCTGCCTTCTTGCCGTTCATCAACCTCCTGATTTCCCTGTCACTTGTGTCCCATTTTTACCGCTACGATCCCACGGAGGTTGATAGTGATGTAATGGCCATGTGATTGAAGCCGTTTAAATCAATTATACCATGGACACGACAGCCCGATTTGCTCACTGCGAATGAAAATATTGAGTTATTGAGCACCATTCTTAAGCATACAAATTCAGTCTAAAAATTATGCGCATCTTACGCACAGTGCGAATCGATGTAAGGGAAGCTTTCTGTCTTGTTTGCTTTGATTGAGGTTAATTAACGGTAAGGCTCACTGCGAATGTATGATTTCTTCAGCGTGTGGTGCAACACGAGAGTAGTGAGTTGATGGCAAGTGTCACCTTGTGTGCACTACTGCTCTTTGTCTGCGTGGTACACCACATAAATCGAGTCGTGTTTGCTTGAGGCATTCATGTGTGCCATCGTTTGTAACCTGTGAGAGGGTTGAGCATTGTCATTGCTTCACATGCCACATCGCATCGAGGCAGATGGGCTGGCAGAATTGTAGAGCCCTACGTGGCAAAAAACTATCGAATTATGAGGCACGCCGTAGGGGCGAACTCTGCATTAACTTTGACACCCTGGTGTCTTTTAACGTGTTCCGAAATCAAAGTGCACGACCGTTTTTGGATATCGCTCCCCTGCGAATCAAGCTCCCGCTGCGGCGATCGAACCCGTCACCTCGAGCAATGCGATAACCGTTAAGCTACCGCGGCGGGCTCAGAAGTGTAGATTTGACATGCGACCTCTTCAGTACTGTACATGACCTTTGTAAAGCTATAGATGAATGCCAACAGATAATAGATGTTGTATGTATAGACTTTATGAAGGCATTTGATAAAGTTGCCCATCATAAACTGCTTTCCAAATTGAGAAGCCTAGGAATTAGTGAAAATATAGTATTGTGGATTCAGGCATATTTAACAAACCGCTTTCAAAGGGTCAGAATCGGGAAAAGTGAATCGGGGAAGTGTGAAGTTGCGTCTGGAGTGCCGCAGGGGTCTGTTTTAGGTCCGATATTGTTTTTATTGTATATTAATGATATTCCTTCTAGTGTTGATCCGCCTGTAAAAATTAAACTATTTGCCGATGATTGCTTAATTTACACGCGTGTAACCTGCAAGGAAGATCAGATTAAACTAAACAGCTGCCTGCAATCATTAAACTCGTGGTGCCAAAGTTGGGGCATGGTAATTAATTTTAAAAAATCTACATACACTCACGTAACTAAAAAACAGAACTTTATCAGATTTGAATATAATATAGGAGAAAATGCCTTGGTCGAGGTACAGAGTTTCCGATATTTAGGGGTGACAGTGACGCATAATCTAGACTGGCGTATTCACATTGAGAATATCTGTTTGAAGGCTTACCAAAAGCTCTGCTTCCTTAGGAGAAAGCTTCCAGATGCGACTAAAGAAATTAAATTGGTCGCCTACAAAACGTTTATACGACCAGTTCTGGAATATGCGAATGCTGTGTGGAGCCCTCACCAAAAATGCTTAAAAAAGAAAGTGGAAAGGATTCAGCGGATTTCAGCACGCTTTATATGCTCCAAGTATCGCCGTACTGACTCGGTTACACAGATGATACAGCAGTGTGAATTAGAAACGCTGGAAATGAGAAGAATAAAACATCGACTCAAACTTTTTTTTCAGATAATGCAAGGGGCATTAAAAATAAATAAGGAACATTATGTGAAAGCGCCTCTAAAACATGGTTCACGAAAAAACCACAGCAGGGTACTACAACCTATTAACACACGTACGGATGTATATCGGTATTCCTTTTTTCCTGATATAATTGAACTATGGAATAAACTGCCAAGTGACGTTGTGGAGAGTGTGAACGTGCAGCAATTTGAGCTGGGTGTCGATATGTTTTTCAAAAATGGTGTACAAATTTTGAATTCTGATTCATGATTGCTCATTGAAGTGTTTATGAAATGTATATGTTCTTCTTCCCTCCCTGTAACGACCCTCACTGGAGGGTTAACAGTATGACCAAATAAATAAATAAATAAATTGTCAACTATACCCTACGGTAATAATTGTGGCTTTGCGACTGCACGCCCCGTGTCAGTTGTCCACTTGAGAAATTTGCATGGCGTTTGTTTTTTAGAAATAATACAAGCGTACAGTACCGTGCCTTCAGTTTGCGCGGAACCGCTGTCGTTTCTATAGCAGTGGAGTTTCGTTATCTTTCCACATCGTGTTTTCTGTGTTCCGTCCTTCCCCCCTGTATGAGAACTGCGAGCAAGGAATGGTAAGGGATTGACGAAGTAGTTCTGCGAACACTCGCAAAGTGGAGAGAAGTAATTGATAAAGGAAAAATGAGACATCCACCCGTTCGTAGCAATTGCTACAAAGGAAACCCATACGGGTTCCTCGAAAGAAAAGTCCCAGAGTTGAAGAAAAATTCGTCCTGGTCCGGGACCCGAACCCGGGACCACCGCCTTTCCGGGGCAGCCGCTCTATCATCTGAGCTAACCAGGCGGCTAGCAGATGGCAGGGCGAAGTCAAATTTGTCGACAACACACGAAGCAAAGGTAAGTGTTTGACGAAGTAGTTCTGCGGACACCCGCGAGGTGGAGAGGAGTAATTGATAAAGGGAAAATCAGACATCCACCCGTTCGTAGCAATTGCTACAAAGGTAACCCATACGGCTTCCTCGAAAGAAAAGCCTCAGAGCTGAAGAAAAATTCGTCCTGGTCCGTTTCGTCCTGGTCGTTCACGAATACCCCTGTTCTACCCATTCTCCGCCTCTTAACCCTGCCACCTCACTACCATTCTACCTACCTCTCTTCAGAACTTGAGGTCGCAGGCAAGGGTAAGTGCTGCAATGCTTTGTGCGGGGGGAGGGGGAGGTCCCGCATAATTACATCTGTCAAGAGGCTGTGACGTCGCCCTTGGAGCTCCAGAGAGCACTGTGCACACGTGGCATGATGGAAAGGTCCGAACGACTTTCTTGCGCCGCCTGTCCTCTTTTCAGCGCTCCTTCAATGTATATGTGCGGTCTGAACCTTCCTCCGACACGGCGTTGAAGATAGTAACAAAACCAGTGGTAAAGTCATCAGAAGAAGCAAAGAAAGCTTCACTTTAAAAGAGTTGTTTTTATTTGTTGGCGTGCAGTGGCGGGTCTTCATGGCGTCATCACGTCCGCTGCGGGATTTCTCAGCGGCAAGAGTCGAGTGGCTGACTTAGTTGCCCACTAGTCTTCTGCCTTCAGGAGCAACCTTATCCTGTTGCCAAGGTGCAAACGGTCTGTCCATTTACCCTAGACCTAAAAGATAGGTTTTCGTTAGCTTGCTCATTATTTGCGCCCTCTGCAGCCATACTGTGGAGGTACTTCCTTTTACTACAGCGCAATAATAAGTGAACTTGTTTTGGAATTATAATCTCTAATAATGTTGTATTGTTGCTATCATTGTCGTACCTAATCTTGACAGAGTACTTAGGCACCCTCGAATGGAATGTTTTTTTAATTTTTGCGTGGTTCCGCCCACCATTGTGATGCAAATAAAGGGAACTTGAATTCATTTTCTCAGAAATAAACGCTGACTGAAACGCTGACGTAATCCTGAACAAGATCAACAAGCGCCGCAGTGCTCGATCTCATATGTCCCTATTCGCAAGCTAATATTTCTGTTTTTTTTTGGTGGGGGGAATGAATGGGCTCTTGTACCGTATAAACATCCCTCGGACGTCTCTGAAGTGCTCGTTTTTATTCTAAGGCACCCAATGTAAACTGTCATCGCCGCGACTTCATGATGTCCTGCATGGTAGCAGACCGCCATGGCATGTAGCGCAAGTATGACCATGCTGATTCATTTGGGTTGGCATATACTAGTTTGTTTGAATTTTCAAGTTTGAAGTTTATTACGATTTAGAGAATACAAGCATGTCATGGCGCTGGAACAAAAGGCGAGATTGTGCACGCCTGACTGGGCTTCTGGCACCACGACACAGCAGACAACAGTGCAAGAATGTGTATGCATATATACAGTTAATACAGACATATATACATGCTTACACATATATGTATATATATGATTGGCCCAATTATACATACAATAAATCAATGCTGGACATGCTTATGGAACCTCATCATTTAATTTGTATGAGAACCGAAAAATCTTTTTTTTGTAAGAATAGAAGCAGCATAAGTTGAGCCAAAATTCGTAAACTATAAGAAAAATTTGGCAGGCTTTGTCGATGCTGCAACTGATTTGCTTGCCAGTAATTTTATATGTGTAATTCACTATGCCCCCGCTCTTATTGGGGGAGCAGGCGGAAAATAAGCCAGTGCGTGGTGTAGATTAGTGGATGTCAAATAAGGAAAAAAAGAGGACAGACTGTAAATGGAGGGGAGATTGAAAAAGGGAGGTTTTGAGTTGTAGTAGGAGGGGAGAATAAAGAGGCTACTCATGTTGGGTTCTTTCAGGAGTTGAGATAAAAACCAGAAACAAAAGAATTTACATGCAGTGGTAAGCACTGCCAATCCAGTGTGCCAGGTTTTCTAAGAAAGCAGGAACTATTCATGTAATCTCTCAGGAAGTTCATAAAAGAAAAGAGGGGCAGGGAGGAAGGATTGCAAATAAGGGAACAAGGTCAAACAAATTGAGGTGTAGCAGTCTGTGTAAATCGAAAGCAAAAACATTTAAACACTTATCGGTGAGAAATAGAAGAAAAAAGAAAATGAGTGATTACACAGTCACTTCCACTCTTTGATATAAAAAAGGCTTCTGATATAAGTTGTGCATTCGTGTTTCTACTTCTGCCAATAATACATTTCAAATTGGGGATAACAAATGCATGTGTTACAATGCTCACCTACAATAGTCTTCCCTTGTTTTTATATTCTGCAAATGTTATCTTGCCCTTTCATCAGTGCAGTGCCCAATTCGGCTTGTGTAGAGCTTACCACAATTAAGTGTTTATTTCGAAAACCCTTCCAATGGCACAATTCGTGAACGGTGTTGCATGCTTTTGTGAAAAGCAGCTGTATATACACTAAAGCATAAGGACAAAGCTGGGATGGATTCTTCGGAACCAGCAGCAGAAATGGGGCCCATATTTATCATCAACCCTCTTCAGTGAGTGCAACTGCTGTGCTCATGAGGCAGTGCCTCTGGCTGCTTCAAACTGCGCACTATTGCCTTTTGCTGCTTTCCAATCCTGAAGTTTTCGCAATAGGGATTCTGAGATTCCGATGATGAGAGTGAGGGAGGCCAGCTGCTATGAACCTGCCGACCTGAGCACAAGAGCTATTGCGCATTGTGTGGATGCACAACATTTTTAGAGCCTATTCAAGGCACATTGGGAGCAATAGTGGGTTTAACATGGGTGTAGGCTGATTTATACAGTAGCTAACCTTTGTTTGCTCTTGGTTGGTAATTTCGGAAAACATGCTTTACAGTGAATATTAAATATGCACCTAAGGTGTGCACATAAGAACCTAAGGTATGCAGCATATTGTCACGTGGTGGTGACGTTCAAGAACACCGTAGCAATCTGTGAAAGACAAAACTAACTTTTATTGGGCGAACCTGTGCCCACAAGAACAGGCTACACTTATAGCACAACGATAGCGGCGAACACGGTCGGCGATCGTCGAAAATCTCATCAGCGGGTCATGCGCGTCGGCTTTTATACAGCAGTCGTCGAATGTTCCAGACTAATCGTTCGGACTCGCGTGCCTTCCACAAAGTTCTACACTATTCGCGTCACGCGATGAAATCAGATAACACAAGGTTCGGCGACAACAGACAGCCGGGTAGAAGCATCGATAACTTTCCATAAAATTCGGATACATGCAGGCGCGTCCCGCGCTGTGCGATTACATTTGTTAGGCGGCGAAACGTGGTCGTCCGATAAAGATAAGTACACGTGTCGATACCCCCCTCTTAAAATCAAAGTGGCAGTGGTTGCGGTCCAAGTGTGCGCTTGCTAAAGTATTCTTTTACGTTTCACAGAATTCTACGGCCCGGGGCTATCATCTGCTGGCGAAGCTGTTTGCTGCTCCATACCGCACGTGGGTGTGATCGCTGCTCCTCCAGGTGCGCCCAAGCTCCGCTACGTGGCGACGGGATTGCATCCAGAGCGCCTGCGCTAGACCATTTGAGGCCTTAAAAGCTTCCGTCGGATGGACACCGGCATCAAAGCGGCAGCGGTTGCGGTCCAAGTGTGCGCTTGCTAAAGTATTCTTCTACGTTTCACAGGTTTGTACTTATTTCCCCGGGTGATAGCATAGGAGTATTTGTGACCGCTACTGTAGCTACTGCTGCATTCGCGTTTCGCACTCTATCGTTTTTCAAGTTGCTTTTCCGTTATGCCTACCAATGCGGAGTTGGCCAAGCGACTCGATGGTCTCGAGGCGCAATTTCAAGATAGATTGCAAAAACTGGTCGAGAAACTTGTTTCCGATGTGAAAGGGAAGCTGCAGGAAGCTGGACTGGATAACAGCACCCTGCGTACCCAAGTTTCTGGCATGGATGGCAGTCTGACCATGCTAAATGAAATTGTCGATAACACGCGTACCCAGCAAGCTGAGCTATCGGCATCAAACAAGGCTCTGAAATCAGAAAATGAAGCCCTTAAAAGTAGGCTAGCCGAGATGGAACAGTATTCTAGAATCAACAATGTTGAGATCAAAGGAATACCATTTACAAAGGATGAAGACTGCATTTCTATTGTAACTGCCATTGCCGATAAGGCGGTATGCTCTCTTGCTCCCGTCGAGATCGAGATGGCGCATCGTGTGCCCACTAAATCAGGTCATCAAAATATTATTGCCAGGTTTTGCTCCCACGCTAATAAAATTATTTCCTGGCAAAGGCTCGCAAGGCCAGGATGGATACCGGCAGTCTTGGTTTTTCTGGAGAGAATGCAGGGCCCATCTTCATTAACGAACACCTTACTCCTGACAACAAGAGGCTGTTTGCTCAGGCCTTAGCACTCAAGAAAGAAAAAGGATGGCGCTTCCTATGGACTAAGAATTGCCGTATTAACGCACGCAAGTCCGAAGGCAGCCGAGTTCACCGCATTAACTGTGAAGCGGACCTTTCTGTTATCTGTTAACCTGAATCACGTGCATAATGTCAATCCGTCCCCTACAGACCTCTTATGGCTTCATACTTCACACCGTCCGAACTAGATTCTTACCTTTAGCCTCCTTGCCGATCCCTCGTACATTTTAATGCACGCAGCTTACGGAAACATTTTGATGACATTTATCATTTCCTATCATCCAGTCAGCACCACTTCTCGATCATATGTGTCAGTGAAACCTGGCTCGGAGAAGCCGATAACAACTTGTACTCTTTTTCATCTTATACACAAGAATACTGTCACCGGAGTGACAGCTGTCATGGCGGCGCAGCTGTCTTCATTTCATCAGAGTTAGAATATTCCAGGCGTAAGGACTTAACAATTAATCAAGTAAATTGCGAATCAGTGTGGATTGAGCTGAACGCATCATTTCTCGATATTGACGCCAAAAATTTAGTGGTTGGTTCTATTTATCGATCGCTGTCGTCATCCTTTAATGATATTTGTTTAGAACTAAATCATGTTTTGCCCACGCTATCGCTAGAATGTAAAAACATCATTATTATGGGTGACATCAATATTAATCTTTTAGATGTTCACAGTTCATCATACACTGCTTATACAGATACTTTGAATGGACACGGCCTCGAATCACTTGTAACTGTACCTACTCAGCGGAATATAAATGGTCCGGATACACTAATTGACCATGCGTTGTCGAATCTCATGGTTACTCCTGGATTTCGTGTCATTGAAGTTTCACTAACTAATCATTATCCAATATTCGTGCGTATAAATTCCAATATGAATGTTCCAGATATGCATGTTAGAAGAAAAAATCTCGACAAAACTTCATTTGTTAGGAAAATCGCCGAAGTTAATTAGTACCCCGTCACGTCTCAAGATAATCCAGAAATCGCCATCGAATTGTTTTGCAATATAATTTCTAACGCTACTTTCGAATCAACCACAATAACCACGAGTAAGAAAAGGTTCGCTTTTCCTCGTTGTCCGTGGATGACTGATAATCTCAAATGCGTGCGCAGAAAAGATAATGTTTATAAAAAAACAAGAAAGAAGCCATATAATTTTACCCTGCTCACTCGTTACAAGTGGTACTCGATTATTTTGAGCAGGCTTCTTAAAAACGCTAAAAAAGAGTATTATGAAAATAAAATTGACCGTGCTGGCAGCGATTCTAAAAAACAGTGGAAAATTATCAATGAATTTTTAAATAGAGCATCGCCAAATCCCGCCATAACTGCTATTCAAGTTGGGGAACAAACCCTTAATAATCCTTCAGCCATTGCTAACGCCTTTGTCGATTCTTTTTGCCCCGACCAGCCACGTCTCTCAGTTCACATCGACAAGGCTTATCATCGTTTGCCACACAGTTTTTTTTCTCGGTCCAGTTTCCCCAGAAAAAGTGCGCATGACCATTCTGAGCTTAAAGAACACTGGTGCTGGTTTAGATGACTTCAACTCATCTCGTGTAAAGCTTATAGCTCATCTTATCAGTGACACACTCTCACACATAATAAATCTAATCTTCAAAACTGGCGTCTTTCCTAGCTGCTTAAAAATCGCCAAAGCTTTTCCTGTTTTCAAAAAGGGTAGCAAGAACTCCTTATTAAACTACCGCCCTATATCTATTTTACCATTTTTCAGCAAGATAATTGAAAAGTTATTCGTAGTACGTTTAACTAGCTATTTCACAAAGTTCAGTATTTTGTCCTCTAACCAATTTGGCTTTCGATCTGGTTATTCAACTGAATTAGCGCTCATTACTTTAACCGATCATCTTAAAACAGCCATTGATACAGGTAAATTGGCTGGTACGTTATTTATTGATTTTTCTAAAGCATTCGATTCATTAAATCATGACATACTTTTTGCTGAACTAAACGCTGTTGGCGTATGTGGTCGAGCACGTTCCCTAATTCGCAGTTATTTACATGATCGAAAACATATCGTCTCTATTTCTGATACACATTCGCGTGCCAAACTAACTAACATAGGGGTTTCACAAGGCTCAATACTAGGACCAATTTTATTCCTCGTGTACATCAATGACCTTCCAGAATATATTACACATTCCAGTTGTATTTTATACGCTGACGACAAAACAATTTATTCTTCTAACACTTCCTTGGAATCGCTAATATCTTATCTTAATGCCGACGTGGTTAAAATCGTTAATTGGTGCCGAGATAATATGCTCAGTATTAATGCTACTAAATCGAAATTTGTAATTTGTTCATCCCCGCAAAAAAGTGTACAGGAGAAGCCATGCATAAACATTGGTCCAACTTCGCTTCAGGCTGTTGACCATGCAACATTTCTTGGAGTTGAACTCGACAATCATTTGAAATTTACAAATCACATATTCTTATTAACGCGTAAAGCAGCATATGGTATCAGAATACTAATCAAAGTCCGCCCCTATTTTTCTATACGAACATTAATTTCACTCTACTACGCATTTATTCACAGCCACATATCTTACTGCATTTCTTCTTGGGGTAATACTTACGCAACTCACTTGGCACCCCTGGAACACCCACAAAACCAAGCTTTGAGAATAATCAGTTACAGCCATTTTTCATGTAGTGCTCTGCCATTACTCCGCACATATAACATTTTGTCCGTAGTGGATTTAAATAAATGTTGTCTTGGTGTCCTGACGTATAAATATTGTCGAGGAGAATTGCGAATTTCGTTGATATCAAAAGACCAAACCCCCCATTTCACTGGCACTCGATTTTCACACCATAATAACTACCTCCTACCGAAACCAAGGACTAACTACGACAAGCTTACTGCGAATTATTTGGTAACATCAATATAGCATTCACTACCACCCTCCATTAAATCATCTCCTTCCATTCATTTATGTAAGAGAAAAAATTCATCACCACTTCTTGGGAAAGTGACTGTGTTGCATATTTTTTACGCTTCTGTATGTCGAATAATACTCCTTGGATCTGCTTTTCCTGTTTACACTTCATTGTTATTACTATGACTCGACTTTGTTTGTTAAGACTTTCTGTTCCTAGGATTGCTACTGCTGTTAACCGCATTAAGTACACTTTTTCTATGTATTTATTGTTGGAGGTCCCTCCCCAGTCTTTGACTATGGGACCTCCTAGAGTTACTTCTGTACAACATTTCAAACGCATCGATAAACTGAAACTGAAACTGGAACCCGATGCTGCATATAAACGAAAGTAATGAAGAAAAACACCCGTAGCAAAGAAAACAACAAAATAAGGAAGTTCGTCAGCGTGAGTAAAAGGGTTTCAGACGCACCACGTGGACCACTTCAGATCATGCGCGGTGCCGCTGTGAATTCGAAATTCCGTCTGGCACGACCTCATAGTCCAGTGCAACAATACGTTGAATGACCTTGTAGGGTCCGAAATAGCGGCGCAATAGTTTCTCACTCAGTCCTCGTCGGCGTATCGGTGTCCAAACGCAAACACTGTCACCGGGCTGGTACTCGACGAAGCGCAGTCGGAAGTTGTAGTGTCGGCTGTCGGTCCTCTGTTGGTTCTTGATCCGTAGGCGGGCGAGCTGTCGGGCTTCATCGGCGCGCTGCAGATAGCTAACGACGTCAAAATTCTCTTCGTCAGTGACGTGGGGCAGCATGGCGTCGAGCGTCGTCGTCGGGTTCCTGCCGTAAACTAGCTTAAACGGCGTGATCTGCATTGTTTCTTGCACCGCCGTGTTGTAAGCGAAGGTTACATATGGCAGGACCGCGTCCCACGTCTTGTGCTCGACGTCGACGTACATTGCTAGCATGTCGGCGAGGGTCTTGTTCATGCGCTCCGTGAGACCATTCGTCTGAGGATGGTAGGCAGTGGTCCTCCTGTGGCTTGTCTGGCTGTACTGCAGAATGGCTTGGGTGAGCTCTGCTGTAAAAGTCGTTCTTCTGTCGGTGATGAGGACTTCTGGGGCACCATGTCGCAGCAGGATGTTCTCGACGAAAAATTTCGCCACTTCGGCTGCGCTGCCTTATTCCCGGATGTTGACATCGGAAACGGCCCCAACAAATCCATCCGAATCTGCTGGAATTGTCGGCGAAGAGGTTTGATCGTTTGTAGTAATCCTGCTGGCCTTGTCGGGGGTGTCTTGCGTCGTTGACAGTCTCGGCATGTCTTGACGTAACGGGCGACGACGGCGGTCCGACGCGGCCAGCAATACCTTTCCTGTATTCTCGACAGCGTCCGGGAGAATCCGAGGTGCCCAGCGGTTGGATCGTGGTGTAGGGCGTGCAGTATTTCTGGACGCAGCGCTGACGGTACGACAAGAAGGTAGCTGGCCTGGACTGGTGAGAAGTTCTTCACGAGCAGGTTGTTTTGTAGCGTGAACGAAGACAACCCGCGCTTAAATGCCCTAGGGACAACGTCGGTGTTCCCTTCCAAATACTCGACGAGGCCTTTTAGCTCCGGGTGTGCGCGTTGCTGTCTAGTGAAGTCTTCCGCGCTTATTATCCCAAGGAAGGCGTCGTCGTCCTCGTAGTCATGCGGCGGGGGATCGATGGGAGCACGTGATAAGCAGTCGGCGTCGGAGTGTTTTCTTCCGGACTTGTATATTACCGTGACGTCATACTCTTGCAGTCTGAGGCTCCACCGCGCCAGCCGTCCTGAAGGGTCCTTTAAGTTAGCTAGCGAACACAACGCGTGATGGTTGCTGACGACTTTGCATGGCCTGCCATAGAGGTAAGGGTGGAATTTAGCTGTAGCCCAAATGATGGCGAGGCATTCCTTTTCTGTCGTAGAATAATTGCTTTCCGCTTTTGACGGCGACCGGCTAGCATACGATATCACCCGTTCAAGTCCTTCTTTCCTCTGGACTAGGACGGCACCAAGGCCTAGGCTACTGGCGTCAGTGTGGATTTCGGTATCGGGATTCTCGTCGAAGTGTGCAAGTACCGGCGGCGACTGCATGCGTCGTTTGAGTTCTTGAAATGCCTTGGCGTGCGGCGTTTCCCACTTGAACTCGACATCACATTTGGTTGGATGTGTTAATGGCTCCGCGATGCGTGAAAAGTCCGTGACAAAGCGCCTATAGTAGGCACACATGTCAAGGAATCTGCGCACTGCCTTCTTGTCGGCTTGCTGCGGGAACTTTGCGATGGCAGCTGTCTTCTGTGGGTCGGGGCGTACTCTTGATTTGCTGATGACGTGGCCCAGGAACAAAAGCTCATCGTAAGCGAAGCGGCACTTTTCCGGCTTCAGAGTGAGCCCTGATGACTTGATGGCCTCTAACACTGTCGCAAGCCGCCTAAAGTGATCGTCGAAATTTCCTGCAAAGACAACGACGTCATCCAAGTAAACAAGACACGTGTGCCACTTCAATCCTGCTAACACCGTGTCCGTGATGCGCTGAAACGTTGCAGGCATCGAGCACAGTCCGAATGGCATGACCTTGAACTCGTAGAGGCCGTCTGGCGTGATGAAGGCGGCCTTTTCGCGATCTCTCTCGTCGACTTCTATTTGCCAGTAGCCAGACTTGAGGTCCGTCGACCAGAAGTATTTAGCGTTGCAAAGCCGATCCGATGCGTCGTCTGTCCGTGTAAGGGGGTACAGATCCTTCTTCGCGATCTTGTTCAGTCGACGATAATCGACGTAGAAGCGTAGGGTTCCGTCCTTTTTCTTCACCAGGACTACAGGAGAGGCCCACGGGCTTTTCGACGGCTGGTTGATGTCGTCGCGCAGCATTTCGTCGACTTGTTGCGTAATAGCTTCACTTTCTCGCGTCGAAACTCGGTAAGGGCTCCGGCGGAGTGGTCGAGCACACTCGTCGGTTATTATGCGATGCTTTGTAACTGGTATACTGAAAGGATTTTGCGCCAAAAACAACACACAAAAAAGACTACGGCACCACGGGCTGTACTTCAACTGTTTAATGAGGGTGAAAGCACTCGATATATATAGCCCGCCACAACACCGCGCATGCGTGCAAGGCAACATGGAGTACAAGGTTTTATCACAGTAGGCGCGATAGAAACTTCAGTTCAGCATCGTAAAGAAAAACCGACGTATCACTAACGCAGTTCGGACCCGCTTTCTTGATGTAGAAGGCTTGCAATGTTTCACGCGATGTCTGATGCCTGCCTCTACCCAAAATCCTCGCATCGCGTAACCGTGGAAAACAATCGGTGCAAGCCCTGCAGTGATCCACAAGTCGCTCACCTTCATTATTCTTTATACCTTTTGCATATTCCCTAAGTCGGTCGTTGACACAAGGCCCCGTATGTCCAATGTAGTATTTCCCGCAGGACAGAGGAATTTCATATACCACGTTTGTGGCACACTTTACGAAACGCTGGCCATGCTTCTTCAAATGACCAACTAGCCCAGCAGCTAACTCTTCTAAAGTATATTTATTCTATATCGGGCTCGCCTTTCTATCTTCCTTCTGTTTACCTTCAGGATGTGAACCAGCTCCAGACAAACATCGTGTTTGCGACATGCCGTGCAAGGTACCTTGGTTTCTGCATGAGGAATTCTGTTACACCGGTAGAAGTGAGTGCTCTGTTTGGCCCTGTGGCACCTTCTAGGGGCCATGTGAAACGTGTCTGCAAGATCTGGCAATCTGAACTGTGGCGGCAAGTTCGGTTATATTCAGATTGGCTACGTGTTGTCTGCTGTGCCCAGTACCCGGAATGGATTGCTCTAAGACGTTTCTATTACCTTAGAAGCGAAGCTGCCCGTATGACTGAGATATGGTGGAATAGGAAATTGAAATTCATCCTTGGAGCCATGGGAAAACCAAAAGCGCAGGGCCGTGTAAATGGAAATCTTACAGTTATGGGACGTGCCTCCACTCCCTCCAACATTTCAAATGTTCTCCAGAAAGGCCCTAAGTTTTGACTTGAGCCATTGGTCACACCCCACGAACAGATGTCCTTAAACAGGGCTATGGCGAAAAAGGTCCCACAAGAAGATCGGGAGCGCTGCCTTTTGGACGGAGTTAACTGCCTTGCCAAGAGTGTCACGCGGACTGAACAGAACTGCTCTAAAGACCCGTTGCGTTTTCTAGTTAATTTCTTCAAGGATAATGATTTCTGCCTTTTGCAGGCAGATAAGATAGGCGGCTTCGTAGTATTGCCTAGAGCCATGTATAGAGAGAAAGCAGCACAGGTGGTGAACAGAAACTTCGTGATTGTGAAAAAAGCTCAAACGAGAATTAAGAGCAAAGCGATAAACTTTGTAGGCGCCTAGATTTGCAAGAACTAGCTAAAGATATAACTAATAGTGAGAGGGGGGTGTTAAATGTTTTCTTTTCCGTTAAAACGCATAAACTCGAAGCTCCCTTCCGTACCATTGTGAGTGAAGCTGGTACCTGGCAACATTGCGTGAGTAAGTTCCTTTAGAAAAGTTTGAATAGCCTAGTAATATCTGATCCTTCTCTTACAAAAAGTTCAGAGGAAGTAGCCCATTTTCTTGAAGAAAAGAAATACATAGATTATGCTTTTTCTGTTGATGTAGAAGACCTTGTTTATTCAGTGCCCTATGCGGACCTGTTTGCCTCTGTTAAAGATTGCATAGACGAGAGCGGCCCGGTGGCTTTCCAAAACGCCGCTGGAATAATTTGATAACATTTTAGTCCTTTCAGAATTTTATCTCCGAAGTACTTTTATCTTGTTTGACGAGCAACCTTACCTTCAGAAGAAAGGCATATGCATAGGCTCTTGCATAGCCCCTACACTTTGCAAAATCTTTTTGTCATCTATCTATCGCTTTCTACACGATCGTTTTAGCCATTTTAATAATGACAAAGTCCATAAAGTGTTTCGTTACATAGACGACTTTTTAGTGGTTTTAAACAAGCAGTGCTTCGTTTCGAATGAGGCTACAGTGAGCAGTGTTTTAGATGATTTAGAAACCTGGGGAAACGGCTTTGTTTTACTTATGAGCTACCGGATAATGGTTTGCTTCAGTTTTTAGATTTACAGTTAAAGTTTTCAGATGGGCACATTTGTTGGGCTTACTCCCCTCGTGCGCAAAAAGGGCTCTTGCCGTACAATTCGGCCCACTCAAAGGTAGTGAAAAGAGGCATCGCCAACCTCTGCCTGGAGTCATCGCTCCGGAAGTCGTGTGTGCATGAGATGCAAGCAAGTTTTGGGCAGGCTCATTGCAGCTGGCTTCCCTGAGTCGGTCTTGGTCCCTGTGGCAGAAACGCTTTTGAAGAAGTTGAAGGCTGGGGTAAGCAGGATAGAGCCGAAGAAAAAAGAGTGGCCTATAGTGGTCCCATGCATCCATAAAGTCACGCACAGCCTGAAAAAAGTGGCTAACCGGTATTATGTACCGGTGGTGTTCTCCGCTCCCCAAAAGCTTGCCCAGCTAAGCCGTCGCATAACTTGCGAAAGCCAAATGCCTGGCTGTCAGAAGAATCATGGCCAGCGTTTAGTAAAGTGTGCCGCAAACGTGGTATATGAAATTCCTGTGTCCTGCGGGAAATCCTACATTGGACAGACGGGGCGTTGTGCCAACGACCGACTTAGGGAACATGCAAAAGGTATAAAGAATAATGAAGGTGAGCGACTTATGGATCACTGCAGGGCTTGCACCGATTGTTTTCCACGGTTCCGCGATGAGAGGATTTTGGGTAGAGGCAGGCATTAGACATCGCGTGAAACAGTGGAAGCCTTCTACATCAAGAAAGCGGGTCCGAACTGTGTTAGTGACGCGTCGGTTTTTCTTTACTATGCTGAGCTGAAGTTTCTATCGCGCCTACTCTGATGAAACCTTGTACTCCATGTCGCCTTGTACGCATGCGCGGTGTTGTGGAGGGCTATATATGTTGTGGGGATGCGCTACCCTCGCGCGTCCACTGATATGTTTTTCCCGCATAGCGCGTCTCCTGTAATCCGGCTTCGTGGCGTGGCCTGGCGCCCGCAGCGGTCGGAGTGGTTGAGGCGCAGTACGAGAGATGGCGCGAGTGTTGCGCTGCTAACGCCGCCGACACGCGGGGTTACTTGGGCGCCGCAAGACAAGGCGCTCTCTCTTGCGTTCGGGACCGCAAGCAGCACGGACGTGCCGTGCCGCGCGTGCGCCGACCCATGCTTCTGCGAGACCGTCTCGCGTGGGCGCCTTGGAACGCGCCACCGTTTGCGTGACCGTACGCGCGAACGACCGGGCCTTGGGATCCAGCATGGGGCGAACATATTCGCTCGCTATCCGGTCGCGCTGAGTCGGACTTCTAGATTTGTCGCGGGCCCATCGGCATGTTTTGTGGAGAGCAACTCGGATAACAGGCATTCATGTATTAAAGTTGCAATAAATGCCCTTGTGATTGTTCGCACTACTGTGTAGTCGTTCCTTTGTCCCAAGAGTACCGGAGAAGATCCCCACAATGTCGAGTGCTTTCACCCTCATTAAACAGTTGTAGCAGCGCCCGTGGTGTCGTCGTCTTTCTTGTATTTTGGCGCAAAATCTTTTCAGTATGCAAGATCACCAACTAGCCCAGCAGTTAACTCTTCTCAAGTATATTTGTAACTGGTGTTTGTCAAATCCTCGATGTCGTCGAAAAGCAGTCTTTGTATCGTCGGAGAACACTTCTGATCTGTTGCTGCTTACTCATAGGAAGACTTGGATTCACGTCGAAGTCTGGTTCGAGGACTATGCTCCTCGGGGTAGATGCGGCTGAATCCGAGAGGACAAAGGCATTGCTAGTTTCCACAATTTCCTCGATGTGTGCGATTGTCGTGCCCTTGTTGATGTGCTTGAACTCTTGGCTGAAGTTGGTTAGCATAACTTCCACTTGCCCTCCGTGGAGTCAAGCGATCCCTCTTGCGACGCAAATTTCACGGTCGAGCAATAGATGTTGGTCGCCCTCGATGACGCCTTCTGCGTCAGTGGGTGTTTCGGTGCCGGCGGAAATAATAATGCTGGAGCGCGGCAGGATGCTCACTTGATCTTCGAGCACACTCAAGGCGTGGTGACTACGACAGCTCTCCGGCGGTATCGCTTGATCTTGCGACAGCGTTATCGATTTCGACTTCAGGTTGATGACTGCGCCATGTTGATTCAGGAAGTCCATGCCGAGAATGACGTCTCGTGAACACTGTTGGAGGATAACGAAGGTGGCAGGATAAATCCGGTCATGTGCGGTAATTCTTGCCGTGCAAATCCCAGTCGGCGTAATCAGGTGTCCTCCAGCGGTCCGAATTTTAGGGCCTTCCTATGCAGTCTTAACTTTCCTCAACTGGGCCGCGATGGGTCCACTCATGACGGAGTAATCGGCTCCTGTGTCTACTAAGGCGGTGACTGCGTGGCCGTCGAGAAGCACGTCGAGGTCGGTGGTTCGTTGTCTTGCGTTACAGTTAGGTCTTGGCGTCGGATCACGGCTGCGTCGTGTTGAACTGAAGTTGGAACGTCGCGTCGTCAAGTCGTCCTTCGTCGGTGTGGTCTTGGCTTCCTGATTTTGTCGGGACGGTGGCCTGTCGTTATTATGTCGTCTAGATGGTCTCTTCGTCGTCTTCGTCGGCGGTGGAGGATCTTCGTCAGTTCGACGAACAGCAACCGCAGTTCCTTCGGTTGCTGCTTTTAGTTTTCTGGATATGGGCTGACGGACAGGCCCCGGACTGGGCCAGTGTATGGTCGGCGCTGCGGCTACAGGTAGCGGCCTGGTGACGGTGAACGGGAAGGTCGTCGAGGGCTCCATTGAGTGTCGGCGAGGTAGTCGGCGATATCGCGAAGTCGTTCGCCAATCTGTGGCCGCGGCGCGTTAACGGCAAAACCTCGCAGTCCCACCTCCCGGTATGGGCATCGGCGGTGGATGTGCCCGGCTTCTCCGCAGTGGTAGCAGAGTGGGCGGTGGTCGGGGGCGTGCCAAACGTCAGTCTTCCTTGGAATGCCGCTTAGGTTGACGGGTTGGCGCGCTGGCGGCGGGGGTGGTGGTGGACGACGGAACTGTGTCGTCACTGGGCCCGGCCGTGGGCGCGGAGGGGGAACGTGACGGCGGGCTACAGCGGCGTATGTCATCGCTTGCGGCTGAGGCTGCGGCGATTCAGGGGCTACTCCGAGTTGTTGTTGGAGCGCCTCACGCACGGCGTCGGCAATCGAAGTCACTTGAGGCTGTGATGACGGGAACCGCTTTTGTAGCTCCTCCTGCACGACCGCTCGGATAGTCTCGCACAGGTCGTCGGTGGCCTGTCACTGAACTGCCGCGTAGCTTGCCGAGTACGGGCGGCGGTCGAATTGCCGGTTTTGCATCTCGAGTATCTTCTGGATGCTGGTGGCCTCGCGAAGAAACTCGTCGACTGTCTTTGGTGGGCTTGGTACCATTCCGGCAAAAAGTTCCTCCTTCACACCACGCATGAGTAAGCGGAGTTTCTTCTCCTCGGGCATTTCAGGGTCGGCGTGGCGAAATAGACGGCTGATTTCTTCCGTAAAGATGGCAACGTTCTGGTTTTGTAGCTGCACTCAAGCGCCCAGCATAGCTTGGGCCCTTTCCTTGCGCACGACGCTTGTAAAGGTGCGTAGGAAGCCGCTACGGAACTGGTCCCACGTTGTCAAGGTCGACTCCCTGTTCTCAAACCACGTTCTGGTGGCGTCTTCTAAGGCGAAGTAGACATGCCGCAGCTTGTCGCCAGCGTCCCAGTTGTTAAATGTCGCAATTCTTTCGTAGGTCTCCAGCCAGGGTTCCGGGTCTTCAGTCGCTGCTCCATCGAAGGTCGGTGGGTCCCGAGGTTGTTGTAGGATAACGGGGGACGCTGAGGCAGCCATTGGGGTTGTCTTGACCACGATCGTCTTTGTCGTGTCAGGTAGAAGTCCGTGATCTGGGGGCAGTCCTTGCAGTCTGCGGCTAGCACACTGGTCTTGGGCGATGTTGGTTGTGTCCTCGGGCTTCGCGCTTGGATCGCGGCTTTGCGGGGGCGTTCGGTACATGAACGCACAAGCACCTCCACTAGATGTCACGTGTTGGTGACGTTCAAGAACACAGTAGCAATAATGTGAAAGACAAAACAAACTTTTATTGGGCGAACCTGTGCCCACAAAAACAGGCTACACTTATAGCACAACGATAGCGGCGAGCACGGTCGGCGATCGTCGAAAATCTCATCAGCGGGTCAAGCACGTCGGCTTTTATACAGCAGTCGTCGAGTTTTCCAGACTAATCGTTCGGACCCGCGTGCCTTCCACTAGGTTCTACACCATTCGCGTCACGCCATGGAATCAGATAACACAAGGTTCGGCGACAAAAGACAGCAGGGTTGAAGCATCGATAACTTTCCAGAAACTTCGGATACATGCAGGCGCGTCCCGCGCTGTGCGATTACATTTGTTAGGCGGCGAAACGTGGTCGTCCGATAAAGATAAGTACACGTGTCGATATTGTTAATGGGTTAATGAAGTTGGATCTGACGAAGTCTTTCCCGGTTGGGAAGAGTCGAGCGAGAAAACAGAACTAATACCAGGTGAAAAATGATTTAAAAGCTCATGGGAGCCTTGTTACAATACTTTCGCAATGTGTGTCTCATGTGTAAAGGTTGGCGCTTTTCCGTGCCCAATAAAACATTTCAAATGTAATCTACTGTATTCTCAAGTGTCATATTAGAGTTAGGTTGTAAAAGAAATAAGATATCGATGCATGTAAACACACTTAGAACCACTTCCTTGACAAATATCTAGTGTTGTAATGTCATAAAGCACATGAGCTTTGCGATCATCACCTGTTAGGGTATTTACGTCGCAACTTCTCTGCTGCTCCTTCGTCCTTAAAACTCCTACTTTATAAATCACTAATAAGACCTAAACTTGAATACGCGTCATCTATATGGGACCCTGGGCATGAAAATCTTATATATTCTCTTGAACTTATACAAAATAACTCCGTTCGCTTCATTTTTTCAAATTACAACCGTACTGCAAGTATCACAGCCATGAAAACTAACCTTTCTCTCCCATCTTTAAGATCTCGTCGGAAAATCAGTCGCCTCACTCTATTCCACAAGGTATATCATCACGTCACGCTACATGGCGATCTTATTGCACCACCGGGATACATCTCTCATCGCACTGATCATCGGCACAAGGTTGGCATCCAAAAATGCAAAACTAAAGCTTGTTTTCAGTCATACCTTCCCCAGACATCTGTCGAATGGAACCGCCTCCCTCCCGATATTGCAGCCATCGAGGATAACCAACGATTTCGTGATGCACTAACAACCTTTGTTTGTTTTGGAGAATGTTGAAATTATGTCGTAACAAAATTCACTGTATTTTATTTATTGTCTTTGTAACCTATATTACCCACTCCCCTCTGTAATGCCTTTGGCCCTGAGGGTATAATAAATAAATAAATAAATAAATAAATAAATAAATAAATAAATAAATAAATAAAACCTCTACTGCAAAAGCTTAAATTCCAAATGCAATGTAATTGCACTTCGGCTAAATTGGTAATAAATGAGTAGAAATAGTACTGTAGGGGTCTTGGCAAAGCTGCGGAGCTGGTAACTGTCTAATTTTATTTTTGATATTCTTTTAGTATTGTATTAGTAGACGACGCATGCACCTGGTGGTTAGTGGATATGACGACAGTCCACATCGCCTCCAGGTTTTTTATCACACTGCAGGCGGCTGCAGGTGTTCCCTTATCTCGTTGGCCACACTAAGGAGTCCTGCGATCTAAATCGTGCCTCACAGTTATTTACTAATTAATAATAATAATAATTTACTAATTAATAATAATAATAATAATAATAATAATAATAATAATAATAATAATAATAATAATAATAATAATGTTTATTTCCCGTCAAGAAAGATGGAGGAGGCTGCAGGTAAAAGCTGAACGAACAAACGGCAGCTTGACGGGCCCGCAGCCCCCTCATACAAGGCGGCAGTAAAAAGGTTCCAGGAAAGAACATCGGAAACATACATAGGCATCGAAATGGACACTGGGAATGAACACAAAAATCATCCAATGAGAAAGACTAGATCCGTTATACATAGTGTTGCCGTATTGCAGCATTAGTTATTTTTAAAATATCAGTGGTAGTTTTGTTGTAATTATTCAGGAGAGTGGGCAGGGTGAAGGAGAGTTTCTCTGTAGAGTAGTCAGCCCGAGGGGTTATAACATTCCATTTTTCTTTGCGCCGGGTAATGGGCATGGAAATGTACTCTTTTAGTGATGACAAGTCGCGTAGAAACGTTCTACTTTCAAATACTTCGCGTTTGAAAGCTAGCGTTAGCTTATAGTCATAAAGATTTTTTACTCGTATAATGTTTGTTTTCTGAAAAAAAAAACTGTGTGTATGGCTGTTATATGGCAAGTCATAAAGCAGTCTGACCATTTTCTTCTGGAGGACAAAAAGTTTCTGTAAGCTAGTTTGAGTAGTTGTGCCCCAAACCAATAAACAATAATTTAGATGAGAGTAAAAAAGTGAATTATAGAGAAGAAGTTTGACCCTGAATGGCAGGTATGTTCTTAGGCGAGATAAGACGCCAACTACACGAGTTAATTTTGTCAAAACAGTGTCAATGTGGTTATCCCAAAGCATATTATCGGAAAAAGTTACGCCAATGTGATCAGGTATTTTTAGTGGTTCGCCCCCATACGTTAAGTTTACTGGAGCGTTGAACTGTTTCGAATTCAGCCTCAATATAACAGCTTTTGTTTTATTAACATTGATTCTCAGCTGGTTTGCTGTTGACCATTCTTTCAGGTTTATAAGGAGGGAGTTTGCTGCACTTACCAGTTGATTACAATCGGGAGCTGTTATAAAAATACTGGCGTCATCCGCATATAAAATATATTTTGATTTTGTATAGATATTTGTAAGGTCGTTGATGTAAATATTAAAGAGCAGTGGACCCAGAATGCTCCCTTGGGGAACACCTCTAATAATAGATTTTAAGTCAGATTGATATGATTCAATTTTACAAAGTGTTTCCGGTGACTAAGGTATGACTGAATTAGTTGCAGGAAATGTAAGCGTATTCCATATATTTCAAGTTTTTTAAGTCGTGTACAGTGATGAATTCAGTCAAAGGCTTTAGAGAAATCCACATAAATGCCCAGTACTAACATTTGTTTTTCAATATGTGATAAAATAAATTCTTTCTATTCAAGTAACGCCATTTCCGTAGATTTGTTTTTGCTGAATCCAAACTGTGCAGGTGAGATTAAATTGTGTTTATCAAGGAAGCTGGACATTCTAATATGGATAACTTTCTCCAATTCCTTAGAGAATATGGGTAGTACAGAAATTGGTCGATAATTACCCATGTCATTCGCATCACCCTTTTTGAACCGTACAGTTACTTTTGCAATTTGCATTCTTTTCGGAAATAAGGCGCTCGACAAGCAGATGTTAATGATGTAAGTCATATAGGGACACAGAATGTCAAGAACATATTTAATTGGACGAATTTGAATTAGTTCTACGTCAAAGCTTGGAGAGGAAGAGAGGAAAAAACTGAAATCACCTCGGATCCGGTTACTGGACTGAGAAAAGCGCAACATTGGTTGTGAGCAGGCATGAAGACGATGAACTCATTGAGTACTCCACAATCAGAATACTGAAGGAAGTGATCATTAAAGGAATTGGCAAGTGCGTTGCCGCTTACTTCTCTGCCATCCAATGACAATTTTCAGATACCTGGTGTCGATTTTCTAGGCCTCATAAAGGTATAATTTTTTTCCACAGTTGATCACTTCTGTATAGACAACTCTCAAATTCAGAGTAAAGATAACGAGATCTGCTCGTTCTAATATCTTTGTTTAGCTTATTTCTATATGTTTTATATTTCTTGAGAAGATTCAGATCTTTTGTTTTGACAAAACCATGGTAAAGCGAGTTCCTGTAGTTAATTTTGCTGCGCAGGTAATTGTGGCATTTAATTTAATTTCGGTATCAAGAATGCTAGAAGGCTGTTCTCTATTTACACTGTTTGAATCATGTTTTTTTCGCAGCCCTAACTTTTATTATAGTTGGGCTTTAAGGGCTGGAAAACAGCAAAAGCCAGCAGTGCACACAGTTTAAAGCAGCTGAAGCAGCCGGAAGTACTGCCTCATGAGCACCAAGTGTCGCACTGACTGCAGAAGGTTGCTGACAATTATTGGCTCTGAGTTGGGCTGTCTGATGTTGCACTGCCAAGCCTGAGGGCGGATGATCAAATTCTAGGCGTGGCAGCTGAATTTTGATGGGTGTGAAATGCAAAAACGCATGTGTACTGTGTACTTGCACAGTATAGAAATCCAGAATGCCAAAATTATTCCACATTCCCTCGTACTTCATGCCTCATATTCATATCGTGGTTTTGGCGCACAAAACTACATAATTTGGTTCAATTTATTAGTTGGTGCCCTTTGATTTTCCAGTTCTCTAGTTCTCTTGCTTACAAAAGCTCTGTTCTTACTAAATGAATAATTTGTTATTACAAAAGGCTACCCTTAAATCTAACTTAACTCTTTATTTTCCTTTAGTGTCCCTTTATCGTGCAATAAAAGCATGGAACACTAGTGCTTGTGCATTAATTTTTGTTGGACTCGTGCTCAACGGCTAGATGGCATGGAAGCTGAACTACTACTCTCTACTACTGTCTACTACTACTACTACTATCCACTACTACTAACTACTACTACTACTGTCTACTACTGTCTACTACGGTCTACTACTGTCTCTCCTTCCGAAGGAGATTGCTTTCCTATCACATTAATTGCAATTCCCCCTGCGCATGCCCAATTTTGTAGATTCTCTGGTTTCAGATAGCGGCGGAGCATATATATTGCTGACTGAAGGAATAAAGGCACTTTGGTTGTTGGTCAGCGCTGTTGTCTGCGTCCCTTCGCTCGTCCCGTCGTTCGGCGCTGTTTTTATTGCTCGTAATCGTGAACCAAGCAGCCCAAATGCGTACTCTTTTACTACTGTGGGCTTCAAGTTGATAGGTTGCCGTATAAAAACTTTTCTTTTCTTTTAGAGACAAAAACACCTGAGCCCAGTTTTCTGTCTTTAGATAGTCTACTGAGAAAGGCAGACATCACTTGCATAATAGATCAGTAATTAGTTAATTATGTGTTCAATTGTTGCCCCCCGACCCGAAAAAAGAAAGTGAACATAATTGCATTTTGTAGTCGCAGAAGTTGAAAATAGGAAGCCAAATGCGCTTAACCCTTTCCCTACTGAGGATGTGCAAGGCTTGTTGAAATTTGTGACTGTACAACTGAGGCTGCGCTGGGTCTGTCAGAAGTAAACCCACAAAGTTCTGCTTCCCACTCCATTAGTTTGGCTTCACTACACACTTTTTAATGCATAATAGATGACACCACACTACAGTATGTTTGTGTACTGGCAGCCAACTTTTCAATATGATATCATCGTGTAGAAGCTCTCACTGAGAGCTCTCGAAGTCATCCTGAGAAAACAAAGAATGCAAATGCCTAGCTACTCACGTCATGGGTTAAAAAGAAAAATTGAATTTATGGGTTCTACGAGTCATAACTACAAGTTCATTATAAGACATCCCGTAGTGAGGGACTTCAGATTAATTTTGACCATCTAGAGTCCTTTAAAATGCACCCAATGCACGGTACACATGTATTTTCGTATTTCACCCCCATTAAGATGTGGTTGCTGTGGCTGGGACTTAAGCCCTTGGGCTTAGTAGCGCAGCACCGTAGTCACTATGCTGCCACAGCGGGTTTGTCATGGCTGGTCACTTGCCAGTTCTCCACGTGCGTTATGCTAACTGCTAAAAGTAAAAAACCAACCAGCATGGCCTTCGTGTGCTAAAACGTTCCTCAGGTGATCGAAAGACATGCACTTGAAAGGAAATCAAGACCTGGTGTAAATACTGCTGCATGGCACTGCGCATTATTCGTTGCTTTGGTCTTCAGAACAGTCAAAGCTTAGTTTTACAGGCATTTATCAGTTATAGTTTTCCTATTTTAGGGCAAAGAACACATCTTTTCAGCTAGGCTATTTACTTCTCTTCTAGTAACCCACCAGAACCAGTAGAATTGCACTATATGCAAACAAGATAAAATATATAAACGATACAACAAACTTTACGCCCCCGTTGTAAGCTTACATTGTATTACAAGCATTGTTTGTATTAATAAAATTACAGTGGATTACATATATTGTAGCAGAGCTTCTGCTTAAGCTACTTAGTCAGAGATACTAGTAGATATGCAATAGCACGAAGAAACAGGCACAAAGGAACACATTAACAGCGCTGGCACAAAGTACCACCCGATGTTATTCTTGGAGGGAGTAGTGAAATTATAACCACATTCACTCTTTTGGGGCTAGTGATAAGTCTGACTCGTCCAGTGATTTCATTTTACCTACTGAGTGCCTTATACAACTGCCAATGTTTTCATCAGTTTGGTGTGAGTGATGCCAGTTTCTGAGCAAACTGGTAGTTGAGGGCACAGTGAGCAGAAATTATGCAGAAGTTGGCTTCCCTGGGTTTTAAATATGACAGTGCAAAATAAGGTGGCTGAAGTGACAAAGCTTACCTGTCCAGTGCAAGAATCACATATCAAATCATATCAAAATATGTCATGTATTTCTTTATCTGATGTAAAGTATTGAAACTGGAAAGTTGGAAAACTAACAACTCATGTTTGGAGCTTCAGCTATTTGGACCGCTGGTGACCAGTTTAGAAAAAACACCTTTTTTGCTAGCTACCCTGCGGCTTACTTTTTGTGCCGCACCTGCAATAACATGTTTCAAGGAGGATAACAAAAGCACGCTTGACTTTCTTGCATAAAATAACATTAATGTAGACTGTTTCTGCGTCCTTGTCTGTTTGCATCTTAAAAATGTAAAAAACAGCTAGTAAAAGACAGCAAGAAATTGTAAATGAACTGCCGATATTTCAGTTATAAAAACTCTTCACGAAGAATAGCCCATAAAAGATTTTGGAAATTTCGGTGGTTTTCTGAAAATAAAATTGGCATGGAAAAGGTTAATCTTGTATGGGACACTAAGAACAGTAGTGAAACAAATTAGGCACGTAACGCAATGTGCGTAATGAATCGAGGGTACATGCTCTATAAAAATTTACGTGTTATTGACGAGAGATAAAGATAGGAAAGGAGATACGATCTCTCCAATGCTATTCACAGCGTGTTTACAGGAGGTATTCAGAGACCTGGATTGGGAAGAATTGGGGATAATAGCTATTGGAGAATACCTTAGTAACTTGCGATTCGCCGATGATATTGCCTTCCTTAGTAACTCAGGGGACCAATTGCAATGCATGGTCACTGACCTGGAGAGGCAAAGCAGAAGGGTGGGTCTAAAAATTAATCTACAGAAAACTAAAGTAATGTTTAACAGTCTCAGAAGAGAACAGCAGTGTACGATAGGTAGCGAGGCTTTCGAAGTGGTAAGGGAATACACATACTTGGGACAGGTAGTGACCGCGGATCCGGATCATGAGACTGAAATAATCCGAATAAGAATAGGCTCGGGTGCGTTTGGCAGCATTCTCAGATCATGAACAGCAGGTTGCCATTATCCCTCAAGAGAAAAGTGTATAACAGCTGTGTCTTACCAGTACTCACCTACGGGACAGAAACCTGGAGGCTTACGAAAAGGGTTCTAGTTAAATTGAGGACGCCGCAACGAGCTATGGAAAGAAGAATGATGGGTGTAAGGTTAAGGAATAAGAAAAGAGCAGATAGGGTGAGGGAACAAACGCGAGTTAATGACATCTTAGTTTAAATCAAGAACACGAAATTGGCATGGGCAGGACATGTATTGAGGAGGGAAGATAACCGATGGTCATTAAGGGTTACGGACTGGATTGCAAGGGAAGAGAAGCCTAGCCGGGGGCGGCAGAAAGTTGGGTGGCCGGATGAGATTAAGAAGTTTGCAGGGACAACATGGCCACAATTGGTACAAGACCAGGGTAGTTGGAGAAATATGGGAGAGGCGTTTGCCCTGCAGTGGGTGTAAAAAGGATGATGATGATAATGAGGATGACGACGACGAGAGATCGTGATTATTTTCTGACACATGATCTTTGTTTACCAATGTGGAAAATTTGAATCACTTCCCTCTCAGCTCTATCGGGGCTCTATGCAACTAACCCCATGTGCTGGAAGATAGGGAAACAACCACACCTCATATGTGCAGCGATGTGGCTACTTTAGTTATTCTTCATGCAAGTTCTGGGTTCACCCACTCCCTCATTGAAACATTGATAATGATTAGTTGCTAATACTCGTTTCCATTCAGGAGCAATATCAGCTTGTAGTTGGTGCTAGTCCTGTTGATATGTCTTTCCCCTGTTTCTTCATCCTATCCTACTTCTGAAGCTTGCCAAATGCTTGAATTTCCTGTCAAACTGGTTTGCTTGTTTCTATCCAATTTATTGGCTTATTTCACTTTTATTACGCTAATACCCATTGATTGCACTGTCATGCTGGCACATTTGATTCTGGAACTGCGATAAATTTCCAGACATGTTACTGCTTTGTCATGGTTGTTCCACCTCGTTAGAGGCAATCTGCTAAGCACATACACAAAAAAACTCAATTCAACCTCATAAAATTCCCAAGAAGGAGCATAATAAGCTCCCAGACCTACCTGTAAAAGCTCTAATAAATAGCTAAAATGCACTCCCCAAACATCCGTTTAAAACTCTCTCAATACAACAAAGCTCCCTGAAGGTGTAAAGATTCACTCGCAAACATTCTCCTATATATTCCCATGAAGAGCAAAAAATTGAACTGTCAAAACTAACCATAAGTGCTCCCTTAAGGAAAGCTCCCAAAATATGGGAACAGTTGCTCCCAGGTTTAAACCTAAGCACTCCTACAAGGAGTCTAAGTTTCCCAAAGGTCTCCTCAAAACCCCCTTAAGAAGCCAAGCGTTTCCGAAAATATGTACGTAAGAACTCCCATCGCTTCTGCTTGGAATTCTCATAAGAGGCAAAATAAAATACTCATGTCACCTTCTAAAGGCTCCCAAAGATCCTCATAAATACTTCGATAGTGCTGGCGTTCAAAAGAGGAATAAAAATATTCCAACTTTCAACATAAAGACTCCTGCAACGGCTCAGGGGTTGGAGTTCAAACGAGAATGAGAAAACTCCCATAATTCCCCATAACACCATCGAACACAAAGGTCTGAAAAGAACTCTATTCTAATGGAGTATATTGTCCTCCCATAAGGGCTTGAGTTGTGCAACAAGGCCAAAACTCCCTGTAAGGGTCAAACCTGTTTAGAATGTAGGTGGTCGGTTGGGCCCGATCGGTGTGGTATCGCAAGGGATATGTCTGCAACGGGGAACACGTAAACCACTCCCTTTTCGGTACCCGCACATCCACATTGAAATCACCGACAACGACAACAACGGTAGGGTCACTGGAGATCACGCAAAGTGAGTAACTTATGGGACTATGAGTGAGTGAGAAAACTATTTCGAATCAGAACGATTGGCGTCCGGCGAGGTAGTGAGCTGGGGTACCCGCCGAGGTTATGGCCAAGAGTTCTTGTCTCTCGGCGGCGTCCTTGGCCCGCCGGACTGCCCAGCGTTGGCCTTCCAGGTTCGAGCTGAGCAGCGCGGCCTGCCATCGCGCGCGGAGGCTGTGGAGGGCGGCTTCGCTCGCATTGTCCTGTATTAGTTCCTGGCATACCCCTAGCATGTGTTCTAGCGTGGCTCTGGTGCCACACACTTTGCATATATCTGTTGTGTATATGTCTGGATAAATAGCATGCATTAGTATCGGGCTCTTGTATCATTTCGTTTGCGATCTGGTGAGTTGTGGATGGGGTGGTGGATAAGTGCATCTTTGCATCCTGTAATGGATGGTGATTTCGTTAAACCTGGTCATTCTATCTTCCTATTCTCATACTTCGGAGGGCCCTGTCGACGGGTCTACGTTCGTCGCAGCTCGGAAAGTCAGTCCTCGAGCTACGTTCTGTGCCACCGCTTTAGGGGTGGTCCTCTCCCGTTGAGTCGGTGGTGTGAGCTGGTATCCGTAGGATATGGACGCATCTGTCTTTCCGTGTTGCTTTGCCTTTTCGGAGTGTTTTTAACGCCTCAGCTGAGATACGGCCGTTCGCGAAGTTGCGTACTGCCGTCTGGGAATCGCTGATTATATAGTGTGTGTCGGTTTGTGCTATGGCTAAGATTATAGTCGCTTTCTCCGCAGTTTCGATGCGTGTCGTGTTTATAGTCAAGCTTGTGCAGCATTGTCTGTTGTGGTTAAGTACTGTTGCGACAAAGCTGCGTTTGTGTTTGCAACGTGCAGCGTCTACAAAGACGGCGTCCTTGTTCCTTCCGTAGTTCTTTGCCATATTCTTTGCCCTGCTTTTTCTCCTGCCCTCGTGGTGCACAGGATGCATATTCTTTGGTAAGGCAGTACCGTGAATTTGGCCCTTATTTCCTTGGGTATGTCCGGTTTGCCACCGTGTTGCGTGTGGTAGCGGATGCCTAATTTATCTAGGGGGTGTCTGCCCGCCATCGTCTTGGAGAGGCGTTCGTATTGCGCTATAATTTGCGCTTCTATTAGCTCTTCCAGTGTGTTGTGCAGTCCCAGCTCTAGGAGTTTCGCCGTGCTTCCTCTTAGCATGAGTCCAGTCGCTTGTTTGTATATCTTCCTAATCAGGCCGTCTAGCTTCTTTTCTGCGGCGCACCATCTGTGGTATGCCGCCACCTACGTGATCTGACTTATGACGAACGCCTGGATGACTCTTATAACGCTTGCTTCTTTAATTTCCTCTTGCTTGTTGCTGATTCTCGTGATCAATCGCATCGTCTGAGAAACTTTGGCTTCCATGTTGCGAATAGTTTCTCCGCTGGTGCCCTTGGCTTCTATGATCATTCCCAACGCCCTTATCTTCTCGACTTTGGGTATGGGTTGTCCATCTTGGGTCCTGAGTTGTATGTCTTTGCAGGTTTATGTGTTGTAGTTCTCGGGAGGTCTCTCATTTAGCGTTGCTCTGTACAGTAACAGCTAAGATTTTTCGCTCAAACATGTTAGACCAATGCCTTATAGGTATTTCTCGACTGTTTGAACAGCTTCTTGTAGTCTCTGTTCATGCGATCCATCACTGCCATTGTTTATCCATAGCGTGATGTAGTCCGCATAGATTATGGGGTTAAGTCCTTCGATTCATTGTAAATTGCTAGGAAGACGAATCAGAGCCAGGTTAAAGAGCATAGGCGATATAACCGATCCCTGCGGTGTGCCTGCACTGCCAATAGGCACTTTCTCGGACGTCAGATCTCATACCGTGGTTTTTGCTTCTCTATCCGTTAAGAGGCTTCGCATATAGTTGTACGTTCGCTCACCCAAGCCAAGGTTGCTGGTTTGGTGCAGTATGGTTTGGTGTGCCACATTGTCGAATGCCTTCTTGACATCTAGCCCGAGCATGGCTCGAGTCAATCTCCCTGGTTCGTCTATTACTTGGTGCCTCAGCTGCAGCATCGCGTATTGTGTAGACAGGTTTCGTCGGAATTCGATCATCGTGCTTGGAGTAAGTCATTGTCTTCTATGTAGTTGGTGAACCTCGCGAGGAAGTCATGAGTCATTGTATTTTTTGCTTGCTTACGGGGGTATGAGCCATTGCTCACGGGTATATGAGCCATTGATGAAGACATCTTTCGACATGCTGTATGTTGTATGCACGAGTAAAAAGATTTTGAGCACTGTTCGCATCACTTTGCTGAGTGCCTGTATCCTGTGCCTTAGGAGGCCATGGACCATTTGCATTTTTTGCTTGCTTACCGGAGCATGATTGTTTACGGGGGTGTGAGTCATCGCTAAAAGACAGTTTTTTTTCACGGAGAAGGACCACGACGACGAAGTTCGAAGGAGGCTTGTGGGCTTTTGTGGGTCCGTCTTTGTAGAAGCTGCCGAGCCTTTTTTGGTCATCTAGTGGTGCAAATTTGATATCACCGGATCCGTGAAGACGAGAGGATTCAGCGGACACCTGATTTTGAGGTGGGCCACCCCTTTTTCGACTTTATAGAAACATTTGTGCTCAAGCCACGCTGGCCGAGAGCTAGCGTCTGGTAGACCTAGCGCGGCATGGCAGCAATGCACGTTGAAGGGGAAGTGTTCCTGGCGGAGGACCTTACTGAAGACCTGGGATGGCGGACAGTGTCCAGCCGAAAATCTAGAGTTACGACGAGGCCTGGATCGGGTGATGGCGATTCACAAAGCGAGGTGCCTGAACGATGGAGCGCAGGTTAACGGCGCGCAGGCTCGGCAATCTAGAATTGCATTGTGAAGGCGTCGCGCATGCCACCTATGCCACAAGAACACATCAAAATAGTTATTCGCCCAAGGGGTGGACTGAATTTGGAGAATGTTAGCCCTACAGCGGCGGTCAAGGCAATCTTAGAGGCGGCAGTCCTCAATATTTAGCTGATTATGGAAGATGTTATTTGCCCTAACTTTCTGGAAAATATCTTGGTAACTAGTACGCCAGAAGGGAGCAACGCTCAAGGATATGTGAGACTCAGGTCGATCAGAGTGGCAGACAAGGATTTTGAAGTCAGTGCCTACGAGACAGCCCCACACACTACGTGTAACGGGGCCATTCACAATGACGGCATTATGAATGGCCCAGCGACACTTGAGCGGAACATTGTTATTGATCGCAATCCGCTGGCTATGGTGGTCAGACGAATCAAGAACACAGCATCAGTTATTGTTTTCGACAGGTTAAAAGTGCCCAATTTTTTTAGATATGGGCGAACCCTGGTCCGGTGTTTCCTGTATCGAGAGCAGTAGGATGTATGTTATGCGTGTGGCAAACTTGGACATCGGGCTGATGTCTGTCCGGTGCCCGATTGTTTTGAATGGCGAAAATGCGGGGCTCGGAACACTCAAGAGGATCACAACTGTGTGCCTTGTTGCAAGCTTTGTGGTGGACGACACCTGACCGCGGATAAACAATGCAGACAACGATACCCGCTTCCCTACGTCATGCGTGTTCGACGACAGGAGAGAGCCAGGGCGGAGCTAACGGCGGAGCAGAAGGTAGCCGAGATGGTACAGCTGGTGAGCGCACGCCAACGCTCTAAAGGGCGCTCGCGCTCTAGGAACCGTTCCACGTCGAGGCAGCGGCCATCGTCCGAGACTCCAACCACCAGTAGCCGGTCTGTTTCTAGGGAGGCGCGGGTGCGCTTTCCTGCAGCTGGTGGAGGTGGCGGCGCAGGTGGAGGCGAGACCACCTGTGCTACAAGGTCAAGGGCGGCATCAGTGCCGGCCGAGTGCGTGAGCAGCGCCAGGAGCATGTGGATGGCAATATGGATAGGGATAGGATTGGGCAATTGGAGCGAGAGAATGATAGCTTAAAAGCAGCCATTGATGGGCTTATCAAAGAGATAGCTGAACCTAGGAACGGCTTACCATCCGGTAACAGCGGTAGCTTAGGCATGCAAGGAAGCATCATGACTCGGTTGAGTACCGTGGTCTGTGGAGGTCGCAGAAAAGAACATGGTTGACGAGGAGACGCCTGCTCCGAAATAGAGGGCCCTATACTCGGCGGTGCGGATTCAGGGCGAAGTTGGTTCCGAGCTTAAAGCAATCATGGCAATATTGCAAGAAAGTGTAAATCATATCATTAGTAGGCTGGAGCGGATAGAAGGGCGGGAAAACATCACGAATCAGAGTTTAGGCAAAATTGAAATATACCTAAACTAGGCGGTGGTTCGCGTTATGGAGCGGGAGCGCACTCGGCCGCTAGCCCAGCAGGGTGTGTCGCCGAGTGGACTTGACCTCAAAGCTAGTTCACCAAATTCCCGTGGTCAAGATGGCTCTATTAAATAGTCCATTTAGTATTTGGCAGTGGAATTGTAGAGGATTCAATCATAAGAAAGCGTCTCTGCAGCAGTTTATTAGAACGCATGTTGCGAAACCTCAAGTTATCATGTTATAGGAAACACTGACGTCTAACGTGACGTTAACTGATTTCAAAGCGGAGGTTAAGAATAATGAACAGGGCAGAGGACTCGCTACTCTCATTAATAGGAGGCTGGCGTATATCCGACATGATGTTCACATGGTGGATTGCAAGATTTAATATACTATGGTGGAGGTAATTTTAGGTCAGCAAAGGTCATGTCACAGGAGCGTTTAGCTGCTTAACCTATACAGTAGCCCCCGGGACACGAAGCAGAGTTTCAAATCGCTCTTCACCAAGGCAACCAATCTGGCTAAGGGTGCACCGTTGCTTATTGGAGGAGACTTCAATGCATCCTATTATGTGTGGAAGTATGTTCATGGTACTATTAAGGGGGAGAGACTATGGCAGCAGACACTAGACTTGACTTTAACTCTGATTACAGACCCTTCGTATCCCACAAGGTGTGACACGTCGACATGTAGAGATTCGACATCTGATCTCACTTTAGTTCCGGGAGTGGTGGATTCGTCCTGGTCCAATTCTAATATAGATTATGGTAACGATCATTCCTTACTGATGGTTACTTTGTTAGTGGCTGATAAAAAGGTGCGCACATTCAGGATGGTTGACTGGGATGCCTTTTGGACACGACAAACGCAGATAATCGAAGAGGGGGGAAATCAGTTGACCTTGGAACAGTGTACTAGTCAGCTCAAAAGTGACGTCGAGGCGTCCACTAAAGAGGTTCAGGCCGATATTGACACGAAACACATGGATAGTCGCCTGGCGCATGTGTTGGAAGCGAAGCAGTCGATGTTAGCGAGATGGAAAGGTCAGAGGGTGAATAGAAGGCTTAGAAAGCGTATAGCAGTGGTTAACTACGAAATTGAAGACCATTGTAGGGTACTGTGCAAGCAGCAAAGGGGTGAAGTATGCAATTCTAATGATGGTCGCACTAAGAGGGGATGGGCCTGGCTTTTGCTCAGACATTTACTAGATGAGACAAACACTAAATCTAACCAGAGTACTGTGATAGGTAAGCTAGTCCATCAGGCGTGTCGGGACTCCACGGAGCAGAAGTTGCTGTAGGATTTCGCTGAGAGATACCTTCCGTTGGAGGCCTGGCACGATACACCCGACGCGATTTTGGAACATAGCGGGGACGAAAATGCAGTTATGGATGAGGAATTAACTGAAAGTGATATAAGGATGGTGCTGCAGCATCTTAATGGTCGATCGGCACCAGGGCTAGATTGCATTATGAATAAAATGCTACGGAATTTAGACGGCGGGTCAATTGAGTTCCTCACACGAGAGATCAATAGCCAATGGAAGGAAGGCTCTTTCCCAGAAGAGTGCAAACTGGCAACTACTGTTCTGATACCCAAACCGGGGAAGTCGATAGGGCTTGAAAATCTCAGACCCATTACTCTGACATCGTGCTTGGGGAAAGTCGCTGACCATGTCATTTTAAATAGGCTAACGCGTTACGTTGGGGGCAATGCGGTCTTTCCGCACTCGATGATAGGATTTCGGCCCGCCCTCTCGGCTCAGGATGCTATGATTAGGATTAAGCATCAGCTCCTTGACCGGCAGACAAGGGATACTAAGGCACTAATTGGCCTTGATGTGGAAAAAGCTTTCGATAAAATCCGAAATTCTTTCATTCTACGGGTGCTATCGGACTTGAATATGCTGCAGCAGCTTTTCCATTTTGTCAAGGCTTTTGTTATGGATAGGAGGACATGTCTCAGATTTGGGGAGATAAAGTCGGAAGTCTTTGAATTGGGTTGTTGTGGTACTCCGTAGGGATCCGTACTATCGCTTATGTTATTCAATCTGGCGATTTCGAAGTTGGTTAATACACTGGACACTGTCAAGGGTATTGACTATTCTGTCTACGCGGATGGCGTTACTGTCTGGAGTGTCGATGGTAGTGATGGAGAGCTTGAGGCTAGGCTGCAGCAGGTGGTAACGCTTACGGAAGAGTATTTGGGTCTTATGGAGCTCAAGTGCTCCACTAAAAAGTCGGAGTTGTTGATCTTCAAATCTAAGAAGCTAGGTGGTAGGCCGAAGGGTTGGGTACCGGAAATTGAGCCTTGCATTAGAATCTATACTAGGGAAGGGCCGCTGATTCCGCAAGTTGAAGGAATCAGGGTCCTGGGTTTTGTACTTGAAGCGAATGAATCGAATATTAGAACCATTCTGCGTATTACCAAGAAGACGGAGGAGGCCATCAGACTTATAAGAAGGATTTCTAATAGGCACAGGTGTTTATGAGAAGAAGGTGCGATGCGGTTAGTTCACGCATTTATTATGCGTCATTTCTCGTAGGTGGCAGCTATGCTAAATTGGAACAGGGGGAAGAAAAATAAATTGGAAGCTTTAATCTATGCTTATTCTGTGGTGTTGGTACATGGCAAAGGGGGCGTTAGAAATGCCATTTCTACCACAGATTCCATTTATTCCAAAGATCCGGGGGTCGCCGGGCAGGTGGCTATTGCTCTAGCACTAATTGGTTTAAATATAGTTTTGATGTTTAATGACTCTCGGTCTGCGATGAACGCCTTCTCGAGAGGACTTGTTGCGGAACTGGCTAATAGACTGCTGCAGGGTACGCCTATCAATTTGCCTACAGTTACTTTGTTCCCGGCGCACATGGGGACATTGCAGGGGGCCCCGCGTGACCTCAACGAGGTGGCGCACAGTGGGGCACGAGGATTTAGTGTGCCGTGTACTCCCTGAAGGGGCTGGATCTCCCACTCGTGAGTTCAGGGATCAACTGTTAACCTAAAACAAGATCACCATGCACTATTACTTACGGCGCAGGGCATTCCCCCTGCCACATTCTAAATTAAATCGGCCACAGGCGGTTACATTAAGGCTACACGAGCGTACCCTAACCCGGTCATCATGAATAAGATTACTCCGTACTGCGGGGTTTCGGTCGATTGTAGTAAATGTGGGGGTTTGCTTAATTTAGAACACATGCTTTGGCGCTGCTTGGCGTTGGCCGGTGATGGTTCTCGAGATGAACAGTGGTGGCAGCGGATGCTGCACAGTGAAGTGCTGGCGGACGAACTCAGAGCTGCTTAGAAGGCCCGTGTAACGGCAGAGGGGCTCGGCTTCTCTCTGCGGACTTGAGAGTGGCCCACACTAGTCGCAGACTGATCCCTCAGGACCTTTTTTTGAGACCAAAAATGCACGGAACCCTAGCCCATACACAGCTTCGCTGTAAAAACGAAAGAAAGAACGAAGAAAAATCTTTAGCTAGAGCAATAAGTGCTCGCATGTGCCATTGAGGAGGTCGACCTACAGCGCAACACGTTCACTTCACACTGCGGCTCGCTATGTCTTGCAAGTAAGTGTTCGGACCCCTCCGATCGAATCACTTAATACATTACCACGCGTGCTTCCGCCTTGACATATTACAGGAGCGTAGTATGTTGCCGATATTTTTGAACAGTAATGTAAACAGTGTTCTGCTCTTCAATTTTTCGTACGTCGGTGCCCCAATGCAGTCTTGGGGCCCCTTCGACCATGTTCGAGCTACTATTTTGAGGCGACTGTACTACATTTCTTTTAACTTTTTCCGGTGACCTTTCTTGAGGGTCAAACTTCTGTTACAATGTTGCCTGTAGGCGCAAGACGCGCCTGCATGGACATGAAATTCCCAGAATGACGTCGCATATTTCATAGCGAAAGAGCGCTATCTCCTCCGAATGCACTCGTGAAGCGGAGGCCTGCGTAGATTCCTGATCAAACGTGATCGACAGCGACTGCTCTAGAACTTACGATTATTAATTTCTGATTAAGCAACCCCGTTACCTGCAGATAGATCCCGGCGACGGGTGACGGTGCGCGCCGCTATTGTCGTGCTTTGACTGTTACTTCTTTTTCAGGCAAAAGTGCGCGAAAAATGATGCTAGGTCCACGACTCGCAATTTCGAATTGTCTTTGTTCTTCACTATCACTTCTACGTGACGGTAAAAGCATGCTATATTTTCATTGAGTGAATACGGGTAAATGGACCATACAATCTTGCTCCGCTTGCGTTTACTCTTCAAACACAATATTTCATAAATGAAAACCGAATTTTTTCTCCAACAAATTCAAAAATAGAGGAATTTGGATATTTGCAGGAGGTCTTAAAATAAAAGAACTTTTTATTGCTTATTACTCAGGCTTTACTTGACGGCAGAAAAGGGAAATTCAACAAAAATATCCTTAGCATATTTAAAAGTCTGTCCACTTCAAAACGATTCATTTGAGTTCCTTCTTTACATGCTGATACCGACTAGACGAAAAAAAAGGTGAAGATAAGTAGAAAAGACCCAAGAGAAATGACTCCTAACAGTTGCAAGCGTTCGTACACAGTCTGCAGTGGTTTTCGAGAAGCGCAGTTGGTCTTTGTGGCCTTCAGCAGCTATTAGCACTTAGGAAACGTTCGTAGACATTTTCCTCCGATCGCAGTCTGCCATCCAAGCGTCTAATACTGAGACCTGGAGCGGAGCGCGGAGCGTCAGGCGTTCAGTCTCGAGCATCCATAGATATAACGAGACCCGTCGGCCTAGAAACGACAGGATGGTTTCTAATCCATTTTGATGGCTTGGATATGTTTGTCACGAGACCAAAGATAGCACCCTTTCTTCTAACATCGTACTATGCCGGCGTTCCCGTAAAGTAAACTCACTTCTGAAGGGACGCCCACTGTAACATTGCTACAGTTGCTTGCGTTTAAGATATGTAACGTATCTCTCCTACGTATGTAAACCGATAAAAGCTATTCGAAACTGCATGTTTAGAATAGCGTTTTGGTGAACCCATATTGTTAGTATTCCCACAATTGCAAGAGTCAAAAGTATGACTTGTTTAATAAATTGTAAGTTCTTTCGACAACGGAGATGTAATTCACAGCGCCTGCCCCTAATGAATCCGCAACGAGGTATCGCCGACGAGAAAGTAATTGCCAAGAATGGTACTCTGTAAACATTTATTACCATGAACTGCGGGCGCCTATACCACTGCAAAGGAAGGATGTTGGGTGGTGGCTGCAATCGTTTGCTCGCCACATGACGAATCTACACTGGAATTCAGCTGGTTTCACCAATGCTCTCTTGTATACTCTAGGCCCTTAAGTGGGACGTCCCCTGGCATCCGGGCTCTTCTCTTTCCTTCTCTTGATATCCCCCGCCCCTCTCGCGATGTGCTAAGGCGTGCTTCTCCCGATGTTCGGTACACCATTTTCTTTATAAATTATTTCCTACATACGTTCATTCCTTTATTGCTGCGGAAAATAGCGTCTGTTCACCTCCGTAGCCACCCTTCCTTTGACCTGGACCCCCCGTCGTAAAACGATGTTACTGCGTGACATATGGCTGGGTGGGGCATTTAGAATTTCTTAGGAATGGCCAACAGCACGGTGTGCAATTGCGCGGCGAGACAGTAGTGAACTGTCTGCAACACTTCTAGAGTCAATGGTGTGCTCCGTGAGCCACTATTAGCCGCTTCGACGGTAGACCGCTCTCGGGATAAATATCCTGGAAACTTGGTCTAAGCACTATTGTATGCACACGGCCACAAAAGACCAACTGGGGATACTGAAAACGACTGTTCTTTGTGTACGAACACTTGTGATTGTTAGCAGTTACTCCTTTGCGAGTGAATTCACTCCCGCTGCCTAGTCATTATTTTTCTTATAGTAGTTGTACTTATGTATTATTTCTGCTATTAATTTGTTAGCATTGTGCGTGTCAAACTGGAAAAAACGCATGGGCGAGTGTCGCACCACATGCTTAGAGAAAGAGAGATCGCTGCTCATTTTTATTCTAAAGCACCCAATGTAAACGGTCATCGCCGCGACTTCAGGATGTCCTAGTGGCAGGCCACCATGGCGTGTCGCGCAAGTATGACCACGCTGATTGATTTGGGTTGGCATATGCTTTATTGTTTGAAGTTTAGTAAGGTGTTCCTACACCATTCACGTCACTCGATGAAATCAGATAACACAAGGTTTGGCGACAACAGACAGCGGATAGAAGCATCGATAACATTCCAGAAACTTCCGATAGGTGCAGGCGCGTCCCGCGCTGTGCGATAACATTTGTTAGGTGGCGAAACGTGGTCGCCCGATAAATATAGGCAAGTACACGGGTCAATACAAGTGCACTTTCCCTAAAGACGACGACACTTTCAAGATGTGGCTTCGCGCCATTCCGGAAGGTCTTCATGCCTACTTCGTAGACTAAGGCAAGAATTTTTGATGGCCCTGTTGTGTCCGGCTCCGCCTCCTCCTCATGGAATTTGTCGAGGGATCAAATACATTAATAACTGCATTGCCATTGCGAAAGATGGGGCAAACGAATAGTTGAAGGCTACGCACTGTCCAGATAGAGGAGTAAAATATGTATTTTTTCATAAAATAGTATACTCGTATGTCTCAAAAATTGTTCCCGATATAACTGATATCAAAGCTTCCATGTTTTCTGTCTAGTTAATACGCAAGAAGATATCACACAATCTTTAGAACTATACCGGTTTGAAACCAGCTAAGCAGTGCATGCCGCTGATATGAAACATGTAAAGGCCATGAAATGAACAAGTTGAGGACGAATATTTTAATGAAACTTTGTTAACCTCCGTGGTTTTCTCTCATTTGCATCTCTCTATTTCTTTCGTTAAAGAACTTTGTTTACATTTTTGTACATATGCAAAGACCAGGGAAAAATCTCAATGGCACTGTCCTTTGTTAGAATGCATTCCGCAGGAGCAGCTGTCATCGGTCGTGTATTGTGAGTAATTTCACCGAAATTGCAGTCGCAGCAGAGAGCACATGTCTTACAAAAAGCGGTACTTCAAAGGCTACGAAGAAGTAGTATGGAAGGGCTGAAATTCTTTTATTTAGTTTTTCATGAGAAAATTGGAATTGATAAAGAATTGTATATAAAACCATCGTCAGAATGTGCAATGCGCTTTTGTGCATCTAAGAAAGTTGCAGATTTTATAAATTCCACTCATACGTTCAAAAACTTATTTTTCCGAGAACAACCCGTGAATGGAATTGTCTACCAGCTGATGCTGTAAAATGTGCAACAGTCTAACTATTTATAAATGGGCTCAGGCACCAAACCTGATTTTTTTCTTATTGTGTTGGTTGTATAATGATGCACTTCATTATAGATAACGCCATGTTTATTTCTGCTTTTTTTCTTTGTTCAGTTATCTTCCTATTTTTAACCATGTCTTTGTGATGTTAGATGTTGCAACTATTTGGCCAAAAAATTACGTATGCTCACTCCTGCTTAAGGCCTGGCACCCAGGCTACCAGTATGGAATAAATGAAATAAATAAGGAGTTCTGCCAAATGTACGAGGGCGAGTCAAATGAAAGCCAGCCAATGCAAATATATGACTAACGGCGTACTTTGTTTAAAAGTAGTCTCCATAAGCATTTAGACATTTGACCCGCTGCCTAACGAGTCGCGTGATTCCCGTCTAATAAGATTCCTTGGGTTGCTGCTTCAAAAAGTCTGTAACTTACTCCTTCACGTCATCGTCCGACACAATTCTGGTTCCTTCGAGCTGTTTTATTCAAATGCTCCAAAATGTGGAAGTCACAAGGAGACAGGTCTAGGCTGTATGGCAAATGTTGCAGCGTTTCCCACTTGAACTTTGCCAGTTTCATGTTAACGACATCAGTGACGTGGAGACGGGCATTGTGGAGCAAGATGACCCCATTCCTCAATTTCCACGTCATTTGTTTTTGATTGCGACACGCAGCCGATCCAACGTTTTAAAATATCCGAAACGATTGAGTGTCTCTAGCTTTAGCAAATTTGATCAGTTATGGCCTCTGACAACCGAAAAAAAGTTAACACGTTTTCGGCAGAAATGACGGCCTTCGCTTTTCATGGGGGTTATGAATTGAAATGTTTCCTCTGTACGCTTTGCCGTCGTCTATGAGGCTCGTAGTACTGGCACCATGATTCGTTCCCGGTCACAATCACAGACAAAAGTCGTCACCCTCATTGTGAGTCAGGATTATATGAGTTAAGGCAGCGCCGAACCTCTCCGTCCTCTGGTCATGGTTCAAAATTTTGGGCACCCATTGCGCACACAAGAGCCGATAACCGAGATGTTCATGAATTATGGTGTGACCCGAACCATGACGGATGTTCACACGCCCTGCCAATTCACCGATGCTTATACTCCGTTCTTTTCTAATTAGCCTTTGCGATTGTGATGGGTTGATTGCACGTTGGCTTTGGCACGGTCTTGGATCGTCTTCGCAACTTTCACATCCTTCTTGGAACCGTCTGCTCCAACGCTTCACAGTGGCCAATGAAATCCAATGTTCAACGTACACGGCAGCACAAAGCGACTAATTTCTTTTTCTGAAACATCTTCAGCTGTCAAGAAAGTGGCTGAAGGCTTAGCTTGGTTAAGCCTGGAAGATTGCGAAAGCAATACCCTTGGCTGCGCCTTGGTTCGGCTGATGGTGTGGACATGGTTGCCCTTTGTTAAACTTATGGCTATACATCATACGACATAGCTCAAGGCAGCGCGCCGACCACTGCGAGGAGCCGAGCTGTAGCCCCATTTATCCTCCTAGCGTGACATCACACCAGCGAGCGCCCTCTCTCGGTAGCGCCGCAGCAGCGGCGCGCAAGGCTTCGCCTCCACCATCGATGCCGCGAGCTGGGGCCCCGTCTCTCGGTCTGGCGTGACGTCACACGGTCACGTGACGCGCAGCTGTGTAAGGAGGCGCCACGACCACCGATGGGCCGAAAGTGCGAGCCAGTGTTGCTTTCGCAATAAAAACCTAGATCACGACAACATGCTGTGAAACTTTCGGAGTGTCCATTATACCACAAAACCAAGTTCAGCGCAATGTACAAGAGCATTAAAGAACTTTTATCCTCACACCTGTGTGTCACTTTCGTAAACGAGAGATGCCTCTGTGCTATGCGCATGCCTAGCAGATAATGAACCGAAGCATTATTGCGCGGGGTGGGTTGGCTCATTTTCATTTCACTCGCCCTCGTGCATTAGAAATGCGAAGATAGAACGGAATATGTAAATGCGAAGATACAGCTTGATAAAGGGCAAAAAAGTGTCACTGGAAACAAAGTTCACTGCACGTATACACAAAACCTCGCAACAAGATATTTCAATGTACCTATAAGTCTCCAATAAATCTACGTATCTAAGAAAAAGTCCCTACATAAAATGAGTCAAACAAGGCAAATAAACATGTTGCGCAACCACAGACTCATAGATCACAGCCCCCCCTCCCTCGACTCCCTCTGATGTATCGCGTGCGACAGGAGGCGGTGAGCTTCCTCCCTGCTTTTCTCCCTTGCGCACACAAGATTGAGCCACCATCGTCGGCAAACCCATGCCACCCCCCACCCCCCCCTTACGCTTTCACTCGCGCATGCAGCATGCGGCGCGCGGTCACGGCGCCCTTGGACTTATACGGAACATTAGGGAGACGGCGACGGCAGGAATGCGCCTGGAGGGTCCACGTAATTGCTACCGCAATAATAATGAGTTTCCGCCAACTGAAGCGTCCCGTGGCCCGTTACTTTCCACAAAAGAAGTAACAAAATCAAACTTTCCCCATGCGACAATTTGCTGTGCCGCAACAATGTATTTTTTTTCTTTTGTAGGGCGGGGGCATGGAATTGAAAAAAGAAAAACGCAAGGAAGGCATGTTGTCCATAATCGAATGCCTACTTTGGGCGCCTAATGCGGCTACCATAGAAATATCGAAGAAAACATCAGACGATTGGTCCACAGATAACCATAGGCATGCTGCGCGGTATCGTATCCTAATTTTCCGGAGAAATTCCGCTCAAGCGAACGCGTTGCAATCCGTCGAGTCCCCGCAGTGATGGCGGAGAGCGGCCGTGCATTTGTTTCTTTTTCTCGTCTGCTAGCCAGAAAGCGTCCAAAACTATGCCAGATGAAAATCCACTCGGTCAGAGAAAAACGAACGCTCATCGATGTGCGCAGCGCGGGGATCGGAGCAACACGAGAAAAACGCCTGCGCTGTGACTAGTTCCGGTAGCCCGCGGGTAACGAGAAAAAAAAATAAAAGAAAAAATAAATAATAATAAAGTAAAATAAAAAATAAAAAAAGAAGAGGCTCAATGTGCACTCAGGAATGAAAGTCAAAGTGGAAAAATAAATAAGAAAGTAGTTACCTTTGCTGGCTTTAGTACCTTGATATGGATGCTTTGGCGCAAGTGAAAAAAAATTTTGATATTCTTTTCTGTGACACACTGCCACAAATGAACCACCACGACGCTTCGTCTCATCGGAGCTCGCTGCGTGCTTTGTAAACTTGTCTGATAGTGTGTTGATTTGGCTTGTCTCGTTGTATGGTCCGATTAGGACTGTCACTGTGTTCGCAAAATTCAACACACCTTTGGCTTCAAATGTTTGTAACATTAAGCCCGTAATCTTATGGAATTGAAAATCTAAAGCACGACTTTGGAAATGTCAATGCATCTTTCCCATCAACAGTTTATGAGAACTTCATATCCATAAAGTTCCAGAATTGAAATCCATGCGCTCCGTCGATTGCGCGGCCTCCGCGAGATGCCACGACGAGCCCGCTCGCCATCACAACGCCCTTGAAACTTTGTGCTCGGGAGGAGCTCGTTGCGTTACGATATGTGACTCCATGTGCATGGGCGTTGCCGCGAAATCCAGTCCAATTTCGCAATGTTCTCGCTGAAATGTCTTTTCGAGCGTGAAAAGGACATTCTAGACTAAGTCCAGCATGATTTCCGGCGCCGGGGGTTATTTTGGTTGGCGGCGCACGACAGTAGGAATAAATTTCGGGGGGGGGGGGGTGCTGAAGCCCCATACGCCCCCCCCTCCCGGCTACGCCCCTGGTCCTTTGTACCTTTAAGCACCAGCACGAGAGAAGCACCTGATTTCAAGACGAGCCGAATAGAAGCTTCCCAACTGGCCCGTGCTGTCGAAGAGTCACTGGCGTCTTCCTTCTATAAGCGCTCCGCGGTCAATAACCTTGGTAACGCTGTTGTACAAGACTCAGTTCGCAAAGCAAGCTCCTTGTTGGAAATTTCGGACAGCCTGTGCATGCTGTCTGAGGAGCGGTAAAGTTCTCGCCACCTGTCGCTTACAATACATTCCCTTCTATACATATTGGAAGGAAGCACTAATGAAGACAAGAAAAGGGATGTAAAGTTTATAAAGATACAGCTTCTACTGAATTATGCAGATAGTATTCAACACAGCAAACAGGTAATGGTGTTTGCATGCATTTTCTCCGCAAAATATCGCCGCATGCCTATAAGTTTTTGAGAGGAAGAATTACACTAACCTTGCCCCATCCGAGCACTATTAGGAAAGTGTGCTTATCTATTCAAATATTCCCAAAAATGTATTCTTGCGATGAAACTTTCCTTCAATATGCTTCCCAGATATTTAAAAATCTGCAGCCACATGAACACACATTGACGTTGATGGTTGACGAAATCCGTATCAAGCCTTGTTTTGATTACAAGGGTGGGAAATATGTGCTGCTGCAGTGAATTCCAACGAGGCAGCCACATCAGTACACGTATTCATGGTTCAAAGTCTGCTGGGCTCACTCAAGGAGGTAGCGCGCATTTTCCGCTAAAAACCATACAGGGCGACCAACTTCATGCTATACTGAAGGAGGTAATTTTACGCTTAGAAGAGATTGAGTACAGGGTCATAGGCGCTGTCTGTGACAATAATTCACTAAACAGGAAGGCAATGAAGATGTTTCTGCCAATGCCTGTGCTTGGTCATGTTTACGCACATTCGGCAAACTCAGATCGACCGCTATTTTACGTTTAGATGCTGTGCATCTTTTTATGTGCACAATAAATAATTGGCTAAACCAGAAAAATGCAGGCACTTGCTTTTTATACCCACGCTTCGAGATTTTCAACAATGATGCTCATCCTGAATTCAAAATGACTGCCTCATGTAGGCATTTGAGAATTCAGACGAAGAGGAGTCATCTCTGCTGCTAATGTCTGGGTATTTGGCTTGACGTCAAAGACACTTAGTCCAAGCAGCTTGGAACGGCAGAATGTTAAGCTGGTACTGCAGGTTTTTAATCCGAACGTATCCGCAGCCGTGGCAGCTCGCAGTGGTGAAGACAATTTTCAGCATGCGCCAGCAACAGCAGATTTAATCAAAATCATTCTTCGCTGGTGGAGTACTGTCAACGTAAAGACACCGAATAAAGGCTACATTAATCGTAATTTTTACGAAGAACCCATGTCATACCATACAGGTGACCCAAAAGTAGCTTTTCTATATGCTTTTACTACCTGGCTCGACGTCTGAGAACTTTATGGGCACGACAATGGATTCCTTACCAAGGAGACAATGAGTGCCCTAAGGCTCTCTGCTCAATCCTTGTTGGAAGCGGCAAAGTACTGCATAAGTGAGCTTCACTTCAAGTACGTCTTACTAGGGAAAGTCCAAACAGATCCTCTCGAGAGTCGTTTTAGACAGTACCGGCAGATGGCTGGTGGGCAGTACCACACATCTGTTCGTGAAATCTGTGAAACAGAGGGCAAGATTCGCCTTCAAGATGTCCTCCCATGGATGAGCACTGATGATCTCAGAGGCATCGAAGAAATAAACACTGTCAGAGATGTAGGCACCCCCTTTAGTGTTCATGTTAGCAACGATGACCTTGATGCGCTCAGAGCGCGAACGCCACTTATTGGTTATGTTGGTGGGTATTGTGCGCATTCTACAATAAAAGTTCTAATGTGTGAAAGTTGCCGAGGGCACTTGGTTGTTACTGGAAATGAGACCGAAATGGATGAAGACACCCATTCCTTAATCGCACAACTGGACCGAGGTGGCCTCAAATTTCCCTCTGCCCTGGTGATTAGAGTAGTCATGTACAAGGAGGTTGCAGTTACAAAACTCGTGACACAAAGTGCCTGCACACAGTTTCTCCATGGGCCCTGTATTGTATCAGACGCGTATGCGCTCTATGCATGTGCCTTGGCCAGCATGCTATCTGTCACACGTGGCTGTTATCATGCAGCCGCCGGTACACTATATATGTTGGGAAGCAACCCCGAATAAACGTTCTTCTTCTGGTCGCTTTCACGCTGCGTGTTCATTGTTGGACGCCGGAACATGGTGTCAGAAGTTGGATCGCCCTCACGGATGCAGTAACACGCTGGTAGAAGAGGCGTTGCTGTGCGAGGGCACGATGGATTTAGTGAAGCCACCGCAGCCGCTGGTGCTGTCCGGTAGCACCGCGAAGAACTGGAGCCTCTTCAAGCAGCGGTTCGAGCTGTTCCTACAGGCCACGGAGCCGCCGAAAGAACCACTGACGCAGGGAGCTAAGACCGCATTGCTACTCACCGTGGCCGGAGAGGACGCCCTAGAGGTATTTAACAATTTTTTGTTCTCGGAGAATGAAAACAAGGAAGATTATCAAACAGTTACTAAGAAGTTTGAGGAGTACTGACAGCAGCAGCCGAACGAAGTGTATGAACGGTAGGTCTTCCGCTCAAGAACGCAAGTTGAGGGCGAACCTTGCGAACATTTTCCATGGGACTTGAAGAGACTTGTACGAAGTTGCAATTTTAGAAGCCTAAGTGAATCCATGGTCAGGGACCAGGTTGTCTTTGGAACAAAGAATGCGTAGTTGCGCGAAAAGATGCTGAAAGTTAAGGACCTTACTTTACTGATGGCGGAGGTCAAAGCTGAAGAGGTATGCGCCGAGCAAAACAATGTATGGGCTCAAGTGGAGAAGCAAGCAGCACAAATTAAAACGCGCCAGCAAGGCAAATGTTCAGCTTGTGAACAACGTGTAGAAGGTTCGGAGCATGACGAGGCTCAATGAGAACAGGAAGTGGCTCAGATCAAAGTACGCAGGCAGTTCAAGTCTTCTAAGTGTAACCGCGTCCACGAACGTGGCAGATGCCCAGCATTCGGCAAAACATGCTTTCGGTGCCGTGGCGTTGGCGACTTCTCAGCCTGCTGCAGAAAAGGTTCTCAAGTGAGCGAAGTACGTGACGAGCACGAAGGATTCGGAATCCTCGACGTCAGCACAGGCAACGGAGCCGATTGGGTCGTCCACGCGAGAGTGGCTTCCCAACTAGTGTCTCTGAAAGTAGACACTGGCTCGCAAGCGAATTTGTTGCCTTACTCCATTTTTGAAAGACTCAAAGCGAAGTCTGCTTTAAGAGCAAGCCCCTCCGTCCTCCGCTCGTACACCGGCGACGTTATAAAGCACATCGGGGTCGCTACGCTACAAGTGGCTCTAAACGATCGAAGTGGGCATTTCGACTTCTTCATTTTAAAGAGCAGCCAAGCCATACTTGGGCTGTCTGCAAGCGAAGCGTTAGAACTAGTGTCTCGTTCTGTTAACGCTGTGCACACGAACAGCACTAACCAACTGGTCAAGGAATTTCCCGAGCTGTTTCAGGGCATCGGCTGTCTAGCACGCCAGTACCACATGGTTCTGCGGGAGGATGCAACACCGGTAGTCCAGCCGGTGCGACGGGTGCCCATGGCGTTGCTCGAGCCCCTGCGAGAAGAGCTGGATCGGAGAGAACGTGCTGGAATCGTGGCCAAAGGCAGCGAACCTACGGACTGGGTGAGCCCGTTTGTTGCAGCACGCAAAAAGGATGGGAAACTGCGCATATGCATTGACCCGAGGCGAATTAACGAGTGCCTAAAGCGAGAGCATTATCAAATGCCGCGACGAGAAGACATTGAGGCTGAGCTTGCCGGTGCCGCTTTTTTCTCTCGCATCGACGCGTGCTCGGGCTTTTATCAAAGCCCCTTAGATGAGGCTACGCCAAAGGTGTGCACAAATGGAACGCCTTTTGGGCGCTACAGTTTCTTGAGACTTCCCTTCGGCATTGCTTCGGCGCCTGAAGTTTTCTAGAGAACTATGAATGAAATATTCGACCAGGCTTCAGGGGTGCGAATCTATATCGATGACATACTGATATGGGGGAGCACAAGGGAAGAGCACGATACTCGCCTCCGCACAGTCTTGCAACTAGCTAAAAAGGCCGGCCTAACGCTCAACGCGGGAAAATGCAAATTCGGTCTGACCGAAATTGACTTCTAGGGTGATGTCATAAACAAAGACGGAATAAGAGCTAACCCCGCAATGACCGCACCATCAAGTGAAATGCCTCAGAAAAAGGACAAAGCCGGCGTACACAGAATGCTCGGGGTCGTGAACTATTTCGGAAAATACATACCGCATCTGGCGGAAAGGACGACGCTCCTACGAAGCCTCATTAAAAAAGACACCGTTTTTGAATGGTCCGAAAACCACTCCAAAGAATGGCAAGCTGTCTGCGACACATTGAGCAGTCCACCTTTGCTAGCCATTTTCGATCCTGCTAGGGAGACGAAGGTCGTTGCACATGCTTCCAAAAATGGGATTGGTGCTGCCCTTCTTCAGAATTATTGTGATAGTTGGCGGCCGGTCGCCTATGCATCACGCACAATGACTGAGGCTGAACAAAGATACGCGCAAATAGAGAAAGAAACGATGGCCATTACTTTCGGTTGTGAGAAATTTTGTCATTTCGTTTACAGCTGCAAGTTTGTAATTGAGACCGACCACAGACCACTGTTAGCAATTGCTTTGAAAGCCATTGGCGACATGCCTCCAAGACTGCAACGGTTCTTTTTGCGCTTGCTAACGTACGTTCTTCACTTTGTCCCAGGCAAACAACTGTTCCTGGCCGATATGCTATGAAAATCATCGTCGGCCGTTCCAAACGACAAAAATGACTTCACCGATGACGTTGACGTCCATGCAGTGAGCGTGACGTCGGAGCTGGTAAGCAAGAAAATGTTTGATCGACTGGCAGAAGCGACGGCCGCTGACCCAGACTTGCAGACAGCGTTGCGGCAACTAAGGAATGGAGAAGAAATTGAAGGGCGGATGAAACCATTCGGTCCTGAGTTATCAGAAGTCAAGGGCATTGTTATGAAGGGGACCAAAGTCGTCATCCCCAAGGCTATGAGAGCTGAAATACTCGGTCGCATTCATAAAGGTCACTTAGGCATAAATAAGTGCAAAGCGAGAGCCCGTCACTTGGTTTTTTGGCCGCGACTGAATACGGACATTCAAAACATGGTCAAGACCTGTTCTGTTTGTCAAAAAAACGCGTACAAACAACAAACCGAACCAGTGGTGCTTAGGCCAATCCCAGACCATGCCTGGTACAGGGTAGGTGTTTACATATTTATGTACGGCGGAAACTCCTACCTGTGCGTGCTTGACGCGTTTTCGAACTTTCCTGAAGTCGAAAAGCTAATCGAAACAACGACGTGCACTGTCATTGCTACACTTAGCTCAGTTTTTGCAAGATATGGAATTCCGTTGGAAGTCTGCGCCGACAACGGTCCTCAGTTTTCATCTGATCAATTTGCTTTGTTCGCATCCAGATACGAATTCAAGCATGTGACGTCGAGTCCGAGATTCCCACGATCCAATGGCCTCGCCGAGAAAGGAGTCCAAATGGTGAAAAGAATAATGGAGAAGACTGGCGAGCTCAACGAAGACTTCTGGTTGGGTCTACTCGGCTATCGCTCGACTCCACTAGCCGAAGGCCGGTCCCCTGGAGAACTCCTCCAAGCCAGGAAGTTACGCACTCGGTTACAAGACTTCGTGTCATGCTCCAGTCAACTGACGTCTCGGCGCCAACCACGCAGCCAAAGGCCATCCAAAGGGAAAAACCTGCCAGCACACAAGAAAGATGCAGTTGTACGAGTACGAGGGGATGCATGGGACTGCAAAGCTCGAGTAATGGGCCTGGTGGCACCAAGGTCTTATCGCGTCCTTACAGAGGAAAACAAGGTGCTTCGAAGCAACCGATATCTTCTAGCCACACGGGAGCCATTCCGGCGTGACTTAACGGATGATGACTCTGAGAGTGAAGACATTTCCCAGGAAAACCCAGGAGCACCACAGTCTATAACACAGCCCACGCAAGCTCAGGAAAACGCTGGAGTATCGCAGCCTACAACCCAGCCCACCCGATATGTGCCAAGGCGGTCCACCCGACAAAAGCGACAGCCCAGTCGTCTTCACTACGACCAGGATTTCCACCAAGTGTCCCGTATTGTGCTTGCAGACTTTTAAATATTGCACTGAGGGAGATGTATTGTATCAGATGCGCATGCGCTCTATGCATGTGCCTTGGCCAGCATGCTATCTGTAACACGTGGCTGTTATCATGCAGCCGCCGGTACACTATATATGTTGGGAAGCAATCCCGAGTAAACGTTCTTCTTCTGGTTGCTTTCACGCTGCGTGTTCAATGTTGGACGCCGGTACAGGCCCAACCAAAGGAGTGTCGTTCGGCAACTGACTCTAGACTCTCTGCCCAGGCTTAAAAACATAGATGCATGTGAAAATGGGCACGCCTACGAGCTCCTTGTCGCACTCGTTGTAAACTGTGCAGCAAACATAATGCTGAACAACTTGTGCAAACAAAGCAATGATCATCTAAACATTAGAAAAGAACAGAGGGCCAAAATACCGAAATGCTCAAATCTTGCTTGAAATGTAATTTTCCATACCTTGGTACTCTGCACATTTAATTGTGTGAAATTCCACTGAAGGTATTTTATTGCAGTTTTCTGATATGATTTCTTCGGTCAACTTCAGCCTGTTACAGTACAATGAGCCTTCTTTTGTTTGTGTCGTGTATATTTTCTAGCCTAGATTTAAACGGCAGCTCGTTGTTCTGTAATTTGAAATTGTAATGCTTTCCGCATCTCAGTGCGATGTTTCTTTTTTTTTTCTCATTGAACTAAACTTAAGACATTTCTTGCTGTGGCTGTGTGCTCTTTTCTTGTGCAGAGTGAATACAGATATATTGCGCAATTTGGTTTGTGCGCTGGGATTTCTTGTGGATGCCTCTACCTGTAGCAGTGTAATAAGTGGTTCTATTGCGTCACCTATTTATTCTGCTCTGGTAGACATGGCGCTCGCGAAGAGACTGACTCTGACCGCGGAGCCCTCGTCAAAATGGAGCACGTTGTAACACAAGCAGACGACGCTTGCGGTGTGCCGGAAGTGCTTAAATGTAGTGAGAAATTGTCCTTGTGTATTCTTCTTATGTGAAATTCTTTTTATAGAAACAAATTAACTAGCATTCTAACTATCACGTCGATCGTTTGTTCGCCATAAAGGTGGAAAAATTGTCGATGACGCGCGCTGGGCAGCCAATCGGATAGCTCACCATACTGACGTCAATTGGGTGATTTACGTCATATGCGTAGGGGCGGCTGAAAATTCCGCCTACCAGTGCTGCGGTCGGCAGCGACGTACATTTTTAAAACCTTATAATAAATTACACGCTTTACGCGGGGCACTTAGATGCGTCAATGAATGATCAGAAGAACCCACTCTAACGACTCGCCCCGCAGGGGCGTCTGCGAAAGCAGGCGTTTGGTGTGTTGCGACACCACGTACCCGAGCACACGAGGGTTGGACCCTTCCGCGTGTAGCCGTGCGCGGCTTAGCCGTGTCCGGGGAAAGGGGGATCCTGGGGGTTGAGCCGATGCCGGGTGTTTGGACCTTTAAGGCCCCTCGGCGGAGGCAACACACTTCTTTGGCCTCTGCTTCACGTAGACGGCACCCCCGGACTGACCCACCCGGGGGAAATCGGTAGTCGCCTTTTCCTGTCTCTCTCTCCCTCCAGCCTTCGACTTTCTCTTACTTTCCACCTTTCCTGTCTCCTTCTCTCTTCTATTTACTTCCTTCTTCTTGGCGGCAAGGGTTAACCCTGTGTGGCTATCCAACCTTGGGTACACCATATTTGGTTATAGTGGCGGCGTACGACTGGCGTCGTGCAGACTTGCATGCAAGCTCTGCCGCGTCCCCCCGTTGGGCTCCGTGGTGGGCGGTCGGCGTTGTTGCCGAATTTTTATATATTTCATGGAAACTTCTTTCCCCAAACTCCCTGATCGCCCTCAGAAACGAGGGCGCACCGAAGATATCTTTCAATTTTTCGGACGACAAGTCCACAACTTTCCCCGATTCCACGTGATTCATTCAGAAAAACCAGACAAACTAGTGCGATCCATTTCACCGTTCCTTGTTTCCAAGTCTTTGACCGAAGTTTTCGGTACAGGATATAAGGTGTCGAGAACGTCAAGTGGTGATCTCCTTTTGGAACTCCAAAATCAGAAGCAGTATGAGAAGCTGCCAAAACTTGTGTCATTTGGGGAGACCCAAGTAACAGTAACCCCGCACCGTACCATGAACACAAGCAGCGGTGTTGTCTCGGACGATGACTTGCTGGAGCTCACTGAGGATGAACTCTTGGAGGGCTTCAGTCACCAGAACGTTATCAATGTTAAAAGAATTAAGATCAGGCGTGACAGCAAAGAAATCAAGACCAAACACCTTATATTAACTTTCGGCTCAAGTATTCTGCCCGAGTCTGTAGAGGCCGGGTACATCAAGCTCCGTGTTAGGCCATATGTGCCAAATCCGCTTAGATGTTTCAAATGCCAACGCTTCGGCCACAGTTCGCAGAGCTGCCGAGGCCGTCAAACCTGTGCGAAGTGCAGTGCACACGAACATAATTCTGAAGCTTGCGTGAACACTCTCCATTGTGTAAACTGTGAAGGCGAGCACGCCGCATACTCGCGGTCGTGCCCGTCCTGGAAAAAAGAGAAAGACATAGTCACAATCAAAGTAAAGGAAAACATATCATTCAAAGAGGCACGCAGGCGGGTCGCATACCTGCCTAAGAACACATATGCCGAAGTGGCGCGTCAGGGGGCAGCGTCACAACGGCCTCCGGCGGCTGTCCGACCCACAGGCAGTGAGTCGGCAGGTACGCCATCTGCCCCCGCGGCGGTTGCAGCAAGCGCTGCTCCGTCAACCCTGAATGAGGGATCATCGACCCCGAAGGTTGACGCAGCCGAGGCTGTCCCGGCCTCCCCGGCCCCTTCCTGCGCTGGCAACAGCCGGCGCAGCCAAATCTCTCGGGGAGCCCCATCGACCTCCGGGCTGGTGGGCGCAGGGGTCTTGCCCTCCAAGGCGGGACCCTCTCTAGTAACTTCTCGCTCGCAAGAGCACGTGTCCGGCGCCTCACAAGAGGCAATGGACACTACACCTATTCCCAAGGCGCACCAAGCGCCTAAGGAGCGGCGAGGCTCACTCGAACGCTCCAGAAAGGGCAGAACCCCTGTTACAGGGCCTCGAAAGAGCTCTGTAACCTAAGGCATCACCTGTTTCCATACACACAGCACTTATTAACCTTCAATATGGATACACAAATTATTCAATGGAACGTTAGAGGTCTTCTTAGGAACCTTGATGACGTACAAGAACTCATACACAAACACAATCCAAAAGTGCTGTGTTTACAGGAAACACACCTAAAATCAAAACATACAAACTTTCTCCGACAGTACATAACTTATCGCAAAGATCGCGATGATGCTGTTGCATCATCGGGCGGTGTTGCCATTGTTATTCAGAAAGGCATAGCGTGTCAACGTTTGCAGCTACAAACGCCCCTTGAAGCAGTGGCGGTTCGTGCTGTTCTCCAAAACAAACTTATCACTGTGTGCTCGCTCTATATACCCCCACATTACAAATTAACTAAGTATGAATTTCAGTCCTTCATAGATGAATTGCCAGAACCTTATATTGTTCTTGGCGATTTCAATGCACACAACTACCTGTGGGGCGACCCTCGTATAGATGCGCGAGGACGACTTGTTGAACAGTTCCTTCTCTCTTCTGGTGCGTGCCTGTTGAATAAGAAGGAACACACATATTACTCTCTTGCAAACAGAACATATTCTTCAATAGATCTTAGCCTAGTTTCCCCGTCACTACTGTCTGAATTTGAATGGGAAGTTAACAACAATCCTTACGGAAGTGACCACTTCCCCATACTACTAAGATCACCTAAAGATATCGAATATCCACCACAGGCTCCTAGGTGGAAGGTTGACACAGCTGACTGGGAGAAATTCCGCACCCTAACTAGTATATCATGGGATGACATGTCCTCGTTAGAAATTGATGCTGCTGTTGAATTTTTTACAGCCTTTATAATAGATGCCGCATCAAAATGCATATCAGAAATAAATGGCCTGGCATGCAAACGGCGTGTCCCGTGGTGGAACGAAGATTGTAGAATCGCTCGTAAAAAACAGAACAAAGCGTGGGGGTTGCTACGCGCGTCTCCCACTGCGGAGAATCTTATTAACTTTAAGAAAGTAAAGTCCCAGGGCAGGAGAACCCGCCGACAGGCTAAAAGGGAAAGTTGGGAAAAGTTCTTATCAAGTATAAATTCCTATACAGATGAGGCCAAAGTATGGAACAAAGTTAATAGGATAAAAGGGCGACAAACATATTCACTTCCTCTGGTAAACACACAAGGTGAAACACTGAAAGATCAGGCCGACTCACTTGGGGAGCATTTCGAGAGCGTGTCGAGCTCAACACATTATTCTCAGTCCTTTCTCAAATATAAACAGATAGAAGAATGTAAGCCAATAATTAGGAACTCCAGACAGAATGAACCCTATAACCGGCCTTTCAGTATTGCCGAGTTGAGAGCTGCCTTGAACACATGCAAAAGCACTGCACCGGGACCTGACAGAGTCATGTATGATATGATCAGAAACTTACATGCTGACACACAAGTTACACTACTCACACTTTACAACACTATTTTAGCTGCGGGATACCTCCCATCTACATGGAAAGAGGCGATTGTCGTTCCTGTCCTGAAGCACGGAAAAGACCCCTCCTTGACAGCAAGTTATCGTCCAATAGCTCTTACGAATTGTTTGTGTAAGCTCTTTGAAAAAATGATTAATCACAGACTCATACACTTCCTTGAATTCAACAATATACTCGATCCCTATCAGTGTGGCTTCAGACAAGGGCGGTCAACAACAGATCATCTTGTGCGCATTGAAGGACATATTCGCGATGCCTTTGTACACAAACAGTATTTCCTCTCCATATTCCTCGATATGGAGAAGGCATATGATACAACATGGCGCTACGGGATCTTGCGAGATTTGTCGGGAATGGGTATCTGTGGAAATATGTTGAAAATAATTGAAAGCTATTTGTCCAATCGTACCTTCCGTGTAAAAGTCGGCAATGCACTGTCACGTCCCTTTACCCAGGAAACTGGTGTACCCCAGGGAGGCGTGCTCAGCTGCACTCTCTTTATTGTTAAGATGAACAAACTACGTGCTTTACTACCACCTGCCATCTTTTATTCCGTATACGTAGACGATATACAAATAGGCTTCAAATCCTGCAACCTCACAGTATGCGAAAGACAGGTACAGCAGGGCTTAAACAAAGTGTCCAAATGGGCAGACCAAAATGGATTTAAGGTCAACCCCCACAAAAGTTCTTGTGTTCTCTTCACAAGAAAGAGAGGCCTGGTCGCAGATCCTTGTGTAGAACTGGGCGGACAACAAATTCCTGTCAACAAAGAACACAAATTCCTAGGTGTTATTCTTGACTCCAGGCTCACTTTCATTCCTCACTTGAAACATCTTAAAGAAAAATGCCTTAGAACAATGAACATACTTAAAGTACTATCCCACACAACGTGGGGTAGCGACAGACAGTGTTTATTGAATATTTACAGGAGCCTAGTTCGATCACGGTTAGATTATGGTGCCGTAGTATACCACTCTGCCGCACCGAGCGCGCTTAAGATGTTAGATCCCGTACACCATCTGGGTATCCGTCTGGCCACTGGCGCATTTAGGACAAGCCCTGTTGAAAGTTTATATGTAGAGTCAAATGAGTGGCCACTCCATCTTCAGCGAACCAACATCAGCTTAACGTATTTTCTCAAGGTTCGCTCTAATAAGGAACATCCGTGTTTTACAACCATTAACGACTTCACGTGTGAAACACTTTTTAATAACAGACCCTCTATGAGACTTCCTTTCTCACTGCGTGCAAGAGAACTTAGCAAGGAAATGGATGTCCCAATTCTCGAACAACGCCTAATGCCTCCAGCTAAGCTAGTACCGCCCTGGGAGTGGCAGCTGATAGAGTGTGACACATCCTTTGTAGAGGTCACTAAACATGCGCCAGAGACACATATCAAAATGCATTTCTTGGAGCTCCAGTACAAGTACTCGTGCACAGAGTTTTACACAGACGCTTCTAAGTCGCATGCCGGGGTGTCCTACGCAGCCATTGGTCCATCCTTCTCGGAATCCGGTGTACTGCACCCTGAAACAAGTATATTTACGGCTGAGGCCCATGCACTATTGTCGGCTGTGAAACATATTAGAAAATCAAATATTCAAAAAACAATTTTATTTACAGACTCCCTAAGCGTCGTGAAAGCCCTGAAGTCACACTGTAAACAAAGAAACCCCGTAATTACTGAGCTCTATTCCATTCTCTGTAGAGCGTATATGTCTAACCAGCATGTCATTGTATGCTGGGTGCCGGGACATAGGGGCATTGAGGGTAACGTTCTAGCAGACCAGATGGCCACATCAATTTCATTGCATACAGTTAATCCTACCGCTTCGGTCCCTGTCACAGACCTGAAGCCTTTTTTAAGAAGGAAACTGCGAAACCACTGGCAACGTAAGTGGGACGCAGAAGTAAACAACAAACTGCACGTGATAAAGCCACAATTAGGTTCTTGGCCCTCCGTAACAAAATCACGCCGGACAGATGTCCTATTCTGTCGTCTAAGAATAGGACACACATTTGGCACACATAACTTTTTACTCACCGGAAACGAGCCTCCAACCTGTGGAAGATGCGGGGAGAGGCTGACCGTCCTCCACGTCCTTCTGGAGTGTCGGAAAGCCGAATCTGAGAGAAAGAAACATTTTCCCTTAGCATACCGCCAGCACATCCCCCTTCATCCAGTAATGTTACTAGGCCCAGAACCGCTGTTTGACTCCAGCGCAGTCCTGGGCTTCCTGAAAGATGTTGTATTACATGTTATTAGCCCCACATGTTCATAGCGGGTCCTCTCTTCAGAGGATGCCGCTGTGATAGCTCTTTCTTATAGCACGCGCCTCTAGGCCCTTGTGTTCCAAGGGCTCCGGTGAGGCAGCAGTGCTCCAGGTAATTTTACTATCTCTTATATCTTTTATTCTGCATCATTCATTTACGATGGATTTTAATGTTCAAAGTATTCGTCATGAGTCACTGCCATAATTTTATAGCACGTAGATTTTACGCACTTTACAGCGACAATTTTTAGGCCAGTTTACAGCCAAGTCACATCTCCATAATACATCGTCAACATCACCACTTGTCATGGCGCTCTTTGGCCAAACCTGGCCCTTGCGCCATTAAACACCACATATCATCATCTAACGACTCAGTACCTTTGTACAAGATCGTCAAAATTGTTTCAGTGTCCCTTTAATACTTCAGCGCATCTTCATTTGCAGCTGCTGCGGTAGCCCATGAGTGGGGGCACCTAACGAAATCGATAGGTAAAATGGAAAGTCATCCACGACGGCGTCACTCGCAGACGCTGTGCGATGTTTGGGCGCTAAGAATGTGCGCCGACTGAAGAAAAGCTGACGAGGAGTGCTCCTGACGATTACCCTAGCCCTTTTACACCGCAGTATAAAAAAAAACCGTGGTTGCCTTTCGGGAGGCCTGTCAAAAGCCCATAATCAATCCTCGCTCATCGCGACTAAGTGCTATCTGGACGTCAAGTCATTTGGAGCCGCCGAGCGCCTACGCTCTACTAAGAACGCTGACAACACCCGTGGGACAAGCATTGCGCTGAGTTCAGTGCAAAGATATAGCTTTTAATTATTTTGTTTTTGTTTGGTTGACGTCATCCCGACGTCACCTCGGGAAGTTTGGAAAGCTTAACGTGAACACGCCACGTGGTGCGACTCACTTGATCTAAAGCCTGATGTCCACAAAACCTGGATATAATTCTGAAAATGTTCAATATTCATATATTTATCTGACTAACTTTCCTGGGCATCCAGGAACCGCGCCCATATGCCCCTTTAGCGAGGGACTGTGTTTCTGATTTTCTTAACACAGCGGTGAATACCTTGAAGTTAGCACGGAAAAGGAGAACTACAGCGCGTAGGTATTTTCGTGTAACCGGTTGGAAAGGCGAAGTCAGCCAAATGTCAATGCCTGTTGCGCTCCCGTCGCAATTTACCATAGTATAGAGTTCGCATATTGCAACAATCCGCTATGAAACCTTGAACTCACGCTCTAAGACAAGAGAAAGCAATCGTGACGCTATAAAGTACACACAACTTGCAACGAAAACGTTGTACGACGTCGAGGGAACACCACGTTTCCCAGACTGCACAAAGTCGAAAGAGAAAAGTCTGGGCGGTAACTTCTAGAATTCTGAAATCTTTTGTTTCGCGTCACGTTTCGCAACGCGGCTTGACTCGCGACAAGGACGTAATGATGTCGCGCTGGGCATACTACGCGCTATATCTTCATCACGTACGCGGCCTTGTGACACGGCCGAGTCACGTACGCAGCATTAAATCAGCGGTTTGCACCGGCTAATCGTGAGAACAGGATGACTTACACCGGTCACGCGGTCCCTACGTGAAAAGAGTCCAGCAGGCGACGCATGACTTTCTTCCTCCTTGAACTTGATAACGCTTGTGGGCCGAATCTGCGCCGGATTGACTGATAAGGCTCCAGGTTAGGGGTTGCCTAGTTAAATATCAAGTACGAGGTTACCCGCGACAATAACACCTTTGCCGCGCTGTAATACAAAGACAGCTTAGGCTGTGCTGTGATATGAAATTACCAGCAAACAAGGTGGAATCGTGTGTTCCTGCTTCTGCTACTAATGACGTTGGGAAGGTGTCGCCGAGGTAGTTTACCATCGTCAATTCAGGCGTCCTGGATTTCGAGCAGGACTGTAATGGGTGTACTTTCGAGTGTGAAACATGGATTTATGTTATGCTAGTAATGACGTGGAAACGGCAGCATTAGCAGTAATAGTAAGCAGCCCAAAGATACGCTTTGGATTTAAGGGAAATGAGAACCAATTTTTATGATACCCTTTTATTTTATTTTTTTAGCGCAACGGAAACTTTACCGGTTGGAGCGTCCAGTGATGCCGTGGTAATGCGGCATTTTTCGATGTACAGTGTGGATGTATTCGTAAGCTAGAAACATAAAGGAAACAGTGATACGTGACCGCGACAGCAAATATATGCCGGCATGGCTGGGAAGCGGAGGACAAGTGCGGCCTTAGCTCTAAGAAAGTAATATTTTCTTGATACCCTCTTGGTTCTTTCTTTTTTGTTGCTCAGTGAGTAGAGTATTCATGTCCAAGGTACAAAGTGTTCCGCTCTAATAGCTGAAGTGGAAATTCGGCTGCCAAAGAGAAGCTAAAGGCTCGGTATATACGGAGTGTTTCGAGAAAGAAGACATTAAGTAATATTTAAAATTGTAGTTTTGAAAGAAAAAGACCGTCTCGTCGAAGACATGACGTGAGTGGTGCCTACTATGAAGGCGACAGCGAGAAGCAAGACCCAAGGCCCTGGCTCCCCACACTGCTTGGGCGTGGGGGTCAACCACCGGGTGTCGAGGGAGCGGCCGCACGAGCATTGCAGCCTCTCCCACTCGCGGTCTCGCGCGCTCAGATATCCGAATTTCTTCGTGCCACAGTGCCTATGGTAATCGAATTTTTCCAGATCCAGAAATTGAAATGGCTGGTACAGAGAGCTCGCCATCACGATTAACCCGCTTAAACTACTAGTTTAAAAGGTGATTATTATATTTGTTAGTTACCTATTAATTAACTCGTATCACCAATCACCCCGTGGTCTTCACCACTCGGCATGTCTCCGAAGAAACTGTCTTCTTACTTTAAAATGACTACTTTTCAATTTTGCAAACGCTTTTGTAGAAACATCTAGTAATAACACAGTACACCACGAATGATTACGGTGAAACTTAAATAGAAGCACGCGCGGTAGTTCTGTGCATTTTTAGTCCTCGCATCATTATTTGCGAAAAATACAAAAGAATGCGGTATGATGAAACACTTTTATTATTTCTTTCAATTTCAGTGACAAACGTTTTACATTATTGCAGGCGATTATTAACACAAAGTAAATTGGAATCTTACCTGTTGCCTTGATTCTCGCTGATGACGTGAGTCGGCGTTTGATGTCGAATGGTCTGACCGAACACTCGTATTTGCTGCACAGAAAGGCTGAAATAATTCTATGAATATGTGTGATTATCTGTAATTGCTTAATTCACCGAATTTAAATACAATCCTAAACTTCCGGCACTTGTTTGGTATGCTTGCTATTTTTAGAACATGTTTGAAATGCTGCAAAAAAGTGTTCTGCCATCTAAATCATGAACATTTGTGCTTCTAAAATAGCGGTCCTCGTCTTAAGACCACACATAGATTTGAAGTTCATGCCTGCTAACACCACAATGAAAATCTGTGTTTATTTGTGTGACACTAATTTGTGTGGCAAGGACTGCGCAGGAAAGCTGTGGCAAACTGCCTAAAGATGCACGACTGAAATGGAAGCATGTTCAAAATTGGTTTACGTGGCGACCGTGATTTTTACGCTGTTTGTAATTACTTGTGTTTTACTTTTGAGCCATTCAAGATATTCGACTTTATATATGCACATGTGCACTGATGTCATGCGCAAAACATTGTGATTCATGTACTGCTGGATAATATTGTGTTTATACACGTGACGTTCTGCTGAGTGGCATATTTTGTGACGTTATTCACTCTTTTTGCGCGTACTTGTTTCCTTGGCTAAGTGAAAAGGAGTAGGCGATGCCGCCATAAAGGCGCCAACCTCTCCTATTTATAATGTCAATAAAAACATATTAGACATATCACAATCAGCAACGATAACACGGATATGTAGTACGGATTCAATACCAGTTCATACAAAGCCAAAATGTGTAATGCATAGGTCACAGTACAGGTGTTCATCACGGCACTATAAAAACGATTACGAGAAAGATGGAAAATTTAGCATATGAACTAGCGTTAGCCACCTTTGGCGGACAACGGCCTTGACTATTCCTACACCTTCACAACCGGCTGCGAGGAAAAATGTGTACAACTGCGTGAGAGCGCTATTGTGGTGACAAGTAAGTAGTGCCGGTCCGACAGTGAATAGAAAGCTGAGCTACACGCGGGAAAACTTAGGCAAGCAATGGAGTAATGGGTATCTCCGGCTAAAGCGCCCGAAACAGACATTTATGGCTTGCCCAACGCTCTGGTGGACCTCTCTTAAGCCCATAATTCGTGCCCATTTGTCGAAGGGAGCTGACATGGACCCATGTGAAAAATACGCATTTGTCTCAAATTAGGGCTCTAGAGAGCACCATCGCCGTTCATAAGCACCTGTTGTGGTTGTTTGTTAATGCACCCAGTTGGCGTGATGTGCTTCCTGAAGATCATACTTGAAATCAGCACAGAAAACGACAGAAACACGAAGAGGACACGGACTATTGCTGTTTTAGACCTCAAGTTCATCAAGAACAATACAAGAAGAAGAAAAAACACAACCGGCGCCTGCTAGCGCTGTTTTCCGCGCTGATTTTAACTATGGCCTATTATAATTGGCCGAGATTTCTGCCACACTGCAATTCTTGAACATATTGCGTTGTGGCTTACATAGTTTGGCCTAGTGTCGAAAATGTTTCGCGTACACGTGACATGTGCATCGTATTTCAGCTGGCGTACAGCTTGCAATTTCTTTTTCACATTGGGGTGTGCCTAGAATGTGAAAAACCATCAATGTGATAAAAAAAAATGGGCTCCAATCGACGCAGTGAAGGTCAGCGAAGCTGTGGTATCACCTGATCGGATAGACGAATGTGATGCAGCCTTTAACAGGATAATGCCGAGCCTGAGCGCAACGCCGTTGTGCATATCCATGTTGCTCTTTCTTACCGCTCCTCATATTCGCGCTGCTCTTCAGGCGTGCTGACTGTTCGTGGATTGCTTTGTGGAAGAACCGCGGCGTCCTCCTAGGCTGAGCACTAAGCCGTTGAGCAAATATTGACGCTACTGTTCCAGTCGTCGCTCAACGTGTTCACGATGGTCTTCGGGAATCCTAACTGTTCGTGGCGTTCCGTTGCGCTATCACAACAAAAATGAAATCAGTTGGTAGACGGGTTTTTTGACATATGAAAGTGTAGTGATGTCACTCCCTGCTTCGTATCCTACAGCTGCCGTTCCACGGAAGCTGCAGCTTATGCAACCGCAATCTTTACCGCGAAACGCTTGGGGCGAACAGCGAGTTTTAGAGTTGCTCTATTTTTCTATGGCCGGCGCCGCAGCTGCCGCGGGCGGTTGGATGGATGGATGCTATGAGCGCCCCTTTAAATAGGGGCGGTAGGTTGCGCCACCAAGATCTTGTTCATATTACCTAATGCCCTACTTATGTCAAAAAAGAAAAAAAGAAAAGGAGAAAGAAACAACCCACAAAGAATTCCCATAACCAAAGTTCCTGACCCCTTATTGTGAACTTCGTTTTTCTACGCCTCCGTTTTTTGTCGTTTCCCCACTTTTCTTTAACCAATCTTCCAATCGCCTCTTACTAATCTCTATTGCGGATATGTTTACTTTCCTCCAGTTCTCGCTGAACCCAACGGCTTCAAGGAGACCAGAGGTGCCTAAATCAACCGCTGGGAAAATATCTTCACATCCTAATAAAACATGATCCATCATTTCCCAGCTTTACCACAACAAGCACATACCTGTACTTATTCTTCCTTATTGTATGCAGCTTTATCAGTGCGCGTTCTAAGGCATCCCGATCTCGCTTCGTAATGTAGTGAGCTTACCTTTGAGTTACCATAAATGGTTGCTTACCTGATTTGGTTTTTTCCTCTTAGGTGTCGTTACTGATAGCAGGATTTTTCCATTGGCGCTACCCATGAAATTATCTCAACCGCTCTGACTTTACGCTTGGCGTTCCTTTTTGCACATCGCTCACCTTACCGGTCGCATACTACTTGCTGGTAAGCTTGCTCGCTCTTTTTTTCCGCCATGAATCAATGTTTTTCCTGTACAAATATCTGGACACTCTTCAGAATAGTGGCTAGCCGCGCTTGTTGGTACGAACAGATTCTTTGGCAAACAGCGCCAACAACGGGACACAGGAAAGAGGCACACGATACGTGTGCCTCTTTTTTGTGTCCCGTTATTCGCGCTGTTTGCTAAAGAATGTGAACTCTCTCCCAGCCCATTTACTTTATTGCATATTCATCAGTCGTTCTTCATTCATTGTTTCTTTATTTGTTCTACAATACATGATTCTCGTGATGCAACAGACCAAAGGTGATGTTACGGGTAGCATGACTAGGCCTCTAGCACTACTTAACCAATTTAATCAATCCTAATGAATTCTACTCTGAGCTTCCCTCACTTCCAACTTCTCCCGTCCATATCACACTGTACAGCTTCATTAGTAGTTTTCCCGTGAGCGCTCTATACAAGGTGTCCGATTGACTTATGATGAAGTCTTTATTGTACTTCAGATTTAAAGCAAACGACCGCATTGCCAAATGCAAGTCCTCGAACCATTACAAATTTCTACCTGCCACGGAGCACCACGTACCTATTGAATCCCCATAGCGCTTTGTGTTTCATTCATCATCATCATCATTATCATCAGCCTGGTTCCTCCCTCTGCAGGGCAAAGGCCTCTCCCATACTTCTCCAACTACCCCGGTCATGTGCTAATTGTGGCCATGTTGTCCCTGCAAACTTCTTAATCTCATCCGCCTCCCCCCCCTAACTTTCTCCCGTCCCCTGCCACGCTTCCCTTCCCTTGGAATCCAGTCTGTAACCCGTAATGACCATCGGTTATCTTCCCTCCTCATTACTAGTCCTGCCCATGCCCCCATTTCTTTTTCTTGATTTCAACTAAGATGTCAATAACTCGCGTTTGTTCCCTCCCCCAATCTGCTCTTTTCTTATGCCTTAACGATACACCTATCATTCTTCTTTCCATAGCTCGTTGCGTTGTCCTCAATTTAAGTACAACCCTTTTCGTAAGCCTCCAGGTTTCTGCCCCGTACGTGAGTACTGGTAAGACACAGCTGTCATACACTTTTCTCTTGAGGGATAATGGCAACCTGCTGTTCATGATCTGAGAATGCCTGCCAAACGCACTCCAGCCCATTCTTATTCTTCTAATTATTTCAGTTTCATGATCCGGATCTGCGGTCACTACCTGTCCTGAGTGGATGTATTCCCTTACCACTTCCAGTGCCTCACTACCTATCGTAAACTGCTGTTCTTCCGAGACTGTCAAACATTACTTTAGTTTTCTGCAGATTAATTTTTATACCTACCCTTCGGCTTTTCCTCTCCAGGTCAGTGAGCATGCATTCCAATTTGTCCCCTGAGTTACTAACCAAGGCAATATCATCAGCGAATCGCAAGGTACTAAGGTATTCTCCATTAACTTTTATCCCCAATTCTTCACAATCCAGGTATCTGAATACCTCCAGTAAACGCGCTGTCAATAGCATTGGAGAGATCGCATCCACCTGCCTGACACCTTTCTTTATTGAGATTTTGTTGCTTTCTTTATGGAGGACTACGGTGGCTGTGGAGCCGCTATAGATATCTTTCAGTATATTTACATGCGGCTCGTCTACACCCTGATTCCGTAATGCCTGCATGACTGCTGAGGTTTCGGCTGAATCAAACGCTTTCTCGTGTTTCATTGCGGCTGCGTTTCTCTTCCCGTTTGCTGTTATCATTCATTCCTGTGCTTCCATATATATATATAGCTTTTGTTTGTCCATATACCAAGTCATTTATATTCTATTACCCGAGGTATCTCCTGGCCCTGAATTGACACAGTATGTTCACTGTTCTCATTGAATACCACAATACCTGATTTTCTAACGCTGAATTTCAAACCTATATTCTCGCCTTCCTCTCCACAGATATTATGGATAGGAAGATTGGATTGCTACGACCAGGTGAATGTCTGATTTTTCGTTCCTTAATTACTTCCCTCAACCTTGCGGGTTTCCGCAGAACAATTGCGTCAGATGTTAGCCAGACGTTGCATATCACTCTGCTTGTTAACTAGCAACACAATGTCGTTCGCATAAAACATACCCGGAAGCTGCTGCTCTGCTACTGTACCCGCCTGTTTTTATCAGAGATTAAACTCGGTATTACTTCCTTCTAGAGCCCTTTCCAACCTCAACATGTACATCGTAAACTACAGTGGGGAGAAAGGGCACCCTTACCTCAGGCCCTTGTTGATATCAACTTTCCCCTCATTCCTCATCCCTTCCCCTTCAACGCAAATGGCATTTTCTAGGTGAATCTTTCTCAAAAGCTGTAGATACTCGTCACCTAAGCCTTCCGCTTCCAGATTGTCCCACAATATGTTGCGGTCTATGCTGTCATACGCTCCTGTAATGTTTAAACAAGCTACATGTATACCAGTTTCTTTGCTACTCTGGATATTTCAATACACTGAGTAAGGAAAATTAGTCATCATCGAGACGCCTACCTATTCCGACGCCATTCTGAATCAATCGTCACTTACAGCGCATACATAGACGGAGGACAAAAAAGAACGACGTAGAGAAGCGCTGACTTCCAACTGATCTTTATTTTCAGAAACAAACGTATATACCCTGAAACACCAAGACAAAAACGCCCTCTACAAGCAGCAACCCGACATGAGAATGCATTCAGAATTTGTTACCTAAGATGAACGAGAGCGCATGTGCGACCTCAGGAAAACCAGTTCTTTGTCTGTTAGTGCGATTGATGGCTTACTAACCAAGTCGCCATCGGCGATCGCTGCTGCTTCAATGATAATTCTGGTACTTTTATTGGAATGCCTAGCTAAGATAGCCGTCTCCTCAAAAATTGGGACACAGCCGCATTGTGCGCAGCGAACACAGATTTACCCGACAACATGTTTGCTGGATGTACGAGCCGCGAGCTAACAAGCCTCTGCTATCCTATGCATCTGCCCATTCAAAAATCGTTAAGAGAGGTATCATTCAGGCTTGCATGCATAATGCTCCAACGAAATCATGTTATCATTTGATAGAACCCAGTTTCAGTGCGCAGATAGCTCGGTTGAGGGCTGCAGGGTACCCGAGCAACCTTCTGGTCTCAGTTTCGGAAAGCCTGCGTAATAAGGTTACTACCGTTCCTCACAGCTTTGCGTCTCAGGTACATGAACGAAGTAAGAATACAGCTGTTATCCCGTACATCCATGGAATATCCCGCAAACTTAAGAAAATAGGACAAAGAGCAGGTATCGACGTTGTTTTCTCTGCTCCAAAAAAACTTGCTCAGCTTTGTGTCAGAACCAATCCTGCTGCTAAGAAAGGTAGTATTTGCAGCATTAATCATAGGAAGAAATTTACAGGTTGTTCGAAAGGTGTAGTGTATACGATACTCCTGAAATGCGGCAGGTCTTATATTGGACAGACTGGTAGATGTCTTAACGTTAGGCTACAAGAACACAGCAATAAAGTGCGCAAAGGGCGGGAAGGCTTCCTAGGTGTTCACTACGCAGAATGCGGCTGTGTCCCAAGTTTTGAGGAGACGACTATCTTAGCTAGGCATTCCGATGAAAGTACCAGAATTATCATTGAAGCAGCAGCCATCGCCGATGGCGACTCGGTTAGTAAGCCATCAATCGCACTAACAGACAAAGAACTGGTTTTCCTGAGGCCGCACATGCGCTCTCGTTCATCTTAGGTAACAAATTCTGAATGCGTTCTCATGTCGGGTTGCTGCTTGTAGAGGGCGTTTTTGTCTTGGTGTTTCAGGGTATATACGTTTGTTTCTGAAAATAAAAATCAGTTGGAAGTCACCGCTTGTCTACGTCGTTCTTTTTTGTCCTCCGTCTATGTATGCGCTGTAAGTGACGATTGAACCATGGAATACCAACTAGCCCGTACTCAAACCTTGCCATTCTGAAGTTCTACCGAAATGCCATTATTCTGTGCCCATGCTTGAAGCCTTAATTTGATGGCCTGCATTGCTAGCCTGGATATTACCGAAGTAAAGGTCAACGATCTTTGTGAGTGGAATCTTTTCCCCCCTTTTCTTTAGGAATAAAATTCATTCTACGTTGTTGCCAACCGTCTGATATTTGTCTCTCTTTTAATAGTTTTTGCTACTGCTTTCAACAAGGATTCCTTACTTTTTGGACCTAGTTCATTATTCAGCCTAGCGAGAACCTCGTCTAGCCCTGTGGCTGTGCGCTTAGGTATTTTCTCTTCGGCTTTCTTCCAGTTGAAATTTGTCCGCGCCAGCTCCTTTACCATCTGATTCTTTTTCCTGCTCTTCTTTTTTCCTGAAATACTACCTCGCCCTTGCCTTGGAATGATTGGGCTGTTATTTTTCGGGCGTAATTTAATACCGCATTCCCTTACAATTTGTTTCCATATTCGTCTAGGATAAGTTGTTGTATTGTTCCAGGTTTCCTGTCTAACAAGATGATGTGGTTCCAATATATTGCAACTGTGGCCTTCTTTTTGTCACGTGTTTGTGAGAACCAACTTTCACTTTCACCTTTTATCTTTGCTGGAACCATTATTTGAACCATATATTCTTCCTCCTGGTATATTTACCATTTTATGGCTACTTCATCCTCTCGCAAATGTGCTGTTTTTGCCTGCCTACGCTGTAAACAAAAATAAAGCGACCTGGGAGTTTTTAACAAGGGTTGTGCTCTAAAACCTCCTCCCGTCGAATATTTACTTCGATGTATGGGAGCAAAACAGCGCCATTTTATCGTTTTACTGCGTTGGCTAGCTGGGGGAGTATTAAAGCGACATGGCGCGATTTTACTCCGCTTCAAAATCTTGTTCTCCTGTGAAAACTCCGACAGGGACTTTTAAAAAGCACCCCTCTGCCGAAACAGGTTCGTCACGTGACGCTTCCCATGAGGCTGTATACCTCGCCAGCGACCGGGCGCATTCGGCGGAGTCGGCAGTGCTCATGGCTGACGGTTTGTTTACATCTGTGAAGTGTCGTTCCATGACAGCGTTTCGTGAATTTGCTTCCCGTATTTTCTTCCAGAAAGTGTTATACGCTTGCGTGAAGCTCACTGTATCTCAGCTTCAAGTACGTTAGCTCTGATCACTTTGCTGACAATGGTGAATACAAAATCAACGTTTTCAAGTGCGGAAGACGGCTTAGGTATACCTTGAAGCTGCTCACTGGCTTATGATGTCAGCTCAGCTTCTGACTGTTTTCGTGCAGCGTGACCGTGGCTTGTGTTTTTCAGTACGAGAAATGCGACTTTTATGTCCTTTTGGGTGCATGCTGACAACGTCCTGTGCAATGCTTGAAAGGACAGCGTAACAATGGCAACAGCAGCCACTGTTTGAGCGACGACGTCCGTGCTAGTCGCACCTGAACGGCCTAAGTTCATTGCGGTGCTGTGTTGCCAGTGAGAAAGAGCGGAGTGCAAGCAACTGTTTTATGTATCTGAGTGTGGATATCCCCACCCAAGAAAAACGGTAGGACATAAGTATGCGCGCTGTAAATAAAGCTTCTTATTGAGCGATGTGAATCGAATTGTTATCGCGCATATACGTTTCGGTCACGTCGTTGCTTCCGATATTGCATTAACGCTGCGCTCTATCCCAGACACCAATTTAGAAGCATGCCTCTGGCTTCCAGTTTAAAGATTCACTCGACAGATCAGCAATGTAGCTCCTTTCAGCGCCTCCTCTATGCTCCTTTTCACTACCGATAGAGATTGCTTGGACTCTGAGCAAGTAGTGCTGTGTAGAATGACTGCGAACTTTTTGGTGTTACGTCGGCTGCTGCGGGTCATGCTCACACATGATAATTTCTTGCTACGCTAACACTATATTGCAAAAATTTAATTTTGCTTTGAAGCACACGCACTTAACTTTTCCTTGCTTAATGTAACTAACGCACTACTTTTTAGCCGCAAACGCCGGCAGTGTGCGAAGGCGCTTCAGCACTCACAGAATGGCATGCTAATTTTGAAAAATTACGCCACTAAGTTTTTCTCTCATTATTCTGAATTAACTGTTTTGTGTTGATTAAGTTATTCTGTGAATTTAAGAGAGGCAGATTTCATATGAACGAGCATGTGAGTCGTAATTCTGAAAACAGCACAGCTGCTCCCTAGGCAGTTTTGAGGCACACAGTATCGTGGCCATATATTCTGGCAGCATCGCGTCAACGTCTCCAGTGGAGCGGGAGGTACCCAACGTTGCGAGGCGTGGCGGGGAGGGGAGAAAAAGAGGGCGACGTACTTCGCCTGCAACTGCGCATGTGGCGACTGCGCGCGGTCGTCTCGAGAGCCATCTGCGTTGTAGCCAGACTCTCTGCATACGTCGGTGGCTCGTACTTTGTGCGTACTGTATGTTCTCGGCGCTCACTTTTGGTTGAAGAGACAGACAGCACGAATTTCACTTCGCTCCCTGCTGCTGCCGCGTTTCCTCACGCCAACGATCTGACAGCGAGTTTCCACAGTCGTCTAGACAGATGTGTTCATGCTTTCTTCTGCACGCATGACACCAAGCTTGTTAATTCAGTTCGTGTGTCTATGTTTTTACGGCCGATAAAACTACTATCCTTACTTTACATAGCTGTCCGGTAATTTGCTATCGCAATAATGCGTCGCCTCTTGGGCGAAACTGCGTTTATTTCTACTTTGCCTTATTCTCTCTTTTATTGTTTTTCTCATTTTCTTTACCAGCTTTCTCCATTTTTGCTGTCCTTGTTGCCAGCTACCCATCCATCCATTCTCCCTCAGACCGTAAGATTTATTACCAGCTTATTTTTATTTGTTTATAAAATACTGCAGGCAACAATGCTACCCAAGCAGAATACGACTGCATGAAGTGGGTTCGCAAAAGTTTTTCAAAGATGTCATGTGATGTTCATTAAACAACACTTTCAGGCAGATGGTCCATGCTTCGCTCATGAGTGGAAATAATGAGTTGAGTGGAATGAATGAATGTAGAGTTTTGTGCTGGAAAAGTATGATTGTCCTACTTTGGAATAATGAATGCGCGATGATCTGTGCGGAGCATGAGAAATATAATATTTTAATAATAATGTTTATTTCCCACCAAAAAAGATATATGTGGCATTAATCAAACTTGTAGCGTGATTCAACATCAAGTGGAAAGATTTAAGCCTGGTGATTTTACGACGTACGTGGAGTGGGTCCAGTCCCAGTTTCAGATAGGTACAGCGCAATTTGTTTTCGTTAGGCAGCTTCGCTAACGTATGGCGCAAAGTAAACACGGCGTAAAGAAAACGCAGAGCAAGTGTATTGGTAACTGGAGACTACTAAGAGACGTGACCGATTTCTCGGTCTATAAGAGGATGATTACCCAAAAAGGTCTTCCTTACTAACCTAGACATGACTTGGCGGTATACCTTACAGTAAAAAATTTAACTTATCAGAATTGCAATTACTTGAGTCCAAAATGCAATTTATTTCAGTGATCAGTTACTGTCCTATGAATGTAACTGAGGTATTATAAATGTAATCTTTTTTAAAAGTTTAAAACATTAAGAGTATAATTTAAAAAGTAAAAATTTTAAAAAAGTTCTTTGTTCCAGCCTTGCAAACGCTTTTCCTTTAACACAAGTACAGCAGCATTTGCTTATACGGAATTGCCTGGAATTGGAGTCCTTTACTATTTTCCTGTAGCAAACAGCGAAGGAAAGCAGCCATAGCACGTTGCTTTTGCATAGGAAAAAAACGCATCCTTGCGCGCGACACTGAGGACCAAATGAGGCACGCGCAGTAGTTTCCCGCGAGACGGCTGACTATTGTGCAATGCAAAGAATGATTCCGGTCTCTGAGGTGATTTGACTTGGCGAGACATAATGTGCTCCAATTAGGCCAAGAACGAGAGGCCACACGCGCCGTACAGCAAAGGCAGGCAAAGAGTGCTGAAAGGCTAGAGGAAGCGAACCGATGTTCACTTTCCACGCAACGAGAAAGGCCCCATTGTCCGCGATACGGTGTCGCAGCGCAGCTGAATAAAGCGCCTAAGTGATTCCGCTCAGGCGCGAGATCTTGGTTGCACCGAGGCCGGAACGATTCTTTACGTCCACAGAAGCAGGGTGTCGGCACATGGCGTGCTCCGATCCGGTTGGGAGGCGACGCCCTTGGAGGGACAGGAGGCCTTCACCGGCGGGTCTCGTGCCCACAGAGCGTGTGCTCACCCTTGACCATGAAGTCGCCCGCGGCATGTCGGCCTACTTTCTTTCATATCGCGAACCCTAAGCCTAAGCCCTTCTTTCGTCATAACGGTCTGTGCGTGGGAGAGAACGAAACGGCCTCCGGTCTACGGCTGTGAGCGAGAGAGTAGGCGCCCGGAATGAATGCAATCGTGCGCCTCGCTCACATTGCCCGACGTATTTTTTGCGCGGCACCAAAAGCGTGCGCACCGTTCACTTTCTACGAGAGTCGCACGCAAACAAACCTCGTGCGCTTCCCAGTTGTGGCTTGCAAGACGCTGTGGGCGGCGAGACTGTGTGACGCCTCGTGCGGCGCTCGAAGCAGTCATGGTGTCGAAGGCGGACCTCCTCGCGGTGACGATGATGTTCGCCTACATGAATCCCAAGCAATCACCCGAACACCTGGACACGCCTGTGAAGCAATTAAGAAAGGAGTACGACTACATCATCGGCAAGTGTTGCATGAAAAATTCTGCACAGTGTCGCGAAAATGCGCATGTGGCTGTAATTTACATATATGCAAATACATGGACGCTCAACTGTAAGTTGTTATTTCAGCTAGGTGAGCTACCTGTAAGAGCTAGAGTAGTTCGAGATTGCATTTATTTCACCAAGCTGTCATTGATGAGTTACAATTACACAAGTTAGCACTTTTCAGCAAGTATGCGTATGTCAACAACATATGTAAGCGGTAATACAAAACGTTCATAGAATTTTTGAAAGAATATCCCGTATCTGGGATTCGGAGCTATACTCTTGGTATGCAAACACCATGATAAACTTCTTTGTTGCCGATACAACCTTGCCTGTGGCAGTAGAAACCTTTGGAGACAAGTTAATGCTTTGGAAGGACAGATCGTTGCCACTGTGTAAAGCAATATTGAAGCCATAGTAAAGTCGCATTTTTCGGTGCGAATAGTATAAGTTGCAAAATAATATCTTTGAATAGTGCGCTAATTTTTGTGTACTGAAGTATGAATAGAAGTGATAACATTCCTTACTTATTATGAGGCACGCCGTAGTGGGGGACTCCGCAAATTTTTACCACCTGGGGTTCTTTGACGTGCACGTAAATCTAAGTACACGGGTGTTTTCGCATTTTGCCCCCATCGAAATGCGGCCGCCGTGGCCGGGATTCGATCGCGCAACCTCGTGCTCAGCAGCCGAACACCATAGCCACTGAGCAGCCACGGCGGGTGGCGATACTTCTTATAATCAACAATGTATGATACATATCTCTGTCTAGTCATCCATAATGACCTAGTATCTTGTCTAATAAAATTTGTGGCAACAAGGCAAGAAAACTGAGTGCCCTTTCCAGGATAAAGGTGTGGCTTGACTGTAGAAGTCAATATATTCATTTTTCCTAATCTTCTCTAAATCTGATATGCCAACTGGAGAGCACTCGCAGTACTGACAAACGATATGAAACGCCAATAGACAAGTTCCTTGAAAATTACCTTGCAGGTAAACTTTATTTAAAGACAGAATTGTGGCTCCTGAGCATCGGACATCATGAGAGTTCAATTGCCGCTGTTGCCTCCAATATCTCACGAGACATTTCACTTCTTCTGAAATTGATACTAGGTTGGAGACACTTTAGCATAGCGTTGAATGAAATTTCAGTTTAGTGTATCGCAAAGAAAGGTCAGCTTTAGAAATTTATTCGTATTCATGCAATGGCGGCGGGGATCTGACTTATTGAGCGATGGCCCTCAATAAGGACCCCACTTAAAAAAGAAGAAAGAACTTACAATGAATGAGCCGTTGAAAGGGGAACAGCTGGGCGAGTCCGTTAAGATTCATATTACTTACAGGACGAAACGGGGCCCTAATACTACAGACTGCGTTTCTGTGTTGAGCTTCCTGTTTGTGTTTAAGTCCTTCTTCACTGTAAGAAATTTCAAAAGTGAACACTATGGTCACGTCTAACAGTGAGGAAATAAAGGCAAAAATGTTGTCGGAAAGTGCGGCAGCTTCGTCAAACCTTTTCGGCTTGTTTGGCGCTTGCTCCCTTTCTCGACCTGAACCCATCGTGTTTTTCTTTTTTTTCTTTTTTTTTATTTCAGAAAAGAGGTTTATAAAGTGGCAGAAGTAGCCTTTGGAACTTCGCCTGCAAAAGTCACGCGATACTCGGCTGTGTTGGCCCCTCTGTTTACAAGAATTTTCAGTTCTGCACTACCAATATTTTATATACCGAATGATTGATAACTTGGTTTGTAAATTTCTAGTACCAAGAAGTATGTTCGAAGTACCTCGTGTGGTTTGAAAATGATGTACATCTTGCTTTGTCATGTTTTCGAAACGAATGGAGCATGGCAAATGCAATAGTGCCCGGTCTGCGATGCAACGTGCCATTTTTCAATTTCTTATAAGTGCAAATGAAGTGCCTCATCAAAAAAAAATGTATTCCTATTTAAACATGTGCAAGGAAAAGAGGATTGTCTAACGCGTCGGAAAGCGCCAAAGAAAAGTACCACCTACTTGACTCTTGCTGTAAGCCGATCGGACAAGGCTCGGCCCAGTGCACCCAGCGTGGAGAGCAGGTGTATCAAAAGGTTTGATATTTCGTAGCCTTTATATGGAACGGTGAGATATGCAATATTCTTGAGTCGAAGGAGGAGGATAAACAGAAAATGCTCGTAGAATTTGAAAAGGAAGAATAAAAGGTTTGACGTAAAGCTTAAGTTTTCAAGATTAACAAGCATTTAGTTTTTTGCAATAAAGCTTATTTACATAGAGTTCGGCAACAGCTGTCGCCAGCGGTGAATGCCTTCATTTGAATTAGTAAGCGTGGTGTTCTTACTGTATATTGCCAGGCAAAACGTAATTTTATGAAGCGAAAAAGCATTGTTTTCGTACTCAATGAGCCACATTTCCTAAAACACGGCAACTAAATGTGTTCAGCGCATTGGAAAATGGAACGTATACATTGGACCGAGAGAGGCCTACCAGCACGACGAGGAAGGGAGTAGAAAGGTGGGCGCTAAAATGACAGCGCCTGCTTTGTTCCTTCCCACTTACTGCCTAAGTGCTAGCTTCCTCCTCACGCTTATGAACATCCTTTAGCCTTCAAGTAACTCGCCCAGCAACAAATTTTACTCATAAGATGTAATAAAATTGATCGCATTCTCTGACGGTACAGCTGTTTCTCACTGTCATTGAAGGTTGGAAACTTAATTTTTACTGACTGGCCGCGTCGATAAAATCAACTACATGCAAATTGGGGCGTTTTGTCGTACTGTCACCCCGAGGTGTCGTAGCATTCCCCATCACAAACAAATCCGTGCTACAATGTATCCGCTTCGCGATATAAACGACATGGCTACTCGTGCGGATATCCCGGCTTGTCTCGTTGCGTATTGCCGTGTTTAGTTTCCCAGTACCTTGACTCTCTCGCCGCTCACACATTACAAGTCATTTGAGCAAGGAGATCCTAGTTTTCGGCGACAGAGAAGAAAGTCTAAGCGCCTAGTGGAGTAGGCACACGGGTCAATGTAGCGCCAAAAGGGATGCATTAGCTGTGTATCATAATTTGTCGTCGTAGTTGTTGCTGCCTCAAAATATCATTTGCTGCCGCTCTCGATCTTTCTCTTTTTTTAATCGCATGTCGCGGTAAGAGCCGGCTCTTATTTTTTCGATTCCATCCTCTCCACTGTAAAAAAAGAAAATAAATTGAAAAGACAAAGAAAAAAACGGGCTTTTATATTTTTTCAACAGAAAATTTCTTCCTATGACAGAAAAATACCTCACGCTCTTTTAGAAAATAAGTTATTTCTTTATTTCCTTTTTCCATTTCTTAGCTGTGTTTCCTTTCTATGGATATATTCCTTTATTTTCTGTTAGAAAATGAGTTTCTTTTGTTTGTGATGCCAGTTAGAATTTTCCTGCGTTTACCAGAATTGTTGCCCATACGGTGAAGTGAAAATTTTTCATCGACACTGTGAGCGAAATGGAATTTGCTCGTCTCTTTGTATCCTCAATAACAATTGTACGCAGCCTCACCTGCCGAGAAACTGCTGCATAAAGGCCGATAGATGTCGTACGCGTCAGCCACTTGGTCTTCCAATCGGGGCAAACCATGTCGCTCGGGGCATGACTGCATGAACTCGGGGAGTGGATATTCGGATGTGTAGCGCTATTCCGGTTGTCTTGGTGCCAGAAGTCTTGTCAGTGGCTTGTCACGTCTCACATCTAAGTAGCGTGATTACCGTATTTGCGGGATTCCACCGCGCCACCGACTGTAATGCGCAGGTACAATATTGTCCAAATATAAAAAAAATAACTTGGTGCCGATTCTACCGAGCACATCGACTAGTGAGACCTAGACTACGTGTACCGCGTTGAAACGACATTATGGAACACACAAAGGCACACAGGCACGCACACACCTGAATCTTAGCGGCTAGTAGCTATCAAAGTCTGTCGACACCTCCATTTCATTTGGGGTCTACCGACCACAGAAAGCCATCTTCAGTTCAACCTAATGCATTCCAAATGCCACAATTCCGGAGGCTCGTGCAACCATCGTCGACGGAAGCGTATTCCACGCACCGTGGACCGACCTTGCGATGTCTCAGAGCGTCGCTTTGCTCACATGATCTGGTCGATGGCAGTACGGCTAGCTACCTTGTATACAGCTTTCTTCTTTTTTTGTTTTAAATTAATCTTTAGTAGCATTACTTACGATTGTAACGCGCGTGCAAATTTGAACTTTGAAATTAAAAGAACTCAGTGCCCTTCCACTCCGTCAAGGATGACCAGTGAAGCTGCGTATGCCGGCCCCTAAATGGCGAACAAGACCTCCACCGCGGGTCGCGCCGGCATTGCACTATCCTCGAAAGTATGGGGAGTGGTTAACGCCTCCTTCACCTTCGCCACGCACCCTCCCGGTATTGCACTACCTTTGGGATCGGCCGACGTATGGGGAGTGCATAACACATCCTTCATCTCCGCCTCAGATCGGTCCGGCATCGCACTATCTTCGGCGTTCTTTTGTACACGCAGATACAATAGTGAGGAAAGCAGCCCTTACCAGCTGCGCTGTGAAAAAGGTGCGGGTTAGAATCGTGAGTATACGGTATCTGTACATCCATGATGCGTTACAAGTGCATCCCAGCGTTTCACTCGATTGCATTGCATAGAAGTTGTAGTCAAGGGGGGCGGGGGCTGTGTGTGTAAATGTTACATGAATAAACTAACCAACTCTTTCTGTAAAATTGCAGACAAACAATAAATACCGCTTTCTTTAAATCACAAGAAAGAAGCTAACAGAAAGCCGAACAGAACTAAAAAAATATTTTGCAAGAATTGTGTTTTGTAACGTGATGCAATGATCGTCCCAGTTACACGAGAAGACGTATAAAACTGAAGATGCCTGCACCCAGTAGCTTTAGGATAGATTTGTTTGATGGCCATGGAGGCTCTGCGGGAATGTCCCAAGTTTCTTAAAAATCAAAGTAGCAATGAATCTTGGAGAGCGAATATTTGTAGAGCGGTTTCGTGTAGAAGCCAGCAAAGAGCATCTTACCATTTTTTTATTCTTAATGTTTTTAACAACCTTTACGTAAATTTTTTTTCTTAAGAGACCGTTCTTCATACTTCAGAAATAGCGAATCATTACATTTGGAATTTCATGTCGGCCTTACAGGGCGCTCAAACATGGTTGCACTGTCCTTGATGTGTGCCTACGAAAATTGGGCATAGGGTTAGTAAGGTTCAGTCGTTCGCCCCCCCTCCCCCCTTAAAAATGAAGAACAAGTGAATGATTTCGGCCTCTAGGATTTGCCGCCTGCTTCTTTCGCACATTTCGGCGAGTAATCGAATGTTTGCTCTGCCTTCTTGGCTGTAGAGTGCAGACACTATTTCAGCTTGGGCTTGTCATTTGTGAAAACGAATTCTTTTTCAGCGAACTATGACCACATTTCCGTATTGGGAATGTTCCTGGCCTCTTTTGAGATATATATATATATATATATATATATATATATATATATATATATATATATATATATATATATATATATATATATTGACACGTGTACTTATCTTTACCGGACGACCACGTTTCGCCGCTTCACAATATTAATCGCACAGCGCGGGACGCGCCTGTATGTATCTGAAGTTTCTGGAAAGTTATCGATGCTTCTACCCGGCTGTCTGTTGTCGCCGAACCTTGTGTTATCTGGTTTCATCGCGGGACGCGAATGGTGTAGAACTTTGTGGAAGGCACGCGGGTGCCGACGATTAGTCTGGAACGTTCGACGTCTGATCTATAAAAGCCGACGCGCTTGACCCGCAGATCAGATTGTCGACGATCGCCGACCGTGTTCGCCGCTATCGTTGTGTTATAAGTGTAGCCTGTTTTTGTGGGCACAGGTTCGCCCAATAAAAGTTTTGTCTTTCACAATAATACTACTGTGTTCTTCAACGTCACCACCACGTGACATCTGGTGGATGTGCTTGCGCGTTCATGTACTGAACGCCCCCGCAAAGGCGCGATCCAAGCCCGAAGCCCGAGGACAAAACCAACGTCGCCAAAGACCAGCATGCTAGCCGCCGACTACAAAGACTACCCCCAGAGCACCGACTTCTACCTGAGACGAGCAGGAAGATTGCCACCAAGTCCACCTCAATGGCAGCTACAGCATCCCCCGTCGTGCTGCAGCAGCCCAGGGAGCCCCCCATGTTCCGCGGTTCAACATTCGAGGACCCGGAAACCTGGCTCGAGACGTACGAGAGGGTCACTGCATTTACCAGCTGGAACAGCGACGACATACTGCGACATGTCTTCTTCGCATTGGAAGACGCTGCCAGGACGTGGTTCGAGAACAGAGAAGCCACCTTAATGACCTGGGACCTTTTCCGAAGCGGCTTCCTGCAGACATTCACAAGCGTCGTACGCCGCGAACGAGCCCAAGCACTACTAGAAACCCGAGTGCAGCTGCCTAACGAGACCCCCGCGACTTTTACAGAAGAAATGAGCCGCCTATTCCGCCACGCCGACCCGGAAATGTCCGAGGAAAAGAAAGTCCGGCTTCTAATGCGTGGTGTAAAGGAGGAACTTTTCGCCGGTATGGTACGAAACCCACCGAAGACCGTCGACGAGTTTCTTCGCGAGGCCACTAGCATCGAGAAGACACTCGAGATGCGAAACCCGCAATTCGACCGCCGCACCAACTCTACAAACTATGCCGGATTTCAATCACTGGCCTCCGACGACCTGCGCGAGGCTATCAGGGCAGTTGTACGAGAGGAGCTTCAGAAGATCTTCCCGTCGTCGCAGCCTCAAGTGGCATCGATCGCTGACATCGTATAATATGAGGTTCAGCAGTCGCTTGGAGTTCCGGAGGTGCAACCGCAATTACCGCAACCCCAGCCGGAAGCGATGACCTACGCCGCCGTCGTACACCGTCAAGGTCCTCCTCCGCGACCGCGCCAGGGCCCTGTAACGCCGCAATTCCGCCGACCACCGCCGCTGCCAGCACGCCCACCCGTCGCCCAGCGCCGCTACCCGAGGAAGACCGACGTTTGGCGCGTTCCTGACCACCGCCCGTAATCTGTGTCCGATGTGTCCACTCATTACTCCGTAATGAGTGGACACATCGCCGCGCAGTTGAAGAAGGTTAAGACTGCATGTTAGGGCCCCCAAATTCGGACCGCTGGAGGACACCTCGCTACGCCGACTGGAATCTGCACGGCAAGAATAACCGTTCATGACCGGACTTACCCTGCCACCTTCGTTATCCTCCAACAGTGTTCACGAGACGTCATTCTCGGCATGGACTTCCTGAACCATCACGGTGCAATCATAGACCTGAAGTCAAAATCGATAACGCTATCGGAAGATCAAGCGATACCGCCGGAGAGCTTCCGCAGTCATCACGCCTTGAGTGTTCTCGAAGATCAAGTGAGCATCCCGCCTCGCTCGAGCATTGTTATTTCGGTCGGCACCGAAACACCCGCTGACGTAGAAGGCGTCATCGAAGGCGACCAAGGTCTACTGCTGGACCGTGAAATTTGTGTCGCAAGAGGGACCGCTCGACTGCATGGAGGGAAAACTGAAGTTTTGCTGACAAACTTCAGCTAAGAGTTCAAGCACATCAACAAGGGCACGAGGATCGCGTACATCGAGGAAATTCTGGAAACCAGTAATGCGTTTGTCCTCTCGGATTCCACCGCGTCTACCCGGACGACGATGGTTCCCGAACCAGACTACGACATTAATCCAAGTCTGCCCGTGATTAATAAACAGCAGCTCAGAAGTCTGCTCCGACGATACAAAGGCTCCTTTTCGACGTCATCGAGGATTCGACAAACACCAGTCGCCAAGCATCGCATAATCACCGAGGAGTGCGCTCGACCACTCCGCCAGAGCCCTTACCGAGTTTCGCCGCGAGAACGTGCAGCCATAAGAGAACGAGTCGACGAAATGCTGCGCAACGACATCATCCAGCTGTCGAAAAGCCCGTGGGCATCCCCTGTTGTCCTGGTAAAGAAAAAATTACCGACGATTACGTTACTTCCTAATGCGAAATTTGAGCGCAGCAAATAAGCTGTTTCACCTTTTCGATAGATTGAGGCAAAGAAATCGAGGAACACATGTATGCGCTATCACAGAATTTTTTTTTTATTTTTCACACGTATTCCTTTAACAAAGACTCCACTAACAGTTCTTGACAGTCATGAAGGAAGCTTTGTGGTCGGAGAAATAGACTGATATATGTTCGACTTGGTACACCAATGCTTGATTCTCAAAGACGAGATCTATACAAGTGCCTCGCGAGGTTGTCACAGCCGTGGGACGCGTTACGAGCGAGAGGAACGGGATGTTCTCCCGCATAAGTGTTAGGAAATTGCTGTTTGTCTTTATGTCAAGCCGCCACCGATCTGGCTCTCTGATTGCCACCGCACAGGGCGAACGGCAGCGGCAATTTCGGCTCGGGCGGTGCACATATACAGATCCGCCGCCACCGATCTGGCTCTCTGATTGCCACCGCACAGGGGTTGCATTGGAGGAGGAGCGAAGAAAGGAATTAAGTTCGAGCCGGCGCTTTGACAACCGGAGACTCGCAGGAAGAGGGGGGAGGGGGGCGGCGTGTACACCCAGCGGCAAACGATGGGGGCAGAAGCGCGCGCAGCAAGCGGACAACACGATAAAGGGAGGAGGGAAGAGATAGCAGCGACTGACTGATGCCGCTCACGCCGATAGTGAGTCAACCCCAGCTGCGGAGTTGGTTTCAGGGACAACGCCGTCGATGCCGACACAAACAATATGATACCCTCGCTTCCGCAGCGCTAAGAACCAGGTCTAGCCGTGGGAAGGTGGTCACGTATTCGTCGACGTGCCGGGGCCTACGTGAAATAACCGGCGCGTCGGCAACTGAAGAGCACCCTATCCGCCACACAAGAACAGGGGGGGGGGGGACCCTTTCCTCCTCTTTCTGCATGGCGGCGACGGTGTTCTATGCAGTCACGTTATCTTGACTCTCTAGCGGCGTCAGCGGCATCCAGCGGTATCAGTCGGTCGCTGCTAGCGCTGGGGGGATGAAAGGGGGGCGGAGCTGGTTACGAGGCCGACGACAACGCCGACGACGACGCGAAACCCAGGAACGGACGCCAAAGAGCTGCGCTCTAAAAGGACGGAACCCTACGTTTCCGCGTCGATTATCTTCCTCTGAACAAGATCACGAAGAAGGACGTATACCCCCTCCCACGAATAGACGACGCATTGGATCGGCTCTGCAACGCTAAATACTTCTCGTCGATGGACTTCAAGTCTGGCTATTGGCAAATAGGAGTCGACGAAAGAGATCGCGAAAAGACGGCCTTCATCACCCCAGACGGCCTCTACGAGTTCAAGGTTATGCCATTCGGACTGTGCTCGGCTCCTGCAACGTTCCAGCGCGTCATGGACATGGTGTTAGCAGGATTGAAGTGGCAGACCTGTCTCGTTTATTTGGATGACGTCGTCGTCTTCGCTGGAAATTTCATCGATCACCTCAGGCGGCTTGCGACAGTACTAGAGGCCATCAAGTCGTCAGAGCTTACTCTGAAGCCGGAAAAATGCCGCTTCGCTTACGATGAGCTTCTGTTCCTAGGCCACGTAATCAGCAAATCTGGTGTCCGTCCAGACCCGCAAAAGACAGCTGCCATCGCACAGTTCCCGCAACCCATCAACAAGAAGGCAGTGCTTAGATTCCTTGGCATGTGTGCCTACTACAGGCGCTTTAGACAGTTTTAGTTACACGTACGTAGAGGCTTTGCGTACGTAGAGCTTCTACGTGTGAGCAGTGCGCATGCGTAGAACGTAGCGGGCGCGCGCGCGTCTCACGGACGTACGTGAGATTCAATTCTTTGTGTGCGTTTCTTGCGCACGTAGGCAGCTTCGCGCGGGAGTTCCGCGAGATCACGAACAAGCGATAGCGGGTCGCGCGCGCACAGACGGCTCGCATCGAGACACGGCGACAGGATTGCATTGGCTACCGCCGTGTTCACATTTCCCGATAGACGGAGCTACGGGGTCCCTCTTGGTGTGCGTCGCGTACGTGTAGCTAAAAGCGTTTCAGATGGCGTGCACGTAAGGTACGTAGGCTTTTCACGTTTGCGTACGTGAAGCCTCTACGTATGTGTAACTAAAACTGTCTTTTGTCAAGAACTTTTCACGCATCGCCGAGCGTTTGACACGTCTAACTAAATGTGGTGTTGACGCAGGCCGCAGGCCGACGCATTTGAAGAACTCAAACGACGCATGCAGTCACCGCCGATACTTGCGCACTTCGACGAGTACGCCGATACAGAAATCCATACAGACGCCAGTAGCCTAGGCCTCGGTGCCGTTCAAGTCCAGAGAAGAAACGGAGTCGAACAGGTGATAGCTTAGGCTAGCCGGTCGCTGTCAAAAGCGAAAGGCAACTATTCTACGACCGAAAAGGAATGCCTCGCCATCGTTTGGGCTACAGCTAAATTTCGCCCTTATCTTTATGGCAGGCCACTCAAAGTCGTCAGTGACCACTACGCGTTGTGTTGTCTAGCGAATATAAAGGATCCTTCAGGACGACTGGCGCGGTGGAGCCTCAGACTACAAGAATACGACATCACTGTAACCTACAAGTCCGGACGAAAACACTCCGATGCCGATTGCCTATCACGCGCACCCATTGACCCGCCGCCGCAAGATGATGAGCGTGACGACGCCTTCCATGGAATTATAAGCGTGAAAGGCTTCGCTGAACAGCAACGGGCAGACCCGGAGCTAAAAGGCCTCATCGAATATTTGGAAGGGTACAGAGACGTTGTCCCCAGGGCATTTAAGGTCGGATTATCTTCCTTCACTCTTCAAAACAATCTACTCGTGAAGAAGAACTTCTCACCAGTCCGCGCCAATTACCTTCTTGTTGTCCCGTCAGGACTTCGTCCAGAAGTATTGCATGCCCTACATGACGATCCGACCGCTGGACCCTTCGGATTTTCCCGGACACTATCGCGGATACAAGAAAAGTATTATTGGCCGCGCCTGACCGCCGACGTCGCCCGTTATGTCAGAACATGCCGAGACTGTCAGCGACGCAAGACACCGCCGACACGGCCAGCCGAATTACTACAGCCAATCGAGCCTCCTTGCCGACCATTCCAGCAGATCGGGATGGACTGGTTGGGACCCTTTCCGACGTCAATAACCGGAAATAAGTGGATCGTCGTGGCGACGGACTACCTCACCCGCTTCGCTGAAACAAAAGGACTGCCGAAAGGTAGCGTAGCCGAAGTGGCGAAATTCTTTGTCGAAAACATCCTGCTGCGACATGGCGCCCCAGAAGTCCTCATCACCGACAGACGAACGGCCTTTACAGCGGAGCTCACTCAAGCCATTCTGAAATACAGCGAGACAAGGCACAGGAGGACAACGGCCTACCACCCGCAGAGGAATGGTCTTACGAAGCGACTGAATAAGACCCTCGCCGACATGCTAGCGATGTACGTCGACGTCGAACACAAGACCTGGGATGCCGTCCTGCCGTACGTAACATTCGCTTACAACACGGCGGTGCAAGAAACAACACAGATCACGCGGTTCAAGCTGGTCTACGACAGAAACCCGACGACGACGCTCGACGCCATGCTGCCGCACGTCACTGACGAGGAGAACTTTGACGTCGCTACCTACCTCCAGCGCGTCGAAGAAGCCCGACAGCTCGCCCGCCTGCGGATCAAGAACCAGCAGAGGACCGACAGCCGACACTGCAACCTCCGACGACGCTTCGTCGAGTACCAGCCCGGCGACCGTGTTGGGTTGTGGACCCCGATACGCCGGCGAGGACTCAGTGAAAAACTACTGCGACGATATTTCGGACCCTACAAGATCATCCGACGTATTGGCGCACTGGACTATGAGGTCATGCCAGACGGCATTTCGCATTCACAGCGACGCAGCGCACGATCTGAAGTGGTCCACGTGGTGCGTCTTAAACCTATTTACGGACGCTGACGAACTTCCTTATTTAGTTGTTTTCTTTGCTAGGAATGCTTTTCTTTTATTACTTTCGTTTGTTTGCAGCATCGGGTCGATGCTTTTTAAGAGGGGGGTATTGACACGTGTACTTATCTTTATCGGGCGACCACGTTTCGCCGCTTAACAAATGTAATCGCACAGCGCGGGACGCGCCTGTATGCATCCGAACTTTCTGGAAAGTTATCGATGCTTCTACCCGGCTGTCTGTTGTCGCCGAACCTTGTGTTATCTGGTTTCATCGCGTGACGCGAATGGTGTAGAACTTTGTGGAAGGCACGCGGGTGCCGACGATTAGTCTGGAACGTTCGACGTCTGATCTATAAAAGCCGACGCGCATGACCTGCAGATTAGATTTGCGCCGATCGCCGACCGTGTTCGCCGCTATCGTTGTGTTATAAGTGTAGCCTGTTTTTGTGGGCACAGGTTCGCCTAATAAAAGTTTTGTCTTTCACAGTATTACTACTGTGTTCTTAAGCGTCACCACCACGTGACAATATATATATATATATATATATATATATATATATATATATATATATATATATATATATATATATATATATATAGCGAAAGAGGCCATATCAATATATAAATGACCGCCGGTGGAATTCGATCAGAGAACCGCCCGGCCCAGAAACCCGCTACTGCAACCATTACGTGACGCATGCTTGAAGCAGAATAGAACCCATTAGGAATTTGCCGCATGCAAGCGTGCACGTAGAGACGCTTGGCCCCCCAATTTCGCTCTGGAAAACATTGCCTTTCATCGACCTCAACTGGAGGGTAAATTATCTTCCAATTGTTTAGGTTTCAGGTATGGTCGTTCTCGACATCTCTCACGAAATCCTCACCTTGTCAAGTTAACTGCGAGTCGGCCTATTTGGAACAGATTCATTATTTAGAAACTTTTTTTGGGCGCAAACAGACAGGGACAAAGAAAAAAAGCTACAGAAGGACGAGCGCCAAGCGCTCGTCCTTTTGTTGCTTTTCTTGTTTTGCCCTGTCTGTTTGCGCACAAACATTTTCAAATTGTCAAATTATTCATCAACTGAGGATCCATTTCACTTCATCCACTATAGTTAATTTCAAGAATGCAAGTTGTATTAGTTTATGTTCTGTTTTTCATAGGGCAAGAGCAGACACCGCGGAGATACAGACGAAGAAACCAAGAGTTGCTCAAGGGGTACAACAAGGTTTGCAACACAAGTGCAGTACACACGGTGCGTGCAAAAGTCGTACTCGGCTTTGCCCTTCAATGCTTAGCATAGAAAAGGAGGTGTGTCAACTAGCCCTGCGCGAGAACTGGAGCGGGGCCCCTTGGAATCCGAAAAAAAGATCGTCCGAAACAAGCTCCGTGATTGTGGGTATAGGAAGTGTTTGTATAGACTGAGTTCTAACTAATGACTCAGACTTAAATTGGAAAAACGAGCTTACGAGAATAGTCGCGTTTTGAGCTCCCTAACGATGCTTGCGGTGTAGATTTTCTTTTCGTGTGGAACCGTTAATCGGCACGAAAAAAGTGGAGTTCCTTTACAATGTGGCCTGTGTTGCATGCCGTATGTGTCATATCGCAAGAAGCCAACAAACGTAGACACCATAGAAAACACAGGGGGGATTACTCATACTTTTTAATTGAATTTATTTATTTATTTATACATACTGCAGCGCAATTTGCGCTATAGCAGGAGTGGGTTAACAAAAGGTATAGAAAATACATTGGAGTATATATATAGCGGTAAACACAAGTGAACACTTTTACAAAAGAGCACTGATGAAAGAAAAATACACAAGAAGTTATACAAATGCTGCCAGGCATGGGTGAGCACGAATATGCATCTGGGATGGTAGTTGCAAAAGTTTGGGATGAGCAGGAGTGAATGGACCCAGGTAATGAATTCCAGTCTTCGATTGAGCGCGGAAAAAAGCTGAATTTGAACATGTTAGCACGTGCGTAGTAGGGTATCAAGTTTAGGTCATGATGTCTTCTCGTTGATGATCCCGGCGCTAATTATCATTTGAGAGCCTAACTAAAGAATTGACAATGCAATGCAAGAATTTTAATGATTCGACACGGCGACGAGAAGAGAGCGTGTGTAGGTTCAAGGAAGGAAGTGTTGAAGAGGGCGAAAAGTCGCGATCGTAACGATGACATAAATCGCACAGCTTTTTTCTGTATAGCCTCTAGTTTATTGATCTCTAACTGCTGATGCGGGCTCGAAAGTACAGATGCACAATCAAGAACAGGGCGGATTAGAGATTTATACATTAGTAACTTTGTGTCTTTAGGAGATCGGGTTAGCGTTCGCCTCAAGTAACCTAATTTTTTTAGTGCTTTACTGCATATGGGATCAATGTGTTTGTACCATGACATGTTATGCGTAAAAATGACACCGAGATACTTATACTCAGAAACCTCTTCTACACTACGGCCATTGAACGAGTAACTGAAAAGGGAGGGGGAAGATTTGTTGCAGAAAGAAATCAGAATGGTTTTATTGAAATTAATGTACATTTGCCAAGTGTTACACCAATCGCAAAACCTAGAAAACGACTCTTGAAGGCGATAATGATCATTAGAAGATTTAATCACTTCATATAGAACGCTGTCATCAGCATAGAGACGATGTTAGAAGAGCAGTGAAGTGGCAAATCGTTTATGTATATTTAAAAAAAAGAAGCGGCCCAAGGACGGAGCCTTGGGGACACCTGGTGTCACATCAACAGTAGCGGAGTCAGTCGAACTGTAAGAGACTAACTGGAAGCAAAATGAGAGAAAGCTTAAAATCCATTTAACCAAGTGAGGATTATGCAGTACAGCATTAAGTTTAGCAATAAGTTTAGAATGTAAAACGGTGTCAAATGTCTTCGAGAAATCTATAAAAATGGCATCAACCTGGTTGCCTACGTCCAGGTTAAATGAAATGTCATGTGTGAACTCAACTAGCTGCGTTAACTTGCTAAAACCGCGCCTAAACCCATGTTGCATGTTAAGCAATAAATTATTTGATTCTAGAAAGAGCGTGATGTGCTTATGAATGATGTGTTCCAAAATTTTGCATGACTGTGACGTCAGTGAAATTGGTCTCTAGTTCGACAAACACTGCTTATCTCCAGATGTATAAAGAGGGAGCACTTTGGCTAACTTCCATGAAGAAGGTACAGTAGAGGATGATAAGGACTTTCTGAATATGACTGCAAGATATTTTGATGACCACAACGAATAACGAACAAGGAACGCGTTGTGTATCCCGTCCGGACCGGTGCATTTCTTAACATCCTGGTTTGATATAAGGTTGAGGATGCCTTCGCAGTTTATCTCAACGTCACTGATTGCTCCAGAAGAAACTATATTGGTAAGTGTTGGGATAAAGTTGTTGTCGGAAACAAACACGGATTGGAAATACTTGTTGAATGCATCGGATATCACCGCTGGGTCGTTGGTGGCGTCATTATCTATTCTGAAAGAAGTGGATAAAGCATCGCGAGGTAAAATAGAAGACCAAAATTTTCGTGGGTTAGTTCTTAACAAATTGTGCAGGCGAACGTGAAAAAAGAAATCCTTCGCATTTTACAACGTAAGATTGAGTTCTTTCTTTGCCTTCACAAATCTATCCAACGCCATGGGATCAGTACCTCTTCTGGAACGCCTTAACCTTCGAACGCGACGGGACAAATGCAAAATATCACGAATCATCCATGAAATGTTAGAATTTTTTTTCTTAGTTTTAATGGGCACAAAACGTTTGATACATGATTTGACAAGACGCTCAAAGTAATTAGCAAGGCAGTTGACGTCCTGGTTGTCTGCAAGTGCACTAAACGTATCGAAATGATGAGATAAGACATCAGTAATGGAGTTGTCGTCCGCAGGAGTGAAATCAGGGAAACTAGTAAACGTGTAGGGGGATATTTAGAAATTGGACAGGAGAGTGACACTAAAACGCCTTTATGGTCTGAAATTCCATCAATTATCTCGCAAGAAAAGTCACGTTCGGCTAGGTTAGCGCGTAAAGAAACTAAGTCAAGGGCGGCATTTAATCGGGTTGCACTAGGAACAGTCTGGGTGAGACCAAAGGACAAGGAAATGTTGATTAGTTCTTTACGAATAGCTGTGTCGCGACAGACTGCAGACAATGATGGCCAGTGGATGCCAGGGGCGTTGAAGTCACCCATACAGATAAAACTCGACGAAGCAATGTTGATCTCGCTCATGAAATTTGCAACAGCATGAAGAACATCAAGAGTAGAGCTGGGGGGACGATATATAACACTAATCACAATGCACCGATTATGAAGGTAAATTTTACACCACACGGATTCTGTTTCTGGAGGAGAAGGCAAGACTGAGAATCGTAGATCCTACCGGATAAGCAGTGCCACGCCACCACCAGTACTGCAAATCCTGTCTAAGCGCACGGAAACAAAACCGGGTGGAGTGAACTCAGATTGGTAAATACCATTGTGCAGCCAAGTCTCTGTGATGCCGATAATATGGGGGGAATGAATAGATATAAGGGACAATGAATCAGGAAATTTTTTAACAGTACTACGAGCGTTTATATTTAAGACAACAAGGTTCTCAAAACGGCCAGGATGAATTCAGGAAGTGGATGGAACGGAAGTCAAACGGCCAGACTCAGAAGAAACACGTTGAGCGGGTGCCATTACTAATGAGTTTGAACTGTCATCCCAGCTATAACGAACCTTATTAATGAAAGCATGATAATATCTCAACTTCACAACAGAACCGCTGTCCCGAAAAGAGGCTGATGCGTCCCAGATTTTTTTTTCCGAATTAACCGAACCCTAGAAGAGAAATCTTTAATGACGAAATTTGAGCCCTTCAGTTTTGAAACGTTTGTAAAACCTGGGTTCTGTCGCTGAAGTTAGAAAGTTTAAGAATGACGGGACGAATGTAACCAGTGCGTGCTCTACCGAGCCTGTGGCAGCGCTCAATATGAGCGCAGCTAGTCTTCAGGTGCTCAGTAAACACAGATGAAACTGCAGTCATCACAGTGGTAGCGCTTTCATTCATTACTTCAGAAATACCGTGTATTATCAGATTGTTTCTACGAGAATGATTTTCAAGACTGATTTTTTAAGACCAAGTCCGTTACCTTAGTAGTCAAGTTATTTATTTCAGCACGTAAATCACGCAGTTAACTAGAGTCTTTGGACATATGAGTGGATTCTAGTGCATGAATACGTGACTCTAAAACATGAAAGCGACGCGCAACTGACTGTTGAAATGACTTAATTTCAGCAACATCTCGGGCCAACTGAGTCTGCCCCTCCAATAATTTAGAGAACATTTCGGATACCAAAGGGTCGTTTTTGTCATGGCTATCAAAGGAAGGGCGAGCATCGTCATTCTCATCGAGAGCGGAACCGGATCCGCGCCTAGACTTAGACTGATCGAGGGCCCGGGCCAGGGTTGATTTCCACACCTCCGCTTAAGAGGAGACAACTTGCGCAATACAATGCATGCGAGCAGCAGGATACAAGACGTTGTGGGCAAGGGAGCAGCAGCAGAAAGCGATCATCAGATCGGATACACTCGGCATCAGAATAGTAACATACCTGCATGAAGAACAAGCAGCGATTAAACATGGTGCCGGTGCCGCTGCAGCCTAGCCCACTGAAGAGTCGATCCACGCGCTGGTCATTTATACCGTCGGCTGCTGGCGTCACAGACCGAGAGTTGTCGATGATTGGCTGATCAAATGACAGGACATCGGGGTGACTGGCATGCTGTAGCTTGAAGTGGGACACGCCGAGGTAATCGCATATGGTAGCGATAGAGCAGTTCCTGGGCAAGCACTAGATGACGTCTACGTGCTCGACCGCAAAGGGAGCCAAGTCAGACGAAGCAGTTCCAAGCCATGTGACGCCGCAAAGGTGGGTACAGCAAGGAAGCCGAAGAACTGCATGAAGAACAAGCAGCGATTAAACATGGCGCCGGTGCCGCTGCAGCCTAGCCCACTAATTATTAATTAAAGGAATTGAAAATGGAGGAAAAAACAACTTGCCGCAGGTGCGGAACAATCCCACGTTCCTAGAAAGGATGTTCCACATCCGCCGCCAAGGTTTGTGAGTGGTGGCGCTGGCTAACACTCCCAGGGGGAGTTCTAGTAGGGACACATAAATGCCTAAGAAAGTGGAGGGGAAGACGGCGTCGCGGTAGCTCAATTGGTAGAGCATCGCACGCATAATGCGAGGGCGTGGGATCGTTCCCCACCTGCGGCAAGTTGTTTTTCGTTCATTTTCAATTCCATTAATTTATCATTTGTTTAATTGAGTTAGTCAGTAAATATAATCTCCCACGTCTTTCCATTGTTGTCTATGTTTGTTGGCTTCTTAAAATGTGATTTTTTTAAAAAATCGGGCCCCTCGGTTAACCCCCTTTCTTCTCGTTCATGCCGTATGTGTGTAGTACAAGCGCCTGCGTAAACGAACGAAAACTTCTCGATTAGAATTACTACATGTGTGAAACGACTTGCGTAGGGCAGGTCCAGATCACACAGCTCTCCGCAGGCTCGAGTCCTTGTCCCATGTCGCATCTACGGAACATCGCTTCATTGTCATTTATTCTGACCTGTATTCAGCGAACGATGCCCCTTAATGGCAGAATTTGTTTCCGCTGCTTGCAAAAGGCGCTGCACTGGTCAGAAATGCAAAATTACTATGAATATGAAGGACGTTAAAGCTGACGGATAAGCTTGAGTTTCAAGTTTATTTTTTTGTCAAGGAAAAAAGGAAATCTAGACAGAACACTTCGGGTCTGACTGGGCCTTCGGCGCAGTGCACAAACTTCTACATCAAAACAAACACATACATCAAATTTAACAATCCATCAAACATCAAAAGCACTGGTATGATTATTATCCACACAAGACCCAAACTAATCATTGAATAATCCTGTCAACTGATCTGAAATAAAGAAAATTCTTCAATACTACGAACAAAAAGTATTATATTTGCTCTATGTACTGAAAAACAAATTAACAAAGGAAAACCCCTTTCATCGAAAAAGTAACAACTGTACTATTGTGTACTATTGTAACCAAATAAACTCATCGTAGGTAAAATATTTATGTAACATATTGACACGTGGACTTGTTTATGTTTTTTCAGGGGAGCGCTCTTCACCTTCTAACAAATGTTATCGCTCAGCGCCGGATATGCGCCGGCATGTATCGGAATTTTCTGGAACGTTATCGATGCTTCTTTCCGCTGTCTGTCTTCACCGAACCTTGTGTAATCTGATTGCATGTATGCGCGACGAGAATGCTGTAGAACTTTCTGGAAGACACACAGGCACCAGGAACGGTCGATGGCTCATGTATAAAAACGGATGCATTTGACCAGCAGATCAGATTTCCGCCGATTGCCGACCGTGTTCGCCGCTATTGCGGCACTTTGAGCGTTACTTGCTTTTGTGGGCATGAGTTGGCCCAATGAAAAGTCAGTTTTGCCACTCACAGTTTTAAAGCTGTATAATTCCCCTTGAGTACTACGTGACATCTGGTGGAGGTGCCAGTGAGTTCACGTACCGAACGCCCCTTCAAAGCCGTGAGCCAAGTCCGAGCCACGAAGACAACAGCAACGTCGCCAAGGACCAACGAGCTAGCCGCAGGCTGCAAGGACTACGCCCGGAGCACGGACTGAGAAGAGCAGGAAGAGCACGGCCACGACAGCAGCTACCATGACAGCCCCAGGGTCACCAACCCCGATCCTGCTGCAGCAGCCCAAGGAGCAACCGACGTTCCGCGGTTCAACATTCGAGGACCCGGAAAGCTGACTGGAGACGTATGAGAGGGTCGCTACGTATAGCAGCTGTAACGGTGGTGACAAGCTGCGACATGTCTATTTCGCATTGGAAGACGCTGCCAGGACGTGGTTCGAGAATCGAGAAGCCACGTTAATGACTTGCGACCTGTTCCGAAGCAGCTTCCTGCATACATTTACAAGCGTTGTGCAAAAAGAGCGAGCACAAGCTCTACTAGAAACCTGAGAGCATCTGCGCCAATGATACCATCGCGATCTTCACGGAGGAAATGGCCCGTTTATTGCGGCACGCCGACCCGCAAATGTCCGAGAAGAAAGTCCGCCTTCTCATGCATTGTATGAAAGAGGAAATTTTTGCCGGAATGATACAAAGCCCACCGAAGACCGTCGACGAATTTCTTTGCGAGGCCACCAGCATCGAGAAGACACTGGAAGTGTGGAACCGGCAATTTAATCGCCGCACGAACTGAACAAACTGCGCCGCAGTTCATTCACTCTTCACCAACGACCTGCGCGAGACTATCAGAGCGGTCGTGCGGGAGAAGCTTCAGCAGCTGTTCTCTTCACCACAGCCTCAAGTGGCTTCGATTGCCTACATCGTACGCGAAAAGCTCCAGCAATCACTCGGAGTACCTCAATCGCCGCAGCCTCAGCCGGAAGCCATGACGTACGCCGCCGTAGCCCAACGTCACGTTCTCCGCGCTTGCGCCAGGGTGCTGTAACGACGCAGTTCTGCAGTCTGTCGTCGCCGCCAGCTCTCCCGCCCGTCGCCCAGCGCCGCTACCCGAGGAAGACGGACATATGCCACGCCCCCGACCACCACCCGCTCTGCTTTCACTGCGCGAAAGCCCGACATGGGCACAACTGATGCCCATACCGCGAAATGGGACTCCGAATGTTCGCCGTCAACGATCCGTGCCCGCAGCAAGGTGAACGCCCTCGCGATATCGCTGACTACCTCGCCGCTGCTCAGTGGAGATCTCGACGACCATACCGTTCGCCGTCACCAGGCCGCTACCTGTCGCCGCAACGCCGGCCATACACTGGCCAAGCCTGGCACCTGTCCGGCAGCCCATATCCAGACAAATAAAAGCAGCAAACAATGGAGGTGTGGTTGCTGTTCGTCGAAATGGCGAAGATCCACCGCCGCCGACGAAGACGCCAACGAGACTGTCTAGACGACATAACAACGACGCAACGCCTTTTCGAGGAAGCCTGGAAGCAAAGAATGCATCAGACAAAGACCTGACTACGCGACGTACCACCACACGTCAACACGACGCAACCACGATCCGACGCCACGACCTAACTGCGACGCAAGACAATAAATTGGCAGAGGCTTAGCTTTGCTAAGCCTAGTGGATTGCGAAAGCAATCTTCTGTTCAGGTTGTAGAGTTCCATACTGCTCATCGAACATGTAGATGCAGTCTCGTCGCCATTTAAAGCATCCATAAGGCTTGCTGTCGAACGATCAGGTGTCGCCAAAGTCGCCTCAGCATTGAGAGCATGCATGATACTTGTAGATACACCCAGATCAAGAGATGTTGAACGGATTCGCCTGGCTGCATAATATGCAAGCCGTTTAGCTAAACGTTGTTCCCGCTCTTCATCCGTTTCTTCCGCACACCGGCGCTTCTTAGCTGCAGGAAATCGTTGCAACTTCACCTTATAGACATCATCAGACATACCGTGGAGGATTCGCTGGGACGACTGCGACGAGCCGAGTTGAGGGGCGGCTTTTCCACAGCTGACATGACGTCACGTAGAGCGAGCGCCTCCCCACGGCAGCGGCGCGTGGAGGATTCGCTGGGACGATCGCCACGAGCCGAGTTTGGGGGGGGGGCGCTTTTGCACAGCTGGCATGACGATGGATGGATGGATGATTGAGGCTCAACCCTTTTAATCGGGTGGTGGCGGCGCGCGCCACTTAGCCTTTAATGCTTCTATATGCATGCATACCTATGTATTTACTCCTTTACTTTTGCGTTGATATTCTCCACCAATCACATAGTCTCCGTTTAGTTATTTCTACCTGTTCAAAGTCTATTCTACTTTCACTGTCTTTAAAACCCAAAGCTTTGAATAGTCCCCCGCTAGATTCAACTGCAGGGTGAAGTTGTTTGCAAGCAAGTATCAGGTGTTCAGCCGTTTCCTCCTCCTCTCCACACGCCTCGCACACCAAATCTATCTCCTGGTATCTGGACCGAGTTGCGCAGGGGCGCCCACCGCGTCAGCTCCCGCAGACCGGATTCACTAGGCGCGAGCGCGCCTTCCTCCTCGCCCTTCGGACCGGTTCTGTGTGGCCCGCCGAGCGGCGGCATCGACTGCGTGGAGCCCCCTCTCCCCTTTGCCGCGACTGCGGCGCGATCGAGACACTCGAGCACCTGCTATGTGAGTGCCCCAACTTTTCGCTCGCGCGCGCGTCCCTTGCCCGTGTTTACCGTGGGCACGGCCTGCCGTGCGACACCGTGACTGAACTCCTGCACCCCTCGGGCTGCCCTTCACGCCACAGGACACTTCTACGTGCGCTCCTGACATTCGCCGAGGCTGTCGGCCTCGCCGACCGCCTTTAGCTCCATCACATTTCCGCGGCGTGCTGCTGTTTGTGGTGCTCTTTCTCTCCCCCTACTTTCATTCCCTACCCCCTGTGCAGCGCGGTTGAGGTGTCCTCTGCTGAGAGAGAGTTACTGCGCTGCACTTTACCCCAACCTTTCCTTCCCATATTCAATAATCTCCTTCTCTCTCTCTCTCTCCTGGTATCTGGCTCGGTACGTTTAGTCCGCAGTACACCTGTCCTGGCTTCAAACAACAATGAGCTTCCCTTAGAGTTATCGTAAATATTTTCTTTGGCTATTTCTTGCTTAAACGTCCTGTATGTCTCCAATACCGGTTTGGTTTGCATCTATGTACTCCCCATACCCCTCTCTGTCTCCTTAAGCTTTTTCTTGACAGATGATTCGTTACTTGTCCCCCCGATACTGCCCAACTAATTGCTTGTCAATTTTCTAGTTCGCTTCCTCCACCTCGTGTCAACATTCCTCGTGTATAAGTAACTGAAAACCTTCCTAGCGCACCGAATTTCCCCCATTTTTCTCAATCGCTCCTCAAATGCTGTATTGCTACTAGCCTCTCTGCCCTCGAAAGAAGACCAGCCCAGATCCCCCTGCACTCCATGATTTGGTGTCTTGCCATGTGCTCTCAGAGCGAGCCTACCCACACCACGTTGCCTAATTTCCAACTGTTGCCGGGTCTCTGTTCTAATACATAGAACTGCATTGGCGAAAGTCAGGCCTGGTACCATTACCCCCTTCCATATCCCTCGTACTACCTCGTACCTATTGTAGTTCCACAGTGCCCTACTCTTCATAATTGCTGCACTTCTGTTACCTTTAGTCGTTAGATATTTTTCGTACTCTGTCAGATACTCAATGCCATTATTTATCCACACCCCAAGGTACTTGTATTTATCGACTATCTCCAGCGTGGCGTCCTGTATCTTATGCTCGCCACAAATGTTATCATTAAAAATCATGACTGCTGATTTTTCTTTGCTAAACTTCAAGCCTAATCTGTCTCCTTCTGTACCACATATGTCCATTCACTCCTGCAGATCTTCTGCATTGTCAGCCATTAATACAGTATCATCCGCGTACATCAGTCCTGATAATGACTGTTCAATCAATTTTCCTTGTTTGAAAAATGATAGGTTGAAGCCGAGTCCGCTTTGCTGTATTTTGGCCTCTAAACCTTGTAGGTACAGCATAAACATCAGAGGTGACAATGGGCGCCCCAGCCTAAGCCCCCGCCGAATCATTACAGGCTCCGAAACCTGCTTTTCCTATCGTATAATCACCCGGTTACCTTTAAAGATATCTTTTAAGAAATTGGTTACTCCATCTTGCACTCCTAAAGTTTCCAGAATGCCCCACAAGCCCTCTTGAAGTACACTGTCATGGGCTCCCTTGATGTCCAAAAACGCCAGCCATAGGGGTCTGTGTTCCTTTTCAGCTATTTCAATGCACTGTGTTAGCGAGAACAGATAGTCTTCTAGCCTCCTATGCTTCCGGAACCCATTTTGTAGCTCTCCAAGTACCCCCTCGTTCTCTACCCAAGCCTGCAGTCTGTCCTTTATAATCTGCATAACCACCGTGTAAACCACTGACGTCACTTTTATAGGCCGGTAGTTATTTATGTCAGCTTTGTCCCCCTTTCCCTTATATATCATTCTCATCCTACTTAGCCTCCATTCGTCCGGTACTTTACCATCCACTAGCATTTTGCTCACCACCTCTTTCAATGATTTCTTAGATTTCGGGCCCACTTTCTTTATTAACGTAATTGGAATACCATCGGGGCCTGCCGATGTGCTACTTGGTACCCTCTTCTCAGCCCTTTCCCACTCTTTTTGTCCAAGCGAAAGCAGTGGGTTGACCGGGCTATCCCTCTCCGACGTACTGCATGTACCATTTCTCTGTTTCGTAAATTTTTCCCTCATCATGGTTCCTATATGCTCCATTGCCTCCTCTCCTTCTAACCGAGTACCTTGAGCTGTTACTATATACCTCTGCTCTAGGCTTGTCCTATTACCCAAGGAGTTCAGATGTTGCCAGAATTTTCTAGCTGCCTGTTTATCTTTTTATTGCTTATTTTTGACAGCCATTGGGACCCTTTTGTCTTGATTTTCTCGTTGATCAAATGGGATGCTTCCCTTTCGCATTTTATTTAGTTTACCCATTTCCTCTCTACTTCTGCTTCAGGTTCTGCCTTACTTTTGGAATGCCTGTGTTCCCTGGAGGCTTCCTGACGTTTCTTTAGGTCCTTCTTAACCTCTTCATCCAAACAGCTCTTGAGTTTTCGTATCCCTTGCCTTGTTTTCCTGACTCGCGCCTTACCTAGCTCACGCTCAAATAGTCTCATTAACTTTGGGTAAGTCCAATCAGTTTCAGTACCCTCTGATATTTCCTCTTCACTTTGTTTGGCCGCTATTTCCACTTGGTCTTCTGAGTAAAAAATCACATCTGGCGTTTCCTCGCGCGTCGTTCGTGCTTTAGTGTCCCTCTTAAAACTCAACTTGATACGATTGTGGTCGCTACCTATACTTCTGGAGCCCTGTTCATCTATAGTCATGGCTCCTAATCTATCGTACATCCTATGTGACATTAACACATAATCTATTGTCGAGTTTCGACCCCCTACCTCCGATGTTATGATCCCGTCACACTTTTTAGTAGAGTTACAGACAACTAAGTTAAGCCTCTCACACATATCCAGCAGCATGTTACCTGTGGAGTCTGTGTACCCATCCATATCTTCAACATGCGCATTCATGTCTCCTAATACAATTACTTCACATCCTTTTCCTAGCTCATTGATGTCCGCTGCTATACAGTCCAACATTTTTTTTGTTTTCCTCTTTAGCATTTGATCCAGTCCAAAGGTATACAAAGCCTAGAAGTGTTTTCGCCCCTGCTACTTTTCCTTTTAGCCATAAATGCTCCTTGCATTCCTGTTTGACCTTTGCCAATTTCTATTTTTATGAATGAGTGCTCCTATTCCCCCCCCCTTTCTGCTACCCTGCACCTTGTTGCAGTATTCCCATGCATAATCAGGGTTACAGGGCGGTTGTTCCATGTCCCTAAGATGTGTCTCTACAAACCCATAAACCATTAAGTTCTCCTGTCTTAGTTGTTCTTCGATTTCCTCCCATTTTAGCCTATTTCTGCCACCTTGCATGTTAATGAACACTATGTCTGACTTAATTTGGCTCTTGCACTTATTCCTGTCACCTCTCCTACAGTACCAATGTTTGCGTGTTTGTGGCTCCTGCCTCAAATCGTCCACGCCTACACTGCTTCTTTCAGGGCTCTGGGTCCTCCTAAAAAGCTGTTGCCTGGCGACCCATCCTGCCCCCTATCCTTTTGCCAGTGGCATCACTGTAGTGAATGCCATCCTGCACAAAAGGCCGGAAGCCGGTTCCGCACACATCCCTGTTGACCTCCATCACGCTGTAGCCGAGTCGTCCGCTCTGACTCCTAATAACCCGATTGGCCTCAACCACCCTCCTTTCTACCTGGTAAGCCTGGCCCTGGACCTCTGGGATAGTGCATATGGTCACATGCACCCTCCCGGAGGCCTCTCTAAGCTTACTCAGCCCAGTCTCAATGTGCCTCTCAAGGTCCTGGCTTCTCCCCTTAAGCACGTCATTGAGCCCAGAATGCATAATGACCAAGCTGTCGCTCTCCGTGCTGACCCCAACTACTTCCCGCGCCTTGGTGATTGCTCCCGCCATGCCCTTGCCCGCTTGCGCCTCCACCTGGACTCGCCCGTCCGCCTTCACTCTCGCCATCACGCCCTGTTCGGCCCTCCCCACATTGGAGTCCCCTATCACCAGGACCCTTCTACGTGCAAACCGTTCGACTGCAGCCTGTGTCCGCTGCCCCTCCCTTTGCGCCCGCTGGCGCCCCTGTGGCTGCAGCGTCGCCTCACTCGGGGCGCGTTGTGCAGCTTCACTATAACTACGCCGTTTCACCGGCGGCGAGCTGAGGACGGCTTGCTCTGGCTCCCTGCCTCCCACTTCGCCTGTAGGTTCTACCCTACTTTGTGAGTTTTTGCCAGCACTTTGTTGTCCTGACCAGACCTTCTCCGCTGCCCGTGTCTCCAGCGCGTCGAGCCGCCTTTCGAGTTCGGCGCTCCTTTCTTTTTCTTCCTCAAGCTCGGCCACGATCCTTACTAACTGCGCGGCCTGGGCCGCCTCCACGTTGAAGAAATTGTCAACTTTTGCCTGCAGTGCTACCCGCTTCTCCTGTTCCTCCCTCAGGTCTGCCATGAGCTCGTCGAACTTAGCCGCCCAATTCCCTTCCAGTTTTTGGACGGCTTCCCTGACGCCCTCGCACGACCTGCACGTGAAGCTAGACCCCTCCGCGTCTGCTAAATTCTGGAACTTAGTTTCCTCGAGGAAGCACCATCGCAGGCACTCGTCGCACTGCACTTGCTCCCCGTCCCCCGCGGCCTTCACGTTCTTCGATGTCATCGCTAGGGCTACGTCCCTAGGCCCAACGAGGAAGTTCGCCAAATCACTCAAGCAAAACCGACCTCGACCGCTATCCCAAACCGGAATAAAGAATTATCACTCCCTACCCCATGTAAGAATCCGAGGAGCTAGCTGAAAGAATTACCTTGGCCTATCAATAGGTCTCTTCTACCAACTAGGCCTAACGGGGGAGCCGCCAGACCTAGACAAAGCCGGTACGTTTGCTACTCTTACCAAGAATTCAAAATTTGCGCCTCTAATCCATGCAACAGAAAACACTTCAAAACACTAGCTAATAAAGATAAAAAAGTACTTAGCTACGAAGTCGCTGAAGCCTCGACCACAGGAGCGTCCGTACGAACATGACCACGTGCAGCGTGCAGCGTGACGTCACGTGCAGCGAGCACCTCTCGCGGCAGCGGCGCGCAACTGCAGCATGGAGGATTCGCTGGGACGATCGCGACGAGCCGAGTTGGAGCCCCGCTTTTCCACAGCTGGTATGACGTCACACATAGGTCACGCTAAAGGTCAATGGTGGATTCTCCAGGACGACGGCCAAGAGCGGAAACCTCGAGCAGTATTGCTTTCGCAATAAAAACAACTAACATCGATGTGCTTCTCGACGGCCACGCAGTCACCGCCTTAGTTGACACAGGAGCCGACTACTCCGTCATCAGTGGATCATTCGCCGCCAAGCTTAAGAAAGTCAAGACTGCGTGGGAAAGCCCTCAAGTTGGACAGCTGGAGGATATTTCATAACGCCGACGGGAATCTGCACGGCAAGAATTGCAGCTCATGTCCGGACCTACCCCGCAACGCTCGTTGTCCTCCAACAGCGCTGGCGAGACGTCATTCTCGGCATGGACTTCCTGAACCAACACGGTGCCATCACCGACCTCAGGTCGAAGTCGATAACGATATATATGTGTACCGCTTCGTGGAATAAAATAATTGTTGGAAGTTAGCGCTGTGTCCGCGTCTTGCCACTGTCTTTCGTCCCTTTTCGTGCGCTAAAAAACCTCAGTTATGGAATACCAACCCGCCCTAACCTACGCTCTTTCACGATAACGCTGTGCACACACCAAGCGATACCGACGGAGAGGCCTTCCAGTCAGCCCACCGTGAGTGTACTTGAGGACCAAGTCAGCATCCCGCCTCGCTCCAGCATTGTCATTTCTGTCGGCAGCGAAACATCCGCAGGCGTGGAAAGCGTCATAAAGGGCGACCAACGTGCACTGCTCGACCGCGCAATTTTTTTCTCTAGAGTGATCGCTCGACGGCACGGAGGAAAAACGAAAGTGTTGCTGACAAACTTAAGCCAGGAGTTCAAGCACATCAACAAGACACGACAATCGCATACATGGAGGAAATCGTGGAAACCAGCCATGCGTTTGTCCTCTCGTATTTTGCCGCATGTACTCCGACGACCGTAGTTCTTGAACAAGACTTCCACATAAATCCAAGCCTCCCGCTGAGTAAACAGCAACAGCTCCGACCATACAGTCTTCTCCGACCATACAAGACTGCTTTTCGACGTCATCGAGGATTCAACAAACACCAGTTGCAAAGCATCGCATAATAGCCAAAGAGTGTGCCCGACTACTCCGCCAGAGCTCTTATAGAGTTTCGACGCGAGAGCGTGAAGCAATTAGGCAACAAGTTGACGAAATGCAACACGACGACATTATCCAGAAGTCGAAAATCCCATGGGTATCTGTAGTCCTGGTGCTGTAGTCTTGATGTAGAAAAAGGGCGGAACCCTACGTTTCTACGTTGATTATTGTCGACTGAACAAAATCACGAAGAAGCACGTATACCCCCTTCCACGGATAGACGACGCATTGGATCGGCTCTGCAACGCCAAATACTTCTCGGCGATGGACCTCAAGTCTGGCTACTGGCAAATAGAAGTCGACGAGAGAGATAGCGAAAAGACTGCCTTCATCACGCCAGACGGCCTCTACGAGTTCAAGGTCATGCGATTCGGACTGTGCTCGGCGCCTGCAACGTTCCAGCGCGTCGTGGGCACAGTGTTAGCAGGATTATAGTGGCAGACCTCTCTTGTTTACTTCGATGACGTCGTCGTCTTCGCCGGAAATTTCGACGACCACCTTTGGCGGCTTGCGACAGTACTAGAGGCCATCAAATCTTCAGGGCTCACTCTGAAGCCGGAAAAATGCCGCTTCACTTACGATGAGCTTCTGTTCCTAGGCCACGTCATCAGCGAATATGGAGTCCGCCTCGAACCACAGATGACAGCTGCCATCACAAAGTTCACGCAGCCCATCGACAAGAAGGCAGTGAGTAGATTTCTTGGCATGTGCGCCTACTACAGAAGCTTTGCCAAAGACTTTTCATGCACCGCTGTGTCGCTGACACATCTAACCACATGGGATGCCGAGTTCAAGTGGGAAACGCAACAGGCCGATGCATTTCAAGAACTGAAACTACGCACGCAGTCGCCGCCGGTACTTGCGCACTTCGATGAGGACGCTGATACCGAAATCCGCACTGACGTCATTAGCCCATGCCTCGGTGCCGTCCTAGTCCAGAGGAAAGACGGACTTGAACGGATGATATCTTATGCTAGCCGTTCACTGTCAAAAGCTGAAACCAATTATTCTACGACTGAAAAGCAACGCCTCTCCATCATTTGGGCTACAGCAAAATTTCGCCCTTACCTATATTGCAGGTCATTGAAAATCATCAGCGACCTTCAGGCGTTGTGTTGGGTAGCGAATTTAAAGGACCCTTCAGGACGGCTGGGGTGGTGGAGCCTCAGACTGCAAGAATATAGCATCTCCATAACCTTTAAGTCCGGAGGAAAACACTCTGATGTCGGTTGCCTATCACGCGCCCGCATTGACGCGCCGCCACAAGATGGCGAGGATGACCGCGCCTGCCTTAGAATAATCAGCGCAGAAGGCTTCGCTGAAAAGCAGCGAGCAGACCCGGAGCTAAAAATCCCCATCGAGTATTTGATCACTGACTGAAAACCAAGATATTCTTTTAAAAAATTTCTTCATTCTTTTCAATAAAGAATTGTTTACTAGCGTTATTAAAATGGTTGTGGACAAATCATATTCTTCGTAATAAGGATAGTGGTTTACGAGTATAAAGATAACGTGAAATATTGTTTATTTACTGCAATTATTACGGGTTATGAGTCGCTTACGTTTCCATGGGGAAGTATATGTGGTGGATGTGTTATCTGCAGTAGTAAAAACAATTCTTGTGAATAAGTTTGAGTGAAGAAATCATATACGCATTTTTGGTGGTATATGGTGTTTTGCAAAATATGGTAACACCTGCAATTATAGTGGCCATCATTATTATCAACACCACCAGCCTCGCTACGCCCATTGCAAAGCAAAGGCCTCTCCCATACTTCTCCAACTACCCCGGTCATATACTAATTGTGGCCGTATTGTCCCTGCGAACTTCATAATTTCATCCGCCCGCCTAACTTTCTTCCGCCCCCTGCTGCTCTCCCCTTCTCTTTGAATCCAGTCCGTAACCCTTAACGACCATCGGCTACCTTCCCTCCCCATTACATGCCCTGTCCATGCCCATTTCTTTTTCTTGATTTCCACTAAGACGTCATAACCTCCCGTTTGTTCCCTCATCCAGTCTGATCTCTTCTTAGCCCCCTTAACGTTACACCCATCATTCTTCTCTCCGTAGCTCGTGGCGTCGTCCTCAATTTAAGCAGAACTCTTTTCGTAAGCCTCCAGGTTTCTGGCCCGTAAGTGAAGTACTGGCAAGACACAGCTGTTATACACTTTTCTCTTGAGGGATTATGGCAACCTGTTCATGATCTGAGAATGCCTGCCAAACGCACCCCAGCCCATTTTATTCTTCGGATTATTTCATACTCATGATCATGATCCGCGGTCACTACATGCCCAAAGTAGATGTTCTCCCTCACAACTTCCAGCGCCTCGCTCCCTGCCGTAAACTGCTGTTCTCTTCCAAGACTGTTAAACATTACTTTAGTTTTCTGCAAATTAGTTTTTAGACCAACCCTTCTACTTTGCCTGTCCAGGTCAGTGAGCATGCATTGCAATTGGTCCACTGAGTTACTAAGCAAGGCAATATCATCAGGGAATCGCAAGTTACTAAGGTCGATCCAGGTCACTGAATACCTCCCGTAAACACGCTGTGAATAGCATTGGAGAGATGGTATGTCCCTGCCTGACGCCCTTCTATATTGGGATTTTTTTCAAGGTTGACGACTGGGCGTGTTGGTATAGCATATTAGAGGTTGGACTGCGCAACATTTTGACGAGACACACAAAAGAGAAACAACTATCGTGCGCTCTGTGGTGTGTGTTTCTCTTCTGTGTGTCTCGTCAAAATGTTGCGCCGTCCAACCTCTAATATGGGATTTTTTTGCTTTCTTTATGGAGGACTACGGTGGATGTGGATCCGCTATAGATATCTTTCAGTATTTTTACATACGGATCCTCTACTCCCTGATTGCGTTTTGCCTGCATGAGTGCTCAGGTCTCGACTGAGTCAAATGCTTTCTCGTAATCAATGAAAGCTATTTATAAGGGTTGGTTATATTGCGCACATTTCTCTATGACCTAATTGAGAGTGTGAATATTGTCTATTGTTGTGTAGCATTTACGCAATCCTGCCTGCTCCTTTGATTGACATAATTCTAAGGTGTTGCTGATTCTATTTCCGATTACTTTAGTAAATACTTTGAAGGCAACGGGCAGTCAGCTTAACGGTCAATAATTTTTCAAGTCCTTGGCGTCGCCCTTCTCATGGATTAAGATTATGTTGGCGTTCTTCCAAGATTCCGGTACGCTCGAGGTCATGAGGCGTTGCGTATACAGGGTGGCCAGTTTTTCTGGAACCATCAGCCCACCATCGTTCAACAAATTTGCTGTTCCCTGATCCTCCCCAGCTGCCTTTCCCCTTTGCATAGCTCCCCAAGACTTTCTTTACTTTCCCGGCGTTACTGGTGGAATTTCAAATTCCTCAAGACTATTCTCTTTTCCATAATCGCCCTGCGTACCACGGGTACTGTGAAAATATCTATAGAACTACTCAGCCACTTGAACTATCTTATCCATATTAGTAATAATATTGCCGGCTTTGTCTCTTAGCGCATTCATCTGATTCTTGCCTATTCCTGTTTTATTCTTCACTGCTTTTAGGCTTCCTCCGTTTCTGAGAGAATGCTCAATTCTATCCATATTATATTTCATTATGTCAGCTATCTTACGCTTGTTGATTCACTTGGAAAGTTCTTCCAGTTCTATACAAACTGTAAGGTTAGAGGCTTTCATACATTGACGTTTCTTAGTCAGATCCTTCGTCTCCTGTGATAGCTTACCGATATCCTGTCTAATGAAGTCACCACCGACTCATATTGCACACTCCTTAATGATGGCCGTAAGGTATTCGTTCATAGCTTCAACTCTACGGTCCTCCTCCTGAGTTAAAGCCGAATGCCCGTTCTGTAACTTGATCCGGTATTCCTCTATTTTCTCTCTTGCCGCTAACTCATTGATGGGCTTCTTATGTACCAATTTCTTCCGTTCTGTCCTCATGTCTAGGCTAATTCGAGATTTTACCATCCTACGGTCCCTGCAGCGCACCTTACCGAACAATTCCACATATTGTATGATGCCAGGGTTAGCGCTGAATATGAAGTCTATTTCATTTCTAGTTTCCCCATTCGCGCGCCTCCATGTCCACTTTCGGTTCTCCCGCTTGCGGATGAAGGTATTCATTTTCCGCAAATTATTCCATTCTGCAAACTCTTCTAATAACTCTATCCTGGTATTCCTATAACCTATGCCATGTTCCCCCACTGACTTGTCTCCAGCCTGCTTCTTGCCTACCCTGGCATTGAAGTCACCCCTCAGTATAGGGTATTTTGTTTTGACTTTACCCATCGCCGATTCCACGTCTTCATAGAAGCTTTCGACTTGCTGGTCATCATGACTGGCTGTAGGCGCGTCGACCTGTACGACCTTCAATTTGTACTTTTTATTAAGTTTCGCAAGACCTGCCATCTTCTCGTTAATGCTATAGAATTCATTTGTGTTACCTATAGTTTTAGCTATATCCTTATTAATCAGGAATCCGACTCCTAGTTCTCGTCTCTCTGCTGAACCCCGGTAGCAGAGGACGTGCCCGCTTTTTAGCACTGTATATGTTTCATTGGTCCTCCTAACCTCACTGAGTCCGATTACATCCTATTTTATGCCCGCTAATTTCTCCAATAGCACTGCTACACTCGCCTTACTAGATCACTTTCTAGCGATAAACGTTGCCAGGTTCAGATTCCAATGGCAGCCTGTCCGGATCCAGAGATTCTTAGCACCCTCTGCGGCGTCACAGGTCTGACCGCCGCCGTGGTCAGTTGCTTCGGAGCTGCGGGGGACTGAGGGCCGAGGTTTGATTGTTGTATTCATAAAGGAGGTTGTGGGCAAGTACCAGGCCAAGGCCAAGGCCAGGGTGGCCTATCCTTCTCTGGTGAGTCGTGGTAAAATGCTTCATTTGTACGCAAAGTGTGTTTTTAAGTCAGAATAAGTTTCTAATGATTACGAATCCTGTAGTTTCCCATACGAAAATATAATAGTATAATTTGGGGCACATGGGTGCATTGTACATAGGTATTTTCTACGTGTTAGACAAGAAAGGGAGAGCGAAAAATCTTTATTGAGGAGAACTTTAGTTATCGGAGGCTGGGTGTTTATTTGAGCCCTCCAGTGGCCACCGCTACGCGGTGGGCCTGGTCGACGAGGCTCAATTGAGTCCCCAGGTCAGTCCAGGCGAGGATGGCTGGCCAAGGCTCCTGACACTAATTTTGTGCTCACTGGTGCGAATTTGACGTTTGGGGCCGTGATGTGCATTGCCGTGTCAGTTGGGGCAAATATGGCCTTCCGCCAACAGGGGCATTGCTTGGCATATCTTGTTGGCCAGGTGGCATATCACCACCCTATATGTGGGTAAGGTGCCTGTCTAAATTTTTCTGTATAGCCGAACCTCCTCCATTGTTTATTGCATCTTTGGTGCGGCGAGTTGTTGGCGTAAACGACGTTGATGTTCTAAGATGTGGCACCCTAAAGTCGGCTCCTTGTTTTTGATTGTGGTGTCCTTCCCAGCTCGGACGGAAGCCTGGCGAGCACGAGCGTCTGCCCCTGTGTTGCCGGTGGCACAAACACGCGCCGGACACCATACATTGTGATGTCCTCGCCTTAGTCGATCGTCCAAAATGTCAAGGGTGATCCTGGGTATTCGTCCGAGGGGAAAGAGTCCGCAAGCCGCCTGAGTGTCCGTGAGGACGTAGGTGGGCGTTTCTTCTATATGCTGTGTCTTTATCACCAGGGCTACTGTAGCCGACTCCGCTGTGCTGGGTCACGCCGTGCGGACCGAAGCTGTTGTCAAGGTTATAGCGTTTATACTCTTTTTAAGCAACAGACTTACTCAGACACGTGGCGAGTTTCATGACGTGCCCATTGCAGGAAAGGTTTTCATGACAGCAAGCACCGAGATATCTTTGCTTTGCAACTTGTTTTAGCTCGGTATTCTTGTTTGTGATATTGATTTTACTATGAGCGAGAGTATTTATTGGCGACAGGGTATATTATATAGCTAGATTTATACAACTTAAGACTCAGACTGTTAGCACCTAAGCAGCTACGTCGCTTTGTAAGTAGGTGTTTACCATTCGCCTACATAATAGGTTGGAGTGATTGTGGTATATCAGCTATATCATTTATATAAGTTATAAAAATAAGAGCTCCTACTAAAAAAATGTCGCAGTTTCGCCCGGAAGGTGGAGCACCGATTGCGATAGCAAATTAGTAGAAAGCTCTGCGAAGTAAGAAATGTAGTTTCATCGGCCGAATAAACTTGTAAACATTAGCTTACTGACTGAATTACCGATTATAGAATGTGAAAGTGCGACTGAACCAGGATGTATGAAGAAACAGACACACAGAGACAGCCGTGTCTCTATGGGCCTGTTTCTACGTCCTCGTTCAGTCGCGCATACACATTCTATCGTGGATTCGAGCCAACCAGCCCGTCAACATGCTTTAAGTAAATTGACAAGTACGGTGTCACGCGCGCACAGGTAAACATGAACACATCTCGCTCGATGAGCGCGGAAACTCGCTGTCAAAATGCTGGAGTCAGGAATCGCGGCAGCTGCAGCGAGCGAATTGACCTTCGTGCACTTGTCACCTCAACCCGAACTAAACATCAAGAGCAAAGTGCATGCGAAGCTACCGGAACTACGCGCACTTTGTAAAAATCGCAGATCGCTTTGAAGATGAGTCCCGCGCGGGCGCGCACTTTGGCCACGTCGCACAGATCGCTTTCAACATACGGCGCCCACGCGGCCGCACCGTAAGCAGAAGCCGCCGGAGAAGAACGCGCCTCCTCCCTCGCTTCCACAACATGCCCCAGGAGAGGGCACGCTTCCGGCCCGCCGTCCTCGCTCGCTCATGAGAGATTGAACCGCGTTCACCGACTCACACTCCCACGATTTCACTCGCACATACAGGATACGACGCGCGACGATGGTTTTATCGCCCTTGAACTATACACAGAACCTCACGGCGACGGTAGTGGCGATGCCGACTATATACTATATACGGTTGGTCTTTTCCTGGATATTAGAAAAGTTGAGATAAAAGGTGTTCCGGACGAGTGCGACTCTTTAGTAGCCGTTCGAAAAATCTGTGAAATAGTCAGAGAGGCAGTTGACGAGAGGGACATTGATATATGCCATAGAGTTCCAACTGCGAACTCAACAACCAAGAACATTGTTCTTCGTTTTGTGAGGCGTGCTAAGAGAGACTCGATATTAGCCAAGGCTAAGAAAATGAGAATTGGCGCAAGAGACGTTGGCCTGGTTGGTGTTAGCAGTGCAATTTTTGTCACTGAACATTTGACACGCCACAACAAGCAGTTGCTTCTAGCAACAGTGGCAAAGAAGAAAGAGCTAAAATGGAAGTTTGTATGGACAGCAGGTGGCAAGATCCTAGCAAGGAAAGACGAAGATAGTCTTGTCCGCCGAATCATTTCTTCCGATGACCTTGCCAAAATCAACTAAAGATTGTATCAGCTAATTATAAGCTTGCTTTCTCTTTACTGTAGATGAGCACGTGTGATGTCTACACAGCAGAACTATTTAACACCGCATTTAAGACCAAGCAATGTAACTTCTCTGATTAATTTCAATATTAGAAGCGTAAAAAATAAGCTTGACAGCCTACAAATTTTTTTGGAGTCTCTCTTTCTGAGATATGAAGTCATTGTTTTTACAGAGACTTGGCTGACGACTACCGATGATACACCCGTCATTAATGATTACACCTGCATACGCTTGGACCGCGTAGGGAAAAGAGGAGGGGGTGGGGCGGTATATATCAGTCATAGCTATGCTTACACCATTATTGAGGCGTACACAATTACAAATGTGGATGTTGAATGCTTAGTTATAAAAACATCTCAATTTCAGCTTGCTGCCATATATAGGCAGCCAGCTGGTTCTAAACACGAGTTCTTAGACTTTCTTGAGCAATTGATGCAAGTTTTTAAGACAAACAAGTTACCTTTTTTTGTTGTTGGTGATATAAATATAAATACAGTTAGTAATGACCAGTACGCTATGAATTACAAGAGCCTGATTGTGTCATACGGATGTGAAAATTTGATTTCGGCTCCCACAAGCATTGGCCCTCAAACAGCTACAACCATAGACATCTGTGTTACGAATATCAGTGTATCAGAAATAATAGGTGGAGTGATAGTTAGCGACTAAAGTGATCACCTACCCATGTTTTGTGTTACTGATCACTTCACACGCAGACATCTTGAAGTAAGCAAATATCGAGTGATAAATGACAAATCGCTTGAAAAATTTGTTTCGTTAGTGGAGGCCATAAAATGAACTAGCGTGTATGACTGCAGTGATCCTAATGATGCTTACGAGGAATTCTACAGGAAGGTAAAAGTAGGTTATGATGATGCGTTTCCTTTACAATATGGCCGAAAGAATAAGAAAGCAATAGGAAAACCTTGGATTAACCCTGCACTATACGGAAGAATAAGAGAAAAGAAACCTGATGTATCACACTTTTATTAGTACGCGCGATGTAAACCAACTTAAGGAGTTCAAGAAGCTTCGAAATAACCTAACTTCAGATCTAAAGAAAGCAAAAAAAACTATTATGAAAGTTTGTTTCTTCGCCATCAAACTAATGTAAAAAAGATATGGGAAACAGTAAACAGATTGACAAGCAGAAACAATGCAATAACCGGCGTACAAGAGATTGAGATAAATGGAAATGCGATTGCAGGGCAGTGTTTGGCTAACACCTTCAATGAGTACTTTATACAATAAGGGAAGTCAGATAGTGCTATTATAGGCAGTCAACAACCAACAAGGCACATCAGTTCTTTACCAAATACGTTTGTTCTATATCACGTCTCCCCGCAAGAGACTGAAGAGTTACTTAATAGAATAAAGAATGTCGCGGCTGATTATGACAAATTTAGGGCTGAGCCAGTAAAGTATGTTTCCAAGTTACTAAAAAACGTGCTCACCTATATTATTAGCTTAATGTTCGATACTGGTATCTTCCCTGACCAACTAAAGATAGCAAGGGTTGTTCCGATACAGAAATGCCGAGACAAAAACGCCCTTACAAATTATCGGCCAATATCGGTATTACCTGTTTTATCAAAAGTCTGAATGTGCAGTTAATGATCGCATAACAAAGTGCTTAGAGAAATATAACATGATATCTAGTTCGCAATTTGGATTTCAAAAACACAAGTCAACTGAACAGGCACTCGTGCAAAGGAGAAAATTATTCAAGGTATTAAAAATCAGGATTTTACTTCAGGTCTCTTTCTAGATTTGCGGAAAGTATTTGATTCGGTGAATCATGATATTCTACTTCTAAAACTGCAGTGCTATGGAATACGTGCCATGTCATTGAAATTAATAACCAGCTATGTTGAGAAACGCTTCCAATTTACAGATGTTAATAATTTTTATTTCTCGACGTCGTTAAATGTAACAAATGGTGTACCCCAAGGATCAGTATTAGGTCCTACCCTGTTTTTGTTATACATTAATGACATAACTCGGATTGACAACACCCATTATATAGTAATGTTTGCGGACGATACAAATGTGTCTTTTACTTCACGGACGAAACGGGAACTTCAAGAAAAGACGAATCATTATCTATAAAACCTATCCAAATAGCTAAATGATAATTGTCCACAATTAAATGCCTCTAAAACTAAATACATCATTTTTTCTCCTCTAAATAAACGCGACCAACATGACATGCACATCACGCATGGAACCGTTATTATTCAGCAAACACCTTAGCAAAAATTCCTAGGCGTTTGGTTCCAAGAGTCTCTGGCATGGTCATGTCACGTCGACCATTTGGTAGTCGATATAGCTCGATCAATAGGATGTGAAAGATTTCTACATTAATAACTCTTCGGCTAAAAAAAACTCTTTATTACATTCTAGTATATTCTAAGATTGCCTACTGTTCGCTAGTATGGGGCACCAACACTCAGCGCAACTATAATAGATTAACGGTACTACGAAAGCGCGTGCTACGTATTTTCGAAAATTATGCATGAGATATCCGTGACTTACGTACCAGGGAGTTATTTCTGAAACACAACATGCTTATGGCCAATCATATTTATCTCTGTAAATTAGTGCAACATATAGACACCACAAACATATACAAAGACAGTGATATGGTAGTTGAACAAAAGTACGGGTTTAGGCAGCATAGGAAGAGGCTTCCTAAGATTAGGACAAATTACGGGAAACAATCGGTAACGTATTGAAACGTGTACTTATATTTATCGGGCGACCACGTTTCGCCGCCTAACAAATGTTATCGCACAGCTCCGGATGCGCCTGCATGTATCCGAAGTTTCTGGAAAGTTATCGATGCATCTATACGCTGTATGTTGTCGCCGAAGCTTGTGTTATCTGATTTCATCGCGTTACGCGAACGGTGTGGAACTTTGTGGAAGGCATGCGGGTCCGAACGATTAGTCTGGAACATTCGATGACTGCTGTATAAAAGCAGACGCGCTGGACCCGCTGACCAGATTTTCGGCGATCGCCGACTGTGTTCGCCGTTATCGTTGTGCTTTAAGCGTAGCCTGTTTTGTGAGCACAGGTTCGCCCAATAAAAGCCAGTTTTGCCTTTCACAGTATTGCTACTGTGTTCTGTGACGTCATGACCACGTGACAGTATCAAGCTATACAGATTCCAAATAAACAGAGAGGCATAGCAAATTGGACAGACAGGCGTGGCAAACTTAAAAGAATGTACAAAACGTTACTTGTCAGAACAGCATGTGTATTGCAGACTGTTTTACATTACTTTCTACTATGTCCATAACGTTCCTGATTTTCTTTTTTTTCTATTTTGTAAGTTCAATGTACTGCTACGTAATCGTTCTCTATTTATCTCTAACATGATAAAGGGTCTACTAGCTATGTAACACATGAATCCTGTGTGACCTTTACTATATGTATATCTATCTGCGTCATGTGTGTGCACATGTGTGCATCTCACACTTCTAATCTGATTTATTAGAAGTAACTTTTTTTCCTTCATCGGCTGTACATTGAGTGCAACTGTAATTTTAATATCACGTGCACTTTACTGTATATGTTATTGTAGGCGTAATTGCTGTATGAACTGAACGGGGGCACGGGCCCAGTCAGGCTATTTCAGCCTTTAGTCTCTGTCTCCGCAGGAAATGTCCTGAAATAAAGTGATTTTGATTGGATTTAATTTGATTTTCGACTCCATTCATCACACCATCCATTTATTGAACTGTCATACTACGGAGTTCGCGAGTGGCCCTAAAACTGATTAAAGATTACTTGACTACCAGACAGGAATACGCGTGTTCTAATTGGTTTTGTTCACAAAAGAAAGAAATTGCACTCGGTGTCCCTCAAGGGTCAATTTTGGGTTCACTAGTCTTTATTCTTTACGTAAACGATAATGTAAACATACTGCTCACTCTAGATATAGTCTTGTATGCTGACGACACAAGTTTGTTTTTCTCAGGTGGCAGTCTACGTGCGCTAGAAATTACAGTTAATAATTGGTTAGATCAACTTTTAGTTTGGTTATCAGTGAACCAGCTACAGTTAAACGTCACTAAAACTAAATATGTGGTATTTAAGCCTAGAAATAGGCGTGATGACTATGCTTTTTGTGTAAAGTTCAATAGTTGTGCAATCGAGCGGATTTGAGCTTTTAAATTTTCAGGTGTACTTTTTGATGAGAATCCGAGTTTTGCACTTCATGTAATGAAGATTCATTCTAGTATTTGTACGTCAATAGACATATTGTTTAATATTAGATACATTGTTCCTACTTGGTTGAAATGCCGCCTGTATTATGCTATAATTGAGTCCCATCTTAGTTATTACCTGTTGGTATGGGGGACTACATGTCAATCAAACTTGGATCGACTGATGTGTCTCCAAAAACAAGCAGTTCGCTGTGTTGAAAATCTTGGACCCCGCGATCACACGTCACCTTTCTGCTTGAAACATGAACCTTTAAAAATTAATCAACTATATTAATTTAAGCTAGCTATATACATACGAGGCGAACTCGAGAAAAATTCGGTAATTTTTATAAAAACTACCTCTCAAGTTACACCAAGTACAATTTCAGGCATGAACATATTGGAGTTACCCTCAACTCGAAAAATAGCATGCGTTCCTAAGCCACCTTGGGTGGCTCGTCCTGGCGACGAGCCCCGCCAAGAGAGGCAGCTCGCATCGCTTACCATCGTTTGCCTGGCCACCAGGCAAACGTAAACTCGTTCCACTCCAACTGGAATCGGCATATACAGGAATTGGTTGCAGATTAAACTAGCCGTGTTAGTGGGTGATTCCTGGGATATTTAGAGGCAAGAGAGGCAGAGAAGCACAAAATGACGCTGGCTGAGGTCGGGTCGTCGTCCTTGACACCCCCTCCCCCCTGGCTTAGAAAAGGCAGAAACAAGTCGTACAAATAATAATGAAGTCCTTATTATTATTATTACAAACGTTATTCCAAGCATTTCTTTCTTTTTGCTGGAAAATGAATTCTTTTAGCTTACGCTTGTAAGAAGACTCTTCTTGTTTTTACGCTTTCAAGCGTCTTCTATTTTCACCACTATTTTCACCAACCCAACGCTGCTCTTGTGCCAATTCCAAAGCTCTTATGCTTCTCCGAGCACAAGAACAACAATTGCAGCGCGGCTCGGGCCCTATAGTCATCATCTTCATCAGCCTATTTTATGGCCACTGCAGGACGAAGGCCTCTCCCTGCGATCTCCAATTCCAACTGGCACCCGCGAATTTCCTAATTTCATCGCTCCAGTTAGTATTCTGTCGTCATCGATTGCGTTTCTCTTCTTTTGGTACCCATTCTGTCACCCTAATTGCCCAACGGTTATCTGATCTGCGCATTACATGACCTGCCCAACGGCAGTTTTTTATCTTACTGTCAATTAGAATATCACCTATGCCCGTTTGCTCTCTGAACCACACCGCTCTCTTCATGTCTCTTAATGTTACGCTTGTCATTCTTCGTTCCATCGCTCTTTGTGCGGTCCTTAACTTGTTTTGGAGCTTCTTTGTCAGTGTCCAAGTTTCTGCTCCATATGTTAGCACCAGTAAAATGCCTTGATTGTGCACGTTCCTTTTCATTGATAATGGTAAGCTTCCAGTCAGGAGTTGACAATGTCTGCCGTATACGCTCCAACCCATTTTTATTCTTCTGTGAATTTCCTTCTGATGGTCAGGGTATCATGTGATTAAGTGACCTAGGTAAACGTACTCATTCACAGACTCTAGAGGCTGACTGGCGATCCTGAATTTTCGTTCCATTGCCCAGCTATTCATGACTATCTTTGTCTGCTGCAAATTAATCTTCAACCCCACGCTTACACTCTCTCTCTTAAGGTCCTCAATCATGTGTTGTAACTAGTCCCCAGTGTGGCTAAACAGGGCAATGTCATCTGCAAACAGAAGGTTGCTGAGATATACGCCATTTATCTTTACTGCTAAGCCTTCCAAATTTAATAGCTAGAATGCTTCTTTCAAGCATGCAGTGAAAAGCATAGGAGAGATTTTGTCTCCTTGTCTTGCACCTTTTTTTTTACAGTGAGAAGCCAACAAGACACCAACCAAAACATACGGGAGATTATTTGTACTTAGCAATTGAATTAAAGAAATGACGAATTAATGCCAGTGAAAGTGAATGAAAGAACATCTTGCCGCAGGTGGGGAACGATCCCACGTCTTCGCATTACGCGTGCGATGATGACTTATGGTGCAGAAACCTTTAGACTGACAAAGAAGCTCGAAAACAAGGGCATCGCACGCGTGATGCGAATACATTCTCCACCGGCAGCAAATTGTCTTTTCATCCACTTTCATTGCCATTAATTCATCATTTCATCAATTCAATTAGTAAGTACAAACAATTTCCCCTATATTTTCCATGGTGTGATTGTTGGCTTTTCATGATAGAATTAATAAAAACCGGGCCCCTCGGTTAACCCCCTTTTTTCTAGCTCTTTTTTTATAGGTACCTTCCTACTTTTCTTGTGGAGAATTAAGGCAGCTGTGGAGTCTCTGTAGATATTTCCCAAGATATTTACGTAAGCCTCCTCTAGTCCTTGATTACGTAATGCCTCTATGACTGCTGGTATCTCTACTGAATTAAATGCCATTTCGTAATCTATGAAAGCCATGTAGGTTGGTTGATTGCTATCTGCATATTTCTCGGTTACCTGATTTATTACATGGATGTGATCCATTGTACAGTATCCCTTCATGAAGCCAGCCTGTTCCCTTGGTTGACTGAAGTCCAGTGTTGCCCTTATTCTATTGGAAGTTATCTTGGTGAATATTTTATATTGTACTGAAAGTAAGCTGATGGGCCCACTAGTTTTCAATACTTTAGCGTCTCCCTTTTTGTAGATTAATATAACGTCGGCATTCTTCCAGATCTCTGGTACCCTTGAAGTCGATAGACAGTTCCCATAAAGGGCCGCTAGCATTTCGAGCATAATGTCTCCTCAATATTTGATTACATAGACTGTTATTCCATGTTCTCCTGCCACTTTCCTTGTTTCATTTCTTGCAAGGCCCTTCTAACTTTGTCGCTATATATGGAAGGTGCCTTTGTAACCTGTTCATTACTATTTCGAATGGAGGTATCGTGGCTGCTTTGGGTACTGTACAGGTCAGTATGAAATTCTTCCACTGCTTTTACTATATCTTCGAGACTGCTGATGATATTGCCCTGCTTATCTTTCAGCTCATACATCTTCGTTTGTCCGATGCCAAGCTTCCTTGTTTCTGATTTCAGGCTGCATTCATTGTTTACTGCTTCCTCAGTCTTTCTCACGTTATAATTTCGAATATCCCTTATTTTCTTTTTGTCGATCAATTTTCACAGTTCCGCGAATTCCATCTGAAGTCTTGAGTTGGACACTTTCATTCTTTGTCTTTTCTTTATGAGGTCCTTGGTTACGTGGGAGAGCTTACCTGCTGCTTACCACGCACTTCAACTGCTGCTTCTGAGGCCAGCCTAGTTACTGTTTCATTCATTATCTCTATGTCATTTTCATCTCTCCCTTCTTAGGCTGCATATTTGTTTGCAAGTTGCAGCCTGAATTGCTCTGCTTTTACTTTCCTTTCGTCTAGGTGGGTGAAATTGAGGCGCCAATAATTCTAAAGCTATCTATTATCGCGCCGATACCAAGGTCGAGGAATTTGTGCGCTTCTACTTTCCCTACTACACTGAAAAGTAATAGCAAAATGTTGTGAAGCTGAAATACAGATATTTTAGCATTCGCCAGGTACCGGGCGCCGAAGTACCTCCCTTACACCGAAGGTTATGTCTAGCGTGCCCGCTGAGCCCACCTGCACGCCATCGGCGCGTCTGGGCTCGGGAATAAACAAGTCTAACGAGGAAAAAATCACTCTGTAGTTCAGCTGTCGCATCAGAGCTTTCAAATAAACCATGTTTTGATGCCTACACTGTCAGGGCAAGAAGCGATGAGCGTCGATTTGGGGCGTTGTGCGCATGCGCATACATGCGGTCGCGGAATTCTGCCAGACGCACTAACCGACGCTGCTCTGGCGGGGATATACGACTACACAGATGATTCGATTGAAGCGCGTAGTTGTATTAAGTAAATGCTGCATTTCCCTTGAGCGGGCGGAAGAAGAAGAAGCAGAAGAAAGCGGACGTGCCCCACATCGGTTCCGTCTTTTTGAATGATTCTGCAGGCACTTTTGGCAGGACCACGCATTGAAGCTCATCATCGGATTCGTGAACCCGAATCGGTGGATACCTTTGGACAAGGTGGGCCAGCATTTTTTGGACTTCTATAGCCTATTTTGTGTCCATCGCACGTGGGCGCCACGCTGGGCCTAACGCCACGTAGGTCTAGCGAGCCCGCCAAGCCGGCATGGCCGATATACGCATGGACGACGAACTCTCCTCAGAGACGGTAGACGGCGAGGAAAGAATGGGTTGGCAGGTGGTCACCACCCGAAGATCGCGATCTGCAAAAAAGACCTGGGGAGCTGGAGGAGCCGCCAATTTGATCCAAGAATGAAAAGGAGAGAAGATCGCCAACAAAGGTGGTGCCGGGGCCGACAAGCTCAAGCGCCGGATTGTGAGGCGTCAAGAATGCCGCAACTGCCGGAGGAGCACAGGAAAATCATCGTTAGGCCTCGGGGGGGGGGGGGGGGGGGGGGGCTCAACCTGAACAAGGTCAGCACAGCTATTGTAGAATCGATCGTCGAGGCAGCCGGACTTACAGCAGACCAAGCGAAGGAAGACATCGTCTGCCCCAACTTCACACAGAATATCGTGGTGGTTAGTACACCGAACTCCTCTCAGGCCGAAAGGTATGTGAGAATCAAGTCCATTACGATCGTGGAGGCAGAATATGAAGTGAGCGCTTATGAAACAGCCCCCCACTCTACGTGCAAGGGGGTTATTAGAAGAGTCAACCGCAATGACAGTCAGAGTGTGATCACGAAAAAGATTGTGCATGAATACAACCCAACGGCGTTGGCTGCACAACGTATCAAAGCTATGGGCTCGGTTATTGTGCTTTTCGACGGATTCAGTGTGCCCAACTTCATCAAATATGGGTCAACCCTCGTGAGGTGCTATCTGTACAGAAAGCAATTTGACGTATGTTACGCATGTGGAAGTATCGGACACAGATCAGACGTTTGTCCAACACCTGATGTTGTGCAGTGCAGGGGATGTGGTAGGCAAGACCCAGGGGAGGCTCATATCTGCTCTCCCAAATGCAAGTTCTGCGGTGAAGATCACCCTACAGGTGACAGGGCTTGCAAGCAGCGGTACCAAATACCATATGTAGTAAGAGTAAGAAGAAGACAACGCTCCAAAATGGAGACCGAGATGGAATCGGCCCAACCGACAAGTGAAACCCCTCCAGGCGCCGGAAGGCGCTAACGCTCGAGAAGCACATCAAGATCAAGGCAGCGCTCAACATCGAGGGGAAGAAAGCGTTCCAGGTCTCGGGAGGAGCAGGTGCGCTTCGAGGAGCAGGAGCTGAAGACAAACAAGAAAAAGGAGCCAGGAGCGACCTGGGCCGAGAAAGTCAAAGGTACTGTGAAAGTCACAGGTGCGCTAGCCTCGCAGGGACAAAGCAATGATGCCAGAGTAGAACAGCTGATCAGAGAGGTTATATCACTAAAGAAAGCAAATGAAGAACTTAAGCAGCAGGTGCAGGAAATAAAAAAAGGGTTGTGGACAGAAAGCGGCAGTGTGGCAATAGCTAAGCCGGTGTGTAGAAGTAACAGCCAGGAAGAAGAAGACACACCGGCGCCCAAAAAGAGAGCTGTAGTTCCTTAGGCAGAATCGATGTGCTCGGTTCTGGAGGAGATTAGGAATGCGATTAGGGACCTAAAGGACACGGTAGACAGCGTTAACCTTAAAGTGGACAAAACATGGAAGTGGAAGTTAATAGGCGAGAAAAGGTTGAAAAAGCTAGAGGCCCAAGGAGAGGATGAAGAATATATGCCCTCGGAAGCCGAAAGCTCTAGAACACCCCCAGGAGCCGTAGGGGGTACAGTCAAGCGAACAGTGACAGGGGGTAGCAAGTCAGGCGGCAACGACAATAATAATGGATAACAGAAATAGACTTAGTGTGTGGCAGTGGAACTGCAGAGGATTTTAGCAAAAAACAGCGTCACTAGCACACATAATCAAAACGGTTGAAAATAGGCCGAAATTAATAATGCTGCAGGAAACTCTAGCGGAGGAGATCGGGCTGTCCGGCTTCAACTCGGTCTGCAAAGGCAAAGAACCAGGCAGAGGAATTGCCACCCTAATTGACAAGAAAATTCCCTACATAGAGCACGATCTAAAATTAGGAGCGAGTAAAAGTGAATACATATTCATAGAAATGATCCTAAATAGGCACAGAGGCAAAGCGCAAAGCTTGTTTTGCCTCAACATATATAGCAGTCCCAGAGAGATGAGACAGAGCTTCAGAGCAATTTTTAATAAGGCCATGGGGGTAGCCAAAACTGCGCCACTAATAATAAGAGGGGACTTCAATGCCCCACACCAATCTTGGGATTACCGCTGGAGTAGTAAGAAAGGGGAAGGAATCTGGCATCTCACCACGGATTTAGGCCTTTCTCTTATCACGGACCCAGCTTTTCCTACCAGGTGTGGCAGTTCCACGTGTAGGGACACTACCCCGGGCTTGTCCTTCACTTATAACTTACCAGGGCAGACTGAATCAACTCTGGTACGGACCTAGGAAGCGACCGTTATATACTACACATAATGGTGGAAACGACGGGGGTGGAGGTAAAGCATTTCACTTACATAGACTGGGATCACTTTAGAAAAATCAGAAAAGACAGAGCAGACACAGATAGAAAGGGGCGCATCAGACTACAAGAATGGGTGGCTCAGCTTATGGACGATTTGAATGCAGCGACTAAGGCCATAGAGACAGAGGAAGAGGTCGAACAAATTGATAGTAGATTGGCGCATTTGATCGAAGCCAAGCAATCGATTTTACAAAGATGGAAATCAGAACTCTTAAACAGGAGACTTAGGAAACGATTTGCTCAGCTCAATAAGAATATAGAGGAACACGCACGATATTTGCAGAAACGAAAATGGGATGAGGTGTGTAAATGTGTAGACGGAAGGATAAAACGTGGAGGCAATTGCAGTCTGCTCAGGCATCTGCTCAACGAAAAAGGCACTAAATCGAACAGACGTACGGCAGCGGCGAAACTTGTACACCAGGAAAGTCAGACTACAAGCGCAGAGAGCATAATGGAGCGATTGGCTACTAAACACTTGCTCCTCAGGAAAGCGGATCAAGATGTGAGTTATCCCGATTACTTAGGGGTAGAATGCAAATATATGGATCAGGAATTCACCGAAAGTGAGGTACGCACGGCACTGTATGATCTGAATAGTAGGTCAGCAGCTGGCCCGGATGGCATCTCTAACAGATTGCTTAAGAATTTGGACAACGAATCAATAAAATATCTGACCACATACAATAATGAACTATGGAAAGATGGGGTATATCCAGAAGAATGGAGGACGGCCAGTACTATCTTAATACCAAAGCCGAGCAAACAACTCAACTTGGATAATCTGAGGCCAATTTCGTTAACATCATGTCTAGGGAAGACAATCGAGCATGTCATATTGAACAGGTTAACGAAATATGTGGAGGACAATGACATCCTACCGTACAATCTGATTGGTTTCAGATCAGGCTTGTCCACACAAGATGCCATGTTGTTAATCAAGCATCAACTGCTATTAGCTAAACCAAAAAACACTCGAGCTCTCTTGGGGTTGGATGTCGAAAAAGCTTTTGACAGAAAAGCATAGAGCAATACTTGAAGTGATTTCCGAACTGGGATTGGGGAGAAAACTCTATGAAGTGGTCAAAACCTTTCTTGGCAATCGTTCAGCTCACCTTAGACTCGGGGATATTAAATCAAAGATGGATCTTGGTGACAGAGGGACGCCACAAGGGTCGGTCTTGTCACCTATGCTTTTCAACCTGGCCATGTCAAAAGTGGCAAAGGGATTAAAAGGGATAGAGGGCATTCACTTTACCATTTATTCAGGCGATGTGACTATATGGACCGCTGAAGGAAGTATGGGACATGCGGAAAGCAGACTTCAGCAGAGCATTTATGAGGTAGAGTCTATTTTAGAAGACATGGGACTCGAATGCTCTGCTAATAAGTCTGAACTCCTTGTACTCAAGAACAGAAGAAGGGGTAGAAAACCGAGGGGATATGTTCCCGAGCAAGAACCCAGGTTAGTACTAACCACGAAGGCAGGCGAATCTATTAAGCAAGTAGAATCCATTAGAGTTTTAGGGTTATTCCTGGAGGCAAACGGGGCAAACGGAAGAGCAATACGACACATCACAAGCAAGACTGTGGAGGTAATAAGACTGCTAAGAAGAATCACTAACAGACACAGAGGGCTGGGAGAGGAGAGCGCCATGAGACTGGTCCACGCTTTCGCCTTGTGTCACTTGTCCTATGTAGCTTGGATGCTCAGTTGGACACAGACCGAGCTAAACAAGTTGAACAGATTAATTAAAAGGCTAGTCAAAACAACAGTGGGGTTACCAATTAACACGCCGGATAATATTTTAATGAAACGGGCTCCACAACACAATAGCCGAGATAATTGAAGCTCAGCAAATTGCCCAGAGAGAGAGGCTGTCTGGAACGAGGCCAGGTAGAGCAATACTAGAAGAGGTAGGGTGTGCCCAACCGAATCCAAAATTTCAGGTGAAGGCACAGTAGAACTAAAAGATAGCATAAGAGAGATAATCAAGACGACTCCTTTCCCCGGAAATATGCACCCGGTGCACAACCTGGAAAGACGAAAGGCAAGGGCCGAAGCTCTCCTGCAAGAGATAGAACACGACCGAGAACATGCGGCTTTTGTAGATGCTGCATGGGTTAGAGGAAAGAAAGCCTTTACGGCAGCAGTAGTAGATGCAGATGGTCTCACTCGGGATGCTATTACAATCATGACTAAAGACATGACAGTCGCAGAGCAAGTAGCGATAGCATTGGCTTTAAGGAATAATAAGTGGACGAAGATTTACAGTGGCTCTAAGATGGCTATTAGACACTTCACTAATGGCTTGGTAACCAAAAGGGCTGCCCAGCTGATCGGTGAGTTGGACAGCCAAGGGATCGAAATTCGCTGGTTTCCTGCGCACATGGGGTCTGTCGATGCATCTCGGAAGAATTTAAACGAGATGGCTAACGCAGCTGCACGAGGACTTACTATCCGTGCACTACGCGACCAGGACCTTAATAATATACAGGAGGAGAACAGAGACCAATTACTTAGATATAATGAAATCACGAGGCATTACTACATGAACAGAAGGGAATTCCCAGTGCCACACGCTAAGCCCAATAGAGCGCAAGCGGTGACTCTAAGATTGTTGCAGACAAGAACTTATCCAAGTCCAAACTTTATTAATAAGCTATATCCTGAAAGAGAGGTACAAATCAATTGCGAGAAGTGTAATGGCATCACTACTCTGGATCACATGCTTTGGCAGTGTCCTGTGACTTTCGCAGACTGTGACAAAGAGAGAGACTGGTGGCAGCGAGTCGTACACAGTGGAGTTCTTTCCGATCAAGTACAGGCCGTACAGAAGGCCCACGATACGGCGGTAAGGTTAAACCTTACTGTCCCGACGTGGGAGCCGCCTGCGTCAACCTAAAGGTTGATCTTCAGGACATCAAATAAAGTTCATCATACCATACCATTTCCCTTGAGCGCGGAACAAGAAACGTCTGTAAAAACAGCAGTAACAGCTCGTCAGCAGTTTACTTATTGTGTCTTACGAGGCCAAATACCAATCGTAAAATAAATTTCGTTATGGCACTTGACGGCATAGTTTAAAAAAAAAGCAACCTTTTCTTTCTGGTAGAGGCGTTAGTTTTCGTCGCAAAGCGAAAGCGTTTATACCACGTTTGTGCAAGACTTGCAAGCACTGAAACTGCGCCTGGGTGTTGAGGTGACAAATTATTTACCATTTGCCATGTTCCGGCGTGGCGTAGTGGGAAAGTACTGGGCTTGCGATCTTTAGGTCAAAGGATAGAATCCCGGTGGTCGTAGCTTTACAATATTTTCTTTCTTTTTGCAATAAAATGCTTTCTGTGACTTTCGTTATTTAAAAAAAATATGTACGCTAGGCAGGCACCGCGATTTCCTCGATCTAGGACTGTTTGTCGCACGAGATCCCAGCGCCTTCCAGTATGCCGTGCCAGTCGAGTGCTCCGGCATCTAGCGCGCGACAATGGGCCCATACTCCGGCATGGAACTGGAACTGGGTTTCGTAATAGGACGAAGGCAATAAATTCAGGGAAGCACGGCATTTCGCACTGCGAGGTGCTAAATCAATGCAAAGGTCGAGAAGCCATCGCTGCGAAGACCACATGCCGTGAGAGGTATTCGATGAACGTGAAGAACCAGCGGAATACAGGTGGCATTAATAAAGATAAGCGAAGAAGCTGCGTCAGCAAGTTTTGTTGTGCAGAATGCATCTGGCTGTTTCTTATCTACTGCGGTCGTAGCTATCACTTACCATATCATCTTCACGCCCGATCAGCTGCAGTACAACACGCAACCCAAAGCATCCTACGGGCTTCATGGCAGTCCATTTTCCCACGGGCCTCAGCTGGTATGCGAGCTCATTTTCCAATTTCAGTAGAACCTTGCAGTTCACAGCAGAAGTTTTCTGCGCAACTGGAGTATGAAATCTAAGCAAGGAAGTGAGCGCTGCCTAAATACACACGAATGAGGAAGGTTCAGCATTATGGGCACTCATTCGGATGAATCACGAAGCTATGAAGAAGACCATCTTTTTCGTGAACTTTGATCGGGCTTGCAAGTACAAACATAAATAGTTTCTTTACGCAGTGTTGCGATGCCTCGAGCTTTCAATTATTTGCTCTATCACTTGGTAAACATGCATTGCCGGTTAAAGCAGGACCACGATTTGGACTTGGTTCATATTTAACTAGATTCAACAACTACATCAAAATGATTTTTCTGAAGTGGCGAAGCTTAATCCACATCCACTTAATTTCTTGCCTGTGGATGCAATCTTTTGCTATGCTAAATTGAGCCTATGGCGCGTCCCTTGTTTATGCGAAAGGTATAAACAACTGTTCTGCTTCAAGCTGACTTTTAAAGTTTTTCCTCCACATGCAAACATAGACAACAGCGACGTCTTTTGTGACTGAAGACCTGCAGCGACATCAAAAGGCTGGTGACAATGACGAAGTGGGTTGAAAGTGATGTGGACAACATAGGGAGGAAGGTAAGACAAGGACCATTATTTGTGTTGCCCTCAGAAGTGAGAAAGACAATAATCACCATCATCAACCAACGTTGACGACGTAGAGGGAACGTGTAATTCTCATGCCAACTTTCTTATAATTTTTTATGGCTCTTATATTGAACTACCAGTTTCTCGGCCAATTCCGCAGAGTGGGTATGTGCCACTATACAGCATTTACGTCTAGCTTCCGCGTGTGACATAATATTTTGTCATTTTTACCCTTCTTATGCAAGGATGAAAATAAGTACCTTAGAGCGGAAAGTGACCGTCGAGATGACGCCAAGGAACGGCGGGTGAATGACGGTCTCCGTGCCTAATTCGTATGAAAGAGCCAATGCCGTTTACGAAAGACGTGGTATAGAGGGAGACAAATGCAATAACTCTCGGCGTTTACTTCTGCATAGCAGGTGCGAATAATACGTCGAAAACAAAAAAGGAAACAAAGATGCAGATCTATCAAATATATAGACAATGTAAGTGAAGAATTTCAATCTGCATGGTGCTGAACGCAGAAGAAGGAGTCGTGCGTTGCTAAGAGAACATTATCAGGGATACACCAAGAGATCTCGCGTTTTTTAGGCAATATTGAATATTTAAGCTCGACTGTGGTAGATGACATAATTCGAACCCTTGTGCTGCACTACTGGAAGCCGAGGACGTAACCTGCACAAGAAACCAAAAATCAAAACGCATAATCAACTTACTACAAATTCCCCAATTAAACGTTTTAAATGATAACTTCATGGCACATATTGCAATTTACGAATTTCAGCCAGAGAATTGTTGGAACACATTTTAAAGATGATATCAGTTTCGGCCTATTCATTCCCGCACTGTCCAGCGAAATGAATGGGCTTTCCAGTTACTGATGTGCTGCAATTCGTAAAACTGTGGTTTGTTAGAAAAGTAAGTGGAACAATGGTGTACTTTTACCTCAAGTTTCACGCCGCATATCTCGAAACCTATGCGATACTTAACGTTTGTTTCGAGTATATACGTCTTGCAAACACACCAGTTGAAATTATTAACTTCCGATACCCGCCATAAGATAATCAAATAACAAATTAGTGAAGTCTTCCTCATTAGTCGATTATGCATTTCAGTGTCTTGTGCGAACAATGCCCGCTTCTTAATTAAGGACTACGATTACGATACCTGCCGCAGCCAAGGTTTAAAGATTCTGAAGAACACACCGCATTTTTTTCAGTAAGAATGCTTTGGCGAAGGCCAAAACGTTCGTGAAACCCAGTGCGCTTAACATGCAGGTTGAACAGGTCCAAGCACGCAGTATCTCTTACCATTTTTCAATGTCTTCGGTATTCACTAATGGGTGGAACTATGTGCAAACAAAATATTTCCTGGGAAATTTTAGTTTCACACAAAAGATAAACTTTTTTGGACATATATAGTTTACGCTCTTATCAGCTTCTGGTGAAAAACAAGCTCTCAGACGCCGTATTTCCCATACGTCTAATCACGCACAACATGGCTTAAGAGATTTGTGTAAAAGGTAGACTCTGTGCATCTAGCCAGTCAAGGTGTCCTTTGGCTTAGAATCCTTTGCGAAATCTCTGATGGACTCCTTAATTCCTCAAATCACGTGGGAAATTATTTATGTGATGAGGGAACCTCATGGAACAAAAAATTAGAATTTCCGAAGATTGTTTTAGACGGTCATGGCAACACTTTGGTTTAACACATGAACACACACCACAACCTTTGTTTATGGCCTGGGTACCTGAGGTACATGTTTTGACGACATAACTTTATCTTGGCGACAGCTTGTGTTTTGCTATTAAAATATGACGAAAGCCAGTTCTCGCCTAAAACAATCCTATAACGAGTCATGTACAAACGTGCATAATTTATTGAACACAAAACTACAGCGCCTGATCACTGTGCAATTGTTGTGCATGCACCGAAAAATTAAGAACAAGTATAGAAGAAAGAAATCATTGCAATATTTTAAGAAATCGAAATATCCAGTGAGGATAAGGGAGTCATATGTATGTAACTAGCTGTAAGATCCCTCATAACGGACTGATTGGGTGCGACGCAGTGATTCTCCAAACAAGTCTTGCAGTAGTAAAACTCTTGCTTAGGCTAGTTAGTTCAAACTTGAATTAGTAAAGGCAAGGCGCAGAAGACCAGCTCTCAAGAAGAAGAACACAAACGACAGGTCCTGTCGTTTGTGCTCTTCTTCCTGAGTCCCGGTCTTCTGCGCCTTGCCTTTACTAATTCAAGTCTTGCAGAGCCAACGTAATTCAGGTGAGGAACGCATGAATATATCACACTGTGGAAGGCATTCACTTTTTCCACTTCAATTCCTCCATCAGTACAACTTTAAAAAAATGAAATGCGCGTTTTCGGCGGAGAGATGTGCACTTAAAGTTACAGATGTTGAAGTTCTCCCTAATTTTCGAGGACTTAATGAAAGCCTTGGTAGCACGATCATATCGCCAATCAATAAATTTCAATCCCTTAAGTTATGCTAAAAACATTTTGAAATTAGTTTAGTAATTGTCCAGTGAAATCATGGACGTCGTGAATAGGCACAGTATTTCGCTACGTACGTTGACTATCTTCGAGACATGTTGTCGTGTGTTTGCGTAACCTATGCATTTTCTTAGTAGCATTGCCCATGAGAAGGGATTAAAAATTAAGATATGGGGTTTTACGTGCCGAAACCACGATCTGATATATGAGGCACGTCGTAGTGGGGGACTCCGGAAATTTAGAGCTGCTGGGGTTCTTTAACGTGCACCTGAATTTAGATTCACGTGCGCGTTAAAGAACCCCTGCTGCTCTAAATTTCACATTTCGCCACCATCTAAATGCGGCCAGCGTGGCCGGGATTTGATCCCGCGACCTCGTACTTAGCAGCCCAACAACATAGCCATGGGAAGTAATGGTTGTTTAAATGCAAAATAATGGTTGGTATTATAGTGTTAAGAAAAAAACGCGTAACCTTTAATGCGAGCCGTGAAAGGAATTCTGCAATAAATAATTGAAACACAGTCTCATCTAACACTTCCTGACTAGATAAAGATGTTGAAAAATTTGGTAACAGCGACATGTCTGGCTCAAATCCTGACAGAAGCCCGTCCGGTCGAGATGATACATAGTAAAAAGGAAGCGGCCGTGACAAATACCAAAATATATAAAAGCGCTTTAACGTTCCGGTTGTCCCACGGGAGCCTTGTTCACAATGAGTGAAAACCGGCACAATGCGCGATTTTGATGTACGGCGCCTGGCATGATTAATGCATCTGGCATACAGAGATGGGAGATTGCCTTCGTTGCGATTATAGGTGCATGCCGCGGTTTGGATGATTGGCTTCACATAAAGGCATGAAGAGTTATTCTTGCCCTTTGCAGTCACATTTTATTCTGCCTAGCTGATAGTATGTGACGTAGTTGAGCAGGTCTTAGCGAGGGCATTCGACGCTGCGTGTTGATTACTGACGTCGTTCATGTGCTGTTCGCGCCATGTCCTGAAATTGTCTGGTTTGCCTATTTAAGCATACGGGCAATCCGACCATGGTAGGAGGCAAACAACGCCTGGTAACTTGTCCTTGTTCATCACGTTGACGAGCTCGTGTCTTAGTTCCCTCCCCGGAACGTGAGCTATCTGCGCGTCGTGTGATCGCAGCACCCGTGTCAGGGTCTCACTGACGCCTGGGACGTACGGGATGGCGGCCAGTTTTTTGTTGGATTTACACTGAGCAGGTGCTTCACGAACTAGCTAGCGTCCAGTATAGAGTCAATAAAGTCAATTACAGAAGCAGCTAAATTACAGACTGTTTAGCCAAAAAGGATAAGCTCGAACCATATACGACCTACAGAAAATAGACAAGCCCGATATTCCGTTACACCCCATAAATTACTTGCCCCGGTCTCCGCTTCACAAACTGTCAGATTGTGCACGTAAGGTCATCTCGCCACTCATAGGCAAATGTTCTACCTATATCCGCGACGGTCTTCTGTGAGAAAGTTAAAGATAGAAGGGTCAATCCCTATGAAGTCTTAGTTTTGTTTAATGTAATATCACTTTTTCGAGCGATGTTACTGATATACCTGGCTGTGGAAGTTCGCGTAACAGCTCTCGACAAATTAAGATACCACGCTGCCAGAAAGATCCGTCATCGAGGTGCACGGTCTAGGTGGGCTACTCAAGTTTTACTGATCCCGCACAGATTTCATATTCGAGCCGTTGTTTTACCGGCAAATTCACGGTGCGGCAATGGGAGCGTCAATTTCGGTAACGGCCGCTAACCTAATGATGGAGGCTATCAAAGCTCAGACGTCGTCCTCAGTTCGCACTAACGCCAAAAATATTTCTTCGGTACATTGGCAAATGTTACAGCATTCTGTTTACCTATTTATGGCTCACCTGAACAGCATACATGCAGCTGTAAAAGTCACCATGGGAGCGGAATCTAATAGCCAGCTACCGTTCTTGGACATTCTCGTAATACGCGATGGGCCTTATTTCTTGCTCTGTTTTTTTTTTTCGAAAGCCGACTCCCACTGGGAGTCTGCTTTCCTCCCGCGGTCTCACTGCGAGAAGACGGCTCACAATGGACACCATCTTCACTAAAATTCGGTTCACTCAATTCTGCAACAACAAAAGAAAAGTATCGGTTGTTGGCTCTCTTCTTCGTCGGGCAGACAAAGTGTGCAGAAGAGCGGAAGTCATCGTTACAGACAGTATACTCATGCGGCAGAAACTACCAGCTTTTGGGTACTCTTCATACTTTCTGTACTCTATTTGCAGGCCTCGAGTGACACCTGCCACCGGCAAAAGATGCCGAGAGCGAGTGGGGCTGTACTAATCCAGGTACAACTAAATTAGGAAGGCCCACAAAGCTTCAACAAGGCACTCCCTCACCAGAACATGATTTGCCCTCTGTGGTGCAGTATTCGGCCACCCCCTCCGAAATGGCTCACTCAATTACCCAGTGGCCATCATTCCCCAGTAGCTGCGCAGCACCTTACCAAGGCGGTGGTCAGACCTGTAACGCAACAGAGGGTGCTAAGAATCTCTGGGTCCGGACAGGCCGCCAATGGAAACTGACGCTTGTAACGTTTAACAACGGAACCCTCTCGAGTGAGGTTAGCTTAGCAGGACTCTCTGAGGAAATAACAGACATTGTTTGGGCTATCATCGGCATTAGTGGGATTAGAAGAACTGGTGAGGCTTATACATTGCTGAATAACGGACATGACCTCTGCTGCAGAGGTGTCCTAGATAAGAAGCAATAAGGAGTTGGATTCCGAATCCATAAGGCTATAGCGGGCAACATTGACGAATTCTACAGCATTAATGGGGGGTAGCTGTAGTCGCAATAAAACTTAATAAGAGGTATATAAGCAGGGTAATATCATCATCAAATCTCGAAGATATAATAAAAGCAGCGGGAGAATTCTATACTTAACTCTACAGCACCCAGAGGAGTCAGGATTCTTCGATTAGAAGCAATAATGAACGGGATACAGAAACTCCTCCTGTAACTAGCGAAGAGGTCAGAAGAGCCTTGCAAGATATGAAACTAGGAAGAGTGGCAGGAGAAGATGGAATAACAGTCGATTTAATCAACGATGGAGGAGACATAATGCTTGGAAAACTGGCGTCTCTCTATAGGAAATGTCTATCGACTGCAAGGGTTCCAGAAAACTGGAAGAAAGCAAACATTATACTAATCCAAAAAAAGGGAGACGTTAAAGGATAGAAAAATTATACGACCATTCGCTTACTCCCAGTATTGTATAAAATGTTTACCAAAATAATCTCCAATTGAATAAGGGCAACACTGGACTTTAGTCAACCAAGGGAACAGGCTGGCTTCAGGAAGGTATACTCTACAATAGATGACATCTATGTCATGAATGTGGTTATACAGAAATGCGCAGAGTAAAAGAAGCTTCTCTATCTGGTTTTCATAGGTTACGAAAAGGCATTTAATTCAGTGGAGATACCAGCAGTCATAGCGGCATTACATAATGTATGAATACAGAATGCTTACCTAAATACCTTGGAAAATATCTACAGAGGTTCTACAGCTACCTTAATTCTACACAAGAAAAGCAGGAAGATACCTATAAAGAAATTAGTCAAACATGGCGACACAATCTCTCTAATGCTATTCACTGCGCGCTTGGGAGTATTCAAGCTATTAAACTGAGAAGGCTTAGCAGTGAAGATCGATGGCAAATATCTCAACAACCTAATTCAACGTAGTCTAAGGTCCAGGTATTGTAGTTCATCATCTTTTCGTTGCTCCGAGGTTGAAAGGGAGGTGTACAATCAGTGCATTTTACCATTACTGACATATGAGGCAGATATTTCTAGACTGATAAAGAAGCTTGAGAACAAGTTAAGGACCGCGCAAAGAGCTATGGAACGAAGAGTGCTAGGCATAACGTTAAGAGACAGAAGGATCAGAGAGCAAACGGGTAATTGACATCAAAGCTAATCACAGCTGATTGGCATCAAAAGAAAAAAGATGGCGCTGGGCAGGTGACCTAATGCGCTGGTTAGATAACCGTTGGACCCTTAGGGTAGCAGAATGGGTACCAAAAGAAAAGAAGCGCAATCGATGACGACAGAGGACCAGGTGGAGTGATGAAATTAGGAAATTCGCGGGCGCTAGTTGGAATCGGTTGACGAAGGACAGGGGTAATTGGAGATCGCACGGAGAGGCCGTCGTCCTGCTGTGAATATAAAGCAGGCTGATGATGAGGATGATGATGATGACACTTTATTTACTCTGTTCGAAGGTAGCTGGCTCGCGAAGTATCTGCGCAGCCTTCGTCCAGCAAAAAAGGGACCGCCATCCCATACGTTTGGGACGTACAAGGCATGGGTGCGGTGATGATACGACGTGGTCTCAGCACACGTTGTGTCTCGTTAACTCAGACACAAGCTGGTCAACGTGAGGGACCGCGTCAACGAGGACACGTTCCCAGGCATCGCATACGTCGTACCGTGTGGACATTGACCGTGCGTGCATAGAGCAACATAGCCATACGACAAGAGCGGACACTCGAGCCATTTCGCGGCCGAGCTATGCAGCTTCGCCGATTCCGCTAGGTGGCAGAGCCTATCAAGAAAAATGCGGCTGTGGCTGCCGCTGCGGCTAGCAGCTTGACAGGCGGCATGACCACTGGGCGCGACCCAACATGTGCGAAGCCTTGTCAGACCGCTCCGCCGGGCTCTTTCTGTAAAATGCACCTGATCATCGTTGCTGGGTTCTTCTGCCAGCGTCTCCTTCGTCGCCGTTTCATGGTAAGGTCACAGCATGTTCTTTTGCGCGTTGTTAACGACTTATTCTCTTCACATTTCGTTATGTCACTGTTAGCCGCATGAACGAGTTACGGCGGCCTTGCAGCCATGAACAGCTGCTGCCCATTTGCTACGCTGACTTTCATTTCGTGTTCTTTCTTTATGCGCAGCAATGAGCGGTGATGCTAGCGAAAACAGCGATGCGGCAGCGTCCAAGCTGCGTTGCACGTTCGATACAATGACTAAGTTTAAAATAACATGGTTCGTTCAGAAATGTGGCCTATGAACACATGCCATTCTGGGCAGAGAGCTTTATGATACGCGCGGCGACTGCAGAAAAAGTATGGTGCTCTACTTCTGAAAATAAAATGTAGTTATTTCTAAGCGGTACACGTGCAATATTTGCAGTATGGCAATAATGCGCTCTCTCCCAACCTCTGTAGCAGGCTGTGTGCGCTCGAGCGTTGTTAGCTGTTCGGCATTGGGCTGAAAATACGTGTTCTCATGGTTTAATTGTGTATGGAGTTCTTACCGTAGAAAGTTCCTTGTTTCATATCCTTTGTAACAGCGCTTCCTTAACAGACAAACAAAAATAAAAGAACACGCATTGCATGAACGCAGCATCTCCATTATAAAGCTTTGCAGGCTCCAATATTGCTGATACGAAGGAACGTAGCGTCTACATTAAATAGCGTTGAAGCCTCCAGTATTGCTTACCTTCTGTCTGTCATTCTACGTATTGCAGGAATCTCCACCATTTCCTCAAGATACACTGCACAGCCAAAGGACATCATGCATACTGAAGGGCAAAATTCTAATTATCAGAAGACGATTGCAAGGCTTCGAGGACCGCAAGTGAAGACCCCCAACACAAAGTGCTTAATTGTAGCTCTTTAATGACGGACACACTGGCTTACACATTCGAGATGAACATGTTGGTGCGTGCTCAATTATTTTTGCAGCCATATTATTTCGGCACGATACCATTCACTTCAATTTGCAGCCCTAATTCACCTTCCTTCGCAGAAGTACAAGAAACATGTCATATTTCTTTCCTTCTACAACAATCCCATTTTAAGCAATTTAATTGCTGTCGTGTATTTACAGTTCTATTCTTCATTATCTGGATAGTTGTGACACGTCTTCTATGTGTTTTGCTTGTTCAAAGCTATTGCCATCACGCCATTCATTTTCAACTATTCTCCATTATACCGGTGTCGCACGACCACCAGCGATCGCGAACAAGTCCAATCCGGATTGAAATTCGCTACTGATATTGGCGCCATCGCGCAGCTTGCGAAAAAGAACCAATCGTGACTGAGAAATTCAAATCGGATTGGGCTTGATCGCGTTTAAAAGTGTGCCGTGTGACACCCGTATTACTTGCATTTCGCTGTTTCTTCCCATTCCATGTATCTTACAATCTTGCTGCAATAAATTGTTGTCGGTTATTTTCGTGTTCTTGACTGTGCAGCAAGTTCATTTATATTTAAGGAACAGGCACATTTATTTACAATACACCTTTTGGATTGAGTTACTAGACGTACAATATCATAAGCGATCAAGTTCTACTTCCTCAATAGTTGGCATGATTGTTGCGCTGTTACAGCTTGAAACAGCAAATATGAATTTAAATGAAACTAACATGAGTGAAATACCTTTGCGCGCTCGTCGTCACAACATATAAACAGCGACACAAGCGCCTGCATGAAATCACGCGATTTAAGCAAAGGTATGGGTCACAAAAACAAAAAAATACAAGAAACGAAACTGAAATAGGAGCCTCCGAGATTCGGCAGCGTGCACGACCATCTTGGAGGCTGGTGCGTTTCGCCGATTCCGCTAGGTGCGCTGAGAGCCAAAGTCGGCCGCAGGCGCCTATGGGAGTGTCCGCTCTTGTTGTTACTCTATGATGCGTGTGCATAAGCGAGATTGGCAACTTCATTCCCGACTCAGAGAGCACTAGAAAGGTGCCAATAAACAACACGCACCGTGGAATACACTGGGGCTACGCAACTACGTAATGTGCTATCAAGTGTACTCCGTTTCATACACAAGGGCAACGCTGTGGAAGCTACGCAAGAAGTATACGTGGTCACCAAAATTGTTCCCTCTGCGTGTTCCATCTATGCTTCGCGGCGAGCCAGGAGGCGTTTGCTCGGGTGAGCATGCACGTGAGGCTGTCACGACGGTCTGCAAATAATAATAAAAAACAAAGGAAATTGACATAACACAAATCATTAGCAGTCACATGAGTACATGGATTGTTCGTTTCTAAGGGTAAATTCTTTTTTTTTTCATTCACAACTAAGCTTATATAAGGAACATTTTCACAAGACACACTGAAAAAATTGGCTGCGACTTAGCTCAACTAACCCTGGATATGCAAAGCGAAAGCTTGGTTTACCCTGATATAGTCTTGGTTTCAATTCGTTAAGCTTTGATTTAGCAGTAATTAATATGCTTACGTATACAATCATCGTTAAGCTAGGTATGACGCAGTGCCTCGGTCGGTGGCTAGAGAGGACTGTGATTAGGCTCGAGTAGACACGCATCGTTCGATGGTGCGACACTTGTTCTGCCACAGGGAAAGCGCAAGTGCTAGACATGCAAAGAGTGGGAGAACGCTTGGCCCCTCGAGTCGTGCGGATGCGCTCCGTATGGGCTACCGAGTTCTTGGTCTTTTCCGAGCGACTATCTGTACCAGAAGACCCGGGCCTGCACCCACAAGGTCACGGAGAGTGCCTGCAACCCTGCCGCTGTTTTTCGAGGCCCGCAAGACCCCTTTTTGCCCCTTTAGGGGCATTTTCGTTCACCGGCCGCAACCAGTCGAGCTGGGCTTACTCCAGATTAGGGACGCTATCGGCGTCGCCGCCCGCCCCTCGAGCCATCACCGACGCTGTGGCGATGGAGTACGCCGAACACGGAGAAGAAATCTACCCGGAGGAATATGAAGACCGAAGCCTATGCATACAGGCTGCCATCAAAGCCCATGATCGAGCTCACCCCAAGCATGGGGACGCCAGTGCCCAACAGGCTACAGCTATGACACCGACGGACGCCACCGGCAAGGCCGTCCAGACCTGTGGGGTGAGCCCATCGATAAGACGCCGCCCATATAAAAAGAAGCCGCTCCCGCGTCTGCCAGAGAACGACTACACGATCGTACACCGGCCGAGAGGCGGACTTCGGTTCCGAGACCACACGGCCACTACACTACTCCGATGTCCAGGCCCTGTGCCTGGACATCGGAGTTAACTTTGGGGAAATCAAGCAACACGGACAAGCAAGGATCAATCCGCTTAACAACTTCTTTAACGTGAGCTCCCCTTCTATGGAACGCGCAGCGAAATACGCAGAAGTATAACACATCAAAACCCTAGACCAAGTCTATTCGACGTGTGCCTACGTAGCGATACCGGGCAACAGCATCAAGGGGATTGCGTATCACGTTCTAGAAGACCAAAGCCACGCCGAGATCATGGACGACATCGTTAAAGTCAACCCACAGCTAGAGATTGTGGACGCAATAAGGATGGGAAATTCATCAAAAGCCCTGCTCATCACTTTCGCCGACACCAAGAGAGTCCAGGACTCCATTCGATTCGGCGGAGGAATCCACAACTGTTACCTCCTCAGGCCCAAAGTGAAAGCACGCTACAACTGTAGAAGTCCGGGACATCGCTCGGACGTGTGTCAGGAAGAACGAAGAAACCTCTGCTACAGGTGCGGCGATGAGCATCCGGTCCAAGACGAGCCAACGTGCACGCTGAAGTGCATCCTGTGCAAGGGAGAACATTTCACGGGATCCAACCAGTGCAAGATCAGATGTGAGAGACCGCCTGCCAAGGGAAATATGAAACGGAATGCCAAGCCTCAAGTGGAATTTCAGCGACCAGAGGGACAGGGAGCGCTACCTGCGCACCCGAAACAGCAGCAGCAACAGCGAGGCAGAAGCAGATCGAGAAACCGAGCCCAGGGAAACGACCGAGGAAAGCGAGACCGCTCGGAGTCCTACCCGGCGCTGCCGAATGCCTGGCGGGAAGGAGCGCCACATCAGGTGAGCGGGACACCGCAATCCTCCCACGAAAGTAATGAAATTAAAGAACTTAAAGTAATAATACAAAAACAGGAAAGAATCATTCAGGAACTAACGAAGGCAATAATGCAACAGCAGCAAGAAAGTAAAACACATATCGCTCAACAACTCGCGATCTTAACACAGGAACCGCGGAAGGCCTCCCTCCCCCCGTCAAACACATCCTCGAGGGCACCCTCACCTGCAAGAGAGGGCCACCGGCAAAAAAGAGGTTTATGGAAGACTCAGAGAATCAAGAAAACCGGAATCACGAGGAAGTAATGAGACTATTAAGAACAGTGGCAACGAGATAAGACAAAATTGAGGAAAGGCAAAACAATATTGAAGCAAACGTAGAAGCACGCTTCACAGCTATCAGAAATGAGACCAGGGAACAATATCAAACCTTAGCAGAACAAGTATGAGTCCTTACAAACACAGCGAAGGCCACTAACGAGCTGGTACGGAAACATGACAAGCAACTGGTTAATGTGATGGGCAAACTGTTTCCGGCCCCAGTACCCATGAGTTCCACCACAGCGCAGTCCATCTCCATCTCTAAAGCCAATCATGGGGAAGGGCCAGACGGAGATAAGAATATGGCAATGGAACTGTAGGAGCTTCCGCGGAAAGCGGGAGAACCTAGAGCTCCACATTCAAAAGTTTGAAAAAGAAAAAATCCCAGATGTATTAGCCCTACAAGAAACCAGGAAAAAAGTAAAGTTTCGGGATTATAAAACATATGAAAACGGCAAGGAAGAAAAACCACTCACGGCCTTCTTGGTCCATAGAAGTCTAACGGCAATAGAGCACGAAATTCAACCGAACGGTGCAGACTGCCTCCTGATGGAGGTCATACCCCTAAAAAGAAGCGAGGCCCCACTCTTCATTCTAAACATATATAGCATCCCCAAGGCGGAATCCTCCCCCATAATAAAAGCCATGAACGAAGCCAGAAAAATCTGTAAAAGGAATCCCCTAATAGTAGTCGGAGATATGAACGCACAACACATGGCATGGGGTTACAGAACAAATTTAAAGAAAGGAACTAGCCTCTGGCAACATGTTCACGACGAAGGATACACGCTCCTGACAGATCCGCTGGTGCCAACTAGGATAGGAAACAGTGTGCAAGCCAACACATGCCCTGACCTGACCCTATGCAAAACATAGTAGACGCACAATGGCACAACACGAACGAAACCCTAGAGAGCGACCATTACATTATAGAGACCACTATACCCAGCAGTACGCTCAAGAAGGAAAGAAGAAGGGTGACACGCGTGGTAGACTGGGATGAATTCAGAGAAAGGAGACAGGGCAACGCAGATGGCAAGAAGATTGAAAACCTAAATGAATGGATTCACAAACTCTTGAAAGACGCAGAGCACACCACCAAGACGATAGAGATAACAGGCGAAAACAAAGCCGCTGACAGCAGATTATTACACATGTGGCAGGCACATAATAGCTTACAAAAAAGATGGATGAAACAAAAACACAACAAAAAACTTAGAATTAGAATAGCCAAACTAGAAAGAGAAATCGAAAGCATTCTCAAAACTTAGTAAAACAACAATGGGGACAAACATGCGATCAAATGAGCGGGAAATTGGGGATCAAAGACACATGGAATCTTCTGAGACATCTTTTAGATCCAGAAAACAGCAGAGCCGCTCACCAGAGGGATGTAGCACACATAAAATTCATGTGCGCCCACTTAATGACGAAGAAATGATAACGGAATTAGAAAACCGATACCTATGCACAACGAAAAACCTGGCGCTTCCCAATTACAGCGGCAACGCAAACCCTGAACTTGACGGAAACAACGGTAGCAGAGGTAAAGGCGGCCATGCAGAAATTTAGAACGTCCTCCGCTCCAAGAGCGGATGGGGTGACGAACAAAATACTAAGAAATCTAGACGAGGACTCTATTCAAGGGATCGCGGATTACTTTAACAAGTGCTGAAAGTATGGATGGCTACCAGAGACGTGGAAACACGCCAAGGTCTCTCATACCAAAGCCAGGCAAGAAACTCGAACTAAGCAACCTCAGACCCATATCCCTAACACCATGCTTAGAGAAGCTGTTGGAGCACGTGGCGCTATCTAGATTACAAGACCACATGGACAAGCACAATCTCTTTCTGCACACAATGATAGGCTTCCGGCCCAACCTGTCTACGCAAGATATAATGCTCAGGCTTTCGGAAGAGGTAATAAACACACTGAATAACACCAACACTAAAGCAATAAGGGTACTGGACCTCACCAAAGCCTTCGATAATGTCACCCACAATGCCGTCATGAATTCCTCTCCGACTTAAACGGGAGGAGAGAATATACTCATACATCATTATGCAAAACAGAAGTGCGGCGTGCAGACAGGACACAAGAGTAGAGAAGTTGACAACACGAACGCCGACTCTCAACTGAAGGGAGCACTGAGGCGCAAAAAAGAAAAAGAAAGAAGACACAAAACTCATCTGCGCATGCTCAGGAATAGTAACACCACGTGTCAGTCGGGTACACGTGCCGGTCTACGTGAGAGATAACTGTTAAGGCACTTAATCTCGTCCTTATGTAAAGTAATCGAAGGCTGACTCAAGCACGCACTTCCACCATTATAGATATGCCATGCCTCTACCTTAAGACGCGTATCTTCATTCTTATGGCTGTACAATATCGCGCATTCGTCTAACTCAGTCGTGCAGTTACATTCTTGGCAATGTAGCGAAAGATTAGAAGGCGATCCACCGGTTAACGACATTTTATGTTCCATTAGCCTCTGATTGATACACCGTCCCGTTTGCCCTACGCAGAACTGGCCACAGCTAAGGGGAATTTTGTAAACCACACCCATACGACAGTCAGTGAAACTGTTGTTCTTATTGTGCTTCACTGGACAAATATCTGTTCGTGTTCTGCCTTTTACCCGCTCCTTTTTATTCTGTACGGCAGCCCATACCTTACCTAGCTTATTGGGAGCAGTGAAAGCAACATTAACATCATATCTACTTGCAACATTTTCAAGCCTGTGCGACACTGAATGAATATACGGAATAGCCACTACTCTTCCTTTGCTATTACTGATCTGTGTAATCACGTCCGTCCCTCTCGAAACCGACTTCTTTATGCGCTCAGCCACAGTGGCCACCGCTACACTAGGACAAGCTGCTTTAAATAGGCGCCGGACCTGCGCATTAAAACTGGCGCTCATTTTGTGCTTGCAGGATCTGGTGAGCGAACACTTAAGGCACGACACGGCAATTCCGTTTTTTACTACATTGGAATGCTTGGATCGAAAGTTTAACAATGGCTTCGAAGATCTTGGGGAGTACTTCCAACAGACATAATTTTGTTCGAAGATCAAGGAAATGTCAAGAAACTGAATTACGCGTCGCTGAGGAAATTCCTTGGAAAACTTTAATCCTCCCCCATAAAGTTTAGATTGCTCACTTACTGAGGTAGCAGCGGAATCGAATTCTTCCCTATTGCAGAAAATCAGGCAATCTTCAACGTAACGAAATATCTTGATAACGCTATCACCTAAGGCTTTCTCTAAGCAGTTGTCAACCTTACTCAGGTAAATGTTGCTAAGAATAGGGGCAACCTTTGAGCCAATACAAATGCCTGATTTCTGCAGAAAAACGCCATCTCTCCACCCAATCAGCGTCGACTTCAAGTACATTGAATGAATTTCTAGAAAAGCTTCTTTGGAAACACCGCATCTGTCAATAAAAGCCGAATCTTGCACTTGGTTTTTAATGCACCCATTTATGGAATTTAGCAACCCGTCATGCGGCAACATTAACATCATATCCACTTGCAACTTTTTTAAGCCTGTGCGACACTGAATGAATACAGGTCTTCGATATCCAGACTAGCAGCTGTACAATCACCAGGATTTCCGTCTCTCAAATAGTGAACTAGCGCCTGAGAATTACGTAAGCAAAAGGGGTCTGAAAAAACTTGTGAATCAATTTTAATGCGCAAGTCCCGCGCCTATTTGAGGCAGGGTAACCTTGTGTAGCGGCGGCCACTGTGGCTGAGCTCATAAAAAGTCGGTTTCGAGAGGGACGGACGTGATTACAGAGATCAGTAATAGCAAAGAAAGAGTAGTGGCTATTCCGTATATTCATTCAGTGTCGCACAGCCTTAAAAATGTTGCAAGTAGATATGATGTTAATGTTGCTTTCACTGTTCCCAATAAGCTAGGTAAGATATGCGCTGCCGTACAGAATAAAAAGGAGCGGGTAAAAGGCAGAAAACGAACAGATATTTGTCCAGTGAAGCACAATAAGAACAACAGTTTCACTGACTGTCGTATGGGTGTGGTTTACAAAATTCCCCTTAGCTGTGGCCAGTTCTGCGTAGGGCAAACGGGACGGTGTGTCAATCAGAGGCTAATGGAACATAAAATGTCGTTAACCGGTGGATCGCCTTCTAATCTTTCGCTACATTGCCGAGATTGTACCTGCACGCCTGAGTTAGATGAATGCGCGATATTTTACAGGCATAACAATGAAGATACGCGTCTTATGGTAGAGGCATGGCATATTTATAATGGTGGAAGTGCGTGCGTGAGTCAGCCTTCGATTACTTTACCTAAGGACGAGATTAAGTGCCTTAACAGTTATCTCTCATGTAGACCGGCACGTGTACCCGACTGACACGTGGTGTTACTATTCCTGAGCATGCGCAGATGAGTTTTGTGTCTTCTTTTTTTTTTTTTTGCGCCTCAGTGCTCCCTTCAGTTGAGAGTCGGCGTTCGGGTTGTCAACTTCTCTACTCTTGTGTCCTGTCTGCACGCCTCACTTCTTCTTTCCATAATGAATCCTTACCAACTAGCTGAGCTTTCTGTCGTTCATACATCAAGGCTTTCCTAACTGACAGAACGGCTCAAATAATATTCCGAAGCATCAAGTCGGATACACTAGAATTAGGAAGCAAATGCACACCGCAGGGGTCAGTGCTGTCACCCTCTCTGTTCAACATAACCCTCATACCCATGGCCAAGCTTCTTGCCGCCATACCAAACTTATCCTCGGAACTCTACGCAGACGACATCACCCTCTGGACAGTCAGGGGAAATGAAGGTGATATCGAGAGCACGCTACAGACGGGAGCGAATATAGTGACCGGATACACCAGGAGAGTTGGACTAACGTGCTCGCCACAAAAATCCGAACTCCTAGTTATCAGACACAGACCTAAGAAAAACGATCCCCCAGCACAATTGGATGTTAGGGTTGGTGGTACAAAAGTTTCAGGAGTACAAACCTTGAGAATACTAGGAATGTACATTCAAAACAACGGGAAAAACACAACTACACTAAACAAACTAGTCGCATGCGTCGGACAAACCAACAGGCTCATAAGACGAATAGCTAATAAACACCAGGGAATGAAAGAAACAGATTTGAGGAGGCTAGTGCAGGCTTTCGTGCTCAGCCGTATAGTATATTCTCTCCCCTATCTCAAACTTCAGGCAGCGGAAAATAACAAGGTTGAATGCCTCATAAGACAATCATACAAGGCAGCTCTTCACCTCCCTAAGTATACATCAACAGAAAGGGTGCTAATATTAGGCATACGCAACACGCTTCCCGAGCTAGTTGAGGCGCACAGAATCGCACTGTACGACAGGCTAACAAAAACACCCACGGGAAGACACATTCTAAGGACCTTGGATATCAGGCAAGAATGCATAGCGACGGATGCCTTGCAAATGCCTAGAGACATGCACAAGTATCTTAGAATAGATCCAATCCCGAAAAACATGCATCCCGAACACCACGCAGAAAGGAGGAAGGCGAGAGCCAAAGCCCTCCACAGGCAATATTCAAACCGTAAAGAGGCAATCTGTACGGACGTTGCAGAGCTCTGTAATCACGATGCCTTTTCGGTAGGCGTCGTGGGCATGGACCTAAAACCAATCTCAGCCGCCTCTGTGCGGTGCAAAAAGGCACACGAGGCGGAGGAAGCGGCCATCGCCCTAGCCATTATAAACACTGAAGCCAACACAATTTTTAGCGACTCGAAGACAGCCGTTCGGAACTTTGCAAAAGGGAGGGTCCACAAGCACGCCAAACAAATCCTAAAACCGCAAAATTTCAATGCCAGATCCATTGGAATCATATGGGTTCCGGCCCACGCGTCGCTTCCTGGGAACAAGGCGGCCCACAACTTAGCCCGAAGTTTCGTCAACCGGGCAGTGGGCGAGCCAGTCCTGAGGTAGGCCAGAGAGATCTTGACCACCTACCACTACATAATATTATATTACAGAAATAATAGAAGGATGCTCCCGCCGCCGGACAAAAGCCTTAATAAACATCAACAAGTGGCCTGGCGGAAGCTACAAACTAACACCTGCCCCAACCCCTATATATACTCAAAGGCCTACCCAGGAGTCTACACCCCTGAATGTAAGCTCTGCGAGGTCACAAAGACAGGTTTAAAACACATTTTATTCGACTGCGACAATCTAAAACCGAAAAGAGAATGGCAACTCTCTAACGAGCAAGAGTGGGAGGATGCGGTGTCCAGCTCGGACCCTGCGGTTCAACTGCAGGCCGTCAGCTGGGCTTTGGAAGTCGCCGACAGACAGGGCCTCACGACCATAACAGGTGGCACTAGAGCAACTGATCGGACGGCCACCTCATGCACCCGGAAGCCCATTAAAGTAAACCAAATCCTTTCTGTTGACAAAATAAAGTTGTTACCACCACCCTGCAAAGAGACGCCGCGAACATGCATAGTGTCGAAGCACAAGCGCACAGGGCACGAACGTGGTGGCCACATTGATCTCGACGCTGTGACGCCTGTGATATCCGCTGGGTGGTCAGGCGCCGCTTGGCAGCGACGACTCAGAGCCTCCCGCTCTCGTGCAACGCTGAGAGTAGACGCCCTCGCCCTCATCTATGGCCATGGTCGCGCCGACTAGGCAAGTGCGGCGCTACTTTTAGGAAGGCGCGCGGTGATTCACGTGGTTAGGTGGCGACCCAGTTACGGAAAGCGCATGCGCCCAGCCGGCGATGGAGCTCGGCGCGGCTAGTCACGCGGTGCGTATCCAAGGCTACGGTGCAGCCGCGGCCAAATGAAGGTGAAATTGCTGGCGACGGTGAAGTTCGATCGGCTCGACGCGGCTAGTAAAGCTTTCGCTTTAAAAGATCTCAATATTTCCAAGTACAAACGCAGCCACTGCAAGAAAGTATATCTAGCCTCCATATCCTCGGAAGTGATGTATGAAACGCAGTATAGGGAGAAGAACGTGTGATGGCCAAAGAGAAAAATCTATCCTCATGCCTTTATGCGGAATAATTTTTCATCAAGGCCACGCCGCACACCTTTAGTCGCAGCGACGACAAACTGCTACCCATTTATGTTATATGCCCTAATTATGTCACACACCGTACATAAGAAATCGCGCAGTTTGCCGTTTGTTTTACAAGGCTCCCGTGAGGGAGCCGAAACGTTGGAGCGCCACGAGACCTTATTGGCATGTGTGCTGGCCCCTTTCTTTTTAATATTTCTCTGGCTCAGTGCGAAAATAATATCGGTAACACTTGAATAAAACTCACGGGAAAGGGTGGCTTCGACAAGGAACATTTTTTTTCAAATCTATGTGGATTGGAGAGCACCTGCAATTAGGCTACAAGTTGGCCTAGTGGAACGAACTCTCTCGCTTTTTAAAGAAAAGTGCCTGACGATTGCGGTACTCCCTAATGCGATATTTGAGCGCAGATCGATACATGTTCTTATTTCGCGATTTATTGTGGCAAAGAATGTGAGGCCGAAATCACCGCACCAACTGGCAGTGCGCCAGTGCCGTCAGCGCTATTACAGAGGGAGGGGCGGCTGGCATGAAGAGCAGCCTCGGAGCCAGCGGTGGAAAAGAGGGCGTGAGCAGCGGCGGTAGCGCGTTCGCGCGCTTACACCGAGAGACACGGACCCAAGAACACGTGTCCAAGAGCTGCACTCTAAAATAGTCCAATTTTAGGGAGTGATCGTCAGACGCGTAATGTAGACTTTCACACTTTTAGGTTAGAAGGCTACGCGACTAAGCCTTGTTGATAAATTCACTGCCCAATTTACTGCGCCATATCCCAGAACTCAGGACAACATCGCAGTTATCAAATTGAACTTTTCGTATTAGTTGGACAGGAGAATATCGTCAATCGTGATTAGAACCAGCGCAGTTGCACAGCAGCCGTGGAATTGTGCCGCTGAGAATAAAGTCATTTCTTCGGCTCACGGCCACGGTTCACGAATTTCAAAGACAATGCAAAAGATCTCGGGTGCTTAAATTAATGCCACATGCTGACAAAAGCGAACCTTATATGGTAAATTTATTGCAGCGCCATCCTAACAGGAAAGAAGAAAGAAGAAGAAGTCGAATAGTGCGGAAGCTTTGACATCGGCTCCAGCTTTCATCAATGTTCTCGAGTGGCTCTCCCCGCGAAACCGGGCGAGTTATGCCTTAATCGACGTGGCACGTTAAGAGGAATCTGCCGATAGCAGATTTTAGTTGCTGGGAGGACTTTCCGCCGTTTTGCGAGTGTTTGAAACACGGCAAGGGTAGGCTTAGGCCTACTCTCGCGCATGTGGGACTTTGAATCCAGGATGGACGTTGTCGAAGGAGAAGATATTACTCAAGAAGAGGCAGCGACGCGGGATAGAAGGTGGCGTACGACCCCCGGCCCGGCAGGCGCAGGGAAGAATATTCTTTGGATCAAGACGGTGGAAATACGAGTGACGGACGGATGGACTGCGGCCGCACCGCCGCACCACGCGACGCGATACGATGCGTCACCGCTGCTTCGAGGCTGCCTCGACTGCCGAGGGACACTTTTCGCATCATTGTCAGACCACGCGACGGCCTGAATGTAAAAAAGGTCAGTAAAATACGTTTTGAGTAAGCCTTGGCCATGGCGGCATCCTTGGCTCCGGCCGCAATCGAAGAGGACACGATGTGTCCCAATGGAGTTCAGAACGTTTTTGGGGTGTGCACTCCTCACGAGAAAAACGCGGACGCGTACGCCCAAGTGCAGCAAATCAGGCTCGGTGAAGGCACGTTTGGGGTGGCAGCGTACCCGGCCCCACCCGAGAATACGTGTAGAGGTGTCATAAGAGGAGTCGACGTCGAAGCCAGCGAGGCTCAACTCAGAGCGAGAATTGTTAACCATCGGAATCCGGGCGCTTTGGCGGCCAGGCGGATCAAGCGGTGGTGGTACTTTTCGAGGGAATGAGGGTGCCGAACTTCGTGGCATGCGGCGCGTGTATATTTCGCTACATGCTCTACTGACGCCACACGGAAGTATGCTACGCTGGCGGAGGATTGGGACAGCGGGCAGACGTGTGTCCCAACCCGGGAAGCGAGTGGTGTCGCACCTGCGGCAAACGATCGGCGGCGGAAGATAGCCAAGAACTCTCCTCTGATAGTTGCCGGGGACTTTAACACCCCTCATAATGCATGGGGCTACGCCAGACGGGCTGCAAAATGAGAGAACCTGGCGAGGATCCTGGATGATCTCGCGTTTTCGGTAATCACGGACCCAGAGTTCCCCACTAGGCTGGGCACGTCAGTTGCGCAAGACGCAACACCTGATTTGGCTTGTGTAAGGAACGTAGGAAACGAAACGTGGGCCAATAAGCAGGAGAACCTGGGCAGCGACCACTTCATAGTAGCGGTAACTTTAAGGGTGGACGCCCGACCGGCCAGGGTATTTCGAGTCACGGACTGGGAGGAGTTCAGGAAACTTAGGAAGGAGCGAACGAGCACATTTTCCTCGTTTGGCGAGGCCATCAAATTGCTAATGGGGGACGTCGAGGGGGCTACTAAGGTAGTACAAACGGAAGTGGAGGTCCTAAGAATGGATCCGCACCTAGCGCACCTGTTGGAGGCGAAATCGCCAAATCTGATGAGGTGGAAAACACAAAGGTTAAATCGCAGGCTGAGAAAACAGGTTGCGGAGCTTAATAGAGAGATCGAGAGATATTGCGCGGAGCTCAATAGGCTACAATGGGACGAGGTCTGCGCGGCAGTAGACGAGTCCATGCGCTCAGCAGGGAAGTGGAACCTCCTCAAGCACCTCCTGGTGACGCACAGACAAAGCATAATCAAAGGCAAATACTTAGTAAAGTCATACACCGGCACAAACAGGAGGAAGGTACTGAACAGTCACTTTTGAATGCGATCGCGGATAGATACCTTACTATAGGGCCGACGCAGGAAGAGGATTATCCGCAAATCGAGTGTGCGACGGTAGAGGAACTGGACGCGCCCTTCACAGAATCGGAGATCAGGGAGTGCTTTACAATTTAAACAGCAGATCGGCTCCCGGTCCGGATAATGTTTCTAAGAGGCAATTACGAAACCTGGACGATAAGGCAGTGGCACTTACTAAGGAGGTCAACAGCGTATGAGAGACAGGACAGGTGCCTGACGGATGGAGGTCGGCTATAGTGACACTCATCCCTAAACCAGGAAAACCACTTCATTTGGACAACATGAGGCCGATATCACTAACCTTGTGCATAGGCAAGGTAGCTGAGCACGCGATCTTGAACAGGGTTGCGGGTACATAGAGCGCAGAGACCTCTTCCCACGTAATATGGTTGGTTTCCGGCACGGCCTATCCATGCAGAAGGTTATGTTAATGCTAAGGAAGCAAATCTTTGATAGCGGCACCCGGGACGTGAGAGGGATTTTCGCCCTGGATCTCACTAAGGCGTTCGACACAGTGTTACATAAATACATTCTGCAGGCCACGGCTGGGATAGGCCTGGGAGTTAAATTCCAGGCGTTTGTCAGGTCCTTTCTCATGAATAGAACTGCTACTATTCAGGTGTGGCAGATTCGGTCGAGCGTGTACAGATTGGGGGCTCGGGGTAACCCTCAGGTATCAGTCATATTGCCATGCTCTTTAATATAGTCATGAAGGGTCTTTCAGACAGGCTGGGCGGCCTCTAAGGCATAGGTCACGCACTTTGCGCCGATGACATCATGATCTGGTGCCAAGGCAGCTCCCTAGCTGAAATGGAGCAAGCTCTACAAGCGGCCTAGGACGAGACGGAGGCTTACCTCGGGGACACGGGTCTCAAGCTGTCTACGAGTAAATCGGAGCTGTTACTTTATAGACCCGCAAGGCAAGGGGTTAGGGGCCTGACACCCATCAGCCAGCTACCCGTGGTATTATACGCGAATAATGTGCAAAAAATTCCTAGAGTCGACTCAGTTAAGATCCTTGGCCTGCTCATAGACGCGAGGGGCTGTTATGCCAGAACAATTACCAACGTTACAGCCAAGACGGAGAATGTGTTGCCGTTAATTGCTAGGGTGTCCAGCCGAAAGAAGGGGTTAGGTGAAGACAACCTCCTTCGGATGTACAACGCGTTTCTCATGAGTCATATTAACTATGTGGCGTGAGCTCTAGTATGGACAAAAACGGAAACGACCAAATTAAATACTCTTATGCGTAAGAGCATCAAGAAAGTGCTAGGCTTGCCTATTGCGACGAGGTCCGACAGGCTAGATCAACTCGGGATGCACAATAGCATAGACGAGATCATAGAGGCAAAGGTTCAGGTGGTTAGGCTATCGTCGACCAAAGCTGGCAGGCGAATTCTCGACGACGTTGGCATGGCTCCTAGGATAATGAAGGACCGGCGTATAACATTGACACGAGAAACGAGAGCGACCCACCTGGTGAGGCCCTTCCCGCGAAACTTGCATCCACAGCACAACGAGGGCAGACGTAAAGCCCGTGCACGAGCCATCTTGAAGAAAGTTAGAGATGACAGAGACTCCGCGGTCTTTGTCGATGCGGCGCAGTACGGGAACAGGAGAGTGTTTGCGTTGTCCGTTGTAGACGGACAGGGGGTGCTTCGCTCCTCGGCCTCGGTCAGAGCGGCCACCGCGAGTATAGCAGAGCGAATTGCGGTTGCGCTGGCGTTGTGTGACCAAGAGCGTTCCTACATTTACACAGACACGAGAGACGCAATTAGAGCTTTCGGATCGGGTAACCTCGCACGAGAAGTGGCCTCTATTCTAGAGAAAAGGGCTTGCCCTGGTTCTCATTTTATCACGTGGTTCCCCGCACACATGGGGACGAAGGTTCTCGAGTGCTTCCCAAACCTTAAGAGGAAGCTTTAGCTCGGGCCCAACTCAGACGCGGCCTATTCAAATACATGTAAAACGCAAAAACATTTTTATGAGATAACCCCTGGACCGATTTTGATGAAATTTGTTGCATTTGAAAGAGAAAGTTAAAGTCTAGTGACTGTTGGAAGCCGAATTTCGATTTAGAGCTTGAATTTTCTGAAAACGATTTTCAAATATTTGACCGTTTGAAAAAAATAGAAGCACGAAGTTTACAAATTCATAGCTCTGCATCAAAAACTGATATCGCGGTTCTGTAAACGGCATCTATTAGATCATTCAAAGCGGACAAATTCAATATGTCATTTTACATTTTACGTGAACTTGTTACGTTGGTTACAACGGTTTTGCAAAAGTTGTATTTTCCTATGATTAAATTTTTTTATATTCATGTGTAACATATCAATTTTGTCCGCTTTAGATGTACTATTAGATGCAACTCACATAATTGTATTATCATTTGTAGTGGTTGAGTTACAGAGTTGTAAACTTGATAGTTTCGTTTTTTGAAAATGTTCGATTTTTGCCAATTTTTAATAAAAAATTGACGACCTAACTAAAAAATTCGAAACCAACAGTCACTAGATTTTAGGTTTGTCTTTTAAGTGCAACAAACCTAGTCAAATTTGGTGCAGTGGTTGCCGAGAAAAACGAATTCTCCTTTTACATGTATTTAGATAGGAGCACCCGAGCTAAAGCTTCCTCTTAACGAGCTGGCCCACGACCGTGCGCGAGAACTCACGCGCCGCAACGGTCTGGAGGCTCCGGAGGGGCAGGAAGGGACTCAGCAGAACGATCCACTTCTCACATTTCATGAAGTTACTAAATATTACTAACTTGGTAGGAGAATTTATCCTCTGCCTCACCCGAAGCTCAGTAGAGGTCAGTCAGCTACACTTAGAACGCTGCAGACGGGATCTTTCCCGTCGCGGGGATTCCTCAGCAAGATGTACTCAGATGTGGACCCTAGTTGTCCCGACTGCAGTGAAACGTTTTGTTCTATGGCTCACATGCTCTGGCGATGTCCCGCGTTGCCTAACGACTTCCTCTCCAGCGAAGCTAAATGGGGGGAGGCCATCAGAGGCACGGTACTCCACAATCAAACCCAGGCTATCCAGAGGGCCCAGGAAAGGGCGGAGCGTCACGGCGTTCTGTCCTCTACGTGGGTGTGGCCTGCGGCTACAAAGGCCTCCCGTTGGGAGGTCGTGACAGTAGCTCCTCATGACTAAATAAAGTTTGCTGTCTGTCTGTCTGTCTGTCTGTCTGTCTGTCCGTCCGTCCGTCCGTCCGTCCGTCCGTCCGTCCAAACAGCACTTATTTAAAAAAAAAGCCCCGATACCATTATGGAATTGTGAACTGATCTTTTCAGTTTACATAACACTTCTCTTTCTTAAACACTTGTTAGATAGCTTACACATATTTTACAAGACTAAAGTTCGTTGCTTACCCCTGTAGGGTGTAGTCGTATTCAATATATAAGTACACTTCGCCTTGACAATTTACTGCAGCTTCTCAAACTGCGCGAGACGGATTTTCACACGTTTATGTTCTGCAAGCTCCACACGTTATGGCGGTGTTTTGCGCAGTGCACGAAACACGTTAAGAAAACAAAAATGGAGGGAGAGAGCGCTTTTTCGTGCGCTACTTAAAAGCCATTCGTGGGCTGCGCAAGACACCGCCGTGAACCAACTCGTCCCAGCTCGTTCACTCTAGCTTAGACTTTTTTTTACATATTCCACAATTTATTAAAGTGTGCAAGAGCCTTGGTGCAAAATATGCAATTATCGATCGATAAAAATTCACATTTTCATTTCAAAAAGCTGTTCTCAATAAGAATAGTAAGGCAGCTGGTAGGCGACATATCTTGTGCGTTTCACGACGTATTTGAACGCGTGCAGAGTTTGCTCCCCAGTTGAGGCTTGACCGCTTAGCGGCGCATCGAAAAACTCGCTGTCGTCCTGCGCTGCTCTTGCGAACGGCGTAAGCTTCGGCAGGGAGTGCGCCAACAATCACTCTTGACGCTATTTCACCGGAAATTCTTCGTATCTCATTCGCCTACATGTTCTTTTACCATTGAGGCATTTAGGCTAACGAGAAACAAGAAAAGAACAGACTTCAGCGATTCATTCGGCTTTAAGCACGTTTACTGGGACTCCAGCATTTTCCCACAGCCGTAACCAGCGTCTTATTTGTTCGTTTGTTTTCGTTGGCAGTTTCGCCCTCAGACTGTAGCGTCAACCCGTTACGAGGAACGGGAAAAGCTCCAATGTTAGGGCGGTTTCTTTTGGAAGGGTGGGGGTGGTCGTGTAAAAACGTATTATTTATAACAATAAATAACACATCTGTAACAGCATTTGAAAGGTAGCTAAAACTTGTGTTAATACAGAAATGATAGTGTTGAATAGATAAGTTCTGACCTTTTCCGCTTTTGATACACTCAGCCTCCTTTCTTTATGACATAGTAACGCATGTTTTGAAAATTGAACTACGCACATACATAGGCAGACATTAGCATTCTGAAACTTCGCTTGTCTACCAAGGCTATGTTTATTTAATTAATGTACATAGCTTCATAAAACCTGTTATTCGCAATTGTTTAGTTGAATGCTTATGCCATTTCCCTTTCTTATTTGCGGCTGTTTGGATTTCACATTTTACATATATTTGACTGCAATAATCTTGGCTCATCATATGAAACCATCTCATTTCTTTGTTGCCAACGTGCAGTAGTACAGCGTCCAAGCACCTACATGCTTGAGGAACTGCGGCGTGGTATTTCGCAGGACCTTAAAATCTGAAGACTCCTAACATCATTTTTTGCATTAACATTTCCTGCAAATGAATATATTAGGCCACAGGTGAAAAGGCATTTGCTCTGTTAAAGGATTCGTGTTTTTAGAGCACGATGAATTGATTTATTTCCCCACCTGGCTTTTTCAAATAGACTCTGAGGCCAAAACGTGTACAACTGACGTCATGATTGAAATGACGCAGTGCCAAGATTTCAGCGCTTTCATTTTTTCTTGTTGTGCAATAGCACTACTACTGAATAGCTGCTTGGCGCTTGTGAATAACGGTGAGCCAACGCGCAAAACACGTGGCGTGGTCGTTGCGACGTCGCAGTTGGCATTAACGTCGTCCAAATGCTTTTCACGTTGTATTCAACCAACAGCCTTATTCTCGGCCCATCCTTTATCGTGGATATGCGCAATGTTTGAGGTTTAACACCATAATCGCCATGTCCGCCTCTTTGTGCCACTGGGCACGGGTTTCACGAGCACAGAGAAGTGCTCGTAAACAGACGCGTCATCTTGCTAAGTACAATTTCTTTGCGATGCACATAATAAAATTTACCCCCACTATAGCGCTGTTCATTATGTATTCCAACACATAGGCACCGATGCCACTGCTATCAGAGTCTGTATGGAGCCGGAAACATTATTCTGGTTGCCCAGCACCTTTGTTGGGTCACAGTTCTCAAGTTCTTTTTGAACGTATTCTCTCCAGCAGAAATCACGTAACTTGCAGGAATGCAGCGGAACACCGAGATATTTAAGTGGCACACAAGACCATTCAATGTGAGCAAACGGGATGGTGTAATGGCCCGCGGTCGAAACCATAGACCTCTTACAGTTTTTCATTTGCGCACCGTAGACAGAACTAAACTTCCCTTTAATAGAAAGAGCTTTCTTGATAATAAGCTTGTTCGTGCAGAATAATGCGAGATAATCAGCGTATGCTGAAATTTTTATCTCCTTAGTGAGAACATTATAATCCCAAGCTACACACATACCTTTGTATCGCACCATCGTTAAATATTTGGAAAAGCCAGAAACATGCATCCTATATCTTTAGCTACCAAAATTTTCTGTCGGTCATTTTTCTACATTCAAATACAGGCATCGGTGCCTGCATTTCGCAGTCCACAATGAACAGCGCTATAGTGGGGGTGAATTGTATTATGTTCATCGAAAAGAAATTGTACTTGGCAAGGTGGCTGTGTGTTTGCATGCACTTCTTTGTGCTCGTGAAACCCGTGCCCAGTGGCACAAAGAGGCGTACATGACGATTATGGTGTAAAACCTCAAACATTGCGCATACACACGATAAAAATTGCTTTCTGTCTTTATGGTTATTCACTGCCCTAGGCTTTACATTGAGCGTTCTCACAGTATTTTTTCAACCTTTACATAGTGTTCCACTTTTGATCTTATGAGACGCGATAACAATTTTTCTGATAAGCGAGTGTTGGACGGTTAGTTTTGGTGCATTTGTATGTGCGAAAGTTTGTGTCGCCTTGCTTTTTTGCGATGGCTGTCATCCCATATTACCAGCCTTCCTGCAATGTTGACCTGGTCAAATTTCCTTTCAAAGTCTTGTTAATGGGGGCTTGTGCTACATGTTTGTATTTCAATTGCTTGCTCACTGTCCGTTCTTCTCAAGATTATTTGTTGACAGTGCGGCGAAAAAAGTTGTACAGAGATTTAATACCGATGTTGTTCCCGCAGCTCTTTTAGTGATCAGTATACAGAGTTGTTAACGAACAGCAAAAAAAAAGGTTTAAAGGTCGCCTGTCAGAGATAGCACCATTCTAGTTCATGAGTTGGTCTGCTCAAAGAGGCGGACGTTACTTTTACAAAAAAAAATGAACTGCATAATCGGCTAATTAGAAATCACGAAGTAAGTTTTTAACTAATTACCTTATGGCCCATATGGCAATTTACAAGTTCAAGCCGACCTATTCGCAAGGTGGATCCACCTGTAACAATTTCTCAGGATGACACCAGTTTCGAGACATTATTTCCCGAACTTAGCGCAGAAATGTCTTGGCGTTCCTTTTACTTGCTTAAGAAAACGTCGTTGCACGCATTGAAGCACAAAAATAAGTGGAACGCCAATGCATCTCTCCGCAACGTTATGGAATTAACATCTCAAAACAGGTGTCATCCTGAGAATTCGTTCTAAGTGGATTCGCCTTGCGAACTCCGCGGCAAGGATTTTAAAATTGCAATATGAGCCACAAAGTAATTAGTTAAAAACCTAATAAGTGAATTTCTGTAAATTATTTGTTAATGTATTTCATTTCTGTAAGAAATGTTCGCCTCTTCTAGTAGACCAGCTCATAAACTCGGATACTGCTATCTGCCGCAGGCAATCTATACAAATTTTTGAAAGTGTGCGCTGAGACATCCAGTATATCAGATTATGCGAACATAACGTACGCGCAAGAGTGTGCAAAATGCCTATTCCTCCTTCTACAAAACCCTTGCTTTATTACGAATTGCACACTGAAACCTTGCCTGTGTGGACAATACTCGATTGACAGAGTTTCACGTGCCAAAAGCACGATATGATAAGGCACGCCGTAGCGCAGGACTAGGGAATAGTGTTGACCACCTGGGATTCTTTAACGTGCACCAAATGTACGGCACAGGGACATTTAGCGCCTATCGGAACGCGGCCGCCGCAGCCGAGCTTTGCATCCCGCGTCCTCGGGCTTAGCAGCGCCACAAAAAATACACTACGCGCCCACAGCGGCTATTTAGAATGCGTCTTCGGAAAAACACCATTTTCGTTTCTTGAACTGAATGTTGCCTTTGTAACGTCACTAAATCTACTAAACCTAGGGAATACTGCTTTATTGATTGTAAAGATATTATTTTATATTGGGGTGTTTTCCATAAAAATGCGCAGAAAGACTCTGATCTAATTTTCAGTATCCGATATCTTGCTGAGCCGCGTGAACACCTACCATTCGATATGTTTTTACTGATAGGCCTACATAGCATACAAAAAGCTTGTATGCAAGACCAAAATGCAGAAAATCTAGTTCCCTCAAGTGTACGTTCTCCTGAGGTGATTATGCAAACGAAGGAAATTGTCGATCAAAATGACAGACGGATTGATAGACACTTTCTTTATCCGTTTAAGTTTTTGTTGGGATTGTGACACCCCCTTGTGTGGTCTTTAAGGAAATAAAGTGAAGTGAAGGTGTCGCTTTGTATGCGCTGGTCTTTGTCCTGCCATTGGTTATGACCATGTGGTGCTCATAATACTTTAAATAGTTTCTGCACATACACCATTTCATTTATTGAAGTAAGCACTATAAAAAAATTTGGCGATACCTTGGTGCACAGTGTGCTCGTCTTCTATCTGCATACTGCTTCATTAGCATGGCTTCGAATGTCGCTGGAGTGGAGGAGCTTTGTTTGAACGCGACAGCGTTAAGGAGCTCGTGTCGCAGAAAAGCCGGTGTCGTCGTCCGCGGCGTTGGCCGTGAACGATAAATCCCAGAAGGCACTTCATAAATAAAAAAACATCTTGCAAGATGGGCTGGTGGGTCTCACACCAGGGTCTCCGGAGTGTGAGACGGAGACGCTACCACTCAGCCACGAGTTCGTTCCTTCAAAACGGGACAAAATCGCCTCTAGTGAATGCGGTGTTGCCTTAGAAACGTGCCGTAGAAAGTTATACTGCGGTGTATATCGGTAATTATGACCATGTAAATTACAGAAGTCGCAGTTTCACGAGTAGCGAAGTACGTTTCCGCTAAACTTCTTCTGCGCTCTGCGCACACGCAGACCCATCTTGCGGCAAACAGAGAAGATCCCCTCCTCGCAATGTACGGCGCAGCCCCGACACGTGGCGCGCCACTCGCCCCATGACCGCGTCCGCCCTCATGGCGCGTCGGGGCCCGGCTATCTCTGCCGATCGCGACGTTTGGCTGGCGTAGCGCGATTGAGTTGGCGGTGTGAACTGGGTGCGATAACGCTATCGCGTTCCACTCTTGAAGGTGAAGCTTAAGCGTCCTCCAATTTTTTCTCTACGCTGTGGGACAAACGATGGTGGGAATCGCGAGGTGGCCTAGAGACGACGAAAGAATCTGTTGTGTGTCGTCGTTGACGACACGAATCATTTGCAGGGTGCCACAGGGAACTTAGGCAGCGTAACGGCGACCGGAAAGTCTGAAACATTTTGCTGAGCTTGTTTTTTTAAAGGGATGCGGACACAAAATCTGAACATTTTACGATAATACAGAAAATGGGTCCTCAGCGTGCGAGTACACCGAAAACAAGTAGTCACTTCGCTCATTTTTCAGCGGATGGCTTTATTTTTGGCGTTTCTTTTTTTTTGAGTGCGCGCAACACCGCCCAGCCCAAGCGAGTTGAAAGGCGTGACGTCACGGCACCCTCATCGGATAGCCAGCCGGCCGGCCGCGGTCATTCGAGGCGCGCCGCCGCCGCTATAGCGAGCATGGATTCGGGTTCTGGTGCCTCTACCAGCGATGAGTACACGTCTGTAGATGAGGACCGTTCCAACTTAGCAAGAAATATAACCGCTTACGGTTACGACCCTTCCGCGTCAAGAGGCGAAGAGCAGGCGGCCTTGAACGGGCCGGTCAGGCAGTGCGGGCCAGCAACGTGGTAATTTTTTTTCTAGTAAACTTGAAGTGCAGCGGCAGCAGTTCGTAAAGTTATGTTACGTAGGATGCCAAATGCGTAGTTTCGTGTTCCGCGTTGAGGCAGAAAGGCAGCTATTACGGCTGAATCGTAGGTAGCGTAGCTCGTCGCTTTTTGCTTGCGCTGTCGGCTTTCGACCGCTGCACACTTCGTTTTTACGCGACGAGGCGCGGCATTTGTAGAATTTTCCAGCCGTTTCATAGCCAAGTGTTTACGACTACTATCACATTTACGCCATTAGAAGCCATTTACTGGTTGAACTCATTGAGATGGGCGGCTGCGCTAGGGACCCGTCGACCAGATCACTTAGCTACATCGATGCTGTGGCCATAGAGAAAGGAAAGTCTTTGGCTGTGACATTTACTGGGGAAATTCTGCGCGAACAACGAAGTCATGAAACCCGACGCATGATCATGTAGAGACCTATGAAAATCCGTAATTTTTTGCTTGAGGTTGAAAAGCAACGCGTGAAAAGGCAATGCAGGTAAATGTGCTGCACCTTTTAGGTTACTACACATGAATGCTCTTGTCTGGCTTTCATTCACTGGCTGTGTTTTGTATATTTGATCAATTAAAAGAGCGCTCGTATGCTGTTGTTCAATATTAGACGCAGTGAAAGTGTATACAACATGAATATTTTGTTTTGTGACAAAAACATGCATCCGCAGGGTAAACAATTTGTCACAACCCGAGAATATCTGTTCTTGCACAGTCAATGAAAGGGTAATTTCCCTTTTTCAACAAACGCTCCTGCGGTCACCGCTGCGGCTACATGCACACAGAAAGAGAGAGGGTATGCTGCTAGAACAACAAAAGGTGGCGAACACAGCTGAGAGTTACGGATGCATCACTAAGCACCCGCTCTTTGAATTGTATTGCCTCAACAGGAGCCTTTTGAGCGGCATGCCAAGGCTTTTGAGCACAGTCGGGTTGGTCGCATAATCATTGTCGATGAAGCGATCGGGCAAATGAAGCCATTTTTTAGAAGTCTCCATGCTGGGTGTGGTGGCTGACAGGCACGTATGCAAAGTTTACGCATCTTCTCGTCTCTGGGAAACGTGCGCTACGGCGTGTCACGACCTATAATGCTGTCATAACAGCCGTGGGCGCAGTAATGTCTGGGCATTTTCTTCCGCCGCGACGAATGTGTCAATACCGATCGACGACCGTGCGAAAACGCGTGTAAGACGCACCACCTGCATGGAGCGCTGACGGGGATAATGTTTCAGACGGACCACGTGCGAACATAGCCAACGGCGATACACAAACCCTGCAAGGGACCGACACTCCGGAAAGACTGCGCCGGCTGTAGCTGACCTTGGCCGCGCGCGCGGGGGTGTCATGACGTCAAATTTCAGCTTCTCCCGGCGGAATAAAAATCGCAAAATAAAGGTGTTTCTCGTTCTTTTTTTCTAAGTAGCTTGTTGTATTCGTCATTTTCAACAATTCAACTTTTGTTCTGACGCAAAACACCACCCATCAACTTTTGTGTCCGTATCCCTTTAACTCTCTTGACCTTCCGTATCAGCAAAATGCATGAAGGCAAGACGGGGTACCTAGTCTCAGTTCTTTGGACATGGAAAAATTATAGCACTTTCACCTCACGGGAAAGCATTGATAGCGATAGCAATACGAGCGTTTATATTGTCAGCTATAATTAAATTTTTTAGCGCACAACAACGGACACAAGAAAGACGACGACGACAAGGCGCTGCTCTCAACTGACATATTTCATTGCGTCACTACTTTATAGAGAGCAAAATCTAGAAGAACATGCGCAGTGAGCACCATGTGCAGGCACGACCAACCACCAACCACGATTTTGAAAAAACAGCTGAGATACCACTGCCCAAGAATTATCGAAAGTCCTATCTGTCTGCTTCTAGTCTCTGTCCGTCTCACTTCGCGCTACAATCCAAGACCATGTTACTGTACCAACTCGCCCAACTCTCTATCCTTTTGAATTATCGGAAGCTTTCTTCATACAGTCATTGGGGTCACAGTGCATTAGTGTGCCTCCTTTAATCTTGTACAGTGCTGAATATGTTTTTTTTTTATTCTGTCGCATGAGTGCGCTCTGGTGATCGGATGTTGGTGGTTCCTGCACATGGTGCTCACTGCGCATGTTTTTCTAGATTTTGATCTCTATAAAGAAGTGACGCAATAAAATGATGTCAGTTGAGAGTAGCGCCTTGTCCTGGTCGTCTTTCTTGTGTCCGTTGTTTTTCGCTGAACAAAGTAATTATGGATTCACCCCAACTTGCCCGCCAACGCATTGTGCTGAACTATATGGTCAGCCATACCCAGGCATCGCGTTAGGGGAGGGAAAAAATGCAAGGAGTCTTCCCACTTCTCCACCATATCACCCACTCGACCCCGGATTAGATAGTTTCTGTGATCGGCACGGTTACACCATCTCCTGCATCGCCCAAGTATACTTTTATGCTTCTGCCTTGACTGGCGCAGTTTATCGACCACAAACCACCTGAGCAAGTACACCAAATGCCGGAAAGAAAGCAAAAAACGCTTCGCTTTAATAAACGAATTACATGCTTACACGTGCTTGTTGTGACGAGGTTATTTAGGTACAGCTACTTTCCCTGAAAATGCTAGATCCTGTCCACCACTTAAGCATCCGCCTTGCAAAAGGCGCCGTTAGAACTAGTCCTGTACAAAGCCTTTACCTCGAATCTAATGAGTGGTCCCTATACTACCAAAGGACATATATATCAATCGTCACTTACAGCGCATACATAGACGAGGGACAAAAAAGGACGACGAAGACAAGCGCTGACTTGCAACTGATTTTTATTATGAGAAACATATATATATACTGGGACACCAGTACAAAAGCGCCCCCTACAAAGCAACAACCCGACATGAGTATGCGTTAAAATTTCAAGACCTAAGGTGAACGAGAGCGCATCTGGGACCTCAAAGATTTTCTGAGGTCCCACATGCGCTCTCATTCATCTTAGATCTTGAATTTTTAATGCATACTCATGTCGGGTTGTTGCTTTGTAGGGGGCGCTTTTGTCTTGGTGTCCCAGTATATATATACGTATGTTTCTCATAATAAAAACAGTTGGAAGTCAGCGCTTGTCTTCGTCGTCCTTTTCTGTCCCTCCTCTATGTATGCGCTGTAAGTGACAATTGATACTATGGAATACCAAGTAGCCCGTACCCAAACCTTGCTTCCACATGTTTATGTCTTTCGTATGTCTTGAAGGTGAAATCAGCTGTGGGTCATCCATGTCATTCAATTATTCGCGTTCCTCCACGGCCAGGCTGTTCCGTAACCGCCCAGGTGTCCGGCCTCCTCTGTCCCTCCGGTTGGAAGCACTCGGAAAAAACAGAGGCCCCTCTTTTAGAGAATGTCTTAATGGCTCCCACTCGGCTTCCAACGCCTTGGGAGTGTCAAACTATCCAATGCAACATATCTCTCTTAGAAATATCGAAATGAGCACCTGAGGCTAACATACAATCACATTTTCTTGAACCTAAAGAGAAGTATTCCTGTGACGAATTTTACACAGATGCTACTGATAGTGTTGCTTACGCAGCTCTTGACCCTCATTTTCTACATGTGGTGCATTAAGCCCGCACACCAGTATCTTTACGGCAGAAGCATACGCTATACTTTCGGCTAATAAACACATAAGGCTCAGAAATGTCGCTAAGGCGGTTGTCTTTACAGACTAATTAAGTGTTGTGAGAGCCCTTATTAGCTTACGAAAGCATAAGAATTCCATTTTGAATTAGCTATATAGCTTGTTGTGCTCCGCATATATGTGCAACCAAGCGATTATCCTATGCTGGGTACCGGGCCATAAAGGTATAGAAGGCAACGTAGCTGATGACGAAAATGCTACGTCATTGAGTTTTAGCGACACAGATGGAAATATTCCCATTCCTTCCACAGACCTAAAGCCCTTTCTGGGCCGTAAACTGAGGAATCATTGGCAAGCAGAGTGGGATAAACAAACGTTGAATAAGTTACACATTATAAAACTAAAACTGCGGAATTGGATAAGTTAGAAAACAGCATGGTACTAGGAAGTACTTCTTTGCCAATTAATAATAGGACACACTTACGGTACTCACTCCTACCTCTTGACTGGGAAGGGGGGGCGGGATTCTCCTACTTGTAGTAGCTACGGCGATAGCCTGACAGTCCTCCATGGTCTTGTCCAATGCCCCGCAATAGAAACAGAGAGGAAAAAGTATTTCCCTTCCGCACCTCGGCTTGGCGTAGGTTCCGCTCTGGTTTTTTGTGCGTAACCCAACTAGCCGAATTCACTCACGACATTGCACTCGGCCTGGACCACGGTGAACAAATAGATTCACTCTTTCTTAATCTGCGGAAAGCATTTGATGTCGTTCCGCACAAACTACTTTGCTTAAAATCCTCAATCCTGGGCATTCCTGAACATATTATCGGCTGGATAAAGGATTATTTGCACCTCCGCAAACAGCAAGTTGTTCTTAATTGGGTGACATAGGCTCCAATGCACGTGCTATCGGGAGTGCCTTAGGGCTCTGTGCTTGGGCCACTTTTGTTCCTTGTTTATAATAATGATTTAGTATATTAGGCCTTAAATCACTAATTAGACTGTATGGCGACGACTGCGTAATATATCGTACAGTGAAATGTCATGCCAATACGTCTGTCTTACAAGACGACCTTGAAAAAGTGTCTATCTGGTGCAAGCGGTGGCAGATGACTCTGAATACTGGTAAATGCTACCATGTGCAGTTGACAAAGAAAAAGAAAAAATTCCCCAGTTCCTATTTCGTAAATAATATTGCGCTTAGTACCGCTAAAGATGTAAAGTACCTCGGAGTTACGTTTTCTGAAACGCTTGATTAGACTAATCATATTAACTCAGTAAGCGCGCAAGCTTACCGTCTTCTTCACTTTCCCCGACGAAATTTTAAGCATTCTCCTTCATCACTGAAGGCAACCTTGTATTTAACAAACGTCAGGTCTGTTCTAGAATATGCATGCGTTACCTGGGATCCATACACTAAAAACCTCACACACAAAATAGAACGCGTCCAGAAACAAGCAGCACGCTTCGTAACAGGAAATTATAATTTTACTACCAGAGGATCCGGAATAACGGGAAGGGTTGGGTTGGAAAACTCTTTCTTCACGCAGAAAATCCTAAGATTGAAATTCCTTTGCAATATATATATAAAAGTAAACAAAGCACTGTTCATCAAGGAGCCGCATTATGTTTCATCTAGGAGAGACCACGCTGACAAAATTAGAGCTTATCAGTGCCGTACCAATGTGTTTAAGTATTCATTTTTTCCTAACACGATTAACGATTGGAATGAGCTCCCTAATGAAGTGTTGGCAACGTATAGTATTAAAAATGCTATTGAGAGCCGTATTCTTTGATTGTTCTGGTATTCATCTCTACACATACGCTACTTCTTTTTTTGTTAGTTACTTTGTTACTTTGTTTGGTACTTTGTTTGTTTGTCTTCCGCTTTGGAAAGTTCGGTGCTTAAACAATGTTGTATTTACTGATGTATTCTTTTGATGTTGCTGAAGGCGTTACCATTGTGACCAACTGTATTTTAACCCCCCTACGATAATGCCCTGCAGGCGATGTAGGTATACCGAATAAATATCAAGAAAACGTAGCTTTTCACCCTGAATTTTTTCTTAGCGATCAACCGCTTTTTAAACTGCAAATAGTCTTAGATTTCTTAGCCGAAACTGACACTCTGAAAATAATTTGGCCAGGAAATTTTAACACGTGATTACCAGCCATTGTGTTCGAGGACCGTCTTCATGCTCTAGTTTAACTGTTGTGTCATTTTCGTAGGTTTTTTACCAAACCCAATTCTCATCGTCCACGTCCATAGCTAATCAGTGTCATTATTTTAGTAGCTATGTATTCTACGCCATTTACAGCGAACATTTTTAGGCCCTTATACAGCCATGTCAAATCTACCGTGATGAATTCACTGTCCACGCTATTCACAATAAATACTTAAAATTACCATTTTTCATGGCGCTCTTTGGCCATAACTGGCCCTCATGCCATTAAAAAACCGCACATCGTCTTGTACAGCTATTCTTTTATTGTGTAGTTCCGTAGACAAATGGACGACGACGAAGTTTCTTTTGATACAGCGATGTTCTTTCTAGCTCCAGTATATTTCTGTGAAAATCTAAGTTCATCCGCTTGTCCTCGCTCCCTGCTCGGTCGTGATGGAATTGGACGATCCCGCACGTCTGCCAGTGATGGCGGCGTTAGCGGCAGCCGGCTCCAGGAAGCGGATCGGTCAGCAGAGCGACAGCGACAGCGAGGACACCCATGTCTACTCTCTCAGCAGTGAGGACACTTCCGATGACGACTTCCAGCTGGTGCAGAGCCGCAGAGCGAAGAGAAGAAATACCAGGACGTCCTCATCGTCAAGCACGCAAACAGTAAGACACACGCAGCGACCGGACGCCAATACCATCATATTTGTGCCCCTGCTTCCCACCGTGAACATGAAGCTACTCAACAGGCAATCTGTGTCGATGTCACTGGAAGCCCTGGTGCCAAATGAAATATCAGACATTCGAGTCAACACCCGAAAAAATCTACTGGTGGTTGATGTCCAGCATGTACCTGCTCTGACCACTCTACGCAGCGTGACGGACATCTATGGCATTCAGGTGCGCTCTTACATCCCTCTGGAATCTGACGTAGTCACCGGCGTTATCTACGACGTAGACATCACCATCCTTAATAACGACTTGCCGATTCTTATGAAGCCAGCCAATGATGAGGTCATTGTTGATGTTAAGCGGCTAGGCAGTTCACGCTGCGTGAAGATTGCCTTCAAGGGTAAATATATACCCTCGCATGTTAAGGTGGGACACTTCAGACATGCAGTGCGGCCTTTCATTGCGAAACCTCTTCAGTGCCGCAAATGCATGAAACTGGGGCACGTCAGCAGCGTCTGCGAAAATCAGGCAGCATGCCCCCGTTGCGCCGAGCCACACGCTGCAGATAAATGTGGCGCGTCTGTACTGAAGTGTTCAAACTGCCCAGGGTTACACGAAGCTTCATCGAAGAAATGCCCGCATATTAAGAAGGAGATGGCTATCTTGAAAGAGATGGCGAGAGATCATCTCATCGCGACGCCGCCGATAAAATCAGGAAGCGACGTTCCCGTCACCGGCGCTCCTCAAGGAAGGGTGTTGTATCTGCGACGCGCATGCCACTTCCTACAACACCACCTGCTCCTCTGCGACCAAGGCCAGACTCTGTGGAAAGGACCTCGAAGAACAAGGCCACTGAGAAGACCACATCTGCAGAATCTTGGCCGGCTCTACCGAAACGACAGCATCCACCGACAGAATCACAGCAAAATTTTGCTGGACAACCCCCCACGTCTACTGTCAGTGATTTATGCAACCAAGACAGGCAGGTGGCTGATATGCTGCACTCGATAATTAATACAATGCGCATCATACTGAACAATCTGCAAACCCCAGCAGCCCGAAGTGCTCTGCAAATACTGGATGCACTAAATGCAGTGCTTGCTAACATCGTTTAAGCGTCATGGCACGACCAATAGTCCCCTTCCGCACTGAAGGTTAAAGTGCGTCGATCTTTCAGTGGAATGCTAGGGGTCTAAGGACCCGTATAGCAGACTTTCGCCAATTCATTTTTACAAATCGCTTTCCCATACTGGTCATTTGCGAACCAAATACACCAACTCCACTCAGACTGTCCGGTTACGAATCTTTCGACTCGTCCACATGCGGTGCGAGCACGAAAGTAATCATCTACATCCGCACGGACTTTACATATGTCGCTAATGCGGTAGAGCCTCATGATGACAACCAATATGTCTGCCTGAATATCCAAAAGAAGGATGTGTCATTTACACTAATTGGAGCCTACATATCCCCAGTGGGTCATTTTGACGGCGAACGACTCAAGAAAATATTACTGATGAACAATGGCCCCTGGGTTATCACAGGTGAGTTCAACGCGCATCACCAGCTATGGGGAAGCACTAAAATTGATTCCAAAGGCAGGAGTCTCGCCTCCTTTGCTGCCGACCATGATTTGTGCTGTGTGAATGGCGGCAGCCCTACGTTTTTGCGAGGCACGACCTATAGCAGCTGCTTTGACTTAACTTTGGTGTCACGGCGCTTTGCCCCGAGCATCCACTGGTTTACGGACATTGAAACGCACGGAAGCGACCATATTCCAACATACATAAAGATTAGAGGAGTTGAGCAACGTTCCTCTACTGTCTTGCGTACAGTTGATTAGACGAAGTTTAAGAAGAATATGGATGACGCATGTCCGGAAGGCCTTGCACACACTATCGAAGATGCAATCGCAGAGGCATTGAAAAATCCATCTGCTCGCTCACAAGTTCAGCAGGGCGAACAGACTTGGATATGGAACTGGAGAGGCTGCGTGCGGCACGCCGATAGGCGGAGAGGAGGTATTGGCGTACGAAGTGCGTATTGGATCTGAGCGCTTCACGACGCATACAGAAGAAAGTCCAGCGTCGTATGGATAAATTGGAAGACAAGCGTTGGAAAACTTTCTGTCAGTCGCTTGATCCCCGAAAATCGCTCTCGCACATATGGCGAACGGTTAGGGGCCTTCGCTCATCTCCACATCAAAGGAAGCCCTTTGCTGCTCTGGCCCTCTACCAACTCCGCTCAGAACTTCAAGTGGCTGAAGAGTTCTGCGCACGGGTTGCTGGGTCCGTGGCCATCATTACTGACGCAGCATTGAATGACATCCCTGTGGCACGTGTACCAGAAATGAACGTGCTCTTTTCACTCGAAGAGCTCGATGCTGCATTGGCGACCTGCAGGCGTTCTTCATCACCAGGACCCGATGGCATCACGTATGCTGCCCTATGCCACCTTGGACATGACGCACGTGATGAGCTGCTCAGCTGCTACAACGAGTCTTGGCAGAATGGCGCCATTCCTAGACAATGGAAAACGAGCCGCTTGATCCCCATCCTGAAACCTGGAACGTCTCCGCTTGAGTTCTCATCATATCGTTCGATTGCGCTTTCCAGCTGCGTCTGTAAAGTGATGGAAAGAATGATCCTTGCTCGCTTGGAATGGGTACCTAGAGCGATTCAACATCTATCCGCACGCCATGACATGCTTTCGTCGAGGTCGCTGGTCCATTGACAACGTCATTGGCATCGTAACCTGGGTCCAAAATCAAAAAAGCCTCAAGCGCCTATCAGTGGCACTTTTTCTAGGTATAAAAGGAGCATACGACAACGTCGCCCATGAGGCCATACTGAACTCATTTGAGGCTGTTGGAGTTGGTGGCCGGATGTATCAATGGATTCGGGACTATTTGACTGAGAGGTGCTTTTTCTTACAGACTGAAGACTTCGGAACTTCGGAACTTCGGAACTTCGGAACATTACACCTGCCGTGGTGTGCCGCAGGGTGGGGTGTTGAGCCCCGTTCTGTTCAACCTCATCTTGGTAGGACTAGCGGAGTACCTACCGCCGTCAGTTCACGTCTCAATATACGCCGACGACATTTGCATTTGGGCTTCTGCGGTGACTCGCCCTCAGGTACGAGCCAGGCTTCAGCGGGCGGCAACCATGACGGCGTCTTATCTCCGAGAACAAGGCCTCAGCGTGTCTACTGAAAAGTGCGCATTGGTTGGCTTTACGCGCAAAGAAATGACATCGTATCCTGTGTCAATCAATGGTCAAGCTGTATCCTATGCTAAGACACATCGCTTTCTGGGTGTAATCATTGACCGCAACCTCTCGTGGAGCCCCCACTGCGTCTGTCTAAAGAAGAAATTAGTTGCCATTGCTCAGGTCTTTAAATTTCTCTGCGGGAAAAACTGAGGTACACCAGTCCGTTCTATGATGCAGCTCTACAGGGTACTGTTTCTCGGACTCCTACCTTACAGTCTACCAGTGTTGTCAAATGCATGCAAGACGAAATTTCACGCTTTGGAGAGCATACAAGGTCAAGCCGCAGACGCACGTGTTTAGGGCTCCCTCGGTGCACGTCAACAGCCGCAACAATTGCCATCGCTGGGGACCATATCATCCAGATACACGTAGCTGTCGTCTCTCTCAGAGCGCACATTCGCCATCTGTCAAGAATCCCCGACCATCATTTGGCCTCCCTACCAGCCGAGAGACCTCAAGCGACCTTTTCAAGAGTGATTAACGCTCATAAAGAGTGCCTACCGTCACATTTTACACCGGCGACGAAGCCTTCATCTCCCTTGTGGTGCCTACGACAGCCTCAAGTGAATTTTGCTATTCCTGGAATTACAAAAAGTCCAATCATCCATCGCCGCCTATGAAGCAACTTACGCTCCTATTACTGCACCAGACATATCAGGACCACATACATATATATACCGATGGTTCGACCTCCCGTACCAGCTCAACTGCCGCATTCGTCGTTCCAGCCAAGAAGGTTACAGTTAAATTCAAATTGTCGCATATGACTACATCTATATCGGCAGAGCTTGCAGCTCTCCATGCCGCTATGATGTACGTCAGCGAATAGCGAACAGAGAAATGGGTCGTATTTTGTGACTCTAAGGCAGCCCTTCACAGCATAAAATTTGCATTACGTCACAGAGCTTACGAGCAGATGACATCTGACATCAGGGACGCGCACCACCATGCTCTGGAAAGAGGGCACACCATCATATTTCTATGGATTCCTGCTCACTGTGGCATCGTCGGCAACAACCTTGCTGACAAGGCTGGCCGGTCTGCCCACGAAGGTACCCAGATGCGTTCAATACCTTTGGCGAGGTCGGACGCTGCCAGGGAACTTTGCCTACTTGCACGCAAAAAGTCGCAAGATCTCTCGAGTTCAAGTGCCTACAATTGCCGATTATATAAACTGGACCCCACGCTACGGCTACAACTGTCATCTAGCCTTTCCCGCGGTGAAGGAACCTTGCTGTACCGCTTGTGGCTGGGAGTAGCTTTCACGAACTCATACTCTTATCGCTTGGGAATGGCCGAGAGCCCGATGTGCGATTCCTGTGGGTGCGAGGAGACCATCGAGCACTTATTGTGTACCTGCCCCCGCTACGATGTACAACGCCTCTCTCTGCGGGAAACTTTACACCGACTGGACTTAAGACCGTTCAACGAGTTAAAGATACTCGGACCGTGGCCACACCCGTCACTGGAACGAAAAGGGAATCGTGCATAAGTGCAATACTTGAAGTGCACCGGCTTACTAGACCGTTTATAGTGTCCCTGTGCATAGTGTACCGCCCACACGCACTCAGTGCTCACCTTCTACCCTTTTTCTCGTTCTATTTCCCTTTCCCCCACCCCCAGTGTAGGGTAGCAAACCGGATGCTCTTCTGGTTGACCTCCCTGCCTTTCCTATCCTTGCTTTTGTTCTCTCTCTCTCTCCGTAGACAACAAAAGCGGTCACCAGAACACCTGCAGTGTAAGTGCAGATGGCTATAAAGACCGATTCATTGGTACCGCAACGGCTGCGTCATTTACTCGGTGAGAAGCGCACTCACACACGCCGAACCGCTCACTGTCATGACATGTCTATAGTAAATCAGCTGGAGTGCTATGCAGGATGCGCCGAGTTTGGCGAAACTCGGGATCTTCACGAGCTCTCGCCCCACCCCAAGATGAAAGCACAAATGGTACCGAGACACAGTTTATCTTTAGACAAGCCTCCAGTTTCATTGGTTTATCTAGGTTCACTCTGGGTGGCTATCATTCCTTGGGCGTTGCCTTCTGGGCGGTCGACAAACTGGGGCTCACGTGATCATACCGTCGGTGCATGGTCGCGCCTTCTTTCACTTGTTTGTCGTTCCACCGAGTGCATTACACGCACAAGCGAGTTATAAAACAAACGCATTTAATACAATATTATTAGTTAGTTTGACGTGGTTTAAAAGCATTTTAAAGCTTACAAGATGTACACTGAATGTGTATTCGACTAATTTGTAATTTAGTACGCTTCGCAGTATACCAGGAGGGAACGCTGTGGTGGCGTCATCACATACATTCATCGGGCGAGCATGGCCGCTAAACATCGAAGAGGCCCAGTGTAAACAAACTCGTACAACGAGCTTGCAGTGCGCGACGTAATGATCAGGCTCGAGAATGACATCTATTTCTTGGATAGTTCTGTTCCTCCGTGAGCAATCTTTCCGTGCACCCCGAAAGACTGCGAATGGCTTAGGCGATTTTACAGATCGCAACGCGTACCCACTGTTCACGGCACCATCCTGAACAAACAACTTATCCGGTGCTGCTTCTGTGAGTGCGCTGAGTTCCTCCACTCTGCGTGACTGCGAGCGTCAGGAATATTGCATAGTGTGTGCAAAAGGAAGACAGCCGATGTAGCTACGATGCGACAAGGAGGTGGTGCCGACGATGGATCTCGCAACCAGCACAGTGACGGAGGCATCGACAAAGTGCAGATAAGTATATTTCTACTGTTTCATATTTAGCATAAAAATAGTGCACGGATTAAGTCACTTTCGTAGTAACGAACTAAATGTCCAGCAGTTTAAAAAAGGCATTGAGAGCAAATGAGTGTTTGTGCTTCTATATGAACGTGGGCCCGCGAAAATATGGAAAAGATAAAGGTAACCTTCACTAACTTAGTGATATAACAGAAATTCATCAGTGACATTCAGCCCGCAGAATCTATGCAAGAGTATATTTATCCAGGTAAAATATCAATAGCAGGTACTGATATAAAGCAGGAAACTTATACAAAAATTTCATGGGTTGAACAGCACATGGGAGGCATTCCCGAAACGTGATCGCCACGTTACCGATATCCTTGAAAAATGTTTAGAATCGTTGCATTCTACCGGTTATGCAATATGGGACATAAAGCTGGAGGTTAACAAAGAAACTTGAGAAGTCGAGGACTGTGCAGAAAGCGAAGTAACAAAAATTGTTGGAGATAGCATTAAGGCAGGAAGACAGAGGCGTAGTAAACCGTGGCAACTGATATGCTAGTTGAGATTAAGAAAAAAAATGGAATCGGTGGGCAGGCCATGCACGTCTTCAATCACTTGTTGCCAGTTTATAACACGTGATTACATAAGCGTGACAGAATGGATGTCAAGGAGAGACAACTGCAGCCGAGGATGGTAGAAAATTACGTATTGGGACAAAAATATGTTTGTATGCATTCAGTGCGCATAAGATGGGATTGTAGGGAGTGCCATTGATATTGCAGCGAACAAATATAGGTTTGTGGTGCTGACAGTAGAGACTCGTGAAGGTTCGAGGACACCTCAGCTGTTGGCACACTAATAAACTTTACAATTGGCTCTGAAAAAAAACCCGTTATGAAAAATAAAGCAATGTTGTCCCGACAAATTGTTTTATTATGCATACACTAAAGGCCTCCACAGTTAAGGGCAGTTAGTACCAATAGTGCAATCAGCATTTTTATTTGTAAATAATGGTTTATATGCGGTTGATTCATTCCAACAATCCACTTTTTTTGCAGCAAAACATTCTGCTGCTGGAGGCACTCAACCGCCTGGTGGCAGTAGGCGAGCCCCAGGCACATGCTCTTGAGAGTGTGGCCAGGTCCAGAAGGCTGCTCTGCAACAGTAGGATCAGTGCACTCACTGCTTTCCAGTCGAGCCCCCCAAACACACCTTATAAACGAGCTTTCAGTTTATTATTTTGTTTATTATTGAAGAACATGAATAAAATTATTGGAGTAAGCATTGTGCTGTGCATATTGGGACACTTGTAACATGCACTTGATGTCTCTTCAAAATGGGCAAACGCGTAAGAACCTGGACCGTGTAAATGAAAAAGACACTAATGCAGCATATACGTCATTGTGCTGTTTGTTCTTTCTATGTGCAAGAATACAGTGGGTGTTGATTAGCCACAAGATGAACGGTGTGTGTATTTCGCAATGAAACGACAGGAAACGGCATGACCTCAATAATGCTATCACCTATAGACTGTGCACATGAATGCAACACTCCCCGATTTAAACGTGCCATTACATGCATGTTCGATACCACATATTCTTTAACAATGTCATATATTTGCATGTACTAATTTTCACACAGCTTAAGCCCATGCATAGCTCACTTGTGATGTATCCATTTCATAGGCCAAATAATTGTACACTTTGTCCTTTTGTGTTGCATGAAAAGCGTCATCCTCTAGTCGGATACAACTTCACAAGACAGGAGAGGCCCCACCCAGATGACCAAAGCGCAGCAGCTGATTGCCTCCACGTCTAAAGAAATAGTCCCTCTCCAATGAGCGGGTATTAGTGCATGCAGCGGCACGACGTCAGTGTAGAGTGTGTGCCCATTGGTGCAGGCTTGTGTTCACCTGCCGTTGAAGTGCAGATTCTGCGGTCCCCTAAGGTTGTATCCGACTATAGAATCACGTAATGCCTTGCACTGGTTGCATACACTTTAGCAACTTGATAGCACACAATGATCAGGAACAGAAATCTATAAAGGCACCCAAGCAAAGCTGGCTGGCCACACTTCCATCATGGGGGCTGTAAACAGTTCTCGCCAAATATTCCCATGACATCCTTGAAAAAGAGGTGGTGTTTGGCACTTTAGAATCAAAAACAGATTACAGTGAATGTTGTGCACCTCATTAAAACAAACTGAGCTTGGTTATCTGCACAGCATGTAATGAAAGCATGTGCTTCACATAGGAAACAAAGGGCTCTGTCCAGTACAATCGTCGAGTTCGCTGTAGCACCTATTATGTCCTTAGTGTCAACATACAGATTTTCAAAGGCCATTCATTTCACCATTATTTTTGTAAGTTGGTTCTATCAGTTAGTGCTTGTATTACATGAGCAGGTGGATTTTAAAGCAAAGCTTTGTTTGCAAACCTTCAGACTTCCATAATTGTGTGGCAAGGCACTGGCATGGTGTCGAATAGCTCACACTTCCTCGGCCCTGCACCAAAGAGGCCCAATGCTCTATTTGAAGTTGGATCGCGCAACAATTCGACGGCACACAACGAAGAGTAACACACACAGCAGAGCGTTCTGCTGTGTGTATTTCTCTTCTTTGTGTCCCGTCGAATTGTGGTGCAATTCAGCTTCAAGCTTCTATACCGATACAACGAGTCTTCAACCTCACTAATGATCTAGTTATTAAGTCACAATGGCGCACATCTTTGAAATGTCCCAACACGAATTAGCTTTCCAACAAATCACCAAAAGCATAAAATTTTGCTGCACAGGTGTATGCACGTGCCATATTCTGTACCACTAAACTCGCAAGAATCAAAGGGGCAAGTGTTAACCAGCCTTACTGCTGCCGTTACCATCATCATCATGACACCAATAGAAAGACAGTGCTGCGTTTCAGTAAAGGGAGTGCCGTAGGGAAAGGCGTGATAGCGACGCTTGAGGCTTACAATAAAAATAGCATTTACAAGACATGTTCAATGCCAAAATATGCTGCATATCGCTCATCCTACTTTGGCATTGCGGCATGCTTTTACACGTTTGAGCATGTCACAGTTTGTGTAATCATTGCTCTAAAGCTGTACAAAAGGTCTACTCGCTCTGCAATCTTTATTTTTATCATGGTGGGTTAAAGACCCACTTTTCATTGGCATCTGCACCACATTTCTCCCGATATGTAATTTTGCCTTTGTATTTCACGACATCTTCACGCACACTGAGTTCTGCAGAGCATTGGATCTGCATTGTTCTACTGCTGAAGAATTAGAGCCCCATTATGAGACGAAAATATACGATTTGTCCATACAGAATAACGCTGACCCCCCCCCCCTCAAAAAAAAGAAGAAAATACACTGAACCACTGGCACATGCACCAACAGTGAACACAGCAAACACTCTGAAGTATTTTCTTCATGCAAGCCAGCACACTAAGATTCTCAATGCATTTTCATTTTGCCATAAATGCATAGGCACAACAGGCTTGGCGCGACATCCGCATCTCGCACAGCAACGAATTGTGCAATGCCTTGCTGTTTCATAGTGCGGCCGATACATGACGCATGACAAAAATTCAGCATTATGCATACTAAGTAATTTGTGCTACGTTCTAAGTAATCTCATAAAAAACCCCAAGTTCTGTGTGAGATTAGCATTCACAGGGTACTTCACACAATTTGTGATATCCATTTATCTATTTATACTTCATTAACCTCCTTCCTCAAGAAGTGAGCCATATGGAAGGCACCCTGATAGACAAGTAGAACAATCGGTAAAAAGTCAGCAACCAGCGAAAATGTCAGTACCATAGGCTGCCGCATGTGTGACGTCGGTAACACAAAATTTAAGTCGGCTACACAGAAGTGACAAATTTGGCAATATGGTGCGTCTAGACATTGCTTCAATGCTAATCACAGTAACGCTGACATTGAAGGCACTTTAATTCCTACGTACGTTCCATCGACATACCCGACTACGTTCGTAATGTTTCCGGGAAGTAAGAAGCGTTCTTTTATAAATGCCCGCTCAGCCGCAGTCTTCGGGATAGCCAGCCACCGCTTCCGCACTGCCGTATCAATAAGCGCATCAGACATCTCTGACACAGAGGCTCACAGTAGTTTGATGACGTCCAATGTAACGCTCGGCGCCGACGCTTCCCTGAAAACTCCCAGTCCCGTAGAAACGGAGGGCGCAGAGGACTTGCTCTTCAACGGTGAGCGAATGAAGCCCGCCACGCTGTCTCCACAGACGAGAGTCTTCGCCTAGCTCGTCACACAGCCAGCACACTGATATCTTCGACAGGCCAAAATGACGCTGAAACTCAACGGCGGTCATTTACGCGAACGGGTCCAGATGGTCATACTGACGCTTGCTGCCGCTGGCTGCAATAACACAGGCTGCTGCTGCCGCGCCATGTTCCCGAGTTGAACTCTGAGGGGGTTTCGCGATGTACGAGTTTAGCACGAGTTCGCCTGTCGATCAAAGCCAGAGGTCACGCCCCGCGCGAGGCACGTAACTCTTGTGCGCGCACCCACCACGGTTGGGCCACGCCCAACTTATCTTTCGGCAACAGCGACGCGGTGCCGAGCTGAGAGGCATCAACAATATTCACCAGCGACATAAAACACGCACAACACACTGTCATCGGTGATGTACTGCGCACTACTATCAAAAACAAAGCGTTGACTGTCGCTCGCTTATGCATATATCTTCTCGGGCAGAGAGGGCCCCACAGCACGGTTTCATTGCCTGCATTGTGGCGACGTAGCGCACAGTAAATAATTATCGGCACGTCACTGTAGCTGCTTGCAAGGCGTCGATGTGCCGAGGGTGACGACGATGCTGAGGAGTGCATATCGCAGCAGTCGTTTGAGATGGCTGCTCTGTCATCGGTGATGTATCGGAGCCACAACGTCGTAAACACGATCAGCGTCCGACAATCGCTCGCTCTTCTAGACCTAGTGCAATGACATTTCTTCATCACAAGCACTGCGCACTCATCAGTTCCAACACCTTCCTCAGTTCGAAGTCTCATTTCATAACTGCACACAAGAGCCCTCACCTGCCAAAATGCGATTGCTGCGGTGTCGTTACGATATCCTTCTGCGATCGCTGCTGGCTCCAGCATAAGTAATCCGCAAGCACCTTGGTGCGCACAAAGCACTCAAATACTGCGTACATGCGCTCAGAGGCACTTTCACTGGGCAAGCGATGACAAGCGATGAATTGTGTCGATGGGAAGCATGCACTTCTTCGCAATGCATCGCCGAGGCTTCGCGCACAAAGATAAACTGGTACATTTTCACTAAAGTGCGTCACTACGGGCAGTAAAGACCGCCATTTTGCATCGACAGCCGTTGCTCCCGTATTTATGACTAGTGTGTCGCTTTTAGTTGGTAAAGTGGAGGCCTTAAGGCACCTGCGATGAACAGCCGTACCACGGCGCTGCGTTTCTATTCCCCTAGTAGAGAAAGAGTGGTGATCACTGACATTATTGAGAATAGCACTGTAGCGCCCCTAGGCGACATCTCACCGTATGAACTGCCTCGTGCGTGCGACCAGCTTCAATGTATCCGATTCTTAGCTTTCGCCTCACTGTCGCCACTCGCGGCAAGAAGTGCAAAATTTAATAATTTGCTCGATCTCCGTTTGTCATCACAAATTTCTAGCATTCAAAACGAAAAACAGACACTTAAAAATAAAAATGTTCGTTATTTTATTTGCTGTATTTTAACGTATTCGTTTGAGCGAAAGCGTAGGTGCAAGAATCCGCCGCATGTACCCTGTTCGCATTCGATGGAGGATAGAAAGATAGTTGCCGAAAGAGGAGGCACGCCCTTGACGCGCCCGGGAAAGGCGTGGCAAGCGGCTCACGGCAAGTGTGCAGACAGACAGCGGGACAGTCACAGTATTGCTAAGTTGCGATGATCCGTTGATAACAATACGCGGCGCTGGCGCGTTTCGTTGTGCAGCCTTCTGCGCATGAAAGGTGCGCTCATGTTGTCATACGCGGCTTTTTGTCTACATAATTTTTTGCCTGTAGCTTTTGCGCGTTCCGCGCTATTTCCGTTCACTGACTGCCGTCGAGCAAACTCGGGTAAAACCCATGTGAACGAGAAGCTCGGCGCATCCTGCATAGCAACCCTGGTCTTAAGCCAGAACCACTATTGCCAATAAACAAGCCGAAAAAAAGTATTAAAGGAGCTATCGTATTAAGGGCCCCTGAAACGGTTCGGACAAAATTTGTAGACGCGTAGGGGACAGCTTGAGTAGAACATTCACACCACAATTTAAGTGAAGCGTTGCGTATTATTGGAGCTACAAGTGATTACAAGTTACCCTCCTCCCTAGCCATGCTTTTCCTCCTCAACGCGTTCGCCGAGTGATCGGGGCTAAGCTCCGCCTTCACTGGTTCTGCGTCATGATGCGTCGTCACATCGTCCATTTCCGGTTGTTTTGGAGCCCGCCCCCGCCCGCGAGAAACCGCTCCGCTAGCCGCTTGGCCGTCGACCCCAAACGAGAGCTTACGAAGCAGCCTGCGTTGCGAGCATTCTGTCGTAGCGCAGAAAGTGTCTGGAATTCCGGTAATCACACACTACCTGAATATTTCGACGGAACGATGGAGGCATAAACTCAAGTTGATGAAGGAACGTTAGCGTAGACGTACGTGTGCTGCCTGATCGGTCTCCATGGTCCAGCCACCCGTGGGCGCAGAGCTCAACCAGCCAAAGAGCTAATATTGCTCTAACCAAGTGTAAAACATTTGAAACATTTACAAAAAGAACCGTGTTAACGATTACACTACTGCGAAAAATTTACACCAGCAGCAAAGAAGATAACATTTTGTTACTGCTACTGTGTGTGGTTGAGCTCTAAGTCACCAGGTGGCTGAACCGGGCAGACCATTCCCATTTGCGCTTATGTTCATCCCCTCAAACCACACGCAAGGTGACACGGCCAGGCCTTGCCCCTTGTACTTGCGTTTACCCTAATACCGGACTCGCGAAACGCTATTGTGTTAGTAATTTTCCGGTGTAAAGTGACGGCCGCAATCGCACAAATCCTGGCGCCGATCGGATAGCGGCAGTCCGATGCGCTGCAGCCAGTCCGCTCGTCTACTGGATTGCAGAGGGACAGGACGTCGCAGCTTGACATATTGCTAATCGCTACGTTTGCAGTCCACAACGCAACAAAGTGGAATCATAGCGCTCGCAAAAAGACAAACCGACATTGACGGCGGAGCTCTCGTCAAAGACGGAGCACGTTGTAACACAAGCAGACGACACCTGCTGTGTGCCGGAAGTGCTTAAGTGTACTGAAAAATTGTTCTTGTGCATTCTCTTTATGTTACTTGCTTTTTATAAAAACAAATTAACTAACATTCCAGCTATTACGAACATTATTTGTTTACCATAAAGTTGGAAAATTTATCGATCACGCGCCCTGGTCAGCCAATCGGATAGCTCGCCCCACTGACGTCATATGGGTGATTTCGGTCATATGGGTAGGGGTGGCTTAAAATTCCGGCGAGCAGTGTGCTGCGATCGGCAGCGATGTGCATTTTTAAAGCCTTATAATAAATTACACGCTTTACGCGGAGCACTTAGATGTGTCAATTAATGATCAGAAGGACCTACTCTAACGGCTCAGTACGTTTGTAGAAAATCGTCAAAATCGTTTGAGGGTCCCTTTAATATTTGATCCAGAGCATCTAACCGTGCTCCTCTGTTGGTTTGGTATATATGGTAAAATGTTCCAATAACTGCCAGGCTCTGCCCTTCAAATCTTTCTTTTGCTTTGGCATAACTGTGCTTTGTAATGTATTTGGCTTGACAATAAAATTTCATCGCTCTTATTAGCTGCACAATTTTATTTTCGCAGTGGGCGGTGGCTCAGCGGGCTCTGTGTTGGCCAACCGCCTGTCGCAAGACCCCTCGCACCGGGTCCTGTTGCTCGAAGCCGGCGGCGTCGAGGACTCGGTGACGGACGTGCCTATGCTGGCCTCCGTCAGCCACCACACGGACATCGACTGGAGCTTCGTCGCCGAGCCGCAAGAGGGCTGCTCGTTCGCACTCAGGGAACAGGTGGGTGCACATGCTCCTCCAGCATCGCGGTTCGTCTTCGACGGAGGAAGAAAGATACTCAGCCATATTTTTGAATAAAGGAAATTAACGATGACAGGCGATAATGCTGACGAAATTTCAGCGAAATAGAGTGTCATTCTTCTTTTATTTCTGCGTAAGAACTGCAATTTCCGACGCTCTGCAAATTTTTTATTTCGAATATATTTGGCTGGACGCTCAAAAAGTTACAAATAATGGAGAGAAAGTATTGTGAATGGAGTTCGCTTTTAAAATACGCATAAAATTTTACAAAGGCGGCCCTATCTTGGAACTTGCTCGACAAAAACCAAGTTTGTCATGTGTTTGTTTTTTCGTCACGCACTTTAAACTGAATTTCATTTATTTCTATTATCAATGTTCACAGTTCCCGGTATAAAAATTATGAAAGCACAATTGCGGTGTCTTGCCTTCGGGCCGCTTTATTCAAAATCTTGTTGCCAACGAATAAAAGAAAGCTTTGCAAATCAGGTAACAAGACTAGCTTCAGTGGGATTCCCGGAATGCATTATAATCAGAGCGGCCGTAAAGGTAATAAGAATAGTAAAGGGTGTACAACCCACAGATTCAAGGAACAGGTTTAGCACAAACAAAAAGCGCCTTGCGGTTGTACCTTACGCCCATTATTTTTCCCATGGGCTAAGGAATGTTGCCAGCCGGTATGGCGTTGAAGTGATTTTCAGCGCTCCTAACAAGGTGCAAAAACTCTGCCAAGCTATTTCAAATAAGTTTGGCAATAGGGTAAAAAAATGCAGCTGCCATCTCAAAGAAGGTCCAAAATTCACAAAATACAGAATAGGTGTTCTGTACCGGCTTCCATTAACCTGTGGCAACGTGTACATAGGACAAAACGGTCGGTGCATAAACACCCTCCTAAAGGAACATGAGCGTTCTCTTGGTAAAGAAAACTGTTCGCACTTGTCGAACCACTGTAATCTATGTCATTGTGATCCGGTATTTTTTGACACTGGCATTTTGTTTTCTGATAAAAACAAACACGTGAAATCACAGATTCGTTTCATATCAAAAATTGTGCTGAAAAATGCATAAGCTAACCATCGGTTGCAATCACTGAAAATGAATTTGCCTTTTTAAATACTGATTGAACCTTTTTAAACAGTTTTTAATCTGTTTCTGTTTTACTGACGACTCTTGTTGCACACGCTCAGAGCTGATAGCTGGGGTATATGTTCGGTATCTTTCCGCAAATAAAGCAGTTTTGAGTAAGCGCTCGCGCGGCCCCGTTCACTGTGTCCTTGTCAATTGTGCGCGCAAAATATTTCACTAGGAAGACAGGACCCCTGGGCTGCCGCCAGAAGAGGCACACTTGTGAAGACGTCAGCGGGGCAATAGAGCAACCGCCACTATCCACAACAAGACGCCCTTTCCACGAACTGTCAAGCTCTACAGGAGAACTTCCGCGAACCAACGTCGCCTAGAACAAAGGATCAAGCCACCCCTCCCGGACCTACAGGCTCACTGAAAGTGAGAGCAGCTGCAAAGCCACCACGAAGGCTTACCTCGTCAACTGGGAGAATAGACCAGGCCCCTTTCCGCGAACTAAAGTCGCCTAGAAGAAAGGAAAAACGCCTCCGATCCCGCACCTGGGGGCTTGGTGCCTGCGGAGGCGGGTCCGTACCGACTCACTGAAAGTGGGAGACGCCCTTCCACAAACCAGACTCAGTGCATGGCACGTGACGTAGACGTGAGCAAGATCGCGCCCACGACTTTAGAGAGCCTATTTAAAGGGGCTCTGCAAAGTACTTTTACACTTTATTCTCTTATCATCTTTCACCAAGCTTTGAATGAACAGTGCAAGTTTCGCACTTGAAGTCGTCTCGTCCTTGCCTGGTCGCCATGGGCTACCGGATGCCTGCAGCCTGCCGACAGCAGCAGGCTACCCAATAGTAACGTCGGTCGAGCTTCGATAAACAAGCGTCGCCACAACTGATCGGCAGCGGTGAGGTACAGTACCCTGCGATACGCAACAACTTGCGGACAACTTTCTGCGGCTATGAAGGGAAAACTGTGGACGCGTGGCTGCTGCTCACGCGTTCTGTGCCAAGTAATCCGGCAGACTTTTACAGTGCTTTTGGTTGCTCGGAACCAAGTTTTAAAACTTGTTTGCTCGGAAGAGAAGCTGAATTTACGTAGCTTCCACGTGCGGCAGTTTCGCGTTTCCCCAGAGGCGGAAGGGAGAAGCCGCAAAATGAGTAAACCTTTACACTCAGTGGTGTGTTCAGTCTTACTTAACTGATGCTAATTATTTGTTTACGTTTTCTCTTATCTAACCCAAAATAACGTGTAATAAAGCGCGGGACTCTTTGTCGAAGCGCTTTCACTTGTGAGTGCTTTGTCTCCGTAGCTTTGCCTTCATTGCCCTAGAATGTTGTCCACGAGTATAACAAAATTAACAAGCATGGTGTCACGCGCGCACAAGCCAACATGAACACATCTCACTCGTTGACTGAGGAAACTCGCTGTCAAAACGATGTAGCGAGTAAACCCGGCAACAGCAGCGAGCGCATTGACCTTCGTGCAGCCGCTCGCATCAACGCCCACTGCGCCTTCAAAACACAGCGCGGACTCCTGTAGCAGATGCCCATCGCAGATGGCTTTCAAGACACAGCGGCCCAGTAGGGGGCGCGCGGCTACTCGGGACGCATTTTTACAACTGCTAGTAGGTACAGCGGGGCGTGTTATTTCTCGCCGCGCTTGAAGTTTCTGCGCAGGCGCGAGTAAGAGCAGGTGCGAGAGAGAAAGTCTGGGGCCTTTGTTCCTTGAATATGTGACTCTGCCTAGGCACTACGGTGGAGAGGTTTCCTTGCGCGTTTAGCATGCGTTTGTCCTAAGCGGACCGGAATGGCGGAGGGCGGTCGAGTTTGCGCTCCGACGCTGGCTGCCGGCGCGGTGAAACAAGTGAATCAGTGCGCACTGACAACCCATTTCGTGATCGCTGTGTCTAAAGGTACGACGGAGAGATTTCTCGCACTTACTGCACTGGTATTCAGTCAGTCATGCCGGATCATAACTTTGTCGCGCCTCACGGCACTCTACCGTCAAAAAACAAAAAGGCGAAAGAAAAGAACACTCATCTTGCCGAGCGAGCTATAGGGGCCTTAGAAGAGGCCGGGCCTGCTCTCCTGGATTTTTCAGGAGCATTTTTGTGTGGTCCCCTTTGAATGAAACAAACTCACAGCGCCTCAACAACCACGGTTTAACACGATTGCCAGATGTCACGCTGTGAGGATTATTGACCTTGCGTCTCGCCCACGTTAGGTTAGGTTAGCTTAGGTTTAGGTTAGATTAGCGTAGTGCAATGTATTATCACAACGGTTACGCCGTGCGTATTATTGTCTTTGCGTCTCAGCCACGTTATGTTCCGTTAGGCTAGGTTAACGTTGGTTAGCGTAAAACGCATTAGGGGGCGCGGCTTATTTTTATAACGGACGTTTGGCCAATTTGGTAAGCCATTTAAACACAACAGCACTTGTCCGTGTCGTGTCTCCCTCCTTGTCCCTGTCAAAATGCGCCCTGTTCTGTATAAAAAAAAAAACGTTTTCTAATAGCGGTTGCGGGGCCGTTGTATGTCGCCGGCACCCTTTCAGTCACTCGCGTTCAACCGCGGTGTCTGAGACGCTGTGCCTTCTGCATATTCAATATATGCGAATCGGCATATTCCACGGTCCCTACTGCTCCCACGGAAAGATCTGCGATGTTATCACCTGTTTCACCGCGCCGGCAGCCAGCGTCCAAGCGTAAAGGAACTCGATCCCACTTCGCGATTCCGGCACGCCTATAGACAAACGCATACAGCACGCGCTAAGAAACTCCTCCGTAGTGCCTAGGCATAGTCATACATTCAAGGAGCAAAAGCCAAGGTAAATATACCTGGTAGCGAAGCTTCCATAGGAGCCCATACGTTCAAAACATGGCGGTCCATCGGCGGTTCATGGGGCTTAGCGCCATCTGTATGTGGTGGGAACACTTCCGGCGGAAAAAAAAATGATGTGATGCCACGTCCGTTAAAAGCAGAAGTGACGTCATGTTATTTTTGAAGGCGCGAAATTTGTTTTGTTGTCCTGCCTTTGGAACTATATATTCAAATGCCCCGCCATTCGACTTGATGTGCGTTTCGAGCTTTCAGCGTGGAAAGCGATGCAGGAAAAGGCCAGCCGTACGGTTGTCGAAATCGCCTCCCTGCCCAGAACATACTTTCTTTGGAGGCCGACGAAAGCTTTAGGTGTAGAGTGCTGATCCTATTGTCGGATGCCAAGCCTGTCGGCCAGCGCAGTCGCGCGAAAACAACTGCACAATCAGCTGGCGGTCGCAACTCACTTCTTTTGACTGAACACATTAAAAAGCGATGAAGCTACCCGCGTCACCAAATTCAGACAAACTTCGACAAGCAAGAACGCACAAACTGTGAGGAGGGCGTATTTCAACAGGTGAACTTTACGAGTGCGCCTTTCTGCTCATTTAAAGACGTGCATTGCATTGCGAGTGATAGTGGCGTCAACGCCCCCCGTAGCGATGGGCGCTGTAAAGAAATGCATTTATTAATAATAATAAAATTAAATTTGTATTTTCTTAACTCTTCACGAATATATAAAATTGACTAGAATTTTTATTTTCGTTGAATGAATCTAACTGTGTCTCGCTTGAATTAAAAAAAAACGCGTTTTTCTTTCCCAATGTTTGTTCCCTCCAAACATAGTCGCGCTTCAATCGCTGCTCCCATAACCCCCCATGCTGATGTCGGTGACAATCTGTTCTGAACCGCTTTTCGCATGAAGCTTCGCGACCTATTTGAATCGACCTTGCAAAAGCCCCCACATTTTCTCTCTCGCACCCGTTCTTACTCGCGCTAGCGCGCAAACGTCCGGTGCCTCCGAAAGTGCCACGCCCCGCTGTACCTACTATCAGTTGTAAGTATACGCGCCCGGGTCGCCTGAGTAGAAAGCACGCCCTTCCCCCCCCCCTCGCTACCCTTCCCAAGAAGCCTTGTGCGCGACGAAAGGCGGCGAGTTTCCTGGATGCTTTCTGCCGTTGCGTACGCGAGATTGAGCTGTGACCACCAGCTCACTCTCGCACGCTTTCACTCGCACATACAGCATACAATGCGTGGCGACGAATTTATCGCTCATGGACTTTAAACGGAGCCTCATGGCGACAACTACGCCGACAACACAAATGCGCCTTGAATGTCCATATAATTCATTTTCATCACAGCCTGGTTACGCCCAGTGCAGGGCAAAGGCCTCTCCCGTACTTTTCCAACTGCCCCGGTCATGTACTAATTGTGGCCATGTTGTCCCTGAAAACGTGTTAATCTCATCCGCCCACCTATCTTTCTGCCGCCGTCTACTACGCTTCCCTTCCCTTGGAATCCAGTCCGTAACCCTTAATAACCATCGGTTATCTTCCCTCCTCATTACATGTCCTGCCCATGCCGATTTCTTTTTCTTGATTTCAACTGAGATATCATTAACTCGCGTTTGTTCCCTCACCCAATCTCCTCTTTTCTTATCCCTTAACGTTACACCTATCATTCTTCTTCCCATAGCTCGTTGCCTCGTTCTCAATTTCAGCCACCAGGTTTCTGCCCCGTACATGAGTACTGGTAAGACACAGCTGTTATATGCTTTTCTCTTGAGGGATAATAGCAACCTGCTGTTCATCAACTGAGAATGCCTGGCAAACGCACCCCAGCCCACTCTTATTCTTCTGATTATTTCAGTCTCATGATCCGGATCCGCAGTCACTTACTGTCCTAAGTAGATGTATTCCCTTACCACTTCCAGTGCCTCGCTACCTATGGTAAACTGCTGTGCTCTTCCGAGACTGTTAAACATTACTTTAGTAGTCTGCAGCTTAATCTTTAGACCCACCATTTGGCTTTACCTCTCCAGGTGAGTGAGCATGCAGTGCAGTTGGTCCCTTGAGTTACTAAGCAAGGCAATATCATCAGCAAATCCCAAGTTACTAAGATATTCTCCATTAATTCTTATCCCCAATTCTTCCCAATCCAGGTCTCTGAATACCTCCTGTAAACACGCTGTGAATAGCATTGGAGAGATCGTGTCTCCCTGCCTGACCCTTTTCTTTATTGGGATTTTGTTGCTTTCTTTATGGAGGACTACGGTGGCTGTAGAGCCGCTATAGATATCTTTCAGTAATTTTTACATACGGCACGTCTAAACCCTGATTCCGTAGTGCCTCCATGACTGCTGAGGTTTCGACTGAATCAAACGCCTTCTCGTAATCAATGAAAGCTATATATAAGGGTTGGTTATATTCCGCACATTTCTCTGTCACCTGATCGATAGTGGAATACGGTCTATTGTTGAGTAGCCTTTACGGAATCCTGCCTGGTCCTTTGGTTGACGGAAGTCTAAGGTGTTCCTGATTCTATTTGCAATTACCTTAGTAAATACTTTGTAGGCAACGGACAGTAAGCTGATCGGTCTATAATTTTTCAAGTCTTTGGCGTCCCCTTTCTTATGGATTAGGATTATGTTAGCGTTCTTCCAAGATTCCGGTACACTCAAAGTCATGAGGCATTGCGTATACAGGGTGGCCACTTTTTCTAAAACAATCTGCCCACCATCCTTCAACAAATCTGCTGTTACCTGATCTTCCCCAGCTGCCTTCCCCCTTTGCATAGTTCCCAAGGCATTCTAAGGCGTCTATATAATTGCTACGGCAATAAAAGCAGTTCACACTCGCGCGTTCTCTGCTAACGGAGCCTTGTGGCGTTATCAATAACGAGTAAGGAAACTGTCTTTTCCATTTTAACGCGATAGCGTTAAGGAGCTCGTGTCGCAGAAAAGCCGGTGTCGTCGGCGTCGGTGTCGGTGTCGGCGTCGGCGTCCGCGGCGTTGGCCGTGAGCGATAAATCACGGCAGGCACTTGATAAATAAAAAGCAACTTCCAAGATGGGCTGGGTGGGAATCGAACCAGGGTCTCCGGAGTGTGAGACGGAGACGTTACCACTGAGCCACGGGTTCGATGCTTCAAAGCGGTACAAAAGCGCCTCTAGTGAACGCGGTGTTGCCTTCGAAACGAGCTGTTTCTAAGGCTCAGGCATGCGTCGCTTGCTCAGGCGCACATTTCGTTGTCGCGCCGAACGCTGCGTTGCTCGACGCTCACCGCGTCCGATGCGGGGCGCGTAGTCGCTGCGCCGTAGCCCATTGTCTTACACCCCTTGGCGGGTCGACGGGAACGCTGTCGCGTTCCACTCTTGAGGGCGAAGCTTAAGCGTCCTCCAATTTTTTGGTCAGCACAGTCTAATTCAGCTGCTTAAGAGAATAATCATCGTTCTGAGCCTAGAAAATGGTCATAAGAAATTGTGGGGCCACTTCCTCATGGAGGCCCTCTACAGTCACTCTTCTCGTCTTTCAGAAACGTACCAACCTTTGCCCGTTCAGGTGTCAGTCGTAGAAGGTCTGATTAGCAAGTATCCCTACCGTGATCAGGTCAACTTTCCGAGAAGTGTGGACGATGGGAAGAAAATATTTTGTGTCATACTCGCAGAAAACTGGTACAACCTAAAAAGTCTCGCAGAAAGCGCATACGTTAACCACCGTGGTTGCTTAGTGGCTTTAGTGTTTCACTGCTATGCACCAGGTCACGGGAACAAATCCCGGACGCCCTGGAAGCATTTCGATGGAGACGAAATGTTAAAAGGCCCGTGTACCGCGCATTGGGTATACTTAAAGAGCCACAGGCGGTAAGAATTAATCAGTAGTCCTCCACTACGAGGTGCCTCGCAATCAGATCCTAGTTTTGGCACGTAAAACCTCAGTTACTCTTTTAGCGCGCTAACGTAGAAGTAGTTTTCTCAACCAGTCTCATGCAAGTTAAAATATATTTGCAGATATATAAGCAGATGGCCCCCCCATTTCGTCTTTCATAAATAATCTGAAATTATCCACATCTTCTGGTATAGACAATATTAACTCAAAAATAATAAAAAATACCGTTACAATTTCAAGCCACACTTTGTGTCATATTTTTAGGAAACACTTATCATCTGGCGAACTACACCTTGACTGGAAAATCGCAAAGGTTATCCCTGTATTCAAGGGGGATAACAAGTACTCTCCACGAAATTACCGTCCCATCTCATTAACATGCATCTGCTGTAAACTACTGGAACATATCATAGCATCGCATATCTACCACCATTTAGAATCAAATGACTTTTTTATTTTAACCAGCATGGATTCAGAAAAGGCTTATCTTGTGAAACTCAGTTGCTTGAATTTACTACAGAATTACATTCCAGCATGAATAACAAACAGCAGACTGACTGTGTATTCTTAGATTTTTCCAAAGCATTTGATCGTGTCGCTCATTGTCGCCTCATCTCAAAAATATCCGCGCTCCGGCTGGATTCATTAACTTTATCTTGGCTCCGAAACTTTCTCTCCTTGCGGCAACAGTTCACTGTTGTTAATAACCACTCATCGCTTACTTCCGACGTTACATCTGGCGTACCGCAAGGCAGTCTCCTTGGTCCTCTTCTTTTCTTAATTTTCATTAATGACCTTCCACAAAACATACCATCGCAGATAAGGCTTTTCGCCGACGATTGCATTTTATACCGTACAATAAAAACATCTGATAACCATTTAATATTGCAGAACGACCTTAACCTTATCAGTTTCTGGTGCAGTACGTGGCAGATGACCCTGAACTCAGACAAATGTAAAGTTATGTCCTTCTCGCGAAAACATTCAAACTCTCACTTTTCTTACGTCCTAAATAACACCGCCGTACCTCCGACATTGTCCTACAAGTAACTTGGCATTGAACTTACAACTCATCTTTCCTGGAGTACACACATAACAGCTATCTCCGCAAGAGCTTCGAAAACTCTGGGTTATCTTCGACGGAACTTGCGTAAATCCCCTGCTACGGTTCGTAAATTAGCATATCAGACTTTTGTTCGCCCACAGTTAGAATTTGCGTCATCAGTATGGTCACCACATCAAAATTATTTGGTTGATATGCTAGAAAAAATTCAGAACAGGGCATCGCGCTTCATCACAAGTAACCACGACAGAACTTGCAGCGTGACCAAGATTAAAGCAGATATTTCGCTCCAGCCACTTGAAACTCGCCGCACGATAAGCCTTCTTTGCCTTTTCCATAGATACGTCCATGGTAATCGACCTCACGTGTTGCCGCTTGAAGTACCAGCGCGCACGTCACGTCGCCTTAACAATAGCCATAGTTTCGTGCGCATATTCGGCAATACACTGTCATTTAACGCATCAGCACTGCCACGTGTCATAACCGTATGGAACAGTCTTCCTGATAACATTGCGAGCATAACAGATCGTGACGCTTTTCGCGAAGAATGGCAAAGTTTCCTGTAGAAACATTGTATAAGGTAAGGATGTTATTGTGCTTTCCTTCCCTGTTTCTCACATTTGTATTTTTCTATTTTTGTGTGCATGAGTATATTACCGTGTTTACGCTCTCTAAACCTTAGCCTAGACAAACATTTATTGAACTTCGCTTTACTTATCTTGTGAATGCCTGTATTGATATTTATATTGTTTACTCCTATACTGCTTTACTTATCTTGTGAAAACCTGTATTGATGTTTATATTGTTGACTCCTGTTGAAACACTTATTACTTTGTGTCCCCCTTACCCAATGCCCTGAAATGGGCATGTAAGGTATTTTAAATAAATAAATAAATAATTAAATAATTAAATAAATAAATCAATAAATTAGATGCGAAATCCGACAAAGCAGAAGATGAACGCCGGCATAAAGCGTCAAAGGACGTGGTTTGTGAACTACAGGTAAGCAGGTGTGTAACAGATACATCTTTCCTGCAGTAAAGTAATATCTCGTGCAGACGAGCCGCTGCGGGATTGACAGATTAACAGAGCACTGTAATAATATCAGGAAGGAACGCGATGTGGGGTTGCCATTATATTGTAGCATATGTGGATGCGAACCATCTTTTTCAGAAGGCCCTGGTTTTATCGACATATCTCTATGTGTCGAACTAACAAGATTATTAATAGAAGAAACAAAAATATTAAATTTGGGCACTGAGTGTGCAAGCACTCGGGTCCTTTTCTTTGTCAGAAGTAGAAATACCATTTGTGAATGCGTCCTTGTGTGTCATTTGTAAGTGTGACAGGGTTTGTGTGAATGTATAAATTTGTTAAAGGGCGAAAGGAGGCCATAACTCTGCGCCAGGTATTTTTGATGGCGTATGGGTGTCGTCAATGTGCCTCAGCTTGAAATAAACCAACTGTCGACAGTTACAACTCGTCGTTTTGAAATTCTTCACATTTGTTGCTCTGCTATGCCAACTACCTTAGAACTTTAGAATAGGCTCGGTTCCGACCGATCGAGTGATCTTGGCTTTTCTTATAAAATTTTCTTCGAAATAAAGAATAGATGGGGACCCCTGTGTTTTCTTTGAACACACCCCTTTACACTTTGCAATTTTTCAACATTACAAAAGAAAACACGTTCTCGTTTTCACCAATTAACCTTCCTACTGACGGTAACGCACGTGTTACAACTTGTAAACTAAAGGTGCAGATCCGTGAAGTCACGGCTTTTTTGCAGGAATACTGGCCCCATTTTTCACACAGGTTGTGTTACAGGCTATACTTTTTTTTTACAAAAAATCTATCAGCATGGGAAACGTATCGCTTATACAAATGTGTTCCTAGGCAAGCCGAACCTAATTTACTGCGAATAACGTATCTTTAGAAAGCTATTTACAAAAAATATTTGATTTTCTTTTATTAGAACCTTGGCGCATTACTTTATGAAGCAAGATTGGAGGCAATCACATTCTATGCACCTTAATTTTTAAAATAAGGTTGAAAATTGATCCTGGTATCCGATATTCACCACTGAATTTCAACGTCTAACGAAAGCAATCTCAATACCTAGTGTGACGGTCTGATGGAAACGTCCTGTGACGAAGCCTCTGATGAAGTTTCAATGATACGACTTACCGCAAGCACTCACACAGCAGGTCGCGGCAGATACTCGGCAGGCAGCACGTGCCACATCGAGATCTGCGGTGACCAGCCTCTACGTTCACTTTCAAATTGGACGCGCTTTTCGTCACGGCGCGTTTCCGCTAGACATGATGGGGGGGGGGGGGGTCTTCGTCATTGCTCCTGGGCAGTTGATTTCGATAATGGCTGAACTGAGCGTAAAAGTTGATGATGAATTCTCGAATTACGTGAGATTTGCAACATAAAATACGTACGTGCAATAAAAGTTGCCGCCCCCAACTTCTAAATTTGGATAACTGCACTCCCCCCCCCGCATCCACATAGTTATAATAAAATGCTTAATTAATAATCTTGTGTTTATGTTACTATGAAATTTATATTAGTGTGGCACGCTATGTCCGCTTCGCCGAGGAACTTCTCTGCAATATCGGCGCGTTTCCTACGCTTAAGGCTTTGCATAAAAAGTAAATTCTGAGAAAAAAAAGAAAAACTGTACTTCGTCCCCAGAACGTGCTACGGAGTTTACTGGCATTCCAGTTAATAGAGTCTGAATAGGTTGCCTTCACACAATACGGGAAAACATTATTTGAGACATCAGTGAACTATAAAGGCCAATTTCTTGACAGATATCTCGAGAATGGCGTGAATCTAATAATTTCACTTGAATTAATTTGACTTTATTACAACGCGGCTTAAATCAGACATTCGCTAGATTTCATTTACGTGGGGAAAAAAAGACTGTCTTAAAGGCATGTTGCTGCTGCTGGAGGTGGACTTTGGGTCGGTAATCCACCAAACCCGTTGTCGAGTCATTGTAAAGGTCTAAACAGAATGCGCATCGCCGTGTTGAGACGTAAAAATCTCCCCGTGGTGGGTTTGCTCGAGTAACAGCATTTTTCGCTGTGGAAAATTGTGAGCCAGGACGCTATTTTTCCAGCTCGGCTGTTTTCTCCTGATTTCCGCGTACACCTCTGGACAGCCGCCGTGGTTGGTAGTACGGATGCAAGCAGACGTCCCTGTGCCTCTGCCGGGGATGTAGATTTTCGCGACGGCTGCGTCTAGGAAGCGGACCGGCGTCCAGAGTGACACCGACGTTAACGACATCATTGTCTTCTCTCGCAGCAGTGAGGACTTCGCCGATGGCACCTGTAAGCCTATGCGGAGCCGCAAGGCGAAACGAAGACACTCCACCAGGGCATCCATGTATTCTAGCACACCACCGGCAGCATAAACTCGGAATACACAATACGCCGCAGTCACCGCACCGCAATACACCGCAGTCAGTACGATTCTATTTGTACCAGAACTCTCTACCCATAACATGAAGTGACCCAATAGACAGTCTGTCTCGGTGCAACTTGAAGTGATGGCGCCAGAGCAAGTTAAAGCCATCACAGTCACCTCACGAAAAATATTTTGGTGTTGGCACGGCGCTGGGTACTTTGAGTAAACTTACAGAATTTGCTGGCTTGAAGGTCCGCTCGCATATTCCTCTGGACAGTGACACAACTACTGGTGTCACCTGCGACGTGGACGTCTCCATCTCCAACGCTGACTTGCCGATTTTGGTGAAACCAGTCATTGATGACGTCACCATAACCTGTGTCTCGCCTCGGTACATCGCGCTGTGTGAAAATAATTTTCGAGGGCGAGTCTCCCTCTGCGACCATTTATCCCAAGGCCACTCCGATGCCGCAATTGTATGAGGCTGGGAAACGTGAGCGGCGTGTGCGAGAACACAAGAGTTTGCTCACGCGGCAGCGAGCCCCACGAAGCAGACTCCTCTGTAGTCATGGTCCTCAAATACACCTCTTGCCTCGGGTATCATCCCGCTTCCGTGAAGGACTGTCTCAAAATGAAGGAAAGGGCAGTCTCGAAGCCAATCACTAGAGACCATTCGTCTCGTCGGGAATCTGTTGCGGCAATTAAACGCTGATGCCGACGCCGCTTTACAGAGTACACCACATCCGACACCTCCTCCTCTGTCCCTTAGGTCTCGCGGAATTCAATCTAAATCTGACAATAAGATCACGGCGGAGAACGATACAACTTGGTCCGCACTACTAAAACCACAGCCAGAGCCACAGCGGACGTCACAACTGATGTCAAAACCGAAGCCACTACTGATGACACAGCCGGAGCCGGTGCCACGTCGTGACAGACCGCACCGCCGTAGAGTGCATAGCACGGGTTCAGTACAAATTGCCCGAAGACCGGCAAGAGGTTATGATTCTCCGGTCTCTGATGAATACTTTATGAATGCTCTTGAATAACCTTCCAAGTCCGTCCACGCGAAGTGCAGTGCAAGTGCTAGACGCTCTCAATTTAGTGCTTGCAACTCTTGAGTAAGCATCATGGTTTACACGCAGCATTCTATTGGCACTGAAGTCAAAAAGGCTCACGGTTCACAATAAGAATATACTGTCACGTACTGTAGCGTACTGCTAACGACCACTGGCTCCATGATCTTCCCATGTGACTTCAACGCACATCACCAGCTCTGGGAAAGCACCAAGATTAGCTAGAGACTGCACAATGACGACCGTCCAATGTATCGGCGGGACACTTACCTGGACATGAGTGATTTCAAGGCGCTTTGATGCGTGTACACACAGTGTTCACTCTCTCCCGTTTTCCTCTTTCTGCTCTCTCTTTCCCTTCCGCCAGAGTAGGGTAGCAAACTGGATGCTCATCTGTTTGACCTCCCTGGCATTCTATACTTTCTTTTCTGTCTGTGCACTCTAAAATGAGCAACGTTGCGCAGTACTTCTTGTGTAATTTCATAGTATTCCTTGGTTTCGTGATAGCTGCTTGAGACCGAATCACGTTTTTAAAATCTGTTAAGACGCCTCAGTACTACGTGTATGATAAACTTAAGAGCATGAGTCATGTCAGACAAACGAGCGTTAAGCAGTGAAGTGATGGTGAAAAGGCAGGTTCTCGTAAGCTGTAACCGGGCTGTGTGCGAAAATTTGCGACGGCACATTTACATATTTAACATCTCCATAAAATGAGTCTAGTTGTAAGAGTTCGTCTAATAATGAAAGTTCAGTACAGTATTGACTCAATTAGCCGTATGCTACCCTAGTGCACATCATGATGAATGTTTTATCACATCGCTTTGAGTCACTTTGCTCAGAATTTATAAAGAAAGCCAGTCAGCTGCACTTTTGTGCAGAAGCATTATAGTCATATTGAAATATTATAGTTTGTTGCAGGGATAATGACGAGCTTCCCTTAAGTGGGAGCCATAAAATAAAACAGCAACTAAAGGGTGTAATTTAGATGCCTACGCTCAGCGCTTAAAAGAAAAGACACATCTGCCCACCAGATGACGCGCGCACACTTGCCAGCGCGTGATAAAAAGAAAGGCAGGAAAGAGATTGATAGCACCGGATCCGTTGCCGGCATAAGTAACTGTACAAGGTAGATATATGTGTTTTAATAAAGAAAGAAATGATTAAAAAGCGGTAGGTGAAATACTATATTGATAAGTATGTATAAACTACTTGATTAGTGCAAGCAGGCTAGGTGACTATTTGTCACGGCCCCATTGTCATCATCAGCTGCAGAAGCTTACAGCTCTACATGATTAATACAGCAGATACATGAATGCAGAAACCAGCTCACAGAAACTCAGGAAGGGTATATAGAGAATGTGCCCATGTGCATGCAAATGATGCAGTGAAATAATTTCCTAGACGAATTTTAACCAAAATGAGTTACTATTTTCTTCTACCTAATTTTTACCCACGGTGTGCAGAAACCTGTGTGGACTCAGGGCAAAGTTCTGGGGGGCAGCAGCGTGCTCAACTTCATGATCTACAACCGAGGCAACCGGCGCGACTACGATACTTGGGCGGCAGGCGGAGCCACCGGATGGTCATACGACGAGGTGCTGCCCTACTTCAAGAAGTCCGAAGACAACACGAATGCCAGCTATGTGGCTAACGGTACGAGTTCACTGCATCAGCTGTTGGTAGGCGCCATGTGACCCTTTTTGATCAAAGTAATTTAAATGGTTGAAGTATCTTTCTTCCTAATCTCACTCGACTTCCTGCGGGAAGAATTCACAGGTGCATGTCCAACTAATAAAAATCAGAGCACCCGCTCTTCTAGATAACAAGAAAAAAAATCTTTACACCAGAAATAGTAAGTGGAGCCGGATTGTAGCTTTACCCCCACTAGCAGATTTTCTTAAATAAAAGAATTACGGAGCAGGAGCGCACATCATGGGATCTTGGTGAGTAAACGAAGAGCTAGTTGAACGGTTAGTAACATTAAACTGAAAGTGACCAGCCATCCGTACCATGCATCATGCAGTAAATAATTTCTGTGTTCGATGCACCGACATGGCCAGCGACGAATGCGCCAATTCAAGGCACGCAATATAAAAGACGCATTTCTGTGTGCTACGTGGGGGCAAAAATGAGTCGAACCATGGCGATGAGTTGGTTGTCAGCGCCCGTGTCATGTGTTCCATCCAGGAGGAGTGGCTGTTGGGCTAGCTGTTGTTTACTTAACGACATGTTGTAGCGCGAAGGCCAAATTACATGGACACAGTGCCTGTGACGTAGCGCCTTTTACATGTGTATCCTCTTTGTGATTGTGCATTCGGGCGGCAATATGTCGTTATGTGCTCCCTTAGTCTTATCCGCGTTCGCTGTGGTGTTTGTAGTAGTATGTCGTCTGATCAACAAGCTCGGATAACCACCTTGTTGAACCAGGTCATTGAGGCTGTTACATAGGAGGGTGGAAACACCGTGAAATAAATGGACACAGGAAGAAGACAAACGACGAAGGGCTCTGTCGTTTTGTGCTCTTGCTGTGTTCAATTCGTCCGTGGTGTTCCAGTTTCGAGAATGAAACGCTATCTTGAAAAGTTTGTGTGCTTGACATGGCATTTCGTGAGGAGTCACATTGTTTGTATTGGAAGGGAAATCACAGAGATGGGAACCTGCTATGGTTTGAGCTTGTATACAAAAGCCAGTACGGACTACTAAACGTCATTCTTCGTAAAGGACACAATAACTTCTTGCGATATATATCCTGGAGTGGCACGGACCCTAGAGAAAACAATTTTCATCGAAACTCTCAGCAGTCATCATGGTTTGGTTTAAGGAGTCGCTTACAGCCTATGCTTTTTTTTTTTGCTCACGACTACTCTTCTGGAATTTCCGTAAATAAGGAATCAGAAGTATAGTTGCAGCAAATAACTGACTGCTTGAATGTTCTAGAGTCAACGAATCGTTTCTTGCAGAAAAGCTAGCGTGACGTGGCGTCGATTACGCTCCAACTGGAAGTCGGCACGAGGCCAATGGCACCAGCCTCGTCGTCACCCAGGCCGGAACTTTACGGGGCATAGGCACGTTATCAACAATGGAAAGTTTTGGCGCTGGTATCTTTGCGAGAATACAGTATATGCACGACATGACGCGTCCAGGAAACGACCTCTAGTCTCGCCGACATGATTACTCCGAGGAAAGTACCAGCGTGAACCTTGCGTGGCTCGTTGTAGCGCTCCACGCAATCTGCACTTTTTCCTCCACATGCACAATGTGCGACTTGTGAGTGCAGCTACCAGATAGTTCCAGGGGATTAGCGCTGTGAACAAAAGAAAGAGGCTACGCAGGGTGCATTGGTGAACACTTTCAATATTTTTTTAAGTTGCCTGCAGCAGATAGCAGAATTCTAGTACATCAGGCGGTCTACTCGAAGAGGCGGACATTACTTGCAGAATGCATAATCAACTAATTAAAACATCCCTAATTAAGTTATAAACAAATAACGTTATGGTACATACTACAATTTACAAATTCTATCCGGTGAGACTACAAGGCATATCAACTTGAAGATATTGCGTGGGTCACATCATTTACGGGATACGCGCCGTCAAACTTGCGGTAAGAAACCCTGTCGTTCCACTTCCGTAAGAAAATGTCGTTTTATGCGTTGAAGCACCAAAGTAGCTGGAACGCCAGTGCATGTCTCAGCAAAGATCGGAAAAAATATCGCGGAGCTAGTGTCGTCCTGCCATCCTGAGCATCCTCAGCGGAGCTAGTGTCATCCTGTCATCCTGACCTGGAGAGGCAAAGCCAAAGGGTGGGTCTAAAAATTAATCTGCAGAAAACTAACGTAATGTTTGACAGTCTCGGAAGAAAACAGCAGTTTACGATAGGTAGTGAGGCAATGGAAGGGGTAAGGGAATACATCTACTTAGGACAGGTAGTGGCTGCGGATCCGGATCATGAGACTGAAATAATCAGAAGAATAAGAATGGGCTGGGGTGCGTTTGGCAGGCATTCTCAGATCATGAACAGCAGGTTGCCATTATCCCTTAAGAGAAAAGTGCATAACAGCTGTGTCTTACCAGTACTCACCTACGGGGCAGAAACCTGGAGGCTTACGAAAAGGTTTCTAGTTGAATTGAGGACGACGCAACGCGCTATGGAAAGAAGAATGATGGGTGGAACGTTAAGGGATACGAAAAGAGCAGATTGGGTGAGGGAACAAACGCGAGTTAATGATTTCTTAGTTGAAATCAAGAAAAAGAAATGGGCATGGGCAGGACACGTAATCAGGAGGGAAGATAACCGATGGTCATTAAGAGTTACGGAATGGATTCCAAGGGAAGGGAAGCGTAGCAGGGGGCGGCAGAAAGTTAGGTGGGCGGATGAGATTAAGAAGTTTGCAGGGACAACATGGCCACAATTAGTACATGACCCGGGTAGTTGGAGAAGTATGGGAGAGGCCTTTGCCCTGCAGTGGGCGCAACCAGGCTGCTGCTGCTGCTGATGATGTTGATGGTGATGATGATGATGATGATAGCATTTGTGCCAAGTGAATCCGTCTTGCAAGCTACCAGGCTAGACACTGTAATTTTTAATATGTGCCATAAGGTAATCAGCTAAAGATTGGTGAATTTTTGATTACTAGTCGATTATGAATTTCATTTTGTTTTGTGAAAGTAATGTCCGCCTCATCTGTAGACCAGCCCACGGACTAGAATTGTGCTATGTGCCAAAGGCAATTTTTAAAAATTTCTGAAAGTGTTTGCTGAAACGTCAGGCATGTAACTTGCGCGTCTATAGAAGTCTTCACAATCGCGGTTGAAGCTCAGTGGCTGACAAAGAAGGCAGAAAGCTGAACGGTATAAGAAGAATAGAAAGGAAATAGACTTATCCGTGAAATACGATCACAGACGACATCGCAATATCCAACACTATGTTTTATGTAATATAGCTAGGAACAAGAAGAAGAAAACTGAGGGGTCCGATTTTAGTTACCTACAGTCATGCGAAGCCAAGAAATAATGAAGCCAATAAAAGCACACAGTAAATGATTTCTAGTTTTCAGTTCAAGTGTGGAAATGTTATGCGAAATGGAAATTAAAGTGGGCGAAACAAATAGCTTGTCGTCGCATGTGGAGGGTGTGGATTCGGAGTCAAGATGCGCTGCTTTACCGCGTACCGTCCAGCCACGTACCACGCAACCTAATCGAACCGGTCCACCTTGCTTTCTTGAGGGAGCGCACTTGCTTTTGTAACGTTTTGCGGAGCAACAGCTTAAACCGATACTAAAGGAAGCAAGGGCTGCGTTTCGAGTGGACCCGGAGCAATGTGCGTCAAGGTACCGAGCTGCATGGCGTTGTGGCACTTTTGTTTTCGTGTGCACAGAAGTCTCGACTACAGATTTGCGAGAAAACACTTGAAATTTATCGCGCCGTTAGGATTATTTCTCGTAATTTCCGAACAATACGTGTACAACTTCACAATGGCAGAGTAAAACGCGTTGAACAGTGAGCGCTGAGTGCAATTGAAAGAAAACTCTAGAGCACCTCAAGGTGGAAGTGACTGCAGATGCGGTAGGAAATGCACTGCGGATATGCCAATATCATGTGCCTAAATGTTAGAACACGCAGCGAGCTGGGTATGCGGACTGTGTCGCCCACGACGCCTCTATTGAGGCCTTAGACTGCTCATGGGAAGAAAATTTGACCGTCCGGCGTTGCGCTGTCCGGCTTATGTGGCACCAAAATTCAATTGCACCAAAATTGGGGGTCATCTCGACCTTTGTTGGGAGTCAAACCATGGACCTTTAGTGTTAATTATTGCACAGTCAATGAGGGCACAGTTCTTTATGATAGAGTAAATTAAGGCACACGGACCCATACTATTTGGTGTTAGGGTGAAGTTAATTAAGGGATATTTAATTAATATAGTTAATCAATATACTAGAATGTGGTGTGAAGTAAGCTAAATCTAATAAAGACACGGTTAATTAAGAAAGAGTTATTTAAGGCCCTTGTACCCACGGCTGTATGTGCCAATTAGGGTGATGATAATTAAGGGAGTTAATTAAAATATAATAAATTAACGCACTCAGGCACACGCCCTTTGCTGTTGATTAGGACGAAGTTAATTAAGGGACGAGTAATTGAGATACAGTTAAATAAGATAGTGGAACCCATGACCCATGGATTAATGCGCAGTTAAGACATGTTATTTACGATAATGTGAATTAAGGCGCTAGAGCCCACGGCCTTTAGTGGGAGTCGAACCCTCGACATTTGGTGGGAGTCTAACCCACGATGATTGATGGTTATTAAGGCGAAGTTGATTAAGGCACTTGAACCCACGAGCCAATATGGAGATATATGGGCGAACCAGCCATCTCTACAAGTTGAATTGCAATGACACCGTGAAGGCAGAGTGTCGAACCCACTACTTTGGTGTTATAAGGCGAAGTTTATAATGTACATTTATTTAAGACAGTTAATTAAGGCTCTCGTACCTACAACCTATGGTAGTAGTCGAACCCACTCGGAGATATGAGCCACCCGGCCATATCCAAGTTGGAATCCAAGTCGGATTCTAATTTACATCGTGAAGGTCGAGAGTCGAACCCACTACATTTGGCGTTAATTGAGGGCGAAGTGAATGAAGGCACGGTTAATTAAGATATTGTTAATTAGGCACTCTAACCCATGACTTTGGTGGGAGTCGAGCCCGGGATCCTTTGTGTTAATTAGGCTGAACTTAATGAAGGCACGATTCATCAAAGGTGGAGTTAATTAAGGCAATTGTACCCAGGAACATTCGTGGTAGAAAACCAGTAATAGGAAGTAACAACGCCTTAAAATGAAAATGTCAAGTAATGTAATTAATGTCTCTGGAGCGGGTAGGCTTTGGCCTTCATGGTCTTTAACGTAGGCTGAAGTCGCGGTCAACCTTTAAGCACGTCACCTTGGCAGCTTTTGGGCACATAAAGTCGCTTCCACATTGCAGTGCGCTGGTGGTTTGGGCTCAGCACTCATTCTCTAAAGCGTGTGAGTCTGTGAAGCGGTGAGAGTATAGCTGGGGGATTGCGATGGGTCGCCGCCTCGGTGGAGTCCCTTATCACTGTTCTCTCATCGATTTGTACTTACCAGGGGCCATAATATAAGACTAATATTCTTCGGCTCTTACATCAATGATCAGTGTCGCTCTTTCCGTGCGCTTCAATCCAGTGGCTTAGTCCCTGAGGAACGCCATTTCGGCGTTGCATAGAAAGGTCGCTGCTGAAATTGGTCAGCCGCGGCTGTTTAGATGCGGCAGGCACCATTAGCGCGTGTCCTTTTTGTCTTTGCCCCAAGGAAAGCCTGGCTAATTTATTTTTTCCTTTGTTCGCGCTTGCCAGGGTCACGCTGCTGGTCCAGCGGTGCTCCGTGACCTGTCAACGCAAGCGCGCAGCCTTTCCCCCGAGCGCGCGCACCCGCGTTCTCCGTTAGCGCTCGGGACTCGCGTTGACCTCGACGAACGGCTGTGCAGCCTTGTCCCGTTACACCTCGAGCCTCGGTCCCCGGCGACCCCCTTCGGCTTACGGAATCGAGCTCAATTAAGTGCGCCGGCTGTGCACGCTCGAGAGATTATCAAGCCTGAGTCCTTCTGCAACGCATGAAGACCTGCACACGCTTCTCCATGAGAAAAGCCCAAACCGACAGCGCAAGTTCCTCGCTCAGTGTTACCCTTTGTACGAAGCGCATCTCTCTAGCCGTACTTAGCTATTTTTTCTGCGCACACTATGTTGAATTAGAATGCAATGCATTTACAATCAAGCGCTACGCAGAGTTACGCGACAACGCCTCGTGTTAGTTTTTCCGCCAATGTTTTTTCCAAGTGAACTTTGGTAGACGGCTTGTGCTGAGAATGCGGCCCTTCTCTCGCCGTCCAAGAATAGCAGTGGGTGACACGAGCAGCATATTTCACGGTCTATTGAATCGTGGCGGCAAGCACAATCGCCGCTTCTGGAATAGAGGAAGGGGTGCTTTCTTCATCTTCGCTGAGCATATGGCGAAAGCATGGATTAAATTCCCTTAAAATGTCAGAGCTCTAAGCCGAAACCGTTTACATATATATTAAAAAAAAATTAGGACAACGCTTTACGCACTCCCGCCCCGTATCAAACGCTCTGCGAGAGCTTGCAAATTTGCTCAAAATAACATCGTGTGATGTTACTGCTGTCGTTAATATTGAGATTTATTGATATTGTTGGTATTAACCAGTAATGATATTTAGGAATATTATTGATATTTGCTGATATTTCTGGTATTATAGACATAACTTTTTATTCATTGCACTCGATTTGACTTGGTGCCTCATCCTCAATCGAACTTTTTTTTTTTCTATTCAATCTGTAGCCCGGGTCCTATCGTTTCGATCTTTCATTTTGCACCTGCACTGAATAACCGTAGTGCCTTCATTTTCAATTTGTATTTTTAAGAAACACGTATTTCAGCTGTTGTCTAGGGTACTTCTCTTTTGTCAGTCTGGACACCTCGAGTAGCTTTTCTATCTTTCCTCTAACAATACGCTATATTTGATCTGGCTAGAAACTATTGAATATTTCATTGATTGATTCATTCAGTCATACCATTTTTAACACTGAAATAAATCAGCGTAATCTATAAACTGTAATCAATAGCCTTTAATATTTCATTATATCGAGAGTTAAAATAAAGCAAACAACTTTGAAACTAGGCTAATTATAAATAACCCACGAAATATTTTGATGTACTTCATCTGAACACCATTATAGTGTTACAAGCCCTTACATGCGTTGCATCAGAGTGGAGCAGCTGATTGATTTGATTGATTCCGTTATTTTAGGTAACTGAGCCCTTATATAGTTATTAGGCAGCCCGCAGAGGGAGACTCCGCAATAATTTTGACCACCTGCGGTTCTTTAACTTGCACATAAATATAAGTGCAAAAGTATTTTCGCAGTTCCCCCCCAACGAAATGCTTCCGCCGTACCCACATCCTCGCACATACCCACATCTTGAGGTTGGGGATCGAACCCACAACCTCAAGCTCAGAAGCGCCAGGCCGTAGCCAACAAGATACCGCAGTATGTAGCGAGGAGCAGCGTTGCATTATTTGACCTTTCTCTGAAGAAATGACTGCGCACGTAAAAATCTATTGAAGAATGAAGCCACACATATTCAAGGATGCCTATCACTCTACAAGAGAGTAGGGTAGGGAACAATGGCGTCCCTTTTCTGAATGACATCCACAACACTGTAGGAACAAAGGCAGCGTTGTCAACCCTCATTGCTTATCGGGCATCTGTTTGCGAGAGTTGCCGTAACCTCCAATGAAATAGATTGACGCTGGGCGCATGTACCGCAAATGTGAATTTTTGTTGAGAGGCCGACGTCTCTGGATGATGGAGCTAAATATGGCTCAAGGAGCTACTCCTGAAAAATTTAGCGTTATACCCCGTTTTCTAGATCGTGTAGCTCAGGGCCTGAGGCGGTTACACCGCGCGAAGGCATATTGACAGACAACTTGTGAATGACATAAAAAAAAAATGACTCGCCATCCCGGCCCTGCGAAAGTGTATATGCAGCAAAGTTCTTGAAAAACATCACTAAAAATGCGGACGATGACTGCCGCCGCCACCACCACCACCACCACCACCACCACCACCACCACCACCACCACCACCACCACCACCACCACCACCACCACCACCACCACCACCACCACCATCATCATCATCATCATCATCATCATCATCATCATCATCATCATCATCATCATCATCATCATCATCGTATTATATGTCTACTGCAAGACGAAGGCCTCTGCCTGAAATCTCCAATTACCCCAGTCCTGCGCTAGCAGATTCAAACTTGCGCATACAAATTTCACCAATTTCATCACCCTACGTAGTTTTCTGCCATCCACGGCTGTGTTTCCCTCCTCTTGGCACCCATTTTGTAACCCTAATGGTCCACCGGTTATCTAACCTACTCATTACATGGCCTGCCCACCTCCATTTTTTCACTTAATGTCAATTAGAATATCGGCTATCCCATTTGCTCTCTGATCCACGCCGCTCTCTTTATGTCTCTTAACGTTATGCCTAACATTCTTCGTTCCATCGCTCTTTGTGCGAGGCTGAACTTGTTCTCAAGCTTCTTTGTCAGTGTCCAAGTTTCCGCCCACTATATGATACCACCGGCAGAATGCATTGATTGTACACCTTTTATTTTTCAGTGATAGAGGCAAGCTTCCAGTCAGGATTGGGCAATGTGTACCGTATGTGCTAAAACTCATTTTTATTCTTCTGCAAATTTCGTGCTCATGAACAGAGTCCCCTGTGAGTAATTGGCCAAAGTAAATGCACTCCTTCACAGACTCTAGAGGCTGACTGGCGATCCTGAACTCTTCTGGCCTTGCCCGGCTAATGAGCATTACGTTTGTTTCTTCTGCACATTAATCTTCAACCCCACACTTACACTCTCTCTGTTAAGGTCCTTAACCATTTGTTGTAAGTCATCTCCAGTGTTTCTAAACAGGACAATGTGACGTGCAAACCGAAAGTAGGGTAAAATGCAGTGATCATAGGTTAGTGAGATCTTGGATTCACCTCCATTTTAGGAAAGAAAGAGCCAAATTCACCAAGAGGAAGCGGACCAACCTAGGGTCAGTAAGGGTAAAAGCAGTTCAATCGAGGCTGGAACTTGCATGCAAATAAACACCCTTAGAACCGAGAGATGAAGATAACATAGAGGCAATGAATGAAAACGTAACTAGGCTGGCCTCTGAAGAAGCAATTGAAGTAGGATGTAAGGCACCAAGGCAACCAGTAGGTAATCTCTCCCAAGTAACAAATTACCTAATGAAAAACTTTGTAAGGTGGAAGCTTGGGCGAGTTGGGGATTCAATATCGACATGTTTGCACAGCCCAAAAGACGAGTATTGAAGAAAGAACAGCGTCTAATTTTTGTTCTTCCTTCAGTCCTGGTATTTAGCGCTGTGCAAACATGTCGATACTAATAAATAAACTACCAAGAATCAAAGTGTCCATCTCAAGACATCAGCTAGAATTCGCGGCACTGTCAAAACTAATCAACAAGGAGAAAGTAAGGGATATTCGAAATTATAACGTGAGAAAGACTGAGGAAGTGGCAAAAAATGGACGCAGCCTGAAATCAGTGAGAAGGAAACTTGGCATCGGTGAAACCAAGATATACGCAGTGAAAGATGAGCCGGTTAATATCATCAGCAATCTCGAAGATACAGTAAGAGCAGCGGAAAAATTCTATGCGTACCTATGCTGTACTCAAAGCAACCACGATACCTGTATTCGAAGTAGTAAGTAACAGGTTACAGAGGCTCCTTCTATAACTAACAAAGAAGTTAGAAGGCCCTTGCTAGATATGAAACGAGGAAATGCGACAGGAGAAGATGGAATACCAGTTCATTTACTCAAAGATAGAGGAGACATATTGCTTCAAAAACTGGAGTCCCTTAATACGAGCTGCCTATTGACTTCTATGATTCCAGAGAACTGGAAGGATGCCTACATCACACTAATCCCTAAAAAGGGAGACGTTAAAGAATTGAAAAGTTATGGGCCCATTAGCTTATTTCCAGTAGTATATAAAATATTCACCAAGGCAATATGCAATAAAATAAGGGCAACAATAGACTTTAGTCAATCAAGGGGACAAGCAGGTTTCAAGAAGGGATACTCTTCAATTGATCACATCCATGTAATCAATCATGTAATTGTGAAATCCTCAGGGTACAATTAGCTTCTCTGTATGGCTTTCATAGATTACGAAAAAGCTTTTGATTCAGTAGAGATACCAGCAGTCATAGAAGACCGCATTATACCCGCTAACAACTTAAGTTACCACTTGGAGCAAGACACGCCTGCGTGATTTGCAACTTACTCGAATGTTGTCGTTGATGCCATGTGTTGTATATGTTCTCGGTAAGCCTTTTACAAACAGTTTGTAGGCGCGACACCAATTGTGTCGCACTTTCTGGAACACATGCGGGCATCAGTGATTACTCTAGAACCATCGACGACTTACGTGGAAAAGCTGACGCGCTTGACCCGCTGATCAGATTTTGACGATCGCCAACTGTGTTTGCCGCTGTCGTTGTGCATTGAGTGTAGCTTGGTTTTGTGGGCACAGTTTCGCCGAATAAATAGTTAGTTTCGTCATTTAAAGTCTTACTGCTGTGTTCTTCACCGTAACTTCAACGTAACAGTATGACACAGAGCGATTGGTCACTCAGATAGAAGACACACGTCTTTCAGGAAGCATTGAACATTGAGGCTTACCCCTTGGTAAGGCATCGACACCTGCACAGCACAGCGTCTCGCCTTCTTCCTCGGTGTATTTCCCACCAGGAGAATACATTTTTTTTCGTTAGAACTTGCGTATTCGTTACATGGGAGGCCAAGCTCACCCTCGGGGACCTGGAAGACCAACGACAACTCGTCGCCAGGACCAAGGGGGCAGTGAAAGCCAGAGGGTTCCTGGACAAAGTAGCCCTCCCACCTTAGGGTGATACCAGGCCTCGCTCGGGACATTGTTTTGGATAATAAAAGTTTCTTTCTCGTTCGAACTTGCTGCTTCCACGTGATCTTTATCGCGGTGTGCGTAAGGTGTGGCGTGGGTTTGAAAATAATGACAGTCGTTGCTATTAGCGTCACGTGTGTGCATTCTTTGTTCTTGCGTCCTTGTCCGATGTCCGCACTCCTACTCGTTTGTTTTAAGACCAACAACCAACAAGCCTACAATGCGTGTGTCATTTCGCTCATATTTCGAAGTATCTCATGCTGGCCGTTTCTCCGAATGTACACAAATGCAAAAATAACTGATTGTTTGACGCTCAAGTTTAACCCACCCCTCTTTACTGGTCAGTGCTTTGAAAAATAACGTCTCCATCACACCGCCGCCGTTTTCTGATAAATGGCATGCAGCGCACATTTCAGGCGCGTTTCAGCGCCATCGTTGTAGCCTTCTACAATGTGGCGTTATATTTAATTGCCGTCACAGATTTAGGTTGTCGCCGCCAACAAGTTCGCTGCGTCCTCACGTGCACAGCAGAACCATTTATGAGGTTCTATGCTCACATCGCAACGAATTTGCTTCTCATAGAAGGTTACAGAGCAATTTTTGGGCAATTTAGTTACAGACGCATACGCTCACACGCACACAAAAACACACATACACATAGGGAACACAAAATTATTAAGAAATAAATAAAGGTACCGCGAAGACGTAAATCTATCTGCGTGTTCAGTCACAGAGCAATTTCCCAGGACGCTTCGACAGCGCACTCCCAAGATGGAGTTGATTGCATCAATCTAGTGAGGAACAAATTTCGACCATTTTGTCCTCTTAACTCAGCAGACAGTGACTCACTAACTCAGCACTAAAGATATCCTCCATACTTTAAGAGGGTTTTATCAATTTGTTTTCTTTGCAACCATCACAGATTCGCTATGCACGTCGTAATGCCCCTAAAAATGGCAGAGCCGGCTCCTCACACTTTGGCCGAGTAGCTTTTCGTAAGCGTGAAAGCGCTCTTTCTCACATGCTTGCGCAGAAATTTCCCGTGTTAAATAGCATTTTTCGGATTGGTGCTTGGAAAGTTTCTCTTCGCTTATGAAATGAGAACTGTCGCACGCAACTGTTCGGCTAAGACTAGTGGTATGAGGAAACGTTAGCTATTAGGTACAAAAACTCAATCTACGGCACACAAAGACTTTCAAATTATTGTCTCTACGGAAGACTCCTTTAGACTTGGAACGTAAAGTACAGTTAAAACTCGATCTAAGGAAACCCGATTTAGCGAAGTTCCCGGTCTAACGAAGAAATTTTCATTCTCCGGCAGGTACCCATATGGTTCAATGTTGTTATCAACCAAAATTAACGAAACTAACTTTGCCGAACTCGATTTACCAAAGTTTTTTCTGAAATAATAAAGTAAAAAAAAGCGGTGATTTCTTTCTAATTCCAAAACAGATACATTTTTCTTAGAGCGTGCGGTCTGTCGCTAACGCGTCAAAACATCTAAATTTCCTAGTCGCGGCTCTAGCTTTAATTTGACGAGGCTGCACGCCGCGCCCATGCACGTGACTGCAGACTAAACACCGCCACCGTAGGATCGGTGGTGATTGCTTTCATTATTTCCTGGTTAATGCAACAAATGGCTGAATTAGCGGCAAATACGATGCCGCCGTAACCTTTGCATCTTACTCCGTTACAATTTTTGATTTCGAAGGACCGAAAAGTTCCTTTCTCAAATTTAAAAAATCCCCAATTTAACGAAATAATTTTAGCGTCATCACTTCGGTAAATCGAGTTTCAACTGTTTATTTTGAGGACTCGCCGCTTTCTTGTGTGCGCAGATTTTTGTAATAATTTTGGTTTGTCCGATAGTTAGGGCTGCAATATTCGCGAGAAACGATCGCTACTACGCGAATTATTAGCACTAAGATTATTTCCTCAGTGTTGTCCAAACTTTCCTAAAAACTACTGATATACGCGCAAGACCTGGATAAGTAACTGTAAAAGTATGTTTTTATTTTAAAAGGCCCCTCACCAGGTGTGACCATTTTGAGCTGACAAGCGCAGAGCACACATTGCACGATAACAGTGATGCCTGTAAACTATTTCATCGCTACGCGCCGCGTAAGGGTCTGAAATTTCAAACCGAACGCCGTTTTCCCTTCCCCTCGCTGCCCCCGCGCTCCAAGCCGGAGGATGACGTATGCGTGCTAGTGCGCCTACGGACTCGTCGATCGTGGTGACGCGTGACTTCGAGAATCATTCAAGGCAACATCTGTTATTTGTGCAATATGTTGCTTGAACAGACGGCCTAAAGCTTGGAGAAATTATGAAACACACAAACCAAATATTTGCATGTTTTTCTTTTACTTCGTACCGCAGCAGAGAGATGTACTTCCGTTTCGTCTGCTTGTTCCCACATCGTGCAGTGGTGCACGCAGACACCGAAACTATGTCATTTTCTATTGTGTTCCAGCGCGGAATCATGCTCTGTCATCCACTTGTGTCGGCCTGAGTATTCGTCTTGCACTGTAATATACAACTATAGTCAGGTGTCTTCATGCACAGCGCGACAATTCGTGCGCTGCGCGCAACGAGACAATCACAACCGCTCGCGCGCGACGCCGTAAGCGGAAGTGTGCCGCGCCGAAAAGAAAGCCAGGAGAAAGAAAAAATAAAGACGGGGCCCGTGACTTTTGCGTCACGCGATCCTCGAGCTCAGGTATGGGAGAACGCAGGGAAGGAATTTCGCTTGCGGAGGCTAGACGGGGCGAGTGGAGAGAGGGTCTCACTTGGCAGTGGAGCTCGCCTGCTGAAATCATGGGTTCGCGGCACTGAAATATTTCTATCTCTGATATTAATGAGCCGATTTAAAAATGTTTTGGGACAGAACTCTCCGTAGAAATTCCGTAACAGAACATTCCGGACACACCTCTCCGTAACAAATTCCAGCGCACAATCAAAATTTGCTGTGGGGCCTGGTGAAGGGCCCTTTCATTTTAAATATTGCTTTCCTGGTGCGCGGCCTGGTTCTGCCGCGTTCTTGCGAAGCACAAAGATAAAGACGTGCGAGAGATTATTGAGGCTCAGGCTATCAGGCAGAATAGTGATACGTGTGTTAGTGCCCCGTCGGTCGACTTGTTAGATAAGAAGACGGCTTTTTTGGATGGTTAAGATTTGGATGAGGTGCCGCCACTGTGCATGGGTTATATAGGTGTATTTCTTGAAAATCAAGTTGTTGAAGTTAGCGCATTGTGGCGTCGTCTCCCTTCCGTCCTTGTTTGCTGGCGCTTAATATGCTTTCAGTTTACCAACACGCCCAACAAATGGCAACGCTGGTTCTATAGTTTCTTTGTTCAACGGCTGGGACATATACGAGCCCTTTATTTTCTTATGCTCTCAGGTTTCCACGGCACCGGCGGCGAGTTGACGGTCAGTTCGGCCGAGTACCAAACGTACGTGCTGGATGCATTCCTGAAGGCGGGACAGGAACTGGGCTACAACGTTGTCGACGCCAACGCAGGGGAACAAACAGGTGAGAGAATGGCATTCTGTTCTCACTGAGCATCTCGTTTTACGTGTAACGTTACGTAATTCTTTGCTGCACGGACGACAGCTGATACGTGATCCTTTGAGCTCGCCTCTGAATCATGGTATGTTCACGAACGCTGGCGCATATGGAGAATTCCAACGGAGTAAATTTCGGACATCCTGCTTTTGCGGTGTGCCGTAACCTGCACCTGTGTGTTCACGCATCGCGTTAACTACGCTGTTAGCGTGGCAGAAATATCCTTTGCAGGCGTGCATGAGTCTGGTTGACCTCCGTGCCTTTCCTATCTTTGCGCTCTCTCTCTCTCTGTCTCTCGCTCCGACCATGATAAGCCCTGATCGCTCTATTAGCACCTTATCCATCCGCGTCGAACCATGACGAAGACTCATATAAAAGCTCACCATTCCTTATCAACTTTGACTACTTATCTTTTTATGTTGCGTGAGGTGAAGCGCACGAGCCCTCACCGATCGGCGATATTTCGCTCCGTGAAGGAGTGCCCCAAAGGAGAGCGCGTCTCAGGATCAGCGAAACACATCGGGGCCCGCGTGACATGTCTGCCATTATTTTCGCTAAATAAGAATTTTCCCGATGTTTACAATGCTCCAAGTCGGCTCCACATGTGCTCCTGGATATGCATGGCTTTTCTTCGATCATTACCAAATCTTTCAACAAAGGCTTCATACAGACTGATACAAACTGAATGTGTTGTACTGGCTGTACAACACAATTATGTGGTTCAGATATATTCACTACCTGTAAATGTCGGTATTTAGTTCAGTGGCTAAGCCAATAGTCTTTGTGTGTGGGTCGCAGTTTCGAAGCCCACCACCGCCTACGTTTTTCCTTTCCAATTTATTCAGTCTTGTTTTATACAATAATTTCTTTATAGCGGTTCGTCTTACGTAACAGATGGACTACGGGCGGACGGACGAGTTTCCTCGTTCGGTAGGCATGGAAATGCTTATGCATTCAAAATATTTTGAGATTCTTGCGGCATGAATTTCGTCCGCATGCAATATTGGTAGACGTAGCCAACGTAGCCAAGTTCTGAAAACTTGCAAGCGGCGAACTCTAAAAATCATCAAAGCAGCCTGCTGATCTTCCTGCGCTGTGCCTGTCTATGCAAACAAAAGCAGCGCGTCTGTAAAGCGAAGAAGGAGGCGCGACGCAGTTGCGCCACAGAATTGCAGGCACGCGCACGTGTTCCGCGTTCGCTGTCCCCGGCGGATCTTCCCGGGTGACATGCGCGCTACGAGCATCCGACGCATTGCGTAGCGCAGCATCCGCCACTTGGCTGAGCGGCAGGTATAACTGAACTTCTTCAATATCGTTTATTCTGATCGGGAGTGTTAGAAACGGTACACCACAGTTCGTCCGATGTAAGATGGCGGTCGTATCTCTGGAGGTCTCTTGCTTGGTAGGAGAGCGTAGCACTTTGCTGTACGGCCCCTCAGCAGACTCACAGATTTAACGGCTCTCCGTTATCTATGTCTGTTATCCTTCGACGTTCCCTCAGGTACATTGTCAAATTGCAACGGAAGTCTGATTACTTTGCTACTCAACGTGTCTCCACTTATGTTTAGTTTCTGCCTAGAAACCACATAGCCCTCTAATGCGAGATATTTGACATTATTTAGGCTTAAACTACGATATCAAAGATGCTTTTATATAAATAATTCTCACATAGCCTTTTGTGTTGCTAGCTTACATTTGCGCAGGTTTGCAGCTTAAAAGTGCTCCCCGACGTAGACAGCGCAGCGAAGAATTGAACGCGAGAAAGAGCAGACACACTGTTCACCTGCATTTGGCCTGTGTTATAGTTCAGGCCGACCTCTCTGCCTTTCTGTAAATATATTTCTCTCGGTTTCTGCATTTGGAGTTTTACAGGACGCAGAGTTTAAACAGGACTGCATTTCCTCTCGTGAAAATGTATATAACACAGGTCAACTACAAAAAGAAAGGGTATATGTTGGTCTGCTACCAGTAAATATTGAGTTGCAAGCAAGCTTCAGTGTGTTCTTCTCGCTTGTTCAATTAATGTAAAGCTTGCGCGGTTGTGGTGTCAGAACCAAGACATAGCCAGAGGTTGGAATGTCAGATACAAGCACTTCCATTGCAGGTTTCTGCCCCAACCAGTTCACTATGCGAGGCAAAGAACGCTGGTCGACGTCCAAAGCGTTCGTGATTCCTGTCGCCGGAGAGCGTCCGAACTTGCAGATCTCCCTTTTCTCTATGACCACAAGGGTGAGTTTACCGGCTGGGTAACGGCGACTATGGTATACCACACACACACACGCACACGCGCACGCACGCACGCACGCACACGCACGCACACGCACGCACACGCACGCACACGCACGCACACGCACGCACACGCACGCACACGCACGCACACGCACGCACACACACACACACACGCACACGCACACACGATACGATACGATACCGGTTGTGATATACTCAGCAATTTTGCCTCGTCGTTCTCCTACTCAATGCCCTGTTTCATTCAACTGCAAGTTCCCTGGTGGGATGCCCCATTCGATAGAAAGTGTTTCTTTTTGAGGAGGTGCGGATGCAATTAACATAAAGGTGTTGAAAAGTACCATGACTTATAATTCTGTTTTCCTTTTTTTGCTGAACTTCTCGTGGCCGTCACCGAGTTCCGGCCTCACTTATAATTGAAAATCCGGGACGGTGGTTCCCTTGCACAAGTCGGGCAACACATATTTAGTCCCCCCCCCCCTATTTCTTGAGTCGAATTCATTCCTTTCAATATGCCACCATGGTTTACGATGAATTTCTCGTGCTAAACTCAGTTGCATGCCTTGCTAATCATATTTTCCATGCTGTAGATAACAAGTTGTTTATTCGTTAACTTTTCTTTAAATTTGTAAAATTATTTGGCACGGTGCCTTACAAATTACCGCGACTCAAGACGTTCAGGCTTAATATTAACCCCAACGTTCTGGGCAGGATTATATCCTTGATGTCTAAGGTTTTTCAATACGTACTACTAATAATTCTTACTCTTTCTCTGTTAGTGTGATATCTGGCGTCCTTCAGGGCTCCGTTTTACGACTTTTGGTGTTTATTTGCATTACCAACTGGCACCTTGGCATTAATTAAATCATTAGGAACTTCGCTGATTGTCTTTTCCATTTTGTGATTAAAAATATTTCTGATCCCTCACAGCTACAGTCCGATATCAACAAGATAACTCAATGTGTAACGTTTGACAAATAACACTAAACATTATTTAATGTAAAGCAATGATAGTATCTCGTTTTCCATCATATGCTTAATTACCTTTGTTTATATAGTAAACAACACAACGCTAACCACTTCACATTTCTGAAAATATCTAAATGTCCCTATTGGCCAGGACGTTTCTTGAAATTTGCATGTAAATTACATTCCTAATAACGCTAACCGCGTGCTAGGATATGTGCGCCCAAAATTTTCCACTGTCCCTTCCAGCCTCAGGCTTCGCGAGACCGTTGTGCTATCTAAATTAGTGCACGCGTGTTCTATTTAGGATCCCACTAGCATAACTACAAATAATGTTCTTCAAGCACTGTAAAAGAGAAAAGATGCTGGCGTCATACTTACGTAGTTTTGTCATACTGAGAGTCTTCGTTCAATTAGCATTTCCGTCCAGTCAACGTGCTGTAAAGGTTCCAGTTTGTCTCTTAAGCAGGGTTTATTATGCTAATTTCACTTTGAAAGAACTCCTGCTTCGACCAAACCACGTATCATCTCGTGGTGATTATTACTTCAAAGTGGGTGTTGTCGCACCAGCATACACTATTTCATCACCCAGATTAGAAGTGACTAGAACACTTTGCTTCTTGCACTGAGACCATCACCGATGTTGTTGCCTTCAATAAAGGCGGTTGCAACTCTACTCCTCTCTGTGATGTCTTCGGGCACTGATAAGGTCAAAATAAATAAATAAATAAATAAATAACAGTTGCACTTGCGTTATTTGATGTAGTGGGGTATTTAGGGATGTAGTAGGGGACGTAGTCATCAGATGTAACGGGCTGCATCGGGAAGTGAACACCTGTTTTAGTAAAAGAAGGAACATGTAGTAGCACACGGGAAATGGTAAAAGAGGGTGATGTGATTACTAGCTTCACGGATGCAGCGCCGGCATGGTTGGAGCAGTAGGCAGGGGCCGGAGTCGAACTATGAACTTGACTAGGCTGATATTGACACGATGTAAACTGTGCACATTGTGCTCAGATATAATTTCACATCGGCGAGAGTAATCGTCGATTGTCGCAGATTCTATCTGTGGGACACGCGCGTCGGCATACGACTCGCATGCGCTCACACGGCATGTAGAAGCGTGGATTGATGAGACAATAAATAGATAAGTATATTACGAGCCATTCCGCTTTGTAATGGCGGATGAGCAGCGAGGCTGTGTAGCACACGACAAAGAGGTGACACATAGATTTCAGCAAAAGTACGAACACATTTATTGTCTTGATCGGTGGTCACTGCGACGAAAAGTACGCACACACATTTATTTTTATACACCCGCATTCATTCATGTTATACATTCTTTATATACATTGGTGTTTTCATTTCGCGATATATTGAGGCAAATAATTTGAGACTGAAATCACTCCACCAGTGCAGTAAGCGCCTTCGCAGAGGAAGGGGTAATACGGGAACCCTGGCGCGTTAAGCGGCAGCGGAGCCACCTGCGGAAGACGACGAGGAGCGTCACGAGCTATTACTAGTGATAGTTTCTCCTCACACAGATTTGTTGTCGGATACGAAAAGTGCACGGCACCGTAGCCAAAAACAGCTTCGGTGTAAAACATAAGCGACTGAACGTGAAGCTTTTATAATATATACCTGTAATAAATCATCGTTGTGCGCTAATTCTTGCGAAAGTGGCAAGCCGCCCGCCGTGCGACGCATGCTGTGAAGAGTACTAATATTGCTACAAAAGCACGTATAACTAATAGTGTGAAATGTAATGGGAAATGAATAACCAATATGAAAGCATCATGCTGCCAGCTCGCTAAGAACCTTTGCTGCCCTACACACCAAACCGTGTTGTACGCGCTAGGTTTTTTCGTAGAACATACGTCACACGTACAACACTTAAAACGTGCAAACACTCGGAATTACCCGTGTCTTAACCGCTGGAGATGTCGAACAGCCGGTACACGCCGGTCACGGCACTTCGCAGTCGGTATCGCCTGATGTCGCCTTTTAGGTCACAGAGAGATCACAGAGGATCGTGCCTCGGTATGTCCTCGAGGCAAATACGCTTACTAAAAAAAAAAAAATCGCCATCCATTGTTTCCATGCCTGCGCAACGATACTGTCGGTATTTCCTTTTCTCAAATGAGCTCATAATGCAATATGCCTCAGACACGTCAAGGCTGCCGAGTTATGCTTCAGTTTAAGCTTCAATGTTTGCCCAAGTGAAATCACTCTCGCCAAAGACAACATCCTCATTGAAGAAACGTACGCAGGTGCAACAATAAGGCACTGACCCAATTGGCCAGCTCTTTAAATTGGCGGTGTTTGTCTGAAGCCGGGAAGCATTCTATACGGCGCTAAAGTTGTTCTTCTTCAATCTCTAAAGTTGGTCGCCCTTCGTCTTCTATTCTTTACAAAGCTATACCTCACAATTTTGAGAATGACAGCCCACAAACAAACGTCATGAAACAAAACATCGACAGCGCATGGCTTTTGTGTTGAATCTTCTCAAATTGAAATATTAAAAGTGCGAAACAATAACAACAGATCAGATCCCAACAGAAAGCTCGTCTTCGTGCATAGCGTTGGCCACCCGCGTTTCCAGGTAAGCGTTATGGTTATATAAGCTGAAGCAGCCGGGAAGCGTGAGAAGCAGATAGGGATCTTTGAATGCTGTCGGGCGTTTCGCTCTTAAAGGCGAAGCTCAAACGTCCTATTCTCGTCTCTATATATAACTTCCGGGTAACGGCATAGACGCGGCCATTTTATGCGCAAGCGTAATTGATCAGCTTATGAAATTGGCGGTTTCTGTGTGAAGCTCCGAAGCGAGCGACGGAGGACGGCGCCTGGAGGTGAAGAGAATCGTGCGTCGTGGAAAGTACGAAAGATGTGCTGAGCGCGCGGCCAAGTAACGCTACCCAGAGGAATGTAACGTCGAATGAATTGGGGATGGAGAAGCGAGACGAGGCGTCGCGGAGGAGGAAGGTAGGCGCACACGCGCTGCGTTGACCTCCTCGGGCATTATGCAAACTAGAAGTTAGGCGTGCAGACAGGACACAAGAGTAGAGAAGTGGACAACACGAACACCGACTATCAACTGAAGGGAGCACTGAGGCAAAATAAAAAAAGACACAAAACTCACCTGCGCATGCTCAGGAATGGTAACACCACGTGTAAATCGGGTACACGTGCCGGTCTACGTGAGAGATAACTGTTAAGGCACTTAATCTCTTCCTTATGTAAAGTAATCGAAGGCTGACTCACGCACGCACTTCCACCATTATATATGCACCATGCCTCTACCATAAGACGCGTATCTTCATTCTTATGCCTGTACAATATCGCGCATTCATCTAACTCTGGCGTGCAGTTACAATCTCGGCAATGTAGCGAAAGATTAGAAGGCGATCCACCGGTTAACGACCTGTTATGTTCCATTAGCCTCTGATTGATACACCGTCCCGTTTGCCCTACGTGGAACTGGCCACAGCTAAGGGGAATTTTATGCACTACACCTATACGACAGTCAGTAAAACTGTTGTTTTTATTGTGCTTTACTGGACAAATATCTGTTCGTTTCTTGCCTTTTACACGCTCCTGTTTATTCTGTACGGCAGCGCGTATCTTACCTAGCTTATTGGGAGCAGTGAAAACAACAACAACACCATATCTACTAGCAACTTTTTTAAGCCTATGCGACACTGAATGAATATACGGAATAGCCACTACACTTTTTTTTGCTATTACTGCTTTCTGTAATGACGTCCGTCCCTCTCGAAGCCGACTTCTTTAGGCGCTCAGCCACAGTCGCCACCGCTAAACTAGGATAACCTGCTTCTAACAGGCGCCGGACCTGCGCATTAAAACTGGCGCTCATTTTGTGCATGCAGGATCTGGTGAGGGAAGACTTAAGGCACGACATGGCAATTCCGTTTTTTACTAAATTAGAATGCTTGGATTGAAAGTTTAGCAACGGCTTCGAAGATCTTGGGGAGTACTGCCAACAAACATGATTTTGTTCGAAGATCAAGGAAATGTCAAGAAACTGAATCAAGCGTCGCTGAGGAAATTCCTTGGTAAACATTAACCCTCCCCCATAAAGTTTAAGTTGCTCACTTACTGAAGTAGCAGTGGAATCGAATTCTTCCCTATTGCAGAAAATCAGGCAATAATCAACGTAACGAAATATCTTGATAACGCTATCACCTAAGGCTTTCTGTAAGAAGTTGTCGACCTTACTGAGGTAAATGTTGCTAAGTCTGGCATCTGGCATAATTACGAAATTTCGTAATTATGCCAGATGACATGTTTTCAGAAAAAGTGATTTCAGCCATAGAAAAGAATTTGCAGCGAGTAAAACTCAAGCCTTCGGCAGTTAAGCAACGTGCGGTTGACCTCTTCTCAAGGCATAATCTTGATAGGCTTGTCTGTAATGTCAAGAAAGCAAAATCCCTCACCTTAGAACTGTTTTTTTTTTCGGCTAATATCCATAAACAAGAAATTCCTTTTGGTGCTATAGTGTCAGAGAAAGGGACGTGGCAGGTCTGTGTCGCTAGTTACCTACAGAACTGCCTAGCTTCACTAGTTTTTTCAGACCCCTTTTACCTACGTAATTCTCAGGCACTTGTTCAGTATTTGAGAGAGGAAAATCCTGGTGATTGTACAGTTTTTAGTATGAATATGGAAGACCTGTATTATTCCTTGCCGCATGACGGGTTGGTAAATTCCGTAAATCAGTGCATTAAAGAACAAGTGCAGGAGTCGGCTTTTATTGACAGACGCGGTGTTTCCACGGAAGCTTTTCTAGAAATTCTTTCAATGTACTTGAAGTCGACGCATATTGGGTGGAGAGATGGCGTTTTTCTGCAGAAATCAGGCATTTGTATTGGCTCAAAGGTTGCCCCTATTCTTAGCAACATTTACCTGAGTAAGGTTGACAACTGCTTAGAGAAAGCCTTAGGTGACAGCGTTATCAAGATATTTCGTTACGTTGATGATTATCTGATTTTTTGCAATAGGGAAGAATTCGATTCCGCTGCTACCTCAGTAAGTGAGCAATTTAAACTTGATGGGGGAGGATTAAAGTTTACCAGGGAATTTCCTCAGCGACGCGTAATTTAGTTTCTTGACATTTCTATGATCTTCGAATAAAATCATGTTTGTTGGCAGTACTCCCCAAGATCTTCGAAGCCGTTGCTAAACTTTCAATCCAAGCATTCCAAAGTAGTAAAAAACGGAATTGTCATGTCGTGCCTTAAGTCTTCCCTCACCAGATCCTGCATGCACAAAATGAGCGCCAGTTTTAATGCGCAGGTCCGGCGCCTATTAGAAGCAGGTTATCCTAGTGTAGCGGTGGCGACTGTGGCTGAGTGCCTAAAGAAGTCGGTTTCGAGAGGGACGGACGTGATTACAGAAAGCAGTAATAGCAAAAAAAGAGTAGTGGCTATTCCGTATATTCATTCAGTGTCGCACAGGCTTAAAAAAGTTGCTAGTAGATATGATGTTAATGTTGCTTTCACGGCTCTCAATAAGCTATGTAAGATATGCGCTGCCGTACAGAATAAACAGGAGCGGGTAAAAGGCAAAAAACGAACAGATATTTGTCCAGTAAGGCAGAATAAGAACAAACAGTTTTACTGACTGTCGTATGGGTGTGGTGTATAAAATTCCCCTTAGCTGTGGCCAGTTCTACGTAGGGCAAACGTGACGGTGTATCATTCCGATGCTAATGGAACATAACAGGTCGTTAACCGGTGGATCGCCTTCTAATCTTTCGCTACATTGCCGAGATTGTAACTGCACGCCAGAGTTAGATGAATGCGCGATATTGTACAGGAATAAGAATGAAGATACGCGTCTTATGGTAAAGGCATGGCATATCTATAATGGTGGAAGTGCGTGCATGAGTCAGCCTTCGATTACTTTACATAAGGAAGAGATTAAGTGCCTTAACAGTTATCTCTCACGTAGACCGGCACGTGTACCCGATTGACACGTGGTGTTACCATTCCTGTACATGCGCAGATGAGTTTTGTGCCTTCTTTCTTTTTTCGCCTCGGTGCTCCTTGAATTGATAGTCGGCGTTCGTGTAGTCCATTTCTCTACTCTTGTGTCCTGTCTGCACGCCTCACTTCTATTTTGCATAATGAATCCTTACCAACTAGCTCAGCTTTCTGTCGTTCTAATCTCCTCGGGCAGTTGTTACAGATTTTCTTTGCGAAGCCGCGGGTGAGTCCCGCGATAAGGTCGGACTCGCGTGTCGTGCGCTGTGTGTGAGCCGACGATGCCAGCTCAATCACACATGCGTAAGGGGATGAAGGATGTCTTATTCTGTCGCGCGCATAGCACCGGGGAAGGAGAGAGAGGCACTATGGTCGCGCATGGTCACGCGGGCTTTATCTTGAAAGTCATCTACTTTGGGGGCACAGGTGAGCCGGCGGCTCGTAGCTTTTCGTGCGCTTTGTTTTCACCGCTCAGTTTGCGTTGAAACAATAAACAGCGCCACGGTCATTACGCTCGCTACTGCTGTCCCGATTCATCACGCCTACCTCTTGACAGGGAGTGTCCGCTGTAACCGCATGTGAAGTGTACTTGTTTGCATGTGCGCGCTGATATCATGCTAGGTTATTTAGATAGCAAGCCGTTCGACTCCGGCGGCTGCTGCGTATGGCGCGGCCGCGCGAGCTCTGTCTTGAACAGGATCTGAGATGCGGACAGGCTTCTTGCAGCACCGAGGGTCGATAGCGTCGTGTGCGCTATAGCACCAATGCGCTTGCGCGTCATCTGCGTTCACGAAGTGAAACGTGACTGTAACTTTTTTGATTCACCGCTGTGTTCGGGTAGCGTAAAACATAAGCACCTGACTGTTTGACCAACGTTCTTAACTCGGCATGTCAGAATAATCCAGCAAATGACAACTGTGCTTCCTCCATTACAACCGAACTGTTATTCCAGGTCACCTTGGCGCAGCCAAAGAACGCGCGGGATGCGTAACCGCTCAATTTTCCTGCTCTTCCATCGCGACCCTAAACACCAGCACACAGTGCATGTTTCAAGTACTGACACTCCCTCATGGGTGAAGACCTCATGCTGCCGCACTGACTGATTTTTCATCGGTCGTGCTCTAAATAAGCCTCCGGTTTGCGTCAAAGATTGCACGAAAAGTCTTCAACCCCAAGTTAAATGCCTAAGGCCTTGAGTTATGATACGCGATTGGCGTTTCGATAGACCCTGCCATTCAGATAAATGTACGCGTGGCGACAAATCCCGATGGCCTCCGAATACTAGAAGAGTGCTGCTACCTGCTATAGCTAATCGAGCGTGTCAGCAGGCGAAATATTACAAGCGGAATCGGAAGGGAGCAAAGAAGCTACGCCTGCCACGTAAAGTTTTAGTATAGAGGAAACGTTGAAGAGATATTCCAACTGGAAATTCAACGCTTGCTGACTTTCTTTGGCATAGGTCCTTTTCGAAGGAAAGCGTGCCGTGGGCGTGACATTCCTGAAGGACGGTGTCGAGCACACCGCGCTGGCCACAAGAGAAGTCATCCTGTCCGCGGGAGTTGCGAATTCACCAAAGCTGCTCATGCTGTCCGGTGTCGGACCGAAGGACCACCTCAACGAGCTCAAGGTATGCTTGTGCTGCTAGCAGCAGAAAAAGGCTTTCTGGCTTAGAATACATTTTCTGGACAGTGTGTCTGTTTTAACATAGTTGTTGTTGGACTTGCAAAATTTCTGTTTTATTTTCCTGTTATAGATTTCGGCACTCACAAAAGAAGTGCAGACGTTGGCACTGATTCTAGAATTACCAGCAACACCCTTCCCTACATCTTCAGTACCTAGTTTATGGGGCCTAAATCTTGTTAATCAATGAATCAATCAGTGAACCAAATAATCAAGTGTATTTTTCGGCATGAACCTCAGGATAATGGTTTTTCTACAGTGACTATATATAACGTCAAAATTTTCTTAGTGTGCTGGCATGCATTTTGTATAGCTGGTACAATACTACAGCTTTTACTTAACATGCGCAAGCCTTCTACACTCGTTAATATTGTAAATATTGTCTGTTCGCCCTCAAAAATTTTTTTAAATGATGAATCTGTTCCAACTAGGCCGACTCGCTGTTGCTTCAGTTCGTTATTATTGTTTGTCATTTTTACGCCTGATCTACAAGTCAAGTCGCAGTTGGAATGCAAAGCTTCATAGCCACATCCTTGTTTCTTAATTACTCGCGATGCATGCTATCTTCGCCGTTTATAGTGCGAGCTATCCCAATATCATAGGCAAGGAAAAGAAGAAAAGCAGAGAGTGAGGGAGCTAGAAAAATAGACAATGAAATGTCGAAAGACTTGGGAAACAATTCCATACGCAAAAGAAGAATAAAAACGAAAAGAAATAGACAACATCAATATTATTATGTGTAGGCACGCTCGCCGCCAAGACCAGTGATGGGTCTTCTAGCCGGCGTGCGAAGCGGCCGCCAGGTACTCCCTGTCGGTCCCTGCGCGTGAGACGCCCGCTGCGCGCTAACATGCGTCCTGCACGACCTTTAATAAGGTTTATCCAATCCATTACACGCCGCTCGCATGCACCTCGCACTGAATCTGGAAATTCAAGGCGTTCTGAACTTCTGTTTCTAAGTTGAAAAAGAAAAACAGAATACCCCTAGCAAAGTATGAGAGTGAAGAAACGCACACAGGAACACGCACATATTTTCAGTTATTTTTACCCTGTTATTTCCAGCGTTCAATAGAAATAACAACTACTTTCCCTATGCGTTCCTTGGCATCATTATCTGTTGGCTTCATACAAAAAATGGGGCCCTTGGTTCCCCTGCTTCTCCTTCAATGAATTAATTCGGAAGCAGAAAAAACATTCCGTCGCCCTTCGCGCAGATCTTTTACTGGGTCTCATTGTGCGTTTTGTGTACCGTTAGCGCGCGTGGTGCCCTATTCTTTTGATTGTCTTGATTGTTTTGATTGATTTTGAATGGCTTCAATATGTATAAACCAACTCGGTCAGGAAGAAGTTTACTGTTGATGGGTTTTCATACGCATGCAGATCCCCATTGTTGCTGACCTTCCGGTGGGCAGCGATCTTCAGGATCACGTGATAGTTGGCGGTATCGGCGTGCACCTGCGAGATCCATACAACATTGGAGTGTCGGGAGTCAAGGCAGCACTGGACTACTACCGCTACAACACAGGTGGGGGGAGTGCAAAAGAAGAAAATGGCGTTGCATTCACCTCGTCTGAACATTCATCGCGTTGTTACGCTAGCGGTGTACAAACATTTAAGAGAAGCCTTTCTGGAAAGTCGACACTTAAGATGGAGCGTGCACCAATATACGGTCCTATAAAAGGAGCATGTATTCGTGCTTTGAAGCAACGTTCACTGCAGAACTTTAGCATTGGCCCTCGCCTCCTCATACCTGCCAAGCAGTTCTCCTGTTCTTGATCTCAAATGCGACCTGTGCGTAAAGAATTACATGCCAATAATTACTTTCAATCAATTAGGTTTTGATAAGTTATAGTAACTAAATTATTTACTAGTAATTACTAGTAATTACAGTAAGTTAAAGGTTGCATTGTTTACTCGGTAATGCTCCTTGTAATCGAGTTACTTTATTCACTGATTACATGTAGCCAGTTATACTTTTGATGAAACGAGCTCTGACAGGCAACACAGCCTTGAGAACTTAAACTATGCGGGACCTACAGATCAAAAGGGATGAAAACATGTACATCACCTACATTTTTCCCACAATCAGCATGCTAGAGCTGCGCATGGATCACCTGAACATGGCAGGTTTGCAGATTTGCACACTTATATTGGAGGTCCGCATTCTGAGCTTTTATCGTATAATCAATTTCTCTCTTTCTCATGCAACCCTCTACAGGCGGCCTCCATAGGTGACAATAGCTGCTGCTGAATTCTTTGCTTAGTGTAGTCTATGACTTTCTTGGTATAGACAGAACTTTTTGGCAGATAAACTTATGACTTTATATCTCTTCGATATTACGTGACTCGTACACACGTATTTGTGGTTCAGGAGTAGGAAAACTGAGGGGCTCGGTTTTCGCTAAGCACTACCATATAAAGCACGCAGGCAACGAAGCCAAGCACAGCGTAGAGGTAATTAGCTATGGTTTAAATTGCGAAATGTAAAACATAATGGAGAAATGAGGAACAGAAAGTGGACAAAAGCTTGTCGGCAGTGGGAACTTAACCCACAAACTTCGCGTAATGCGAAAGTTGTGCGTGTCATGGAAACTGCAGGAAAAGGCAAATCTGAAAGCCTTAGCGGGCACCCATGTGGGACGTGATTGTTGGCGCTTCACCGGCAGGCAAGCTTGTAGTTAGCGAGATCATAGTGCGTTTCGTACGCTCGCTTCATGCTCGTCCGACTGTGAAGCGTAACCACTGGCGTCACTCAGGCACGTACACCTGTGGCGTATTTCAGGTTTTGCATTAGGACAAATCGTCTCCTTTTTCTGTTAAAAAGCTAATTTCACCTAGGTTTGAAAAATTATTATCCAATTGGTACGTCGAGTTATTTCAAGGTGTATCCCTCTCTGATGTGATCAGTTCCGCTAAAATCGCTAATAAGTAATGCATCTTTCGTAGGCTGCAGAATTTAGCAACTTTAGCGTTTTGCAGGTCTTTAACACCTTATGAGGTCCTCGGGTGTAAGTCTTCAGGTGTTCAAAATAAAGAGTGGGGTTGGCAGATGAAGTAGCGCACTGTGGCATAAATGTTATACGCAGGGAAAGCATACGCCGCCTTGAAGAAGACAAGTCCACTTGTCGAAACGTTGGCTCCTGCATTCACCTTGTTCACGTTTTGCTCATCGTCTTGAATTTCCATCTCCCGCAATCCCCGTCTTAAACAGGGAAAAGGTGTTTCAGAAAGGCTAGCCTTTTTATAGATAGGAGAACCTATCTTCCTCAAAGGCGGCCTCGTATCCTCGGCAGGTTAGTTCTAACTGGTTAGTAGAGTGACGTCACGTGCAGTGGTCAGGTGGAGACTCACTGTAAATGGAGCGACTGCAAAGAAAATAAATAAATATAATCAGCGCTGTCGCCTGACGTCTCTAAGCGTGGTTTCTAAGACGAGGGGACAAGAGCGGGAGAGTGGGGGAAGAGGAGGGGGAGCAAGAGGATAAAAAGAACAAAAAAGAAGGGCATATAGAAAGGCGTTGGGGGAGCCAGAGGTTTGGGAGCCTTTAGAGGTGTCGTTGGCGGCATGTTTTGTGGCTTTAGAAGAGCCGGTCAGCCGGTCAGTGCGCGAGTAACAAAGAAGACTAAAAAGACATCAGTTGAAAGAATAATTTGCAACTGGATGCAGCAATGCGTCGGGTAATTTTGAAGGAGTTAGGATGGCGACCAGGAAGGAGTCTGAGGGCAAAGGATCGGGTAGCTGGAGGGCAGCGGCTTGGTCTTTTAAGGGATGTTAGCCTGAGTAGCTGAACGTAGGCGTCTCCACGGCAGTATGCACAGAAGTGTTGCCCCTCCTTTTCTTTCCCTCCTCGCCTTCCCACTCTCCCGCTCTTATCTCCTCGTCTTAGAAACCGCGTTTAGAGATGTCAGGTGACAGCATTCATTTTCTTTGCAGTCTCTCCCTTTAGAGCCAGCCGCCACTTACAACAACTGCTGGTGATGTCACTCTACTAACCCGTTCAAACTAACCTGCGGAGAATGACGAGGCCGCCTTTGACGAAGATAGATCCTCTTATCGAAACGTTGGCCAGCCTTTTTCAGGCACTTTCTCGGTGTTTATAACCTTTATACCACAGTGTTCAGGTTTAATATTTCGATCATTCGGCGGCCAACATATGTTAAATAGTTATTTAGTCTTATTTTTATTACTTCTCCTCTAACTACCTCGAATATACTAAGAATGCAAATCGCACTAAAACTACCACACTATTGACTTCTGACTCTGCTAACCATACGGCTTCGAGGCGGTAAGCACTGTAACGTATTCATTTCATTTAGATTTGGTGGACGGCGGAGAGGGAATGAATGGCTGGGCCTCAAATAGTTTACCCGATGGTGCATATCAGAGTGCTATCCCGTTCAGGTGCGTGGACCCTTCCTGGTGGAGCAGAGGCTGTGGCTTTCGTCAAGACGAAGTACGCAAACGCGAGCGACGACTATCCAGACGTGGAGATCATGCTGATCGGCGTGCCGCCGAGCTCTTCCTTCGTCGAGACGTACCTGACCGGACAGGGGCTCAAGCAGGAGGTAGGACATGTAACGATCAGTGCACACTATGCTTTTTGAGAATCGCGCTCTTTTGTGAACTTTTGCAAGGCTCCCACAGCCAATTACACAAGAACTGAATATAACATATTAGTTTCATCCGCTCCCAAGACGTTGTAAGGCTCGTTTGACACGTTAGCTGTGATTTTGTTGCTAAGTTAAACTTAAATTTTGCCGCCTTAGTTTCAAATATATTATGCCATTTTCTCATACCTTCTTCACTTTGAGCATAAGAATCGCAATATTGCTTTTATTAGTCACTAGAAAAATCATGAGCCATTCTACTATGTTACGATGAATGACCAGCAGGGCTGTGTAGCACACGACAAAGAGGAGACACAGAATTCGGAACAAAGGTACGAACACATTTATTGTCTTCGCCGGTGGTCATCGTGAAGCAAGCTGCTCACACAGATTTTGCAGCGAAGCTGTTATGGAGACTCTGTGCCGTCGTTGTCGGACTTCGCTAAAACTATCACAATCAGCAATGACTCAAGCATCGTCGTCTTCTTCCACAGTTGACTCCCTTGACGCTCGTCATTCCAGCGTAGAATTTCACTTCTCTCGTCGTAATGGGGAGGCCGCGCTTACGGAGGTATGAGTCATTGCTTAAGAAGAATGTGAGCCATTCATTTTCTTACGTGACGGACAGATTTATATGGAAGCAATTTGATTTTAAAGAATCGCAAGTGGCAATGCCGGGCGGATGCTGCTAACCACGCCACCGAGCAAACTCGAGACATCGAACGCAAGGAACCTTGCGCCCAATATACGGAGCCTTGGATTAGTGTGTCCGCACATTCCATCCCAGCTACAACTATGGGAAAACCACAATTAGTGCACACTCCTGAGCAAGAAGCTGCCTTTCGCGGGCATCAGCGAGAGTCGGTTCGTGAACGGGCTCGTCGTCGTGGGGCCCAGCCCGAGCTGCGCGCTAGAAATACCGAGTGTAAATGGCGCCGCTGGGAGGCCGATCCCGAATCGCGCTCCCGAGGTGCGGAGGAGCTACATCGAGCACGGCCAAACACAGACAGAAATCTCGCGCGTAAGAAAAAGAAAAGAAAAAAAAGAGAAATCGGCGGACACCAGCCACCATCAAGTGAGTGTCATATTTACTGATTTGTGCAACGGCCGCACAGCCGCCTGGCTAACCCCAACGCCGAACGAGCTGCTGTAACCCCGAGGCGCGTGCTCTCGCCGCTCAAGCGTATCTGCGAGCATAGCACAGGCACCGGCCCAAGCAGCGACTAAGAGCGCTCGAGATGAGCGAAGCAGCAGTAGAAGCAATCAACATACCAAGGGAACAACTGGAAGATGCAAAAACAATGCAGATGGACCCGACTGAACTAAACAACACAGAAACTGCCTGGAATTAGGATGCAAGCATCGGAAGAACTATTGAACGCGAGAGAATCTGGATTAAGAGGGGCAGAAAAGGCAACAGGGACACAGAGAATCAAACGACACAAGAAAGAACCCAGCCAAGCAAAAAACTAACTGAAAGCCACCACCACCGCAACAGCGAAATCCCCGAATGCCGCCTCTACCAGTCGACGACTACAACATCGTATTCCGCCCGTAAGCAGGCCTCGAGCTTGCAAAGCGGAACAATGTTGCCATTATGCACGCCATCGGAAGAGCCAGCGGTTTCTCGCAGCAAGACTTCGGCGAAAAAGTGTGTGTTTAAGTGCATAGAATCGAGAACCTGATTATTGCAAGCACGGCCGACTGGGAAGACACGAAGAAACTCGCAAATATCAGTAGAATAAAACTTGGCGGCACTTTCTTCACTGTAAGAGGCAACACGAGAACCCCGGACGATGTTTCCAGAGGCGTAATAAGCGGACTCTTGCCCGGCACGAGTGAAGAAAAGCTCAAGCCAAGTCTTCGCACGCCAGTGAGGTACACCGTCTTCCACGCTCGTATGCTCCGGCAATCCTCGTCCGCGGCCGTGATCTTTTTCCAAGGACAGCACGTTCCTTATTACGTCCGCTTCCAGAGTCTCGACTGTCGATGCCGACCCTGCCCCAAGTCAGTGCAATACTGACTTGCGGTGTCATGTGGTATCATGCGGTGTCATGGCGGTGTCTCATGTGGCAACATGGGACACCGCCGGGATGTTTGCCCAAGACCATTGCCAGCCTTCTGCTCTAAATGTGGCAAAACTAATCAACTACCGGACCACGAGTGCAAATCCGCATGCAAGTTATGTGGAGAATGGCACGAAACCGCAAGCAAAGATTGCAAGAAAAGACTGAAACCCTACCCACCGCCGTTCAACATACGACAGCAACGCATCGACAGGCTCAAAATGAGAGACAGTCGTTTGAGCTCAGGCGGTGAAGAATTCCCACAATTAGGAAGTTCAACCACCAGCTTGAGGGGCAATGATGGCAGCACCCCCAAACGAAGTAGATATAGATCTATACTCCGATCACCTTCCCGATCACGCTCACGCTCGCAGTCGCCCAAACGCGTGAGCTACTCGGACGTGGTAAGCGGATCGAGAACCACCAGCAGCTCCAAATTCTTCTCGGCCAGAACTGCGACCCTTCAGGCTCTCGAAAATAATGTGCAAATTCAACAAAACACGTTGCATAATAAAAAAAGTCAACTACAAAGCCAAGAAGCCTTCATCGACTAGCTAATCCAATGTCAACAGATGCAGCAAGACAACATAAACAGGTTTCTACAGAAGTGCGAGGAGCAAAAAGATCTCATTGATAAACTGCAAAAGATATGTGTGAAAGTCCAAGAGAACATTGTACAGCCGCGACCCTCACTTCCCGACACAGATGTTGAATCCGTAGTTGAGGCAAGATTCGAAATCCTCCAAGAAACTCTCATGAAAAGTGCTCACACAACAATCGAGAAAATTGTTCAGACAGTTCCGGCAGCAATAACGAATTTCGCCGCAAGTATAGCCAATAAGGTTGCCACGCTAGACACCAAGGTCGATGGACTTGCAGCGCAACAAAACAACTTCATAGCCCCCCTCCCCAGATCAAGAAGATCTACGTTGAAAAACATCACCTCAACACGTCACTAAATGACATTCAGCCCGACAGAAAGCGGCCGCGAGCAAATGGCCGAAGTGCCTCTCGTTCAGTTTCACCTACCCGCGAGCACCGGCAGGGAACAGAAACAATCGAAGGTGGCAGTCCCTAATCACAGGACAACAAATGCGCTCTCGACTCTCCGCATATGGCAGTGGAACTGTCGTTGCTATCGACCACGGCATGCTAACTTACAAGAATTTGTTAAACAAGACCAACCAGACCTCATATCGCTGCAAGAAACAAATACACAAAAGGCCCGGCTACGAGGGTACAACGCCCACGTACAAACAAAACGCACGGCTATTCTCACTAAGAAGAATCTCACTCTACAGGATTCTCAACCCGTCAAAACACCGATCAAACACACCTCAATCGAAATCATACCGGTGAGGAAATCGTTCAAGAGCGTATTCGTAGTGAGCGTGTACAGCCCTCCCAGAGACCCCCTTTCAGACTTTGACCACCTTGTCCGAGAAATTAAGAAACACACCAATGGCTGTCAAGTCGTTATAGTAGGGGACTTCAACGCCTCACACACGGCCTGGGGATGCCAGACCACCACGAAGAAAGGAGCCCGAGTGCACAAAAAAAAGGAGCACGACACTGCACAACAGCACAGACTCACCATGTGGAATGAGCCACTACAAACAACGAGGATAGGCAATAGTGTCTCCAGCGACACCATCCCGGATCTCACCTTCACGCTAAACGTGCCCTCTGCAGAATGGAGCCGACTCCGAGAACCCCTTGGCATCGATCGCCACATCCTCCAACTAACCGTGGCTCACACTCGCATGCCCACTAGGCCTGGAACGTCCCGGGTAACGGAGTGGAAGTCATTCAGAGACGTGCTAAATGTCGAGACCACCACCGAGAACACAGATGACTGGTTCAAGAATGTCCTTGACACAGCAGAACGGCACACGTAAACAATACAGCTGAATAAAGCAGTGCCAGCCGTCGACACGCAACTCCTGTACCTCTGGGGAGCCAGAAGAGCTCTCCTGAAGAGATGGATGAGACAGAAGCTAAACAAGAAATTAAAGAAGCAAATTGCCCTCCTCACCTAGCAAGCATAGGCATACGCAAAGAGATTAGGACGACAAAACCTGCACCCATTTTGTGATAAACTCCAGGGAACCCTGAGCACAAAGACGACGTGGCATCTCCTGCGCACTCTTCTCGACAACTACCCTACGAAGACGCAACAGCGACAGCACCTCTGTAGGCTCGTGCACAACCACGCCGGATCGGAAGAGAACCTCCTCCGAGAAATTCAGAAGAAGCTGTGCGGTGACCCACCCGCTAATACGATGGCACATGACAAAGTTTACGGTGGGAAACCAAACCCCGACCTTGACCAACCCTTTACGCATGCTGTCTGCAGCACTATCGACGCTCACCAGAAACACCAGCCCGGGCAGTGATCGGATCATCAACAAGCATCTCCGGAACCTTCCGCGGCAGGCTACTGCAGCCCTGCTCCAGTACTTCAACGCATGCTGGGAGAAAGGAGAGCCACCAGCTGCCTGGAAGCACTCAGAGATCACCATGATCCCCAAACCAAATAAACACCTCAGCATCGAGAACTTACGCCCAATATCCCTTTCCTCGTGTGTAGGGAAACTTTTCGAGCGTATGATACACAACCGGCTAACCTCATACCTCGAAGACAACGGATATTTTCCAAACACTTTGTTCTGTTTCAGGCAGAACCTGTCAACGCAAGATGTCTTCCTTCTACTCAAGGAAGACCTCATCCACCACCTGAGTACCAGAAGCAAACCATCCATTTTAGCCAGCGACGTAAAGGGAAATTTTGACAACGACAGAAACGAAGCTATCCTCTGCAACCTCGAAGAACTGGGCTGCGCGTCTCGGACATATGACTATGTAAGGAATTTCCTCAGGAAGCGCACGGCCACAGTTGGAATATACATCCTGCACAGCGACAGCTTCCGACTACCGCGCAAAGGCACCCAGCAGGGTTCCGTCACATCACCGTTGCTCTTCAACGTCGCAATTATCGAACTACGCAGCCTCCTCGACGCGATATCAGACGTAGGACACGCTTTCTATGCAGACGATATCATGTTATGTGCAAGGGCCCCAAACACTGGAACACAAGAAACACGCCTACAGGAAGCAGTAGATACCATCGAGAGCTACTTTCACAAATGCGGCCTCCGCTGTCACCCCGAGAAGTCGGAACACTACCTCGTCCTCAAGTCAAGAACGAGAGGCAGACCACCCGGCTACGATGAACCTGATCCCAACGTCACCCTCAATGGAACGCCCGTTCGAAAAGTGGAAAGTTCTAGGGCTACACATAGACAAAGACAGGTCTGGGGCGGCCGCCCTCCCGCGACTACAGCGAACGCTATCACAGCTCACACATCTCGTCAGGAGATTTGCAAGCCATAGAAGGGGACTTAAAGAACAAGACATGCTACACGTGATGCAAGCACTCCTCACCAGTTGAATAACATACGGCACGCCCTACCTCGCGCTAAAGAATGCAGAGGTAGAAAAAAATTAACATTCAAATCGGCAAAGCCATCAAAATCGCCCTGGACCTACAATCTACGGCTTCTACTAGGAGACTTCTCAAGATGGGCGTACACAACACCGACCATGAACTAGCTGAAGCTCGCAGAGCCAGTACGTTAGAACGATTGAAGCTCACGCCCACCGGAAGACCAGTGCTGCAATGGCTCAGCTATGGTGAAACCTTTATAGCCTTTATAGCCGCCACGGACCAAAAAAAAAAAGAATTCCTTCAAACCTCCGCGAAGCCCTGTGCATAGCCCCATTTCTACAAAACATGCACCCCACGTGCCACAAGGAAAGAAGACAAGCCCGAGTGGATGCTCTACGGCGAAGACACAGGCAAGATCCGGACGCCAGCTACACTGACGCAGCTAAATACCCCCAAGGAAACGCTTACGTCCTGAGCGTCGTAGATTCTCAGGGCAGAGAGCTAGCGTCTGCCACAGTCCGTGCACAAAACTCCGAGACTACAGAAGAGATGGCGATCGCCCTAGCAACTACCACGCGCATCGACGCAGCTGTCATCTTCTCCGATTCTGAAGCAGCTTTCCGGAACCGCCCTAAGGGTCGCGTGTCGACAAAAGCACTGAAGATATTGAAACACCGCAGTACTCCGATAACCTACACATGCGTGACATGGGTTCCTGGGCACAAGGGACTGGAAAGGACGAAACGGCACACGCCGCGGCCCCAGGCCACACCTGCCGGGCCAACCCTTCCTACTCTCGAAACGCCCAGTCTGCGTCAGTGGAGGCAGAGACCGTAGCCATCACCTACCCAGGGATCCTGCAACGTCACAGCCTGGAACGCAGGGTGTACCCACCACCGCACCCAAAGCTCAACAAAGAAGAAAGAACTACACTCTGAAGACTGCAAAGTAATACTTAAATCCACAGAATTCTCATGCATAGACTATACCCAACGCTACAACGATACCACTGCCCAATGTGCGGCGTACCGGACACCTTAGCGCACCTGATCCTCGAATGTCAATGGCATCTAAACAAAGACGCATTACCTTTACCGAGAGACTGTTGTAACGCCAGACAAGAAAGCGAAGACCTCATAGAAACGTGGGAGGCCAAGCTTGTTTCCGAGGACTTGGAACAACAACGACGCCTCGTCGCCAGGGCCAAGGAGGCAGCGAAGGCCAGGGGGTTCCGGGAATGAGGAGACCTCCCACCGAGAATAGAACCGGGGCTTTGCCCGCGATTGTGTTTCAAAAACGAAAGTTTATTCGTCCTCCTGGGAGAACCGAAAAAAAACAGCACTCCTGAAGCATGCTGACCATGCGAAGCACGCAAAAGCGAAAATGAGATGAAATAACTGTGAAGCAAAATATTTACAATATAGGCTGCTTGAGAAGTTTTGCTTGCACGGTGTAACACTGGGTTTAACTAACACAGCTTCGCTGTCCGTCTTCACAGACTTGAAAGCGCAGTTATTTTTTATACATCCGCGTTCGTTCGTGTCATATATTCTATATAAATTAATGTTTTCATTTCGCAATATACTGAGGCAAAGAATTTGAAACCGAAATCACCGCACCGACTGGCAGCGGGCCAGTGCCGCCAGTACCTTGGCAAAGGGAGGGGCAGTATGGGAATGCTAGCATGATGAGTGGCATCGGAGCCAGCTGTGGTAGGACACGATGACGAACTCGTGAGCAGTGGCACGAGCCATGGCTGATGAACATAGTATTTGCTCACAGATTTGTTGACGGACACAAAAAATACACGGAACCCTAGCCACAGACAGCTTCGCTGCAATATAGCGTCCTTATTTCAGGTGCGACAAAGTACACCGCACTGTTTCTTGATTATGTGAATTCTTCGTTTCCGGACTGTTTGAGTAGCGATATTACCAAACTCATTTATGGAGAACATAATCCCATGCCAAGACGCAGCCCTGTTGAATTCGTTTTGAGCCCTAAAGATGCAACGTGAGCGATAGAGGCTTGCCATACCCTCTCACGTGGTCACTGCTGCGCCGTGCAGGTCTACGACCAGTACTACAGGCCCTTCCGAGGCGAGCCGTCCTTCCAGATGATCCCGATGGTGATGCGGCCCAAGTCGCGGGGATTCATCAAGCTGCGTTCGGCCGACCCATTGGACGCGCCGGTCATTGACCCGCGGTACTACAGCCACCCAGATGATGTGGACGTCATTGTGGAAGGTTGCTCATTCATTCTTTGGTTTGATTTCTCATAACGGAATGGAATTTCTCATAAGGCATCAGCTGGTCACTTCTCGAGTCACAAACTGCAAGTAGAAAAGCTTATATTCTGTGCACAGTGTTAGCACAAAGATAATAGCATAGTAATGCTGAAAACTCTGGTGTATACCCATGTTATAGAGTAAGTGGTTACGTTATACATTAATTGTGAGCAGGCGACTAAGGATTACGTGTAACTTCGTGACTAAAATTCAGCTTAAGTATGAAGTCTGCAGCTGTTACGACGCCAGCTCGACACGAAAGCCGATCTGAATTCTCCGATGGCTGCACTAGTCCATAGGACTTGAAGCATACCTTGAATAAAGAAGGAATTCACGAACGGATATTATTACACTGCTTGAGTGTGTGCGTTTTTAACAGGTAATGCACAGGCCATCTTGCAATGACGATTCCTGCAGGAAAATCCTGCTCTGCGTTTTAAAGAGCTTTAGTATAGCACATGTGGGAACGTATGGCTCAATACTTAGAGCCGCAAACGATATCAGCAACATTAGTGGCGCAGTATTCTGGCGCTAGGCTAAAGCAAAACGAGTTGAATACTCCTCGCAAGAAGCTTGCGTTTCCCACCGACCGGCTGGCATTATACTGTCTTAGTGGTAACGTGATGACGGAGTTATTTCTGGTTATTTTTTTACGAGCGAGGAGAGTGACTCATTACCAACGTTTCGAACTTAATATGTTTGGCTACTACCTCTGCTGTTTTCTATTTATATATTCCAGTGTTATGGTGTACGCTAACGATGTGCTATCACTCGGGTGTACGGAAGTAAAAGAACATTATAAAGAATTTGTGAGTGTACTAGTAATTATAGTAAAATCTGTGGAGATAATATATAATTGAGACCTTCATCGTCACGAGACAGATTCGACCGGCCTCAATTTTCAGCGAGCCACACATTATCAGTGTTACAAAAAAAATTAAATTCTAGGTTATTACGTTAGTGGAAAAATCACAGTCTCATTATGAGGTACGCCGTAAGTACAAGGCTCCGGATTAATCTTTGCCCCCGGAGTTGTCTAGCATGTCCCGAAATCCACGTGCTCGAGCCTTTTTTTTTGCATCTTACCCCCCTTAATATGTGGCCGCCGCTGCTGGGGTCAAACCCACGGCCTTGAGGTGAACAGCTCAACGCCATAACCACTGCACAAGATGGCAGGACTGTTAGCAATGTGTTCGCCCTTGTCGCATCACCGCTGTTCGTACATTTGCTTTGTACGCGGTGCGCAAGCTTTAGAACGATCATGGCTCGCAGCTCCGCAGTGGAATTCGAGGGCCTCTGCTCAACAATGGCGCCATCTGGATAGAAAGGAGCGCCACTAGGTTAGTACGGCCACTGTACGACGGCGCCTACGGCTGTGGTATGCCAGCAAATACTATACATTGATGGCTAACTGCGCACAAATAGCCAAAGAGCCTGTCGAGCATTACACAAAAAATTCCTGAGACTCATTCTTTAGAGCTTCGACACGGAGACACGGATCACTAGTAGAGCACGTAAACGCAACGTGTCACGAAGCAAAACCGAGTGTGTATATATAATGCATGTCAACCTCCAAAGTGGGTATGCTAAAAGGTAGCCTTCGATGAATGATCTTTTCAACAAACCTTACAAATATTGTTGGAGTCCATGTGTTTCGTTTTTGTGTTATTGCGTTCCTGCCTAATCACTGTTACTTAGATGTGCTTATTGCATACGTGTCCTCAGTTGCAGCAAATACTTTAGTTCCGTTGTTGCGTTCTTATGTAATCGTAATCAGTTGTCTACTTAAATGCGTTTATTACAGCCACAGTTGCAGTCACTCCCACCGAAATTCGGAGGTCGTTTTTCGGTCAGTCGTGAAAAGGACCGCCATAACGCGCACAGATTCTCTAAAAAGTGCCCAATATATAACATATAGGTCATGAGGAATGCAACAGGCGAGTTTCACGCTCCAAAAGTCTCGTGTTAATTTTCTAGAACGTATTAAACTTCCGCAACAACGGAAAACGGGCTTTAGGTGAGAAGTGTGCAGTTTGCCAGTGTACACTGTGCCAAAATAACAATTGTTCCACTACAGAAAATTTGCCATTTTTGAACTCATTAAACACTTGAAATAGTAGCTGACTTTATGTAAAACAACTGCAAGAAGCACGCACTAATTCTACGTCACTTCATCGGAAGGTGACTAGCAATGAACGAGTAATAGAGGAAGAGAGCGCACTCGCTCGTGCGTCCCGCGACGAGTCTTTGGAATGCCTTTTGTAATGACGAACTCGCGGGGTGGTTCTCGTCGAATACCTCCACGGTTGCTATGCCATCGATAGACGGCAAGTAACGTGTGCATGATACATTACAGCGATTCATTGATGCCAGTGGTCTCAAACTGGCTGGAGAGGAGACACAAGCTCTCCATTCTCAGCCATAACTGACGTCAAGATAATCACTTTGTTTGCCTTAGTTTTATATCATTCGAGAAAGTGGGCTGTTTGTTTGTGAGTTGAGTATTGCAAACAAGCCCTGAGACGCCACAACAATTCCTCTATTTCGTCGCTTCATTCATGGAGCTGCATCACATGAGCATACATTCAAAAACCAGGAAAAAGTGCAACCTCCTCATGTGTTGCACAACCACTGTGGAACCGTAAATCACGAAATAATTTGTGAAATCTCGAAGCCGAAGCTGGAAAGTAGCTTGCATTCTTTGTAGGAAAAAGAAAGAAAAAGATCTGGAACGGATGTAATGGAAAAGAAGGTTTCTTCAACGGATTTCAAAAAATTTTGCTTTGGCATTGTGGTTCTTCTTGCATACGAAAAGAATTGAGCATGCGATACGTGAATATTGAGTATATGTTGCATACTCTTGCTATGATTTGTCAATTTGTGTTTTCTACCGTGAACGAATACAGGCATTGCCTTTCATCCTGGGGCCAGTATCCCGCCAGGTGTTTAACCATTAGCGTCTGTTTGCTGCAGAATAATGGTATTGTACTTTAAATAAAGAAGCATAGCTTCGATTTTATTTGAATATGATTCACGTACAACTTTAAACTGCCTTTTGAGTGGCATATTTCTCAGGTAGCACTACCATGTGAAAAAAAAAAACTACCCAAGAGCTAGCTGAAAAGCTGTCGTCACATATTTTGCTGTGGAAGTGCGCAAACGTGCCGTAAATATTAATTGATCAGTGATTGGAAGAGACAGATGGTAAAAAGTATGCGCTTAGATGCCTACGCGCCAAAAAGGCTGCTACCTTGAGAATCGCCAGTTAGTGAGCCGTCCACTGTAACCTAGTTGACGTGTGAATCGCATCTACAGTATTAGCAGGATTGACGCCAGTGCCTCGCTGACAGGTTCATGTGGTAGTACAAAAGTGATAGGGAACTCCATTTGACAGCCTCCGAACGAGTTTTCCTGTGAAGCAGGTTGTCACGATAGTCTATTTTCACGCTGGTAAAGTAAAATTTAATTCATTCATTTATAGGCACAGACAGAAAGCACGAAGTCAGCCAAAGGACCTAAATCTTTCGCATGCTACGTTGCGAAGTGGGCACAGGAAATGGGAGGCAAAAAACAGAAAGCGAGATGTCGGAAATTCTTCTAATATATTTATTTATCTTATTTATTTTATTTAGTACATACTGCAGACCTTTCGATCCAAGCAGAGGGACGATATAATGCATAAAAATAAGAAGAGAACAAATTAGGAACAAGCAAATACAAATTTACACAATATTTAGTCACACTGTGTCTAAACAGTCGTTCCAGTCTGATAATGTTCTCGGGAAAAAAAAATAAAATTTAAATGTGTCACTTCGAGCATAATAGGGTGTTAGTGAGTCCGGATGATGCTGTCTTGTGTGCCGTGTTATTGCAGGCGTTATGTAAGCCGATGGTTTAATTTCAAGCCTATTGTTGAGAAGAAAGGAAATAAATTCAAGCCTTAGCAGCTTTCGGCGTGATTCAAGAGTGGGTATGGAATTTTCTCTCATAATTTTAGAGGGAGAGTCCAGTCTTGTGAATTCATGAAATATAAACCTAACTGCCTTTCTTTGTATGTTTTCAAGAGGCGCGATATTTGACTTAGTGTAAGGATCCCATGATATACATGCGTACTGTAGCTTTGGTCTAATAAATGTAAAATAACACAGTAATTTCACATTAGGAGGGACATTTTTCAGTTTGCGTCTGAAGAAACAGAGTTTGCGGAAAGCAGAAGAACAAATATCATAAATGTGTATGTTCCACGACAATCTGGAAGTCAAGGTAACAACTGAGTATTTGTAATTGTTAGTGTCACGCAGAGCTGAAGAACCTAGCGTATAAGAAAAAGTTAGTGTTTCTTTTACGAGTAATACGAAGAAATACGGATTTCTCAGCGTTAATAAATATACCCCATTCATTGCACCACTTCAATATGTTATTTGAATTTTTTTCGAGGACAGTCTGGTCATTCTGACAAGTTATGTCACTGTACAACATAAAATCATCGGCAAACAGCCTAATTCGCACACCAGGAGTTATGGTTTTAACAATGTCATTTATATACATTAGAAACAGTAAAGGCCCCCAGACACTACCTGGGGGCACCCTGATGTGACTGGAAGAGTGGCCGAGCTATGTTCACCAACTGTAACTTACTGAGTGCGTTTGCTCAAGTAAGCAATAATCCAGTTGATGTAAATGTCAGGTATGCCCATAATTCTAAGTTTGAAGATTAATTTATCGTGCGGAACCTTATCGAAGGCTTTTCTGAAATCTAGGAATATTACATCCATTTGGCCATTATTGTATCGAGATAAAGCAAACGAATGAATCACTGATACCAATTGCGTTACAATCGAATAACCCTTTCGGAAGCCATGCTGAAACTCCGTGAGCATATTGTTTACAGCCAAGAATCAAGAATTATTTTCGATAGTTTGTTACGATGAGTTCCCATATATATAAAGCTATTCTTTGTCATCTGTACATGATCACAGTCATGTGGGGTTCAAATGGGGTTCTTCTTCATCATCGCTTGTGGGGCTGGCTCTCGAGTGTGATCCGTGCTGTGGGCGTGATCGGTTCGCCGCATCTTCGACTCGGAATAAACGTAGGGACAACTGCTACGTCACAATATATATATAATATTGTTACGCATGAAGAAAACGAAGGCTGGTGGAGGTGCGGGGTACCACTCACAACAACGGAATCGTCTCTGCCGCAGCTTCGTCGAAGTCTTCGACCTGGCGGCCTCCGGCCATCCGCCGTCACCGTCTTCGACATCGGAGGCAAAGCGGGGGAAGATGCCGACGAGTGGCTCGTCCACTACAAACGAGTGAGAAAGTCCAACGGGTGGGATGCAACCGCTCAGCTCACCAATGTGGTGTTCTCCCTGACCGATACCGCCCTCGTGTGGTACGAGAACCACGAGGACGCGCTTACGACGAGGGAACGTTTTGTTGACGAGTTAAAGGCGTGTTTTTGAGACTCGGTTGCCAAAAAGAAGCGTGCGGAGCAGACACTGCCGCAACGGGCGCAGCTACCAGGTGAGACATGCACAACATATATCGAAGAAGTGTTAAAGCTGTGCAAAGTGGTCAGTGCTCGCATGTCGGAAGAAGATAAAGTGGGACATTTGCTGAAAGGACTGGCTGAGGATGTGTACAATTTTCTCATTGGAAAGGAAAACCTCAGTTCTGTGTCCGACGTCATTCGACATTGCAGAACTTTTGAAACGCTCAAGATGCGTCGGATTGCGCCAAAGTTTGGTCGGTTGCCAAACGTTACGACAGTTGTCAGTGTGGACACGAGCCCTTGCCTCGACCTTCCTTCGACCATCCGGCAGATTGTCTGCGAGAAACTTTCCCGCCGCGAAGGCATGTTACATTCAACTGCTGACCACCATGGCGTGTACACCTCACGTGAGGCTATGACGGCGCCACATTTGGCCCCTTGGCAACCTATGGTTACCGCAGCGGCCGTAGAGTACAGCGCAGCGCCACAGTCCCCGAGGATGACAACCCGCCCTCCGACTCCGCGCTATGACCAACGCGCTCAGCGCACGCCTTGTCGACGCCCGATGTATTGTAGTGACACACGCCACAAACCAACCCACTACACGAGGGAAAATAAGAATATCCGCTTCATCTACGAACAACCAAGATTTCGACCTCTCCCGGTGTGTTATTCCTGCGTTGCCCCGGGTCATATATCGCGGTTTTGCAACCAGCGTATGACAACGTGGTATGGTCAGCCGTCAGAGTTTTCTCGGCCCTCCGAACGGCCACACGGTGCCCCGTGGCCAGCACACGTATAATCTGGCGACGAGTATTGGCCAAGCAGCTCCCGGAATCGCTCCCAGGCTTCTGGCAGAAGTTTGACACCCCCACTGCAACGTTGTGCTCCCCGTTCTCTTTCACCGCTGCGTCGCACCAAGTCCACTTCGTCACTAGAAAACTAGCTAGCGCGGCCGATGCAGGTGAGGTCGCTGGAGACGTGCTACTGACAGAAATACTTCCTGTGTTGATGCTGAAAAACAAAGTGCGCATTCTTGTAGATAATGTCCCTGTGATGGCTCTGGTGGACACAGGCGCAACAATTTCGGTCTTGAGTGTCTCTTTTAAACACGTGTTAGGGCGAAAGGTTTTGTTTAAACGGGACGAAGATTCAAAGTTCTGTGGAGTGAGTGGCGAGCTGTTGCGACCTATTTGAGTGTGTAGTGCTGACGTGTTTTTGGGAGGCCGTGTTATTCCGACAGTGTTTGGAATTATTCCTCGGTTGACCCATGATGTTATTCTCGGCATGGACTTCTTGCGGGAGTGTGGTGCTACCGTCGACTGCCGCACAGGGAAGGTATTCATAAGTGTTAGGATTCCGTCAGGACTCCTGGAGAACCCTGTAGATCGCGAAACTACACTGTCTGTAGTTTCGCGATACGGTGATACGGTCTTACCTACATAATCTACCGTTTGTGTTCCCGTCGTCTATTGCAGCGCCGATTCCGACAGCTTCGATGCTACCGTAGAACCGATGCACGTTAACTGTGTGAAGAAGAATATGTTGGTGCCACATTGTGTGGTGTCGATCGAAGACGGACGCACTGGCTTATGGACCGTAAACTGTTCTAAGGAGCCCGTGGTACTACCAAACGGCATGAAATTAGCCTTCGCCAGGGAACACGCGCCCTTATCAGTGGCTGAACTGTGAACGCCGAACGTTAGTGGGTGTGCTTTCGAAGCATGTTTCGGTATTCGACTTTGCGCAGAAGGACAAAATACCTGCAATCCCCGCGTCTCGAACACGCCATACCATCAACACGGGTTCGGCAAATCAGATTAGACAAATGCATTATCGTGTTTCACCATCAGAGCGCCAAATTATCAACGAACAAGTGCACGAAATGATGAAAAACGGAGTCGTACAAGAGTCAGCGAGTCCGCGGGCAGCTCCAGTGATTCTTGTTAAAAAAAAAGTTGGATCTTGGAGATTTTGTGTCGACTATCGCCATTTTAATGCTGTAACAAAAAAGGACGTGTACCCACTCCCACGTATTGATGACGCAATAGACTGCCTTCATTCCGCCTCTTACTTTTCCTCGGTAGATTTACGATACGGCTATTGGCAAATTCCGATGCATCCTGACGACAATAATAATATTTGGGGTTTTATGTGCCAAAACCACTTTCTGATTATGAGGCACGCCGTAGTGGAGGACTCCGGAAATTTTGACCACCTGGGGTTCTTTAACGTGCACCTAAATCTAAGCACACGGGTGTTTTCGCATTTCGCCCCCATCGAAATGCGGCCGCCGTGGCCAGGATTCGATCCCGCGACCTCGTGCTCAGCAGCCCAACATCATAGCCACTGAGCAACCACGGCGGGTAAAATGACGACAAGGAGAAGACTGCCTTTGTAACCTCCTGACGGCTCTTTGAATTTAATGTGATGCCATTTGGACTGTGCAACCCTCCAACAACTTTCGAGACATTTATGGACACTGTTCTGCGTGGCTTGAAGTGCAACATCTGAATGTGCTACCTCGACGATGTCGTCATCTTTGGCCGTACCTTCAGCGAACACAACTCGCGTCTAGATATTGTCCTAAACTGCATCAGACACGCTGGCCTAGTTTTAAACTCAAAGAAAGGCCACTTCGGAGACCGCCAAACCCTTGTACTTGGGCACCTCGTCGATAAGGATAGCATCCGCCCTGATCCCCAGAAAACAGCAGCCGTTGAAGCGTTCAGTGCACTGCGCTCTGTCAAGGAGCTACGTAGTTTTCTGGGGCTTTGTTCCTATTTCCGCCTTTTTATTCCTAAATTCGCCGATGTCACGTATCCGTTGACATGCCTGCTACGAAAAGACACCCCCTTTGAGTGTACTCCGGAGTGCGACTCTTCTTTTCACCAGTTGAAGTTTCTGCTGACGTCACGACCTGTTCTTCAACACTTCAGTCCTTCAGCTCCGACGGAACTCCATACGGATGCCAGTGGCACAGGTATTGGTGCCGTCCTAGTTCAACGCTACGGTGACCGCGAACACGTGATCGCATATGCAAGCCGCTCATTAAGTAGGCCCGAGCAGAATTACACTGTGACGGAACAAGAATGCCTCGCGGTAATATTTGCGGTTCAGCGGTTTCGTTCTTACCTGTATGGACGCCCCTTTACAGTGGTCACCGACCACCACTCGTTGTGTTGGCTTGTGAATCTTCGTGACCCTTGTGGCCGCCTTGCGCGCTGGGCGCTCCGACTGCAAGAATACAGCTTCACCGTCTCTTATAAGAGTGGTCGATGACACGCTGATGCGGACTGTCTCTCGCGTATGCCACTTAGTACTACGGACTGTGACGCCGACGACTTCGATCACCTCGTGGCTTCTGTGTCGCCGCGTTTTCCAGACTTCGACTGCTTCAAAACTGAACAGCGAAAAGACGATAAATTAACACCGCTCTTCACCGCTACGACCGCCTCGACGACAGCAAACCATTTCTGTGTACGTGATGGACTCCTCTATAAGAAGAACTTTTCCAGCACTGGCGCACGTTTTCTCCTAGTGGTGCCGGAGAGCCTTCGCACAGCGATTCTGAGTGCTATGCACGACGACCCTACGTCTGGCCATCTGGGTTCGGCGAGGACGCTTTACCGGATTCAGGAACGCTTTTATTGGCCTGGAATGCGACAATCTGTTGAGACGTATGTGGCCAGCTGCATGCAGTGTCAGCGCCACAAACGGCCATCTACTGCTCCGGCAGGTCTTCTGCAGCCGATCCCGCCTCCAAGCACGCCTTTCCAACAAGTGGGCATTGACTTCGTAGGCCCATTTCCAAAATCAGCCAAGGGAAACCGTTGGATAGTTGTTTGCGTCGACTACCTCACACGCTACTGCGAGACGGCGGCCGTGCCCTCCGCAACTGCCACTGACGTTTTAACATTCATGCTGCAATATGTCATCGTGAGACATGGTCCACCTCGCGTGATCATCAGCGACCGTGGACGACAATTCACAGCGGATGTCGTAGAGAAGCTGCTTCGCTTGGGTGAATCGCACATGCGTCACTCGACACCATACAATCCACAAACGAATGGGCTTACGGAGCGCACCCACCGAACAATTCTAAACATGCTATCTATGTATGTTTCATCCGACCACAAGAACTGGGATGACGTACTGCCTTTTATCACGTACGCGTTCAACACCGCGAAGCACAAAACTACCGGCTATAGCCCTTTCTTCCTGCTGTACGCACGGCCACCCCGGTACACAATCGACAGTTTTCCCTTTCTGTAATCACGAAAATCCCAGTGTCGCCGAGACCCTCTGCCTTGCGGAAGAAGCTCGTCGTATTGCTCGGTTACGCACTTTGGCATCGCAGGACAGATCAAAAGCACGCTACGACACTCGCCACCATCCGGTAACCTATCGCCCTAGTGATTTAGTCTGGCTGTGGACTCCAGTACGGAAACGCGGGTTATGCCAAAAGCTTGTGGCCACCTACGATGGACCGATTGTTATTATTAACAGACTCACAGAAGTCACCTATAGGACAGCTCGCCTCACGGCGAGTGGTAGAAGAGCTGCCAAGACCCAAGTGGTCCATGTCGCCCGCTTGAAATTTTTCACGTCAAGACTCGCCTGGGATGGACTCGCCCAGTGGGCTTCGTCTGCGACGAGAGGAAGGTTACGCATGAAGAAAACGAAGACCTGTGAACATGCTTGCGGTCCCGAGCGGGGAAAAGAAGAAGAGGAGGACGTTGAGTTGATCAACAAGCTGGCTGCTCTTGCGCTCACATTCGTGCGTAACAATATATATATATATATATATATATATATATATATATATGTATATTATAATACCGAGACCGATCAAGTTGTCCAGCGCTGTTTATTCCAAAAGAAGGCAATGCCCCAGCTTACGCGCGAAGAAGAAGAATAGGGAAGATGATGATGACTATGTACAAATCAAAAGAACGAAGTAGGTTAATAGTGCTTAGACTAACTTCCCCCCGTCATGGAAGCGGCCAGCCTGGCCGCAGATTAGAGATTATCTAAACGGGGAGTGAAGGGCTTCATCCGCGAGACGTGAACAATTTCCGCATTCCGGCAGCGCCTGTCAGTGACGGAGTGTACTGGGCGGACGAGATAGTTCACTGCAGATGTTTGCTGCACAATGGTGTATGGGCCAATGTAGCGTGGAAGGAACTTCTCACAGAGGCCTGGAGTGCGGACTGGAGTCCAAAGCAGGACTTGGTCTCCAGGGTGAAAACGTAGGTCATGGCGTTTATTGTCGCAGTGACGCTTGCGCTCAGCTTGGGTAGCTAATGCGCTTTGCTGGGCGATTCGACGGCAATGTGCAACTCGGGCAGCAAAATCTTCTGGAAGCGACGCGTTAGGCGAAGAAGGTGCGAAAAAGAGTTCTCTGTCGAATATGGTGGAAGGAGATCGGCCATATACAAGGAACAAAGGGCTGTAGCCGGTAGTCCGTTGAATAGCAGTATTATATGCGAATGTCACAAAAGGAAGAATTTTATCCCAGTCAGTGTGGTCAGGACGGATGTACATGGAAATTATGTCAGACAGCGTACGGTGGAAGCGCTCAGTAAGGCTATTGGTATGCGGATGATAGATAGAAGTAGATTTGTGGATGGTATTAATGGCCCGAAGAACTTCCTCGAGAACTTGTGAAATGAACGCCTTACCACGGTCACTGAGAAGAACGCGAGGAGCCCCGTGGCGCAAGACGATGGAGCGCAAGAAAAAGCCGGCGACCTTAGAAGCGGTACCGGATCGCAGAGGGGCAGTCTCGGCATATCTTGTCAAATCGTCGACCGAAGTGACAATCGAACTGGGACAGGAGGGTGTCAACGGCAGGGGACCATATAAATCAATACCAAGAAATTCAAAAGGTGCGTCCGGGCAAGGGAGAGGTTGTAGTAAACCAGCAGGAGAAGATGTCGAGCGTTTGCGGTGCTGACGTGACGCACAGGAGGCAATGTATTTGGCCACCGTTGTGGATAGGCCAGGCCAGAAGCAGCGTGTCTTTATGCGGTCGTAAGTCTTGTGGAAGCCTAAGTGGCCAGCCGATACGTCGTCCTGAAGTGCCTCTAATACCCGCAGGCGAAGGCAGCGAGGTAGAACTGGGGCCCATCGGTGACCTGTTGGGTGGTAAACGTAGCGGTGAAGCATGCCACCTTGAAGGCGGAATTGTCGAAGTTGGCGTCGCAAGCGGCTTTTGGGTGGTTCGGCGAACCCACTAAGGCGATCCATGAGAGCTCGACAGTAGGAGTCGGCCCGCTGTAGCGAGGCGAAATCAGAGCGTGATGAAGGCGTAACTTGGTCCAGGAGCGTTATGGAGAGCTGGTGTGAGGCAGGCGTAGCATCGGAACGACTTGGTGGGGAAGACGACGGCGCGTTACCGGGAGAGAGTGAGAGTGGGCAGCGAGACAATGCGTCTGCATCATGATGACTTTTTCCAGACTTGTACGTTATAGTAAAGTCATATTCCTGCAATCGGAGTATCCAGCGTCCTGAGCGTCCTGACATGTTTTTCATTGATGACAGCCAACACAGAGCATGATGGTCGGTGACGATGCTAAAGTGGCGGCCGTAAAGGTATGGACGAAATTTCTGAATCGACCAAACAATAGCCAGACACTCTTGCTCTGTAATGGTGTAGTTCCGCTCAGCTGGAGAAAGTGTTCGGCTGGCATATGCTATGACTTGCTCTTTAGCGGCTGCATTACGTTGCAGAAGTACTGCGCCAATACCTTGTGCGCTTGCGTCAGTACGGAGTATGGTGGGGGCTCGATTATCGAAGTGGCGAAGCACTGGTCTGGAAGTAAGATGCCGCTTAAGATCTTGAAAAGCCGACTCGCAGTCGCTAGTCCATGTGAAAGAGGCACCGGTAGCCAGTAGCTTGTGTAGAGGAGCTGCTATTGCTGCGAAGTTGCGTATAAATCGACGAAAATACGACGCTAAGCCGAGGAAACTACGGAGATCTTTCTGTTGCTGGGGGCGAGGAAACTGGAGAACGGCACTAATGTTTTCGGGGTCTGGCTGGATGCCATCTTTCGAGACGACGTGACCCAATACTTTTATAGACTTGCTTGCAAATTTGCACTTTTTTGTGTTGATCTGGAGACCAGCATCTGCAAGGCACTTGAGAACTTCGTCTAATCGATGAAGATGTTGGTTGAAGTCAGACGAAAAGATGACAATATCGTCCAGATAACAGAGGCAGGTCTTCTATTTTAGACCGCGAAGTACGTTGTCTATCATGCGTTAAAATGTGGCAGGAGCGTTACAAAGGCCCCCCAAAAGGCATCACGTTCAATTTATCAAGTCCGTCTGGTGTAGCGAACGCGGTCTTTTCTTTGTCAGTCTCGTTCATCGGAATTTGCCAATATCCTGATCGAAGATCAAGGCTGGAGAAATACTCCGCCCCTTGTATTGTGTCGAAAGCGTCGTCAATTCGAGGTATTGGATACACGTCCTTGCGTGTGATCTTATTGAGCGCTCGATAATCGACGCAAAAGCGAACGGAGCCATCTTTTTTCTTTACCAGGACCACGGGAGAAGCCCATGGGCTAGATGAAGGTCGTTTTATCTTCCGCGCAAGCATGTCAGCAACCAGTTGTTCAATGACCTTCCGTTCGGACGGTGATACACGATAGGGGCGTCGTCGTATTATAGCGGAACCTTCAGTTTCGATGCGGTGTGTAGCCGCAGGAGTTTGGCTCAACACAGGGGAACAGCAATCGAAACAAGCTTTGTGCTTTGCCAAGAGCACCATTAAGGCTTCGGACTACGCGGCTGTTAGGTCAGAGCCAAGAACGGCTGGAGGAGGGAAAGAATCATCGAAACCTGACGTTGGTGCTGGCGATGAAGAAGGGCGAGGTGTGACTATAGAGATAGGTTGAGTGTCGGCGAGGGTTGCCAGAGTCATCCCTTTGGGCAGCATCACAGGATTTGGGGTCGTGTTGCAAGCAGACAGAAGGGCGCGGCCACGTGAAAACCGGACGAGACAGGTGGTAATGAGAATTCCGCAAGAAGTACAGCGGGAAGATGGGGCGACTTGGGCGTCTCCGTCGGCGATCTGACTGCATGTTACGGCTACAACGTCTTCGTGACCAGGACGCAGGACGTAGTCTGCAGCGATGGCCAAGTTCGCACATAAAAGTGAAGAGTCCGTAACAGGTGCAAGCGCTGTATCCGTGATATGGACAACTTCCTCTCTACATGAAATGACGGCTGAAGCAGAATGCAGGAAGTCCCAACCCAGTTTAAGTTCATGGATACACGTTGGAAGGATGATAAACTCAATGTGGTGGCGTATGCCGTCGATGAGAACACTGTCCGTCGGGGTAAATGAATGCATTATTAGCACCACGCAAAATAGGTCCAAGATAAGGCGTTTTTACTTTCCGGAGCCGGGAACACAGACAACTGCGAAGAACAGAAACGGCGGCACCGGTATCCATGAGAGCTGACGCGGGAACACGTTGTACAGTTACAGAAAGCATGTTGGCCGGGCGAACAGGATAAATTTGTGAAGACAGATCAGAAGCAGTTTCCCCTCCAAAAACTGCAACAGTTAGTTTTCCGAACGCTGGTAGACAAGATGGGAAGTGGGCCGAAGTAGTGATGTAGAGCGCCGGTAAGGCGACGGAGACCGACGTTTGGCCGAACGGGAACTATGAGGCAGATTGGGAGCAGCTGGAGGAGACGGAGAACGCTGTTGAGGAAACGAGTACGATCCGGAATAGTAGGCGTCTAATCGACGAGTGCGGTCTCTCTCGTGCTCAGCATAGCCTCGTCTTTCATCCTGCTGGCGACGGTGGCAGAAGCGAGATATATGACCCCGTATACCACAGTAAAAACAAACCGGACGAGGTGGAC